>NC_091480.1:53454100-54804969 GCF_036971445.1 Narcine bancroftii
TTCCTCAGCCTGAGTTTGCTTAAGCCTCTCAAGCCAAAGCCTGAAATTCCCACTCACATACTGAACCACTCCTACAATGGCCACTCCACAGCGTCTGCTCTACTTGAGGTACTTTTTCCTTTTATTGGCTATGGGGCCAACTCACCTCCTTTAAATGTCCCATCTGGTTACTGATTCCCCTACACTTATTGGCTGCAATGAACCACATTTCCCTCATGGCTTGGCTTTGCCAGCGATGATTTAGGAAGGGGCCTGTCCACGTCTGCTGCAGGCTCGCTGCTGGCTGACGAGGCCAGTGCAGGACAAACCTGCCCGGCTGCAGCGGCTGCAAGGGAAATTCTGTTCTGGGTTTGGTGCTGCTGTGCCACGGTTCTTCCTCCATCTCCTTTGGTCCTCAAGGCGAGCCCTGCATGCGTTCTCGAAGGAGGAGACAGACTGGTGAATGGAGTGTCGCCAGGCCATGCTAGAGTAGACCACTGGTGTTGGTCACTGTGACAGGAACCAAGGGATTTCTTCAGAAAGTCCTTGTCCCTCTTTTTCGGTGCCCCTCTGTCATGGGGGATACACGAAAGTTTGCCATACAACAAAATCTTGGGCAGGCAATGATCCTCCATCCTGGAGATGTGCCCTGCCTCGCTTAGCTGTGTCTTCAACAGCATGGTCTCGATGCTGGTAACCTCTGCCTGTTTGAGGACTTCAATTTTGGTGACCAAGTCTTTCCAGTGGATGTTGAGGATGGTGCAGAGGCAGCACTGATGGAAGCACTCAAGGAGTTGTAGGTGATGTCAGTAGGTGACCCACAATTCAGAGCCATATAGCAGGGTGGTCAGTACAAAGGATCTGTTCACACTGATGTTAGTGCCTTTCTTCAGATGCTTGTTGTTCCAGGCTCATTTGTAGAGCCTGCCAAATGCACTGTTCACCTTTGCCAGTCTGTTGTCAACCTCTTTATCGATCTTGGCATCTGATGAGATGGTACACCCCAGGTAGCTGAACTAGTGGACTTCCTTAAGCTCAGTCCTGCCGATGGTAATGTGGAGATGGTGGTACTCCTCAGGAGGAGTGAGCTGATGGAGAACTTCTCTCTTATTCGGGCTGACTTCCAGTCTGAAGAGCTCAGCATCCTTTGCAGAGCAGGATTTTGCTCGCTGCAAGGCTGTCTCTGTATGGGCAATAAGGCAGCATCATCAGTGAAGTGTAGATCTCGAATGAGTTGCTCTAATGTCTTGGTGTGGGACTGTAGTTGCCTCAGGTTGAACAGGCTGCCATGGGTGCGGTATCGGATCTCATCATCAAGGTCTTAGGGCTCAGGAGCTCCAGAAACTCACTTCCTTTATATCTTAAGTCTCCAGCAGCAACTAACTCATGCATTGTTCCCTGATTTAATTGTTCTCCTTCCTTTCTTAAATTGCTGCCTTCCAATCTGAGAAAACTGCCCTCAAAAGTTTGGAATTTTGCCCAGACTTCAAGAACTGAATTACAAGTTAGGACTTTGTTCCCTGGAGTTTAGAAGAATGAGGGGAGATTTGATAGAGGTATTTAAAATTATGAGGGGGATAGACAGAGTAAATGTAGATGGGCTTTATCCACTGAGGAGAGGTGAGATACAAACCAGAGGACATGGGTTAAGGGTGAAAGGGGAAAAGTTTAGGGGGAAACATATTCACACAGAGAGTGGTGGGAGTGTGGAACGAGCTGCCATCTGAAATGGTGAATATGGGCTCAATTTTAACATTTTAGAGGAATTTGGACAGGTACACGAATGGGAGAGGTATGGAGGGATGTGGGCTGAGTGCAGGTCAGTGGGACTAGGCAAAAATAAATGGTTCGGTACAGACTAGAAAGTTCTATGGTTCTAAGATTGCCAGTGTTGAAGATATTACCAAAACTGTCTTCTTCAAAACCATAGAATCCAGGTAATTAGAATCAGGGGATTTCTTTTTGACTCCTGCTAATGTGTTTTTAGCTTTTCATTCACTTTTAGAGATTTTCTTTTGTGCAAAAAGGACAAAATATTTGTTCAATTTCATTGCTATTTCCATATACTCTGATATAATTTCATTTGAATCAGATTGTTTGGGGTTCTTGTTAATTTAGCTAATTTTTTCCTTTTTACATATCTAGAGAAGCTATTAAAATTAGCAGGTCCAACGTAAAGGGAAATCAGATTTCAGATTTATTGCCAGAGTACATACATGACATGACATCCAACCCTGAGTTTCCTTTTTCCTGCGGGCACGGCAAAATTACGACTAATTGGTAGTGCAAACAATAAACTGTACACAGCATGAATCTGTAAACAAATAAAAGAACTGCAAACAGATAACAAATGTAAACAAACTGACAAATGTAAACAAACAAACAAACAATACAGAGAAAACAAAAAGAAAATTAATAAAGTGCACAAGTCAGAGTCCTTAAATGAGTCCCTGATTGAGTTTGTTGTTGATGAGTCTGATGGTGGAGGGGCATCAGTTGTTCCTGAACCTGGTGGTGTGAGTCTTGTGGCACCGATACCTCTTTTCTGATAGCAGCAGAGAGAACAGAGTATGTTCTGGGTGGTGTGGATCCCTGACGATTGCTGCTGCTCTCCGATGGCAGCATTCCCTGTAGATGTACTCGATAGTGGGGAGGGTTTTGATGCTGGTCAGCACACTTTCCATCAAACATCTGTAGAAATTTGCCAGGGTTTTCAATGTCATACCAAACCTCTGCAAACTCATGAGGAAGTAGAGGCACTGGCGTGCTTTCTTCAAGATGCCATTAGTGTGTTGGGTCCAGTAGGGATCCTCTGAGATAGTGACTCCCAAGAACTTAAATTTGCTCACCCTCCACTTCTGATCCTCCAATGATCACTGGATCGTACATCTCTGGCTTTCCCTTCCTAAAGCTCCTTGGTTTTGGTGACATTGATTGTGAGGTTGTTGTTCGTGCACCATTAAGCCAAGTTTTAAATCTCCCTCCTGTATCCTGATTCATCCCCTTCCTTTATTCAACCCACTACCATGGTATTGTCAGCAAATTTCCAGATGGTGTTATTGTCGTTCTGAGCCACATAGTCATAGATATAAAGTGAGAAGAGTAGTGGGGGGGGGGGGGGGGAGAAGAAGAAAACAGCCCTGTGGTGCTCCGGTACTGATGGAGATAGTGAAGAAGATGTTCTCACCAATCCTCACTGATTGTGGTCTGGAGGTGAGGAAATCCAGGATCCAATTACACAGTGGGGTGTTGAGTCACAGGTCTTGGTTTGATGATCAGTTATGGGGCAATGATGGTGTTAAATGATGAACTGTAGCCGATAAAGAGCATCCTGATGAATGCATCTTTACTATCCAGGCATTACAGGGCTTTGTGTAGAGCCAGTGAGATGGGATCTGTCACAGACCTGTAGCTATGATAAGCGAACTGGAAAGTATCCCTGTCACCAGTCAGACAGGAGCTGATCTGCTTGAACACCAGGCTTTTAAAACACCTTCACTATTGATGTAAGTGCTACTGATCGATAGTTATTCAGGCAGGTTACCACACTCTTCTTGGGCACCTGTATGAATGATACCTGTTTGAAACAGGTGGGTACCATGCCCTGCTGGAGTGTGATATTTGTGAATAATTTGGTCAGCGCAGATTTTTAATACTTGGCCAGGTACTCCATCCGGGCTGGACGCTTTCCTCAGATTCACTCTCCTGAAGGCAGCATGCACATCTTCCTCAGATACGGACAGGGTGGGATTTTCATGGGTGCGGAGGGGTGGTTCTTCTCTGTTACTGTCGTCAAATTGGGCATAGAAGGCATTGAGTTCCTCTGGGAGAGAAGCTTTGCCATCAGCTACTTTACCAGATTTGGGTTTGTAGCAGGTTATGGTGTTCTTGTCGTGCCACAGCTGTTGTGTGTCCCTGGTTGTTTCCATTTTCATCTGGAATCTCCACTTTGCCCGGGAGATGGCTTTCCACAGGTCATGCCTGCTCATGCTGGATTTCTGGGCTTCAATGCCTACGATCTGGCTCTCAGCAGGTTCTGGATTTCATTGTTCATCCTGGTTGTGGAAAACAGTGAATGATTTGGTGGTGACACATTCATCCTCAGCTGTTTTGATCAAGTCTGTGACAGCCTCAGTATACTCATTCAGATTCTCAGCAGAGTTCTTGCATACTGCCCAATCCGCTGACTCAAGGAAGTCCTGTAAGGTTCCAGCAGGGTTGTTGACTCTTCTGGAAGTGTGTGATGGAACGGTGTGGAAAGAGCTTCACTCTGTGTCTGACACTGATGGGACACACATGTGTGGAAGCTAAAGTTTTTGATTAAAATTTTGCATACTTTGATAATTACTCCTCTCTTCATGTAACGTTGAAGCTTAATTTCATAGTTCTACTTCTATCACTGAGCATTCAAGTTCCTGGAGCACATGAGGGTGAAGCCCATTCATTTCCCTTGCCTCCTAAAATCCTCCAATGGATCCATCTGTTCATCAATAAACATTAACACCATAACTCACTGACCAGCTTCCATGATACTATGGAAGTAATAACTGTATGCTCACAATGAGAGCATCTGTGTGCCATTGAGCATTTACTTTTACCAATCAAATTCACAAACCCAGCTGCTTTCTCTGAGTTTTTCAAAGTTCAAAGATCAGATTTATTGTCAGTACTTGTGTGACATCACATAGAGCCCTGAGATTCTTTATCCTGTGGGCCAGGCAGAATTGCAGTAGTGCAAAAAGGCTGTACTCAAGAAAAGATTCATATACAAAAGAGAAATGTAAACAAAGAAAGAAGGATAAACAAACAGAAAATAAATGTTCAATCATAAATAATGCATTTAAGAGTCCCTGAATGAGTCTCCGGTTCATCTTTCCAATGGTGGAGGAGGGGGGGCAGCTTTTCCTGAACCTGGTGGTGAGAGTCTTGCGACACCAATACCTCTTTCCTGATGGCAGCAGTGAGAACAGAGTGTGTCCTGGGTGGTGTAGATGATTGCTGCTGCTCTCTGATGACTGTGTTCCCTGTAGATGTTCTCAATGGTGGGAAGGGTATTCCCTGTGATGTCCCGGGTTGTGTTCACTACCTTTTCCAGGGCTTTGCATTCAGGGGTATTGGTGTCCCCGTACCAGACCATGATGCAGCCGGTCAGCACACTTTCCATCACACATCTGTAGAAGTTTGCCAAGGTTTTTGATATCATACCAAACCTTCAGAAAATGTAGAGGCTTTCTTCATGATGATATACATGCATGTGTTGGACCAGGAAATATCTTCCAAGATAGTGACTTCCAGGAATTTAAATTTGCTTACCCTCTCCACCTCTCATCCACCAGTGATCGTTGGATTGTACACCTCTGGCTTTCCCTTGCTGAAGTTCTGAAGTTTCTCTTGAGTGGGTAACAGTGGGTGAATCAGAATACAATGTCAAAGTGGCTGTGGCTCATATCAAAGCCCTTCAGCATTCGTGAAGGGCAAACACTAACAGAGGCTATGTCAGCAAGCATGGAACAACTTCTTTCCTTTCAATCTTTTAATTGTTTTTCAAGAAAATAATAATATCCAATACATAAATACGCATGGCATAACGTTCAGGCAAAAGTAAATTAAAATTATAGATAGTAGATACGTATGATCCATGTTATCAATTAAAAAAAGGAAAAGGAAAAAACTATAATTAATGTAATTTAAAAAAAATCTTTTTTATTGGTTTTTATAATTTATACAGTGCAATGAAGAAAAGGGAATGAAACTGAAAATGCAAAATCACATTTGTATATATAAGATAAAACTTCAAACAGTATAAACTTGGTCCCTCTCCACTGCACTGGATGAAGACAGAAAATACATCAAAAATATTATATATATATACATATATACATGTATAAAAACTCACCTAACCTATTCTAGTAAAGAAAACTAATGAAAAAAAAACCCACCTGAGCAGCTTATCCTGAGGGTTACATATATTTTGATTCATACCGTGAGTCAAAAAACAAAGGTAAGACTAGATCTCATCTGGAAGAGTGAGTACATCTCATCACATTAAAAACATTTACCTCAGATGAAAATAAGACATAAAAGGTTGCCATGTATCTTCAAATTTCATCGATGACTCAAATACTTGATATCTAATTTTTTCTAAACTTAACAGGACATAATGTGAGAGAACCATTGAAACACTGTTGGAGGTCTAGAATCTTTCCATTTGAATAAGATGGCTCTTCTTGCCAACAACAGTAGAGAAGGCCACAACCTGTTGCACAGGTACAGGAAATCTCCTTTTGTCTGGGTTAATAATCCCAAAAAGAACAGTTACTGGATTGGGTTGTAGCTGTACCTGAAATACAGTTGAAAAGATTAAAAATTTCTTTCCAACAGATTTCTAAGGATTGTCAAGACCAAAACATGTGTCAATGTAGCAATATCAGATTTGCATCTATCACAAAGTAAGGTTAATATTAGAAAAGATACAAGCCAGCTTATCTTTGGACATGTGAACATGATGCACCACTTTGAATTGGATTAATGATCGTCAGACACATATTGAAGATGTATTCACCAGGTCAAGAATCTTGTCCCATGGATCTTCCGATAAGAAGATCTTGCAAGTTCCAATTCCCAAGCCTTTTTAATCTTATTTTGAAGAACTGGACCTAATTTCAATAATCTATCATATATGGTTATATATTTCCAATGAATTCTTTCTGAGAAGGATTCAACTGAAAATATTATCAACTAGATCTGGTGGTATGTAATTTCAAATGTGATCTATCTCCCTCCTGTATATTTCCTCATTGCCATTTGTTCCATAAATGCTGCCTGACTTGTTGAGTGTTTCCAGCCTTTTCTGTTATTATGCATTGCCTCGTGTCACCACTAGCTAAGTTAATGGAGTAAAAACATAGCTTGGCACGTTCATTAATACTGTAAAACTTGCTGTCTACTTCTTGGTAAATGGCAAACCTTTTATCAGAAATGACTTGTAGACTTAGACTTTGATGTAGATAGCAGATTTTGAATTAATTTGATAAAGCTGATCGCATATTTGGAATTAACTTGATAATCTCATGGAGTGAAGGCAAAATAAATCAAATCTACTTAAGAATGACGATATCCTTTTGCATTTGACTCTGGAGGCTTTAGATTTGTACTGACAGCCAAATAATACATTGCACTGACAGCAGTTAGTTTACTGTAACCCCTTTTCCACTGGCACATTGTCTAAGGAATTAATGGGGAATTAACCGGTTAAGGGTCCAGTGAAAAAATAAAACACTCAACATGCCGCCATCAAATGATGTCATTTCACACTGGAGATCGACCACCTCTACCCCTACTCATATCCCCAGCGTCAACTGATGACAGTGTGCCTATTAAACCAGTTGAAAAATGACAGCAGTTGAAGGTAGAACACTCCGATCCCTGGGGGTAAGTGTGTTCAGTAGAAAAGCAATTAGTGTCCCAGTAAGGGTGGCCCAGTGGAAATGGCACAAAGGGCTTCCTATCCCAGGACACTGCATGGCCAATTAACTGGAATGCCAGTGGAAAAAGGGCCATAACATACCATTTGGCTTTTTTTTTGTGAGTCTGTGATTCAGTGCTATTATGTGAAAAAGAAGTTATCACATCCAGTTGACAATGTTGCTGTAATGATAGTGATCATTGCTGCAATACAACTAGGATTGCTTTACTGTTTGATTAGACTTGGCTCCCACCAGGGGTTGACACAGAGCAGAAGACACAGTATGCTGTATCTGTAATGGAGGTTTGCAGCCTCATGACCTGCCTCATGGTGCTGGTTACAACAACTTTCAAGTAAAGAACCTTTTCCTTCATCCATGTGTTGTCTAAGAACTCACACATACAAATACAAGATGAAACATGGTGTCAGAAGTGGGATGAAAGAAATTAGAAGGAAATATTTTAAAAGGTAAAATCTAAAGTCAGCAATTGATCAGTGAAGAGAAGCTAACACAGTGAAAAATGGAAGGATTACATCCACCAGCGAAACTTCAGCTGACAGGTAATGTGGCTGAAAATTGGAACAGATTTAAACAGCATTTTGGATTGTACTTAGTGGCAGTCAGAACTGATGAGAAAAGTGATAAAGTGAAAGCATCAGTTTCCTTATATGTCATGGGTGATGAATCCTTGGACGTGTATAATAACTTCACATTTGCTGCTGAAGGAGACAAGATGAAACTGGAAAAAAATACTGGAACAGTTTGAGGTATACTGCATACCTAAATGTAACGTGATGTTTGAGAGGCAGAGATTTTTCACATGTGTACAGAAAATGGAAAAAAGTATTGGTCAGTATGTGACTGAATTGAGAAACAGAAGCAAAATGTGTGAATTTGGTGGACTGACCTACTGGCTGATAAAAGGTAGACTTGAGTGTGGTATTCCAGATAATCATCTAAGGGAAAGGCTGCTAAGAGAGCAAAATCTAGACCTGAAAAAAGCCATAGCACTTTGTAGAGCTGCAGAAACTGTAAAAACGCAGACCAAAGAGCTGTTCAGTGAAAGTAGCTGCAACGTGGATGCAGTGAGCAAGAACAGACATAAACCATTTAACAAAAAATGTGCCAAATGGAAAGAGAGGCGTGGCCAGCAAACAAAACTGAAAGGGACAATCAAAAACCATGTCATCGATGCGGTACACGACACCTACCAAAAAGGTGTCCAGCATATGGTAAAGTTTGCAATATGTGCAACAAAAGCAACCATTATGCCCATTGCTATAGGAACCAAGTGCAACAAAGCAAGGTTCATGCAGTAGATGAAAGGGAGATAGAGAAATTCTATGTAGACATTGTGACTGAAAACAAGAAAGAAAACAGAGACTGAATGTTGAGATTAAAAGGGAATGACATATCTTCTTCTTTCTTTCTTTGGCTTGGCTTCGCGGATGAAGATTTATGGAGGGGTATGTCCACGTCTGCTGCAGGCTCGTTTGTGACTGACAAGTCCGATGCGGGACAGGCAGGCATGGTTGCAATGGTTGCAAGGGAAAATTGGTTGGTTGGGGTTGGGTGTTGGGTTTTTCCTCCTTTGTCTTTTGTCAGTGAGGTGGGCTCTGCGGTCTTCTTCAAAGGAGGTTGCTGCCCGCCGAACTGTGAGGCGCCAAGATGCACGGTTGGAGGTGATATCAGCCCACTGGCGGTGGTCAATGTGGCAGGCACCAAGAGGTTTCTTTAAGCAGTCCTTGTACCTCTTCTTTGGTGGAGAGCAAAATAAGGAATTAATGGGCACACTGTCATCAGTTGACGCTGGGGATATGAGTAGGGGTAGAGGTGGTCGATCTCCAGCGTGAAATGACATCATTTGATGGCGGCATGTTGAGTGTTTTCGGTGGCCAGTGGAGAGCTCGCCATAGAACACGATCTTGGGAAGGCGATGGTCCTCCATTCTGGAGATATACATTTCAGTTAAATTGGATACTGGAGCACAAATTAATGTAATATCATATACTGATTTTAAGAAGATTAGACCCAGACCAAAGATGTATGGAACAAAAGTGAAGGTGACATGATATTCAAGTACCGATATACCAGTGCAAGGAGAATGCATGGTCAAAGTGCAACACAAGGACAAAGAGAAGAGTTCATCGTGGTACCAGAGGATGTATAGGCCATACTGGGTTTAACAGCCTGTGAGGAACTGAACTTGGTAAAAAGAGTCATCGTTGTGGAAAGTGAAGGACAGACAGTCTATGATGAACTCATGAAAGAGAACAATGACCTATTTCAGGGTCTAGGCTGCCTTCCAGGAGAACACACGATCAGAGTGGATAAACGTGTTCCACCGATAATACATCCATGCAGAAAAGTTCCATTTGTGCTTCAAAAGCAACTAAAGGTAGAGTTGGACAGGATGGAAAGCCTGAATGTGGTTCAGAAGATAGATGAGCCAATGGAGTGGGTGAGTTTACTCACCGTTGCGGACAAAAAGAATGGAAAGCTTAGAATTTGCCTGGATCCAAGAGATCTAAACAGAGCAATAAAGAAGAGAACACTTTAAACTTCTGACGCGTGAAGAAATCATGACACATTTTTTAAATGCAAAGTTTTTCAGCAAGTTAGATGCATCATCAGGATTTTGGCAGTTGAAATTGGATGAAGCAAATTCAAGACTGTAGACGTTCAATAGTCCATATGGCAGAATCAGATTCCTAAGGTTACCATTCAGAATTGCCTCAGCTCCTGAAGTGTATCACAAAACTATCCATATGGTCTATGAGCACCTGGACAGAGTTGATACCTCAATGGATGACATCATAGTTTGAGGAACCATGAGAATGGAGCATGATGAGAGACTAAGGCAAGTGCTGGAAGCAACAAGGAAAGCAAACCTGAAGCTGAATAGAGAGAAATGCCAGCTTGGGGTGACAGAACTAACATTTGTAGGAGAGGGTCGTGAGGGCATCAGACCAGATCCCAGAAAGGTGTCTGCCATTGGGAACATGCCAAAGCCTCAATGCAAAAAGGTCGTACAGAGATTTCGTGGAATGGTCAACTATATGGGTAAATTCATATCCAAGCTCTCAGAAAAGATGGCTCCAGTGAGAAGACTAACAGAAAAGAACATTGAATGGGAGTGGAATCATGAGCAAGAAAAGTCATGGAGTGAACTAAAGAAACTGCTCACAGAGGAACCAGTTCTGAGGTTTTACAGATACATCACATAGTGGGCTCAGTGCAGTTTTTCTGCAAAAATATGATGACTGGCAACCCATTGCATATGCATCACACTCAATGACAGACACGGAGACACAATACGCCAAGTCCAGCCAAGATCACACACCATTCAGACAGATGAAGGTGCTGTTCTGCGAAGAAATCGTCGAGATCTTCGAAGGGGACCAACCACAGTAGATGGAAAGATGGATACTGTTGAACAACTTGAATGCAAATCTGACATCATCTGAGGCAACAACTCAGATTCAAGGACAATCAATCAGGAGATCGTAAAGACACGTGAATCCTCCTAAGAGACTCATTGAGCAAATTCAAAGACTCCTGTTCTAGAATGAATTAGTGCTATCTTATTCACTCTTCAAGTTTTAGTGTATGTAAATGTGAACACCAAAAGAAGTTTAAAAAATGTTAACAATGTTGATAACAATGAAAATGTAAGTTCTTGGTGTTAAAGTTAAAATTGCAGAGATATACAAAGGAAACATGTTAGTTAAAAGTAAGCTACTTTTGTTTTAAGAAAGGGAGATGTAATGATAGTGATCATGGTTGCAAAGCAACTAGCGATGCCTTACTGTTTGATTAGACTTGGCTCCCACCAGGGGCTGACACAGAGCAGGAGACCCAGTATGCGGTATCCGTAATAGAAGTTTGCATCTCATGGCCTGCCTCATGGTGCTGGTTACAACAACTTTAAAGTAAAGAACCTTTTCCTTCATCCATGTGTTGTCTAAGTACTCACACATACAAATACAAGGTGAAACAGTTGCCTGAAATTGACTCTTAGATCCCAGATGGTATTCTGAAATGTATATAATCAAATTTAACATGAGAGATAGGAATCAGATACATGAATAAAAGCTGACATATTTGTTCTTTGTTGAATGCATGGGAAAATTGTTCTTTTTCTTATTCACTATTGAGAGTTAGTTTGGCTTGAAGAATTGTGCTCTCCTTTATGAGGACTGAAGCTTCATTATCTCTTATGCACTCAATGCATTGAGTGAGTCAGCATATTCCCAGAGGTAAAATGTTGTGCTTCCACAGATTGTCAAGCTCAGCCTCCCAGCTAATAGATGGAATGGGATGATTGAAATCAGTTTTTACAATTTCCCAATAAATTCCAATATTTTTGTTTGTTCAAAACTGAATTTGAAAGAAAAAAAACATTACTTCTGCAAAACCCAATCGAGCAATGCAGGCATATTTTTCTGTGGTGTTCGTGAACATGCTGTATCGTAACCTCTTATCTCTGTATTGAAAAGGAAATGAAGGCAGTGTAAATGTTTTTACAGGAGACCTTGTTCAACATCAGCAGGTACTGCCTTAAGGATAGCAGTGCTTCTCGTGCAATAAATGCCATTCTTCCATGTCTAATTACATATGAAGCAAGGGTAACAGCATATTGACAGCATGATGGCCACCTGAAGTTTGAGATCATCAATTAAAGGTCAGCTTCAGCTGCGTAACCAAGGCATTGCTGACTAAAATCAAGATTAAAACTCCCCCCACTCCTCCAATAAGTAGCTGGAAGTGTAATCAATTTTTTTTTACAATTTAGAGATATACAACCCTTCCAGCCCGTATACCTGACCCAATTAACCCTACCAACACCATATGTCTTTGAACAGTGGTGACACGGTTGACGTAGCAATTAGCGCAACACCTTTACAGCGCCAGCGATCGTGAGCTGGGTTAGAATCCTACGCTGTCTATAAGGAGTTTGTATATTCTCCCCGTGTCTGCGTGGGTTTCTGCAGGGGGCTCCAGTTTCCTCCCACCATTCAAAACGTATCAGGGAGTAGGTTAATGAGGTGTAATTGGGCGGCATGGGCACATGCCAGTTACCGTGTTGTATTTCTACATTTAATACTTGTCCAAGCTAAGTCCCATCTGCCATTCATTCCTCTGCAGTTGATCCTGATTGTTGTCATCTTAAATAACTTTCACTGCTCAATACCACCAATTTTGGCATCATCCACAAATTGACCAACCATGCCAACTATATTCATATCCAACCTGTGAGGAATCTCATAAGCATGTGCTTTGGAAGGACTAATCCCAGGAAATCAATAATCCATAGTGCTCTGTGATGAAGTTCTGAGGAGCCATATCGCAAAGCAGACCTGTATTATTGTTGTGTCTGTCCTGATTTTGGGATAATCTAAAGCACTTTACAGTCAATTAAGTACTTTTTGAAGTTTAATTATTCTAGAAATGTATACGTGGACACAACAAGTGACACCACCAAAACCAATGCGGCTTTGATTTTGCTGAAGGAATAAATCACAACTCTCTGCAATCTCACTCCATATTTGCTCCTTTATTTCCCCCTGACTATTGAGGGGCTGATAGTACAATCCCCTCAAAGTCACTACCCCCTTTTTAGAAATATCCATATCACCTCATTTGTTGAACCCCATGAAAATCCTTTCTAATTATCCCTACGATGTTTTCCCTAATCAAAAACACAATTCCCCCTCCTCTCTTACCTCTACCTCTATTGGGCCTGTAATGTCTGTATTCTGGGACATAGAGCTACCAGTCAATACCCTCTGTCAGGTATATTTCTGTGACAGCTATAATATCCTAATCCCACGTACCCATCCATGCCTTGTGTTGCTTCTTGCATTAAAATAAAGGTAATTTAAAATAAATGCAATTTAATATACCTCTCCTGTCTACTGCACTTCGTTTAACCCTTGGACTCCAGCCATTTTTAACCTTTCATAATATATTCTCTGGACTGGGTCCATGGGTAAACCTTTACAGTAGGAAGACGGGGACACGGAGTACATGCACTTGTTGGTAGTCCCTGAGAACAGGGACATGGAGTCCAAAGGGTTAACTTCTGTATTAGTCTCAACTCTCCCATCTACCACACTACTCCTTCCCCTCCCCCTCCATCCAACTCAGCCAGACTAGTTTAATCCTTCCTGAGGAGCACAAGCATATCACCCTGCTGCGATATTGATCCCCTCCAGTTCAGGTGCCACCTGTCTCTTTTGTGCAGCTCCTTCCTGCCTTGGAAAAGAGACCAATGATTCATGTACCCTCTTGCACCACCTCCTTAGGCACGTATTTAACTGTACGATCTTCCTTTGGAAATGGATTTGCTTTGGCTAAATCCACTGATCTTCCTCTCTAAGCTAAGAGCGAAGCTCAAAGGAAGAATTATTGCCACACTCTTGTAACCTGGATCTTTTCCATCAGTCCTTCAAGCAAAGGTCCCTGCTGGGAGTGTTGGATTGGTGAATTTCCCTTTTATTTCTGTTACTCAGATGTATCAAGCATTATTTTCCAACTTCTGTTAATAAATCTTTGCTGTTTTTGACCCAAATTTCAATGATCCTACTGGCATTCTTTGAGTTGAGTTGTAATTTTTGACCCAGATTTGTACTCTCTCCAGCTTCAGTCCAAATTCTGTTCGAATAGAACTGGCCATTTGCTTGACTGAATAAATCAAAATAATTCTTTTAAAATGTCAGTTTGAATTTGTGTCTCAGTGCTAGATTTAATTAACTAGGAACATGATATTTGATGTGAAAAAAAGTCTGAGTAGAATTTGTCCATTGCTTGCATAGGTTCCCTAAATATGGCTTTGGCGATAGAGTCCTTGGCCATTTAAGTATTTACAGCAAAATCTCTGTTATCCGTAATTCAAGCAACCGGCAAAAAAAATTGTAGAAAATAAATAGGTAAAAGATATGGACGTTTAAAATAAGTGCGCCACGCCGCTAGTTCACCAGTCATGCAACACGGAATTTCAAACAACCCCTGGTATCCGCATCTACCTTCCGCATAGGTGCCGGATACCAGGGGATTTACTGTATATTGTTGTTTTGTTCACTTGTCCAAAGCCGAATAATTGATTTTTCTGCACTTGCATATCATATCAGAAAATGAGTATGTTGATGTTCTGAACTAAATACTTGGAGTATTGTGTTCAGTCTGGTCACCTCATGACAGGAATAATGTGGAAGCTATGGAGAGGTTGCAGAGGAGATTTACCAGGATGTTGCCTGGATTGGAAAACAAGTCTTATGAGGCAAGGTTGGCAGAGCTGGGACTTTTCTCTTTGGAGTGTTGAAGGATGAGACTTGATAGAGATCTACAGGATTCTGAGAGGAATCGATAGGGTGGAGACTCAGTGCCTTTTTCCCATGGCAGGGATAGTAAAACACCAGAGGATATCTCTACAAAGTGAAGAGAGGGACGTTTAGAGGAGATGTCGGTGGTAAATCTTTTTTACACAGAGAGTTGTGGTGCCTGGAATGCCTTGCCAGGGATGGTGGTGGAGGCTGGAACATTAGGGGCATTTAAGAGATTCTTGGACAAGCACATGGATGCAAGAAAAATAGACGGTTACAGGGTAAGGAGGGTTTAGTACTTTTTTAAGGGAATATATGGGTTGGCATAACATTGAGGGCCGAAGGGCCTGGACTGTGCTGTAGTTCTATGTTCAAACTGGTAAATAAAAGGCTAGCACAGGAGCACATCTGACAGCCTATCTGTCCCACAGAAAGGAGGGTGTCTACTGCCATCAGCTGTGTGACAATCAATCTTGTGAGTTGTGAGGACCATGGGTTAGATGTGACCTGAGTATTAAAGTTAAGTGGTTCTAACCTTTGCTTTTAATTCTTTGAACAAGGCCGTGGTGAATCTGCAAAAGAATACAAAAAAACCTTTACAAATTATTTCTCAGAATCTTTGATATTGTATCCAGCCATTAAGCATTAGAAAATGAAATTACATAAAACTTGTTCAATACTTAGTCTATATTTAAGACATGATTTCTCTTCACTGAATATCTTGAAGCAGAATTTTTTGGAACCTGCCAGTCTTAAAATCAGGGTTGGGAGTCAATCAAATGTGACATCACATGAAATTGACGTTCCCAGATGACACATAAACCAAATGAATCACTTCACCCTCACTTGGTTTGTCACAATTATTCAGCTGTCACAGCAATGAATTGTTTTGTGAAAATATTTCTTTTACAAGCTAGGGGGCTGGAAGGGTTTTTAGTTTTTTGACCTTGTCAACTTCAAGGATGAAGTTACAGAAGACTGAAGAATTGGGAAGATAGAAAATGAGTGTTTGGGTTTCTTATATTGCTCTTTTTCTTTTGAAAATATTTTTATTGAGTTTAACATAATAATCCTTATATAAGCTATTAATATTGCAATGCAACATGGTAGCATGTCTATGGCACATAATTAAAGTAAATGCACAATATGACGAATTTTACATCATCCCTAATTATTAAATGTGATTGTTTGTTAAAATGATTATATATAAAAATCAGTTAACTCGAGATGGCAGAGGTCGACAGCATTGAGTCCACGCTGCTGAAGATCCAGCTGCGCTGGGTGGATCACATCTCCAGAATGGAGGACCATCGCCTTCCCAAGATCGTGCTATATGGCGAGCTCTCCACTGGCCACCGAGACAGAGGTGCACCAAAGAAAAGGTACAAGGACTGCCTAAAGAAATTTTTTGGTGCCTGCCACATTGACCACCGCCAGTGGGCTGATATCGCCTCAAACCATGCATCTTGGCACCTCACAGTTTGGCGGGCAGCAACCTCCTTTGAAGAAGACCGCAGAGCACACCTCACTGACAAAAGGCAAAGGAGGAAAAACCCAACACCCAACCCCAACCAACCAATTTCCCCTGCAACCGCTGCAACCGTGTCTGCCTGTCCCGCATCAGACTTGTCAGCCACAAACGAGCCTGCAGCTGATGTGGACATTTACCCCCTCCATAAATCTTCGTCCACGAAGCCAAGCCAAAGAATATAAAAATCAGTTAAGTAATATTATAACAAACTTCATTATACCTTAATATAGTGTCTAAAAAAAGAGAGAGATCATCCAGGATAATCATAATTAAGCCCCATAAATCTATTTATCTAAAAGAAAAAAATCCCTAAAACTAATACTAATCTACCCCCTCCCTCTAATCAAGGTTACAAGAGAAATACAAAGATGGATCAAGTTGTGACCTCCAGAAGATGGACGGATCAGCCCTAGAGCACCCAAGTCCCCTATAACTGCCAATTATGATTGCATTCTATGAATGGACCCCATACCCTTTCAAACTGTTACTTTTTATCTTTAGTATACCTAATTTTCTCTGAACTTAGATTTGTCATTACACCCTTTAGCCACTGTGCATGAGTCAGTGGGAATTCATCTTTACATTTCGTTGAAACTGTTGTCTGGCTATCAACGTGCTAAAAGCTAAAACTTTCTCTTGAGATGCAGATAAAAGTTTATCTGGTTCACATGAAAAACCAAACAGGGCAGTTAAAGGGCAAGGATCTAATTTAATCTTAAAAATTGTTGATAAAGACTGAAAAATATTCTGCCAATATCCTCCTAATATAGGACATTCCCAAAATATATGGATCAGTGAGGCTTCAAAAATTTTACACTTTTCACAAAATGGATCAACAAATGTGCAAAGAGTTTAGACATGTGTATTCTGTGTATCACCTTAAATTGTAATAAACAGTGCTGTGCACAGAATGAAGACTCATTGATCAAACTCATCTGAAAAAGTTATAGTAAGATCATGTTCCCATTCATTTTTAATCTTAGCCATTGAGGCTAATCTTAAATACAACATAAATACTTGATATCAGTTCACTATGAACAAATTGTAGATCAAAAGGTGAATCCAGAATATTTGAATCTGCGATTTGAGGAAATATGTTCAATTTAGACCAAACGAAATTCCTAACATAAATATCTAAAAAATGTCTATTAGAGAGCTTGAATTAGCTGACAATTGTTCAAAAGAAGCCAAGTTATTTCAAATAAATAAATCTTTAAAATGTTTAATACCAAATGTGTACCATTCCTTAAAGCTTTCATCTAATACTGAAGGTGGGAATAGATGGTTATTCTAATAGAACTAACCAGAGAAAAATTATTATAACCAAGTTTCCTAAATTGAGCCCGTATTCTCAATCTCATTCTCATGATCAGATTCTGTGTCAATTTAGAAAATGAAAAGGGTAAAGCTGAAACTAAAATTGTCAACGTAGACGATTTCTTAGAAAAGTTCAGTTCCATTTCTGCCAAAGAACAGTGACTTGCTAATTTCTCAAATTTTAATAATAAAAGTAAACTGCGTATATTAAACGGCCATTAGTAAAATCCAAACTTTGGACATGTCATTCCCCCATTCCTAATAGTTTTCTGAAGATGGACTGTACTTATATGTGATTGGTTTCCCTGCCATATATATGAAGAAATAACCAAATCTAATGAGTAAAAAAAAAGATTTAGGAATAAAAATTGGTAAGGCTTAAAAAAGATAAAAGTTTAAGTAGAATGTTCATTTTAATCGAATTAATATGCCCAATCATTGTAATCAAAAGTGGTGACCATCCTGATAATAATATTTAAATCTGATTAAGTGGTGCTGCAACGTTTTCTTTCATAACTTTCTGCAATAGTGATTCTTAAATATTGAAATTAGTCTTTCATGATTTTAACCGGAAATTTAGAACAAATGGAAAAAGATCCTTTTAAAGGTAAAAGGTTCACTCTTCTGTAAATTTATTTTATATCCTGAAAATTGCCCAAACTGAGCAAACATAGTTTATATATTTGGTATAGAAACCTTGGGATTTGAAATAAAAAGCAGTAAATCATCCACATAGAGATACTTTATGTTCAATTCTGTTTCTGATTAATCCTTTAAATTTTCTACATTGTCAAAGGGCTACTGCTAATGGATCTAGTATTATATCAAACAGTAAAGGACTTAATGGACATTCTTGTCATGTTCCCCTAAATAGACTAAACATCTTTTACTGTTGTTGATTAGAACAAATAGAAGCCATAGGATGTAAATATAATATTTCAATCCAATGAATAAAAAACAAAATTAAATTTCTTTAATATAGCAAATAAATATTTCCATTCCACTCCATATAACCATATAACCATATAACCACTTACAGCACAGAACAGGCCAGTTCGGCCCTACTAGTCCATGCCGTAGCAAATCCCCACCCTCCTAGTCCCACTGACCAGCACCCGGTCCATACCCCTCTAGTCCTCTCCTATCCATGTAACGATCCAGTCTTTCCTTAAATGTAACCAATGATCCTGCCTCGACCACGTCTGCCAGAAGCTCATTCCACATCCCCACCACCCTCTGCGTAAAGAAATTTCCCCTCGTGTTCCCCTTATAATTTTCCCCTTTCAATCTTAAACCATGTCCTCTAGTTTGAATCTCCCCCTTTCTTCATTGAAAACTCGATCAAACACTTTTTCAGCATCTAGTGAAAGAACATATTCCGTCACATGGGTAGAGGGCAAATATAGTGTATTCAATACTTGGTATATGTTATAGGAAGAATAATGGATTTTAATAAAGTCTGTTTGATCAGAGTTAATAATTGTTGGTAAAATATTTTCTAATCTATACATTAATGCTTTAGATAAAATCTTCATGAAATTGATCTATAAGAAGCACATTCTGTTTGCCTTTTTTCAAAATAAGAGAAATACTGGCCTCATAAAAAGATGAGGGGAGTATACCCCCTTTAAACCTATCTTTAAGCACAGAGCTTAGATGAGGCACAAGCCATTTAGAAAAAAGATTTATAAAATTCTGCAGGAAATCCATCTGGACCTGGAGGTTTTCCAGACTGGAAAGCCGATAGAGATTTCATCCTGAGAAATAGGTTCCTCCAGCCTTGTATACTTGTCCTGAGATAGGATGGGTAAATTAATTCATTCCAGAAATTCTGCCATTGAAGCAAAATTATTCTTAAATTCAGAAGTATAAAGATGAGAATAAAATTGTTTGAAAGTCTTGTTAATTTTAGAATGATCTGTTGTCATTGTGCCATCTCTCATTCAAATCTTATTCATCTGTTTTTTAAATTGCATTACCTTTCAATTGACTTGCAATTAACTTTTCACCATGAATATAAAAGTGACTTTTACTTCTCAACAATTGTTGTTCAATAGGATTTGTAGAAAGAAAATCAAATTTAGTTTTAAGTTCAACTTTTTTTTTATATTGCTCCAGATCTTTATTTTGCACAAATAATATATCCATTTGTTTAATCTGATTATTCAACTCCAGTCTTTCTTTATGAGACTTTTTCCTAAATAATTTGTCCCCTCAAATAGGCTTTCATAATATCCCAAATAATCAAATTAGACATTGTTGACGAGGAATTAGTATTAAAGAAAAATTATATTTGTTGTTCCAAAAAAACTTAAGAATCCTTTATCTGTTAATAAAAAGGTATTACATCTCCATTGTCTTTTAAAAACAGGGATATCAGAAAAATTCAAGAGCAAGAGGAGTCATGTGATGGACTAGTGGCTGGTCGGGAAAACCAGCCCTCTCCAGGAAAACAGGAAAAAAGTTAGAAAAAGACAAAGGACAACAAAAATAAAATATAAGAAATAGAAGATAAAGTTACAGAGAAGAGAAAGAGGATGGCATCGAAGAAGGAGAAAATAAAAACAACAGGAATAAAAAAAGAAGAAAAATCGCCAAAGAAGAAAGAAGAAGGCCTTACCTGCATGAAGGAACAGGACGCTGTGGTGGCAAAGAACACTCGAAACCGAGGTCAGTGCCTTCCCTGCGGAGTCGTGACTCACCTGCCGGTGGACTTCAAAAATGGCTCTCGGAGCCAAACAAAAGTGTGCAGTGCGTAATCAAAGGAGAAAGAGGACACTGGTGGGAGGGGGCTCAGCAGAGGAGTGGGCTGTCACAGTGCGAACAGCTGACGGACACCTGACACCAGGGTGCTCAGCTGGAGGACGAGAAAGGCAGTAGAGAAGGGAGCGACGTGGGTGAGAGACGGAGAGATGACCGGCAAGAAGAGCAACGGCAGGAGGAACAACAGAGGAGTAGCCCAAGAGGGGAGGACCAGCAACAAGAGGCCCAGCAAGAAGAGGCCCGACAAAGAAATGCAAGCAGATCCACAGGAAAAACAGAAGAGACACAGACACAAAGAAGAGAAGAAGAAGACACAAACACAGAAGAGGAAGAAGAAGACCAAGATCTTCACAGAGAAATAGAAGGTAAAACTGATGGACAAAGAGAAACTGAAGGAAAAACTGATGGACAGAATAAGAATGGCGATAAAGTATATATAAAGATGTAAAAACAATGTATATGTAAAGAACTAAAGAAGGAAAATAGAAGGAAAGGAAGGAAGTAAGGGTGGGAAAAAAAGAGAGAGAGAACTTTGTTATGTGTTTTTAAAAAAAAAATGTTTTCTAGGGAGGGCTGGAGGGGAAGGGAAGAACCGTCACTGCAAAATCAGTTGACGCTGCAAGTAAGATCACAATCCAAATGAACAGGGGAGTTGTGGTTGCCCGGCAAGGGATAAGGGGAAACTCAGAGAGGGAGGGAACTTTTGGGGTTAAGGTATTATAGGTGTGGGAACCGTGGGGGTACTCTATGTCTTAAATGTGTTGTAGTACATTGTTTAATAAGAGAAAACTAAAAGATGAAAATGGGGATGGAGGTGGAAAAGAAATATAAGCAAGATTTAAGATGGCCATGTTGAACTATATGACGAAAACATTAATGGAATACATAACCAAATCAAAAGAGGCTACTAAATTTATTGAAGAAGGAAAAAATAGATATAGCATTTGTGCAGGAAACACACCTAACTGAAGCGGAACATAACAAATTAAAGAAAGACTGGGTAGGACACGTAGCGGCATCATCTTATAATTCAAAAGCTAGAGGTGTAGCCATACTATTTAACAAAAATGTACCAATTAAAATAGGCGGAAATATTAGATCCGGCAGGAAGGTATGTAATGATAAAATGTCAGATATACTCAGAATTTTGGAATTTGCTCAATATATATGCGTTTAACGAGGAGGATCAAAAGTTTATGCAGGATATGTTTTTGAAGATTTCAGACGTACAAGGAAATATATTGATAGGAGGAGATTTTAACCTTAATTTAGACCCAATGTTGGATAAAACTGGACAAAAGACAAGTAATAAGAATAAAGTAGCCAAATGTATGGTTAAATCAATGCAGGAAATGAAAGTTATGGATATATTGAGGAGGTAGCACCCAAGAGAGAAGACATAAAACTTACTCAAGGATTGATATGTTTTTATTGTCAGCCCATATGCAAGGGAGATTTAGGAAAACTGAGTATAGATATACCTTTTACGGATAGTGAAATTGAAATGGCTATAAAAGATATGCTAAATGGAAAGGCGCCTGGTGGAGATGGTTTTTCTATTGAGTTTTATGTTGATATATCTTTATTTAAGAATGTAATACAAAAACTTTATGATACTTTTCAATTACCTGAGTCTTGTTCTAATGCTATAATTACAGTTATACCAAAAAAAGATAAAGATCCTTTACAGGTAGCTTCTTATCATCCTATATCTTTGTTAAATGTAGATTATAAAATAGTGGCTAAAGTTATGGCTAATAGGTTGGCTCAGTATTTACCAAAGATAATACATCGTGATCAAACAGGTTTTATAAAAAATAGGTATGCTTCGGATAATATTCTACGATTAATTACTTTGATAAATAGATCTAAATCTCAGAAGAATTATCCAATGGTGGTTTCATTGGATGCAGAAAAGGCATTCGATAGAGTAGAATGGAAGTTTTTATTTAAAGTACTTGAAAAGTTTTCGTTTGGTCTCTCATTTATTGGTATGATTAGGGCTTTGTATAATGGTCCAAAAGCTACAGTTGTTACTAATGGTTTGCTTTCAGAATCCTTTAATTTAACAAGATCTACTAGACAAGGATGTCCATTATCACCTGCCTTGTTTGCTTTAGTTATTGAACCTTTAGCACAATTAATACGTCAGAATGATAGTATTAAAGGCATGAGAGTCTTGAATGAAGTTTATAAAATAAATTTATTTGCGGATGATGTTTTGCTGTATTTGGTGGATCCCGATGTTTCTCTGCCAGCACTTCAAGATTCCTTAGAGATTTATGGTCAATTATCTGGTTATAAGGTTAATTGGACTAAAAGTGAAATTTTATCAATTAGTAAAGATGATTATTCAATGTTTAGAAATATTACGAATTTGAAGTTGGTGAAACAAATTAAATATTTGGGAATTAATGTTAATACTGACTACCAAAATTTATATTCACTTAATTATCTTCCTTTAATGAAGAAGATTAAAGCAGATTTAGTTAAATGGAAAGATTTACCTTTGGGTTTATTAGGAAGAATTAATACTATAAAAATGAATATTTTTCCTCGTATACAATATTTATTTCAATCAATTCCCTATTGTTTACAAAAAAGATTTTTTAAGGATCTATATAAAGTAATTAGGGATTTTTTGTGGAAAGGAAAATTTCCTAGGGTGGCGTTGAAAAAATTGATGTGGGATTTTCAATTTGGAGGGTTACGACTATCTAACTTTCAATTTTATTATGAAGCAGCTCAATTTAGATTTCTTAGCGCATTAATGGCCACACAAGATACGCCTAGTTGGGCACAGATAGAATTGGCAGTTATTTCTGAAAAATTTTCGAATGAATTTTTATTTCGATGGAATAAAAATTTGTTACAAACTTATGATGTACCAATATTGAAACATTTAATGAACTTATGGACAAGTAAATTACACAAAATGGGATTGAAAAATAAGTGGTCGGGAAGATTACCATTATATAATAATCAACTTGTTCCTTTCACGGTATCTAATACTATTTTGAAACAATGGGAGGAGAAAGGAATACATAATTTATCTGATTGTTTTCTAGAAGATCATTTTTGTTCTTTTGTAGAATTGCAAAAGAGATTTGATATAAGTGGTCATTCTATATTTGTGCATTATCAGTTAAGATCTTTTGTAAAACAGGTATGCGGTCGTCAAATGAATTTACTGTCTGAAACTGATTTTGAGAAATACGTGTTCTCATTTCCAAAAAAGGGTTATATATCAGGTTTGTATCGTATTTTGTTGGAAAGTGAAAGTAAAATAGATTGGGATAAAGATAAAATGAAATGGGAAAAAGATTTAAGTTTAACAATAACTGAAGAAGATTGGTCTGAAATCTGCCGTAATAGTGTTCGAAAATTGATTAATGCTAGATTGGCGATGATTAATTATAGTTTTATACATCAATTATATTTAACACCCAAAAAATTAAAAAAAATTGGTTATAGTAAGTCAGATCTTTGTTTTCGTTGTGATCAGGTTTCTGGTACTTTTTTACATGCTGTTTGGTTGTGTGATCGGTTACAACAATTTTGGAAAGGTATTCAATCTGTATTTAATAATCTATATAATCTTCATATTGTATTAGACCCTGATATATTTTTATTAGGGAATATGCAACCGTTGATTGATTTAGAATTAGATAATTACCAGATCTCTTTTATTTACTTAGCGCTGGCAGTGGCCAAGAAATGTATAGCGATTACTTGGAAGAATAGAAATGTATTGTCTTTAGACAGGTGGTATTCAGAGGTGAAGTTTTGTTTGGTTATGGAAAGAATATTTTTTTTCTATACAAGATAAGATGTCTTTTTATGAGTTAAAGTCGACCCCATTTATTGATTATATACAATTTAAATAAGTTTGAATTAATTATTTTCGTTTAAGTTCTTTTTGTTTTTGTTTTTTCATATATATTTTTATATAATAAAAAAATTTGGATTAATAATTAATACTTAATTAATAACTTTTTTTGTTTTTTTTGTTTGTTTTTATATATATATATATTGATCTTTTTTTTAAGATATATATTTTTTATTTTTTTAAATTATTATACTAATAGTATTAATTCTTCACTCTTTATCGTCGGGGTGGGGAGGGGGGGTTTAGGGGTTAAAAATAGTTTTTTTTTTAGTCTTAGTTTTTAGTTGTTAGGGGAGATGCCGAGATTGGTATTGAATTAACTATGTTATTTTATACTTGTATTACTTTATTTTGTATTTTTTCTGTACATGTATTACTTACTTACTTTATATGTTAAAATTAATAAATAAAGTTTCGAAAAAAAAGGAAAACTGAGTATAAAGCTAGACTACTATCAGATAATTCATGCCTATTATTAGCAATAGAACTAGAGGACATCCCACCAAGAACATATAGATGGAGGTTAAACTCCATGCTACTTAAAAGGCAGGAATTTAGGGAGTTTATTGAATGCCAAATTAAAACATATTTTGAAATAAACACAGGATCAGTGAAAGATAAATTTATATTATGGGATGCAATGAAAGCCTTCATTAGAGGGAAAATAATAAATTATGTGACTAAGATGAAAAAGGATTACAATCGGGAAACAGTAGATGGAAAGGGAGATAGTAAGTACAGAAAAGGAATTAGTAAAAAGGGATGAGATAACGAAAAGGAGAGAATTGGCGAACAAAAAAAAATACAAAATATTACAAACGTATAAGGTGGAGAAGAACATGATGAAAACAAAGCACAAGTATTACGAACTGGGAGAAAAAAACACATAAAATATTAGCCTGGCAACTTAAAACAGAACAAGCTAAAAGAACGGAAAAAGGACAAATTATATATAACCCAACAGAGATTAATGAAAATTTTAAGGAATTTTATGAACAATTATACCAAACTGAGAACGAGGAAAAATATGACAAAATAGAGGAATTTTAAGCTAAAATTGAACTGCTGAAATTGCAAGAAGAGGATCAAAACAAACTAATAAAACCATTTGAAATAGAGGAAGTACAAGATATATTAAAAAAGCTGCCGAACAATAAAACACCAGGAGAGGATGGATTTCCAATAGAATTTTATAAAACATTTAAAGAGTTATTAATTCCTCCCCTCCTGGAAGTAATGAGCCAGGTAGAAGAAACACAAAAATTGCCAGGTTCATGTAAGACAGCAATAATTACAGTAAAACCAAAGACAGGTGTCTTGGGTAAACTTGTTCCTCTCACTTTGTTAATTTTAGATTGGTCACAGTGTTTGAGCTACCGAAAGAAAATAGACACACACACACACTGAGAGCAGTTCAGATTATACAAATGTTTATTACAAATTCAAAAGCTGATTTCACACTACAATATGCAAGCCCTTCCCAACTATACTTATCAACGCTTGAACTGGTTCCAACTGCCGAAGTGAGGCAACGACTGCACACTTGTAGTAGGTTGTCAGGGCGCCGGTAGCAGCTTCTCCACCTCCCCTGACCGGGACGTTGGCTGGACTCTAGAAGTTCTTCTTCTTGCTGAGAGATGTTGCCACCTCTCGGAGAGTCTCAAACTTCAGCAGCGGGACCATGGCTTATATTACCCAAAAACTGCTTACCCAGCACAGCAAGAAAGATAAGTGAGCAAGCTAGCATGCTAGGTTTATGTCGAATAACATAATTTTCAGCTTATCACTTTGAATACAATGGTTTATTTTGCATCAAGGCTAGGCCTCTGACAGTCTGTGACCAAAACAAACAGGAAGATTAAATGTTCTTGGTACACAGATGTCCTTTCTTCAGATAACTGCATCTCTGGCCCCTTGGTGGAAGTTAGCTTATGTCTGCTGATTCTAAAAATCAAGCAGGTTCTCAGCCTTGCAGAAGCAAGGGCTGCAAAAGTAAAAAACACGGTTTAAATCTTCCATTCCACCCCTTGGTCACAGGCTGTCAGACACGAGACTTAACGAGCATAAGAGTACAAAAAGAGCGTAAAAGAGAAATCAAATCTACAATAATCACAAAAACAAGCAATAATGTGAGCAACCAACAGAGAATAGTGTGGCCCAAACCCCCAAATGTACCAGCTAACCATGAAAAAGGATTCCAACCAAGGCTCAAACGTTTTAGTAGGGTTTGGGGGCTTCCAGGCCCACATGCCACTATTATCCATAAGAGCCTTGTTAACCATTTGTTCTATCTCATCACGGGTAACTGGAGCAGGAGAAGCCGGGTCGATAGAAGCAGCAGGGGGAGCAGAGGGCACAGCTGGGCCAGGAGGACTCAGCAGCTGGGGATGATGTTCCCCTGCTTTTCTCTTATAAAGGGCATAAAGGATTGCAGTAGGTTTCCCATCAATATCACTTTTAGGTACGCCTAACTTTAACAAGGTTAGAAAAAGGTCCTTTATTGTCGGTTCGTTATTAACAGCAGCCCCTCTCTTTTCATCCTGCTTGCCTGATGTAACCCGGGCTGTACGTGAGTGGATTTTACCTCCCAATTCTAATTCTCGAACCCCAGATAAGGCGTGCACCACCTCAGACACAGGGTGCCCAATTAGTGGACTAGTTACGGACAGAACCAATCCCCGTGTAGTGGGTTGGGCGGAACGAACCAATCTGGTATGCATTCCGGCCGTGAATATCTCTTCATCAGGGCTCCCCCCATGTACCCACAGCCTCAAACGCCCTGCATACAAGGCAGAGGCCAGGGCCTGTTGATGAATTACTGCTATACCCTCCTCTGGGGTGGCCCAATTGTTCTGCAAATGTCAATCCCAATCAACTGCTGATGGGTATACTCATAGCAGGGCATTGCCTAGAGTAGTAAGTAAGTAATCCACCTCCCTCCCTCTACCCCGCAGCTCAGCAGTGACCCGGATATCAGTAGTCAATGTTGCTAATCCCAACAATTCCTCAGGGGTTAAAAATACATTATCCCCTCCTTGTTCCCAGACACGCAGGAGTCAGGCCGCCAGAGTTTCTCCTGCCTTTTGCCTAAATCGATCTCCAATGGCAGCCAGCTCTTTTATAGAGAAGTCACGTATCAATGACTGCTTCCAACCCCTATTCCCACTTTGGCCCACAGGGCCCTCCACCCAGTCTAGGGGAGGATGCCGAAGCCATCCCATAGAGTGGGTAGGCCATAGAGCATAAGCAGGGGTTGGGTATTTTCCCCTGGGTCCATGTGGGAGACCGGGGTATCTATCCCTTCAATCTCTAACCTTACATCATCCCCCCTTCCATCTGTTTGGGAGGTCTGCTGCCTTACAGGGTGGGCGTGAACAGTGGGTGGAGAGGGTAGTATGTTAGGCACATGCTGAGGAGTATCTGCATTATTACCATTGACATCATTCCAGATATTCCCATCCCAACCATCAATTACATCAGGATCGTCGCCATTCCTTATCATGGCACGAATACGATATGGATCGGGTTCTACTCCATGCCTTTCCTTATTTGCACAGAGCTGCTGCCGGAGTTTAATATTACGGCAGATCATTTGGACATGCTTATCTTCCAATTCTTTGGCTCTGTCCTGACTGGTGCGAACAATCTTGCTCATCATGGAACAGCGTTGTCGCATGGCTTCTAGCTCCTCCTCTAGTTTCTCTCTCTTGTGCTGAGATTCTACTTCTCTTTGAACTGATTCTGCTTCACGCTGAACTGAGTGGCTTAAGGCTGTGGCCAGCAGCCAAAAACCATCCGTCAGCGTCCCCTTATTATCAAGAAATTTACTTTCTCAAAGGAGAGTGGCAACCTGCTCTCCCAGAGGTCCACTTGATGGGTCTAACTTCTCATCCCAACTAATGGGTAGTCCCAACAAAGACAGGGTATTGGTCAACATGCCAAACCCATCTTCTTTGGAAGTCCATCCCGGAATGAAGAACTGCTCAGGGCTCACCTCTTTCTATCGGCGAAACATCTTGAGACCAATCCTGCTCGCAGCGCCAATTGTCTTGGGTAAACTTGTACCTCTCACTTTGTTTGTTTTAGATTGGTCACAGTGTTTGAGCTACCGAAAGAAAATAGACACACAGACCGAGAGCAGTTCAGATTATACAAATGTTTATTACAAATTCAAAAGCTGATTTCACACTACAATATGCATGCCCTTCCCAACTATACTTATCAACACTTGGACTGGTCCCAACTGCCGAAGCGAGGCAACGACTGCACACTTGTAGTAGGTTGTCAGGGCGCTGGTAGCAGCTTCTCCACCTCCCCCAACCGGGATGTTGGCTGGACGCTAGAGGTTCTTCTTCTTGCTGAGAGATGTTGCCACCTCTCGGAGAGTCTCAAACTTCAGCAGCGGGACCATGGCTTATATTACCCAAAAACTGCTTACCCAAGCACCTATTCCCAGCACAGCAAGAAAGATAAGCGAGCAAGCTAGCATGCTAGGTTTCTGTCGAATAACATAATTTTCAGCTTATCACTTTGAATACAATGGTTTATTTTGCATCAAGGCTAGGCCTCTGACAGTCTGTGACCAAAACAAGCAGGAAGATTAAATGTTCTTGGTACACAGATGTCCTTTCTTCAGATAACTGCATCTCTGGCCCCTTGGTGGAAGTTAGCTTATGTCTGCTGATTCTAAAAAACAAGCAGGTTCTCAGCCTTGCAGAAGCAAAGGCTGCAAAAATAAAAAACACTATTTAAATCTTCCATTACAATGGGGAAGGATCCATTAACACCAGCATCATATTGACCAATATCTCTACTTAACTAAGATTTTAAGATAATAGTGAAATTATTAGCAAACACATTGGCCGATTGTGTACCAAAAATAATAAAACAAGATCAAACTGGATTTATTAAGAAAAGACGAACAGCGCACAATGTCTGTAAATTTATTAATCTAATTCATGCATTTCAAGGAAATAAGAAAACAACAGTGGCTGTTGCTTTAGATGCAGAAAAAGCTTTTGACAGAGTAGAGTGGAACTACTTATTTAAAGTATTACAGAAGTTCAGTCTACCAGAAAAATTGGATTAAAGCATTGTATAATGGACCGTTGGCAAAAGTAGCTGTAAATGGATATGTATCGAATCAATTTAAATTAAGTAGGTCAACAGACAGGGATGTCCACTCTCCCCCTCATTGTTTGCCTTAGCAATAGAACCTTTGGCAGAACTGATAAGAATAGAAAATAAAACAAAAGTATAATTTTGGTATTTAGTCATTCTTTTTTTTCTTTCTAAGTGAATCTTTTTCCATGTATTAAGTAAATGATGCAGTACTGGTGAGTTTTTATATTGCACCAGTTTACCATCCCACATAAAGTATATATTCCGGTACCTTCTTGCCCATTTTATCTAGTTCTATCTTAGTCCAGTCTGGTTTTTCCCTACATCATTTACTTAATACATGGAAAAAGATTCACTTGGAAAGAAAAAAAAGAATGACTAAATACCAAAATTATTATTGATGCAAAATCCACTAATTCCTTTTACAATAGATTACATTTCCTTTAGAGAATGGGAGAGAAAAGGAATCAAAAATATAGAAAATGGTTTTTTGGGAAATAATTTATTAATGTTTGAACAGTTGAAGTACAAATATGGAATAACTCATGGTACAATGTTTGCATATCATCAATTGAAAGGATAAATTGCAAAATAAGGAGAATGATGAAATAAACTATAAACCTAAGCTGAAATGGGAAAAGGATTTAAACATAAAGATAAAAAATGAAGTATGGGAAAAGTTATGTTCTGGAACGATGAAGAATACAATAAACACAAGGTTATGTATGATACAGTATAATTGGTTACACAGGGTATATATTACTCCTCAAAAATTAAAAAAATGGGGCTCAACATTATCGGATAGATGTTTTCGCTGGTGGAAGGAAATGGGAACAACATTACATGCAACTTGGACATGTGTGAAGGTGAATACGTTTTGGGAAGAACTAAATCAGATACTAAATAAAATTATAAAAAATAGCATACCAAAAAAATACAGAAATATTTATTTTAAATAACATAAGAAATAAAGAATTAGGTCTTAAATTGGACAAAGCGCAAAAAAAGTTCATTATGATAGCCTTAGCAGTAGCAAAAAAATGTATGAAGTCAACTTGGAAAATGGAAGAGAGCATGAGTATACAGCAATGGTACACGGAAATGAATAAATGTATTCCATTGGAAAAAATAACATATAATTTAAAAAACAAAGTCACAATGTTTGTACAAATTTAGGAACCATACATGGAACATAACAGAGAGAGCATGCCAAGGACCTCCATCCCCTAAAATTAAAATGATAAGAAGACAAAATGACTAGATTCAATGTGTAATAAATAGACGATGCATTTTTCTTGTTTATTTTCCTTTGTGTGAAGATATTTTATGGTTTTATTGTATTGTATATGTTGAATACTAATGGGTTTTGGGGGGTGGGTAGAGGGGAGGGAGGGAAAGGGGGAAAAAGGGAGAAAAGGTCACTGTGTAAGTTTAATGAGAAACGTTTGTACATATTTTGGTTGACATGATTCACAGTGTGAAAAATTAAAAAATTATATAAAAAAAATTCAAGAGCATGATTAGATCTAACTTTCTCTTTATTCAAAGAGATCAATTGATTATCAATTAAAAAATAATTGATTCTAGAGAAAGAATACTGTACATTTGAAAAAAAAAGTCTTCCCTGTTAGAATTTAAAAATCACCATACATCTGAAATACCATAATTTGATTGAAAAGAATCAATTAAAGTTGCTGATTTAGAAAGTGTAGTAAATCTAGGAGAAGAATGATCCAAAACAGCATCTAAACAACAATTAAAATCCTCTCCAAAGATCAAGGAGTAATGATTTAAATCAGTCAAAGCTGAATTTTTTTTTCCAAAAAAGCAGGTTGATATTTTTTTTCTCGGAAATTTGATCCAACTCCACCTTTGCCCACACTGAGGTTGATCAATATCAAACAACCTATTAATAAACATTAATTGCACCACCTCATAATAATTCTGAAAATGTGGTAATTGAAGACCAGCTAAATCATATCTCCATGTCAACTTTTGCATAGACAAAACTTACGTTTCCATAAAAACAAATGAACGACTTTATTTAATTCCTTAAAAAATTTCTTCATTACCTCACTCAGAATTGATTGAGATAAATACTGAATATGGGGATATATATTCATTTTAATACTGTTTACTTGCCAAATCAAAGTTAATGGCAACTCTTTCCATCTATTTAAATCAAATTTAATCTTATTTAATAAAGGTATATAGTTTAAACTGTATAAATTTTGATATTCTTTATCCACTATTACTCCTAAATACTTAATTTTATTAGACCATCTAAACTTTGTAAATTGTTTACAATCTGAATAATCTTCATCCGATATTGATAATATCTCACCTTTATCCCAATTAATTTTATAACCTGAAATCACACCTTATAGTTTCAGCAAATTTTGTAACGGTTCTAAAGAACTTTTTGTGATAAGAGATATATCAACGCATAATCTGCAAACAGATTAATTTTATACTCTTGTTCACCTATTATAATTCCCCTGATGTTAGTATTTTGCCTTATCACTCGAGGTAAAGGTTCTATAACCAATGCAAATAAGGCTGGTGACAGCAGACAGCCCTTTCTAGTTGATCTAAACCAGGGGAGACCAACTTTTTAATTTTACATTTTTAATTTAGACATACAGCACAGTTACAGGCCATTTCAGCCTATGTATCCGTGGTGCCCAATAAACTTACATTCATGGCCTGAAATGGCCTGTTACCGTGCTATATGTCTAAATTAAAGATTAAAAATGAAAAGGTTGGCCACCCCGATCGAAACAAATTAATCGAAACCTGCCCATTCGTCACCACCTGAGCAGAAGGATTAGTATATAATGCCTTAACCCAACCAATAAAGAGTGGCCCAAATTTAAATTTTTATAACACTTAAAAATTCCATTCAACATGGTCGAAAGCTTTTTCCGCGTCTAGCACTAGTATCATTGGTTGGTTGAGTTGCTCTCTTGAAGCATTAATTATTGTAATCAGTTTAGTAATATTATCATCTGAATATCTATTCTTAATAAATCCTGCTTGATCCACATGTACAAATTTTGGTAGAAAATCAGCCAATCTGTTTGCTAGTACCTTTGCTACAATTTTATTATGGCAGGCTGCACCAAAGGAAAAGACAGGCACAATACTGTTTGAGGAAACACAGCTTTATTCCACTCACATAAATATCTAGTTGGCTGCTAGCTGTGCTTACAGTGTGATCCCACGGAGAAAGAGAGAGCACACAGTCGTGATCTCGGCTTTATACCATGGGCCCTCTGGGCCCACCTGGTGGTTGGATGTCATTAGGCCAGGTGCCGTGTCTCTAGGCCACATGTTGGCCGAGTGATGTACTGCAGCGTATCATCACATTTATAATCTGCATTCAATAAAGATATTGGTCTATATGAAGCCACTTTTAATGGATCTCTATCCTTCTTTGAAATAATTGTTATTAATGGCCTCGAAAACGACTCTGGAAATAAACCTGTTTCAGTTGCTTGTTTAAGTACTTCTGTACATACAGGAAGTAACAAATCATAAAATTCTTTTTAAAATTCCTTTGTAAATCCATCTTCTCCAGGAGATTTCCCACTAGGCATAGACTGCAATGTCTCCTTAAGTTCCAAATCAGTAAATGGACCATCCAATTCCCTAATATCTGCATCATTTAACAAAGTTAAATTTAAATTTGCCAAAAAGGATTCAATCTGGTCTATATCTTGAGTCCCTTCAGAAGCATACAAATCCCGGTAAAATGTACAAACTTCATCATTAATTTCCTGTGAAAATCTCTGAATTTCTCCTAACTGCATTAATCATTCGAGATACTTATTCAGTCTTCAACTGCCAGGCTAAAACCTTATGAGGCCTCTCACCCAACTCATAATAACATTGCTTCGATCGTTGAATCATTTTCTCATAGTTATAAGTTTTCAAAACATTTTCAACTTAGATAATTGTACCTTATTATCCTCAGTTGAACTCTTCTGAAGTTTCTTCTCAAACACTGCTATTTCTTTTTCTGTTCTGACTTTCTGCCAAATACTGTTTCTTTACCTTTGCTGTATAACTGATAATTTGACCCCTCAAATACGTCTTTAAAGTCTCCCATAAGATAAACTTACTCTGTACTGAACCTTCATTTATTTCTGAAAAAAAAACTAATTTTTGATCTCTAACAAATTTAATAAATTCAGGTTTCTTTAGCAACATTTCATTAAATCTCCAAAGGTAGGTAGTTTCACTACATGAAATTAACAATAGTGAATGATCAGACAAAATCCTACTCTTATATTCAGCATGACTAATTCTACCTTGCAAATGTGCCGAAACCAAAAAGAGGTAAATTCTTGAGAATGAATCATAAAATTAAAAATCTTTTTTGGTCGGATTTATCCGCCTCCATATTTCCACTAAACTTAAATCTCTCATCAGCTCAAATATTCTTTTAGCCATTTTAGTTCTTTTCACAGTTTTTGGAGATTTATCCAATAATAGATCCAAACAATTAAAATCCCCTCCTACCACAATATTGTCATTGATTGGTTCAAATTCAAAAATGTATCTATAGCAAATTCTACATCATCTTCATTTGATGCATACACATTCGTCAAGGTCCAGGCTTCTGAAAATATTTTACAATTAACTTTCAACACTCTACTTGCATTGGCAGAGAAGGACTCCAGAATTAAAGGTACTTTTTGTATCTATCAAAATTGCTACTTTCCGAGCTTTGGAATTAAAGGAAGATGCTATCACATGACCTACCCAGTCTCATTTCAACTTCAAATGTTCTTTCTCAGTCAGATGAGTCTCTTGTAGAAATGCAATATCCACCTTCATAATATAATCCAGTACTCCTTTCCGTTTTATTGCACGGTTAAGCCCTTTAACATTAAATGTCGCAAAATTGAAATTACTCATTGTTCCCATTAGAGTGGCACCCAACACAGCTAACCCTTACACAAAATAAAAGCTCCTTAAAAAAAGACCTCTAAAACTACAAATATATATATATATATAAAATATAAACAAATTAACTAAAAAAAATTGCTTTCCAAAAAAAAACTCAAAAAAACCACCTTAGTGGTCCTATAAACGGGGTGTCGTCAATACCACTAGTGGCAGATGACTTCGGAAGTTTCAGAGTCGCCCACTCCCCCAGCTGATCGTCCAAATAAAGTCTTTTCCAAACTTCAGACATTCAACCCACAGACTCCATGCCATCAACAGCTTCGTCTTCTCCTTCAATCTCAATCAATCTCTCCACATCCGGAATCTTCCCGTTTCCATTCCCAATCTTCTTCGAAAATACCTGCAATTTCAACTGTTTCTGCAACTCAGAAGTATTTGGATTATTTGGCAGAGAATTAGCAAATGTTAAAGCCTCACTCTCATTCTCAAAAAACTGGGCCTGAAAATTCCCATTAAACACTTACAGTACAGCTGGATATCTAAAGGCAAATCTGTACCATAAAACCGTCTTTGCAGGATTAAATTCCTTACATCTCCTTATAATATCGTGACTCAAATTGGCATTATAAAAACTCTATTGCCTTGAACCACCAAAGGTCCCTGATTTTGGCGAGCTTTTTGTACTGCAAGACGTAAAATCATCTCACGATCCTGATACCGCAAGCATCGAATAAGGACCGCCCTAGGAGGTTGGTCTGGGAAAGGTTTTCACCTTATCACCCTATGTGCTTCGTCTAACTCCAATCCATCCTGGTTCGCATCCTTCCCCAATGTTTCTGGAATCCATTTCCGAAAAAACTTCACTGGGTCTATTCCTTCTATATCTTCCAGTAGTCCTACTATCTTGACATTATTGCACCGACTTTGATTTTCCAAAGAGTCAATTTTCTTCAAAAACTCTCGTTTTTGTACATCCCAACCCATGTTGGAATATTCAACATAGTCCATCCTTTCCACTTTATCACTATAGTCACAAAATGCCCATTTAATTTCTTTAAATTAATCTTACACTGCGTCCACTGCTCTTAGACACTTATTAACATCCATTTTAATTGCAGACACTTCATATATATTGGCCATTTTCCCTCTTAATTCAGCTAATTGAGTCTTAATGTCCAAAAGGCCCTGAGTTACTTGTACAGCCATATTATCCATTCTTCGCTCAAAATGTTCTGATAGGGATACAGTAGCTTCACCTTCAGTAAATGAAGTTTTAAAAGTTTGCAATGGGATACGTTTAAGCCTTCTTCTTTTTCCACAGCGACCATCTCAGCTTGGGCCACCTGGCTGCCAATCTGAAACCCCCTAAACCGAGCCGACATCGTCAGCCTGGCAGAGGCCGGTCATCCCCTCAGCCTAGGCCTGATTGGGCATAGTACCATATAACCACTTACAGCACAGAACAGGCCAGTTCAGCCCTACTAGTCCATGCCGTAACAAATCCCCACCCTCCTCATCCCACTGACCAGCGCCTGGTCCATACCCCTCCAGTCCTCTCCTATCCATGTAACTATCTAGTCTTTCCTTAAATGTAACCAATGATCCCGCCTCGACCACGTCTGTCAGAAGCTCATTCCACATCCCCACCACCCTTTGCGTAAAGAAATTTCGCCTCATGTTCCCCTTATAATTTTCCCCCTTCAATCTTAAACCATGCCCTCTAGTTTGAATCTCCCCCACTCTTAATTGAAAAAGCCTATCCACGTTTACTCTGTCTGTCCCTTTTAAAATCTTAAACACCTCTATCAAGTCCCCTCTCAATCTTCTACACTCCAGAGAAAAAAGCCCCAGTCTGCACAACCTTTCCCTGTAACTGAAACCTTGAAATCCTGTCAACATTCTCGTGAACCTTCTCTGCACTCTCTCTATTTTGTTTATATCTTTCCTATAATTTGGTGACCAAAACTGTACACAGTACTCCAAATTTGGCCTCACCAATGATTTGTACAATTTCATCATAACCTCCCTACTCTTGAATTCAATACTCCGATTTATGAAGGCCAACATTCCAAATGCCTTCTTCACCACACCATCTACCTGAGTATCAGCCCTGAGGGTACTATTTATCACAACTCCTAAATCCCTTTGTTGCTCTGCACATCTCAATAGCCTACCATTTAATGCATATGACCTATTTAGATTTGCCTTTCCAAAATGTAACACCTCACACTTATCTGTATTAAATTCCATCAGCCATTTCTCAGCCCACACCTCCAGCCTTCCTAAATCACCTTTTAATCTACAGTAATCTTCCTCACTGTCCACAACACCACCAATCTTTGTGTCATCTGCAAACTTGCTTATCCAATTCTCCACCCCTACTTCCAGATCGTTAATATATATAACAAACAATAGTGGACCCAGGACCGATCCCTGAGGAACTCCACTAGTCACCGGCCTCCAATTGGACAAACAATTTTCTACCACTACTCTCTGACACCTCCCATCCAACCATTGCTGAATCCATTTCACTACCTCCTCATTTATACCTAATGCCTCCACCTTTTTTCGTAACCTCCTGTGGGGAACTTTGTCAAAAGCTTTACTAAAGTCTAAATAGACAACATCCACAGCTTTCCCTTCATCAACCTTTTTTGTAATCCCCTCGAAAAAGTCAATCAGGTTTGTCAAGCATGATCTATCCCTGACAAAACCATGCTGATTACTCCCTAGCAATCCCTGTACCTCCAAATAATTGTAAATACCATCCCTCAGAACACTTTCCATCAACTTGCCCACCACAGACGTCAGACTCACGGGCCTATAATTCCCAGGTTTACATTTGGACCCTTTCTTAAATAGCGGAACCACATGCGCCACCCTCCAATCCTTTGGCACTACCCTCGTGGCCAGTGACATCCTAAATATCTCTGTTAATGGCCCCACTATCTGTCCACTAGCCTCCCTGAGTGTCCTTGGGAATATTTTGTCCAGTCCCGGAGATTTATCCACCTTTATCTTTTTCAACAGTCCGTATCCCTAGTTCAGCCAGGGCTTGGAGGTGAAAGTCCTCCGACCCTGCACTGGCGGTAGCAATGCCGCCAGTCACACACACGCATTCACACTTGCGATTGGGGCGCTCACCCTTGCACTTCCCAACTTCTTCAGCCGCGCGTCTGGTGCTGCGCTCGCGTCCGCCCCACTCTGAGATTGGACTCACCTCACTGGCGCCATCTTGCATCCTCAAACGCAACAAAGGTGCCAGTGTAACTGTTAATTTTGTCTGAAGAGTCCTCTGTGGTTTTGGGGCTTCACCAATCGATTCCTGTGGATCCTTCTGGAAGGTAGGCCTCAGTTCCTCCGCACTTTCTGCTCTTCATCAGTTGGCCTCTTGTTTTCCTCATTGTTACTGTAGACAACACTTAAACCTTTTCAGAAAAAGTTTTAAATATGTTGAATGTCTTTACTTTTCGGGCATTAATTATTCAGCTGGGGAGCTGGGTTTCACATGTCTTCTTCCTAATCCATCTAAATGGAATTCTTTTCTTTTACAACATTACAAACTGTCAGTATTGAGACTTTTGATGGGTGTATGGTATAAGCGAAATCAAATTATAGGAACGAGGGGTAAAATTTCAGCTAAGAACCAGATAATTTTTCTTTGAATAACCCTTATTTGAAAGAATGGGAAATGAAGGGTGTGATGTTAGTGGAAGATTGCTTTGAAGCAGGTATATTTCTTTCTTTTAATAGATATAGGGAGAAGTTTGGTATATCACTGGATAATTTATTTGTTTATTATCAAGTTTGAGATTTACTTTCAGAAAATTTCGGACGAGAATTAGTGTGACCTGGTCAAACGAAATTTGAGAAATTAATTGCTGATAAAGAAAAGAAGGGATTTATTTTGGAAATGTATATGTTACGACAGTAAAAGATGACTAAGTTGATGTTTATAAAATGAAAGATAAATGGGAAGGATTTATCTACAACTTTATCTTTAGAAGAATGGTCACACGTGTGTTGATAGTGTTACGAAGCTAATTAATGTATGATATAGTTTGGTTAATTATAATTTCTTACATCAATTGTATTTAACTCCCGAAAAGTTGAAAAAATATGGTTTTAGTTCATCAGATTTGTGTTTTCGATGTGGAGAACAGACAGGCACCTTCTTACATTCAATATGGGAATGTACCAAAGTCAGACCTTTTTGGGAAAAAAATATTAAGTTTTTGTGAGATTTATGTAAGATAGATCTGCAACTTGACCCATGGGTATGTTAATTGGGTTATATGAATACATTAACGATAGGTTTGTGACTGGATAAATCTCAACTTGGATTTTTCATGTAGGGTTGGTTGTAGCAAGAAAATATATAGCAAGATACGTGGAAAAATGATGTTGAACTGAACATACAAAGATGGCATAATCAATTACAATCGTGTCTGTATTTGGAGAAGATAAAGTATAATTTACGAAATAACTATTCTTTTTTGTTAAAATGTGGAGTTTGTATTTGGAATGTATGGGTAAATGTTTTTATTAGTGATGTAAACGGTTGGCACACCAAGCAGCATTCATTCAAAACCCGGTATAATTGTATTTTTTTTAAACTCCAAAGTGGGGTGGGTTGTTTGCGGTGGGTTAGGTGGGAGGAGGTGGGGTAGTAGTGGGGTTTTCTTTGATAGATTAGTTGGTATATGTTTATTTTGTAAAACTTTTAAATAAAATTTTCAAAAAAAAAGCAGGTTGATCCGTGTTTGGTGCATAAACATTGGTCAATACAACCATTTTATTATATAATTTACGTGTAAGAATAATAAAACGCCCTTGTTTATCTAAAGTAGTATTATGGAGTTCAAAAGGAATATTCTGATGCTTTGATTTGTCTTCCGAGAAATGTCTTTATCATGAAGATTGAATGATCAGAACAAAAGTAAAACACGAAAGTCTGCAGACACCGTGATTGAAATAAAAACACAATGCTGGAGAAATTCTGCAGGTCAGTATTATCAAGTCAAGTCAAGTTTATTGTCATCCGATTGCACAAGAACAACCCGAAGGAACAGTGTTCTCTGGCCCTCGGTGCAAACACACACAACCAGACACAACACACGCATAGACAAACAATAGCAGTTCCTTTGGTCGTTCAGCATCCTCACTACCCATGGAAAGAAAATGTTCCTCAGACTGGTGGTGTTGGCTCTGATACTCCTGTATCTCTTCCCCAATGGGAGCAGCTGAAAGATACTGTGTGCAGGGTGGAAGGGGTTCCCGATGATTTTGTGAGCCCTCTTCAGATGATGATCCTGGTAGATCATGTCGCGGGGGGGGGGGGGGGGGAGGGAGACTCCAGTGATCCTCTCACTGTGAAGCTGGCCGGGACGCTCTCGATAGAGCTGCTGTAGAAGGTTGGCATGATGGTGGTCGGTAACCTTGCTTGATTCTGTCTTCTCAGGAAGAACAGACATTGTTGTGCCTTCCTGACCAGTGAGGAGATGTGTCCACAATAGGCCACTAGTTAAGTGAACTCCAAGGAACTTGGTGTCTCCACCCTCTCCACTACAGAGTTGTGTAGTGGAGGGTGGTCATTCTTGGTCCTCCTGAAGTCCACGACCATCTCCTTCATCTTGTCCATGCTGAGACTCAGGTTGTTACTCTCGCACCATTTCACGAGATTTTCCACCTCTGCAGTGAGACTCATCAATGTTGCTGATGAGGCCAACAACTGTTGCGTCATCTGCAAACTTGATGACTCTGTTGGACAAACTGAAAAAATGATGGTATAATATCTTAAGCCTCAGATTATCCCAAAGTACATTGCATAGAATTACTTCAGAAATATAGCAACTGTTATGCTGCAGGAAATGTAGCAGCCAATTTATCCACAATAATACCCCATGAACATCAATGAGTTAAAAGATCATAATCTGCTTTAGTGATGCTGGTGCAGGTGAATATTAACAAGAACAGGCAGAATTCCACTGCACTGCACTCTGAAAACCTGGAACAAGTTAGCACTAGACACCCTCCCCCTCCGCCCCCCCACCACCGCCGTACAATGAGGAGTACAGAGCTACATTTTCAATAGTGCCAAAGAAAATGACTCTTGGTCAGTACAGTGAAGCTATTGCTTTCTTTCGGCAGACTCTTCTCTCCTGGTGTCTTGTCCTGTTAAAAATTCCTGCTGCCCTTTTGCTGCAACCCAATCATTCATCTAAGTTTTAATTTTTAACATTTCGCCATACAGCCTGGTAATGGGCCCTTCCAGCCCATGAGCCCATGCCGCCCAATTACACTCAATTGACCTACAACCCTGTACGTTTTGAAGGGTGGTAGGTGTTACAGAGTTCTGTGTTGTGATTTGGCCTATGTGTTGTGTGGTTTTATGTTAAAAAGTGACAGTTTGCCTTAGGCTCTCTAAGGTGAAGGTGGACTGCTGAGAGAGTGGGAGACGGACTGAGCATGTGCAGAAAATGAAAAAAATTTCTGGACTTGGATGATAAACCACCACTGGGGGTGCTGTGGAGTGGAAGAAGGTCCAGAGCATGAGTTATGGTCTGGAGGACAGTTTAGAATGTTGGGATTTCAAAAAGAATGAATATTCCGAAGGCAGCCAGAAGGATCCGGACCAAGCCATTGGTTCCTCTCTCTGCAGCAACACAAGACAACTTCGAATTTTGTTCTCTCTCTCAAAGATCTTTTGGCTTCAGTTTACCAAACAAACTGAATTTTGTTTATGATTTTTGCTTCAGTTGAGATCAACATTTTGTGAGTCTTGTGTGTTTTATGTTTGTTTTTTGTCTAAGTTTTTCTGTGGGCTGGTTGGAAATATAACTTAGACTTTAATTACATATGTTATATTTAGGCTGGGAAATTTATTAGTTTTACACTGTTATAGAAATTTGCATAGTAACCAGTGGGCATTGTTATAAAAGGGGGGGGGGGATTTTGAATTAAAGTTTGAAGGTGAATTTTTGTTAATAAAGTAATTGTTCATCTTTACCCCTGTGTGACATGCCTTCTTTGCGGTTGTTGGTTTAATATTGTACAGAGGAAACTGGAGCCCCCAGGGAAAACCCACGCAGACACAGGGCCAACATACATACTTGTTACAGACAGCGTGGGGATTCGAACCCAGGGCCCAATCAATGGTGCTGTAATAGCGTTGCACTAACAGTGCTGCCTCATTTCCCTATTTCTGTCTCTTCATTCTGTCTCCCTTTGCACAGACATGATCAATTCTTACCTCGCTCCTTATCATATCCAATTAACACCTTTTGTTGGTCTGGATTTCTCCCCCAGCCGGCACTATCTGAATTCTGAGACTTTCTGAGATTTCCTGCTTCTGGCTCATTCTGCTTATTCTTTGAAGAAGGGCTCAGGCCCGAAACGTCAGCAGTCAGGCCTGATCAGCAACAATAGCATCGAAGATAAGTGAACACAGCTTACTAAGACAATACCTCAGAAAGGAGCGAGCTGAAAACTCAATTAGTCATCCAATACAGATCTTGTGATCCATTTGTCTCCACTTGAGCTATATAGATAGTTCAGAGTGTAAGAGAGACCAATCCTATTGGGTTTTACTGATAGAATACAAGGCAGTATTACAGGCTAAACGTGTTCTTCAAGCACAAAACTCAAAAATGGAGGCAGAGATTCTGAGATACCATCGAAAGTGTAATGCTTGATGTTATTAATTTGTATCTGTTTTAAAATCTGACTTTGATTTCCGCACAGTTGCACAGGATAGAGCCTGAGTTAGGCAGGCCAGAATCAGGTAGTCTGGGAACAGTCAATTAATTCTGAGCTTGTTTTCACTGGCTAACCCTTTCATTAGGGCTAAACGTCTGACGAGGCAGAGTGATTGCTCTGTGCTCGGTTCTCGCACGCTTGGCTGCTGTCGAGCTTTAGGATTTGCCCACAGGAGAGTAACAAGCACCTCCATGATTGATCACTAAAGATGCTGGCAGACAGCAAAAGGGACCCACTGAGGCTTTTAAAAATGACAGACTGACCCCTGGGGTCAGAGGTCAAATGATTATGTAAAGCTATGACACACAATATGAGTCTTCGGGGTTGATTCTCAGTCTTTAAATCACGATTGGATTAAATAAATTACCCCAAGGAAGCTGCCAGAGAGAAAAAAAATTAAGCATTTTAGTACCTTTCGAACATTTCAATTTCTAAAAGAGAGTTTAATATTAAATAGGTATTTAGAATTCACTTCAGCACTTCAATAAATAATTTATAAACCTTGTGATTGAAGCTGTACAAGTTAAGACAAAAATATCATTGTGCAGGCAGCAACATTGGACAGATTTTATTTACACATATCAGCAAACACTATTCTTTATTAATTCCCCTTTCATCCCCAGTCCCCTCTGAACATTAATTTTGCAGGGGCGTAGAAGGGAAATCAGGAAGCTCACAAGCAATGTTTTTCTTGTGGTTCCTGAGATCATAGGAATTGATACAGGCATGGAGATGTCAATCATGGTTCTCGTGTCTTGGGGCAGTGGAACAGGGCGTGCACATTTCCAGATCTGACATCATTTCTCTTAGTTATAAAATTTTCAAATTATATGGCCCAATTAATTGAGATTCTAGAATTGCCTGATGATGCATTGTCATCTCTGATGGACAGAGATGGAAGAAACGCTTTGGGGTGGGGAAGTTGGAATCTTCACTAAGTCATTGTCTTGGTATTTGCCCTCCATAAAACCTTTCCTTCTTGTATTAGTTTTTCTGACTTTTGCAAAGAACACAGCCAGCTCAGTAACAGATTGCTTGTGATGTGAAAGGGCACTTGCAGCATACCACTAAATTGCCCAGAGGCAGTGGAATGGAGACATTAATGTTTTTTAGACTGCAAGGTTGGGAAAATCGCAAAAAAATTAACATAATTACTGCCCGTGTGGTCATTCACACTGGGCACCTTTTTAGACCACGTGCAACAGTCCTAGGGGTTGGACATGCAGTGGAGTGGATAACCGTCCACAAATTTTTCCGGTACTATTTACACTGCAGGCTTCCTCCAAAAAGTTGTCGGGGTCCTTCAGGATAAATCGCGGGGCAGGAGTTGACTCCAAATTCCCACACGTTCCTTTTTAGACTGCCCGTGTAGTGGCAAAATTCTGTCATTGTGCCATTTTGTGGTTGCAGGCTAAAAACCATCATTGACAAAGCAGTGTTCATGCAAGGTTGTAATGTAGACTGCACTGGCCGTGGCTATCAGTGTTTGTGCATTGGGTTCCTTATAAGCCACACTGGGATCATTTACAGCATTATCTAGTTCTCTGTCCATGAGGAGATCAAGGCCACAGTTGCATTATTCATTGGGGCCAATAACACCAGCTCTTTTGTCACTGACTAACTGCAAATAACTTGAAAGGGTAATACATGTTTTCCGGAGTCCAAAGGGTCATGTTGAAATTGCCATGTCAGTATTCAAACATTTGAAGATAATAATGCTGTGCTATGTGTGTCCTGAATGAAGGAGATGAATCACACTGTGGACATAGTTTGCAAGTACCAGCATAGAGTCATGTTATTGCTTCATACATTAATACATTGAAATGACACTCGCTTTCTTGCTAAATTACTTTTACTTTTTCATTAAGCTATTGGACCATCTGATTGTCTTAAATATTCCCCCTCATTCTACAAAAAATAATGCTTATATTATTTTAAAAAATCAAGGCATACAGCACGGTAACAGGCGCTTCTGGCCCACGAGTCTGTGTGGCCCAATTACACCCAATTAACCTTCAATCACCCCCCGGTACGTTTTTGAATGGTGGGAGGAAACCAGAGCCCCCGGGGGGAAAACCCATGCAGACACGGGGAGAACATCCTAACTCCTTACAGACAGCGCGGGATTCGAACCTTGGTCACTAGCGTTGCACTAACTGCTACGCTGTGAATTTCTGAACTCTCATTTCTTTTCATAGGGTCGGAAAAACAAATTATGGAAAATAATGTTAAGATCCTCCAATAATTACACATCTGTTGAATAAAAGAGTTCAGTACTAAACTATTTGAGCACCTAAAAGAGGACAATTAAGATGTGTCAATTGAATCTTGAGGGTGATACAAAGCCACATTATGACATCCCCTCCTTTTTTTTCATTCTAAATGTCCCTATATTTCTGGGTACTGGTCATCCAAGTCACTTTACACCCATCCTGTAGGATCCAGCAACACAGAGTAATGATCAAAAAGCAGCAATTGGTGGAGGTGCTCAGCCCAAAAGGAGCTGCCATTAGTGGTGCACATGACATCATGAGACGAGAAAGAAACACACACTTATCTTTATTTCTTTTTGTTTCCCAGTCAAATCCTCTCATGTAAGCAGGCATTGGTCACAGAGATATCCTCAATACTGCACTGAATGGGCAGTGGTCGAGGGGATTTTACACAAAATAGCCCCTTGTCTTCCTGTACTTGGTGCCAAGTTTGTGGAGGATAGGCGCTGATCTTCGATCCAGGTTCTGGGGGGACGTTGCAATCAGCAATGAAGGACTCAGACTTTTCTTTTGCCAATTGACTTTATTCGATGCACAGGCCAGAGGGAGGTCTGTCACCATCATCAGGGATCAAGGAGCACCCTGAACATACAAATTGTATCCCCCGCTGCAATCTGACTTCACCAATCAGATTTCAGATTTATTGTCAGAGTACATACATAATTTCACATACAACCCTGAGATTCTATTTCCTGCAGGCGAGGCAGAATTACCACTAAATGGTAGTGCAAAAATAAACTGAGCACAGCGTACAGATGTAAATAAAAGAACTGTAAACAGATAATGAATGTAAACAAACTGACTATGCAATTCAGAGAGAATTAAAAAATTCAATAAGAGACCTTAAATGAGTCTCTGATGGAGTTTGTCATTGAGGAGTCTGATGGTGGAGGGGGAGCAGCTGTTCCTGAACCTGGTGGTACGAGTCTTCTGGCGCTGATACCTCTTTCCTGATGGCAGCAGCAAGAACAGAGTATGGGTGGTGTGGATCCTTGATGATCGCTCACAAAACAGTCTACTCCCATATTACAAGAATTACCCTATCAGCATTAAGCAACACACTGTTCATCTATTAATTGCATCATTTTGTGGACGGAAATGTATCCCCCTTTCCCTGGGCATTGTTCTTGCATGTTACATGATTCACAAAGCAGCAGGCATTAATCAACATTGATAAATCTACATCATTCCAAACCAGGCAGATCATTACTTCCAAAGTGCCAATGACATCCATGTCCCAATCACAGAAAGAAAATTCCTCTAAAAATGTCAAATGCAAAGCTGAAGAGAGTTTGTCCTTCAGATCTCTATTCAGTTCATGTTGCATGGGAAGATATCAAAATAAATAAAATGACAGGACATTGATTTAGAAAGGGGTGAGAAATTTCGAAGAGATTTGAGGGGGGACTTTTTTAAAAGGGTAGTGGAATATACTGCTGGAGGAAGTAGCGGGAAAAAAATTGAGGGGTGTCTCAGTGGCTTTCTTTCCAGTTTTCTGAGCTTCCAGGATCTTCTTTTGAAAGGAGAATGTGCATATTTTTAATTTGCCAAAAGAGCTCACTGCTAACATTTTAGATAAATACAGTAAGATCCCTGTTATCTGGTTCAAAAGAAATTGAGGAAAGTAAATAGGTACAAAATAATGACAGTTAGAATTGCCACAGTTCGCCATTAGTTCAGCAATCGCACAACACGCAAGCTCAAGCAACTATAAAATTTGTTTATCTGGCATCGACTGATTCCCCATAGGTTCCGGATACCAGGGATTTTACTGTATTGCGGTTCTTCCATAATCTGCTGTTCGCACAGGGGCTTTGTTATATTTGTTAACAATAAGAAACATCATCTCTGCTTAGACATCTGACTAGAAAGTGAGCAGGAGGGCCCACATGGTGCTCTGCTCATCATTGTTCTAGCTTGCAAATTCTCACCTTTTAAGAAGAAAAATCTCCTTATTTTCTTATCTGATATATTTGTTTGTTAGATTTGACTATATTTTCAGTTACTCCTGGCAGTTTTCAGCCAGTCAGAAAGAGATTGTGGAATTGTTTTCAGTTCAAGTTTATTTGTCATCCGATTGTGACTTCTTTGGCTTGGCTTCGCGGACGAAGATTTATGGAGGGGGTAAAAAGTCCACGTCAGCTGCAGGCTCGTTTGTGGCTGACAAGTCCGATGCGGGACTACAAGACAATGAAACAACATTCTCTGGGCCACGATGCAGAACAGTGCAAACACACATACCAATAAAACACACACACACACATACACAGTATACTTATTTACATTTCAAACTCTGGTTTCTTCCCACCGTTCAAAATGTACCAGGGGGTGTCGTAGGTTGATTGTGCAAGGGCTTGTGAGCCAAAAGGGCCTGATACTGTACTGTATGTCTTAAAAAAATTAAAATATATGTAATTAATAAATAATAGTCACAGGGTTCAACAGACATTCAGCATTTTCACTGCCCGTGGGAAGAAGCTGTCCCTCAGCCTGGTGGTGCTGGCTCTGATACTCCTATATCTCTTCCCTGACGGGAGCAGCTGGAAGATGCTGTGTGTGGGATGGAAGGGGTCTGTGATGATTTTGTGAGTATTCTTTAAACAATGATCCCAGTAAATCACATGGGGGCCACAGCACATTTGTTTTTATGTCGTCAGAAGTACGGAAGAAACCAAAACTTGACTGCCTCACAGGGAAGGTGGGTCCATAAACTTTTATCAGTGTCCTGGGGTGGGGGGTGGGGTGGGGAATAGTCAGAAAAAGGCTGTACATCAATCATACCACACTGTGATGCAGTTGCCCAGGACGCTCTCCATAAAGATCCTATGGAAGGTTGACGTGACAGTAGCTGGTAGCTTTGCCAGTTTCAGTCTTCTCAGGAAGTGCAGTCGCTGTTGTGCCTTCCTGACAAGTGAGGAGATGTTGAGTGTCCACGATAGGTCACTAGTTAATTGGACTCCAAAGAACTTGTGTTCTCCACCTGTCCCTGGTAGAGATGGTCATCCCTGGTCCTCCTGATGTCCACAATCATCTCCTTTCTCATTTCAGTTTTGGAGCTTATTTAACTGCATGAACAGTCTAACCTAGGATGTTACCCAGGTTAAACCTATGGTTAAACAGGTTAGGACTTTATTTCCTGAAGCGTAGCAGAATGACAGGGGATTTGATCAAGGTATTTAAAATTATGAAGGGTATAGACAGGATAAATATAGGTCGGCTTTTTCCACTGAGGGTGGGTGAGATACAAACCAGAGGACATGGGTTAAGGGTGAAAAGGGAAAAGTTTAGGGAGAACTTCTTCACATACAGTCCGGTGGCAGTGTGGAATGAGCTGCCAGCTGAAGTGGTGAATGTGTGCTCAATTTTAACATTTAAGAAGAATTTGGACAGGTCCATGGATGGGAGGGGTATGGAGGGCTATTGTCTGGATGAAGGTCAGTGGGACTAGGCAGAAAAAAAGGTTCGCCACAGACCAGAAGGGCTGAAGGGGCCTGTTCTTGTGCTGTAATATTGTACAGTTACCATTTTTACGGCCTCCCATCTTCCATAGTCCTTTTGTTCACAATTGTCGCTTTGCTGAATGAGCAAAAAAAATTAATTGACCTGGGAATAAAATTTATATGAATAAAAATAAAATGAATATAAATGGAAAAGTGATACTTGCTGTCTTTTGGTTCTTTCCAAAAAGAAATCACAAAATATCCCTGGTGATATATTTTAATTTATCAATTAATTTAATATTTAAAAAAAAGCTAAAGTCAACGTATTCCTATTTGAGTTTCCATGTCTGACACTGTTGGCTTAAATAAGTCAGACCAAGTGCTCAAAGATACCTATGAAGGATTACTGCTCCTTTTAAATAGCCAATTTAATCAAAATCTCTGCAAAATCACAGTAACAGTCATCGCACAAAAGTGAATGAATCATTTTGTAATCATTTTACTGCAGCATGGTGACTTTTAAATATGTCCCTGAGGAAAACTTCATCCCCAGGACGTAAGAATAATGGCCATATTGAAGTCCTTTCATTATCACTCCCCACGTGTTGCCATTTTTTGACAAAAATTAATTATTGTTAAAAAAACTCCACTGACTTACAATATCTGAATTATGTTCAAATTCTGGAGAACTTTTACAATTTCAAAAATTAAAAATAGTTTTCAAAATCTGATTTCAATTGAGTCATGATTAGTAAAAAAAATCCATTAATTATATGCCTGGCTCTGGTTAATAGTTTGATCAGGGATTTCTGAAGCCTGCATTTCAATCAGCCAAGTTGCAATATTTTTAACAGTAGAACCTTGGAGTATTTTATCAGTAATTTTATAATTCAGATTTAAATCAGAAAACAGGAGCTATTTCAATATTGCAATAGATATGACTGAGTTGGAGAAACCAGGAGAATGGAATTGAATCCTAATAGAAGGCAAGATGAGAGGTAATCAATGTAGTTGAGGGAGTCTGTGGCTTGGATCTTCATCGATAACCTCCCCACAAGGTGTCAAGAAAGGAAAGAGAAGAGATGGAGATGGACCATATGGCAACCAAGGTGAACAATCATTAACAAATTGGAAAAATAAGTGAGGCTGTTTATGACTGAAAGAAAGAGTTGTGTTCCTTGCATCCCATAAAGAGATAGTTTTGGCTTGGCCCCATTTGGTGGCCTCAACAACACTAATTAAATTGCTAAAAAGCAAAAAGTGGGATGGGGAAGAAATTTCTTTTGATTCCTCTGGACTTCATTCCAAAAGACACACTTTTAGCAACAGTGAAGAGTGGGGTGTCTCCAAACATTTCATGCCCACCGCACCACTTGGATTATAAATATTGCCCTGAAATATCAATGAGGCTGATACAGTTAGCGTAATGGTTAGCACGACACTGTTACAGAGCCAGCAACTCGGGTTTGAATCCCACGCTGTTATGACATAGACTAGCAGCAATAGAAATTTACCAAAACAATGGTATCTTCAAAACAATAATTTTAATTAATAACTATCAATAATATAACATCTTACTTAACTCTAAACTTACCCCCACTATGTGCAAATGTATAGATGTGAGTGTGGCAAATCCCAAACCATTAGAGTTCAGGTACGATTCTGAAGAGATGATTTTAAAGTTCAGTCTTAGATATCTTTTGTGTTGAAATTCAGTCTTTCAACTGCTGTTCAAAAGTTCTCAAATTCACGGATTCTTGTAGGTTTGCTTTCAGAGAAATATTTCTTCACAAATTCCCCTCTCTTGCATGGAGGTTTCGGAACTTGTGATTCATACGTTGATTTCATAAACCCAGGCAAGGGTTAAGTGAAGTGACTATTACAAATGGACCCGTAGCACTGCTCATCTCTTGACAAAGAGACAGTGAAATGACCTTTTCCTTTAAACCCCACTGATTCTGTGTTCCTTCCCTGTCATGGAGAACGCACACCAGTACCTCTCTCACTGAAGTATACTGCATCTTTTACTCTTCAGATGAAACTAGTGCAATATTAAAGATGCCTTCTTGGAGTGTCCATAATCACATGACATGACATCACTGCTGGTTTTGTTTGAAGTTCCTCTCTTCTAAAAATTATGGAGAAAATGCTTCCAGGCTGTCTGCTCAGACCAACAAGCAGAATGGCTGTGTGTGTTTACACAGGTGCTTTCTAAGTAAACATCATTGTTCCAGGTTCCAATGGAGAAATGCTGACTTCTCTGAATTAGCAGTCAAACTGTCTCTTTCAGCAAACATTCATTGTCCTCATTATTTCAATGGACAATCACTCTAGGTTTTATTGATCTGCTTCAGCTGTCCATGGCAGACTCAATGTTTCTGTGTGTAAGTGTCCCTGTATCCAATCCACAAAGTCCCTTTACTAAAAATAATACTTTTATAACTTAAAGATTACTAATAACATAATTTTGTAACACACACTGTCTGTAAGGAGTTTGTCCGTTCTCTCTGTGTTTGCATGGGGTTTCCCCGGGGGCTCCGGTTTCCTCCCACCCTTCAAGCTGTCTCTTGGAGCTGTATGAATTGGGATAAAGCAAAATGATTTGATTGATAGTTTTAAATTTAGGTACACATAACAAGATGATGAAAAAGGGTCCTGTTCATTGAAAAAGGAGTTATTAATTGGGAGGGAATAAGATGTGAGTCAGGTCATTGACGTTGCAAACCAGAAATGTACAATCAAAGGCAGAGAGGTTGAGCAACTTTAATTCCTGGAGCCTTTCCTAGACCTATCAGCATCAATTGCATCGTGAAGAAAGCACATCAGTGCCTCTACTTCCTTAGGAGTTTGCAAAGGTTTGGTATGCCATTGGAAACTTTGACAAGCTTTAACAGTTACATGGTGGAAGGTATGCTGACTGGTTCCATTACAGTCTGGTATGAGGGCACATAAAGCTCTGCAAAAGGTAGTGGAGACAGCCCAGGACATTACAGGCAAAAGCCTCCCCACAATCTACAGGGAATGCTGCCGTTGGAGAGCAGCAGCGATCATCAAGGATCCACACCACCCATCCACTCATAACTGTTCTCACTGCTGCCATCGGGAAAGAGGTGTAGGTGCCACAAGGCTCGCACCACCAGGTTCAGGAACAGCTGCTCCCCCTCCACCATTGGACTCCTCAACAACAAACTCAATCCGGGACTCATTTAAGGACTCTCACTTTGCTCAGTATTTATTACTGAATATTAATAATTTCTGTAGTTGCACAGTCAGATTTTGACATTTCTTTCTTTCATTTGCATTTCATTCTTCTTGGGTAGTGGTAGTTTAGAAATTCTGCTGCACCTGGAGGAAAAGGCATCTCAGGGTTGCATGTGGTGTCATGTATGGACTCGGACAAGAAATCTGAACTTGGAAATCAAGGGGGTGACAAGGAAGTGATCTGATCCACATAATTGTCCATGTACATTTTATCTCAGTGCTGAATCTGAATTTTTTTAAAATCTTAACCTGTTAATAGATTCTGCTATCTCTCTACATGATGTGTCTGGTCCATTTTGCTGAGCTTCCAATCTTAAGAATATTAGCATTAGACCTGTGGATTTAGCAATTAGTTGCTTGATTGTTAAATATTTTGTCAGGTGAGGAATTATCTACATGAAAGGCATGGAAGCTAGTTTCAACTGAAACAACATTCTATAATTTTAACAAGATAGTCAAAACACAGTTTGTTATACCTTAGTTGGTAGCACGCTCACATTTAAACCTTAAGCTTATGTATTCCTAGTCCCATTCCAGAGACTTGAGCCACCATTCATCTTTAGTACTATGGAAGAGGTGCTGCTGTTTGGATTGGGAGACATTGAATTGAGGCCACATTTGCTCTTTCTCATGTGGAACTGAAAGATTACCATATGTACTTGTATAAAAGTCAATACCCATATATTGCATATAAAAGTCGACCCCCATCCCCATCACCCTCCTCCCCCAGCTGCCTGCCCATTGGAGCTCTCAACATCTCAACCAGGGACTCTCATTTTAGCCCCATCTGCCTGCCCATCAGATCTCCTGACACCTCAAACAATGCAAGTATTTACCGCAGTCACAAGTAGTATCCATGTAATAGTTGACCCCATAAATTTAATGTTAAAAAATGGTCTAAAAACTCAACTTTTACATGGGTATATGCAGTATATTTCAAAGCCAAACATATGAGTGTTCACTCCATCTACAGTTCTGTCGCATATGAGGCTCAAAGCAACGTGAACACAATGTGAATATCAAAAGATGTAGACTATGGAGCAAGCAGTGGAAAACAAGTTGTAGGTTATGGGGTGGGGAGAGGCTGTGGGGAGAGTGGTGGGTGTATATTGAGAGAGGGCAGGGCAGGAAAGGTCAGATTTGAACACATTCTGGTGCTTTGGGATGTGGGTCAGTTCAAAGATGTCATCAAATGCTCTTTATGATTTTTATAAATGACCTGGACAAAAAAGAAGGATACCAAATTAAACATGTAGATATTGCCCTGTCAGCAGCAGAAAAATGCATTGTGATCACTTGGAAGCCCGACTCCCCCCCCTGCTCATCACTCACCACAGAGATGCTCAACCACCTGCCCATGGAGAAAATAACATATAATTTAAAAAATAAATATGATACTTTTGCCAAAATATGGCAACCTTATCTATAGCACTTTGGTGCACAGCTATAGCACTGGTGGTGTGCTGAAGTTTTCATTTCACCTTTTTTTTCTGCTTGTTACTTTAATTGCTTTAGTTGCAATTAGTTGCTTGATTGTTAAATATTTTGTCAGGTGAGGAATTATCTACATGAAAGGCAGGAAGCTAGCTTCAACTGAAACAACATTTTGGGGGAGGAAAGGAAATTGTAAGAAAGCTGACTCAGTGCTTGTATCTGAGAAGTGAATTATACTAAAAGGAAGTGTAAATGTGCTAAAAAAATTGTTTTTTCAGATGTGATACTATGTTTTTGGAAACATTGAAAAGTAAAATTTTCAAACAAAAATCTAAGTTTGCAGAAGGTACAAAAGTTGGAGGTGTGGTTGATAGTCTTGTGACTCTCTTCCTTGATAATTGCCTGGAGAGACTTGAATGTCGTTGTTTTTGACTCATTCAAACAAATAGTCCATACTAAAGTTGAATTGAGTTTTTCAAGGTGAATTAACTTTATATATCAGCAACTACATTATTCTTCTTTCTTTGGCTTGGCTTCGCGGACAAAGATTTATGGAGGGGGTAAAAAGTCCACGTCAGCTGCAGGCTCGTTTGTGGCTGACAAGTCCGATGCGGGACAGGCAGACACGATTGCAGCGGTTGCAGGGGAAAATTGGTTGCTTGGGGTTGGGTGTTGGGTTTTTCCTCCTTTGCCTTTTGTCAGTGAGGTGGGCTCTGCGGTCTTCTTCAAAGGAGGTTGCTGCCCGCCAAACTGTGAGGCGCCAAGATGCACGGTTTGAGGCGTTATCAGCCCACTGGCGGTGGTCAATGTGGCAGGCACCAAGAGATTTCTTTAGGCAGTCCTTGTACCTTTTCTTTGGTGCACCTCTGTCACGGTGGCCAGTGGAGAGCTCGCCATATAACACAATCTTGGGAAGGCGATGGTCCTCCATTCTGGAGACGTGACCCATCCAGCGCAGCTGGATCTTTAGCAGCGTGGACTCGATGCTGTCGACCTCTGCCATCTTGAGTACTTCGACGTTAGGGATGTAAGCGCTCCAATGGATGTTGAGGATGGAGCGGAGACAACGCTGGTGGAAGCGTTCTAGGAGCCGTAGGTGGTGCAACTTTGTTATATGGCAGTAGTTTTCAAACTGCCCCCCTAAACTCACATGCCACCTGAAGCAATCCCTATGCCATAGATGTTCTGTGATTAGTAAAGGATTGCTTCAGTGGAAAGAAAAAGTTTAAAACCACTGTTTTAATCATTATGTGCACAGTTTCATAACTCCAAAAGAAATGGAGTTTTTCCTCAACCAAAATATTTTAGTAACAATTGGGTCCAGAACTATGGTTCTCAACCTCCCCTTCCCACTCACATCCCACCTTAAGCAATCCCTTACTTAAAACGATGATTAAAATGATCAATAAAAGTTTTTGGACTAATTCAAGCCCATCCATCTTCGCAGAACAAAGGAAAACCAAAATATTTCTCAAAACATGTAGAAAGCTCATCATAACCTTGAAGCTGGCTGTTACTAGGAGACACTCTAAACAATATCTACTGGCTGCTGCAGAATATGCTTCAAGTCATTTTAACCTTTACAATGCCAGACCCTAATTATTATATCTAAAAAAATAATAATAGTTACCATTATAAAGAAAAAAAAAATCAAACATAGTAGTATATATCGGTTAAATTTTCTTTTGGTAATTAGTCTATTCAGAAAGTTACTTTTAATTTTAATTTGCTTGCAAGTTTACCCTGGCCCTATCCAGTGCATGAACACGATTCTTAATTTCCCAGTACTCACTTTCCTGAGGGCACAAGATGGGCCTTTATTATTGAAACTTTTGATACGATTTCTTAGCTCTTGCACAGCTTCTTTATCCAACATTGGTTGGTCAAGTGTGAGATCTGATACATTTGATTCCAATGGATGGGTTTCCTTAACCTTCCCAACCACAGGCTTGTTCATCCTTTTCCTTCTCTTCTGCATCGTTATTAATTTCATGGTACGTTCTTGATTGTTTTCCGTGGTCAGTTATCTTGTGTCATTAAACACTGACTTGTTCTCTTTCAAATAATGAATCTCCTCTTCCAACTGTTTACATCCTGACAAGGCTAAATCCCTTTATTCAATAACTGCATTCATTTCTTTAGCAGTTATTCTTTTCTTCCACTTGACTTTATGAATTTTATTTACAATTAACTCTCCATTCTTGTCAACTGCTCTCTTGTCTTTTGTTCACTTTCAAAACTGAAGAATTATCAGATTCATTCCCATTTTTCTGAAAATCAGTTTTGTTTCCAAGTACAAAGTTAAAAAATCATTTGGTCACTGTTTTCTTGAATATCCAATATTTCTAAATCCTTTTTTAACATTTTGTTCTCTGAAGGCAGTTGGACCATATTGTCAATAAAATGCTCCTTTATACCATCAGTGCAATTTTCTGCGTCTGCCCATTTTAAAACATGTTGCAATATTTCTTCTTTGATCTTGTCTGCTGCTGGATCTGGGCTACAAATTTAACTTCCCAGGAATAATCACCAGCAGAATTTGCAGCATCCTCTAAAACTTCATCCATTTTTGACAGAAACAATTCCTTCAGTGCTGGTTTAAATGCTCTTGATTTATTTTCATCAGCAAGATTTTCTAAGAACCATTTGTATTCTTTTGAGGGCTTTTGGTCATTATTGAGGCGTTCAGGAAAGCTTGTCTTGAACGGTTGTTTCAATGGTTCGATGATTTTCACAACAGATACTTGTTGTTGACTGCTTCCCAGCAATATCACTCTTTCTTTTGAATGGCCCATTGATTGTCCATCCAAGCATAGTTTTAATAGCATAAGGTCCATCTCAGTGTTACTTCTATTAGTTCTAGAGCCTTTGGTACATTTCAACCAATTAGCATCTCTATCTGAGAGCTGTTTTCTGGTAAATAAACCTTCCTCAGATACGACCACCGATCTACATCATTTTGATGTTTCCTTTATGCACAGGAGTAGTCTTCTGTGTGTATATGCCTGAGAGATCACAAAAATCGTCACTGTGTATTCCAGTAACCTCTAACCCGGAAACGATGCTAGTTTCAATGACCTTTCCTTGCCCCATGGTTTTCAATAGAAGCCTTGACCTTCTTCCTTCAAGATCATGCTTATTCATAAGTTTCATTCTGCAAAACGATGCATTGCTTCCTGGGTCAAGAAATGCATGTATACGTACCGTTGCATTCCCACTCTTGGCCTGAAGGCACTCTTGAGAGTTTGCTGTTATCTGCTCCGGCCCCAGTAAGACCACTTGTCAATATCGAGACCTCAGCTCTGTTTTCATCTGCTTCTTTCCTTGTTGATGGTTCATTTTCCGTGTTCTTCATTTCCTGGAAGATGTAGCATTTTGGGATGCTTTTGCAGCTTTTGCAGCTGAGTCACTTTTTGCAGTCTTTGCTGATGTGTCATTTACACAGACAGCCACAAACATACTCCATTTTCCTTCAGAAAAGCAATTTTCTCACCATGCATCTTCTTTTCCATCTGTGAACATTTTTCTGAATCATGCTTATCATAACAGCAGGCAAATTTTCATTTTCCTTCATTGATTTATCTGCTACAGTCAGTGAGGTGGCAAATGTACTTTAAAAAAAAATTGGTTGAGGATATAATTTGGACCTCAACTTCTTTACTTACTGTTTGTGTATCTTTGATAATTCCATGCACTAAATCTATGACAACTGTTACAGAGTTCTGTGTTGTGTATTGGCCTATGTGTTGTGTGGTTTTATGTTAAATAGTGACAGTTTGCCTTAGACAGCTACGGTGAAGGTGGATTACTGAGAGAATGGGAGACGGACTGAGCATGTGCAGAAAATGATCTAAAAATGTCTGGACTTGGATGATAAACCACCACTGGGTGGTGCTGTGGAGTGGAGGGAGGCCCAGAGCACAGGTCATGGTCGAGAGGACAGTTTTGGATGTTTGGATTTCAAAAAGGATGAACATTCTGAAGGCAGCCAGAAGGATCCGGACCAAACCATTGGTTCCTCTCTCTGCAGCAACACAAGACAACTTCGAATTTTGGCAAGTTAAAACTTCTTACAGTAAGAACTGGGATTAAAAAAAAGGAAATTGCCCGAAAGATTGTTAAGCACTATGTAGGAAAGGGGATATTTGAAGAAGCTGCATTAGAAGAATTTCCAAAGGAGAAAACTTCAGAGGAAGTAAAGTTAGCTTTGAGAAAACTAGAATTAGAGGAAAAAAGAGAGGCAGAAAGGAAAGCTGAACAGGAAGCTGTAAGGCAGGCAGAAAGGGAAGAGAGAGAGAAAGAATGGAAATATGAGCTAGAACTAACTAAATTGAGGCAGACCCTAACCCAAGGAGAGGGAGAAGCCTAAAGCGTACATGCTGGTTAGAAGGAGAGTTTTCTGACCAGTAGAGAAGCGAGGTTAGTTCCTCCATTTGAGGAAGCTGAAATAGACCAGTATTTCTAGCATTTTGAGAGAGTAGCTGTAAATTTAAAATGGCCACCAGACCAGTGGTCACTCCTGCTACAAAGTGTTCTTAAAGGTAAAGCCCAACAGATGTATTCGTGTCTCATGGTACAACAAGTAGCTGATTACGAATTTGTAAAGCAGGCTATACTCCGATCTTATGAACTAGTTCCAGAGGCTTATAGACAAAAGTTCAGGAGTTTAAAAAAAGCAGCAACCCAATCTTATCTGGATTTTGCTTATAGGAAGGTTGTGTGTTTTGATTGGTGGTGTGCCACAATGAAAGTAGAAAATAACTTTGATTTATTGAGGAAAATCATTCTGATTGAGGAGATTAAAAATTGTGTTCCTGACGATATTCAAGTATACTTGGCAGAGAAAAATATAAAAACTTTGCAAGAATGGGCTAAATTCGCAGAGGAATATGCTTTAACTCATGAGTCTAAGTGGACACCAGGGAAAACTTTTCAAAGGAATACTGCTGATAATCCAAGTAGAGTAGAAAGAAAATCTAGAAGTGAGGTTAAAGGAAGAGATGAAGAGAAATGGGTGAAGGAAAATTTTTCGAGTGTTATTTGCCACTATTGTAAGATAATTGGCACATAATAACAAATTGTCTTGTACTGAAAAGGAAGAAAGAGAAAGAGGTGGTACCAACTGCCTGTGTTCAGAGTGAGAAAGTTAGGGATATTTTTAAACCATTCATAACTGAAGGTTTCATTTTGGTTAAAGAAGGATCAATCAAGTCCCAGTTAAAATCCTTCGGGATACTGGAGCAGCCCAATCACCTGTATTAAGCAACGTTTTGAATTTTAGTGAGGAGACCAACACTGGAGATGTGAATTTAATTAAAGGCATTGGTGGGAAAGTAGAGCCTATACCTTTGCATAGAATAGTGATGAAATCAGACTTAGTTAATGGCCTAGTTACGATAGGGATAAGATCAAGTCTGCTGGTGGATGGAGGTTTTCTTTTGTTAGGAAACGATTTAGCAGAGGGTAAAGTCATACCTGCAGTGAAACTCACAAGTAAGCCATTGGTTTATGAGTCTGAAAAGGATTTGGAAATCTACCCGCATGTGCCATTACTAGAGCCATGTCTAGAAAAAAGGTAGAGGTAGAGAAAGTCTGTGATGATCCTGTAGTGGAGGCAAGCATTGAGGACCAACCTAAGGATCCAGCTTTGCTGTTGCCAAGAGAAGAATTAATAGCTAGACAAAATCATGATCCTGATCTTGCTGGGATAAGAGATAATTTCTATCTAACCAGGAAATTGAAACTGTGCCTATAGGTTACTTTGTTCAAGATGGAATATTGATGAGAAAGTGGAGACCACAAGTAATACCTGCCAGTGAAAACTGGGTGGTAGTAAGGTAAGTTGTAGTTCCCAAAACTTACAGGAATGAAATATTAAAGTTGGCTCAAAGTACACCTTTAGGAGGTCATCTTGGAGTGAAGAAGATGGTAGAAAAGATAAGGAAACAGTTTTATTGGCTGAAATTAAGAAAGGATGTTGTGAACTTTTGTAGAACCTGTCACACTTGTCAACTGGTGGGCAAGCCTAATCAACGACCATCAGTGGCACCTTTACAACCCGTCCCTGCTTTCAGGGAGCCCTTCTCAAAAGTGATAGTGGATTGTGTTGGCCCATTGCCAAAAGCCAAAGCTGGAAATGAATATTTGTTAACACTCATGTGCACAGCTTCAAGGCTATTCCCCTGAAAAACATTAAAGCGAAGACAATTGTGAAGGCTATTGAAAATGTTTCACACTGTTTGGCCTATGAAGGGAAATTCAGTTGGACCAAGGGAGTAATTTTATGTCTGGAATATTTCAACAGGTGGTGTATGCATTGGGACCTCATCAAATTATGTCGTCTGCCTATCATCCTGAAAGTCAAGGGGCCTTGGAAAGTTTCCATTTAACTGTGAAAAATATGATGAAGGCTTATTGCGTGGAAAATAATAAAGATTGGGATGAAGGAATCCATTTGTTATTGTTTGCTGTTAGAGAGGCAACTCAGGAGTCTCTTGGCTTTAATCCATTTGAGTTGGTGTTTGGTCTTGAAGTCAGGGGTCCATTAATATTGTTGAAGGAACAGTGGATACATAATGATATACAATCAAATCTATTGGATTATGTTTTCAAATTTATAAACAGAATACATCAGGCTTGCGAGATGGCAAGGAAAAATTAAAATTTGGTATGATTGAAAAGCAAAAATTAGGGACATTAAACATGGTGAAAATTTTGGTTTTGTTTCCAATGCAGTCAAACCATTTGAGAGCTCAGTTTTCAGGACCATATAAGGTGAAATCAAAAATTAACCAGGTCACCTATGTCATCGAGACACCTGATCATTGAAGAGAGACACAGGTCTGTCACATGAACATGCTTAAACCTTACTTTAAGAAAATGACTGTGGAGGAGACTAGGATTCCAACCAAAGTCCTGGTTATAGAGGAAAGTAAGGAGAAGATAAGTTTTGTGGAACGTCATGGAGCACAGAAAGTGATAAGCCCCAGGCTGGAAAATTCTATAGCTTTGCAAAACTGAGATACCAAGTTAATGCATTTGACTAAATCAGAAAGGGAAGAAATGAAGACATTACTTATAAAATTTAAGGATATATTCCCAGATGTTCCAAGAAGAACTACTGTGGCTTGTCATGATGTGGAGGTCAGTGATGCTAAGCTTATTAAGCAGCATCCTTACCGAGTTAATCAGGAAAAGAGCAGATTGTTGGATCAAGAGGTGGATTATATGCTCAAAAATGACATCATCCAAAAATCAAGTTCAAATTGGAGTTCATCCTGTGTTCTGGTGCCTAAGCCAGATGGCTCAATTAGATTTTGTACAGATTATTGAAAGGTAAACATGGTGACAAAGACTGATGCATTCCCTATTCACAGAATAAATTATTGTAAAGATAAGGTTGGGAAGGCTAAGTTTCTTAAAAAGATTGATCTCTTAAAAGGATACTGGTGTGTTCCTTTGACAGAGAAAGGCACCTTCGGGATTGTATGATTGTAATGTTATGCCTTTTGGGATGAAAAATGCACCTGGCACATTTCAGAGAATGATTACTGCAGTAATTCAGGGTTTAGAGCACACAGGAGCCTATATCGATGATTTAATTAGTAATTAGTATGGATACATGGGAAGAACACATGCTTGAATTAGAGCAGTTATTTCAGAGACTGGTGGAAGCACACCTCACAGTGAATTTGCACAAGAGTGAGTTTGGACATGCCACTGTAATTTATCAGGGTTATGGTAGGACAGCGGCAGGCGGCATCGGTTGGAGTGAAAGTGTTGGCTATCACTGCGTTCCCTATCCCTGGTAATAAGAAAGCTCTTCGGAGCTTTCTAGGTATGATTGGCTACTATCGTAGATTTTGTAAAAACTTTGCAGGAATTGCACTCCAATTAACAAAACTACTTGGAAAGAAGGAAAGATTTATCTGGTCAGATGCATGCCAGGAAGTGAAATTACTCGACCATTGAGAAGGAGTTATTAGCACTTGTTTTAGCATTGCAACATTTTGATGTGTATATTTGTACTGCTCACAAACCATTAATAATATATACTGATCATAATTCATTAGTTTTTCTGTCTAAAATGAAAAATAAGAACAGACAGATATTGAATTGGAGCTTACTATTACAAGAGTATGATTTAATTATTACACACATAAAGGGGATGGATAATGTAAGAGCAGATTGTTTGTCAAGATGTTAATCTGGGTAGATATGAATCTAATCATATACTTATTGTAAAAAAATGGTGTTTATTTTATTTTAATTATGTAATATTTCCATTAATTGTTAAAAATTTGTTCTTGTGGACCAATTTTTTTTATCAGGGGAGGTGTTACAGAGTTCTGTGTTGTGTATTGGCCTATGTGTTGTGTGGTTTTATGTTAAAAAGTGACAGTTTGCCTTAGAGAGCCAAGATGAAGGTGGACTGCTGAGAGAGTGGGAGACGGAGTGAACATGTGCAGAAAATGAAAATAAATTCTGGACTTGGATGATAAACGACCATTGGGGGTGCTGTGGTGTGGAAGAAGGCCCAGAGCATGAGTCATGGTCTGGAGGACAGTTTAGAATGTTGAGATTTCAAAAGAAATTAACATTCTGAAGGTAGCCAGAAGGATCTGGACCAAACAACACAAGAAGACAACTTCAAATTTTGTTCTCTCTCTCTCTCTCTCTCTCAAAGATCTTTTGGCATCCGTTTACCAAACAAACTGAATTTTGTTTATGATCTTTGCTTTGGTTGAGATCAAAGTTTTCTGATTCTTGTGTGTTTTGTGTTTGTTTTGTGTCTAAGTTTTTCTGTGGGCTGGTTGGAAATATAACTTAGTCTTTAATTACATATGTTATATTTAGGCTGGGGAATTTATTAGTTATAGAAATTTGCATAGTAACCAGTGGGCATTGTTATAAAAGGGGGGATTTTGAATTAAAGTTTGAAGGTGAATTTTTGTTAATAAAGTAATTGTTCATCTTTACCCCTATGTAATATGCCTTCTTTGTGGTTGCTGGTTTGATCTTGTAACACAACGTACACTTGCGCTTCAATGAACTCCACCAAATCCTTAAAAGTAGCAGTTTCATCACATCTTTTCTGGTATTCAACAATTTGATTTTGCCATAGTTCTCTCATCTGGAAGGGTAACTTATTTACAGTGATTAGCATATTATTATGTATATCAAGCTCTTGAAGGCAGCCGATTTCTGTCATGACGTTGCAACATCCTCTGAGAAAGAGAGCCTAAGATTGTAAACCCTTCGCGTCATCTGGTTTTATTGACGACCATGAAAGAGCCTTCTGTACATAAGCTGTAGAAATTCTATACTTGCTGCTAAAATGCTTCTTTAGCAATGACTCAGCCTGTTTGAATCCTTCATTTGAAACCTTAGGTTGGCAACTCTTTACAAGATCTTGTGGTGATCCACTCGTGAACTGCTGCAAATAATATAAACAATCCTCCCAGTTTTGACACTTAATTTCAATACTGCGTTCAAAGCTTTTCATAAATGCTTGGGATTCAAGTGAGTCACCACCAAAAACTGGAATCTTTCTCTTGGGCAGACAAGAGAGAGTCTGTTACTGATTGAACAATGCAGCTATCTCATCTTGTCATGCCTGGACAAAAGTTACTGGGTTCATCCAGATTTCTAATATCTGCTGGGAGCGGGTCGTATTCATTTTCACATGATGATATCAGGCTCACATTGGTGTCCAATATGATCATCATTGGGATGGAGATCTAGCACCACCGTGCCTTAACCTGTCTAGTTCAGGACCAAGCTCGTCTTGTGACCATAGTATTGGCTCAGCCTTGTTCTTAAATATTTTCTTTTTCTGTTGTCCTTCTTCAAAGCGTGATGCTTTAGATAATTTACTTTGAGCACCAGACACCACTGAGTCTTCTGTTGCCTTGGTCCTGACCTGATTAACAATGATTCTTTGTGCAGTAGCAGTAGCTCCATTTGCTCTTCACAGGCCTGTCTCTCTTGAAGCAATTGCTGCAATTCGGAGGGTCAGAGATCGTGACTGATGGAGAGACATGATTGTCCTCACTGAATGGCAAGGCACCTGAATGATAAATGATGATGTCATTGACATGTGAACTAGAGCTGTGTCTCTTCCAGTTCTGTGATTTTCATCACCTATTGAAGATTTTTATTTCATTAGAAATGACATTGGATATGACTGTTGATGGAGGGGTTCAATTAACATAGAACACTGGCCACTAAAGTATTCATTTTTGCCACTTTCTGCATCACGATACTGAAAGTTTTCTTCCACAGATGACTCCATATGTTGTCTCTATTGCACAGAAAAAATACATCCTATTGTCAAGTCAAAGTCAAGTTTATTATCATTTGATTGCATGAGTACAACCTGAAGAAACCGCGTTCTCCAGTTCTCAGTGCAAAACATGCAGACACACAACCAGACATAACACACACATAGACAAACAATACACATGCAGGTCAAGTATTCACATACACAAATAAATGAATAAATATTGTTTCATGAATATGAGCATCTCGGAGGGTCAGTGTGAGCAGTTCCTTTAGTCGTTTACCATTCTCACTGCCTGTGGGAAGAAGCTGTTCCTCAGCCTCGTAGTGCTGGCTCTGATCCTCCTGTATCTCTTCTCCGATGGGAGCAGCTGAAAGATGCCGTGTGCGGGGTGGGAGGGGTCCTCAATGATTTTGCGTGCCCTCTTCAGACAACGATGCCAGTAGATCACGTTGATGGTGGGGGGGGGGGGGGGGGAGACTCTAGTGATCCTCTCTGATATTCTTACGGTCCTGTGGATTGACCTCCGATCCATTTCCCTGAAGCAACCGTACCACATAGCAAGCTACAGTCACAAATAACATATCTTCTAAACTGTTTTGGAGATATTTACTGATGGAGCATAGTGGGTAGGAAACGTATAGATGGGAAATAACATGGTGGAATATAGATGGTAGGTGTCAGAAAAGTGGACATAAACTGCCATGCTCTCACCAAATGGGCATTGAAAGAGCCTTGTAATTAATAAAAAGCCACTTGGTGACAGAATCCTTGGGGTGTTATAGGAGTAGTATCTGGCTGCTTCTGGGGGTACCTATGGGGAAAGTAATGAATGAGTTTGTTCTGGCATATAAGGCCTTGGTCACTTGGTTAACGCAGGCATGAACTCCAGGCTGACTGATGTTGCTGAAGCCCCGAGCTCTAGTGACACAAGAAATTGTCATGAATATTAATTTTGGTAACTTTTTTTGTATTACTAAATTATTAAATGCAAGAGTGAGAATTGTCAAGCCATTCTGATTGAACTGTGTTGGATTGATTAATTATTGATAAGATAATGTTTAATTTCATTAGTGAAATTACTTGACATGTATCTTGGTTCCCAAAGTGCTAACTTTGTGTGTGTGGGTTTTTTTTATTAATGAATCTTTTTTTTCATTTAAATCTTCTTTTTGGCAAGGCAGGCTAGCAGTGGCTTTTGATTAAAAGAGATCTCATTTTGTGATGCTCTCAGCCTATGAAATAGGCAGCGACTTTATCCTACAGGTTTCCGAAGGTAAGGAAACCTATTTTCACATCACTTGAAGGCTGGAAAATAGAGGACTGCATGAATGGCTTCAACACAAAAAAATCTGCAAGTGCTGTGATTTGGAGTTTACGCAGAAATGCTGTCAAAACTAAGCAAGTTTATACTCTAATGAGTGCATTCTGGATGGTGATGGCCATATTATAATTTGAATGTGTAAATAGTTTGTAACTCAAATCCTGCAATACTGTAATATTGTAGGAATGTGATTTCTTGTAATCGGAGAATAAGCCTCCCTTGTAAAAGGAAAAAAAACCGTGAAACTGCGATACTGTTTGTGTAAATAAATAATGGCTATCCCAGTGGGCTGCTTCAGGGAGAGGAGAGAGAGAGAGAGAGATAGCCCTCCCCAGAAGAAATTGGATGGGGTAAAAACACGACGTTGGAGAAACTCAGCAGGTCAAACAAAGCCCTTTATGTAGCAAAGATAACCCACATTTCAGGCTTGAGCCCTTCATCGAGATATGGGCAAAATGTCGGCAGGTGCCCAAACAAAATGGTGGGGGGAGGGGGAAGAGCATGGTCCCACAGGCAGGAGGTAATGGGCAGAGAAGGGAGGGATGGCCCAGCGGCAAGCAGGGGGGTGACTGTGACTGGAGAGGGAAGGGGGTGGGGAGTTGGAGGAATGAAGATAGAGGGATGGGGAAGGGAGGGAGAATGGAGAGTGAGCTAGCAGAAACCAGAGAAGTCGATGTTAATCTCTCTGGCTGGAGAGCGTGGATGGGGAGGTGTTTTGGGCACTTAATTTGAACCAACTAGGAGCATCTTCTTTTGGGGAGTTAATTGGTGGTGTAGAACGGAGGCTTAGGAGTTAAAATTGTCTGTTTCATATTGTTACGGGCCGAGAGGACCCAAAAACCCAGCAGTAATAGAAATTCACCAAGACAAATGGTTACTTAAACAAAAGTTGCTTTTAATTTTCTTTAAACATGAAAACAGGATCAAACTCTAACTTATTACTATCAACTTAACTAACCTAACTTAATGCCCTTCTAATTCTAAGCACATGTGTGTGTAATGTGCATGTAAGTTCAGAAAAATTATTTGATTCACAGTCCATTCTCACTTCTCATTCCTCTATGTTCACCAGTATCAGGCAATTCTTATACTGTGCATTAAACTTGTGTTTAATGCCATGCCTAATTTACACACAACTGTGTTTGCATAAATTTGGTGCAAAGCAATATCTAATTACAGGAATAAAACTGGTCTTACAGGATTGATATCTCTTGTCCTGATCAGTTATTTCTTGACGGTTAATATTTTCATTCAAGTCATCAATTACTGCTGAAAGCAAGACAATGTTCATTAGTTTTGTTCACGCACAAAATGGAGAGATAACTTGATGTAATGGAAGATTCGTGTTTTTTACTTTTGCAGCCTTTGCTTCTGCAAGGCTGAGAACCTGCTTGTGTTTTAGAATCAGCAGACATAAGCTAAATTCCACCGAGGGGCCAGAGATGCTGTTATCTGACGAAAGGACATCTGTGTACCAAGAACATTTAATCTTCCTGATTGTTTTGGTCACGACTGTCAGAGGCCTAGCCTTGATGCAAAATAAACCATTGTATTCAAAGTGATATAAGCTGAAAATTATGTTATTCGATAGAAGCCTAGGCATGCTAGCTTGCTCGCTTATCTTTCTTGTTGTGCTGGGAATAGGTGCTTGAGTAAGCAGGTTTTGGGTAATATAAGCCATGGTCCCGCTGCTGAAGAGCGAGACTCTCCGAGAGGTGGCAAAATCTCTCAGCAAGAAGAAGAACTTCTAGAGTCCAGCCAACACCCTGGTTGGGGGAGGTGGAGAAGCGGCAACCGGTGCCCTGACAACCTACTCTAAGTGTGCAGCCATTGCCTCGCTTCAGGCATTGATAAGTATAGTTGGGAAGGGCTTGCATATTGTAGTTTGAAATCAGCTTTTGAATTTGTAATAAACATTTGTATAAACTGAACTGCTCTCAGTGTGTGTGTCTATTTTCTTTCGGTAGCTCAAACACTGTGACCAATCTAAAATGAACAAAATGAGAGGTATAAGTTTACCCAAGACACCTGACAACGTTACGATGATTTAGAATCAACTTCACAAAGCTGTTCCTCATGCCTCAGAATACACCAAAGTGCTGGAGAAACCCAGCAGGTCATGCAGCATCTTTCAGAAGAAGCGGATAACCAATGTTTTGACCTGTTTAACCCTTCATATCTCACAATCACTCGTTGGACTGAACGCATAGTAAAACACAATGCTAGAGAAACTCAGCAGGTTACACAGTGAACTTTATGTAGCAAAGGTAAAGATACATAACCCACGTTTCGGGCTTGAGCCCTTCATCAATATATAAGCAAAATGTCGGTAGGTGCCTGAACGATTGGGGGGGGGGAGGTGCAGGGGTGGAGCACGGTTCCACAGGCAGGAAGTAATAGGTGGAGAAGGGAGGGAGGGCACAGCAGCAAACAGGGCTCTGTGAATGGAGAGGGAAGGGAGTGGAGTGCAGGAGGAAAGAAGTAAAGAGAGATGGGGAAGGGAGGGAGAACGGGGAGTGGGCTAGTCGAAAACGGAGAAGTCATTGTTAGTGCCATCCAGCTGGAGAGGGCCCTGACAGAAAATCAAGTGTTGCTCCTCCAATTTACGGGTTGTTTTGGTGGGATTGTACATGAGGCCGTGGACAGACATGTCAGCACGAGAGTGGGGTGCAGAATTGAAATGGTCGGCCACTAGTAGATCCCCGTCACTGATGTGGGTGGAGTGCAGGTGCTCAGTGAAGCGATCTCCCTGTCTGCATCTAGTCTCCCTGAAGTAGAGAAGGCCACAATAGGAGCACCAGATGCAGTAGATCACCCCAGAGATTTCACAAATGAAGTGTTGTTTCACTTGGATGGACTGTTTGGGGCCCCCGAATAGTGGTGAGAGAGGAGGTCTGGGCATGAGCGTGGTGCTTCCTGCAGTCACGGAAAAGTGCTAAAGGGGTTAATTAGAGGGAAGGCATGAGTGGATGAGGGAGTCACAGAGGGAGCAGAGAGGGGAAGGTGTGTCTGATGGTGGGATCATGTTGAAGGTGATGGAAATTGCGGATGTTGGATGCAGAGGCTGGTGGGGTGGTAGGTAAGGACCGGGGAATCCTGTGTTTGATGCATCTGGGGGCAGAGGGGGCCAGGGCAGATGAGGGGGAAATGGAGGTAATGTAGGTGAGGACTGAGTTGACGGTGGCAGACAGAAGTCATGTTTTTTGAAGGAGGACATCTTGGATGACCTGGACTGGAAGACCTCTTCCTGGGAATAGATACGATGGAGATGGAGGAATTGAGAGAAAAGAATAGAATTCTTACAGGGGACCAGGTGTGAAGAGGTGTAGTCGAAGTAGCTGTGGGAGTTGGTATAATGCAATGCTGGAGAAACTTAGTAGCTCAACAACATACTTTGCATTTTACAGTTTGTAAATTTTTAGCAAACATAGGTTCAATGAGGGAGGTACAAATTAAGATATATTTGCAATATAAGGATGGGAGGGTTTTTAAAAACATTTAGATGTACAGCACAGTAACAGGCCATTCCTTTTCGGCCCATGAGTCTGTGCCGCCCAATTTACACCCCATTAGCCTACAATCCCCAGTACATTTCGAACGGTGGGAGGTAACCGGAGTCATCGGTGAAAACACACGCAGATGCAGGAAGAACATAGAAACTCGTTACAGAACCCCGGTGTGGTCCCGATCGCTGGCGCTGTAAAGGCATTGCGCTAACTGCTACACAAACCGGGCCGCCTTAAGGTGGGATAAATTCTGCAATGGGTGTAAATCCATCAGTTGCTTGCATTTTGAGCATCCTCAAATTTTCTCTTCATTATTGGAATAATAGTAAAGATTCTGTGAGGAATTGCAGTGCAGGTTGCTAAACATCTTTGAGGTATCAAGTAAATTCAATCAAGGTCTGCAAATTATGAGGGGTTGTAGTGAAGTATTTTATACTGAGCTACTATAGATGTCAGTGTACACATTGTGGAATCGCTGAACACATTGTCGAGTTGATGTATACGCGGGGAGGTCGATGTACACGCTATGGAGACTAGTGCAAGACTGAAACCTCCAGGCATGCATGCTGGCCTTGTATACATCACTGCTTCTGTCACATGGACTGGAAGTGACATTGTCAATGACGTCATCAGCACAGATAAAAACCTGTGTTGGATGCAGGTCAATTGGCCGCGTTTTCCACAGAAGGTGTGCCATTTTTGGAGCCAGTTCGCTTGCTGGTAAGTGGATCGCCACAGGGTGTAGACAGAGTAAATGTTGGTAGGCTTTTTCCACTCAGAGAGATACAAACCGGAGGATGTGGGTTAAGGGTGAAAGGGGAAAAGCTTAGGGGGATCTTCTTCACACAGAGACTGGTGGGAGTATGGAATGAGATGCCAGTTGAGGTGGTAAATTTAGGCTCAATTTTAACATGTATGAAGAATTTAGACAGGTCCATGGATGGGAGGGGTATGGAGAACTATGGACGGTGCAGAACAGCGGTACAAGGCAGAATAATATTTATGCATAGACTAGAAGGGCCGAAGGGGACTTTGTTTCTGTGCTGTAATATTCCCTGGTTCTAAATTCTAGCAAAATCCCAGTTTTCAGGTTGCTATATTTTGTGGGTTTCTCATCAATTAAGAAGTTTGCAGCAGTGAGGTTCTGAAGAGGGAATGTAGGGAGTTTGGAAGGAAACTGAAAGGCAGGACCTCAAGGGTGGTATCTCAGGATCACTGCCTGTGCCATGCGCTAGAGAGGGTAGGAACAGGGTGTTGTGGTAGATGAATGTGTGGCCGAAGTGTTGATGCAGGGGTTCAGATTTGTGGATCTTTGGGATCTCTTCTGGGGGAGATCTGACCTGTTCAAAAAGGACAGGCTGAACCTGAACTGGAGGGGAACCAATATCCTGGTGGGGCAGTTTGCTAGAGGTGTTGGGGAGGGGTTAAACTAGTTTGGCAGGAGGATGGGAATCAGAATGTGAGGGCAGAGATTAGGGTAGAAGGTGGAAAGGATGATGCTGTGCGCTGTGGGTTTGTGAGGAAGGGCAGGGAGGGGAGGGAGCAGAAATGTAGTCAGTTGGAGGGGTTGAAATGTGTTTATTTCATCACTAGGATGATGAGGAATAAAGGGGAGGGGCTTAGAGCATGGATCTGTACGTGGAAGTACGATGCTGTGGCTGACATGGCTGATGTGAGGACAGGATTGGCTGATGCTAGTCCCGGGGTTTAGATGTTTTAAAACAGATAGGGTGGGAGGTAAAAGATTGGGGGGGGGGGGAGTAGCATTACTGGTTAGGGATTGTATTTTCTTTGGCTTGGCTTCGCGGACGAAGATTTATGGAGGGGGTAAAAAGTCCACGTCAGCTGCAGGCTCGTTTGTGGCTGACAAGTCCGATGCGGGACAGGCAGACACGATTGCAGCGGTTGCAAGGGAAAATTGGTTGGTTGGGGTTGGGTGTTGGGTTTTTCCTCCTTTGCCTTTTGTCAGTGAGGTGGGCTCTGCGGTCTTCTTCAAAGGAGGTTGCTGCCCGCCAAACTGTGAGGCGCCAAGATGCACGGTTTGAGGCGTTATCAGCCCACTGGCGGTGGTCAATGTGGCAGGCACCAAGAGATTTCTTTAGGCAGTCCTTGTACCTTTTCTTTGGTGCACCTCTGTCACGGTGGCCAGTGGAGTGCTTGCCATATAACACGATCTTGGGAAGGCGATGGTCCTCCATTCTGGAGACGTGACCCATCCAGCGCAGCTGGATCTTCAGCAGCGTGGACTCGATGCTGTCGACCTCTGCCGTCTCGAGTACTTCGACGTTAGGGGTGTAAGCGCTCCAATGGATGTTGAGGATGGAGCGGAGACAACGCTGGTGGAAGCGTTCTAGGAGCCGTAGGTGGTGCCGGTAGAGGACCCATGATTCGGAGCCGAACAGGAGTGTGGGTATGACAACGGCTCTGTATACGCTTATCTTTGTGAGGTTTTTCAGTTGGTTGTTTTTCCAGACTCTTTTGTGTAGTCTTCCAAAGGCGCTATTTGCCTTGGCGAGTCTGTTGTCTATCTCATTGTCGATCCTTGCATCTGATGAAATGGTGCAGCCGAGATAGGTAAACTGGTTGACCGTTTTGAGTTTTGTGTGCCCGATGGAGATGTGGGGGGGCTGGTAGTCATGGTGGGGAGCTGGCTGATGGAGGACCTCAGTTAGGGATTGTATAAAGGCTATAGAAAGGGAGAGGACTGTAGAGACAGTGTCCACTGAGTCAGTGTGAGCAGAAGGGAGTGGTCCCTCTATTGGGAGTTGTCTATAGGGCCCCAAATAGCCCTCAGGACACTGAGGAACAGAAAGGTGGGCAAAGTTTGGAATGGTGCAGAAATAACGGGAGTTGTCATTATGGGGACTTCATAATATTGACTGGCACCTCCTGACTGCAAGAGGGAACGATGGAGCAGAATTTGTCAGGAGTGTCCAAGAAGGAGGGGGGAAGGGGCGTAGCGAGATGGCGTAGAAAGAAGAAGTTGAACTAATTAATGCCCGAATTTAAAAGTTGTGAAAGTGGTTAAAAATAGTTTTTACAGGTGTCTGAACAGTGGAAAATGAAAATGACTACAAATGTGAATAAATTCAAGACAGAGTTACAGAAGAAATGACTTTATAAAAGTATGGAAGAACTGAGGCCTACTTGCCATGGAGTCATCTGCAGGAGCCTCCAAATCTCAATGTATTCCAGGCCGGCTGAGTATAATTCCGGCACCGACCTTGCAATTGCAAGATGATGCCGGCATTGTTTTGGGCTCGGCTGACTCTGACTCGTGCACCTATGAAGCCGTGCACGTGGGTGGGTCGGCCAAGTGAGGACAGTTGCATGAGCCTGTTGTAGTGACTGGTGGTCTAGGGGCGCGCAGTGCTGTGTCGGAGGATGCTCCTGGGCATGTGCAGTACATCGCGCATCTGGGAGCTTTTAGATAAAGTCTGGGCTGCAGGGAGACCCGGACGGAAGAAGGAAGACCTACCTTGCTGGAACCAAGGCAGGAGGAATTTACTTTGGAGGCAGTGGTTTTGGAAGGGAGGCCTCAGAGGGAGTAGTAGAACCTGGACTGGATTCTGTATTTACTATTCTGGAAGGGATTGCTCATCAGATGGAAAATATGTCAGTACAGATGTCTACACAGTTAAATCAAGGATTTATGGAAATGAAAATTAAAATGAATAATATTTGTGAAGAAATGTCTTCTGTGAAAAATGATATGAATGTGGTTAAAAGTGATGTTAATAGATGTTTAAAGGCAGTGGATACTGTACAGGATAATTTTTAAAAATTGAAGAGGCTTTTTATGAATGTAAAGATCAAGTGGAATGAAATAGAGAAAAAATGGAAAAAGTGGAGGACTCTTTTGTGGGTTGGGAGATCCAGAAGAAGGAACTGTTGAAGAAGATTGATTCTTTAGGAAATCAAGGTCGGAGGAATAATGTAAAAATAGTAAGTCTTCCAGAAGATATTGAAGGTTCAGACCTGGTGAAATTTTTCAAGAAGTGGATTCCTGATGTGCTGGGTAGTGAATTTTTTCTGGATGGTCTGGAATTGGACCGGGCACACAGAGTTTTGAGGAAGAAGCCTTTTCTGGGCCAATCACCATGTGCAGTTTTGATTTGCTGCTTGAGATACCAGGATAGAGAAATGATATTGCTGATTGCAGTTCAAAAAGCTCGACAAAATCAGACTCCAATGATGGTTCATGGCAATAGAGTGTTTTTTAATGCTGATTTGAGTGAAGAATTTATTAAGAGGCGTAGAGAATTTAATTCAGCTAAAGAAGTACTGTGGAGAAAGGATTATAAATTTGCTTTTCGTTATCCTGCTATATTGAAAGTTTTTTATGGAAATTTTCAGTCTCAATTTTTTGAGAATGATCATGATGCATTAATTTTTGCTAATTCGTTGCCGGATTTATGAGGAAGTGGACGATCACCATTATCGACACCGAAAAGGAGGGAAAGAAGGTTGAATTGACACAGAGTCTTCTTGCCATTGAAGATCTGGAACAGTCATTGGGACTGGAATTGTTGGGTTGAATGTGTTTGATTAAGTACTTTGGAATAGTTTGACTGGGGGGTGTGGTGGATGGCACTGAAACTTTTGATAGTCATCCGCCACTAGTGGATTTTACCACACCCAGATTTTTGGGGCGTTACTACACTATTGTAGTTTGGATTGAGAACTTTTTTTTTGAGTTGGGGTTTCTTTTTATATATAAGGGGGGAAGGGTTATTTTCTTTAGGAAGGATTTTTTTAGCAAGGGTAGTAATATTGTGTAATAATGTGAAGACTGTATTGTTAGGGTAAAGAAATGTCTAATTTGAATTTTGCAACTTTTAATGTGCAAGGATTGAATAATCCAATTAAGCATAAAAGTGCATTGGCTTATATAAAAAAATGAAAGTTGATATTGTCTTTTTACAAGAAACACATTTGATTAAAAAAGAACATTTAAAATTGAAGAGAGATTGGGTTGGATATTTGATTGCTTCTTCTTTTAATTCTAAGGCAAGGGGTATAGAGATTTTGCTTCATAAAAACTATCAGTTGAGTTAGAATCATTTACGGAGATTGCTGGTAGGGTTTTGATGGCGAATTGTAAAATTTTTGCAGAACCATGGAAATTATTGAATATTTATGCACCTAATTGCCCCAATAGCATCATGAAGAAAGCCTCTACTTCCTCAAGAATTTGCGGAGGAGCTAGTGGAGTTGTTCAAGTGAACCGGTACGGACTTGAAGGGCAGACATGGCCTGTTTCTGTGCTGTAAACGGTTATATGGTTATATGGTTATAATGTGGATGATGATCGATTTATACCTGAGGCTTTCTTAACATTAAATCAGGCCAATGAAAATATTTTGATTGGAGGGGATTTTAATTGTGTTTGGATCCATTACTGGATAGATCTCTGAAAAGTATAAGGAAATCAAAAATGGCAATATAAATGGGATCTTTGATGAAAGATTTGAATTTTTGAAATCTGACAGAAAGGACTTTTCTTTTTATTCATCTAAACATAATTTATTTTCTAGAATAGATTTGTTTTTTTTTGATTTTGGCACATTTGCAGGCTAGAGTAGTGCAGGCTGTATATAAGAGTAGGTTTAGATCCGATCATTCTATGTTGTTTATATCTCGTGTAGGTTCTGAAGTGTTGCAATCAACTTACTGGTGGAGATTTAATGTAATGTTATTGAAGAAACCAGAGTTTATTACTTTTGTTAAGGAACAGATTGTTTTACTTTTGGCTGAAAATGCTAACTCAGTTAGTAGTAAATTTGCAATGTGGGATGCTTTAAAAGCATATTTGCATGGTCAAATTATTAGTTATTCAACAAAAGTAAAAATACAGTATCTGGCAGAAAGTTTGGCATTGGAGAAACAAATAACTGAGTTGGAAAAGGAATTTCAGAAGAAGGTTACACAAGATAAGAAAGCAGCATTAAATAAGTTGAAATTACGTTATAATACTTTACAAACATATCAGTATGAGCGATTAATTCAAAGATCTAAGCAACGTTATTATGAGTTGGATGAGAAGGCTCATAAGGTATTAGCTTGCCAATTAAAAATGGAACAAGTATTGAGAACTACTAATGTTGTTAAAAAGAATTCAATAGTTACCTATAAACCTCAGGAAATCAATGACCAATTTTATTCATTTTATCAGAAATTGTATACTTCTGAGGGAAACCAGGACGATGGTTCTATTGAATCCTTCTTATCTAAGTTAAATTTTGGGGGAAAAAGAGGTAAAGGAATTGGAAGCTCTATTTACAGATTTTGAGATCAAAGAAGCTATACAAGAGATGCCAAATGGAAAGTCACCAGGTGATGATGGATTTTCAGTGGAATTCTATAAAGTGTTTTATGAAGATTTATCTTCTATATTTATGGATGTGTTGCAACAAATAACTGAAGATCAGTAATTACTGGAATCTTGTTCAAGTGCGATAATTACAGTGATTCCAAAGAAAGGTAGAGATCAATTGAATGTAGCTTTGTACTGACCAATTTTTTAAATTAAATGTGGATTATAAAATAGTGGCTAAAATACTGGCAAGTGGACTTGCTAAATATTTACCTCAGTTGGTATATACAGAACAAACAGGATTTATTAAGAATAGACATGCGTCTGATAATATTCTTAGATTGAAAATGTTGATCAATGCATATAGACAGCACCCCAACCAACTTGATGGTTGGACTTGACTTGTTGCATAACATAACTTGTTGCACTTGATGAAGAAAAAGCATTGAATGGAATTTTTTATTTAAGGTGCTGGAGAAGTTTAATTTTGGCCCTTTTTTACTGGTTGGGTTAACACATTGTATAAAAATCTGATTGCTAGGGTGGTGACGAATGGCCAAACTTCTTTGCCATTTAAATTATTGCGATCAACTCATCAAGGTTGTCCATTGTTACCAGACTTGTTTGCATTGGTCATCGAATAGCTCAGGCAATTCAACAGAACAACAAGGTTAAAGGGATAAGAATTGCAGATGATGAATATGATTAATTTATTTGCTGATGATGTGTTGATTTATTTGACTCATCCAGAACATTCTTTAAAATATTTATAAGAATGTTTAGTTCAATTTGGGGAGTTATCTGGGTATAAGGTGAATTGGGATAAGAGTGAAATATTGCCAATTTTGGAAGGGGATTATAAAGAGTGTAAAATATTATAAAATTAAGATGGTTTGATAAAATTAAGTATTTTGGGGTAACTGTGAATGCAAATTATCAATCTTTATATAAGTTAAATTATGTACCTTTATTGAAAAAGATTAAAGTGGATTTGATTAAATGGATGGATATTCCATTAACATTAATAGGTCAAGTAAATTGTATTAAAATGAATATTTTCCCTTGTATTCAATACTTATTTCAGTCAATTCCATGTTCACTTTCAAAGTGTTTTTTTTCAGGATTTGAATAAGGTAGTGAGGAAATTTTAATGGAAGGGAAAATTAGTTCAAGTAGCTTTACAGAATTGACATGGAAATATGCACTAGGTGGACTTCAGTTGCCTCATTTTCAAAATTATTATGAAGCTGCACAGTTGAAGTTTGTTAGTAGAATGATGCATATTAATCAGCCTCCTAGTTGGACCAAGGTGGAGTTAGCCTGTATTTCTGAATTTGATGTTCACCAGTTTATACATAAGTGGAATTTGAATTTATTGCAGGGATACGATATGGGTTTGTTAAAGATATGGGTTAAAATAAATGATGCTATAGGAAAAAAGGGTAAATTATCAATCCAAACTCTGTTATATCAAAATCAGCTTATTCCTTTTTCAATGTTTAATAGGTATTTAAAGATATGGTATTCTCAGGGTATAAAAATGATTCAGGATTGTTTTGTAGAGGGACAGTTTCTTTCTTTTAATCAATTGAGGGAGAAATTTGGTATACCAGTAAATTCTTTATTTGTGTATTACAAACTTAGAGCTTTGATAAGGGATAATTATGGTAAAGAGATGAGTTTACCTAAGTTAACAAAATTTGAATCTTTGATTTCCTTTATACCAAAGAGAGGTTTTATTTCACATATGTATCAATTGTTACAGGAAACTATGGATAAACCGAATTTGGAGAAATCTAGAAATAAATGGGAAAGCTTATGTTATCTTCTTTGGCTTGGCTTCGCGGACGAAGATTTATGGAGGGGGTAAATGTCCACGTCAGCTGCAGGCTCGTTTGTGGCTGACAAGTCAGATGCGGGACAGGCAGACACAGTTGCAGCGGTTGCAGGGGAAAATTGGTTGGTTGGGGTTAGGTGTTGGGTTTTTCCTCCTTTGTCTTTTGTCAGTGAGGTGGGCTCTGCGGTCTTCTTCAAAGGAGGTTGCTGCCCGCCGAACTGTGAGGCACCAAGATGTACGGTTTGAGGCGATATCAGCCCACTGACGGTGGTCAATGTGGCAGGCACCAAGAGATTTCTTTAGGCAGTCCTTGTACCTCTTCTTTGGTGCACCTCTGTCACAGTGGCCAGTGGAGAGATCGCCATATAACACGATCTTGGGAAGCGACGGTCCTCTATTCTAGAGACGTGACCCACCCAGCGCAGCTGGATCTTCAGCAGCGTGGACTTGATGCTGTCGGCCTCTGCCATCTCGAGTACTTCGATGTTAGGGATGAAGTCGCTCCAATGAATGTTGAGGATGGAGCGGAGACAACGCTGGTGGAAGCATTCTAGGAGCTGTAGGTGATGCCGGTAGAGGACCCATGATTCAGAGCCGAACAGGAGTGTGGATATGACAACGGCTCTGTATACGCTAATCTTTGTGAGGTTTTTCAGGTGGTTGTTTTTCCAGACTCTTTTGTGTAGTCTTCCAAAGGCACTATTTGCCTTGCCTTGGCAAGTCTGTTGTCTATCTCGTTGTCGATCCTTGCATCTGATGAAATGGTGCAGCCGAGATAGGTAAACTGGTTGACCGTTTTGAGTTTTGTGTCCCCAATGGAGATGTGGGGGGGGGGGGGAATGGTAGTCATGGTGGTGAGCTGGCTGATGGAGGACCTCAGTTTTCTTCAGGCTGACTTCCAGGCCAAACATTTTGGCAGTTTCGGCAAAACAGGACGTCAAGCGCTGAAAAGCTGGCTCTGAATGGGCAACTAAAGCGGCATCGTCTGCAAAGAGTAGTTCACGGACAAGTTTCTCTTGTGTCTTGGTGTGAACTTGCAGGCGCCTCAGATTGAAGAGACTGCCATCCGTGCGGTACCGGATGTAAACAGCGTCTTCACTGTTGAGGTCTTTCATGGCTTGGTTCAGCATCATGCTGAAGAAGATTGAGGAGGGTTGGTGCGAGAACGCAGCCTTGCTTCACGCCATTGTTAATGGGGAAGGGTTCAGAGAGCTCATTGCTGTATCTGACCCAACCTTGTTGGTTTTCGTGCAGTTGGATAACCATGTTGAGGAACTCTGGGGGGCATCCGGTGTGCTCTAGTATTTGCCAAAGCCCTTTCCTGCTCACGGTGTCGAAGGCTTTGGTGAGGTCAAAAAAGGTGATGTAGAGTCCTTTGTTTTGTTCTCTGCACTTTTCTTGGAGCTGTCTGAGGGCAAAGACCATGTCAGTAGTTCCTCTGTTTGCGCGAAAGCCGCACTGGTATTAATCTATTTAGGAGAATCCTAGCGAAGATTTTGCCTGCAATGGAGAGCAGCGTGATTCCCCTGTAGTTTGAGCAGTCTGATTTCTCGCCTTTGTTTTTGTACAGGGTGATGATGATAGCATCACGAAGGTCCTGAGGCAGTTTTCCTTGGTCCCAACAAAGCTTGAAAAACTCATGCAGTTTGACATGCAGAGTTTTGCTGCCAGCCTTCCAGACCTCTGGGGGGATTCCATCCATACCTGCTGCTTTGCCACTTTTCAGTTGTTCAATTGCCTTATATGTCTCATCCCGGTGAGGACCTCATTCAGCTCTAGCCTTAGGGGCTGTTGAGGGAGCTGGAGCAGGGCGGAATCTTGGACTGAGCGGTTGGCACTGAAAAGAGTTTGGAAGTGTTCTGACCATGGGTTGAGGATGGAGATCTTGTCGCTGAGGAGGACTTTGCCGTCTGAACTGTGCAGCGGGCTTTGGACTTGGGGTGAGGGGCCGTACACAGCCTTTAGAGCCTCGTAAAAACCCCTGAAGTCGCTAATGTCCGTGCTGAGCTGGGTTCGCTTGGCGAGGCTAGTCCACCACTCATTTTGGATCTCCCGGAGTTTGCGCTGAAGATGGCTGCATGCGCGACGGAAGGCTTGTTTCTTCTCTGGCCAGGACGGCTTTGTAAGGTGAGCCTGGTGGGCAGCTCACTTCTTTGCCGGCAGCTCCTGGATTTCCTGGTTGTTTTCGTCGAACCAGTCCTTGTTTTTCCTGGAGGAGAAGCCCAGTACCTCTTCAGTGGATTGCAGTATGGTAGTCTTACCTCAAGAGGATTGGGAGTTATGTGTCATGAAGGGGTAACTAAATTGACTAATGTAAGGTATGCTTTGGTTAATTATAATGTTTGCATCAGTTATACTTGACTCCTGAGAAATTAAAAAATATGGACTTAGTAATTCGGATATTTGTTTTAGATGTGGGTTAAGTACTGGAACTTTTTTGCATGTAGTTTGGCCCTGTGATAGGGTACAACAATTTTGGGAAAAGGTTAGGTTGGTTTTGGAGAAATTATTTAAAATTAAATTACCATTAGATCCAAAGATATTTTTGTTGGGTTATATGGTTTCTTTGACTGGTCTGGGGTTGGGTAAGTTTCAAATAGCATCTGTACATTTGGTGTTATCTGTGACACGAAAATGTGTAGAAATTACTTGGAAAGACAATGCAGAGATTAATATAGCTTGTTGGCATAATGAATTGAGATCTATGGAGAAAAATAACATATAATTTACATGATAATTACTCTTTTTGTTAAAATGTGGTCATCTTATTGAGAATATATGGGTTTGGAAATATCTTAAACGACTGTATATGTATTATGTTTTCTTTTTTGGCTCCCCTTGAGGGAGCTGGCTGGGGGGGGGGAAAGGAGGGGGGGTTACTGTATTGTATAAAAACCTTTTTTTTGTTGTTGCTATTGATTTTAAAAAGTTTTAAATAAAATTTTTTAAAAAAAGGAGTGTCCAAGAAGATTCCTGACACAGTATGTGGACTGGCTGATGATCCTGTACTGGATCTAGTTCTGGGTAATGAACCTGGTCAGGTGGTGGATCTCTCGGTGGGGGAGCATTTCGGAAATAGTGACCACAACTTCCTGAGCTTTAGTATAGCTGTGGACAAGGATAAATGCAGACAACATGGGAAAGTGTTTAATTGGAGAAGGGTTAATTATGAGGCAGGAACTAGTGAGTGTAAATTGTTCATGGGAGAAAGCACAAAAATAATGTGGAGGATGTTCAGGGACCTCTTGTGTCGGGTTCAGGATAGGGTTGTTCCTTTGTCGGAAAAGGGAACCATGGTTGACAAAACAGGTGAACCATCCAGTCAAGGGGAAGAAGGAGCTATACATTAGATCTAGGAAGCAGGAAACAGGAAGGGCTCAGGAGAATTATATGGTAGCCAGGAAGAAGCTTAAGAAAGGACTGAGGAGAGCTTGAAGGGGACATGAGAAGGCCCTGGATGTAGGATTAAGGAGATCCCCAAGACATTCTATGCACATGTGAAGAATAGAAGGATAATAAGAGTGAAGGTGGGGCCACTTAAGGATGAAGGAGGTAGCATGTACCTGGAGGTGGAGGAGGTTGGAGGTGTCCTAAATTGACCAGAAAGAGAGGGACCTTAGTCAAGGTGAGATCAGAATATAACAAGCTTGTGTGCTGGGCCATGTTGGGGCTGCTGTGGGGAAGAGATAGTTGGGGTGTTGGTGATGATCTTTGCACCCTCCTTGGCCACAGGGGAGGTTCCAGAGGATTGGAGAATGATAAATGTGGTCCCCTTGTTTTAAAAAAAAAGCTAACGGAAATTCCTGGGAATAATAGACCAGTGAATCTTATGCCGTGGTGGGCAGTGTATCCTGCATGAGCACTCCCAAGTCTTTTTGCACCTCCGACTATTGGATATTCTCCTCATCAAAATAATAGCCTGTCCTTTTATTGCTTCTCCTAAAGGCATGACCGTCCACTTTCCAACATTGTATTTCATTTGCCACTTTTACCCATTCTCCTCACCTGTCTAATTTCCCTGCAGCCTCTCTGTTTCCTCCTCACTACCCGCTCCTCCACCTATCTTTGTACCATTACCTTAATCATGACATCATCCGATTTCCTGGTTCACAGACACTGCCTGACCTGCTGAGTATCTTCAGAACATTCTGCTCTTATTCTAGGGTAACTTTGTGCAATATTATTTATTAAATTGTCTTTGTGTATATATTCTTGATAGATTACACTGGACCACAAAACTTTGCTTCCTGAGCACTTTTGGGTGTATTTTATGGATTTTGAAAATCACTTTAAAAATGTCCTATCATGTTCCTTTTATTAAAATATAACCTATTTTTGTGATTTCCTGTCATATTTTGAGTCTACTAGTATATTGCCCACAAAGCAAGCTGTTTTGGTCAGTCCAAGAATGCCTGGACATGCACTCAGTGCAGGTGCTATGCAAATGTTGTCCTGGGCCTGGGCATGTTTAATCAGGATTTTTGCAGACAGGCTATAAAAGCAGCTCACGTATACAGATGCTGTGCATTACATTGATATAGATTGAATGTATGTAGATGCACTCATTTTTCAGGCAGATGCATACCTAACAATAGCATTTATTGTCTTCAGGAAGATTCAATACAGCAGAAATGTCTTGTCAATGTCGCAACAGCTGTGATGCGGTAAAGGGTGTAACAGTTAGCGCAACGCTGATACAGCACCAGTGATTGGGACCAGGATGTGAATCTTGCGCTCTGTAAGGAATTTTTACGTTCTCCCTGTGTCTGTGTGGGTTTTCCCCAGGAGCTGCAGTTTCCTCCCACCATTCAAAATGTACCGGGGGGTTGTAGTTTGATTGGGTATAATTGTGTTGTACAGGCTTGTGGACCAAAAGGGCCTGTTACTGTGCTGTATATCTAAAAAAATACATTCTGTTACATTTGTGGCGAGTATACGATTAATGCTAAATTCAATAAAAGTTAATTTAATGTTTCTCCAACATCCTACATGATACAGCAAATCTGAAATTATCTTTGTGTTCAGCTTGAAGTCTATGATCACCCCCCAATTTGTTTATCAGGAAGCAAAATTTTGAAAAAAAAAATTGTTGTCGAGCGTTCTTTATTTTTCTGCTAAAGTGAGCAAAAACCACTTTCCACCTGATCAAGTGTTTTTCCTGGAGATGAGATTCTGAGTTAACTGAAGGAGACTTTTATCACTGCTTCAAACTTCACCAGTTTATTCTTCATAAAACACTTTTTGCTCAAGGTTCCAGCATGACCACGTTGTTCTTTATTTTTGAACGCTCATGGAAAAATTAATGAAAATAAATAGTTACAGAGGCCCTACCAAGATTCCATTCCAACTTCATTGGACAGGACCTGCATATCTGATAAAAATAATCCAAGCAAAATTTCAGGTTTTTTTTAAGACAGTTTAAATACTGTAGTTACACCAAGCGATCTAGAGAGCTAAATTAGATATTAGATTTCAGATTTATTGTCAGAGTGCACACAGGACATCACATACAACCCTGAGATTCTTTTCCCTGTGGGTGAATCAGAGTCATCATTTATTAGTAGTGGAAAAAATAGACCTAACATACACATGTAAACAAATAAAGAAATGTAAACAGACTGAAATACAGAGAGAGAAAAAAGATGTCAACATTTCACCATTTGCTTGGTAAATTTGAGTTTGCAGGCAAGGTATACATCCCTGCTATAAAGTGGTTGAGCTGTCAATTGTGTGGGGAAAATCTTGAGCAACAATGACATGAAGGTTGGAGGTGTTATGGATAGTGTATAAGGTTGTTGTAGGTTACAAGAGGATATAGACAGGATGGGGAGTTGGGCAGAACAGAGGCAGATGAAGTTCAATCTGGCTAAGTGAAGTGACACATTTTGGAAGGACAAACCAGAACGCTAAGTACAGGTTAATGGGCAGATATCTTAACAGTGGGGAAGAACAGAGGGACCTTGGGGTCCAAATCCACAGATTTCTCAAGGTCGCCATGCAGGTTGACAGTGTAGTTAAGAAGTCCTGTGGGATGCTGGGCTTTATTAGTCGGGGGATTGAGTTCAAGAGTTGAGAGGTAATATTGCAGCTCTATAAAACACTGGTGAGATCTTACTTGGAATATTGTGTTCAGTTCTGGTCGCCTCAGATTCAGATTTCAGATTTATTGTCAGAGTACATACACGACATCACATACCGCCCTGAGATTCTTTCTCTGCGGGCGAGGCAGAATTACTTATTGGACATGTAAAAAAAACTGTACACAACATACACATGTAAACAAATAAAGAACCGTAAACAGATAACAAATGTAAACAAACTGACTGTGCAATAGAGAGAATTTTAAAAATTAATAAAGTGCACAAGTAAGAGTTCTTAAATGAGTCCCTGATTGAGGAGAGATTCACCCCTTAGTGACCTTTTGAGAATGGCATATCAAAATATTTGTGACTTTGAGAACTAAAAGGATAAGCCATTACTTTATATCTTTTAGCACTGACAGATCATTTTACCATCCACTTTTCCAGATGAATCTAAGAAGAATAAAATAACTTCACAGAATAATAGAAAAAGAATGCCTAACGTGACTGATTGCACTCAGAGACAAGTGAGGAGTGCAAACGTGCTTTTAATAGCTTACAATCAATGGCCAGAAGACATAATAGTCCTCAGGTGCACCTGAGATAAGGCGGGAGTCGGTGAGGGTGGAGCCAAGGGAGGAGCCAGCTGTCAGAACAATACACAGACAGTGAATTCCATTTCACTGCAATCACCTCTTCCTTCAGAATAGAGCCTGTGGGTGAAAAACATTCATTCAAAAAAATTAATAGTTTACAAATAATTACAAGTTAAATCTGTCACGGGGTCTAGTAATTCTGGTTGAGCATTGCAGTACTGGAGGGCTTTGGGCTTCCTGAACTTCCTGGGTCAGTGGGTCTCGAGGGCTCCGGCTCTCATCCGGGAGTGGGGTATTTGGTAGTTCCTGGCTCATTTGAGGCATCGGATCCTCAGTTCTGGCGGGTGCCAGGTCTCTGATCGAGACGGTGACCTCTCTGCTGTCAGGGTGCAGCAGGTGCACCCTCTTGATCAGGGGTTTGTCTTGCTCCTCCTCACGTGCTTTCTCAGTAGGACTGGCCCCGGTGTCATTAGCCAAACTAGAAGAGTAGTCCCAGACGTGGATTTCCTCCAGAACGTAAACATAAGCTCGAGAGAAGTTGTATTGGTCATTGTGCAGAGGAATGACCTGATAGAGTGGAGCACTGTGGGTAGGACGTCTTGCCAGTGTGAGTCTGGAAGGCCTTTGGACCGGAGAGCCAATTTCACAGCCTTCCATACAGTTATGTTCTCTTTTTCAACTTGTCTGTTCCCCCGGGGATTGTAGCTAGTCGTCCTGCCTGAGGCAATGTCTCTTACAAGCAGGTACTGGCATAGCTCTTTACTTATAAATGATGAGCCCTGGTCACTATGGATATAGCTGGGATACCCGAACAGGGTAAAAATAGAGTGCAAGGCCCTGATGACTGTGGTGGTGGTCATGTCTGGGCAGGAGATGGAGAATGGAAAATGTGAGTTCTCATCAATGACATTGAGAAAGTGCATGTTTCCATTGGTGGAAGGGAGGGGATGACTTTATTGGGTGCGCTTTGTCTGGGTGGTGTACAGCTTGCACTCCGTGCAGACCTGGTCATTTCCCTGACATCCTCAATGGAGTAAGGCAGGTTGCATCCCTTGATGAAATGAGCCATGCAGGTGATGCCTGGGTGGCAAGGCTCCTCGTGCAGTGACTGCAACGGGCCGGTGTGTGCAGAGACACAGTTTCCTCTAGACAGGGCACCTGGAGGTTCATTGAGAATACCTGGCCTTGCTGCCATCAGATTTCTGAATAATCAATGAACCAAAGACGCTGCCTTACTTTTCGTGAACTATTATTTAATTTTTTATATGTATTATTGTTGTAAGGTGGCTTAGATGAATGTTTGCACTATGACGTTGCCACAAAACACCAAATTCGTGACTTGTTCATGACAATTGATTCTGATTCTGATTCTGAGATCACGCCGATGGGGGGGTGGGAGACTCCATTGATCCTCTCTGCCACTCTTATGGTCCTGGGGATTGACCTCTGATCCATTTCTGTGATGCAGCCGGCCAGGACACTCTCAATAGATCTCCTGTAGAAGGTTGACATAATGGTGGCTGATAACCTTGCCAACTTCAGTCTTCTCAGGAAGTGCAGTTGCTGTTGCACCTTCCTGACAAGTGAGGAGATGTTGAGTGTCCACGATAGGTCACCAGTTAAGTGAACTCCAAGGAACTTAGTGCTCGCCACTCTCTCCACTATAGAGTTATTGATGTGTAGTGGAGGGTGGTCGTTCCTGGTCCTCCTGAAGTCCACGAGCATCTCCTTCATCTTGTCCACACTGAGACCCAGGTTGTTACTCTTGCCCCATATCATGGGATTTTTTCACCCCTACTTTTAAAACAAATAGAAGAATAATTCACAGACTTTTGTATTTCACAACAATTATATTAACAATTTTGAGTTTGTAACACAAGACTGTACATAATAATTTGTTGAAGACATTTGCAAGGTAATGCTAAACAATTGTGGTGTTTGCCATTTCTCACAATCCAATTAAGAGCAGTCAATCAAACATTCTGATAAATTATGTTTGTCAATTTAACCAATTTGGTGTGCTTATTTCCTTTGTCTTTTTTTTATATATTATTTCTTGTTTTTACAGCTCTGTGGTTTATTTCTCCAGGTTGTCATCTGGATGATGCTGATTTTTTTTTCCAGCCTTCAAATGTATTCATGTGTGGCATGCAAACACTGTTCTGAGCCACTGGGACAGTAACATCAGTTTCTTAAACGCTTCAGTGAAACGTAAGTAATTTTACTTGGTAGAAGAGTTTAGCTATAGGATGGGTGTGCAGGAGAAAAGATGGTTGTCTGTGTGTTTATCCTTTCCCTTCTCAATATACATGCTTTCTGCTGCATTATATATCTTGCTATCTTTATATGTGCACTAAGAAGTCAAATCCGGTAACAGATGAATGCAGCCTAAATCTTCCAAATGTATCTGGCAGCAACTACAGCTGATAAGAAGGAATGAGATTGCCTACAATTTTGGCCTGACAGGATGCCATGAGATACTCTTGAACAAATGCTGAGATTGTCATCCTAAAATTCTTCCATAGGAATGAAGTGAAACTAAAAGGCTGATGGAGACATTTTAGAAGAGCTTCTTAAGCCATTCTTGTAGTGCCACGGAGTGTTGTGACCAGTAGCTGCTTAAAACGTTCATGCCTAAAAATTGGATTGATGCCATTTGGGTACATTAACAAGTCACCCAAGTGACACGAGTGCTCGTTCAAATCCCCAACACCAAAAAAACATGGAAAGTTGCTTGTTGAAATTATGTTGTCATTGTTGATAGTGCGAAACAAGTAGTTTGTCTTGAGATAGGTTTCCCAACATGAATTATTGTGACTGCCACGTCTTTGCAGAGCAATGAGCTAAGAAAGGTTTCTTGAAGAATTGTCGCCACGGTGCTATGGACCAGCTGCATAAGAGGTGATGCAGAATACTGGGGAGAATGGATAATGCAATCATCAATCTATATGGCCACCAACCCTGCTGCTCCAACCCCCTAATGCAACAATACATTGTGAGGGATTGCATTGCATGTGAGGGGATACATTGTGTGAGAGGGGATATGTTGCAAGTGAGGGGATACATTGCATGTGAGGGGATACATTGTGTGTGAGGGGATATATTGCGTGTGAGGGGATACTGTAACAAAATTAATATTTGGGGAGAATTTATAAGAGTTAGAGTAGGTCACATATATACACACATTTTAAAACAGATCTTATTTGAAAGACTGAAGAATTCACATTGCAGGATCTCTGGAGAATATAAGCACCTTTCACAAGTAGGTGTTAATTGAACTGACATCATAAAATGCTTGACCATTGTGCTCACAGAATGGTTAATTCAGAAGAAAGAACTGTTGTTTGCTGGAGAAGGTGGGGATTTTGCAAAACATGAGTCACATGCTCTCTTTGGAATTTTAGTTGGAAAAGAGAGAGAGTTGAGTTAACAGCTCAGTCAGTCAGTCAGTCAGTGTGTGGGACACTGACAAGTAACTAAAAGTGCAATCCAGGGAAAACTGTTTGAAACTGATGAAAGCAAGTTCCAGAGCAGTAGATGGCTGGAAGTGCTATCTGTCTGATGTTTCTCTTGAAGTAGAGGAAAGAATGGAACTCTGTGGTTGCTTGAAGAAAGAGGTTACCATTTAGAAGACCCTGATGGGGCAAGTTTCATCAGCAAGACGTTGAGGTGACTAATGGTGGTACCTCAGTTGTGGAAATCCTGGAGCAACAAATATCTCTCTCTGCAAACCCTACAAGAACCTTCCTGAGTGGTAAACATTTACCTTTCAAGCACCAAGCCTGGTGAACTTTATACCTGTTAAATTCTGTGCACAGTATGGTGATTGCCTGCAACTAGAGAACATGGAAAAAGGAGAAGTGAGATTGAACTGTGAACCAAAGAACTTTCCTTGAATTTACACACACATTACATACACGTGCGCTTAGAATTAGAAGGGGGTAATTTGGGTTAGTATAGAATATAGTATAAGAATAGAGTTAAGTTAAAGTTTAATTCTAATGTCATGTTTGAAGTTGATTAAAAATGACTTTTGTTTTGAAAGCCACTTGTCTTGTGAACGTCTATTGCTGCTGGGTTTTGGGGTCCTTTGGGCTTGTAATTATACTTTTCATGTGAGGGGATACATTGCATGTGAGGGGATATGTTGCATGTGAAGGGATACGTTGCATGTGAGGGGATACATTGCGTGTGAGGGGATACATTGCATGTGAATGGTTATATTGTTTGTAAGGGAATACACTGTGTGTGAGGGGATACATTGCGTGTGAGGGGATACATTGCGTGTGAGGGGATACATTGTGTGTGAGGGGATACATTGCGTGTGAGGGGATACATTGTATGTGAAGGGCTATATTGCATGTAAGGGGATATATTGCATGTAAGCAGATCTGTTGTGTGTGAGGGGTTATATTGCGTGTGAGGGAATTTGTTGTGTGTAAGGGGATACTTTGCATCAACGACTTCGACTACATCTGCCCATATTTTTTGTGTGACTGTCATGCTTGTGACCTGGGAAGTGAGGGATGAAAGATGTGGTGCCAGTGAGGTAACAGATTTGCTTGCATCCAGACCAGGCTCGTCAGCACCACTTCCAGCCTGAAGTGGCTGGACTCATTTCACAGCGTTTGCCTCCTTTTCAATGATTGCTGACACAATTCACTCCAGGTAAATTCAATCTGGGCGGCCTGGCGTTGAAAAGCAATGAGGTCCAGTTTTGAGCTTACATAATTCCACGTGTTCATGATGGCTCCCTAAACTCTATAGATTCTCATCCCAATGCAATATAAAACAGTTTCACACAAGCACCCAATATATAATTTGCAGCAAAGAGAAATTTTGAATATGTTTCAAATGGATCAATAAATTAATTTATAATTCTTATTTTCTGATGAGGAATGCAGCTCTTGTGTGCTCAAGGAAAGCCCAGATTAATCCACAGAGGAATTGTTTGACAATGAAATAGGGTTAAGGGACCTGTATAGATTTGACTGAAGCGGCCGGATTGATTTGAGCGATGGGCCTAAGGATTTTTTAATCCTTCAATCATTGCTGTCTCATCCTTCATGTTTGGTCCTTCTGATGTTCTCCGCATTCCAAGCACAGCTCTTGTCATCGGGTGGCTGTGTTGCCAAGAATTTACATGACATGCCAGTGAAAATATCAGTTTACATTTCATTGACATGAACCCTCTGCGGATAGATATAGCAACTGGAAACATGGTGAAAAGGTTTCACTGAGCTGGAAGCTGAAGAAGTGGACAAGCACAAGGATGAACTGAGACAGACTTCCACTCACTGACCTGTCCAGCTAACGACCAGAAATAGTTGTTGCTGTTGATTTGAGAAACATTGTCTTAACAAGAGAATTGTTGGCAATTCATGAACTTGCTTTCTCACTAAAGTGAACCCTAGGAAACTACAGCACAGGAAAACAGGCCCTTCAGTCCTTCTAGTCTGTGCCAAAACATTTCATTCATCCCACTGACCTGCGCTCATTGCGTAACCCTCCAGACCTCTCCCATCCATCTCTATCCAATTTATTCTTAAAACTTAAGAGTGAGCCCGCATTTACCATGTCAGATGGCAGCTCGTTCCACACTCCCACCACTCTCTGAGTGAAGAAGTTCCCCCCTAATGTTCCCTCTAAATCTTTCCTCTTTCACCTGAAAGCCATGTCCTCTCCTATTTATCGAACTGGAAAGAGCCTACTCGCATTTACTCTGTCTATACCCCTTATCATTTTGTAAACCTCTATCAAATCTCCCCTCATTCTTCTATGCTCCAAGGAATAAAGTCCCAACATGTTTAATCTTTCCCTGTAACTCAACTCCTGAAAACCTGGCAACCTTCTCTGCATTCTTTCAATCTTAGTGATATCCTTCCTTTAGTTTGGCAACCAGAACTGCAAACGATATTCCAAATCTGGCCTTATACAAGCTCACCATAACATCCCAACTCCTGTACTCAATACTTTGATTTATGAAGGCCAAGATGCCAAAAGCTTTGTTCACAACCCTGTCTACCTGTGACGCCACTTTCAGGGAATTATGTATCTGATTTCTCAGATCCTTTTGTTCCTCCGCACTCCTCAGTGCCCTACTATTTACTGTGTATGTTGTATCTTGGTTTGTCCTTCCAAAATGCAACACCTCACACTTGTCTGCACTAAATTCCATCTGCCATTTTTCCAGTTGGTCCAGATCCCTCTGCAAGCTTTGAAAATCTTCCTCGGTGTCCACAACGTCTCCAATCATAGTGTCACCAGCAAACTTGTTGATCCAATTTACTATATGATCATCCAGATCATTGATATAGACAACAATCAACAGCCCTGAATCCTGAGGCACACCACTAATCACAGGCCTCCAGTCTGAGAAGCAACCATCCACTCCCTCTCTCTGACTTCTCCCATTCAGCCAATTTTGGATCAATTTTATAACCTCTCTATGGATACCTAGTGTCTGAACCTTCTGAACTAAGTGGAATAATAGAGCATATTTATTAAGAAATAATATGTATGATTTACAGCAGCCATTCTCAACTGCATTTTTGGCTATTTGCCTTCCCCCACCCCCCCCACCCCAGAACTCTGCTCAAAATTTATGGAAGTAAAACACAACAGTCTGCAGACACTGTGGCTGAAGTAAAAACACAAAGCTGGAGAAACTCAGTAGGTGATACACCATAAATTATAGAGCAAAGATGAAGGTATATTGTAGTGGGGTCGCTACAGTTATAGTTTGTGGTTGAAAGAAGAAGACTCACACACCAGGGGAGTATAATCAACACTGGCTTTATTGGGCTACAACTCTGCCTTTTATAGGCAGCCAGCTGCGTCCCCACCAGGGCGTGGCTTGAGCGAGGCCAGCTGCTGATTGGCTGTCCCAGATGTGCAGGCCTGGATTGGACCCCCTGCGATGTGTATGCTGTTTGTTCGATCGTCTTGCTCGATGGCTGTTTCCTGTGTTGGCCCACTTCAACATAATTGACGTTTTGGGCTTGAACCCTTCATCAAGGTATCAAAGTTTATGGGCCCCCTTCTCTGTGAAGCGGTGAACTTTAGTTGTTTTTTTCTGTTCTTCTCTCCTACCAACTACTTAAAAACAAAACATATTTTATGACTTCAGTCTGTGGCTCCCCTCCCCTTAAATGTGCCCCCAGAGTGAGGGGGGGGGGCGCATTGCCCCTGTTGAGAATGGCTTCTTAATGGCATGTAATAGAACCAAGTGTTTCTGCAACAAATGGATAAGGTAAAAGAGTTAAAAAAATGTAGGCTGCCTGGTCAGTGTAGCAGTTTGCTGCATGCTGTTACGGCACCAGCAACCTGTGTTCGAACCCCGCACTGTCTGTAAGAAGTGTGCATGTTCTCCCCATGTCTGTGTGGGATTTCTCCGTGGACTCTGGTTTCTTCCTGCCTTCCAAAACATACAGGAGTTGCAGGTCAATTGGGTGACATGGGCTCATGGGCCAAAAGGGCCCTGTATGTCTAAAAAAGATCAAACCTCCCAAATGTGGACACTGCCCAGACCCGGCTACCCGCTCGCTCATCCGAGATCTTGACAGCCTGAGCGACACAGGGCTGGAAGGGCCTGTCACCATGCTGTAGGTCTAAATTTAAATAACTATCATAGCTCAGATGTAGCAACGTTTTGGTGCTTCTCATTGCTGTGATGAAGTTCCTTAATGTCTGGCCCAGCACCCCCCTAACTCCCCCAGTGTCGACATTCCCATTTCGATCCAATCCATTGTGTCAGCAGAAGAGGCTTCACTTTCATCAGGCTGAGCTTCAGTCACACACATGCCCCCCGAGGTGAAGGAGCAAGGTTTTGATGCCTTGCAATTCCCAGTGCCCATGAAGTCAACATTGCTTTGTGGTGGGGATGAGCAAGTACCTGCATGTCCCATGAGCACCAATAATGGCTTTGAATTGGGAATGATGTTAGCACTATTGGTGCTGATCCAAAAATTCTCCATCAGTTTCTGGGTGTAATTCGTATAATTGCCAGCATCTCATTTATAAAAGTAGTTTGGATGTGTGGTGATATGTATATACTGTCCTGTGTATAAGTGGCTGGCCTGCCCACTGATGACTTGATGCCCTGTAACCTGTGACCTGGCCATAAAGGTCAACCTCCCTGCCCCCTTCTATGCATTCAAGCACATGGAGTCGGGTCAGCCAAAACCTAATGTGCACTAAAGCCTATTGTTCCTCACTTGGCTGTTGGAGTCATTGATAGTGCGGATCAATATGCTTTACAGCAGCCATTCTCGACCTTTTTTTTCCCCATCGCCCCCCCTCAGGGCTTTGCTCAAAGTTTATGGGCCCCCACTTCCCTGTGAAGCAGTCAAGATTAGTTGGTTTGTTCTGTGCCTTTCTCCTACCGACTACATAAAAAAAAATTAATGATTTCAGTCCATGACCTCTGCCCACTTTAAATGTGCTGTAGCCTCAGGGTGGTGGGGGGGGGGGAACTGCTTTAGAGCAAAAATTACATCCAATAGAACAGTGTCTCTAAAACAAACGTACAAGATCAAAGCTCTGTAGTGCTGCCACACCAATGTACAAGTGACCATAGACCAGTGGTTTTCAACCTTGTTCTTTCCACTCACATTCTACCTTAAGTAATCCCTCTGCCATGGATGCTCTGTGATTAGTAAGGGATTGCTTAAGGTGGTGTTCAGATTCAGATTCACTTTATTGTCTGTGCCAAGTTAGACACGGAACACTCAGAAATCTCTGTGTACAGTTACAAAACCTTCCGATAACAATACAGCACTGCACGATTAGTTACACAAGTTTAACATGGTATAGTAAGTCAAGTGGCAGCAAGATGTTAAAATGTCCACCATCCAGATGGAGAAGAACGCTTCCCCAATCTTTGAGGCCACTGTGGATCACACACGCTTCCACCCCAAGTCAAGTTCAATGACTCCCCAATGGACCCTTTCACACTTGCAAGTGATCCCAGGAATTGGCCTAAAAAGGGCTGAGTGTGAAAGGAAAGTCAGCTAACTGCTGGCGTCAGATGATGTCATCTCAAGCCGGGGATTGGAGGCCTCGATCCCAAGTACAATTGCCGGCATCTGCAGATGCTAGCATTGAGATCAGGCAAGTGTAAAACAGCGTGCATTGTGGGATTGAAATGACTCAAGATTTTGATGAGTGCAGGAATGGGAAGGAGAAAGGGGAAATAAATAGAAATGAATAGCAATAGCAGAAAATTCTTAAACAGCATGGGAAAGTTGGTAGCTCCATAGCGATTGAGCTACTAACTTTCCTAAGCTGTATAAATTGCATGCAATTGAGCTACCAACTTTCCAAACTCTGTATAAATGGTACGCAATAGAGATATCAACTCTCATACGCTATATAAATTGTTCATGATAGAGGTACCAAATTTGCCATGCTGTATAAATTGGATGTGATAGAGTTACCAACCTCCCCACACTGTATAAATTGTGCATGATAGCATTTTCAGAATTTACATGCTGTATAAATTGACCTACCAAATTTCCCACACTGTATAAATTGTGCATGATAGAGCTACCAACTTTCCAACACTGTATAAATTGTATGCGATAGTGATACCAACTTTACCACGCTGTATAAATCGAAGTGCAATAGAGCTACCAACTTTCCCACGCTGTATGAATTGTATGTGATAGCGCTACCAACATTTCCATGCTGTATAAATTGTGCACGATAGCATTACCAGCATTACATGCTATATAAATTGTTCACAATTGAGCTACCAAATTTCCCACGCAGTATAAATTGCACGTGATAGAGCTACCAACTTTCACACGCTGTTTGAATTGTACGCAATAGAGTTACCAACTTTCTGACACCATATAAATTGTACGTGATAGAGTTTCCAAATTTCCCATGCTGTATAAATTGTACATGATATTGCAAACAATTTTCACAAACTGCATAGTTTGTACGCAATAGCACTACCAACTTTCTAATACTGTATAAAGTGTGCACGATAGGTGGACCAATTTCCCAAGCTGTATAAATTGTACACAATAGCAATACCAACTTTCCCACCCTTTATACATTGTGTGTGATTGAGCTAACAACTTTCCATCACTGTCTAAATTTTGCCCAATAGAGCTACCAACTTTCCCATGGTGTATAAATTATACGTGATAGTGCTACCAATTTTCAAAGACTGTATAAATTGTGTGCAATAGGGCTTCAAACTTACCCACACTGTATAAATTGTACGCGATAGCGCTACCAAATTTACCAAATTTACCATGCAGTATAAATTATAGGAGGGGTTGTGTGCACGGAAGAGGGGGGTCAGGAAGCTCCAGTGTAATTTGGATAAATTGAGGGACTGGGCCGATACATGGCAAATGCACTACAATGTGGGTAAATGTGAGGTTATCCACTTTGGTAATACAAACTGGAGGGCAGATTACTATTTGAATGGCAATAGATTAAGAGATGGGGAAGGGCAGAGAGACCTAGGGATACTTGTACACCAGTCTCTGAAGGCGAGCATGCAGGTACAGCAGGCGATTAAAAAGGCAAATGGTATGTTGGCCTTCATATTAAGAGGGTTTGAGTAGAGGAACAAGGATACCTTACTGCAGCTGTACAGGGCCTTGGTGAGACCCCACCTGGAGTATTGTGTGCAGTTTTGGTCACCTTATCTAAGGAAGGATGTTCTTGCAATGGAGGGAGTGCAGAGGCAATTCACCAGGCTGATACCTGGAATGGCAGGAATGACTTATGAGGAAAGATTGTGCAAATTGGGATTGTACTCGCTGGAGTTTAGAAGATTGAGAGGGGATCTCATAGAGACCTATAAAATTCTGGCAGGACTGGACAGAATGGATGCGGAAGGGATGTTTCCAATGATGGGAAAATCCAGAACCCTGGGCCATGGTTTGAGGATAATAGGCAAACCATTTAGGACCGAGATGAGGAGGAATTTCTTGACCCAGAGGGTGGTGAATCTGTGGAATTCATTGCCACAGAGGGCAGTCGAGGCAGGTTCATTAAATATATTTAAGAGGGAATTAGATCTATTTCTTCAGTATAAGGGTATTAAAGGTTATGGAGAGAAGGCGGGGACGGAGTACTGAACTTTAAGATCAGCCATGATCTCGTTGAATGGCGGAGCAGGCTCGAAGGGTCTAATGACCTACTCCTGCTCCTATCTTCTATGTTTCTATGTTTCTATGTTTACACGATTGAGCTACCAAATTTCCCACGCTGTATAAATTGTACAAGACAGTAATACCGACTTTCCCACACTGTATAAATGGTACGCGATAACGCTACTAACATTCACACTTTGTTTGAATTGAGAGCTACCAGCTTTGCCATGCTGTATAAATTGTATGCAATGATGCTACTAACATTCCAAAGCTGTATAATTTGTATGTGATGGTGATACCAACATTCCCACCCTGTATATATTATGTACGATTGAGCTATCAACTTTCTCTCGCTGTATACTTTGTATATGATAGTGGTAACAAATTTCCCTCACTGTATAAATTGTGCGCAATAGAGCTACAAACTTTCCCATGCTGTATAAATTGTAGGCGATGGCTCTACCGACTTTCCAACACTATATAAATTGTGCACAATAGAACTACCAACATTTCAATGTGTATAAATTGTACGTGATAGCATCACCAAATTTTCCACCAGTATAAATTGTACACAATAGTGCTACCAACTTTCCCACACTGCATAAATTGTGTGTGATAGAAGATCCAATTTCCCACGCTGTATAAATTGTATCCTTTAATGCTACCAACTTTACAATGCAGTATAAATTGTACGCGATAGCAATTCTAAATTTACCACGCTGTATAAATTGTACACGATAGTGTTACCGACTTTCCTATGCTCTATAAATGGTATGTGATAGCACTACCAACTTTTCCACCCTTTATGAACGGTATGTGATAGAGCTACCAACTTTCCGACACTCTAGAAATAGTACACGATAGAGGAACCAACTTTCCCACTCTGCATAAATTGTACCTGATAGAGCTACCTATTTCCCACGCTCTATAAATTGTACGTGATAGTGCTACCAACTTTACGATGCTGTATAAGTTGTACGCAATAGCGATACCAACTTTCCCACACTGCATCAATTGTACGTGATTTAGCTACCAATTTCCCATGGTGAATAAATTGTACATGATAGCACTACAAACTTTACAATGGTGTATAAATTGTATGCGATAGTGATACCAAATTTCACACCCTGGATAAATTGTGTGCGATTGAGCTACCAACTTTCCCATGCTGTATAAATTGTGCACAATAGGGCTTCCAACTTTCCCATGCTCTATAAATTGTACGCGATAGCACAACCAACTTTTCAATGCTATATAAATTGTATGCAATAGCGATACCAACTCCCAAAGTAGTATACCTTGTGGGCGATTGAGCTACCAAATTTGCCACGCTGTATAAATTGTACACAATAGTGATACCAATTTTCACAACCTGTATAACTTGTGGGCGATTGAGCTACCAACTTTCTCTCGCTTGCAAATTTTATACGATATCGATAATAACTTTCCCATGCTGTATAAATTATACGCGATTGTGCTCCCAACTTTCCCATGCTGCAAACATTGTACAAGATAGTGTTACCGACTTTCCCATGCTGTATAAATGGTACGAGATAATGCTACTAACATTCACAGTTTGTATGAATTGTGCGTGATAGATCTACCAGGTTTCGCATGCTGTATAAATTGTATGCAATGACACTACTAACTTTCCCACACTGTATTAATTGTGCGCGATTGTGCTACCAACTTCCCACACTGTATAAATTGTATGCAATGACAATACTAACTTCCCCACGCTGTGCAAATTGAGCGCGATTGAGCTACCAATTTCCCACACTGAATAACTTGTACGCGATAGCACTACCAACTTTACAACGGTGTATAAATTGTACAAAATTGCGATTCCATCATTCCCACACTGTATAATTTGTACACGATCGCACTACCAGCCTTACAACGCCGTATAATTTGTTTGCAATAGCAATACCAACTATCCCACGCTGTATAAATTGTGCATGATAGGTGAACCAATTTCCCAAGCTGTATAAATTGCACGCGATAACGCTACCAACTTTACAATGCTGTATAAATTGTACACGATAGCGATACCAACTTTCCAACCCTGTCCTAGGTAAACTTGTACCTCTCACTTTGTTCGTTTTAAATTGGTCACAGTGTTTGAGTTACCGAACCAAAATAGACACGCACACTGAGAGCAGTTCAGTTTATACAAATGTTTTATTACAAATTCAAAAGCTGATTTCAAACTACAATATGCAAGCCCTTCCCAATTATACTTATCAATGCCTGGACTGGTCCCAACTGCTGAAGCGAGGGAACGACCGCACACTTGTAGTTTGTTGTCGGGGTGCCGGTAGTTGCTTCTCCACCTTCCCCGACTGGGACGTTGGCTAGACTCAAGAAGTTCTTCTGCTGAGAGATTTTGCCACCTCTCGGAGAGTCTCAAATTTCAGCAGCGAGACCATGGCTTATATTACCCAAAAACTGCTTACCCAAGCACCTATTCCCAGCACAGCAAGAAAGATAAGATAAGGAAGCAAGCTAGCATGCCTAGGCTTCTATCGAATAACATAATTTTCAGCTTATCACTTTGAATACAATGGTTTATTTTGCATCAAGGCTAGGCCTCTGACAGTCTGTGACCAAAACAAGCAGGAAGATTAAATGTTCTTGGTACACAGATGTCCTTTCTTCAGATAACTGCATCTCTGGCCCCTCGGTGGAAGTTAGCTTATGTCTGCTGATTCTAAAAAACAAGCAGGTTCTCAGCCTTGCAGAAGCAAAGGCTGCAAAAGTAAAAAACACGGTTTAAATCTTCCATTACACCCTGTATACATTGTGTGCGATTGATCTAACAAATTTCTCTCACTGTATAAATTGTTTGCAATAGTGGTAACAAATTTCCATCACTGTATAAATTGTACTCAATAGAGATACCAACTTTCCCACACTATATATCATCTAAAATGAGTGGTGGACTAGCCTCGCCAAACGAACCCAGCTCAGCGCGGACATTGGTGACTTCAGGGGTTTTTACGAGGCTCTAAAGGCTGTGTACGGCCCCTCACCCCAAGTCCAAAGCCCGCTGCGCAGCTCAGACGGCAAAGTCCTCCTCAGCGACAAGATCTCCATCCTCAACCGATGGTCAGAACACTTCCAATCTCTTTTCAGTGCCAACCGCTCAGTCCAAGAATCCGCCCTGCTCCAGCTCCCTCAACAGCCCTTAAGGCTGGATGAGGTCCTCACCCGGGAAGAGACATATAAGGCAATTGAACAACTGAAAAGTGGCAAAGCAGCAGGTATGGATGGAATCCCCCAGAGGTCTGGAAGGCTGGCGGCAAAACTCTGCATGCCAAACTGCATGAGTTTTTCAAGCTCTGCTGGGACCAAGGAAAGCTGCCTCAGGACCTTCGTGATGCCATCATCATCACCCTGTACAAAAACAAAGGTGAGAAATCAAACTGCTCAAACTACAGGGGAATCACGCTGCTTTCCATTGCAGGCAATATCTTCGCTAGGATTCTTCTAAATAGAATAATACCTAGTGTCGCCGAAAGTGTTCTCCCAGAATCACAGTGTGGCTTTTGCGCAAACAGAGGAACTACTGACATGGTTTTTGCCCAAGAAAAGTGCAGAGAACAAAACAAAGGACTCTACATCACCTTTTGTGACCTCACCAAAGCCTACCGTGAGTAGGAAAGGGCTTTGGCAAATACTAGAGCGCCTCGGATGCCCCCCCCAAGTTCCTCAACATGGTTATCCAACTGCACGAAAACCAACAAGGTCGGGTCAGATACAGCAATGAGCTCTCTGAACACTTCTCCATTAACAATGGCGTGAAGCAAGGCTGTGTTCTTGCACCAACCCTCTTTTCAATCTTCTTCATCATGATGCTGAAACAAGCCATGAAAGACCTCAACAATGAAGACGGAACCGCACGGATGGCAGTCTCTTCAATCTGAGGTGCTTGCAAGCTCACGCCAAGAGCAACTTGTCCGTAAACTACTCTTTGCAGACGATGCCACTTTAGTTGCCCATTCAGAGCCAGCTTTTCAGCGCTTACGTCCTGTTTTGCGGAAACTGCCAAAATGTTTGGCCTGGAAGTCAGCATGAAGAAAACTGAGGTCCTCCATCAGCCAGATCCCACCATGACTACCAGCCCCCCCCCCCCCACATCTCCATTAGGCACACAAAACTCAAAACGGTCAACCAGTTTACCTATCTCGGCTGCACCATTTGACCGGATGCAAGGATCGACAACGAGATAGACAACAGACTCGCCAAGGCAAATAGCGCCTTTGGAAGACTACACAAAAGAGTCTGGAAAAACAACCAACTGAAAAACCTCACAAAGATTAGCGTATACAGAGCCGTTGTCATACCCACACTCCTGCTCGGCTCCGAATCATGGGTCCTCTACCGGCATCACCTACGGCTCCTAGAACACTTCCACCAGCGTTGTCTCCGCTCCATCCTCAACATTCATTGGAGCGACTTCATCCCTAACATCGAAGTACTCGAGATGGCAGAGGCTGACAGCATCGAATCCACGCTGCTGAAGATCCAGCTACGCTGGGTAGGTCAGAATGGAGGACCATCGCCTTCCCAAGATCGTGTTATATGGCAAGCTCTCCACTGGCCACTGAGACAGAGGTGCACCAAAGAAAGGTACAAGGATTGCCTAAAGAAATCTCTTGGTGCCTGCCACATTGCCCACCGCCAGTGGGCTGATATCGCCTCAAACCGTGCATCTTGGCGCCTCACAGTTCGGCGGGTAGCAAACTCCTTTGAAGAAGACCGCAGAGCCCACCTCACTGACAAAAGACAAAGGAGGAAAAACCCAACACCCAACCTCAACCAACCAATTTTCCCTTGCAACCGCTGCAACCGTGTCTGCCTGTCCTGCATCGGACTTGTCAGCCACAAATGAGCATGCAGCTGACGTGGACATTACCCCACCATTAATCTTCGTCCGTGAAGCCAAGCCAAAGAGAAAGATAAATTATATGCTATAGAGCTACCTACTTTCCCATGCTGTACAAATTGTACACGATAGTCTTATCGACTTTCCCATGCTCTATAAATGGTATGTAATAGCCCTACAATATTTCCCACGCTGTATAAATGGTACGCGATAATGCTACTAACATTCACACTTTGTATAAATTGTGCGCACTAGCACTACCACATTTGCCACACTGTACAAATTGTATGCAATGACGTTACTAACTTTTTCTAGTTGTATAAATTGTACGCAATAGCGATACCAAAATTTCCACCCTGGATATATTGTGTGTGATTGAGCTACCAACTTTCTCTCACTGTATAATTTGTACTTGTTAGTGCTAACAAATTTCCCTCACTGTATAAATTTTGGGCAATAGAGCTTACAAATTTCCCATGCTGAATAAATTGTATGCAATAGCGCTACCAACTATCCCATGCTGTATAAATTGTACGTGATAGCTCTACCAACTTTACCATGCTGTATAAATTGTTCATGATGGAACTACCAACATTCCCAGGCTGTATAAATTATGCGCAATAGAGCTACCAAATTTCCCATGCTGTATAAATTGTACAAAATTACTCTACTAACATCCCCACACTGTACAAATTGTGCACGATAGAGCTACCAATTTCCCAAGTTGTATAAATTGTACTCAACAGTGCTACCAACTTTACAATGCTGTATAAATTGTATGTGTTACCAACTTTCCCACCCTATATAAATTGTGTGTGATTGAGCTACCAACTGTCTCTCACTGTATAAATTGTGCGCATTAGATCTACCAGCCTTCCCAGGCTGTATAAATTGTACGCAATGACTCTACTAATTTCCCCACGCTGTATAAATTGTGCACAATAGCGATACCAGCATTCAGTCTCTGTATAAATTGCACTTGCTATCGCAACCAACTTTCCCATGCTGTATAAATTGTGTGCGATAGAGCTACCAACGTTCCCATGCTCTAACAATTGTACATGATAGAGCTACCAACTATCCCATGCTGTATAAATTGTACGTGATAGCCCTACCAAATTTACCATGCTGTATAAATGGTATGCAATAGTGATACCAACTTCCCACACTTTATCTATTGTGTGTGATATAGCTACCAACTTTCCCACGTGCTATAAATTATACGTGATTGAGCTACCAACTTTCGCATGCTATATAAATTGTACAGTATATTATTTCCAACTTACCCAAGTTCTATCAATGTTATGTTATAGCATTACCAACTTTTCCACGCTCTATAAATGGTGCACGATAATGTTACGGACTTACCCAACACTGTATAAACGGTAGGTGATAGAGCTATCAACTTTCCCATGCTGCAGAAATAGTACACGATAGAGCTACCAGCTTTTCCCCAATGTATAAATTGTACACGACAGTGCTACAAACTTTTCCACTCTGCATAAATTGTTCGCGATAGAACTATCAAACTTCCAAGGCTGTATAATCTTTACCTGATAGAGCTATCAGCTTTTCCACGCTGTATAAATTGTACAACATGAGGCCACCAACTTTACCATGCTCTATAAATTGTGTGTGATAGAGCAACCAAATTTCCCATGCTGTATAAATGGTACGTGATAATGCTACTAACATTCACACTTTGTATGAATTGTGTGCGATAGAGCTACCAGGTTTCCCACTGTAATGGAAGATTTAAAACATGTTTTTTACTTTTGCAGCCTTTGCTTCTGCAAGGCTGAGAACCTGCTTGTTTTTTTAGAATCAGCAGACATAAGCTAACTTCCACCAAGGGGCCAGAGATGCAGTTATCTGACAAAAGGACATCTGTGTACCAAGGACATTTAATCTTTCTGCTTGTTTTAGTCACAGACTGTCAGAGGCCTAGCCTTGATGCAAAATAAACCATTGTATTCAAAGTGATAAGCTGAAAATTATGTTATTCGATAGAAACCTAGCATGCTAGCTTGCTCGCTTATCTTTCTTACTGTGCTGGGAATAGGTGCTTGGGTAAGCAGTTTTTAGGTAATATAAGCCATGGACCCGCTGCTGAAGAGCGAGACTCTCCGAGAGGTGGCAACGTCTCTCAGCAAGAAGAAGAACTTCTAGAGTCCAGCCAACGTCCCGGTTGGGGGAGGTGGAGAAGCGGCTACCGGTGCCCTGACAACCTACTACAAGTGTGCAGTCGTTGCCTCGCTTCAGGCGTTGATAAGTATAGTTGGGAAGGGCTTGCATATTGTAGTTTGAAATCAGCTTTTGAATTTGTAATAAACATTTGTATAAACTGAACTGCTCTCGGTGTGTGTGTCTATTTTCTTTCGGTAGCTCAAACACTGTGACCAATCTAAAATGAACAAAGTGAGAGGTACAAGTTTACCCAGGACACCCACGTTCTATAAATTGTATGCAGTGATGCTACTATCGTTACCACACTGTTTAAATTGTGCATGATTGAGCTACCAATTTCCCACACTGAATAAATTGTACGCGATAGCAATACCAACTTTCACACCCTATATAAATTGTGTGCGATTAAGCTACCAAATTTTCCTCAATGTATAACTTGTGTGCAATAGAACTAACAACTTTCCCAAACTGTATAAATTTTATGCAATAGCTCTACCGACTTCCCAACGCTATATAAATTGTGCACAATAAAGCTTCCAACATTTCCATGTGTATAAATTGTATGTGATAGGACTACCAAATTGTGCACAACTGACCTACCAATTTCCCACAGTGTATAAATTGTAAACGATAGCGATAGCAACTTTCACATCCTGTATACATTGTATGTGATTTAGCTACCAAATTTAACTCACTGTATAATTTGTACACAATAGAGCTACAAAATTTCCCATGCTGTATGAATTGTACATGATAGCTCTATCGACTTTCCAACGCTATATAAATTGTGCGCAATAGAGCTACCAACATTCCAACACCATATAAATTGTATGCAATAGAGTTACGAAATTTCCCACCCTGTACACATTGTGTGCAATTGAGCAATCTACTTTCTTTCACTGTATAAATTGTATACGATAGTGCAAACAACTTTTCATCACTTTATAAATTGTGTGCAATAGAACTACCAAATTTCCCATGCTGTATATATTGTACGCGATAGTGCTACCAATTTTCCAACACTGTATAAATTGTTTGCGATAAGGCTTCAAACTTACCCACACTGTATAAATTATATGCGATTGAGCTACCAAGTTTCTTATGCTGTATAAATTGCACAAGATAGTGTTACCTACTTTCCCATACTGTACAAATGGTACGCGACAATGATACTAACATTCACACTTTGTATGAATTGTGTTCGATAGATCTACCAGGTATCCCACGATGCATAAATTATACGCGATTGAGCTACCAAATTTCCCACAATGTATAAATTGTACACGATAGCACTAACAACTTTCCCACGCTGATTGAGCTACCTACTTTCCCAGGCTGTATAAATTGCACATGATAAAGCAACCAACATTACAACATGTATCTTTCTTTGGCTTGGCTTCGCGGACGAAGATTTATGGAGGGGGTAAATGTCCATGTCAGCTGCAGGCTCGTTTGTGGCTGACAAGTCCGATGCGGGACAGGCAGACACGGTTGCAGCGGTTGCAGGGGAAAATTGGTTGGTTGGGGTTGGGTGTTGGGTTTTTCCCATTTTGTATAAATGGTATACAATAGAGCTACCAAATTTGCCATGCTGTATAAATTGTAGGCGATAGCGCTATCAACTTCCACATGCTGAATAAATTGTACACGATAGAGCTACAAAATTTGCCACGCTGTATAAATTGTTTGTGATAGAGTTACCAAACTCCTGACACTGTATAAATTGTTCATGATAGCATTACCCCCTCTTACACACTGGATAAATTGTACCCGATACAGCTACCAACATTCCCATGCTCTATAAATTGTGCCCAATAGTGCTGCCAACTTTCACACACTGTATAAATTGTAAACAATATATCTACCAACTTTCCAATGCTGTATAAATTGTGTGCGATAGAGCTACCAACTTTCCCACGCTGTATAAATAGTACATGATAGCATTAACAACTTCCTCACACTGTATAAATTGTACATGATAAAGCTCCCAATTTTCCCATGCTGTATAAATTGTATGCGATAGCGCTACCAACTTTATGACGCTGTATAAATTGTACACTATAGCAATACCAACTTTCCCACACTGTATAAATTGTCTGCGATTAAGTTACCAACTTTCCCAGGCTGTCTAAATTGTGTGAAATAGAGCTACCAACATTCCCACACAGTATAATTTGTACAAAATAGCTCTACTAACTTTCCCACACTGTATAAATTGTGGGCAAAAGAGCTACCAACGTTCCCATGCTGTATAAATAGTACATGATAGGATTAACAACTTGCCCACACTGTAAAAATTGTGCATGATAGAGCTCCCAATTTTCCAACACTGTATAAATTGTACACGATAGCACTACCAACTTTACCACGCTGTATAAATTGTCTGCGATTGAGGTACCAACTTTCCCAGGCTGAATAAATTATACATGATAGAGCAACCAACATTACCACAAGTATGCATTGTACACGATAGAGCTACCAAATTTGCCATGCTGTATAAATTGTATGCGATAGAGTTACCAACTTTCTCACATTGTATAAATTGTACATGATATCACAACTATTTTCCGAGACTGCATAGATTGTATTTGATAGCACTTGCAACTTCCCAATGCTGTATAAATTGTGCGCGAAAGAGCTACCACCGTTCCCACGCTTTATAAATAGTACACAATAGCATTAACAACTTTCCCACACTGTATAAATTGTGCACAATAGAGCTCACAATTTCTCCACGCTGTATAAATTGTATGCGATAGCGCTAACAACTTACCCATGCTGTATAAATTGTGCGCGATAGAGCCACAAACTTTCTTATACTGTATAAATTGTACACAATTTCGCTACTGACTTTACCATGCTATATAAATTGTATGTGATAGCGATACCAAACTTCCCACCTTGAATAAATTGCATATTCTATCACAACCAATATTCATACACTGTGTAAATTGTATGCAAAACAGCTACCTACTTTCCCAGGTTGTATAAATTACACATGATAGAGCAACCAACATTACATAATGTATACATTGTATACATTAGTGTTACCAACTTTCCCATTTTGTATAAATGGTACATAATAGAGCTACCAACTTTCCCTTGCTGGATAAATTGTACACGACAGTGTTACAGACTGCTCCATGCTCTATAAATGGTATACGATATCACAAAAAAATGTCCAATGTTGCATAAAATGTATGAGATAGTGCTAATAACTTTCCCATGCTGTATAAAGTGTGCACGATAGAGCTACCAACGTTCCTATGCTGTATGAATTGTACGGGATAGAGCTGCCTACATTCCCTCGCTGCATAAATTGTACATGATAGAGCTGCCAACTTTCCCATGCTATTGTATGCAATAGAGTTTCCAACCTCCCCACACTGTATTAATTGTGCACGATAGCATTACCAGCTTTTACACGCTGAATATATTGTAGATGATTGACCTACCAACTTTCGCACTCTCTATAAACTGAATGAGATAGAACAACCAACATTCCCAATATGTATAAATTGTACACGACGGAGCTCCCAACTTTCACGTAATAGCGATACCAACCTTCCCACCCTGCTTCAATTGCACATTCTATCACAAACAACTTCACACACTGTGTAAATTGTAAGTAATACAGCAACCTTCTTTCCCAGGTTGTATACATTTCACACGATAGTGTTACAAACTTTCCCAAATGGTATGTTATAGAGCTACCAACTTTCCAACGCTGTATAAATTGTAAGCGATAGTGCTACCAAATTCCACACGCTGAATACATTGTACACGATTGAGTTAGCAAATTTGTCATGCTGTATAAATTGTTATGATAGAGTTACCAACCTCCCCACGCTGTATAAATTGTACCCGATTGAGCAACCAACATTCCCATGCTATATAAATTGTATGCAATTGCGCTACCAATATTCCTACACTGTATAAATTGCACACGATTGTGCTTCCAAATTTCAAATGCTATATAAATTGCAAACGATAGATCTGCCAAATTTCCCAAGATGTTTTAATTGTATGCGATAGTTACCAACTTTCCCACACTGTATAAATTGTAGATGATATCTCAACCAATTGTACAAGACTGTAGCGCTACCAACTTTCCAATGCTGTATAAATTGTGCGCGATTTAGCTTTCTCATGATGTAGACATTGTGCCCAATAGAGCACCCAAATTACCTATGCAGTACAAATTGTACACAATAGAGCTACCAACTTTTCCACGCTTTATAAATTGTAAGCGATAGTGCTACCAACTTTACAATGCTGTATAAATTGTACGCTAAGTGATACCAACTTTCCCAAGCACTATAAATTGTACATTATATCATGACCAACTTTCCCAAGCTGCATAGATTGCACGTGATAGCACTTCCAACTTTCAAATGCTGTATAAATTGTGTACGATAGAGCTACCAATTTTCCCACATGATATAAATTGTACGTGATAACGCTAACAATTTCCCACGCTGTATAAATTGTGCGCAATAGAGCTACGAAGTTTCCCATGCTGCAAAAATTGTACGCAATTGTCTTGGGTAAACTTGTACCTCTCACTTTGTTAATTTTAGATTGGTCACAGTGTTTGAGCTACCGAAAGAAAATAGACACACACACACACTGAGAGCAGTTCAGATTATACAAATGTTTATTACAAATTCAAAAGCTGATTTCACACTACAATATGCAAGCCCTTCCCAACTATACTTATCAACGATTGGACTGGTCCCAACTGCCGAAGCGAGGCAACGACTGCACACTTGTACTAGGTTGTCAGAGCGCTGGTAGCAGCTTCTCCACCTCCCCTGACCGGGACGTTGGCTGGACTCCAGAAGTTCTTCTTCTTCTTGCTGAGAGATGTTGCCACCTCTCAGAGAGTCTCAAACTTCAGCAGCGGGACCATGGCTTATATTACCCAAAAACTGCTTACCCAAGCACCTATTCCCAGCGCAGCAAGAAAGATAAGGAAGCAAGCTAGCATGCTAGGCTTCTAATGAATAACATAATTTTCAGCTTATCACTTTGAATACAATGGTTTATTTTGCATCAAGGCTAGGCCTCTGACAGTCTGTGACCAAAACAAGCAGGAAGATTAAATGTTCTTGGTACACAGATGTCCTTTCGTCAGATAACAGCATCTCTGGCCCCTTGGTGGAATTTAGCTTATGTCTGCTGATTCTAAAACACAAGCAGGTTCTCAGCCTTGCAGAACCCAGAGCTGCAAGTTTTAAAAAACAGGTTAGAATCTTCCATTACATTCCACCCCTTGGTCACAGGCTGTCAGACACGAGACTTGACAAGCATAAGAGTACAAAAAGAGCATAAAAGAGAAATTAAAACGACAATAATCACAAAAACAAGCAATAAAGCATGCAACCAAAGGAGAATATTGTGGCCCAATCCCCCAAATGTACCAGCTAACCATGAAAAAGGATTCCAACCAAGGCTCACATTATCCTTGTTGGCCACAATACCCAGACACTGGAGCTCACAAATAGATTTTGAAACATGCTGAACAATAACATTTATATAAGCTGCACTTGAGGCGGGTGACCGAGGACTTCCTTGATGTAATGCACCAGACCGTGTCTCCCGTGGGCAACTCCCTCGGAATGTCCTCGTTATTACAAATTCAATTGTTGGCACCAAAGCAGCTGTTAAGCCAGATCACCAGGAGCGTAAAACGGAGAACCTGGAACAAAGAAGCCTGACACATGTCATTCACAATACCGTAAGTGTTACAAAGCCGTCCTGTCCAGAGAAGAAACAAGCCTTCCGTCGCGCATGCAGCCATCTTCAGCGCAAACTCCGGGAGATCCAAAATGAGTGGTGGACTAGCCTCGCCAAACGAACCCAGCTCAGCGCGGACATTGGTGACTTCAGGGGTTTCTACGAGGCTCTAAAGGCTGTGTACGGCCCCTCACCCCAAGTCCAAAGCCCACTGCGCAGCTCAGACGGCAAAGTCCTCCTCAGCGACAAGATCTCCATCCTCAACCGATGGTCAGAACACTTCCAATCTCTTTTCAGTGCCAACCGCTCAGTCCAAGATTCCGCCCTGCTCCAGCTCCCTCAACAGCCCCTAAGGCTAGAGCTGGATGAGGTTCCCACCCTGGATGAGACATATAAGGCAATCGAACAACTGAAAAGTGGCAAAGCAGCAGGTATGGATGGAATCCCCCCAGAAGTCTGGAAGGCTGGCGGCAAAACTCTGCATGCCAAACTGCATGAGTTTTTCAAGCTTTGTTGGGACCAAGGTAAACTGCCTCAGGATCTTCGTGATGCCACCATCATCACCCTGTACAAAAACAAAGGCGAGAAATCAGACTGCTCAAACTACAGGGGAATCACATTGCTCTCCATTGCAGGCAAAATCTTCGCTAGGATTCTACTAAATAGAATAATACCTAGTGTCGCCGAGAATATTCTCCCAGAATCACAGTGCGGCTTTCGCGCAAACAGAGGAACTACTGACATGGTCTTTGCCCTCAGACAGCTCCAAGAAAAATGCAGAGAACAAAACAAAGGACTCTACATCACCTTTGTTGACCTCACCAAAGCCTTCGACACCGTGAGCAGGAAAGGGCTTTGGCAAATATTAGAGCGCATCGGATGTCCCCCAAAGTTCCTCAACATGATTATCCAACTGCACGAAAACCAACAAGGTCGGGTCAGATACAGCAATGAGCTCTCTGAACCCTTCTCCATTAACAATGGCGTGAAGCAAGGCTGTGTTCTGGCACCAACCCTCTTTTCAATCTTCTTCAGCATGATGCTGAACCAAGCCATGAAAGACCCCAACAATGAAGACGCTGTTTACATCCGGTACCGCACGGATGGCAGTCTCTTCAATCTGAGGCGCCTGCAAGCTCACACCAAGACACAAGAGAAACTTGTCCGTGAACTACTCTTTGCAGACGATGCCGCTTTAGTTGCCCATTCAGAGCCAGCTCTTCAGCGCTTGACGTCCTGCTTTGCGGAAACTGCCAAAATGTTTGGCCTGGAAGTCAGCCTGAAGAAAACTGAGGTCCTCCATCAGCCAGCTCCCCACCATGATTACCAGCCCCCCCACATCTCCATCGGGCACACAAAACTCAAAACGGTCAACCAGTTTACCTATCTTGGCTGCACCATTTCATCAGATGCAAGGATCGACAATGAGATAGACAACAGACTCGCCAAGGCAAATAGCGCCTTTGGAAGACTACACAAAAGAGTCTGGAAAAACAACCAACTGAAAAACCTCACAAAGATAAGCGTATACAGAGCCGTTGTCATACCCACACTCCTGTTTGGCTCCGAATCATGGGTCCTCTACCGGCACCACCTACGGCTCCTAGAACGCTTCCACCAGCGTTGTCTCCGCTCCATCCTCAACATCCATTGGAGCGCTTACATCCCTAACGTCGAAGTACTCGAGATGGCAGAGGTCGACAGCATCGAGTCCACGCTGCTGAAGATCCAGCTGCGCTGGGTGGGTCACGTCTCCAGAATGGAGGACCATCGCCTTCCCAAGATCGTGTTATATGGCGAGCTCTCCACTGGCCACCGTGACAGAGGTGCACCAAAGAAAAGGTACAAGGACTGCCTAAAGAAATCTCTTGGTGCCTGCCACATTGACCACCGCCAGTGGGCTGATATCGCCTCAAACCGTGCATCTTGGCGCCTCACAGTTTGGCGGGCAGCAACCTCCTTTGAAGAAGACCGCAGAGCCTACCTCACTGACAAAAGGCAAAGGAGGAAAAACCCAACACCCAACCCCAACCCACCAATTTTCCCCTGCAACCGCTGCAATCGTGTCTGCCTGTCCCGCATCGGACTTGTCAGCCACAAACGAGCCTGCAGCTGACGTGGACTTTTTACCCCCTCCATAAATCTTCGTCCGTGAAGCCAAGCCAAAGAAAGAAGTGTTCAGTGTTTAAACAGACTAAATCATCCTGTCCCTCAATAGTTACCCATCGAGTGTTACCCTGGGCAGGTGTCACAATTTCCCCTTTTACAGGAGGGCCACTACCTGGTGGTGCCACCCATACCTTTTGTCCAACATTCTCTGGCTCGGGAATGGGGGGCAATGACTGTTTTTCCTCTGGAATAGGGTGTAGTTCAGAAGCGTGAAGAAGTCGGTGGAAAGGTGTACCTCCTTTTAAAGGGCAATGATTTAAATTGTCGACTGCTTGCTGCAGCACATGACACCACCCCTTCAGGGTTCCCAGTGGTGTTAACAAACGAATTTGTTCCTTTAGTAAGCCATTCATTCGTTCAACCAACCCAGCAACCTGCAGGTAATAAGGAATATGGTGAACCCATAAGATACTGTTGTCATTTGCCCAATCACAGATTGCCTTCCCGGAGAAGTGCGAGCCATTATCAGACTGAATCTCCTCTGGAACATCATAATGAGAAATTAAATGATTTAGTCCTTGGATAGTACTAGCTTGGTCAGCCGTCTTGGTGGGAAAGGCAAAAACCAGGCCCAAAAAGGTGTCAACCATTACCAGGACGTAATGTTTACCCATACAGTCTGGCATGGGGCCTATGTAATCAATTTGCTAAACCGCAGCTGGGCGAGCACCCCATTTTATTCGGCCATGCGGACCAGGAGGAACGACACGGGACTTCACAAGTTGACATTCTGTGCATGTACGCTCGACCATGCGGACATCATCCTGATGGATGGGTAAATCATGTGTACGGGCCAATGACCACTCTGTTCATGTGCCCATCGCGCCAGGGGGACTGTATCAGCACGGTTGATGGTGGCAAGCTGATCTGCAACTGCATTATGTTGTGCCATGTTAGTCGCCACATTAGTATGGGCATCAACGTGATACACAGTTATCTCACGGTGGTGGGAAGCATCCCACAACACCTGCCACAGCTCTTTGCCCCACACTGGGCGGTCATGTATCATCCAGTCGTTTTTTTGCCAATCAGGCATCCATACCACAAGTCCATTAGCCACAGCCCAGGAATCAGTAAACAGGCGAAGTGGGTGATCATGGGGATCTAGTGGTAAAATGACTGCTTTCAACTCAGCATACTGACTGGAGCCACCATCCCCTTCCTCTGATAAGTGAGTTCCTGACTTGGGATGGTAAGCCACTGCCTTCCACTTTTGCTTTCCTTGCACCCACCGGCTGCTTACCATCAGTAAACCAGGCATCCTCTTGTTCTGGTGGAGTGAGCAAATCATATGGTTTACCCCACTGAACTGGTGAAGGGGGTAAAGGAGGGGGCAAGGCTGGCTCAATGTCCTCATGACGTGACGGAAGATCAGCCACCTGTTCGTGTATGCGGCCCACCCCTTCAGGCCCTTTGGTCGCACGACTCTGAATATACCACTTCCATTTATCAATAGAAGACTGCTGAGCCCGCCCGATCTTTAGATTAGCATCATTAGCCAGGACCCAATTCATTATTGGAAGTGCAGGTCGTAATTGAACATCTGTATTGCCTGTCATTCTTTCAGTCTCCAGCAGGGCCCAGTAACAGGCTAGTAACTGTTGTTCAAAAGCAGAATAACGAGTGGCAGCCTCAGGCATGGTACGTGACCAGAATCCCAGCGGGACTTGGCGACCCTCTTGTTTCTACCAGAGGCTCCAGCAGGCCACATCATCAGTAACGGAGACCTGTAGTTCGTAGGGGGTATCTGGGATGCGGGGAGCAATGGGCAGGGCCTGAAGAATAGCCTGCTTGGCGGACTGGAACGCCACCCCATACAAAGTCTGTTTTCTTTCGGGTAACCTTATACAGAGGACGTAAAAGCAATGCCAAGTATGGAATATGGCGTCGCCAGTATCCCAATAAACCCAGGAAACGCTGGGTCTCTTTTTTGTTAGTAGGAGTGGCCAAGTCTGCGATTTTATTGCGAACTTTATCGGGAACCACTTGTTCTCCAGCATGCCACTGAATTCCAAGGAAAATAACTGTCTGGGACGGGCCCTGTACCTTTGTGGGGTTAATGGCCCACCCTCTTTGCATCAGGGTATCTTGGACACTCTCCAAACCTTCCTTTACCATCTCTTCTGTGGCCCCTTGGATTATTACATCATCAATATAATGGTGAATTGAGAGGGAAGGCGATACTGGCACCGTCTCCAGATCACGGGCAATTAGGCTGTGGCAAATAGTGGGAGAGTGTACATAACCCTGAGGGAGGCAGGTGAAGGTATACTGGCGCCCCTTCCAGGTAAACGCGAACTGATCCTGTGAGTGTACAACTATAAGAATACTGAAGAAGGCGTTAGCGAGCTCAATGACAGCATACCATGTTCCCGAGTTCCCAGTAGCAATGTTTTCAATAAGGGAGACAGTGTCTGGAACTGCTGAAGCAAGTGGTGGGGCATGTTTGTTCAAAAAGCAATAATCAACTGTCATTCTCCAGGAGCCATCTGGCTTCTGGACCGGCCAAACAGGGCTATTAAAGGGCGACGTTGCGGGCCTCACTACCCCTTCTTCTTGCAGAGCATCGATGGTGGCAGTAATCTCTTCCTGCCCCCCAGGGAGACGATATTGTGGAATGCACACTGGTTTCATGGGGGGTGGCACCATCACAGGATCCCACTTAGCCTGACCCACTACTAGTTTTTTTGTAATAGTCCGAATTCCAAATGCAAATCCCCCTTGGCTTGTATTAAGGGCCGTACCGGCCAACATATTAATACGTCAGTAGCAGCCACAAGGGCATGTAACCAGATAGGGGAAGGGCTATCACCCACCGTGGCACGGACTTTTATTTCCTTTGCCAGGGTGACCGCCCCTCCCAACCCCTCTATTCGAAAGGTCGGTCCAGTCCAGAGGTCGGAGTTACCTGGAATCACCGAGTGCTCCGCACCGGTATCGACCAAGGCCAAATATTGGCGGTCATTACCCCCACCCCAATGGATTGTTAACGGTATGTAGGGCCGTGGGTCCCCGTGTATCCACTGTATCTCAATGGTGTAGACACGGGAGCCCTGCCCACACCTTCATGCATTAGTAGGGTTCGGGGGCTTCCAGGCCCACATGCCACTATTATCCATTAGAGCCTTGTTAACCATTTGTTGTACCTCATCACGGGTAACTGGAGCAGGAGAAGCCTACTCGATAGAAGCAGCAGGGGGAGCAGAGGGCACAGCTGGGCCAGGAGGACTCAGCAGCTGGGGATGATGTTCCCCTGCTTTTCTCTTATAAAGGGCATAAAGGACTGCAGTAGGTTTCCCATCAATATCACTTTTAGGTACACCTAACTTTAACAAGGTTAGAAAAAGGTCCTTCCTTGTCGCTCCGTTATTAGCAGCAGCCCCTCTCTTTTCATCCTGCTTGTCTGATTTAACATGGGTTGTACGTGAGTGGATTTTACCTCCCAACTCTAATTCCCGAAGCCCAGATAAGGCCTCAGATACAGGGTGCCCAATTAGTGGACTAGCGACGGACAGAACCAGCCCCCGTGTAGTGGGTTGGGCAGAACGAACCAATCTGGTATGCATTCCGGCCATGAATATCTTTTCATCAGGGCTCCCCCCATCTACCCACAGCCTCAAACGCCCTGCATACAAGGCAGAGGCCAGGGCCTGTTGATGAATTACTGCTATACTCTCCTCTGGGGTTCTCCAATTGTTCTGCAAATCCCAATCTACTGGTGATGGGTATACTCGTAGCAGGGCATCCCCTAGAGTAGTAAGTAAGTAATCCATCTCTCTCCCTCTACCCCGCAGCTCAGCAGTGACCCTGATATCAGTAGATAATGTTCCTAATCCCAACAATTCCTCAGGGGTTAAAAATACATTACCCCCTCCTTGTTCCCAGACACGCAGGAGCCAGGCTGCCAGAGTTTCTCCTGCCTTTTGCCTAAATCGATCTCCAATGGCAGCCAGCTCTTTTACAGAGAAGTCACATATCATTGACGGCTTACGACCCCTGTTCCCACTTTGTCCCGCAGGGTCCTCCACCCAGTCTAGGGGAGGATTCCGAGGCCATCCTGGAATCAAGAACTGCTCAGGGCTCACCTCTTTCTTTCGGTGAAACATCTTGAGACCAACCCTGCTCGCTGCGCCAATTGTCTTGGGTAAACTTGTACCTCTCACTTTGTTAATTTTAGATTGGTCACAGTGTTTGAGCTACCGAAAGAAAATAGACACACACACACCGAGAGCAGTTCAGATTATACAAATGTTTATTACAAATTCAAAAGCTGATTTCACACTACAATATGCAAGCCCTTCCCAACTATACTTATCAACGCTTGGACTGGTCCCAACTGCCGAAGCGAGGCAACGACTGCACACTTGTAGTAGGTTGTCAGAGCGTTGGTAGCAGCTTCTCCACCTCCCCTGACCGGGACGTTGGCTGGACTCCAGAAGTTCTTCTTCTTCTTGCTGAGAGATGTTGCCACCTCTCAGAGAGTCTCAAACTTCAGCAGCGGGACCATGGCTTATATTACCCAAAAACTGCTTACCCAAGCACCTATTCCCAGCGCAGCAAGAAAGATAAGGAAGCAAGCTAGCATGCTAGGCTTCTAACGAATAACATAATTTTCAGCTTATCACTTTGAATACAATGGTTTATTTGGCCTCTGACAGTCTGTGACCAAAACAAGCAGGAAGATTAAATGTTCTTGGTACACAGATGTCCTTTCATCAGATAACAGCATCTCTGGCCCCTTGGTGGAATTTAGCTTATGTCTGCTGATTCCAAAACACAAGCAGGTTCTCAGCCTTGCAGAACCCAGAGCTGCAAGTTTTAAAAAACAGGTTAGAATCTTCCATTACAGCAATGGAGCTGCCAACATTCCTACACTGTATAAATTGTACATGATATCGCAACCAATTTTCTGAGACTGCATAAATTGTGTGATAGAGCTACAAACGTTCCCACGCTGTAAAAATTGTATGTGATAGCGCTAACAACTTTCCCACGCTGTATAAATTGTGCGCTATAGAGATACCAAATTTATCACGCTGTGTAAATTGTACACGATTGTGCTACCAAATTTATGATGCTGTATAAAATGTACACTATATTGATACCAACTTTCCCACACTGTATAAATTGTGTGCGATTGAACTACCAACTATCCCAGGCTGTATAAATTATTCACGATAGAGCAACCAACATTGCCACAAGTATACATTGAATACGATAGAGCTACCAAATTTGCCATGCTTCATAAATTGTTTGCAATATATACCAACCTCCCCACACTATATAAATTGTGCATGATAGTATTACCAGCTTTTACATGCTGCAAAAATTGTACCCAATTGAACTACCAACTTTCCCACCCTGAATAAACTGTACACAGTAATGCTTCCAAATTTCCCACATGGTATAAATTGTACATTTATATCGCAACCAACTTTTCCACTCTACATAAATTGTACACGATTGTGCTACCAACTTTACTTCTTCTTCTTTGGCTTGGCTTCGAGGACAAAGATTAATGGAGGGGTAATGTCCACGTCAGCTGCAGGCTCGTTTGTGGCTGACAAGTCCGATGCGGGACAGGCAGACACGGTTGCAGCGGTTGCAAGGGAAAATTGGTTGGTTGGGGTTGGGTGTTGGGTTTTTCCTCCTTTGTCTTTTGTCAGTGAGGTGGGCTCTGCAGTCTTCTTCAAAGGAGGTTGCTGCCCGCTGAACTGTGAGGCACCAAGATGCACGATTTGAGGCGATATCAGCCCACTGGTGGTGGTCAATGTGGCAGGCACCAAGAGATTTCTTTAGGCAGTCCTTGTACCTCTTCTTTGGTGCATCTCTGTCTCGGTGGCCAGTGGAGAGCTCGCCATTTAACACGATCTTGGGAAGGCGATGGTCCTCCATTCTGGAGACGTGACTACCCAGCGCAGTTTGATCTTCAGCAGCGTGGATTCGATGCTGTTGGCCTCTGCCATCTCGAGTACTTCGATGTTGGTGATGAAGTCGTTCCAATGAATGTTGAGGGTGGAGCGGAGACAACGCTGGTGGAAGCGTTCTAGGAGCCGTAGGTGATGCCGGTAGAGGACCCATGATTCGGAGCCGAGCAGGAGTGTGGGTATGACAACGGCTCTGTATATGCTAACCTTTGTGAGGTTTTTCAGTTGGTTGTTTTTCCAGACTCTTTTGTGTAGTCTTCCAAAGGCACTATTTGCCTTGGCGAGTCCGTTGCCCATTCAGAGCCCGCTCTTCAGCGCTTGATGTCCTGTTTTGTGGAAACTGCCAAAATGTTTGGCCTGGAAGTCAGCCTGAAGAAAACTGAGGTCCTCCATCAGCCAGCTCCCCACCATGACTACCATCCCCCCCATATCTCCATCGGGCACACAAAACTCGGCTGCACCATTTCATCGGATGCAAGGATCGACAACGAGATAGACCAACTTTACTACGCTGTATAAATTGTACGCTAAGCGATACCAACCTTCCCATTCTGTATAAATTGTACACAATAGTGTTACAGACATTCCTATATGATTGTATATGATATCGCAACCAATTTTCCGAGGTTGCATAAGTTGTATGCGATAGCGCTACCAACTGTCCTATGCTGTATAAATTATACACGATAGCTACCAAATTTTCCATGCTGCATAAATTGTTTGCGATAGAGTAACAAACCTCCCAACACTGTATAAATTGTTCACCGTAGCATTACCAGCTTTTACATGCTGTATAACTTGTACACAATAGAGCTACCAACTTTCCCACGCTGTATAAATTGTACTCGATTGAGCTGCCAACGTTCACATGCTGTATAACTTGTAAGCAATAGATGTACCAAATTTCCCACGCTGTATAAATTGCATGCTATATAAATTGTACCTGATATTGCAACCAATTTCCCCAAGCTGCATAGATTGTACGCGATAGCACTAGCAACTTTCCAATGTTGTATAAATTGTGAGCGATAGAGACACCAACTCTCCCATGCTGTATAAATTGTACATGATAACGCAATCAACTTTCCCACATTATATCAATTGTACGTGATAGATTTACCAACTTTCCCACACTGTTTAAATTGTACATGATATCACAACCAGATTCCCAAGACTGTGTAGATAGTATGCGATAGCACTACCAACTTTCCAATCCTATATAAATTGTGCATGATAGAGCTACAAATGTTCCCATGCTGTATAAATTGTATGCGATAGCACTAACAGCTTTCCCACGCTGTATAAAGTGTGCCCAAATGAGTTACCAACATTCCCACACAGTATAAATTGAACACAGTAGAGCTACCAACTATCCCATGCTGTATAAATTGTGCACGATAGAGCTACCAACTTTCCAACATGGTTTAAGTTCTACGCGATAGCATTACCAACTTTACGACGCTGTATAAATTGTACGCTAAGTGGTACCAAATATCCTACTCAGTATAAATTGTGTGCAATTGAGCTACCAAATTTCCCTCGCTGTATAAATTGTACATGATAGTGTTATAGACACTATAAATGGTATATGATATCGCAACCAATTTTCTGAGTTTGCATAAATTGTATGCGATGGCCCTACCAACTTTTCCATGCTCTATAAATTGTGCACGATAGAGCTACAAACGTTCCCACGCTGTATAAATTGTACGCGATAGAGCTGCCACCATTCCCTCACTGCATAAATTGTACATGATAGAGCTGCCAAGTTTCCCATGGTGTTTTTATTGTATGCTGTAATGTTACCTACTTTCTCACGCTGTTCAAATTGTATATGATATTGCAACCAATTTTCCCAAGCTGTATAGATTGTACGTGATTGCCCTACCAACTTTCACATGCAGTATAAATTGTGCACAATAGAGCTACTAAGTTTTCCATGCAGTTTAAATTGTACAGAATAGCGCTAGCAAGATTCCCATGCTGCATAAATAATAAGCAATAGCGTTAACAACTTTCCCATGCTGTATAAATTGTGCGCGATAGAGCCACCAACTTTCATACGCTGTATATATTGTACATGATTTCGCTACTGACTTTACAATGCTGTATAAATTGTACGTGATAGCAACACCAACCTTCCAACCTGGTATAAAATGCACATTCTATCGCAAACAAATTTCCCGCACTTTGTAAATTGTATGCAACCCAGCTACCTACTTTCCCAGGCTGTATAAATTATACACGATAGAGCAACCAATGTATACATTAGTGTTACCAACTTTTCCATTCTGTATAAATGGTATGTCATAGAGCTACCAAATTTGCCATGCTGCATAAATTGTACATGATAGTGCTATCAACTTCCACACGCTGAATAAATTGCACACGATAGAGCGACCAACTTTCCCACACTTTATACATTGTACACGATAGTGCTATCAACTTTCCCATGCTCTATAAGTTGTACAAGGTAGTGTTACTGACTGTTCCACGCTGTATAAATTGTCCGTGATAATGCTACTAACATTCAAGTTCTGTATGAATTGTGCACGATAGCGCTACCAGCATTCAGTCGCTGTATAAATTGCACATGCTATCACAACCAACTTTCCCATGCTGTATAATTGGTATGTGATACCGTTACCAACTTGCCCACGCTGTATAAATGGTATGTGATCGAGCTACCAACTTTTCCACTCTGCATAAATTGTTCATGATAGAACTACCAACATTCTCAGGCTGTATAAATTGTATGCGATTGAGCTTCCAACATTGCCACGTGGTATAAATTTTACACGATTGTGATAACCACTTTCTCATACTATATAAATAGTACACGATAGTGTTAATGACTTTCCCACACTGTATAAATGATAAGCGATAGAGCTAACAACTCTCTAACGCTGTATAGATTGTTCACGATAGCGCTACCAGCATTCACTTGGTGTATAAATTGCACATGCTATCGCAACCAGCTTTCCCACATTGTATAAATTGTACACAATAGATCTAGCGAATTTCACACGTTGTACAAGTTAAACGTGATAGAGCTACCAACTTTCCCACGCTGTATAAGTTGTATGTGATAGAGATGCCAACTTTCCCATGCTGAATAAATGGTACACGATCGAGCTGCAAGCTTTCCCACGCTGTATAAATTGTACGTGACATCGAAAACAATTTTCCCAGTCTGCATAGATTGTACGCGATAGCGCTACCAACTTACAATGCTGTACACATTGTACACAAGAGAGCTAACAACTTTCTCATGCTGTATAAATTGTACACAATAGCGATACCATCTTTCCCACTCTGTATAAATGGTACACAATAGTGTTACCAACTCTCCCACGCTGTATAAATTGTACACAATAGAGCTTCCAACATTCCCACGCTGTATAAATTGTATGCAATAGATTTACCAACTTTCTGACACTGTATAAATTGTACGCTATAGTGTTACCTACTTTCCCACACTGTATAAATTGTACAAGATATCGAAACCAATTTTTCCAATCTGCATCGATTGTACGCAATAGCACTACCAACTTACGATGCTGTATACATTGAGCACAAAAGAGCTACCAACATTCCGATGCTGTAAAAATTGTATGTGACAACACTAGCAACTTTCCCACACTGTATAAATTGTGCACGATAGAGCTACCAACTTGCCCATGCTATATAAATTGTACATGATAGCGATACCATCTTTCCCACCCTTTGCAAATTGTGTGCAATTGATCGATCAACCTTCTCTCACTGTATAAATTGTACATGATAGCACTTCCAACTTTACCACACTGTATAAATTATGCGTGATAGCAATACCAACTTCCCATGCTTTATAAACTTCCCATGCTTTATAAATTGTGTGCGATAGAGCTACCACCTTTCCCACGCTATGCGAAAGAGCTACCAACATTCCCATGCCTTAGAAATTGTATACTATATTGATACCGACATTCCCACACTCTATAAATGGTATGTGATAGCGCTACCAACTTTCCCACGCTGTTTAAACGGTATGTGATAGAGCTACCAACTTAGCCACACTGTAGAAATAGTACACTATAGAACTACAAACTTTCCTCGCTGTATAAATTGTACACGACAGTGCTACCAACTTTCCAACTCTGTATAAAATTGTACATGTTCAAGTAACCACCATCACCACGCAGTTTAAATTGTACATGATAGGGCTACCATATTTTGCATGCTCTATAAACTGTATGTGATAGAGCTGCCAACTTTCACATGCTGTATGAATTGTACACGATAAAGCTACCAACTTTCCAATGCTGTATACATTCTGCGCGTTAGGGCTACCAACATTCCCACGCTGTATAAATTGTGTGTTATAGAGTAACCAAAATTCCAATGTTGTATGAATTGTGTGCGATAGTGCTACCAACTTTCCCACGCTGTATAAATTGTTTGCTATTGTGTTACCAAATTTCCCACGCTGGATTAATTGTACACGATAACGCTACCAACCTTCCCACACTTTATAAATTATACTTGATAGAGCTACCAACTTTTCCCACACTGTATAGATTGTACATGATAGCGCTAACAAACTTTCCACTCTGTATAAATTATACATGATAGAGTTACCAACTTTACCACACAGTGTAAATTGTACACGATAGAGCTATCAGCATTGCCACACTCTATAAATTATATGCTATAGTGTGAGCAGTTTTCTCATGCTGTATAAATTGTAAGCGATTGTGCTACCAAATTTCCCACCCTGTATCTATTGTATGCGATAGCGCTACCAACTTTCAAATGCTGTATAATTTGTATGTGATAGTGTTATCAACTTACCCACACTTTATAAATGGTACATGATAGAGATATCAACTTACCCACACTTTATAAATGGTACATTATAGAGATATTAACTTTCCCTCACTTTATAAATTGTATGTGATTGTGTTAACAGCTTACCCACACTTTATAAATGGTACATGATAGAAATATCAACTTTCCCACACTTTATAAGTTCTACACAATAGAGCTACCAACTTTCCCTCGCACTGTAAATGGAATGGTATAGTGTTACTAACTTTACCCGCTGTATAAATTGTACGCAATAGAACTACCAACTTTTGGACACTGTATAAATTGTGTGCGATAGAGCTACCAACTTTCCCATGCTCTATAAATTGTGCACAATAGAGCTACCCACTTTCCCACGCTGTACAAATTGTACGTGATAGTGATACCAACCTCCCACACTTTATAGATTGAGTGCGATAGAGCTACCAACTTTCCCACACTGTATAAATTGTACACTATATTATTACCGACTTTCCCAAGTTCTATAAATGGTATGTAATAGCACTACCAATTTTCCCACGCTGTATAAACGGTATGTAATAGAGCTACCAGCTTTCCCCTGATATATAAATTGTACACGACAGTGCTACCAACTTTCCACTCTGCATAACTTGTTCATGATAGATCTACGTGATAGAGCTATCAACTTTTTAACACTGTATACATTTTACACGATTGAGCTACCAACTTTCCCACGCTGTATAAATTATCCAAGACAGTGTTACTGACTATCCCATGCTGTATAAATAGTTCACGATAAATCAGCTAACATTCACACTTTGTATAAATTTTACGTGATAACGCTACTAACTTTCACATGCTGTATAAATTGTATGCGATCAAGCTACCAACTTTCCTACTCTGTATAAATTTTACACGATAGAGCTACCAACTTTCCCACACTGTATAAGTTGTATGCTATAGTGTTACCAACTTTCCCCCGCTGTATAAATTGTATGCCAGAGAGCTACCAACTTTCCCACGCTCTATAAATTATTTGCTATTTTGTGAGCAGTTTTTCTCATGCTGTATAATTTGTAAGAGATAGGGCTACCATCTTTCCCTCCCTCCATAAATGGTACGCAATATTGCTACCAACTTTCCCACGCTGTATAAATTGTTTGCTATTGCGTTACCAAATATCCCATGCTGTATAAACTGTACACGATAGTGCTACCAACTTTCCCATGCTTTATAAATTGTACGTGATAGAGTTGCCAAATTTCCCACGCTGTATAAATTGTGTGTGATAGTGCTACCAACGTTCCCATGCTGTATAAATTGTACATGATCGCATTATGAACATTCCCATGCTTTATAAATTGTACACGATAACGCTACCAACTTTCCCACACTTTATAAATTATACCTGATAGAGCTACCAACTTTCCCACCCTGTATAACCTGTACATGACAGTGCTACCAAACTTCCCACTCTGTATAAATTATACGTGATAGAGTTACCAACTTACCCACGCAGTGTAAATTGTACATGATAGAGCTACCAACATTCCCATGCTCTATAAATTATATGCTATAGTGTGAGCAGTTTTCTCATGCTGTATAAACTGTAAGCGATTATGCTACCAACTTTCCCACCCTGTATATATTGTATGCGATAGCACTACCAACTTTCAAATGCTATATAATTTGTATGCGATAGTGTTACCAACTTACCCACACTTTATAAATGGTACATGATAGAGATATCAACTTTCCCACACTTTATAAATTCTACACAATAGAGCTAACAACTTTCCCATGCCGTATAAATTGTACACGATTGCACTACCAAATTTCACTTGTTCTATCAATGGAATGGTATAGTGTTACCAACTTTACCCACTGTATAAATTGAATTCCATAGAGCTACCAACTTTTGGACACTATAAATTGTGTGCGATAGAGCTACCAACTTTTGGACTCTGTATAAGTTGTATGCGATAAAGCTACTAACTTTCCAACGCTGTATACATTGTGTGTGATAGGGCTACCACCATTCCCATGCTGTATAAATTGTGTGTTATAGTGTAACCAAATTTCCCATATTGTATGAATTGAGTGCGATAGTATTACCAACTTTCCCATGCATATAAATTGTACACGAAAGCGCTATGAACTTACCCACGCTTCATAAATTGTACATGATAGAGCTACCAACTTTCCCACACTGTGTAAATTGTACGTGATAGGGCTACCAAATTTTGCATGCTGTATAAATTGTATGTGATAGAGCTACCAACTTTCGCATTCTGTATGAATTGTACATGATAAAGCGATCAATTTTCCAACACTGTATAAATTATGCATGATAGAGCTACCAACTTTTCCACGCTGTATAAATTGTACACGACAGTGCTACCAACTTTCCAACTCTGTGTAAAATTGTACACGATCAAGTAACCACCATCACCATGCAGTATAAATTGTATGCGATAGGGCTACCATATTTTGCATGCTGTATAAACTATATGGGATAGAGCTACCAACTTTCACATGCTGAATGAATTGTAGGCGATAAATCTACCAACTTTCCAATGCTGTATACATTGTGCATGATAGAGCTACCAAAGTTCCCACGTTGTATAAATTGTATGATATGTGGCTACCAACTTTACCACATTGTACATATTGTACACGATAGTGCTTCCAACTTTCCCACACTGTATAAATTGTACACAATCAAGCTACCACCTTCTGCACGCTGAATAATTTGTACGCGTCAGAGCTACCAACTTTTGCATGCTATATAAACTGTATGTGATAGAGCTGCCAACTTTCGCATGCTGTATGAATTGTACGCGATAAAGCTACTAACTTTCCAATGCTGTATACTTCGTATAGGGCTACCAACATTCCCACACTGTATAAATTGTGTGTTATAGTGTAAACAAAATTCCGACGTTGTATGAATTGTGCGCGATAGTGTTACCAACTTTCCCACGCTGGATTAATTGCATGTGATATTTCTACCAACTTTCCGATGCTGTATAAATTGCACATGATAGCGCTATGAACTTTCCCACACTTCATAAATTGTACATGATAGAGCTACCAACTTTCCCACACTTTATAAATTGGATGTGATATGGCTACCAAATTTTGCATGCTGTATAAATTGTATGTGATAGAGCTACCAACTTTCGCATTCTGTATGAATTGTACGCGATAAAGCGATCAACTTTCCAACACTGTATACATTGTGTAATAGAGCTACCAACTTCCCTAAGCTGTATAAATTATGCATGATAGAGCTACCAACTTTCCCACGCTGTATAAATTGTTTGCTATTGTGTGAGCAGTTTTCTCACGCTGTATAATTTGTAAGAAATAATGCTACCAACTTTCCCACCCTATATAAATTGTATGCGATCGTGCTACCATCTTTCCCACCCTTAATAAATTGTACGTGATAGTGCTACCATCTTTCCCACCCTCTATAAATTGTTTGCTATTGTTTTACCAAATTTTCCATGCTTTATAAATTGTACACGATAATGCTACCAACTTTCCCACACTTTATAAATTATACTTGATAGAGCTACCAACTTTCCCACGCTGTATAGATTGTACATTATAGCGCTAATAAATTTCCCACTCTGTATAAATTATACACGATAGAGCTACCAACATTCCCACGCTCTATAAATTATATGATATTGTGTGAGTAGTTTTCTCACGCTGTATAAATTGTAAGCGATTGTGCTACCAAATTTCCCACCCTGTATATATTGTATGCGATAGCGCTACCAACTTTCAAATGCTGTATAATTTGTATGTGATAGTGTTACCAACTTACCCACACTTTATAAATGGTACATGAAAGAGATATCAACTTTCCCATACTTTATAAAAATGTACACGATAGAGCTACCAACTTTCCCATGCTGTATAAATTTTACACGATTGCACTACCAAATTTCACTCGCTCTATAAATGGAATGGAATAGTGTTATCAACTTTACCCTGCTGTATAAATTGTATTCCAGAGAGCTACCAACTTTCCCACACTCTATAAATTATTTGCTATTGTGTGAGCAGTTTTCTCACGCTGTATAATTTGTAAGAAATAGTGCTACCAACTTTCCCACCCTATATAAATTGTATGCGATCGTGCTACCATCTTTCCCACCCTTAATAAATTGTACGTGATAGTGCTACCATCTTTCCCACCCTCTATAAATTGTTTGCTATTGTTTTACCAAATTTTCCATGCTTTATAAATTGTACACGATAGCGCTACCAACGTTCCCATGCTGTATAAATTGTACATGATCGCATTATGAACATTCCCATGCTTTATAAATTGTACACGATAACGCTACCAACTTTCCCACACTTTATAAATTACACTTGATAGAGCTACCAACTTTACCACACTGTATAGATTGTACATGATAGCGCTAATAAACTTCCCATTCTGTATAAATTATACATGATAGAGTTACCAACTTTGCCATGCAGTGTAAATTGTACACGATAGAGCTACCAACATTCCCACGCTCTATAAATTATATGCTATAGTGTGAGCAGTTTTCTCACACTGTATAAATTGTAAGTGATTATGCTACCAAATTTCCCACCCTGTATATATTGTATGCGATAGCGCTACCAACTTTCAAATGCTGTATAATTTGTATGTGATAGTGTTATCAACTTACTCACACTTTATAAATGGTACATGATAGAGATATCAACTTTCCCATACTTTATAAAAATGTACATGATAGAGCTACCAACTTTCCCATGCTGTATAAATTGTACACAATTGCACTACCAAATTTCACTCGCTCTATAAATGGAATGGTATAGTGTTACCAACTTTACCCGCTGTATATATTGAACTCCATAGAGCTACCAACTTTTGGACACTGTATAAATTGTGTGCAATAGAGCTATCAACTTACCCATGCTGTATAAATTGTACGTGATAGTGATACCAACCTCCCACGCTATATAAATTGTGTGCGATAGAGCTACCAACTTTCCCACACTGTATAAATTGTACACTATATTGTTACCAACTTTCCCAAGTTCTATAAATGGTATGTGATAGTGTTACCAAATTTCCCACGCTGTATAAACGGTATGTGATAGAGCTACCAACTTTCCCCCATGTATAAATTGTACTCGACCGTGCTATCAACTTTCCACTCTGCATAAATTGTTCACGATAGAACTACTAACATTCCTAGGCTGTATAAATTTCATGCAATAGAGCTACCAACTTTTTAATGCTGTATAAAATTTACACGATTGAACTACCAACTTTCCCACACTGTATAAATTATCCAAGATAGTGTTACTGACTATCCCACGCTGTATAAATGGTATACAATAAAGCAACTAACATTCACTCTTTGTATAAATTGTACATGATAATGCTATCAACTTTCCCACACTGTATAAATTGTATGCTATAGTGTTACCAACTTTCCCACGCTGTACAAATGGTACACGGTAGAGATACCAACTTTCCCACACTTTATAAATTGTACATGATAGAGCTACCAGCTTTCCCACGTTGTATTAATTGTTTGTGATAGAGCTACCAACTTTCCCATGCTGTACACATTGTGCGCGATAGAGCAACCAATTTTCCCACACTGAATAAATTGTATGCTATAGTGTTACCAACTTTCCCAGGCTGGATAAATTATATGTGATAGTATTACCAACTTTCCCACGCTGTATAATTTGTATGCGATAGAGATGCCAACTTTCCTACACTTTATAAATGGTATGTGATAGAGCTACCAACTTTCCATGCTGTTTAAATTGTACCTGATAGTTACCAAATTTCCCATGCTGTATAAATTGCACATATGGAACTACCAACTTTCCCACACTGTATAACTTATACAAGATAATGTTACTGACTTTCCCATGCTGTATAAATGGTACGCGATGGCTCTACAAACTTTCCCACGCAGCATAGATTGTTCGCGATAGCGCTACCAATATTCCCAGGCTGTATAAATTGTACAGTTTAGTGCTACCAACTTTCCCATGCTGTTAACTTGTACATAATTGACCTACCAACTTTCCCATGCTATATAAATTGTGTACAGTAGCGCTACCAACTTTCCCACACTGTATAAATTGTCCGCTATTGCTATTTATTGCTAGCACTTTCCCACGATCCCATATAAAGGTTTATTTAGGTCGGCACAGCAACAGGAGCTGAAGGGCTCATACTACCCTGTAAATAAAGCTTAATTATGTTATAATTAGGCATGATTAATTTTTTTCGAATATAATACATTGATCAGGATTGGGGTAGGTGCACTAAAGTGTGAACGTGTTCAATGTCCCAGTTAGGAGTGGTCAAATGTGAAAATCCAGCCCCTCATTCCAATCCCAGGACACTGAAAGGCCGATTTAGTGGGACGCAAGTGTGAAAGAGGCTTAGGTTAAGGACAGTATACACTGCGCAGTCACAGTTGACAGAACTTCCCGATCTTTGGCATCAGCCATCACAAGGCCCAGAACAAAGCAACCTCCAGACCTCTATAGTCACCACAAGGCCTTGGGTAAAGCTTCTCTGAGTCTTTCCATTCCGGCATGGCTCCACAGCTCACGGTCGCACCTGGATGCCTCACCAGCTCTGCTGCTCCACATTCAGTCCTCGTTCTTCGATACCAGGAACCCCAGCAATGGCCCGAAAAGAAGTCTGAAAACTGCCATACCGCCACAACACCAGTGGCTCGACCCCTCCGCTAGGCTGCATCCCGAGCTCCATTTTCTACACTCCTTCATGCATCCGCACAAATTGGCTATTGTTTGGTGCTCTCCCCTGCATCATATAACTCACTGCAGTCCGATGTCCAACTTCATGGAATTGGAAGGTGAGTACGGCTCCGCGTCTATGGTTCATGTGAGTAGAAAGAATAAGCTTGAAAACAGGCAGGACTATATTCTGATACCATTCCTTCTTTTCTGGATCCAATAATTTAGCCATTTTTGAAAAAAAAAATTTCACTTAACCATATAACCATATAACCACTTACAGCACAGAACAGACCAGTTCGGCCCTACTAGTCCATGCCGTAGCAAATCCCCACCCTCCTAGTCCCACTGACCAGCACCCGGTCCATACCCCTCTAGTCCCCTCCTATTCATGTAACGATCCAGTCTTTCCTTAAATGTAACCAATGATCCCGCCTCGACCACGTCTGCCGGAAGCTCATTCCACATCCCCACCACCCTCTGTGTAAAGAAATTTCCCCTCATATTCCCCTTACAATTTTCCCCCTTCAATCTTAAACCATGTCCTCTAGTTTGAATCTCCCCCACTCTTAATTGAAAAAGACTATCCACGTTTACTCTGTCTGTCCCTTTTAAAATCTTAAACACCTCTATCAAGTCCCCTCTCAATCTTCTACGCTCCAGAGAAAAAAGCCCCAGTCTGCACAACCTTTCCCTGTAACTCAGACCCTGAAATCCTGTCAACGTTCTCTTGAACCTTCTCTGCACTCTCTCTATTTTGTTTATATCTTTCCTATAACTTGGTGACCAAAACTGTACACAGTACTCCAAATTTGGCCTCACCAATGCCTTGTACAATTTCATCATAACCTCCCTACTCTTGAATTCAATACTCCGATTTATGAAGGCCAACATTCCAAATGCCTTCTTCACCACACCATCTACCTGAGTATCAGCCTTGAGGGTACTATTTACCATAACTCCTAAATCCCTTTGTTGCTCTGCACTCCTCAATTGTCTACCATTCAATGTATATAACCTATTTAAATTTGCCTTTCCAAAATGTAGCACCCATCAGCCATTTCTCAGCCCACATCTCCAGCCTTCCTAAATCACCTTTTAATCTACGGTAATCTACCTCACTGTCCACAACACCACCAATCTTTGTGTCATCCGCAAACTTGCTTATCCAATTTTCCACCCCTACATCCAGATCGTTAATATATATAACAAACAATAGTGGACCCAGGACCGAACCCTGAGGAACTCCACTAGTCACCGGCCTCCAATTGGACAAACAATTTTCAACCACTACTCTTTATACCTCCCATCCAACCACTGCTGAATCCAATTGGTTGAAGACTGGATTCTGTGACAATGGGGATCTCAGGAAGAGCCAAAATGGATTTTACATGTTTGCAAATGGTTCATCCTCATCCTTGGAACCTGCATCCTTCATCTTTTCACTGTTGATGAGGTTTTCCGAGAACCACCCATTCGAGTTATCTGTTTAATTGTCTGCAGCAGCAGTTCTCAACCTTCCCTTCCCATTCACATCCCACCTTAAGTAATCCCTCTACCATCGGCGCTCTGTGATTGGTAAATGATTGCCTATGACATAGGGATTACTTAAGGTGGGATGTGAGAGGGAAGGGAAGGTTGAGAACCACTGCTGTATGAGTGGAAAGAAAAAGGTTGGGAACCCCTACAGGGGTTCTGCCTGAGATAATTTTTGGTTACTCTCGGGTTCAACAAAAGGAAACGACTGCACCTTGCAGTCACCTTTCACCTAAGAAAGAGCCAGCAATGCCATAAACTGATGTAGTGGAAGTCCAGGTGGTGGAGGGTGTTAGTGGGAGGAGGGTGGGGGGGGATCAGGGGAGGAAGTGAAGGACTGGGAAAGTCAGAAGGGGTAGGTGGGAGGCCAGAAGGGAGGGATCTCCCAGTGGCTGACCATTTCAAATCTGCGGCCCACACCCGTGCTGATGTGTCTGTCCCACCAAGATCACCCATAAATTGAAGTAACAACCCTGGATTTTCTGTCTGGGCACTCTTCAGCCAGATGGCATTAACATCGTCTTCTCTGGTTTCTGCTAATCCACTCCCCATACCCCCTCCCTTCCCCATCCCTCTGTCTCTTTCTCTCCAGCTCTTCACCCACTTGTTCTCCCTGTGACTTTAATGCTTTTCCCTGGGTGATCTGGTCCCCCCTACATGCCCAGATTGTGCTGTTCGATAGGTAAATTGCTTGCTGTAAATTGGTGTAAGTGGATGCTGGGAGAATCAGGGGAAGTTGAAGGGAAATGTAAGAGAAAAAACTGGGATTAGTGCAGATGGGTGTCAGGAAAGAGGTGTCGGTGCTACAAGACACGTGCCAACAGTTTCAGGAACAGCTGCTCCCCCTCTCCATCAGAATCCTCAACAACAAACTCAATCAGGGACTCATTTAAGGACTCTTACTTGAGAATGTTATTGATTTTCTTTAGTTCTCTCTGTATTGGACAGTCAGTTTGTTTATATATCCTTGTTTATATTTCTCCCTTTTTCTCTACACATCTTCTTCCCACGGGCATTGAGAATGCTGAACGACCAAAGGAACTGCTCACACTGACCCTCCGAGATGCTCATATTCATGAAACAATATTTATTTATTTGTATATATGAACACTTGTCCTGCATGTGTATTGATTGTCTGTGAGTGTTACGTTTGGTTGTGTGTCTGCGTGCTTTCCATGAGGACTGGAGAATGTGGTTTCATCGGGTTGTACTTGTACAATCAGGTGACAATAAACTTGACTTTGAGCCCAGTTTTGTTTGCACTACCAATAACTGGTAATTCTGCCTGGCCCACATTTATGTAGTCTGACAATAAATCTGAACTGTGAACTTTGTTTGATGGTTGGATCAGGTGCAGTCGGTTAAGAGGGCAGTTTCTGCCCTGCATGACTCCAAGACATCCGTGACCATCCTCGCATTGGCTTCATCTGTCGTCCCAGGATCCACAAAACTAGAGTGGAACAAAGTCATCCTCAATCCAGAGGAATTGCAGAAGAAAAAGTCAGGGGCTAAGTGGCTGGTCATCCGAAGCAAAAGAGAAAATATGGCAAACACAAGGGCAATTTGGTGAGATCCATAGAAAAACATCATAATCCTCGTAATCCAGAATTCAAGCAACCAGCAGCATCAGGCAACCCGGAAAAAAAAAGTGGAAAATAAATAGGTAAAAAAATTAAAGTTTTAAATTGGCGCACCCTCGTGGTTCATTCGCCAAGGCACACAACACACAATCTCAAGTAACTGGAAAATACACTTACCCGGAATCTACCAATTCCCCATAGGTGCCAGACACCAGGGATTTTTCTGTAAGAAGAAGAGTGTAAGCCTTTCCATTTTCTTCATATATTCTGAGATATGTCATCTAAATTATGGATCAAATTTATTATTTTTAAATATCATATTGTAGTGGGCGCACAGTGCGGTATTACGAACCGCCACCATCAATTCTCAGACTTACCTGACACATCCCGGACTAGCAGTGCTTGGCGCCAAAGTACAGCGAGTGGATCAGATGAAGCCCCTGCCTAAAGGAGCTAATGGCTCATAGATTTAACTGTTCACTAATAAAAGGTCTGTGCATGTCTGCAATAAACCAGTCTTGAGTTGACTACCTTTGTGTGTTTGCTTTTATTTAATAGCATCTACCACAGTAGCTGCTACAATATTGTATTCTACATATTTACTTCGATCAATGTTGTTGATGATCAAAATAATGTCAGTCATAGCTCAGTATACAGTTTCACAAAGTATTGAAGAAACACAAGAACAACAGATGATGGAACCTTGAGCAACCAAAGAGAAGCAGGAGGTTCTCAATGAGTCAGGTAGCAGTTCCCCTTATCCTCACCTGCTGGCCTCCGTATCCAAAACATTCCCCTCCACCTTTTCGGCTGCCTGCTGCATGATTTCCCCCACCCCTCTCCTCCCATCGCTGCCTCCCTCCCTTGTCCCCTCCTCCCTCGCCACCAATAGTCCCTTTGGCACCTTCCCCTGTGACCGCAGGAGATGCTCCACTTGCGCCCAGACTTCTTCCCTTAGTACCATTCGGGGCCCCAAACAGTCCTTCCAAGTGAAGCAACATTTCACTTGTGAATCTCCAGGGGTCATCCGGTGCTCCCGCTGTGGTCTCCTCTACATCAGAGAGACTGGACGCAGACTGGGAGATCGCTTTGTTGAGCACCTCGGCTCTGTCCGTCGCAATAGCATGGATCTCCCAGTGGCCACTCATTTCAACTCCCCGTTCCATTCCCTTGAAAACGTGTCTGTCATCAGTCTCCTGCACTACCAGACTGAAACCACCCGCAAATTGGAGGAACACCTCATCTTCTGTCTGGGCCCCCTCCAACTGGATGGCATTAATATCCACCTCTGGTTTCCCAAAATCTCCCCCTTCCACCGCTCCCCCTTCCTTCTTGTCTCTAGCTCTGTCTCTCTCTCTTCCCCTTTCCCCCCTGTCTCCTTACATCCAACTCACCATTCACAGAGCCACCCACCCCCACCCTCTCCGTATCAATTCTCACCTTTCCTCTCCTGTCCTTCCACCTATGTCCAGTTATGACTTGGCCTGTGCTCCTCCCCCTGCCCCTTCACCCCTTTCTCTTTTACTGTTCCTACAGACAGTGGCTTAGCCATTGTGCAGTTCTCTGGCAGTGATTGATGGAATGTGCCAGTCTGCAGACACGAGGGTTGAAGTTTCAACACAAAGCTGGAGAAACTCAACAGGTCAAACAGTGTCCTTTATCTAGCAATGTTTAGGACCTGAACCCTTCATCACGATATGAGCAAAACACGAATGGGGGAGGGGTAGGGGGAGGAGCACAGGCCCACAGGGAGGAGATAATAGGTGGGTAAGAGAGGGAGGGTGCAAGAGGGGGGAATGTCTCGGTGAATGGAGAGTGAAGAGCTGGAGGAACAAAGACAGAGGGATGGGGAAGGGAGGGAGAACAGGGAGTGGGCTAGCAGAAATTGGAGAAGTTGATGTTAATGCCATCCGGTTGGAGAGTGCCCGGACAGTGAAGATTTTTATTCCTGAACACTTTTGGGTGTATTGTATGGATTTTAGGCTGCTGATCACAAAAATCACATTAAAAAATTACTATCACATCTTTCTTCTTTGGCTTGGCTTCGCGGACGAAGATTTATGGAGGGGGTAAATGTCCACGTCAGCTGCAGGCTCGTTTGTGGCTGACAAGACCGATGCGGGACAGGCAGACACGGTTGCAGCGGTTGCAGGGGAAAATTGGTTGGTTGGGGTTGGGTGTTGGGTTTTTCCTCCTTTGTCTTTTGTCAGTGAGGTGGGCTCTGCGGTCTTCTTCAAAGGAGGTTGCTGCCCGCCGAACTGTGAGGCTGACATGGTCTTTGCCCTCAGACAGCTCCAAGAAAAGTGCAGAGAACAAAACAAAGGACTCTACATCACTATCACATGCTATTTTTAGATATAACCTATTTTTGTGATTTCCTGTCCTATTTCAAGTCGTCAGATTTATTTTCATTGCATAAGTACAATCTGACATAATAGTGTTCTCTGGTCCCCAATACAAAACATGCAGACAAACTTCCCCTCTGATCTCCCCTTCCCCCCTACCTCACCTTCCTTTCACCACCCCCTGACCTCACCTGTCATCCAACTCTCCCCTACCTCCCCTTCCCTCCACCACTCCCATGACCTCCCCTTTCCTCCACCTCTCCCATGACCTCCCCTTCCCTCCACCTCTCCTCTCTGCCATTCCCTTCCCTCCTCCTCTCCCCTGAATCCCCTTCCTCCACCTCTCCCCTCTATCATACCCTGAACTCCACCTCTCAGCTCTGATTTACAATTCCATCCAAATCTCCCCTCTGACCTCCCCTTCCTATCATCTCCCCTTTGAAATTACCTTCCCTCTAATTCTCCCGTCTGCCCTTCCCTTCCCTCCACCACCCCCCACCAACCCTTCCCTCCACCTCTCCTCTCTGCCATTCCCTTCCCTCCTCCTCTCCCCTGAATCCCCTTCCTCCACCTCTCCCCTCTATCATACCCTGAACTCCACCTCTCAGCTCTGACTTACAATTCCATCCAAATCTCCCCTCTGACCTCCCCTTCCTATCATCTCCCCTTTGAAATTACCTTCCCTCTAATTCTCCCGTCTGCCCTTCCCTTCCCTCCACCACCCCCACCAACCCTTCCCTACACCTCTCTTCCGACCTCCACCTCACCCTGATATCACCTTCCCTCCAATTTTTCGACCTACTCTTCTCTCTACCTCGCTTTGACCTCCTTTTCCCTCCACCTCTAAACCTGAGCTCCCTTCCCTTGACCTCTCCTGGACCTCCGCTTTCCTCCAAATCTCCCCTCTGCCATTCCCTTTGCTCCACCACCCCACGACCTCCCATTCCCTCCACCTCTCCCCCAACCTCCCCTTCCCTCCAGATTCCCCTGACCTCCCCTTCTCTCCACCTACACGCCACATACTCCCGACCTCTCTTCCCCTTCCCACCTCCACCCCTCTGACCTCCCCTTCCCTCTACCTTTCCCATGAACTGCCCTTCCCTCTACCTCTCCACTGATCTCACCTTCCCTCCACCTCCCCCTGACCTCCCCTTCCCTCCACCTCCTCCGAACTCCCCTTTTCACCACTTTTTCTGACCTCCTCTACTGTCCATCACACTTCGACTTCCTTTTCCCTCCACCTCTGCCCTTCCCTTCCCTCTACATCTCCCTGACCTACCCTTCCCTCCAATTCTCCCCACGACCCCTCCTCCCTCCACTTCCTCCGATCTTCCCTTCCCTCCACTTCTCCCCATGACCTCTCCTTCCACCACCTCCCCTGACATCACCTTCCCTCCACCTCTTCGACCTACTCTTCTCTCTACCCCACTTAGACCTCCTTTTCCGTCCACCTCTACCTCTGACCTCCCTTACCTCGACCTCTCCCCAACCTCCGCTTTCCTCCAAATCTCTCCTCTCCCATTCCCTTCGCTCCACCACCACCCAACCTCCCCTTCCCTCCACCTCTCCCCCCAACCTCCCTTCCCTCTAGCTCCCCCTGACCTCTCCTTCCCTCCACCTCACCTGCATGCCACATCTCCCCGACCTCTCTTCCCCTTCCCACCACCACCCCTCTGGCCTCCCCTTCCCACCACTTACCCCTCTGACCTCCCCTTCCCTCCATTTCCCCCTAACCTCTGCTCCCCCCTAACCTCTGCTCCCCTCTAATCTCTTCTTCCTTCCATCTTCCCCCATCCTTGCCTTCCCTCCAACTCTCCCCTGACCTCTCTTTCCCTACAAATCTACCCGACCTCCCCTTCCCACCACCTCTCCCCAGACCTCCCCTTCCCTGCACCTCTCACTGACCTTCCCTTCCCTCCACCTCTCCCTGACCTCCCATTTCCTCTACCTCCCATCTGACCACCCTTTCTCTCCATTTTCCCCTTTACAATCCCTTCACTCCACCTCCTCCGAACTCCCCCTTCCCTTCACCGCTCCTCTGACATCCCCTTTCCTCCATTTCCCCTGACCTCCGCTTCCCCTCTAACCTCCCTGTCTTTCCATCTTCCCCATCCTTACTTTCACTCCAAATCTCCCCTGACCTCCCCTATCCTCCACCACCCCGACCTCCCCTTCATCTTTTCCCCGACCTCCCCTTCCCACCACATCCCCTACCTCTCTTCCCCTTCCCACCACCTCCCCTCTGATCTCCCCTTCCCTCCACCTCTCCCTCGAACTTCCTTTCCCTCCACCTCTCTCCCGACCTCCCCATCCATCCACTTCCCCTCTGACCTCCCCTTCCCTCCTTCATCCTGACCGACCTCTGCTTCCCCTCTGATCACCCCTTCCTTCCATCTTCCCCATCCTCAATTTCCCTCCAACTCTCCCCTGACCTCACCTTCCTTCCAACTCTCTCCGACTTCCCTTTCCCTCCACCTCACCCCTCAGACCTTCCCTTCCCTCCAACACCCCAACCTCCACTTCACCTTTCCCCTGACCTCCCCTCCCTGCCACATCCCCTACCTCTCTTCCCCTTCCCACCATCTCCCCTCTGACCTCCCCTTCTCACCACTTCCCCATATGACCTCACCTTCCTTCCATCTCTCCCCTGACCTCCCCTTCCCTCCACCTCTCCCTCGACCTCCCCTTCCCTCCTCCTATCACCCCACCTCCCCTTCCCTCAACTACCCCTCTGACCTCCCCTTCATTCAATTTTCCCCTGACCTCCGCTTCCCCTCTAATCTCCCCTTCTTTCCATCTTCCCCATCCCCAATTTCCCTCCAACTCTCCCCTGATCTCACCTTCCCTCAACTCTCCCTGACTTCCCTTCCCTCCACCTCTGAACTGACCTCCTCTTCCCTCCATCTCCCCTCTGACCTCACCTTCCCTCCATCTTCCCCCTACCTCGCCTTCCTTTCACCACCCCCTGACTTTACCTGCCATCCAACTCTCCTCTACCTCCCCTTCCCTCCTCCTCTCCCACGACCGCCCCTTCCCTCCACCTCTGCCATGACCTCCCCTTCCCTCCACCTCTCCCCTCTGCCATTCCCTTCCCTCCTGCTCTCCCCTGAATCCCCTTCCTCCACTTCTCCCCTCTATACCCTTAACTCCACCTCTCCGCTCTGACCTATAATTCCCTCCAAATCTCCACTCTGACCTCCCTTTCCTATCATCTCCTCTTTGAACTGACCTTCCCTCCAACTCTCCCATCTGCCCTTCCCTTCCATCCACCACCCCGACCACCCCTTCCCTCCATCTCACCCCCACCAACTCTTCCCTACACCTCTCTCCCAACCTCCACCTCCTCCTGACATCACCTTCCCTCCAACTTTTCGACCTACTCTTCTCTCTACCTCGCTTCGACCTCCTTTTCCCTCCACCTCTAAACCTGAGCTCCCTTCCCTCGACTTCTCCCGGACCTCCGCTTTCCTCCAAATCTCCCCTCTGCCATTCCCTTCACTCCACCACCCCACGACCTCCCCTTCCCTCCACCTATCCCCCAACCTCCCCTTCCCTCCAGCTCCCCTGACCTCCCCTTCCCTCCACATACCCCCGACCTCTCTTCCCCTTCCCTCCACTTCTCCACTGACCACCACTTCCCTCCACCTCTCCACTGACCTCCCCTTCCCTCCATTTCTCCCTGACCTCCGCTTCCCCTCTAATCTCCCCTTCTTTACATCTTCCCCATCCTCACCTTCACTCCAACTCTCCCCTGACCTCCCCTTCCCTCCACCTCTCCCCGAACTCCCCTTCCCTCCACCTCACCCCTCAGCTCTTCCCTTCCCTCCAACACCCCGACCTCCCCTTCACCTTTCCCCCTACCTCTGCTTCTCGCCACATCCCCCACCTCTCTTCCCCTTCCCACCACCTCCCTTCTGACCTCTCCTTCCCACCACTTCCCCATATGACCTCCCCTTCCCTCCATCTCTCCCTTGACCTCCCCTTCCCTACACCTCCCCTCTGAAATCCCCTTCCTTCCAACTCCCCTGACTTCCCCTTCCCTCCATTTCATCCTGAAATCCACACCCTTTGATCTTCCGCCTAACCTCCCATTCCTTCCAGGTCCTCGACATCCCTTGCGCACCATATCCCCCCAACCTACCCTTACCCACTGATCTCCCCTTTCCTCCATCTTCCACCCAACCTCGCCTTCAATCCACCACCCCCGTCCTCACCTTCCCTCCAACTCTCCCCCCGAACCCCCCTTCAATCTACCTCTCCCCCGATCCCCTTCCTTCCACCACTCCATCTGCCCTTCCCTCCACCTCCCTCTGACCTCCCCATCCCTTCACCTCCCCTCTGCCCTTCCCTTCCCTCCATCTTTCCGCTGACCTCCCTTTCCCTCCATCTTCTCCCAATCTCACCTTCCATCTTGCACCTGACTTCACCTTCGTTCCAACTCTCACCCTGACCTCCCCTTCCCTCTACCTCTACCCTGACCTCCCCTTCCTTCCACCTCTCCCCACTGCCCTTCCCTGAAACTTGTCCAAAATATGCTTTCCTCCACAATTTAGACCTCCTCTTCTCTACCACCCTTCGATCGCCATGTCCCTCCACCACTACCCCTGACTTCCCCTTCCCTCCATCTCTTCCCGACCTCTGCTTTCCTGCACCTCCCATCTGTCCTTCCCTTCCCTCCACCAACCCCTTCCTTCCATCTCTTCCCCGACCTCCACTTCCCTCCACCTCCCCCTGACCTCCCCTTCCCTCCACATCCCCTTCCCGCCACATTCCCCGACCTCTCCTCACCTTCCCACCACCTACCCTCTGACCTCCACTTCCCACCACTTCCCCCTCTGACCTACCTTCCCTCCACCTCCCCTCTGACGTCGCCTTCCCTCCATTACCCACGGACCTCCCCTTCCCTCCACCTCCCCCTACGACTTCACCTTCCCTCCACAAACACCCTGATCTCCCCTTCCCTCCACCTCTCCCCTGACCATCCATTCCCTCCACCACCCTGACCTCCCTTCCCTCTGCCCCTCACTCTGACATCCCTTTCCCTCCATAATCTCCCTCCGACACCCTTCCCTCCACCTCCCCCTCACCTCCCCTTCCCTCCTCCTTTCCCCGATGTCCTCTTCGCTACACCTCACCCTCTGACATCGCCTTTCCTTCACCTAGCCCCGACCAGCTCTTCGCTCCAACTCTCCCCAGACCTCCTCTTCGATTTAACTCTCCCCAATCTCCCCTTCCCACCACCTCTCCGCAGCCTCCCTTTGCCTCCAACTCTCCCCTTTGCCCTTCCCTTCCCTCCACCACCCTCGACCACCCCTTCCCTACACCTCTCCCCCAACCTCTCCTTCCCTCCAATTCCACCTGACCTCCCCTTCTCGTCACATCCACCATAATCCCCTTCCCTCCACGTTCCCCGACCTACCTTTCGCCCCACATCCCCCGACCTTCCCTTCCCCTCTGAACTCTCCTTCCATCCAGCCCCCCAACCTCAGCTTCCATCCACAACCCCCGACCTCACCTTCCCTCCAACTCTCCCCTGACCTTCCCTTCTCTCTACCTTTCCACGACCTCCCCTTCCTTCCACCTCTCCCCTCTTCCCTTCCCTTCCCTCCACCTTTCCCCTTACATAGTCTTCCCTCCATTTCACACCTCTATACTGCCCTTACCTCCACCTCTCCCCTCTGACCTACCCTTCCCTCTAACTTTCCCCTCTGCCATTCCCTTCCCTCCACCACCACCACCCGATCACATCTTCCATCCACCTCTCCCCTGGCCACCACTTCCTGACACATCTCCCCGACCTCCACCACACTGACGTCCCCTTTCCTCCACTTTTTCGACCTCCTCTACTCTCCATTACACTTCAACCTCCTTTTCCTTCCACCTCTACCCTTCCCTTCACTCTACTTCTCCCCAACCTCCCCTTCCCTCCACTTCACCCCATGACCTCTCCTTCCCTCCACTTCTTCCAAACTCCCCTTCCCTCCACCTCCCCTTCCCGCCACATCCCCTACCTCTCCTCCCCTTCCCACCAACTTCCATCTGACCTCCCCTTCCCTCCACCTCTCCCTCAACCTCCTCTTCCCTCCACCTCTCCTCAACCTCCCCTTCCCTCCATCTCTCCCCTCAGTCCTTCCCTTCCACCTCTCCCCTGACATACCCTTCCCTCTATTTCACACCTCTATTCTGCCCTTACCTCCAACTCTCCCCTCTGCCCTTCCCTTCCCTCCACCACCACCCGATCACATCTTCCATCTACCTCTCCCCTGACCACCTCTTCCCAACACATCTCCCCGACCTCCACCCCCCTGACGTCCCCTTCCCTCCAACTCCTCCTAACTCCCCTTTCCTCCACTTTTTCAACCTCCTCTACTCTCCATTAAACTTTGACCTCCTTTTCCCTCCACCTCTACCCTTCCCTCTACCTCTCCACACCTCCCCTTCCCTCCATTTCACCCTGACCTCCGCTTCCCCTCTGATCTCCCCTTCCTTCCATCTTCGCCCCATCCTCGCCTTCCCTCCAACTTTCCCAACCTCTGCTTCCCTCCAACTCTCCCCAGACCTCCCCTTCCCTCCATCTCTCCCCTCAGCCCTTCCTTTCCTTCCACCTCTCCCCTGACCTCCCCTTCCCAACACCTCCCCTCTGAACTCCCCTTCCGTACAACTGCCCCGACCTCCCCTTCCCTCCACCTCTCCCCACCTCCCTTTGACTCCTCCTCTCTCCTCTGCCCTTCCCTTTTCTCTAACACCCACTGAATTCCCCTACCCGGCACCTCCCCTGACCTACCCTTCCCTCCACATCCCCGACCTCCACTTCGAGCCACATCCCTCCTGACTTCCCTTTGCCTCCACCTCTCCCCTCTGCTCTTTCCTTCATTCCAACTCCCCCTATGTTGTCCCCTTCCCTCCACAACCCCCTAAACTCCCATTGTCTCTACCTCCCCTTCTCTCCACCTCTCCCTGACCTCCCTCTCCTCTACCACAACCAAACTCCCCTTCCTTCTGCCACTCACTCCAAATCCCTTCCTCCCATACTCTCCCTCCAACTTCCCCTTGCCTACACCTCTCCCTAACCTCCCCTTCCCTACACCTTCCCCGACCTCCCCTTCCCTCCACCTTTCCCACGAACTCCCTTTCCCTCCACCTCCCCACTGATCTCACCTTCCCTCCCCCTCCCCACTGATCTCACCTTCCCTCCACATCCCCCTGACCTCCCCTTCCCTACACCTCCCCTCTGCCCTTGCCTTCCCTCCACTTTTCCCCTGACATACCCTTCCCTCCACCTCTTCCCTCTATCCTGCCCTTACCTCCACCTCTCACCTCTGACCTACCCTTCCCTACATATCCCACCTGACCTCCCCTTCCCTCCACATCCCCCCGACCTCCCCTTTGTGCCACATTCCCCCGACTTCCTTTTGCCTCCACCTCTCCCCCTGCCCTTCCCTTCCCTCCAACTCCCCCTATGATGTCCCCTTCCCTCCACAACCCCCTAAACTCCTTGTCTCCACCTTCAATTCTCTCCACCTCAACCTGACCTCCCTTTCCTGCATCACCAACAAATTCCCCTTCCTTCTGCCACTCATTCCAACATCCCCTTCCTTCCATACTGTTCCTCCAACTTCCCCTTCTCTCCATACTCACCCTCCTACTTCCCCTTGCCAACAGCTCACCATAACCTCCCCTACATCCATTCCCTCCACCACCCTGACCTCCCTTCCCTCTGCCCCTCACTCGGACATCCCTTTCCCTCCATAATCTCCCTCCGACACCCTTCCCTCCACCTCCCCCTCACCTCCCCTTCCCTCCTCCTTTCCCCGATGTCCTCTTCGCTACACCTCACCCTCTGACATCACCTTTCCTTCACCTAGCCCCGACCAGCCCTTCGCTCCAACTCTCCCCAGACCTCCCCTTCGATTTAACTCTCCCCAATCTCCCCTTCCCACCACCTCTCCGCAGACTCCCTTTGCCTCCAACTCTCCCCTTTGCCCTTCCCTTTCCTCCACCACCCTCGACCACCCCTTCTCTACACCTCTCCCCCAACCTCTCCTTCCCTCCAATTCCACCTGACCTCCCCTTCTCGTCACATCCACCATAAACCCCTTCCCTCCACGTACCCCGACCTACCTTTCACCCCACATCCCCCGACCTCCCCTTCCCACCACCTCTCCACTGAGCTCCCCTTCTCTCCACCACACTTTGACCTTCTTTTCCCTCCCTCTACCCCTGATCTCCCATTACCTCCACCTATCCCCTAACCTATACTCTCTCCACCCCTCCCCTCTCCACTGAGCTCCACTTCCCTCCATCACCCACACGACGTCTCCTTCCCTCCAATAACCCCCAACCTCCTCATCGCTCCATCTCTCCCTGACCTTCCCTTCCCTCCACCTCATCCTGCTCCCCTTCCCTCCACCTCCACAACCTCTCCTTCTATCCACCTGCCCCATCTTCCCATTCCCTCTAACTTCCCGCCACCTCCCCTTCCCTCCACCTCCCGTCAACCTCCTCTTCCCTCCACCTCCCCTGTCATACCCTTCCCTCCATCTCCCCATGACCTCTCCTTCCCTCCACTTCCTCTGAACTCCCCTTCCCTCCACCTCCCCTTCCCACCACCTCCTGTCTCACCTCCCCTTCCCTACACCTCCCCTCTGAGGTTCCCTTCCCTCCACCTCCCCTTCCCTCCACCTCTCCCAGACATCAACTTCCCTTTCCCTCACTCCTCCATCTCCCAATCCCTCCATCTCTCCCCGACCTCCCCTTCCCTACACCTCCCCCTCTGACATTGCCTTCCCTTCACCTCTCCTCCCCTTACCTGCACTTCCCCTCTGAACTCCCCTCCAACTCTCCCACCGATCTCCCCTTCCCTCCATCTCTCCCCCAACCTCCCTTTGCCTCCACCTCTACTCTTCCCTTCCCTCCACCACCCCACCCACCCCTTCCCTACACCTCTTCCCCAACCTCCCCTTCTCTCCACCACACTTTGACCTTCTTTTCCCTCCCTCTACCCCTGATCTCCCATTTCCTCCACCTATCCCCTAACCTATACTCCCTCCACCTCTCCCCTCTGAAATCCCATTCCCTCCATAATTCCCTGATTTCCCTTTCCTTCCACCTCCCCCTCTGACCTCCCCTTCCCTCCACCTGTCCCTCTGACCTCCCCTTCCCTCAACCCCCTAAACTCGCCTTCCACCACCCCACTGACCTCATCTTCCCTTACCTCCACCTCCCCCCTGAGTTACCCTTTCCACCACCTCCTCCATGACCTCCCCTTCCCTCCACCTCTCCCTATTGTCCTTGATCCTCACCTCCCCCTCTGACCTCCACTTCCCTTCATCTCTCCTTTTCCCTCCCCTTCCTTCCACCTCTCCATGTTCATCCAGGCTTCCATCTTGCTGTCCCACTACCTCCCCTTCCCTCAACCTCCCCTCTGATGTCGCCTTCCCCCATCATCCCCCGGATCTCTCCTTCCCTCCACCTCCCCCTATGACTTTCCCTTCCCTCCACAAACCCACTGAACTTCCTTTCCCTCCACCTCTCACTCCTGACCATCCATTCCTTCCACCAACCCCCGAACTCACTTCCCTCTGCCTCTCACTCCGACATCCCTTTCCCTACATACTCTCCATCTGACTTCCCCTTCCCTCCACCTCCTCACCTCTCCTTCCCTCCTCCTTTCCCAGAACTCCTCTTCCCTACACCTCACCCTCAGACCTCGCCTTCCCTTCACCTCTCCCCCAACCTCCCCTTCCCTTACTATTCCCCTGACCTCCCCTTCACTCCATCTCCACTCTGAACTCCCCTTCCCTCCACCTCCCCTCTGACCAACCCTTCCCTCCATTTCCCACAGAAATCATTTTCCCTCCACCACTCCCCTCCGCACTTTCCATCCCTCCACGTGTCCCCTGACTTCCCCTTCCCTGCACCTTTCCCCTCTGACCTCCCCTTCACTCCAACTCTCCCCTCTGCCCTTCCCTTCCCTCTAACTCCCAGACCGCCCCTTCCCTCCACCTCTCCCCTCTACAGTTCCCTTCCATCCATCTCTCATGCACTCCACTACTCCCTTCCGCACTTTCCATCACTCCACCTGTTCCCATACCTCCCCTTCCCTGCACCTACCCTCTCACCCCTTCTCTTCACCTTCCCAGCCCCCAGCTCCCCCTCTAAACTCCCCTTCCCTCCACCTCCACCCCTCCAACTCCCCGACCACCCCTTCCCTCCACGGCTCCCCTCTGCCATTCCCTTCCCTCCATCTACCCTGAACTTCCCTTCCCTATACCTCACCCCTCCGCACTTTCCATCCCTCCACCTCTCACCTGACTTTCCCTTCCCTGCACCTCTCCCCTCTCACCTCCCCTTCTCTTCACCTCCTCATCCCTCCACCTCTCCCTCTAACCTCCCCTTCACTCCACCTGCAATCTGACCTCCCCTTCCCTTCAATTCCCCCTGACTTCCCTTTCCCTCAACCACCACCCGAACTTCCTTCCCTCTGTCCCTCTCACCGATTTCCCTTTCCCTTCATACTCTCCCACCGAATTCCCCTTTCCTCCACCTCCCCCTCACCTCCCCTTCCTTTCACCTCTCCCCAACCTCCCCTTTCCTCCTCTTCTCCCAGACCTCCCCTTCCCTAAACCTCCCCCTCTGACCTCGCCTTCACTTCACCTCTCCCTGACCTCCCCTTCCTTTGCCTCTCCCCTGACCTCCCCTCCCCTCCACCTCCACTCTGTCCACCACTTCCCTCTACCTCTCCTCTAACCTCTCCTTCCCTCCATCTACCCCCTAACTTCCCCTTCCATCCACCTTTCCCCCAACCGACCCTTCCCTTACCTCTCCCCTGACTTCCCCTTCCCTCCACCTCTCATTCACTCCATCTACCCCTCATCTCCCCTTCCCTTCATCTTACCCCCTACCTCACCTTCCTTTCACCACCCCTGACCTCACCTGCCCTCCAACTCTCCCCTCACCTCTGCTGCCCTCCACTTCTACCACGAACTCCCTTTCCCTCCATTTCTCCCCTCTGCTGTTCCCTTCCCTCAACCTCCCTTGACCTCCCCTTCACTACACATCAATCCTCTGCACTTTCCTTCCCTCCACCTCTCCCCTGACCTCCCCTTCACCTCTCACCTGACCTACCCTTCCCTCCACCTCTCCCCTTTGACCGCACCTTCTCTTCAACTCCCCGTTCCTTCAACCCCCCCTCTAACCTCACCTTCCATCCACCTCCCCCTGACATCCCACTCACTACAACTTTCCCCCAACCAACCCTTCTGACTCCGCCACCATCCGACTTCCCCTTCCAACCACCACCCCTTGACTTCCATTCCCTCCATCTCCCCTTCCCACCCCTTCCCTCCACCTGTCTTCTGACCTTTCCTTCCTCCACCTCTCCCCTGACATCCATTTCCGCCTCTGACCTCCACCCCTCACTTCACCCTCTGACTACCCATTCCCACACCTCACCCCTGAACTCCCCTTTTCTCCAACTCCCCCTGACCTCCCCTTCTCTCCACCTCTCCCTCGACCTCCCCTTTCCTCCACCACCCCTCTGATGTCCTCTTCTCTCCACAACCCCCTTGACTCCCTTCCCACCACCTCTCTTCTCTGATCTACCCTTCCATCCTGTGGCCCCCAGACCTCCCCTTCCCTCCACCTCCACCTGACATCCATTCTGATCTCCTCTTCCCTCCATTTTACCCCATCCTCGCCTTCCTTCAACCACCCCCTGACCTCAGCTTCTGTCCACATTCCTGACCTCCACCTCCCCGAACTCCACCTCACCCATATTCCACCTCCACTGCCCTCTTCCCTCCACCTCCCCTTTGACCTCCCCTTCCCTGCATATCCTCCTGATGCCAAATTCCCCTCTGATCTCCCCTTCCCTCCATGTTTCCCCTAACCTTGCCTTCCTTCCACCACCCCAATGACCTCAGTTTCCCTCCTCCTCATCTCTGTCCTCCCCTTCCTTCCACCTCCCAGCTTCTCTTCCCTCACCTCTTCCCTGACCTCCCATTTCCTCTATCTCCCCCTGAGCTCCCCTTTCCTCCATTCCCCACTGACCTCCACTTACCTCCACCTCTCCTCTGACATCTGCTTCCTTGCACCTCTCCCCTCTAACCTCCCCTTCCCTCCACCTCCACCCCTCCACCTCCCCGAGTTCCCCTTCCCTCCACCTCTCCCCTCTGCTGTTCCTTTCCTTCCATCTCCCCTGACCTACTGCTCCCTCCATCACTCCCCTCCACACTTTCCATCCCTCCACCTCTTCCCTGACCTCCCCTGCTCTTCACCTCCCCATCCTTCCATCTCCCCCTCTAACCTCCCATTCATCTCCATGACCTCCACGTCCCCTACAGCCCTTTCCCATCACCTGCTTAACTCCATCTCCACTCTGACCTCACCCTCCCTCTACCTCTCCCCTCTGACCTGTCCTTCCATCTATCTCTCGTCTGACCACCCCTTCCCTCGAACACTCCCCCGACCTCTCCTTCCCTCACCTTCACACAACCACCCCTTCCATCCATCTACCGCCGACGTCCACTTCCCTACACCTCCTCCAACCTCCCCTTCACTCCACCTCCAATCTGACCTCCCCTTCCCTGCATTTCCCCCTGACATCCCCCTCACTCAACCACCACCCGAACTCCCTTCCCTCTGCCCCCCACTCCAACATCCCTTTCCCTCCATACTTTCTCTGACTTCCACTTCCCTCCACCTCACCCTCATCTCCCCTTCCTTCCACCTCTCCCTGACCCCCCCTTTCCTCGTCCTCTCCCAGACCTCCCCTTCCCTAAACCTCCCCCTCTGACCTCACCTTCGCTTCACCTCTACCCAACCTCCACTTCTCTCACCTCGCCCCTCTGTCCTCCCTTTCCCTCTACCTCCCCTGTAACCTCCCCTCCCCTCCATCTACCCCCTGACCTCCCCTTCCCTCCACCTTTCCCCCACCGAACCTTCCCTCACCTCACCCCTGACTTCCCCTTCCCTCCATATCCCATTCCCTCCATCTCCCCCTGATCACCACTTCCCTCCATCTTACTCCTACCTCGCCTTCCTTTCAACACCCACTGAACTCACCTGCACTCCAACTCTACCCTGACATCCCCTTCCCTCCACTTCTCCCCTCCGCTCTTCCTTTCCCTCCACCTCCCCTGACCTCCCCTTCCCTACACCTCAATCCTTTGCACATTCCTTCCCTCCAGCTCTCCCATGACATCCACTTCACTGTTCCACTAATCTACCCTTCCCTCCACCTCTCCCCTCGAACCACACCTTCTCTTCACCTCCCCATCCCTCCACCTCCCCCTCTAACCTCACCTTCCATCCACCTCCCCCCTGAATTCCCATTCACTACAACTTTCCCTGGAGCACCCCTTCCCTCCACAACCCCCGACATCCCCTTCCATCCACCACTCCCGACATCCCCTTTCAACCAGCACCACTCTACTTCCATTCCCTTCCCCTCCCCTTCCCACCCCTTCCCTCCACCTGCCTTCTGTCCTTGCCTTCCCTCCACCTCTCCCATGACATCCATTTCCCTCACCTCTGCCTCTGATCTCCACCCCTCATTTCCCCCTCTGACCATCCATTCTCACACCTCACCCCTGAACTCCCATAGCCTCCAACTCCCCCTTCCCACCTCCTTCCCTCCACCTGCCTTCTGACCTCCACTTCCTCCACTATCCTGACATCCACTTCCCTCACTTTCACCTCTGAGCTGCACTTCTCATTTTACCCTCTGACCACACATTCCCACACCTCAACCCTAAAATCCCCTTCCCTCCACCTCACCCTGACCTCCCCTTCTCTCCACCTCTTCCTCCACCTCCCCTTTCCTCCACCACCCCTCTGATGTCACCTTCTCTCCACAACCCCCTTGACTCCCTTCCCACCACGTATCTCCTCTGATCTACCCTTTCATCCTGTGGCCCCCAGACCTTCCCTTCCTCTCTGATCTCCTCTTCCACCCATCCTTGCCTTCCTTCAACCAACCCCTTCGGTCCACCACCCCCAGACCTCCCCTTACCTCAACCTCCCCGAAGTCCACCCCCCACGAACTCCACTTCCACTGACCTCCCCTTCCCTCCACCTCCCCTTCTCTCCATATCCACTTTACAACAACTTCCTCTCTGATCTCCCCTCCCCTCAAACTCGCTTTTCTTACACCACCCCACTGTCGTCACTTTCCCTCCTCCTCATCCCTCTGACCTCCCCTTGCCTCCTTATCTTCCCGACCTCCCTTCCCTCACCTCTCCCCTGACCTCCCATTACCTCCACCTGTGCTTCCCTCCATCTCCCCCTGAGCTCCCTTTGCCACCATTTCCCACTGACCTCCGCTTCCATCCACGACTCCCCTCTGCACTTTCGATCCCTACACCTCTCCCCTAACCTCCCCTTCCCTGCGCCTCTCCCCTCTAAACTCCCCTTCCCTCCACCTCCCATTGCCTCCACCTCCCCTCCCCTTCTCTCCACCTCCCCTTCCCACCACCTCCCGGAACTCCCATTCCCTCCACCTCTAAACTCTGCAGTTCCCATTCATCCATCTCCCCTGACCTCACCTTCTCCACCTCTCCCCTCCGCATTTTCCATCCCTCCACCTCTCCCCAAACCGCCCCTTCATTGCACCTCCCCTCTCACTTCCCCTTCTTTTCACCTTCACATCCCCACCTCCCCCTCTAACATCCCCTTCCCTCCACCTACACTTCTCTCCACCTCCCCGACCTCCCCTTCCCTTCAACTCTCCCCTGTGTCGTTCACTTCCCTCCATCTCCCCTGACCTCCCCTTCCCTCCAAATCACTCCCTCCGCACTTTCAATCCCTCCACCTCTCCCGTGACCTCCCTTTCCCTGCATCTCCATGACTTCCACGTCACCCACCTCCCCTTCCCACCACCTCTCTTCTGAACTCTCCTTTCCTCCATCTCCCCTTTCACCTCCCCTTCCCTCCACTTCTCCCCTCGGATCTCTCCTTCCCTCTACCTCCCCTCTGACCTCACTTTCCCTCCAACACTCCCTGAACTCTTCTTCCCTCACCTCCACACAAGCACCCCTTCCATTCATCTACCCCTGACATCCACTTCCCTATACCTCCTCCAACCTCCCTTTCCCTCCACCTCCAATCTGATCTCCCCTTCCCTGAATTCCCCCTGACCTCCCCTTCCTTCAACCACCACCCGAACTTCCTTCCCTTTGCCCCTCACTCCGACATCCCTTTCCCTCCATACTCTCCCTCCAACTTCCCCTTCCCTCCAACTACCCCTCACCTCCCCTTCCTTCCACCTCTCTCTGACCTCCCCTTTCCTCCTCTTCTCCCAGACTTCCCCTTCCCTTCACCTCCCCCACTGACCTTGCCTTCGCTTCACCTCTCCTCGACCTCACATTCCCACACCTCTCCCCGACCTCCCCTCCCCTCCACCTTCATTCTGTCCTCCCCTGCCCACTACCTCCACTCTAAATTCCCCTTCCCTCCATCTACCCCCTGAACTCCCCCCAACCGACCCTCCCCTCTACCTCCATCCACCTGCCCCCTGAATTCCCATTCAGTACAACTTTCTCTCGATCTCCCCTTCCCTTCCCCGACTCCCTTCCCACCACCACCCCTCGACTTTGCTTCCCTCCTCCTCCCCTTCCCACCCCTTCCCTCCACCTGCCTTCTGACCTCCCCTTCCCTTGTCCTCTCTCCTGACATCCACTTCCCTCACCTCTGCCTCTGTTCTCCACCCCTCATTTACCCTTCTGACCACTCCTCACCCCTGAACTCCTATACCCTCCACCTCCTCATGACCTCTCCTTCCCTCCACCTCTCCCCCGAACTCCCTTTGCCACCATCACCCCTCTGATGTCCCCTTCTCTTCACAGCCCCCATGATTTCCTTCCCACCACGTCTCTCCTCTGATCTACCCTTTCATCCTCTGGCCCCCAAACCTCCCCTTCCACACTGATCTCCTCTTCCCTCCATCTTCCATCCATCCTCGCCTTACTTCAACCACCCCCCTGACCTCACCTTCCGTGCAAATCCTGCAGACCTCCCCTTCCCTCAACCTCCCACGAAGTCCACCTCGCCCGAACTCCACCTCCACTGACCTCCACTTCCCTCCACCTCCCCTCTGACCACCCTTTCTCTCCAAATCCACCTTACGCCAACTTGCCCACTGATGTCCCCTTCCCTCCATTTTCCCCTCAACCTCGCTTTCCTTACACCACCCCACTGACCTCTCTTTCCCTCCTCCTCATCCCTCTGACCTCCCCTTGCCTCCATCACTCCCTTCTGCCATTTCCATCCCTCCACCTCTCCCCATACCATCCCTTCCGTGCACCTCGCCTCTCACCTACCCTTCTCTTCACCTTTGCATCCCCACCTCCCCTCTAACATCCCTTCCCTCCACCTACATTTCTCTCCACCTTCACGACCTCCCCTTCCCTTCAACTCGCCCCTCTGCCATTCCCTTCCCTCCATCTCCCCTGACCTCCCCTTCCCTGCACATCTCACCTCACCTCCACTTTTCTTCACCACCCCATCCCTCCACCTCCCTCTCTATCCTCCACTTCCCACCACCTCCACAACCTCCACATCCTCCACCTACCCTTCCCACCACCTTGCTTCTGAGCTCTCCATTCCTCCATCTCCCCTTTGACCTGCCCTTCCCTCCAACCCTCCCCCAACCTCTCCTACCCTCACCTCCACACAACTACCCCTTCCATCCATCTCTCCCCGATGTCCACTTCCCTACACCTCCTCCAACCTCCCTTTCCCTCCACCTCCAATCTGACCTCCCCTTCCCTGCATTACCCCTGACCTCCCCTTCCCTCAACCACCACCCGAATTCCCTTACCTCTGCCCCTCACTCCAATATCCCTTTCCCTCCATACTCTTCCTCCGACTTCCCCTCACCTCCCCTCACCTCCCCTTCCTTCCACCTCTCACTGAAACCCCTTTTCCTCCTAATCTCCCAGACCTATCCTTCCCTACACCTCCACCTCACCTTCGTTTCACCTCTCCCGACCTCCCGTTCCCTCACCTCACCCCTCTGTCCTGCACTTCCCTCTACCTCCCCTTCCCTCCATCTACCCCCGACCTCCCCTTCCCTCCACCTTTCCCCCGACCGATCCTTCCCTCACCTCACCCCTGACCTCCCCTTCCCTCCACCTCCCATTCCCTCCTTCTCACCCTGATCATCCCTTCCCTCCATCTTACCCCTACCACCCCCTGAAATCACCTGAACTCCAACTCTCCCGTGACCTCCCGTTCCCTCCAGCTCTCCCACGACCTCCCTTTCCCTCCACTTCTCCCCTCTGCTCTTCCATTCCCTCCACCTCCCCTGACCTCCCCTTCCCTACACCTCAATCCTCTGCACTTTTCTTCCCTCCAGCTCTCCCATGACCTCCGCTTCACTTTTCCACTGACCTACCCTTCCCTCCACCTCTCCCCTCTGACCACACCTTCTCTTCACCTCCCTGTCCCTCCACCTCCCCCTCTAACCTCATCTTCCATCCTTTTTCTTTTTTCTTTGGCTTGGCTTCGCAGACGAAGATTAATGGAGGGGCAATGTCCACGTCAGCTGCAGGCTCGTTTGTGGCTGACAAGTCCGATGTGGGACAGGCAGACACGGTTGCAGTGGTTGCAGGGAAAATTGATTGGTTGGGGTTGGGTGTTGGGTTTTTCCTCCTTTGTCTTTTTTCAGTGAGGTGGGCTCTGCAGTCTTCTTCAAAGGAGGTTGCTGCCCGCTGAACTGTGAGGTGCCAAGATGCACAGTTTGAGGTGATATCAGCCCACTGGCGGTGGTCAATGTGGTAGGCACCAAGAGATTTTTTTAGGCAGTCCTTGTACCTCTTCTTTGGTGCAACTCTGTCTCAGTGGCCAGTGGAGAGCTTGCCATATAACACAATCTTGGGAAGGCAATGGTCCTCCATTCTGGAGACGTGACCTACCCAGCGCAGTTGGATCTTCAGCAGCGTGGATTCGATACTGTCGGCCTCTGCCATCTCGAGTACTTCGATGTTGGTGATAAAGTCGCTCCAATGAATGTTGAGGATGGAGCGGAGACAATGCTGGTGGAAGCGTTCTAGGAGCTGTAGGTGATGCCGGTAGAGGACCCATGATTCGGAGCCGAACAGGAGTTTGGGTATGACAACGGCTCTGTATTATTAATCTTTGTGAGGTTTTTCAGTTGGTTGTTTTTCCAGACTCTTTTGTGTAGTCTTCCAAAGACGCTATTTGCCTTGGCGAGTCTGTTGTCTATCTCCATCGATCCTTGCATCTGATGAAATGGTGCAGCCGAGATAGGTAAATTGGTTGACCGTTTTGAGTTTTGTGTGCCCGATGGAGATGTGGGGTGCTGGTAGTCATGGTGGGGAGCTGGCTGATGGAGGACCTCAGTTTTCTTCAGGCTGACTTCCAGGCCAAACATTTTGGCAGTTTCCGCAAAACAGGACGTCAAGCGCTGAAGAGTTGGCTCTGAATGGGCAACTAAAGCGGCATCGTCTGCAAAGAGTAGTTCACGGACAAGTTGCTCTTGTGTCTTGGTGTGAGCTTGCAGGCACCTCAGATTGAAGAGACTGCCATCCGTGCGATACCGGATGTAAACAGCGTCTTCATTGTTGAGGTCTTTCATGGCTTGTTTCAGCATCATGCTGAAGAAGTTTGAAAAGAGGGTTGGTGCGAGAACACAGCCTTGCTTCATGCCATTGTTAATGGAGAAGGGTTCAGAGAGCTCATTGCTGTATCTGACCCGACCTCACCCTCTAACCTCATCTTCCATCCATCTCCCCCCTGACTTCCCATTCACTACAACTTTTCCCTGAGCACCCCTTCCCATTGCCACTCCTGACTTCCCCTTCCAACCACCACCACTCTACTTCCATTCCCTCCACCTCTCCCATGACATCCACTTCCCTCACCTCTGCCTCTGTCCTCCACGCCTCATTTCCCCCTCTGACCACCCATTCCCACTCCTCACCCCTGAACTCCCCTACCCTCCACCTCCCCATGATTTCCCATTCCCTCCATCTCTCCCCCGAACTCCCCTTTCCTCCATCACCCCTTGAGAAAATAGTTGTTACAAAGGAAGTAATGATGGAGAAACTAATGGGACTAAAGCCAGACAAATCACCTTGTCCTGATGATATGCATCCAAGGGTTCTGAAGGAAACGGCAGAAGTTATAGTTGATGCATTGGTGGTCATATACCACAATTCCTTGGATTCTGGGCAGGTCCCGGCAGACTGGAAGACAGCAAATGTCACGCCACTTTTTAAGAAGGGATGTAGGCAGAAGACTGGAAATCATCGGCCAATTAGCTTGACGTCTGTGGTTGGAAAAATGCTTGAAGCCGTCATTAAAGATGAAATAGTGAAACTTTTGGAACGTAAAGGTTCAATCAGGCAGACGTAGCATGGTTTTAGAAAGGGAAGATCTTGTTTGACAAACTTGTTAGGATTCTTTGAGGATATAATGGGTGCGGTGGATAGAGGGGAACAGGTTGATGTTGTATATTTGGATTTCCAGAAAGCGTTTGATAAGGTGTCACACAAAAGACTTATCAGTAAGTTACAGGAAAGTGGAGTCCGGGGAAGTATATTGGCCTGGATTGAAAATTGGTTGTCTGACAGGAGGCAGAGGGTCGGGATAAATGGGAGTTTTTCAGGTTGGCAGAGAATGGTAAATGGGGTGCCGCAGGGGTCAGTGTTAGGCCCACAACTGTTCATCATTTACATTGATGACTTGGAGGAGGAGACAAAATGTGGTGTAGCCAAGTTTGCGAATGACACCAAATTGAGTGGAAGAGCAAATTGTAATGAGGATGTGGCGAATCTGCAGAGGGATATAGTTAAGCTGGATGAGTGGAACGGCAGATGGAGTACAATGTTAGTAAGTGTGAGGTTATCCACTTTGGCAAGAAAAATAAAAGAGCTGAATATTATATAAAGGGTGAAAAACTACAGCATGCTGTTGTGCAGAGGGACTCGGGAGTGCTTGTGCATGAATCGCAAAAAGTTAGGTTGCAGGTGCAGCAGGTTATTAAGAAGGCAAATGGAATGTTGGACTTCATCGCTAGAGGAATTGAATTCAGGAGTAGGGAGGTAATGTTGCAACTGTATAAGGTACTGGTGAGACCGCACCTGGAGTACTGCGTCCAGTTCTGATCTCCATATTTGAGGAAGGATATACTGGCTTTGGAGACGGTCCAGTGGAGGTTTACTAGGTTGATCCCTGGGATGAAGGGGTTGACTTATGATGAAAGATTAAATCGTCTTGGATTGTATTCGCTCGAGTTCAGAAGAATGAGAGGAGATCTTATAGAAACATATAGGATTATGAGGGTATGGATAGGATAGATGTAGGAAGGTTTTTTGAGCTGGCCGGGGAAACTAAAACGAGAGGACACAGTCTCAAGATTCGGGGGAGTAGATTTAGGATAGAGATGAGGAAAAATAGTTTTTTCTCAGAGAGTAGTGAATGTTTGGAATTCTCTAACCAGGGAAGTGGCTGAGGCTGCCTCATTAAACATATTTAAAATTCGGTTATATAAATTTTTACATGATAGAGGAATTAGGGGATATGGGGAGATGGCAGGTAGGTGGAATTAGGTCATAAATTAGATCAGCCATGATCATATTGAATGGCGGAGCAGGCTCGATGGGCCATTTTTGGCCTACTCCTGTTCCTACTTCCTATGTTCCTATGTTCCTATGTCCCCTTCTCTCCACAACCCCCATGACTCACTTCCCACCATGTATCTCCTCTAATCTACCCTTTCATCCTGTGGCCACCAGACCTCCCCTTCCACTCTGATCTCCTCTTCCCATCCTCGCCTTCCTTCAACCACCCCTTTGACCACACCTTCCCTCCACCTCCCCTGGACCATCCCTTCCCTCAACCTCCCCCGAAGTCCACCACCCACGAACTCTTCCTCCACCAACCTCCCCTTCCCTCCACCTCCCTTCTGACCTCCCCTTCTTTCCATATCCACCTTACCCCTTCCCCTCTGATCTCCCCTCCCCTCCAGCTTCCCCTGAAAATCGCTTTCCTTACACCACCCCACTGACATCACTTTCTCTCCTCCTTATCCCTCTAACCTCACCTTTCCTCCACCTATTCCCAACCTCCCTTCCCTCACCTCTCCCCTGACCTCCCATTACTTCCACCTGTGCTTCCCTACACCTCCCCCTGAGCTCCCCTTCTCACCATTTCCCACTGACCTCCGTTTCCCTCCACCACTCCCCTCTGCACTTTCCATCCATCCACCTCCCCTTCTCTCCACCTCCCCTTGCCTCCACCTCCCGGAACTCACATTCCCTCCACCTCTCCCTTCTGCAGTTCCCTTCCATCCATCTCCCCTGAGCTCCCCTTACCTCCATCTTTCCCCTTTGCACTTTCCATCCCTCCACCTCTCCCCATACCATCCCTTCCGTGCACCTCGCCTCTCACCTACCGTTCTCTTCACCTTCGCATCCCCCACCTCCCCCTCTAACGTCCCTTCCCTCCACCTACATTTCTCTCCACCTTCACGACCTCCCCTTCCCTTCAACTCTCCCCTCTGCTGTTCCCTTCCCACCATCTCCCCTGACCTCCCCTTCCCTCCACCTTACCACTCTGCACTTTCCATCACACCACCTCTCCCCGACCTCCCCTTCCCTCTACATCTCCCCTCTCTCCTCCACTTTTCATCACCTACCCTTCCAACCACCACTCTTCTGAACTATCCTTTCCTCTTTCTCCACTTTGACCTCCCCTTCCCTCCACTTCTCTCCTCAGACCTCTCATTCCCTCTACCTCTCCTCTGACCTCCACTTCCCTCTAACACTCCCCCAACCTCTCCTTCCCTCAGCTCTACACAATCACCCCGTCCATCCATCTACACCCGACGTCCACTTCCATACACCTCCTCCAAACTCCCCTTCCCTCCACCTCCAATCTGACCTCCCATTCCCTGCATTACCCCTGACTTCCCCTTCCCTCAACCACCACCCGAACTCCCTTCCCTCTACTCCTCACTCCAATATCCATTTCCCTACATACTCTCCCTCTGACTTCCAATTCCCTCCACCTCCCCTCACCTCCACTTCCTTCCACCTCTCCCCGACCCCCCCTTTTCCTCCTCTACTCCCAGACCTCCCATTCCCTCCACCTCCCCGGATCACCCCTTGCATCCATCCTACCCCTACCTCGCCTTCCTTTCACCACCCCTGAACTCACCTGCACTCCAACTCTCCCCTGACCTCCCCATACCTCCACCACTCCCATGACCTCCCTTTCCCTCCACTTCTCCCCTCTGCTCTTCCTTTCCCTCCACCTCCCCTGACCTTGCCTTCCCTACACCTCAATCCTCTGCACTTTCGCTCCCTCCAGCTCTCCCCTCCGCTTCACTTTTCCACTGACCTACCCTTCCGTCCACCTCTCCCCTCTGACCAGACCTTCCATCCACCTCCCCCTGAATTCCCATTCACTACAACTTTCCCCTGAACACCCCTTCCCTCCGCCACACCCGACTTCCCCTTCCAACCACCACCACTCTTCTTTCATTCCCTCCACCTTGCCCCTTCCCACCACTTCCCTCCACCTGCCTTCTGACCTCGCCTTCGCTCCACCTCTCCCATGATATCCACTTCCCTCACCTCTGCCTCTGTCCCCTCATTTCCCCCTCTGACCCCCCATTCCCACTCCTCACCCCTGAACTCCCCTACCCTCCACCTCCCCATGACCTCCCCTTCCCTCCACCTCTCCCCCGAACTCCCCTTTCCTCCATCACCCCTCTGTTGTCCCCTTCTCTATACAACCCCCATGACTCCCTTTCCACCACGACTCTCCTCCAATCTACCCTTTCATCCTGTGGCCCCCAGACCTCCCCTTCCATTCTGATCTCCTCTTCCCTCCATCCTCGCCTTCCTTCAACCACCCCCCTGACCCGTCCACCTGCCCCGGACCTCCCCTTCCCTTAACCTCCCCCGAAGTCCACCTCCCCCGAACTCCACCTCCACCGACCTCCCCTTCCCTCCACCTCCCCTCTGACCTCCCCTTCTCTCCATATCCACCTTACCCCAACTTCCCCTCTGATCTTCCCTCCTCTCCATCTTCCCCTCAACCTCGCTTTCCTTACACCACCCCACGACGTCAATTTCCCTCCTCCTCATCCCTCTAACCTCCCCTTGCCTCCTCCTCTTCCTGACCTCCCTTCCCTCACCTCTCCCCTGACCTCCCATTCCCACCATTTCCCACTGACCTCCACTTCCATCCACGACTCACCTCCGCAATTTCCATCACTTCACCTGTCCCCTGACCTCCCCTTCCCTGCACCTCTCCTCTCTAAACTCCCCTTCCCTCCACCTCCCCTACCCTCCACCTCCCCTTGCGTCCACCTCCCCTCCCCTTCCCTCCATCTCCTGGAACTCCCATTCCCTCCACCTTGCCCCTCTGCAGTTCCCGTCCATCGATCTCCCCTGACCTCACCTTCCCTCCACCTCTCCCCTCCACACTTTCCATCCCTCCACCTCTCCCCATACCGCCCCTTCCTTGCACCTCCCCTCTCACTTCCCCTTCTCTTCACCTTCACATCCTCCACCTCCCCCACTAACATCCCCTTCTCTCCATCCACACCTCTCCACCTCCCACATCTCCTCTTCCCTCCAACTCACCCCTCCGCACTTTCCATCCTTCCACCTCTCCGCTGACCTCCCCTTCCCTGCATCTCCAAGATCTCCACCTCCCCCACATCCCCTTCCCACCACCTCTCTTTTGAAATCTCCTTTCCTCCATCTCCCCTTTGACCTCCCCTTCCGTCCACTTCTCCCCACAGACCTCTCCTTCCCTCTACCTCTCCTCTGACCTTTCCTTCCCTCCAAAACTCCCCGACCTCTACTTCCCTCACCTCCACATAAGCACCCCTTCCATTCATCTATCCCCGACGTCCACTTCCCTACATCTCCTCCAACCTCCCCTTCCCTCCTCCTCCAACCTCCCCTTCCCTCCATTTCCAATCTGATCTCCCTTTCCCTGCATTCCCAGCTGAACTCCCCTTCCTTCAACCTCTCACTCCGACATCCCTTTCGCTCGATACTCTCCCTCCGACTTCCCCTTCCCTCCAACTAACCCTCACCTCTCCTTCCTTCCACTTCTCCCTGACCTCCCCTTTCCTCCTCTTCTCCCTGACCCCCTTTTCTTCCTCCTCTCCCAGACCTCTCCTTCCCTACACCTCCACCTCTGACCTCGCCTTCGCTGCACCTCTCCCGACCTCCCCTCCCCTCACCTCTCCCCTCTGTCCTCCCTTTCCCTCTACCTCCCCTGTAACCTCCCCTTCCATCCATCTACCCCGTGACCTTCCCTTCCCTCCACCTTTCCCCCCATTCACCCATCCCTCACCTCACTCCTGACCTCCCATTCCCTCCAACTGCCCCTGATCGCCCCTTCCATCCATCTTACCCCTACCTCGCCTTCCTTCCACCACCCACTGAAATCACCTGCACTCCAATTCTCACCTGACCTTCCCATCCCTCCACCTCTCCCACAACCTCCCTTTCCCTCCACCTCTCCCCTTTGCTCTTCCTTTCCCTCCACCGCCCCTGACCTTGCCTTCCCTACACCTTAATCCTCTGCACTTTCCTTCCCTCCAGCTCTCCCATGACCTCTGCTTCACTTTTCCACTGACCTACCCTTCCCTCTCCCCTCTGACCACATTCTCTTCACCTCCCCATCCCCCCACCTCCCCTTCTAACCTCACCTTCCATCTACCTCCCCCCGAATTCCCATTCACTACAACTTTCCCCTGATTTCCCCTTCCCTCCGCCACCCCCAACTTCCCCTTCCAACCACCATCACTCTACTTCCATTCCCTCCACCTCCCCCTTGCCACCCCTTCCCTCCAACTACCTTCTGAACTACCCTTCCCTCCACCTCTCCCATGACATCCACTTCCCTCACCTCTGCCTCTGCCCTCCATCCTTCATTTCCCCCTCTGACCACCCATTCCCACTCCTCACACCTGAATGCTCCTACCCTCCACCCCCCATGACCTCCCCTTCCCTCCACCTCTCCCCCTTTCCTCCATCACCCCTCTGATGTCCCCTTCTCTCCACAACCCCCATGACTCCCTTCCCACCACGTTTCTCCTCTCATCTACCCTTTCATTCTGTGGCCTCCAAGACCTCCCCTTCCACTCTGATCTCTTCCCTCCATCTTCCACCCATCCTCCCCTTCCTTCAACCACCCACTGACCTCACCTTCCGTCCACCTTCCCCGGACCTCCCCTTCTCTCAACCTCCCCCGAAGTCCACCTCCCATGAACTCCATCTCTACCGACCTCCCCTTCCCTCCACCTCCCCTTCCCTCCACCTCCCCTCTGACCTCCCCTTCTCTTCATATCCACCTTACTCAATTTCCCCTCTGATCTCCCCTCCCATCCATCTTCCCGTCAACCTCGCTTTCCTTACACCACTCCACTGATGTCACTTTCCCTCCTCATCCCTCTGACCTCCCCTTGCCTTCACCTCTTCCCGTCCTCCCTTCCCTCACCTCTCCCCTGACCTCTCATTACCTCCACCTGCGCTTCCCTTCAACTCCCCATGAGTTCCCTTTCCCACCATTTCCCACTGACCTCCGCTTCCATCCATGACTCCCCTGCGCACTTTCCATCCCTCCACCTCTCCCCTGACCCCTTCCCTGCACCTCTCCCCTCAACCTCCCCTTCCCTCCACCTCCCCTTCCCACCACGTTCCGGAATTCCCATTCCCTCCACCTCTCCCTTCTGCATTTCCCATCCATCTATCTCCCCTGAACTCACCTTCCTTCCACCTCTCCCCTCCACACTTACAATCCCTCCACCTCTCCCCATACTGCCCCTTCCTTGCACCTACCCTTCTCTTCACCTTCACATCCCCCACCTCTCCCTACACTCTGTCCTCCCCTTCCCTCTACATCCCCTCTACTTCCCCTTCCCTCCACCTTACCCCCACCGACCCTTCCCTCACATCTGCCCTGACCTACCCTTCCTTCCATTTCCCATTCTCTCCATCTCCCCTGATCTCCCTTTCCCTCCATTTTACCCCCTACCTCGCCTTCCTTTCACCACCCCTGACCTCACCTGCCCTCCAACTCTCCCCTGACCTCCCTTTCCCTCCACCTCTTGCACAACCTCCCTTTCACTTCACTTCTCCCCTCTGTGTTTCCATTCCCTCCCTCCACCTCCCCTGACCTCCCCTTCCCTACACCTCAATCTTCTGCACTTTCCTAACCTCCATCTCTCCCCTGACCTCCCCTTCACCTCTCCCCTGACCTCCCCTTCACCTCTCCCCTGACCTACCCTTCTCTAACATCCCTTTTCCTCCACCTACAATTCTCTCCACCTCCCCGACCTCCCCTGCCATTCAACTCTCCCCTCTGCCGTTCACTTCCCTCCACCTCTCCCCTGACCTCCTCTTCCCTGCATCTGCACGACCTCCACATCCCCCACTTCCCTTTCCCACCACCTCTCTTCTGAACTGTCCTTTCCTCCATCTCCCCTTTCACCTCCCCTTCCCTCCACTTCTCCCCTCGGACCTCTCCTTCCCTCTACCTCTCCTCTGACTTCTCATTCCCTCCAACTCTCCCCGACCTCTACTACCCTCACCTCCACACAAGCATCCCTTCCATCCATCTACCCCCGACGTCCACTTCCCTACATCTCCTCCAACCTCCTCTTCACTCCACCTCCAATCTGACCTCCCCTTCCCTGCATTTCCCTCTGAACTCCCCTTCCTTCAACCACCACCCGAACTTCCTTCCCTCTGCCCCTCACTCTGACATCCCTTTCCCTTGATACTCTCCCTCTGACTTTCCCTTCCCTTTCCCTCACCTCCCCTTCCTTCCACCTATCCCCACCTCCCTGCTCCTGTTCTCCCAGACCTCCACTTCCCTGCACCTCCCCCTCTGACTTTGCCTTCCCTCACCTCTCCCCAACACCCCCTCTAAATTCTCCTTCCCTCCATCTATCCCCTGATCTCCCCTTTCCCCCACCGACCATTCCCTCACATCTCCCCTGACCTCCCCTTCCCTCTACCTCCCATTCCCTCCATCTCCCCCTGATCATCCCTTCCCTCCTTCTTACCCCCTACCTCACCTTCCTTTCACGACCTCACCTCCCCACCAAAACTCTCCTGACCTCCCCTGCCCTCCACCTCTCCCACGACCTCCCCTTTTCTCCAGCAGCCCTCTGATGTCCCCTTTTCTCCATAACCCCCTTGACTCCCTTCCCATCACCTCTCTTCTCTGATCTACCCTTCCATCCTGTGTCCCCCAGACATCCCCTTCCCTCTGTCTCACCCTGACCTCCACTTCCATTCTGATCTCCTCTTCCCTCCATCATGTCCCCATCCTCGCCTTTCTTCAACCACCCCCTGACCGCAACTTCCCTCCATCTCCCCGAACTCCACCTCACCCGAATTCCACCTCCACTGACCTCCCCTTCCCTCCACCTCCCCTCTGACCTCCCCTTCCCTGCATATCCTCCTGATGCCAACTTCCCCTCCACCTACCATTCCCTCCATCACCCCCTGAGCTCCCATTTCCTCCATTCCCCACTGTCCTCCGCTTACCGGGGGTAACTCTTACTAAGCAGGGATAAGGAGACCTTTGATGCACTTTCCATCCCTCTAACCTCTCCCCTGACCTCCCCTTCCCTGGACATCTCCCCTCTCACCTCCACTTTTCTTCACCTCCCCATCCCTCCCCCTCCCCCACTATCCTCCCCTTCCCTCCACCTCCACGACCTCCACGACCCCCACCACCCCTTCCCAAAACCTGAACTCTCCTTTCATCCATCTCCCCTTTGACCTCCCCTTCCCTCCACTTCTCCCCTCTGACCTCTCCTTCCCTCTACCTCTCCTCTGACCTTCCCTTCCCTCCAACATTCCCTGACCTCTACTACCCTCACCTCCACACAACCACCCCTTCCATCCATCTACCCCTGACATCCACTTCCCTACACCTCCTTCAACCTCCCCTTCCCTGCACCTCAAATCTGGCCTCCCCTTCCCTGCATTCCCCCTGACATCCGCTTCCTTTAACCACCACCCGAACCCTTTCCTCTGCCCCTCACTCCGACATCCCTTTCCCTCGATACTCTCCCTCCGACTTCCCCTTCCCTCCAACTAACCCTCACCTTCCCTTCCTTCCACCTATCCCCCACCTCCCCGCTCCTGTTCTCCCAGATCTCCCCTTCCCTGCACCTCCCCCTCTGACCTCGCCTTCGCATTACCTCTCCTCGACCTCCCCTTCCCTCACCTCTCCCCTCACCTCCCCTCCCCTCCACCTACACTCTGTCCTCCCCTTCCCTCTACATCCCCTCTACTTCCCCTTCCCTCCACCTTACCCCCACCGACCCTTCCCTCACATCTCCCCTGACCTACCCTTCCCTCCATTTCCCATTCCCTCCATCTCCCCTGATCTCCCTTTCCCTCCATTTTACCCCCTACCTCGCCTTCCTTTCACCACCCCTGACCTCACCTGCCCTCCAACACTCCCCTGACCTCCCCTTCCCTCCACCTCTCGCACGACCTCCCTTTCACTTCACTTCTCCCCTTTGCGTTTCCTTTCCCTCCCTCCACCTCCCCTGACCTCCCCTTCCCTACACCTCAATCTTCTGCACTTTCCTAACCGCCCCCTCTCCCCTGACCTCCCATTCACCTCTCACCTGACCTACCCTTCTCTCCACCTCTCCCCTCTACACCTTCTCTTCACCTCAACGTCCGTCCAACTCCCCCTCTAACCTCACCTTCGATCCACCTCCCCCTGACTTTCCATTCACTAAGTTTCCCCCGACCACCCGTTCTCTCCGCCACCCCCGACTTCCCCTTCCAACCACCACCCCTCAACTTCCATTCCCTCCACCTTCCCCCTGCCCACCCCTTCCCTCCACCTGCCTTCTGACCTCCCCTTCCTCCACTCTCCTGACATCCACTTCCCTCACTTCCGCCTCTGACCTCCACCTCCCACTTCCCCCTCTGACCACACATTCCCACACCTCATCTCTGAACTCCCCTTCCCTCCACCTCACCCTGACCTCCCCTTCTCTCCATCTCTCCCTCGACCTCCCCTTTCCTCCAGCAGCCCTCTGATGTCCCCTTTTATCCACAACCCCATTGACTCCCTTCCCATCACCTCTCTTCTCTGATCTACCCTTCAATCCTGCCCCCAGACATCCCCTTCCCTCTGCCTCACCCTGACCTCCACTTCCATACTGATCTCCTCTTCCCTCCATTGTGTACCCATCCTCGCCTTTCTTCAACCACCCCCCGACCTCAGCTTCCGTCCACCTCCCCAGACCTCCCCTTCCCTCCACCTCCCCTTCCCTCCACCTCACCCAAATTCCACCTCCACTGACCTCCTCTTCCTTCCACCTCCCCTCTGACATCCCCTTCCTTGCATATCTCCCTGATGCCAACATCCCCTCCACCTCCCATTCACTCCATCACCCCCCTGAGCTCCCCTTTCCTCCATATTCCACTGTCCTCCTCTTACCACCACTTCTCCCCTCGGCACTTTCCATCCCTCCACCTCTCCCCTGACCTCCCCTTCCCTGCACAGCTCCCCTCTCACCACCACTTTTCATCACCTCCCCATCCCTCCCCCCTATCCTCTACTTCCCTCCACCTCCACGACCTCCACGTCCCCACCACCCCTTCCCAAAATCTCTCTTCTGAACTCTCCTTTCCTCCATCTCCCCTTTGACCACCCCTTCCCTCCACTTCACTCCTCTCACCGCTCTTTCCCTCTACCTCTCCTTCCCTCTACCTCTCCTCTCCTCCCCTCCACCTCCAATCTGACCTCTCCTTCCTTCTACCTCCCCTCTAACCTCCCATTTCCTCCATCTACCCCTTGATCTCTCCTTTCCTCCATCTACCCCCCACCTTGCCTTCTTTTCACCACCGCCTGACCTCACCTGCCCTCCAACTCTCTCCAGACCTCACGTTCCCTCCACCTCTGCCACAACCTCACCTTCCCTCAATTACCACTCAAACTCCCTTCTCTCTGCCCCTCATGTTGACATCCCTTTCCCTCCATAATCTCCCTCCGTCTTCCCCTTCCATCCACCTCCCCCTCACCTTCCTTCCACCTCTCCCCAACCTCCCATTTCCTCCTCCTCTCCCAGTGCTCCCCTTCCCTACACATCCCCCTCTGACCTCTCCTTCGCTTCACCTCTCCCTGACCTCCCCTTCACTCACCACTCCCCTGACTTCCACTCCCCTCCACCACTGTCCTCCCCTTCCCTCTACCTTCCCTCTATCCTCCCTTTCCCTCCACCTACACTCTGACATCCCCTTCCCTCCACCTTTCACCTGACCGACCATTCCCTTACCTCACCCCTGAACTCCTCTTCCCTCCACCTCCCATTCCCTCCATCTCCCCTGATCTCCTCTTCACTCCATCTTATCCCCTATCTCACGTTCCTTCAACCACCCCCTGACCTCAGCTTCCTTCCACCTCACCCGACCTCCTTTTCCCTTTATCTCCCCCGAACTCCACCTCCACTGATAAACCCTTCCCTTCACCTGACCTCTGACCCCTTCCCTGCATATCCCTCTGATGCCATCTTCCCCTCTGATCTCCCATTCCCTCCATGTTCCCCTACCTCACAATCCTTTCACCACCCCGTGACCTCACCTGCCCTCCAACTCTCCCCTTCCCACACATTCCCTCCACATCTCTTCTGACCTCCCCTTCTCTCGACCTCTCCCATGACATCCACTTCCCTCACCTCCGCCTCTGACCTCCACCCCTCACTTACCCCTCTTACCACCCATTCCACCACCTCACCCTTGAACACCCCTTCCCTCCAAGTCTCCCCTGACCTCCCATTCCCTCCACCTCTCCCCATATCTCCCCTTCCCTGCACCTCCCCTCTCACCTCCCCTTCTCTTTACATTCCCATTCCCCCACCTCCCCCTCTAAACTCCCCTTCCCCCTCAACCTCCCCTTCCCTCCACCTCTCCCCTATGCCATTCCCTTCCCTCCATCTCCCCTGACCTCCCATTCCCTCCACCTCACCCCTCCGCACTTTGCATCCCTCCAACTCTCCCCTGAACTCCTCTTCCCTGCTCCTCTCCGCTGTAACTTCCCCTTCCCTTCACCTCCACATCAATCCACCTCCGCGGTCTCCACCTCCCCCACCTCCCCTTCCCACAACCTCTCTTCTGAACTCCATCTCCCCTCTGACCTCCCCTTCCCTCCAACACACCCCCAACTGCTCCTTCCCTCACCTCCACCCCTTCCATCCATCTACTCCCGATATCCACTTACCTACACCTCCTCCAACCTCCCCTTCCCTTCACCTCCAATCTGATCTCCCCTTCCCTGCAATTGCCCCGACCTCCCCTTCCCTCAATCACCACCCGAACTCCCATCCCTCTGCCCCTCACTCTGACAACCCTTTCCCTCCATATTTTCCCTCCGACTTCCCCTTCCCTCCACCTCCCCCTCACTTCCCCTTCCTTCCACCTCTCCTCAAACTCCCCTTTCCTCCTCTTCTCCCAGACCTCCCCTTCCCTCCATCTCCCCTCTGACCTCACCTTCGCTTTACCTCTCCCCGACCTCCCCTTCCCACATCTCTCCCCTGACCTCCCTTCCCCTTCACCTCCACTCTGTCCTCCCTTTCTCTCTACCTCCCCTAACCTCTCCTTCCCTCCATCTAGCCCTGACCTCCCTTTCCCTCAACCTCTCATTACCTACATCTCCCCCTGATCTCCCCTTCCCTCCACCTCTCCCTCTACCTCCCCTTTCCTCCTCCACCCCTCTGTCCCCTTCTCTCCACAACCCCCTTGTGACACCCTGCTCACCACCTATTTTCAATGATCTACCCTTCCATCCTGTGGCCCCCAGATCTCCCCTTCCCTCCACCTCCCCCTGACATCCACTTCCATTCTGATCTCCTCTTCCCCCTGAACTCATCTGCCCTCCAACTCTCCCCTGACCTCCCCTTCCCTCCACCATTCCCACGACCTCCCTTTCTCTCCAATTCTCTCCTCTGCATTTCCCTTCACTCCACCTGTCCCTCCAGATCCCCCTCTAATATCACCTTCCATCCACCTCCCCCTGATTCCAATTAACTACAACTTTCCCCCGACCACTTCTTCCCTCCATCACCCCCCTACTTCCCCTTCCCACCACCACCCCTAGACTTCCCTTCCCTCCACCTCCCCTTCCCTCCACCTCCCCATCCCACCCCTTCCCTCCACCTCCTTTCTGACATCCGCTTCCCTCCACCTCTCCCCTGACAACCACTTCCCTCACCTCTGCATCTGACCTCCACCCCTCTCTTCCCATTCTGACTACCCATTCCCACACCTAACCCCTGAACTCACCTTCCCTCCACCCCCTGACCTCCCCTTCCCTCCACCTCACCCCTGACCTCTCCATTCCTCCACCTCCCCTCTGATGTCCCCTTCTCTCCACAACCCTTTGACTCCCTTCCCAACTCCTCTCTTCTCTGATCTACCCTTCCATCCTCTGGCCCCCAGACCTCTCCTACCCTCCACCTACCCCTGATGTCCACTTCCACTCTGATCTCCTCTTCCCTCCATCTTCCCCCATCCTCGCCTTTCTTCAACCACCCCTCTGACCTCTCTTTCCCTCTACCTCTCTGACCTCCCCTTCACTCAAACACTCCCCCAACCTCTCCTTGCCACACCTCCACATGACCACCCTTTCCATCCATCTACCCCAATGTCCAATTCCCTACACCTCCTCCAACCTCCCCTTCTCTCCACCTCCAATCTGACCTCCACTTCCCTGCATTTCCCCCTGACCTCCCCTTCCCTCAACTACCATCTGAACTCCCTTCCCTCTGCCCCTCACTCTGACATCCCTTTCACTCCAATCTCTCCCTCCAACTTCCCCTTTCCTCCTCTCCCCCACACCTCTATTTCCTTCCACCTCTCCCCGACCCTTCCTTTCCTCCTCCTCTCCAAGATCTCCCCTTTCCTACACCTCCCCCTCTGACCTCACCTTCACTTCACCTCTCCCCTGACCTCTCCAACCCTCCACTTCCACTCTGTCCTTCTCTTCCCTCTACCTCCCCTCTAACATCCCCTTTCCTCCACCTAACACTTACCTCCCCTTCCCTCCACCTTTCGCCCGACCGACCATTCCCTCACCTCACCCCTGACTTCCCCTTCCCTCCACCTCCCATTCCATACATCTCCCCCTGATCTCCCCTTCCCTCCATCTTACCCCCTACCTCGCTGTCCTTCAACCACCCACCTGACCTCAGCTTCCATCCATCTCGCCCTGACCTCCCCTTCCCTCCACCTCCCCCGAACTCCAGCTCACCTGAACTCCACCTCCTCTAATATCCCCTTCCCTGCACCTCTCCCCTCCAACCTCCCCTTCCCTCCACCTCAATCCTCTGCATTTTCCTTCCCTCCACCTCTCCCCTGACCTCCCCTTCACCTCTCCTCTGACCTCCCCTTCCCTCACCTCTCACCTGACCATGTTCCCTCCCTTCCCCCTGAGCTCCCCTTCCCTCCATTTCCCTCTGACCTGCACTTCCTCTCTGATCACCCCTTGCCTTCATCTCCCCTTGCCTCCATCTCCCCCTGAACTCCCCCTTCCATCCATTTCCCACTGACCTCATTCTCTATCCTCCTCATCCCTTTGACCTCCCCTTCCCTCCACTTCCCCCTCTGACCTCCCCTTCCCTCCACCTACAACCTGACCTCCCCTTCCCTCCACCTTTCCCCCAACCGACCATTCCCTCACCTCACCCCTGACTTCCCCTTCCCTCCACCTCCCATTCCATACATCTCCCCCTGATCTCCCCTTCCCTCCATCTTACCCCCTACCTCGCTGTCCTTCAACCACCCCCCTGACCTCAGCTTCCATCCATCTCGCCCTGACCTCCCCTTCCCTCCACCTCCCCCGAACTCCAGCTCACCTGAACTCCACCTCCTCTAATATCCCCTTCCCTGCACCTCTCCCCTCCAACCTCCCCTTCCCTCCACCTCAATCCTCTGCATTTTCCTTCCCTCCACCTCTCCCCTGACCTCCCCTTCACCTCTCCTCTGACCTCCCCTTCCCTCACCTCTCACCTGACCATGTTCCCTCCCTTCCCCCTGAGCTCCCCTTCCCTCCATTTCCCTCTGACCTGCACTTCCTCTCTGATCACCCCTTGCCTTCATCTCCCCTTGCCTCCATCTCCCCCTGAAATCCCCTTCCATCCATTTCCCACTGACCTCACTCTCTATCCTCCTCATCCCTTTGACCTCCCATTCCCTCCACTTCCCCCTCTGACCTCCCCTTCCCTCCACCTACAACCTGACCTCCCCTTCCCTCCACCTTTCCCCCGACCGACCATTCCCTCACCTCACCCTTGACCTCCTCTTCCCTCCCCATCCCATTCCCTCCATCTCCCCTGATCTCCCCTTCCCTCCATCTTACCCCCTACCTCGCTGTCCTTCAACCACCCCCTGGACCTCAGCTTCCCTCCACCTTCCTGAACTCCACCTCACCCAAACTCCACCTCCTCTGATATCCCCTTCCCTGCACCTCTCCCCTCTAACCTCCCTTCCCTCCACCTCCCTGATGTCTGCTTCCCTCCACCTCAATCGTCTGCACTTTCCTTCCCTGCACCTCTCCCCTGACCTCACCTTCACCTCTCCTCTGACCTCCCCTTCCCTCCACCTCTCCCCTCTGACCATACCTTCTCTTCACCTCCCCGTCCCTCCCTGACCCCCCTTCCATCAATCTCCCCCTTCCATCAATCTCCCCCTGACCTCCCCTTCCACTCTCATCTCCATTTTCCCCATCCTCGCCTTCCTTCAACCACCACCCTGAACTCACCTTCCGTCCACCTCCCCCCGACCTCCCCTTCCCTTCACTTCCCCTCTGATCTCCCCTTCCCTCCACCTTCCCCCAACCTCTCCTTCCTTCCACCACCCCAATGACCTCATTTTCCCTCCACTTCCCCCCTAACCTCCCCTTCCCTCCACATCTCCCCTATGACTTTCCCTTCCCTCACCTCTCCCCTGACCTCATATTCCCTCCACCTCTCCTTCCCTTCCTTCCCCCTGAGCTCCCCTTCCCTCCATTTCCCTCCGACCTCCACTTCCCCTCTGATCACCTCCCTCCATCTCCCCCGTGCTCCGCTTCCATCCATTTCCCACTGACCTCACTTTCCATCCTCCTCAGCCCTTTGACCTCCTCTTCCCTCCACTTTCACTCTGACCTCCCCTTCCCACCATATTCACCCCGACCTCCCCTTCCACTCCACCTCTCCCTTATGACATTCCCTTCCCTCTACCTCCCCCTAACCTCACATTATCGCCACATCACCTCTGACCTCCTTTCCCTTCACCACCCCTCTGACCTCCCCTTCCCACCATATTCACTCCGACCTCCCCTTCTCTCCACCTCTCCCCTCTGACATTTCCTTCCATACGCCTCCCCCCTGACCTCACATTATTGCCACATCCCCTCTGACCTCCTTTTTCACCACCCCTCTGAGCTCCCCTTCCCTCCACCTCTCCCCTATGACCACTCCTTCCCTCTACCTCTTCTCTGCCCTCCCTTTCCCTCCACACTCCCTGACCCCTCACTTCCAGACAACCACCCCTTCTATCCATCTACCCCTGATGTCCACTTCCCTACACCTCCTCCAATCTCCCCTTCCCTCCACCTCCAATCTGAACTCCCCTTCCCTGCATTTCCCCTTGAACTCCCCTTCCCTCAACCACCACCAAACTCCCTTCCCTCTGCCACTCACTCCGACATCCCTTTCCATCCATACTCTCCCTCTGACTTCTGCTTCCATCCACCTCCCCTCACCTCCCCTTCCTTCCACCTCTCCCCGACTTCCCCTTTCCTCCTCCTCTCCCAGACCTCCCCTTCCCTACACCTCCCTCTCTGACATTGCCTTCACTTTACCTCTCCCTGACCTCCCCTTCCCTCACCTCTCCCCTGACCTCTCTTCCCCTCCACCTCCACTCTGACCTCTCCTGCCTTCTACCTCCCCTCTAACCTTCCCTTTCCTCCATCTACCCCTGATCTCCCCTTTCTCCATCTTCCCCCTACCTCACCTTCATTTCACCACCACCTGTCCTCACCTGCCCTTCAACTCTCCCCAAACCTCTCCTTCCCTCCACCTCCCCTTCCCTCCACCTCCCCTTCCCTCCACCTCCCCTTCCCTCCATCTCCCCCTGATCTCCCATTTCCTCCATCTTCCCCCTACTTCGCCTTCTTTTCACCACCACCTGACCTCACCTGTCCTCCAACTCTCCCCAGACCTCCCCTTTCCTCCACCTCTGCCATGACCTCCCCTTCACTCCACCTCCCCTCTGACCTCCACTTCTCTGCATATCCCCCTGACGCCAACTTCCCCTCTGATCTCCATTTCCCTCCATGTTCCCCCAACCAAGCCTTCCTTCCACCACCCCACTGACCTCACTTTCCCTCCTCCTCATCCCTCTGACCACCCATTCCCTCCACCTCCCCTTCCCTCCATCTCTCCCTGAGCTCCCCTTCCATCCATTTCCCACTGACCTCCGCTTCCCTCCACCTCTCTCCTCCACACTTTCCATCCCCACCTCTCCCCTGACCTCCCCTTCACTGCACCTCTCCCCTTCCCTCCATCTCCTCTTCACTCCAACTCCCGGACCTCCCCTTTCCTCCACCTCTCCCCTCTGTGGTTCGTTTCCCTCCATCTCCCCTGACCTCCCCTTCACTCAATCTCTCCCCTCTGCTGTTCCCTTCTCTCCATCTCCCAGACCTCCCCTTTCCTACACCTCCCCCTCTGACCTCGCCTTCGCATCACCTCTCCTCAACCTCCCCTTCCCTCACCTCTCCCCTGACATTCCCTCCCCTCCACCTGCACTCTGTCCTCCCCTTCTCTCTACCTCCCCTCTAACCTCCCCTTCCCTCCATCTACTCCCCGACCTCCCTTTCCCTCCACCTTTCCCCGACCGACCCTTCCCTCACCCTTCCCCAGACCTCCACTTCCCTGCACCTCCCATTCCCTCCATCTCTCACCTGATCTCCCCTTCCCTCATCTTCCCCACTACCTCCTCCCTTTCACCACCCCTGAACTCACCTGCCCTCTAACTCTCCCCTGACCTCCCCTTCCCTCCACCACTCCCACAACCTCCCTTTCCCTCCAATTTTCTCCTCTGCTTTTCCCTTCACTCCACCTCACCTGACCTCCCCTTCCCTACACCTCAATCCTCTGCACTTTCCTTCCCTCAACCTCTCCCCTGACCTCCCCTTCACCTCTCCCCTGACATTCCCTCCCCTCCACCTGCACTCTGTCCTCCCCTTCTCTCTACCTCCCCTCTAACCTCCCCATCCCTCCATCTACCCCCGACCTCCCTTTCCCTCCACCTTTCCCTGACCGACCCTTCCCTCACCCATCCCCAGACCTCCACTTCCCTGCACCTCCCATTCCCTCCATCTCTCACCTGATCTCCCCTTCCCTCCATCTTCCCCACTACCTCCTCCCCTTCACCACCCCTGAACTCACCTGCCCTCTAACTCTCCCCTGACCTCCCCTTCCCTCCACCATTCCCACAACCTCCCTTTCCCTCCAATTTTCTCCTCTGCTTTTCCCTTCACTCCACCTCACCTGACCTCCCCTTCCCTACACCTCAATCCTCTGCACTTTCCTTCCCTCCACCTCTCCACTGACCTCCCCTTCACCTCTCTCCTGACATACCCTTCCCTTCACCTCTCCCCTCTGATCACACCTTCTCTTCACCTCCCCGTCCCTCCAGATCCCCCTCCAACCTCACCTTCCATCCCTCTGATTCCCATTATCTACAACATTCCCCCGAACACCCCATCCCTCCGCCACCCCCTACTTCCCCTTCCCACCACCACCCCTCGACTTCCCTTCACTCCACCTCCCCTTCCCACCCCTTCCCTCCACCTCTCTTATGACCTCCCCTTCCCTCCACCTCTCCCCTGAAATCCACTTCCCTCACCTCCGCCTCTGACCTCCACCCCTCACTTCCCCCTCTGACCACCCATTCCCACACCTAACCCCTGAACTCCCCTTCCCTCCACCTCTCCCCCGACCTCCCCATTCCTCCACCACCCCTCTGATGTCCCCTTCTCTCACAACCCCTTGACTCCATTCTCAACTCTTCTCTGATCTACCCTTCCATCCTCTGGCCCCCAGACCTCCCCTATCCTCCAACTCCCCTTGATCTCCACCCACTCTGATCTCCTCTTCTCTTCATCTTCCCCCATCCTCACCTTTCTTCAACCACCCCCTGACCTCACCTTTTGTCCACCTCCCCTTCCCTCCACCTCCCCCTCTCTCAGACCAACCCTTCCCTACACCTCCCCCTCTGACCTAGCCTTCCCTTCAACTGTCCCCGACCTCCCCTTCCCTTACCTCTCCTTCCCTCCATCTCCCCCTGAGCTCCCCTTCCCTCCATTCCCACTGACCTCTGCCTCCAATCTGATATCCCCTTCCCTCCATCTTCCCTGATACATCGCCTTCCTTCCACCACCCCACTGACCTCACAATCCCCTCCTCCTCTCCCCTCTGATGTCCCCTTCCCTCCAAATCTCCCCTCTGCCCTTCCCTTCCCTCCACTTCCCCCCTGATCTCCCATCCCACCACCTCCTTCTTGACCTTCCCTTCCCTCCATTTCCCCTTCTAACCTCCCCTTCCCTCCACTTCTCCCCATCATCCCCTATCCTCACCACACCTTTCCTCCTCTCCACTCTGATCTACCATCCATCTTGTTGTCCTCCTACCCCCATTCCCTCAACCTCCCCTCTGTCCTCCCCTTCACTGCATCACCCCCTGACCTCACCTTCCCTCCACCTCACCCTATTACTTCCCATTCCCTTAACAACCTGCCTGATCCCCTTCCCTCCACCTCTCCCCTCACATTTCCTCTACCACCCCCCGACCCCCTTCCCTCTGCCTGTCACTCTGACATCCCTTTCCCTCCATACTATCCCTCTGACCCTCTTCCCTCCACCTCCCCCTCACCTCCCCTTCCCTCCACCTCTCCCCAACCAACCCTTACCTGATCCTTTCCCCGACCTCCCCTTCCCTACACCTTCCACTCTGACCTGGTCTTCCCTTTACCTCTCCCCTGACCTCCCAATCCTTCCACCTCCACTCTGACCTCCCCTTCCCTCTGCTTCCCATTCCCTCCACTTGACTCCACTTGACCTCCTCTTCCCTGACCACCCCTTCCCTCACCTCTCCGCGACCTTCCCTTCTCTGCACCTGTTCCTCTGATCTCGTCTTCCCTTCACCTCTCCCCTAACCTCCCCTTCTCTCCACTTCCCTTCTGACCTCCCCTTTCCTCCATCTCCCCCTGAGCTCCCCTTCCCTCCATTTCCCAATGAACTCTGCTTCCCCTCTGATCTGCCCTTCATTCCATCTTCCCCCTACCTCACCTTCCTTTCACCACCCCCTGAAACCACCTGATCTCAGACTCTCCCCCCAACATCCCCTTCCTTCCACCTCTCCCCAACCTCTCCTTATCTGCTCCTCTCCCCTCTGCACTTTCATCCCCTCCACCTCTCACCTGAACTCCCTTTCACTGCACCTCTCCCCTCTGACCTCTCCTTCTCTTCACTTCCCCATCCATCCACCTCACCCTCAAACCTCCCCTTCACTCCACTTCCCCTCGACTTCCCTTCCCTCCACCTCCCCAACCTCCCCTTCCCTCCACCTCTCTTCTGACATACCCTTCCCTAAATTTCTCCCCTGACCTCCACTTCACCTCTCCCGTCTGACCTCTCCTTTCCTCTACCTCTCCTCTGACCTCCCCTTCCCTCCAACACTCCTCAACCTCTCCTTCCCTCACCTCCACATGACCACCCCTTCCATCCATCTACCCTCGACATCCCCTACCCTATATTTCCTCCAACCTCCCCTTCCCTGCATTTTCCCCTGACCTCCCCTTCCCTCAACCACCACCCGAACTCCCTTCCATCTGACCCTCATTCCGACCTCCCTTTCCCTCCATACTCTCCCTCCAAATGTCCCTTCATTCCACCTCTCCCCGACCTCCCCTTTTCTCCTCCTCTCCCAGACCTCCCCTTCCCTAGAACTCCTCCTCTGATCTCACCTTCGCATCACCTGTCCCCGACCTTCCCTTCACTCACCTCTCCTCTGACCACCCCTTCCCTTCACCTCCACTCTGACCTCACCTTCCCTCTACCTCCCATCTAATCTCCCCCACCCTCCATCTACCCCTTGATCTCCCCTTCCCTCCAACTTTCCCTGGACTTACCCTTCCCTCACCTCTCCCTTGACCTCTGGTTCCCTCCAACTCCCCTTTCCTCCATCTCCCCCCTGAACTCCCCTTCCCTCCATTTCCCACCGATCTCCGCTTCCATCCTGATCTACACTTCCCTACATCTTCCCCCCTATCTCGCCTCCCTTTCATCACCCCCTGACATCACCTGCCCTCGAACTCTCCCCCGACCTCCCCTTTTCTCCACCTCTCCCAAGACCTCGCTTTTCATCCACCTCTCCCCTCTGCTGTTCCCTTCCCTCCACCTCCCCAGACCTCCCCTTCCCTACACCACAATCCTCTGACTTTCCTTCCCTCCACCTCTCCCCTGACCTCCTCTTCACCTCTCCCCTGACCTCTCTTCCCTCCACCTCTCCCATTTGACATCACCTTCTCTTCACCTCCCCATCCCTCCACCTCCCCTTCCAGCCTCACATCCCTCCACCTCCCCCCTGACTTCCCATTCACAACGTTTCCCCTGACCACCCCTTCCCTCCGCCACCCCGACTTCCCCTTTCCACCACCTACCCTCGAGTTCCCTTACCTCCACCTCCCCCTTCCCACCCCTTTCCTCCACCTCTTCTGACCTCCCCTTCCCTCCACCTCTCCCCTGACATCCCCTCCAATTCCACCTGATCTACATTCCCTCCAGCTCTCCCCCGATCTCCCCATTCCTCCACCACCCCTCTGATGTCCCCTTCTCTCCACAATCCCCTTGACTCCCTTCACACCACCTCTCTCCTCTGATCTACACTTCCATCCTCTAGCCCCTTGACCACCCATTCCGTCCACCTCCCCTGTGACACCCCTTCCATCAATCTCCCCCTTCCTCCCATCTCCCCCTGACCTCACCTTCCACTCTGATTTCATCCTCCATCTTCTCCCCATCCTCACCTTCCTTCAACCACCCCCCTGAACTTACCTTCCATCCACATCCCCTGACCACCACTTCCCTCCACCTCCCCCGAGGTCCACCTCCCCGAACCACCTCCACCGACCTCCCCTTCCCTCCACTTCCCCTCTGACCTACCCTTCCCTCCATATCCACCTGATGCCAACTTCCCCTCTGATCTCCCTTTCCCTCCATCTTCCCCTCAACCTCACCTTCCTTACACCACCCCACCGACCTCACTTTCCCCCTCTTCATCCCTCTGACCACCCCTGCCCTCCACCTCTCCCCTTACCCCCATTTCCCTCCACTTCCCCTTTAACCTCCCCTTCCCTTCACCTCTCCCTGACCTCCCCTCCCCTCACCACTCCCCTGACCTTCCATTCCCTCCACCTCCCCTTCCTTCCATCTCCCCCTGAGCTCCTATTCCCTCAATTTCCCACTGACCTCTGCTTCCCCTCTGATCTCCCCTTCCCTCCATCTTCCCCCTAACCTTGCCTTCTTTCCACCACCCCACAGTCCTCACCTTCCATCCCCCTCTCCCCTCTGACCTCCCCTACCACCAATGACCACTTCCCCTCTAAACTCCCCTTTCCTCCACCTTGCCCTTGTCATCCCCTTATCCTCACCTCCCCCCTTTGACCTCCCCTTCCCTTCACCACTCCACTGCCCTCCCCTTCCCTCCACCTCTCCACTCTGATCTACCCTTTCATCTTGCTTTCTCCCTACCTCCCCTTCTCTGCACCTCATCCCGATTTCCCCTTTCCTCACCACCCCCTCGGACCTCCCCTTCCCTCCAGCTCTCCTCTCTGCCCTTCCCTTCCCTGCACTTACCCCTGACCTCCCCTTCCCTCCACCTTTCCCTTGACCACCCTTCCCTCCACCTCTCCCCTCTGACCTCTCTTCCCTCCACCTCTCCCCTCTGACCTCCCCTTCCCTCTATCTTCCCCAACCTCCCCTTCTCTCCACCTCCCTGTCTGACGTCCCCTTCGCTCCACAACCCACCTGACCTCCCCTATCCTCCACCTCCTCATGACCACCCATTCCTTCCATCTCTCCCCAACCTCCCCTTCCATCCACCTCTCCCCGACCTCCCCTTTCCTCACCTCTCCCCTCACTTCCACTTTCCTCCACCTCCCCTTCCCTCCATCTACTCCCCTGAGCTCCCCTTCCCTCCATTTCTCATTGACCTCCACTTCTCCTCTGATCTGCCCTTCCCTCCATCTTACCCCTACCTCACCTTCCTTTCACCACACCCTGATCTCACCTGTCCTCCAACTCACCCCCAAACTCCCTTCCCTCTACCTCTCCCCGACCTCCCCTTACCTTCTCCTCTCCCGTCCTTCCCTTTCCACACCACCTCCTTTGACCTCATCTTCCCTTCACCTCTCCCCTAACCTCCCCTTCTCTCCACCACCCCTCTGAACTCCCCTTCCCTCCATCTCCCCCCTGAGCTCCCCTTCCCTCCATTTTCCACTGACCTCCGCTTCTCCTGATCTGCCCTTCCCTTCATCTTACCCCTACCTCACCTTCCTTTCACCACCCCCTGAAACCACCTGCCCTCCAACTCTCCCCCCAACCTCCCCTTCCCTCCTCTCATTATCTGCTCCTCTCTCCGACCTCCCCTTCCTACCACCTCTACCCTCTGCTGTTCCCTTCCCTCCACCTCCACTCTGACCTCCCTATCCCTCTACCTCCCCTCTAAAATCCCCTTCCCTCCATCTACCCCCTGATCTCCCCTTCCTTCCACCTTTCCCCCAACCTACCCTTCCCTTACTTCTCCAATGACCTCCCCTTCCCTCCACCTCAACTTCCCTCCATCTCCAACTGAGATCCCCTTCACACCATTTCCCACTGAACTCCGCTTCCATCCAGATCTCACTTCCCTCCATCTTCCCCTATCTTGCTTTCCTTTCACCACCCTCTGACCTCACCTGCCCTGCAACTCACCCCCGACTTCCACATCCCTCCACCTCTCCCATGACCTCCCTTTCCCTCCACCTCTCCCATGACCTCCCTTTCCCTCCACCTCTCCCCTTTGTTGTTACCTTCCCTCCACCTCCCCTGACCTCCCCTTCCCTATACTTCAATCCTCTGCACTTTCCTTCCCTACACTTCTCCCCTGACCTCCCCTTCCCTCCACCACTCCCCTCCAAACTCACAATCTCTTCACCACCCCATCCCTCCACCTCCCCCTCTAACCTCACCTTCCTTCCACCTCCAACTGACTTCTCATTCACTACAACTTTTCCCTGACCACCCCTTCCCTCCCCCACCCCTGACTTCCCCTCCCCACCACCTCCCCTCAACTTCCCTCGACCTCTTCTGACCTTCCCTTCCCTTCACCTCTCCGTGACATCCCCTTCCCTTCACCTCTCCCCTGACATCCTCTTCCCTCACCTCTGCCTCTAACCTCCACTTCCCTCACCCCCTCTGTCCACCCATTCCCTCACAATCCCCTTCCCTCCACCTCCCCCTGACCTGCCCTTCCTTCCACCTCTACCCCAACCTCCCCTTTCCTCCACCCCCTCTGATGTCCCCTTCTCTCCATAACCCCCTTGACTCCCTTCCCACCACCTCTATCCTCTGATCTTCTCTTCCATTCTGTAGACACCAGACCTCCCTTTCCCTCCCCTGCTCTCCATCAATCTCCCCCTTCCCTCCATCTCCCCTGACCTCCCCTTCCACTCTGATCTCCTCTTCCCTCCATCTTCCCTCATCCTTGCCTTCCTTCAACCACCCACCTGACCTCACCTTCCGTCCACCTCCCCTGACCACCACTTCCCTCCACCTCCACCGAACTCTACCTCCACCTCCACCGACCTCCCCTTCCCTCCACCTCCCCTCTGACCTACCCTTCCCTCCATATTCCTCTGATGCCAACTTCCCCTCTGATCTCCCCTTCCCTTCATCTTCCCCCCAACCTCGCCTTCCTTACACTACCCCACTGACCTCACTTTCCCTCCTCCTCATCCCTCTGACCTCCCCTTCCCTCCAACTCTCCCCTGACCTCCACTTCCCCCTAACTTCCCCTTCCCTCCACCTCTCCCCGACCTCCCATTCTCTCAGCTCTACCCTGACCTCCCATTCCCTCCACCTCCCCTTCCCTCCATCTCCCCCTGATCTCCCCTTCCCTCCATCTTCCCCCCAACCTCACCTTCCTTCCACATTCCCACAGTCCTCACCTTCCCTCCTCCACTCACCTCTGACCTCCCTACCCTCCACCTCTCCCCTTTCCTCCATCTTCCCCGACCTCCCCTTCTCTCCACCTCCCTGTCTGACGTCCCCTTCTCTCCAGAAGCCATCTGATCTCCCTTACCCTCCACCTCCCCATGCCCACCCATTCCTTCCATCTCTCCCCAAACTCCTCTCCTCAACCTCCCCTTCCATCTACCTCTCCCCTGACCTCCACTTCCCCCCTTCCCTCCACCTCCACCCCAGATTTCCCTTTCCCTCCAAATCTCCCCCAGCCTCACGTTCCCTCCACCTCCCCATGACCTCACATTCACTCCACCTCTCCTTCCCTCCACTTCCCCTGACCTACCCTATCCTGCACCTCACCCGACCTCCTCTTCCCTCCACCACTCCATGACTTCTCCTTCCCGCACCTCCCCCTCTGACCTCCCCTTCCCTCCACCTTCCCCGCTGGGCTCCCCTTTCCTCCATTTCCCACTAACCTCCGCTTCCACTCTGATCTCCCCTACCATCCATCTTTCCCCCTACCTCACCTTCCTTTCACCACCCCTGACCTCACCTGCCCTCCAACTCTCCCCAACCTCCCCTTTCCTCCACCTCTCCAATGACCCTTTCCCTCCACCTCTCCCCTCTGTTGTTCTCTTCCCTCCACCTCCCCGACCACCCTTCCCTACACCTCAATTCTCTGCACTTTCCTTCCCTCCTCCTCTCCCCTGACTTCCCTTCACCTCTCTCCTGATCTCCCCTCCACCTCTCCCCTCTGACCACACTTCACCTCCCCATTCCTCCATCTCCCCCTCTAACCTCGCCTTCCCTCCACCTCCTCATGACTTCCTCTTCCCTCCATCTCCCCCTCACCTCCCCTTCCCACCACCTCTCCTCCCCTACCCTCCACCTCCCCATCCCTTCACTGCACCTCTCACCTGAACTCCCCTTCCCTCAACGTCTCCCCTGACCTTCCCTTCTCTTAACTCCCCTCTTACCTCCCCTTTGCTCCATCTCCCCCCTGACCTCCCCTTCCCTCCACCTCTCCCTTGACCTCACCTTCCATCCACCTCTCCACTGACCCCCACTTCCCCTCTAACCTCCCCTTCCCTCCACCTCTCCCCGATCTCCCCTTCCCTCACTGCTGCCTGACTTCCCTCACCTCTCCCCTGACCTCCAATTCCCTCCACCTCCCCTTCCCTCCATCTCCCCCTGAACTCCCCTTCCCTCCATTTCCCACAGACCTCCACTTCCTTCCATTTCCCACTGACCTCACATTCCTTCCTCCTCATCCCTTTGACCTCCACTTCCCTCACCTCTCCCCTGACCTCCCATTCACTCCACCGCACCTTCCCTCCATTTCCCCCCTGAACTCCACTTCCCTTCAATTCCCACTGACCTCCTCACCCTTCTGACTTCCCCTACCCTCCACCTCTCACCTGACCACCCCCCTCTAGCCCCCCCTTTCCTCCACCTCTCACCTGACCACCCCTCTAGCCCCCCTTTCCTCCACCTCTCCCCATCATCCCCTATACACACCTCCCCCACTGCCTCCCCTTCCCTTCACCTCTCCACTGCCCTCCCCTTTCCTCCATCTCTCCACTCTGATCTACCCTTCCCTCCATCACCACCTCCCCTACCCTTCCCTCCACTTCCCCACCCCTTCACTCCACCTGAACTCCCCTTCCCTCCACCTCTCCCCTCTGCCCTTCCCTTCCCTGCATTTCCCCCTGACTTCCCATTCCCTCCACCTCTCCCCTGACCTCCCTTCACTCCACCTCTCCCCTCTGACCACCCTTCTTTCCACCTCTCCCCTCTGTCCTCTCCTTTCCTCTACCTCTTCACTGACCTCCCATTCCCTCCAACTCTCCCCCGACTTTCCTTCCATCACCTCCACATGACCAACCCTTCCATCCATCTACCCACGATGACCCCGTCCCTACACCTCCTCCAACCTCCCCTTCCCTCCACCTCCAATCTGACCTCCCTACCCTGCATTTCACCCTGAACTCCTCTTCCCACAACCACCACCCGACCTCCCTTCCCTCAGCCTCTCACTCCGACATCCCTTTCCCTCCCCCTCAACTCCCCTTCTTTGCTCCTCTCCCTATCCTCCCCTTTCCTCCTCCATTCCCAGAACCTCCCATTCCCTACACCTCCCCCCTGACCTCCCCTTCCCCCCACCTCCCTTTCCCTCCATCTACCCCCTGAGCTCCCCTTCCCTCCATTTCCCACTAACCTCCGCTTCCACTCTGATCTCCCCTTCCTTCTATCTCCCCCCCCACCTCGCCTTCCTTTCACCACCCCCTGACCTTACCTGCCCTCCAACTCTCCCCGACCTCCCCCTTCCCTCCACCTCTCCCATGACCTCCCTTTCCCTCCACCTCTCTCCTTTGCTGTTCCCTTCCCTCCACCTCCCCTGACCACTCCTTCCCTACTCCTCAATGCTCTGCACTTTCCTTCCCTCCACATCTCCCTTGACATCCCCTTCACCTCTCCCCTGACCTCCCATCCCTCCACCTCCCCCTCTAACTTCACATTCCCTCCACCTCCCCTTCCCTCCACCTCCCCTCACCTCCACTTCCCACCACCTTCCCTCCCCTACCCTCCACCTCCCCACCCCTTCACTCCACCTCTCTTCTGAACTCCCCTTCCCTCCACTTCCTCTTCCCTTAACTCTCCCCTGACCTCCCCTTCCCTCCACCTCTCCCCGGCCTTCCCTTTCCTCCACCACCCCTCTGATGTCCCCTTATCTCCACAACCCCTTTGACTCCCATCCCACCACGTCTCTCCTCTGATCTTCCCTTCCATACTGTAGCCCCTAGACCTCCACTTCCCTCCACCTCCCCTCTGACGCCCCCTTCCATCAATCTCTGCCTTTCCTCCATCTTCCCCCCATCCTCGCCTTCCGTCCACCTCTCCCCTGACCCCCACTTCCCTCCACTTCCCCCTCTAACCTCCCCTTCCCTCCACCTCTCCCTGACCTCCCCTTCTTCACCTCTGCCCGACCTCCCCTTCATCACCTATCCCCTGACCTCCCAAAACCTTCCACCTCCCCTTCCCTCCATCTCCCCCTGAACTCCCCTTCCCTCCATTTCCCACTGACCTCTGCTTCCCTTCTGATCTCCCCTTCCCTCCTTCCCCAACCTCGCCTACCTTTCACCTTCCCACTGACCTCACCTCCCCTCCTCATCACCCCTCTGACCTCCCCTTCCCTCCACCTATCCCCTGACCTCCCATTCCTTCCACCTCCCCTTCCCTCCCTCCCCCGAGCTCCCCTTCCCTCCATTTCCCACTGACCACTTCCCCTCTGATCTCTCATTCCCTCCATCTGCCCGCTGACCTCCCCTACCCTCCATTTCCCACTTTCCCTCCTCCTCATCACTCTGACCTCATCTTCCCTCCACCTCTCCCCGACCCCCATTTCCCTCCACTTCCCCCTCTATCCTCCCCTTCCCTCCACCTCTCCCTGCCCTCCACTTCCCTCACCTCTCCCCTGACCTCCAATTCCCGCCACCTCCCCTTCCCTCCATCTCCCCCTGAACTCCCCTTCCCTCCATTTCCCACTGACCTCTGCTTCCCTTCTGATCTCCCCTTCCCTCCTTCCCCAACCTCGCCTACCTTTCACCTTCCCACTGACCTCACCTCCCCTCCTCATCACCCCTCTGACCTCCCCTACCCTCCACCTCTCCCCTGTCCATCCCCCTCTAACCTCCCCTTTCCTCCACTTCTCCCCATCATCCCCTATATACACCTCCCCTTCTGACATCCCCTTGCCTTCACCTCTCAACTGCCCTCCCCTTCCCTCCACCTCTCCACTCTGATCTCCCCTTTCATCTTGCTTTCTCCCTACCTCCCCTTCCCTGCACCTCACCCTGATCTCTCCTTATCTCACCTCTCCCCTCTGACCACCCTTCCTGCCACCTCTCCCCTCTGACCTCCCCTTCCATCCACTTTCCCTTCCCTCCATCTCCCCCCTGCTCCCCTTCCCTCCATTTCCCACTAACCTCCACTTCCACTCTGATCTCCCCTTCCTTCTATCTTCCCCCCCACCGTGCCTTCCTTTCACCATCCCCCGACCTCCCCTTCCCTCCACCTCTCCTATGACTTCCCTTTCCCTCCACCTCTCCCCTCTGCTGTTCCCTTCCCTCCACCTCTCTTGACCACTCCTTCCCTACATCTCAATCCTCTGCACTTTCCTTCCCTCCACCCTTCTAACCTCACCTTCCCTCCACCTCCTCCTGACTTCCCCTTCCCTCTACCTCCCCCTCACCCCCCCCACCACCCCCCTCCCGTTCCCTCCACCTCTCCTTCCCACCCCTTCCCTCCACCTCTCCCCTGACCTCCCCTTCCCTTAACTCCCCACTGACCTCCCCTTCCCTCCACTTCTCCCTGACATCTCCTTCACTAACCTCCCCCTCTGACCTCCCCTTCCCTCAACCTCCCCCTCTGACACCCACTTCCCTCCACCACCCCACTGGTGTCACCTTCACTCCACAACCCCCTTGACCTCCCTCTACTTCTCTCCTCTGCCCTTCCCTTCCCTGCACTTCCCCCTGACCTCCCCTTCCCTCCACCTCTCCCCTGACCACCCTTCCCTCCACCTCTCCCCTCTGTCCTCCCCTTCCCTCCTCCTCTCCCACAACCTCTCCTTCCCACACCTCCCCCTCTGACCTCCCCTTCCCTCTAACTCTCCTCAACATCCCCTTCGCTCCTCCTCTCTCCGACCTCACATTCCCTCCATCTCCACCGACCTCCCCTTCCCTCCACCTCACCCCTGACCTCCCATTATCACCACTTCCCTCCGACTTCCCCTCCGTGGCTCTACTATTTAATTAACAATAAATATTTATTCATTTTAATATTTGTACGTATGACCTGTGCATGTGTATTGTGTGTCTGTTTGTGTGTTATGTCTGGGCGTGTGACTGTGTGTTTTACACTGAGTACCAGAGATGCTGTTCCGTCAGGTTGTTCTGGTACAATCGGATGAGAATCCGCTTGAACTTGATCATTGGAGCTATGAGCGGTGTCTCTGCTAGTTGGCCCACTGTTGCCATCCAGTAACAATAGCTAAACTTGCTCCAATAATTAAGCTTTCTTTCCATAGAGAAGGTTGATAACAAATATAAAGTTTATAAGTTGTCTCCTTCAATGTCCTTTTTTGGTGGTTGTGATCTATTTGCTGAGATGATTCCCCCTAATAAGTATTGAGAGTTATTGATATCAAAAAGCTTGAAGAACTGAACGTTTGTAGCTGTTATGTTACCATGTCAATCTTAAAATCTTAACCGAGACATTTTAGATTCAAGCATGATCTGCAACTGCGAGAGAGAGGCAACCCTTACATATTGTAAATCCCCACCCCGCTGAAAAACCCTTGCTTCCAAGGGTTTGGGATAATTGAAGGTCCACTGTACCACTGTATTGCAGAACCAGTTTAATTGTAAAACACATTGTAATCACAGCTTTGACACGATTGGGAAACAAACCGATGTCTCAGTGAGTTTGACAGCCTGTAGGCTGATCAGCTGACTGCTTGTCAAGCACCTGTCTAAACTCTTTAGATAAATCACAGATGGAAATGCCACACGTCGAGTCTGCACACTTGAATTGCTGAATATTCAGCTGCATATCATCCGAGATTTAACCCTCCGAGGACCCACAGTAACATTTCTCAGCCTGTCAGTGTGTGTAGTTAGATGAGCATTTTTCAGCTCATCTAAAGAATATTGATGAATGTCCAATCCCCTCTTCTATTGTGCACATTGCTTTGCAAAATCAATTCTGTACAAAAACCTTTCTAGCATACCTCTGTGATCTTGACATTTGAAAAAATCATTTTTTACATTAAAAAACCTGCTTAACTTCTGAATCCAATAGCTTTAATCCATAAAGCATTTTTAAAATATAAAATTCAATTTAATCGTCAATAGGCAAATCAGTTCTCAATAACTCCCAATCAATGAATGGAAGAGCCATTGCAATCCATTCACACCCCAAGAGGCCATATGTACGTTCTTGTTCTCATGTTTTAGAGCTTCCAAATGAACCAAATCATCATGTTTATTCCAACGACTCTGTTACTTCCTATTTCCAGATTATAAGTGGCGTTTTGATATTTCAGCTGGAGGCTGAATTGATACAATGAAGCTGCTACGTCTGCTGGCTGTAATCATCTTGGTTGAAATTGATTTTGCTTGTCTGCACACAGTTCTGACTAACTCTGAGCCCCTTTCACAGAGCCAACCTTATGCTGTGCTGTTGTGGGACTGGAAATGTCAGAGACGTCATGCTTTAGACAGAGTGGTTAAGAAGGCATATGGTATGCTGGCCTGCATGAATCATAGTATAGAGTATAGGATCTGGGAGATGATGCCAGGTTTGGAGTACTGTGCTCAGTTCTCGTTTCCAGATTATAGAAAGGATATAGATAAGGTGAAGAGGGTGCAGAGAAGGTTTACAAGGATGTGGCCTGGCTTACAGTATCTGGATTACAGGGAGAGATTAAGGAGACTGGGACTTTATTCATTGGAACGTAGACGACTGAGAGGGGACTTGATTGAGATATTTAAAATTATGAAAGGAATAGATAGACTAGACATAAACAGACTCTTTCCCCTGAGAGCAGGGGAGGTTGGAACAAGAGGCCATGAGTTAAGGGTAAGGGGGAAACACTTTAGGAGAAATATTAGAGGTGGCTTTTTCACTCAGCGAGTGGTGGCAGAATGGAATGAACTTCCGAATGAGATAGTTGCATCAGGGTCCCTTCTGTCATTTAAGAGAAGGATAAACCCAACACCCAACCCCAACCAACCAATTTTCCCTTGCAACCACTGAAACCGTGTCTGCCTGTCTCGCATTGGACTTGTCAGCCACAAACGCGCCTGCAGCTGACGTGGACATTACCCCTCTGTAAATCTTCATCTGCGAAGCCAAGCCAAAGAAAAAGGATGTGTACATGGAGGTGAGGGGATTGGAGGGTTATTGGCGGTGAGCGGGAGGTTTGAGCTAGTGGAATTGTTCTAGTAAACTGGTGTGGACTCGAAAGGCCGATATGGCCTGTTTCTGCTCTGTAAATGGTTATATGGTTACTGAAATAAAACCTGAAAGTAGTCAGAACTGTTCCGATGGAAGGTCCTGAGCTGAAATGTAAATATATTTCTTCTCCACACAGCTGCTGCCCGACCTGCTGAGATTTTCCAGCTTTTCTGTGCCTTTGACTTCAATTTTTCCACTATTTGCAGTATTTTACTTTTACAATGGTAAAATGGGGTGGCGTGGTTGGCGAAGCGATCAGTGCAACGCCATTACAACGCCAGCAATCGGAACTGGGGTTTGAATCCCGTGCTGTCTGTAAGGAATTTGTACATTCTCTCCGGGTCTGCATGGGTTTTCCCTGGGGGGCTCCGGGTTCCTCCCACTGTTCGAAATGCACTGGGGGTGTAGGTTGGTTGGGTGTAGTTAGGCGGCATGGACTCTGGAGTGAAAGGGCCTGTTACCATGCTGCTGTATGTCTAAATAAAAAAATATATACCCTTAGTGATGTCAGGTTATTTAACTTAAATTTAGACATGCTGCACAGTAACAGGCCCTATCAGCCCATGAAGAAGGATCACCAGCGTCTTTACTTTGTGAGGTGTTGAGGAGATTCGGTATGTCACCAAAGACTCTCGCAAACTTCTACAGGTGGACAGTGGGGAGCATTCTGGCTGGTTGCATCACTGTCTGGTATGGAGTCGCCAACTCTCAGTTGAAGAATAAACTCCAGAGGGTTGTTAACTCAGCCTGCGACAGGGCACCAGACTCCATTGAGGACATCTATTAGAGGCAGTGTCTTAAAAAAGCAGCCTCTATCCTCAAAGACCCCCATCACCCAGGCCATGCCTACTTCGCTCTGCCTCCATTGGAAAAAAGGTACAGGAACCTAAAGACGGGCACTCAGTGACACAAGGACAGGTTCTTCCCCGCTGCCATCAGATTCCTGAGTAATCAATGAACCACAGACACTGCCTTACTTTGACTGTTTCTTGCACTGTTTTTATTTATTCTGTAAGGCAGTTTATAGAAATGTTTGCGCTGTGACGCTGCCGCGAAACAATGAATTTCGTGACTTGTTCATGACAATAAATCCTGATTTTGGTTGGCTACAAGTACCTATCGTGGAGCCTATGGGTCCAACATTGATCTCACCGGTCCCCTCAGCACTGGAGTGGAAGACATCCCTCGACCCTGAGAGACTGCTTGCAGGAAAACATCAGTACAGTTATGCCAAAACTTGGTCAAACTCACTTGTCGACATTTATGTTTATTATCACCCATGTTAGGACAATTCCAAGGTAAAGAGAGGAATGCCATCCTGTTTCCTGTTTTTTTTTGCCTTACCAACATTTGATGTTGGATGTACCATTTTTTTCCTGCATATTCCAATAGGGGAAAATAACAGAAGGACAATTTCATTATCAAAGTAATTGAATTAAAATCTCAAAAGTTTGGGAAAACTGATGGACTGGTAGGGAAAAATGTAATTAGGTAACAATTAGCCAATAACCCAGTAATTTGATTGTGTTGTTAAAAACACGAGGCTGGAGAAACTCAGCAGGTTACATAGTGTACCAAAGATAAAGATTCATAACTGATATTTTGGGCTTGAGCCCTTCATCAAGGTGTGACCAATGTGTTGGCAGGCGCCTGAACAAAATGGTGACAGGGAGAGGCACAATCCCACAGGCAGGAGGTAATAGATGGATAAGGGAGGGAAGGCACATGAGGGAGGGTGTTGGGCCGACCGGTGATGGGAGAATTAAGTAGAGAGTTGGGGAAGCCTGGGGGTGGGGTATGGGGGGAGGTAGAACTACCAATAAGTGGCAATTCTGCCTGGCCCACAGGAAGAAGAATCTAGGGGTTGTATGTGATGTCCTGTATGTACTTGGACAATAAACCTGAAATCTAAATCTCATATTTGGTTTGAGAATGAAAAACCCAAGTCAAAACAGGACTTGAAAAAACAAATAAAGTCATTTGTTGAAAGTCGAATTGGCTAAGATAGAGTGAACCTATATAAAAAGTATCTTGGTTGATCAGACATTTTGAAGAAATAGTTGATAAAAACAGAAGCAGATGCAAACACTCAGCAGGTCAGGCAGCATCTGTCGAGGGAGAAGCAGAATTAATGCTTCAGTTTGAAAACCTTCCAACCTGCTGAGGGTTTCCAGCTTTGTCTGTTTTATTTCAGATTTACAGTTTTTCCATTTTAATTTGTGAGGGAAACAGGCCATCAGTTTCAATTAATGTCTATTTCTCGGAAAAAACAGACTCAAGGGGAATAGTTATGTAGTGATATGTTATCTCCTTGTACATTGTTCCTTACCTGTGTGCTGTTGTATGTATGGGGCTGGTCCACCCACTAGTGATTCGTATCTCCTATGTCTTCTCCCCTTATGACCTGGCCTTAAAGGTTGACCTCCCTTCCCCCTTCTGGCATTCCTATACCTGGATCAGGGCCAGCCACAGTCTTGTATTTATTAAAACCTATCAGTCCCCTGCTCTCAACTTTGTGGTTATTGATAGAGCCTATCAAGTTATCCATCTGTGGTTTAACTAAAGTAGTTAAGGATGGTACAAGAACGAGCTCCAACTTGAAAACAAAAGCAATGGTGACGAGGGTTGGGAGAGTTTTAGAAACCAGCAAAGGATGCACAGGGCAGGAATAGGGGTTTGAACTCAGCCAGTGCCATCATAGGCTCCAGGCTTCACTCCATTAAGGCCATCTTTAAGAGGCGGAGTCTCAAAAAGCAGCCTCAAGGACCCCCACCACTCCAGGAAACAAAGGGTTGGAGTAAATGGGTCTTTTTCAGAATGGCAGGATGTGACGAGTGGAGTGCCTCAGGGATCGGTGTTGGGTCCTCAGTTGTTTGTAATTTATGTTAATGATTTGGATGAGGGGATTATAAATAACATGAGCAAATTTGCAGATGACACTAAACTGGGTGGCGGTGTGGGGTGTGAGGAGGATGTAAGGAAAATGCAGAGGGACTTGGACAGGCTGGAGGAGTGGGCGGCTAAATGGAAGATGAATTTCAATATGAACAAATGTGAGGTTATTCATTTTGGGGGAAGTAATAGGAAAGCTGAGTATTATTTAAATGGAGACAAGCTAGGGAGTGGGGAAGTGCAAATGGATCTGGGTGTACTTGTTCACCGGTCACTGAAGGCTAGCATGCAGGTTCAGAAGGCTGTGAAGAAGGCAAATGGAATGTTGGCTTTCATAAAGAGGGGATTGGAGTATAGGAACAGAGACGCCCTTCTGCAGTTATACAGGGCCCTGGTGAGACCCCACCTGGAGTATTGCGTCCAGTTCTGGTCTCCAAACTTGAGGAAGGACATACTAGCTATAGAGGGTGTGCAGCGCAGATTTACAAGGTTAGTTCCAGGGATGGCAGGGTTGTCATATGCAGCAAGGCTAGAAAAACTGGACTTGTATCCATTGGAGTTTAGAAGGATGAGGGGGGACATGATTGAGGTATACAAAATCATCAGGGGGATAGACAAGGTGAAGTCTGATTACTTGTTCCCAATGATGGGGGAGACGAGGACTAGAGGGCATAGTTTAAGAATACAGGGTAGGCCCTTTAGGACGGAGATGAGAAAGCATTTTTTTACCCAGAGAAGTGTGAATCTGTGGAATGCTCTGCCACAGAGGGTGGTAGAGGCGGATTCGCTGACTATGTTCAAAAGAGAGTTAGATAAGACTCTTGTGGGTACCGGAGTTAAGGGTTATGGGGATAAGGCTGGAAAGGGGTACTGATGGTAATGATCAGCCATGATCTAAAATGGCGGTGCTGGCCCGACGGGCCAAATGACCTACTCCAGCTCCTATTGTCTATTGTTTATTGTCCCCCAAAGTTCCTCAACATGATTATCCAACTGCACGAAAACCAACAAGGTCGGGTCAGATACAGCAATGAGCTCTCTGAACCCTTCTCCATTAACAATGGCGTGAAGCAAGGCTGTGTTCTCGCACCAACCCTCTTTTCAATCTTCTTCAGCATGATGCTGAACCAAGCCATGAAAGACCCCAACAATGAAGACGCTGTTTACATCCGGTACCGCACGGATGGCAGTCTCTTCAATCTGAGGCGCCTGCAAGCTCACACCAAGACACAAGAGAAGCTTGTCCGTGAACTACTCTTTGCAGACGATGCCGCTTTAGTTGCCCATTCAGAGCCAGCTCTTCAGCGCTTGACGTCCTGCTTTGCGGAAACTGCCAAAATGTTTGGCCTGGAAGTCAGCCTGAAGAAAACTGAGGTCCTCCATCAGCCAGCTCCCCACCATGACTACCAGCCCCCCCACATCTCCATCGGGCACACAAAACTCAAAACGGTCAACCAGTTTACCTATCTCGGCTGCACCATTTCATCAGATGCAAGGATCGACAATGAGATAGACAACAGACTCGCCAAGGCAAATAGCGCCTTTGGAAGACTATACAAAAGAGTCTGGAAAAACAACCAACTGAAAAACCTCACAAAGATAAGCGTATACAGAGCCGTAGTCATACCCACACTCCTGTTCGGCTCCGAATCATGGGTCCTCTACCGGCATCACCTACGGCTCCTAGAACACTTCCACCAGCGTTGTCTCCGCTCCATCCTCAACATCCATTGGAGCGCTTTCATCCCTAATGTCGAAGTACTCGAGATGGCAGAGGTCGACAGCATCGAGTCCACGCTGCTGAAGATCCAGCTGCGCTGGATGGGTCACGTCTCCAGAATGGAGGACCATCGCCTTCCCAAGATCGTGTTATATGGTGAGCTCTCCACTGGCCACCGTGACAGAGGTGCACCAAAGAAAAGGTACAAGGACTGCCTAAAGAAATCTCTTGGTGCCTGCCACATTGACCACCGCCAGTGGGCTGATAACGCCTCAAACCGTGCATCTTGGCGCCTCACAGTTTGGCGGGCAGCAACCTCCTTTGAAGAAGACCGCAGAGCCCACCTCACTGACAAAAGGCAAAGGAGGAAAAACCCAACACCCAACCCCAACCAACCAATTTTCCCCTGCAGCCGCTGCAACCGTGTCTGCCTGTCCCGCATCGGACTTGTCAGCCACAAACGAGCCTGCAGCTGACGTGGACTTTTACCCCCTCCATAAATCTTCGTCCGCGAAGCCAAGCCAAAGAAGAAAGAAGAAAGATTGTCTATTGAGAGAAAATAGACACACACATCGAGAGCAGTTCAGTTTATACAAATGTTTATTACAAATTCAAAAGCTGATTTCACACTACAATATGCAAGCCCTTCCCAACTATACTTATCAAGGCTTGGACTGGTCCCAACTGCCGAAGCGAGACAACGACTGCACACTTGTAGTAGGTTGTCAGGGCGCCGGTAGCAGCTTCTCCACCTCCCCTGACCGGGACGTTGCTCGGACTCTGGCTGTTCTTCCTTCTTCCTACCCCTTGGAGAGTCTAAACTTCAGCAGCAGGACCACAGGCTTATATACCCCAAAAACAATTAATCATGCGCCTACTCCTTCTAACATTGTCAGTCAAAATCAAAACTGAACATACTATTGTACAATTTAGAAGATTAATTATTATGGAACCAGGATGTTATAATTTCCTGGTTTATCTCGTAGATACAAAGACTTATCAAAACTTCTCGAGCAAGGCAGGTTGTGACCAATTCGTCAATTTCAGAGTGTTGCATTTGACAACTGCTTTCCCTGGGCCTCACAGTGGAATTCCATTTCAAAGTGTATCTTCAGATAAATCCCCATGGCTAAGTTTAATTACATCTGCTAGTTCTGAAAGTAAGGTGACCTGAGTGTGGACCCAATGTCGTCAGTTCCACATAAGCAAAAAGCATCTGGGCACATGGTTTTAATCCTCCATTACATTCCACCCCTTGGTCACAATCTGTCATTTGCGAGGCCTAACCAGTATTTGAGTACAGAGGGAGCGAAAAAAGAGAAATCAAAACAACAATTACAAAGATAAGCAATGACGCGAGCAACCAACGTAGGATAGTGTGGCCCACTCCCCCAAATGTAGCAGTTAGCCATGAGAAAGGATTCCAACCAAGGCTCAAATTATCCTTGTTGGCCACAATACCCAGATACTGGAGCTCACGAACAGATTTTGAAACAAGCTGAACAATAACAATAACAATAAGCTGCACTTGAGGCGGGTGACCGAGGACTTCCTTGGTGTAATGCATCGGACCGTGTTTCCCACGGGGAACTCCCTCGGAACGTCCTTGACATTACAAATCCAATTGCTGGCATCAAAGCAGCTGTTAAGCCAGATCACCAGGAGTGTAAAATGGAGAACCTGGAACAAAGAAACCTGACACATGTCACTCACGATACCGTAAGCGTTCAGTGTTTAAACAGACAAAATCATCCTGTCCCTCAATAGCTACCCACTGAGTGTTACCCTGGGCAGGTGTCACTATTTCCCCTTTTACAGGAGGGCCACTACCTGGTGGTGCCACCCATACCTTTTGTCCAACATTCTCTAGTTCGGGAATGGGGGGAAATGACTGTTTTTCCTCTGGAATAGGCTGTAATTCAGGAGCGTGAAGAAGTCAGTGGAAAGGTGTACCTCCTTTTAAAGGGTGATGATTCAAATTGTCGACTGCCTGCTGCAGTACATGGCACCACCCCTTCTGGGTCCCCAGTGGTGTTAACAAACGAATTTGTTCCTTCAGTAAGCCGTTCATTCGTTCAACTAACCCGGCAGCCTGCGGGTAATAAGGAATATAGTGAACCCATAAAATACCGTTGTCATTTGCCCAATCACAGATTGCTTTCCCGGAGAAGTGCAAGCCATTATCAGAGTGAATCTCCTCTGGAATATCATAACGAGAAATCAAATGGTTTAGTCCTTGGATAGTGCTAGCTTGGTCAGTCGTCTTGGTGGGAAAAGCAAAAGCCAGGCCCGAAAAGGTGTCAACCATTACTAGGACATAATGTTTACCCATACAGTCTAGCATGGGGCCTATGTAATCAATTTGCCAGACCGCAGCTGAGTGAGCACCCCGTTTTATTCGGCCATGCGGACCAGGTGGAACGGTATGGAACTTCACAAGCTGACATTCTGGGCATGTACGTACGACCATGCGGACATCATCCTGATGGACGGGTAAAGCATGTGTACGGGCCAACATAGCTGATCCCTTCTCCCCCAAATGACCACTCTGTTCATGTGTCCATCAAGCCAGGGGGATGGTATCAGCACGGCTGATAGTGGCAAGCTGATCTGCTACTGCATTATGTTGTGCCATGTTAGTCGCCATATTGGTATGGGCATCAACGTGATAAATGGTTATCTCACAGTGGTGGGAAGCATCCCACAACAGCTGCCACAACTCTTTTGCCCCATACTGGGCGGTCATGTATCATCCAGTTGTTCTTTTGCCAATCAGGCATCCATACCACAAGTCCATTAGCCACAGCCCAGGAATCAGTAAACAGGCGAAGAGGGTGATCATGAGGATCTAGTGGTAAAGTGACTGCCTTCAACTCAGCATACTGACTGAGTTCCTGACCTGGGATGGTAAGCCACCGCCTTCCACTTTTGCTTTCCTTTCACCCACCGGCTGCTACCATCAGTAAACCAGGCATCCCCTTGTTCTGCTGGAGTGAGCAAATCATATAGTTTACCCCACTGAACTGGTGAAGGGGGTAAAGGAGGGGGCAAGGTGGGTTCAACATCCTCATGACGAGACGGAAGATCAGCCACCTGTTTGTGTGTGTGGCCCACCCCTTCAGGCCCTCTGGTCGCACGACTCTGAATATACCACTTCCATTTAACAATAGAAGACTGCTGAGCCCTCCCGATCTTTAGATTAGCATCATTAGCCAGGACCCAATTCATTATTGGAAGTGCAGGTCGCAATTGAACATCTGCATCGCCTGTCATTCTTTCAGTCTCCAGCAGGGCCCAGTAACAGGCTAGTAACTATTGTTCAAAAGCAGAATGACGAGTGGCAGCCTCGGGCATGGTACGTGACCAGAATCCCAGTGGGACTCAGCGACCCTCTTGTTTCTGCCAGAGGCTCCAGGAGGCCACATCATCAATATAATGGTCTCCAAATCATGGGCAATTAGGCTGTGGCAAATAGTGGGAGAGTGTACATAACCCTGAGGAAGGTGGGTGAAGGTATACTGGCGCCCCCTTCCAGGTAAAGGTGAACTGATACTGTGAGTCCTCAGCTATAAGAATACTGAGGAAAGCATTAGCGAGTTCAATGACAGCATACCATGTTCCTGAGTTCCCAGTAGCAATGTTTTCAATAAGGGTGACAATGTCCGGAACTGCTGAAGCAAGTGGTGGGACATGTTTGTTCAAAAAACGATAATCAACTGTCATTCTCCAGGAGCCGTCCGGCTTCTGGACCGGCCAAACAGGGGTATTAAAGGGCGACGTTGCGGGCCTCACTACCCCTTCTTCTTGCAGAGCATCGATGTTGGCAGTAATCTCTTCCTGCCCCCCGGGGAGACGATATTGTGGAATGCACACTGGTTTCATGGGGGGTGGCACCATCACAGGATCCCACTTAGCCTGACCCACTACTAGTTTTTTTGTAATAGTTCGAATTCCAAATTCAAATCCCCCTTGGCTAGTATTAAGGGCCATACCGTCCAACATATTAATACCCAGGATGCACTTGTCAGTAGCAGCCACCAGGGCATGTAACCAGACAGGGGAAGGGCTATCACCCACCGTGGCACAGACTTTTATTTCCTTTGCCAGGGTGACCGCTCCTCCCAACCCCTCTATTCAAAAGGCCGGTCCAGTCCAGAGGTCGGGGTTACCAGGAATCACTGAGTGCTCGGCACCGGTGTCGACCAAAGACAAGCATTGGCGATCATTACCCCCACCCCAGTGGATTGTTAACGGTATGTAGGGCCGCAGATTCCCGTGTGTGCGCCGTGTCTCGATGGAGTAGACACGGGAATCCTGCCCACACCTTCAGGCTTCAGAAGGGTTCAGGGGCTTCCAGGAACACATGCTATTGTTATCCTTAAGAGCCTGTTTAACCCATTGTTTTACCTCATCACGAGTAACTGGAGCAGGAGAAGCCAGCTCGATAGAAGCAGCAGTGGGAGCAGAAGGCACAGCTGTGCCAGGAGGACTCAACAGCTGGGGAAGATGTTCCCCTGACTTCCTCTTATAAAGGACTGCAGTAAGTTTCCCATCAATATCACTTTTAGGTACGCCTAACTTTAACAAGGTTAGAAAAAGGTCCTTTCTTGTCGGTCCGTTGTTAGCAGCAGTCCCTCTCTTTTCATCCTGCTTGTCTGATGTAACCTGGGCTGAACGTGAGTGGATTTTACCTCCCAATTCTAATTCTCGAAGCCCAGATAAGGCGTGCATCGCCTCAGACACAGGGTGCCCAATTAGCACGGACAGAACCAATCCCCGTGTGGTGGGCTGGGCGGAACGAACCAATCTGGTATGCATCTGGTATGCATTCCAGCAGTGAATATCTCTTCATCAGGGCTCCCCCCATCTACCCACAGCCTCAAACGCCCTGCATACAAGGCAGAGGCTAGGGCCTGCTGACGAATTACTGCTATACCCTCCTCTGGGGTGCTCCAATTGTTTTGCAAATGTAAATCCCAATCTATTGGTGAGGGGTATACTCGTAGCAGGGCATCCCCTAGAGTAGTAAGTATGTAATCCATCTCTCTCCCTCTACCCCGCAGCTCAGCAGTGACCCTGATATCAGTAGACAATGTTCCTAATCCCAACAATTCCTCAGGGATTAAAAATACATTACCCCCCCCTTGTTCCCAGACACGCAGGAGCCAGGCTGCCAGAGTTTCTCCTGCCTTTTGCCTAAATCGATCTCCAATGGCAGCCAGCTCTTTTACAGAGAAGTCACATATCAATGACTGCTTCCAACCCCTATTCCCACTTTGGCCCACAGGGCCCTCCACCCAGTCTAGGGGAGGATGCCGAAGCCATCCCATAGAGGGGGTAGGCCATAGAGCATAAGCAGGGGTTTGGGTATTTTCCCCTGGGTCCACATGGGAGACTGGGGTATCTATCCCTTCAATCTCTACCCTTACATCATTCCCCCTTCCGTCTGTTTGGGAAATCTGCTGCCTTATAGGGTGGGCATGAACAGCAGGTGGAGAGGGTAGTATGTTAGACACATGCTGAGGAGTATCTGCATTATTACCATTGTCATTCCAGATATTCGCATCCCAATCCTCAATTACATCAGGATCGTCACCATTCCTTATCATGGCACGAATACGATATGAATCGGTTTCTACTCCATGCCTTTCCTTATCTGCATAGAGCTGCTGCCGGAGTTTCATATTACGGCAGATTGTTTGGACATGCTTATTTTCCCATTCTTTGGCTCTGTCCTGACTGGTGCGAACAATCTCGCTCATCATGGAACAGCGTTGTCGCATGGCTTTTAGCTCCTCCTCTAATTGCTTTCTCTTGCACTGAGATTCTACTTCTCTTTGAACTGATTCTGCTTCACGCTGAACGGAGTGGCATAAGGCTGTGGCCAGCAACCAAAAACTATCCGTCAGCATTCCCTTTTTATCAGGAAATTTACTTTCTCGAAGGAGAGTGGCAACCCGCTCTCCCAGAGGTGCACTTGATGGGTCTAACTTCTCATCCCAACTAATGGGTGGTCCCAACAAAGACAGGGTATTGGCCAACATGCCAAACCCATCGTCTTTGGAAGTCCATCCAAGAATCAAGAACTGCTCAGGGCTCACCTCTTTCTTTCGGCGAAACATCTTGAGACCAACCCTGCTCGCAGCACCAATTGTCTTGGGTAAACTTATACCTCTCATTTTGTAAGTTTTAGATTGGTCACAGTGTTTGAGCTACCGAAAGAAAATAGACACACACACCGAGAGCAGTTCAGTTTATACAAATGTTTATTACAAATTCAAAAGCTGATTTCACACTACAATATGCAAGCCCTTCTCAACTATACTTATCAACGCTTGGACTGGTCCCAACTGCTGAAGCGAGGCAACGACTGCACACTTGTAGTAGGTAGTCAGGGCGCCGGTAGCAGCTTCTCCACCTCCCCTGACCGGGACATTGCTCGGACTCTGGCTGTTCTTCCTTCTTGACAATGGGTGCTCCCACCCCTTGGAGAGTCTAAGCTTCAGCAGCAGGACCACAGGCTTATATACCCCAAAAACAATTAATCATGCGCCTACTCCTTCTAACATTTGTCAGTCAAAATCAAAACTGAACATACTATTGTACAATTTAGAAGATTAATTATTATGGAACCAGGATGTTATAATTTCCTGGTTTATCTCGTAGATACAAAGACTTATTAAAACTTCTCGAGCAAGACAGGTTGTGACCAATTCGTCAATTTCAGAGTGTTGCATTTGACAACTGCTTTCCCTGGGCCTCACAGTGGAATTCCATTTCAAAGTGTATCTTCAGATAAATCCCCATGGCTGAGTTTAATTACATCTGCTAGTTCTGAAAGTAAGGTGACCTGAGTGTGGACCCAATGTCGTCAGTTCCACATAAGCAAAAAGCATCTGGGCACATGGTTTTAATCCTCCATTACAGACGCTAAACCAGCATGAGGCATATGCACGTGCACGGCGCCTCCTGCAGGACAAACTCCTCCAAGTCAAGACAGAGTTTGCTGCCATGGAGGAGTTGGGTATCGTCCGCCATTCAAACAGCTCCTGGGTGTCCCCGCTGCACATGGTCCAGAAGAACTCCAGCGGTTGGGATCCATGTGGTGACTAAAGATTGCTCAATGATGTCACCATCCCGGATAGATACCCCATCCCACACATCCAAGACTTTGCTACATGGCTCCAGGTCTGCTGGGTTTTCTTGAAGGTGGACCTCATCCAAGGGCACCATCAGATTCCGGTGCATCCTTACAATGTCCCTAAAATGGCCATTATTACACCTTTTGGCCTCTTTGAGTTCCTCCAGATGCCTTTTGGATTTAAGAATGTAGCCCAGACATTTCAGTGTCTCATGGACATGGTTGGCAGGGACCTCAATTCCATCTTCATCTATCTGGATGACGTCCTCATCACCAGCCCTGACATCAGGATTTTGGACATGCGATGAACCTGGCTAAGTGTCAATTTGGTCTGGAAACCATTGATTTCCTGGGACACAGTATCACCCGAGAGGGGGCCACACTGCTGCCGGATAAGGTAGAAGCCATCTGACATTTCCCCAGGTCAAGCACCATCAAAGGCTGACAGGAATTCCTGGGGATGGTGAAGTTTTATCAGCATTCCCTCCCGGGAGCAGCCACCCTCATGCAACCTCTATTTGACCTCCTCAAACTCGTCACCAAGGCCCTCCAATTGACACGAAATTGATGAAGCATTCCAGGTCACTGAAGAGGCACTCGCAGATGCCACATCTTTGGCTCATCCTGACTCTTCTTACTTCCTCCCCACCCCCCAGTCCTTACTGCAGAAGCATTGAACAGAGCGGTTGGCACAGTCCAGTGGGTCAATGAAGAGTGGTGTCCCACTGGCCTTCTTCAGCAAACATCTCTGGATACCAGAACTCGAATACAGTGCATTTGGCCATGAACTGTTGGCCCTGTAACTGGCAATACGATATTTCCGGTACATGTTAGAAGGAAGGGTCTTTGTCACCTACACAAACCACATGCCACTGACCTCTGCACACAGCAAGGTCTTGGACCCGTGTTCACCTCCTACATTTCGGAGTATACAATGGACATTCACCATGTCACAGGCAAGTCCAATGAGACGGCAAACGCTCTGTCTAGACCGGCCGTCTCAGGAGGATTTGATGTTTCCCAACTGGCCAGGGACCAAGTGGAGGATACTGACGTCCAGCCCTAGCAGACTGAAGCTTAAAGGTTTCTGTCCTTCGCCAGGGAGTCAGACTTTACTGTGCAACATGTCCACAGGCTTCCCCAGACCCATCCTATATCCCAGGCCCATGACCTGGTGACAGCAGGTGTTTGACCAAATACACGGCCTGTCACATCCTTCCATGAGGTCCACGGTCCCCTGCTGTCCAACAAGTTTGTGTGGCACGGCCTCCACCACAACGTCACTTTGTGGGCTTGGGATTGTTTGGACTGGCAGTGCGCCATACTTCACAAACACATCAAGGCCCCTCTCCAGAGTTTCGACCCAGTGCAATGCCAATTTTGACCATGTGCACATGGCATCGTTGGCCCGCTCCCCATGAGCCAAGGTATGCGGCATTTATTCGCAATAGTTGACCGTATTACCTGTTGGCCAGAAGCGATACCCCTGCCCACATGTGACACAGAGACTTGCGCCAAAGCTTTCTTGTCTGTTTGGGTCACATGCTTTGGTGTTCCTGACCCACATCACCTTGGACTGAGGGGCCTTGCTCTGGTCCAACCTAGCCAAGTTCTGCGGCAGCCAGTTATATCACACCACAGCCTACCACCCTCAGGCAAGCAGACTCATCGAACATTTCCACCACCACCTGAAAGCATCCCTGAAAGCCTGACTACAAGGCCTGAATTGAATGGACAAACTCCCATGGGTGCTGTTGGAAATTCGCACAGCACCAAAAGAAGGCCTGCCAGCGTCATCCGCTGAGATAGTGTATGGTTCCCTGTAATGCACCTCGAAAGAACCAAAGACTTGTTGATCCAAACCAAGGCTTTTATTAACTTAAAGACTGGAGCATATCACAAGTAGGTCAACCAGTCCAGAATGACCTGGTCTGACTAGGAGCAATCCTTTAAGACCTGCCAGTTGGTGTGGTTACACTCTCAGCCAATCACAGTCCTCCTACACTATCATCTGTACATATGTACATATACACATTGGTGATAGAATCTGTACTATCACATTCCCTGCTTACCATCCCAGGGGACATTCACTTCAACCCTCCCAACCCACAACCCAGTGCCCTAGACGTCCTCCAGCGATTGAGGGAACAAAAAGGTAAACTGAAACCTCTGCCACCTTCCTGATACAGCTCTCCACCCTGAGGATCTACAGTCCACCGACTTTGTTTTCGTTCACAGAGGACAGCAAAGAACACCCCTGCAATGACCCTACGAAAGCCCATTCAAGGTGTTACAGCGTGTCGGTGTTGTTTTCACCCAATGTTGGCAGGCGGCAGGACAGGTTTACCATTGACAGCCTCAAGGCAGTGCAGTGCATCTGGACTCAGGCCAGCCTGTTCCGGCTCCCCAGTTCAGACACAGAGACCGCCTGCCTAAAGACAGTACTGTGACTTGCTCAAAGGGTGGTAGCAATTCTTGGGGGGGGGGGGAGGTGGGGGGTGGGGGTGTAGTGGGCTGAATGATTGTGTGGTTAGACAGGTAGAATTGCAGACCCAGTTGGTCGGCTCAAGATGGTGCAGGTCCCTTTCCCTTCTCAGGAGAAGCCCGCGTTTGGCAACACGCGCTGCTCAGGAGATGTCGCCACTTCCTGGTTGCATGTCGCTGAGCAGGCAGTGGCTCCGCAACGTGCTGACGTCACTCCCACAGACCAACGCGTTGCAGACAGGAAGTGGCTTGTACCCTTAAAGCAGCATGTGTAATTCAAATTATCGGTTACTGGTTCTTTGGCTTGGCTTCGTGGACGAAGATTTATGGAGGGGTAATTTCCACGTCAGCTTCAGGCTCGTTTGTGGCTGACAAGTCCGATGCGGGACAGGCAGACACGGTTGCAGCGGTTGCAAGGGAAAATTGGTTGGTTGGGGTTGGGTGTTGGGTTTTTCCTCCTTTGTCTTTTGACAGTGAGGTGGGCTCTGCGGTCTTCTTCAAAGGAGGTTGCTGCCCGCCGAACTGTGAGGCGCCAAGATGCACGGTTTGAGGCGATATCAGCCCACTGGCGGTGGTCAATGTGGCAGGCACCAAGAGATTTCTTTAGGCAGTCCTTGTACCTCTTCTTTGGTGCACCTCTGTCTTGGTGGCCAGTGGAGAGCTCGCCATATAACACGATCTTGGGAAGGCGATGGTCCTCCATTCTGGAGACGTGACCTACCCAGCGCAGTTGGATCTTCAGCAGCGTGGATTCGATGCTGTCGGCCTCTGCCATCTCGAGTACTTCGATGTTGGAGATGAAGTCTCTCCAATGAATGTTGAGGATGGAGCGGAGACAACGCTGGTGGAAACGTTCTAGGAGCCGTAGGTGATGCCGGTAGAGGACCCATGATTCGGAGCCGAACAGGAGCGTGGGTATGACACTGGTTCACACTCGTGTAATACAGACGTACTTCATTTCAGTAGCGCCACCATTAGCAGACACCACACTGCAAACTTTGTCCTGCATTTTCTGTTTTTATTCAACACTCATCTGCTATATTCCCAATCTAATTAAGATTTATTCTTTTTATTTTTAATCATATTGTACTTGTCAAGTTTGAGTTTATTGTCATCTGATTGTACAGGTACAACCCGATTAAACAGTGTTATCCGGCCCTTGGTGCAAAACATACAGGCACACATCCAGACATAACACACATACAGACACATAATACATATGCAGGACATGTATTCATTTATACAAATAAATAGATATTGTTTCATGCCTCGGCTGGTTAGTGTGAGCTGTTCCTTTAGTCATTCAGCATCCTCATTGCACATGGGAAGAAGCCTGGTGGTGCTGGCTCTGATCCTCCTGTATCTCTTCCCCGACGGGAGCAGCTGAAAGATGCTGCGTGCAGGGTGGAAGGGGTCCTCAATGAGTTTGCACGCCTTCTTCAGAAAACGTTCCTAGTAGATCATGTCGATGGGGTGGGGGGAGGGAGACTCCAGTGATCCTCTCTGCCATTCATGGTCCTGTGGATTGACCTCTGATCCATTTCTCTGCAGCCACTGGACCACACTGTGATGCAGCCAGACAGGACCCTCTCAATAGAGCTCCTGTAGAAGGTTGACATAATGGTGACTGGTAGCCTTGCCCACTTCAGTCTTCTTAGGAAGTGCAGTCATTGTTGAGCCTTTCTGACAAGTGAGGAGATGTTGAATCTCCACGATAGTCACTAGTTAAATGAACTCCGAGGAACTTGGTGCTCCCCATTCTCTGCACTCTAGTGGTGTTGATGTGTAGTAGAAGGTGGTTGTTCCTGATCCTCCTGACGTCCACGATCTTCTCCTTCATCTTGTCCATGTTGAGACTCAGGTTGTTACTCTTGCACCATTTCACCAGATTTTCCACCTCTTCTTTGTAGTCCGACTCATCGTTGTTGCTGATGAGGCAACGACTATCATGTCGACTGCAAATGATGACTCTGTTGGAGCTGGATCTGGTGAGGCAGTCATGCGTCAATAGTGGGGACTGATCGTATTAAATGCCGAGCTGAAGGCCTGGCATATGAGGCGTCATTCTGTCGCAGGTTAAGAAATGCTGAAATAGAACTATCTCCACTGCAACTTCCTAAAGTGTTTTGCACCACCTAGCCAATTTCAAAATCAATTTTTGGGTATATCTGTGATTCCATGACCTTTCAGTTTAAGCTTGAGCCTCCACATGAAATACCTTATCAAGCGTTTTCTGAGAAATTAGACATACAGTCATTGCTTTCTCCTCAACATCAGTTCCATTGTCAAAGGTTTGCAATAAATAATACAGACCATCTTTACCATTTTTAGTATTACTTTCAATGTGATGTTCAAAGGATTTCATGAACGTCAGATATTATAATGGATCTCCATTAAAAACTAGAATTTCTTTCTTAGGTAAACTGTATGAACCTTGTTGCTGTGCTAACGTAGCAGAAATCTCATTTTGTTTTGCTATGAATTATATTTTGTCTTGTCCACCATGGCTTGTGACTGGTTGTCTTCTTGTGAATGGAACAAACGGATCTTGAACTGCTGCTGTAAATGTTGGATCTTGATATGTAAGGCATTTGAGTACAACTATGTACAATTTGAGTAAAAAAGATTTTTCACTGAAATGATGTGATATCAAAGAAACTATAAAATGTGAAGAAAACCTTCAAAAGTAGATATATTATCTACCAATAGACAATCGAGATAACCTTCTATTTTCAGGAACAAAGATATTACATCCTGTTCAAACTTAGGAAAGATCCATCACTCAATTAATAACTCAAATATAAGGTTTCAAATGCTGTGGGGACGATTCCTGAATTATTTCCATAATCTTTATGCATAATATTAATCCTGACTTTCAGTCCTCTGCCATTTTATTTCAAGAGCAAAGTACATTTTTTTCTTTCATCATACAATGTTGGGCCGGGGATGGGGTTTAGACCCAAACTTTACGTGACAAAATCTTCTTTTGATGTAGTTTTGTATTTTGGATATGCTTTAAGTGTCTTTATATTTTGTTGAGTTATGTAATTCATCATAGTTATTGTGCATTCCATCAATGTTTTGTACATGTATGTTTATGTGTAAAACCAATATGTTATGAACTAACAACCCTTTCAATTATTTTTGGGACTAAAAGGACTGTTAGCACTAACACAGGAACAGCAGACAGCAGGAAATTCAAAATTATAGTTTTTATTAAACTATTAATAACATGACATTTCTTACTTATCTCTAAATGTAACTCTAACTTTAACCTCACTATGCGTAAGTGTAAAATGTGTGTGTGTGTGTGTGTGTGTGTGTGTGTGTGTGTGTGTGTGTGTGTGTGTGTGTGTGTGTGTGTGTGTGTGTGTGTGTGTAATTAAAGTCCCACTCTGAAAAGTCAATCTTTAAGTTCAGCATCATTTTAGTCTTGCTTGAAGGTCTTACATTCTCAGTTCAGAAATAATTACAAAGCCTTTTTAAACATCACATTGTCAGGCCTCTTTACTCACAATTCTTTTGATGAGATGTCTTGATATATTCTTTAAATAGAGGTGACCATCTTTTGAACCACCAATGTACCTCCTGTAAAAAAGGAGAATACAATTCCTGTCTTCCCAAGATCAAATCTTCTTTTTACTGAAGATTTTGGAATCTGTTTTCCACACGAAGAATCTGCCCTCTTTTCAAAGAGACAGTGAATGTGGTTATTTTCTTCCACAATGAATTCACAAATCCAGACAAATTCAGGGTTAAACAAAGTGGCCATACAAAAATGGACCCAGTAGAATTCGTTCCACTTTTTCAAAGAGACAATGAAGTGGTCCTCCTTATTTCAAAAGCCACTGATTGTGTGTCCCCCTTTACTCAGGAGTAACAGCACCTATTCTGGTTACTGTAATCCATCCCTATCTTTCACATGATTCCAACCCTTGTGTGTGTCACAGGGTTTTGACTCCTGAAAAAACTGAACACTTTGTCTCTTATTTGAATAATATATTTCCAGCCCATTTCTCATGTCACATGGTATATGACATTATTTCCATCATTGAAGTTCATACAGTCTTTTGACACAAATTTGCTAAAAGCATTTAAGTCCACTAAAGTCTTGGAGAAGTCTGCTTTCCTCAGAACCTGCTTCTGAACTAACACCGATTGTTACCAAAACCATCATAAATCCTTTTCATCTTCTTGACTCTAACTTCATCTTAAACTGGCTTCTGTCTTCTTTCTCAAAGAACCATGTATGTATAAAATGCTATGTGTTATGTTTGTGCCCCTGTAACCACCCAAACTAACTTATTAAACCATATCTAGACTGTAATTCTTCGAGCAATATCCAGGGCATGTTTTGATTGATTGATGGCATTTATAATTCTAGATAACAACTTCAAAAGTGAATGACAAGTATCAATCTTGAGGCCATTATCCATTGTAATAAGCCCAAATGACTCCAAAACCCAATAGCAATAGAAATTCACCAAGACAAATGGTTACTTAAACAAAAGTTGCTTTTAATTTTCTTTAAACATAAAAACATGATCAAACTTTAACGTTACTATAAACTTAACAACCTAACAACTCTAATTCTAAGCACACTAATTAATGTGTGAATATGTTCAGGAAAGTTCTTTGGTTAACAGTCCAATCTCACTTCTCACTCCTCCAAGTTCACTGGCATCAGGTAATTCTTATACTGTGCACAGAATTTAACATTTATGAATCTTCACCAAGCTCTATTGCTTAAAAGTTACCACTCAGGTTTTTGTTGGTTTCAGAGAGAGACACACACAAATTGATTCACTTTCATCAATCACTTCAGTGTCTTGCTGAAGAAACTTGCCCCATCAGGATTTTCCAAATGATAACCTCTTCTTCCAGGTCACCACAGAGTTCCTTTTGTTTCCTTTATTTCAGGAGAAACACACCAACCAGCCATTTCCTCTTGTAGGATCCAGAAGGGTTTTCAACAGGGTGAACTCAGAACACACAACCCATCTTCAAAGTGGTGTTTCAACCATGCTTGCCAGCTTGTCATGTTACAGCCTCCAAAAGCCACTGCAGAACTGTTCTCTCTCTCTCTCTCTCTCTCTCTCTCTCTCTCTCTCTCTCACTGCTTGTAAAACCACATGACCCCTCTTAGAACAGCAAAGTGCAACCAGACAGATTGCTGGCACCAGAATCAGTTTATGCCTGGGCATCCATTGCTTTAAAGACAATAGTCCATTTACTCCACAACATCAGTCCAATTAACACAAGAAGTCTCCATTCTTCTAAGTCTCTGTGGACATGAAGCCTCTGCCTGTGGATAGCTCTTGTATTTCAAATGAGCTATTTTTTGTGAAATGTTAATGTCTGCTTGAGGTGAAGTGACCTACACACTAAACCCCCACAATCTATCTCTTTTAAAAACATTTTTTATATAATATAATATATAATGTAACCACAAATGGGCCATGACCAATATCATAGCAGAAGTAAACGTCAGTAGCAGAAGATACTGCCATTCTCTTATGAGACATTATTTGTTGGATTGCAAGGAAAGGCCCTTTGGTGCAATGGGGAGAAAAAGAGGTGAGATGTGGAGAGCAGTGACTATTTCACAATACAGTCTAAGTCTATAATGATGTCACCGTCTGCATTTCATGTCAGCAATCTTGCTCTAATGCTTCAAGTATCAATTGAGTGGAAAGCACCTGAAAGCACTCAATCAAACATCCCGAGCCACTAATTTTTCAGTGTTTTATTCTGTCCCTTGCAACAAGCTTTCTCATTAAATGTTTATAGGTCTTGTAGAGTGAAACATGAAATTCTGCAGATGCTGAACACACAGGATCTCAGCCAGCCTCACAGTATCCGCAGGAGGTAAAGATATATTAACCATGGTCTGAGCCCTTCATCAATGTATAAAGATGGAGGAGAGAAAGGAGGAAGAATGGGAGGAGGAGAGGAATCCAGACCAACAAACAAAAGGTGTAAATTGGATATGATAAGAGGAGAGGTGAGAATTGATTTTGGCTCTGTGAAAGGAGAGGAAAAAGGGAAGAGAGAGGAGAGGATTGGGGGACAGGGGAAAGAAGATGGTGGGGTATGGTTTAACAGGTTGATGTTAATGCCATCTGGTTGGAGGGCGCCAGGACCGAGATGAGGCGTTGTTCCTCCAATTTGTGGGTGATCCCAGTCTGACCGTGCATAAGACCGTGGACCGACTTGCAGAACTGTGCTAGTGTAAAATGGCAGCCTGTTTCTGCCAAACAAATACCATGATTCCGTTGAAAAGTAATTTTTGGATCCTTGAGGAAGTGATGAGCCGGCTGGATAGAGGAGATGCAGTGGATGTTATGTATTTGGATTTTCAGAAGGTATTTGACAAAGTGCCGCACATGAGGCTACCTTACAAGATAAGAGCTCGTGGTAGAACAGGAACCGTACTAGTGTGGGTCGAGCATTGACTGAGTGGCAGGAAGCTGAGAATCAGAATACAGGGATCACATTCTTATTGGTTGCCAGTTGCTCGTGGTGTTCCACTGTGTTGGGGCCACTCCTTTTTATGTTGTCTATCAATGATTTAGATGATGGAATGAATGTTTTTGTGTCCAAGTTTACAGATGATACAAAGGTAGGTGGAGGAGCAGCTAGTGTTGAGGAAATAGAAGCTGCAGAAGGACTTGGACAGGTGAGGAGAAGTGGTAAATGAAATATAATGTCAGAATGTGGATGGTCGTGCACTTTGGTAGAAGAAATAAACAGGAAAACTGAAAATTCCCAGATACAAAGGGAACTTCGTGCAGGACGGCCTGAAGGTAAACTTGTAGGTTGAGTCAGTGGTGAAGAAGGCAAATGCAATGCTGGCATTCATTACAAGAGGAATTAAATATAAGAGCAGGGATGTGATGTTCAGGCTTTGGTGAGACCCCACTTGGGGTATTGTGAGCAGTTTTGGGCTCCTCATTTAATAAGAAAGGATGTGCTGACATTGGAGAGGGTTCACAAGAGGTTCACAAGGATGATTCTGGGATCGAAGGGGTAAAGATATATTAACCACGGTCTGAGCCCTTCATCAATGTATAAAGACGGAGGAGAGAAAGGAGGAAGAATGGGAGGAGGAGAGGAATCCAGAGGAGCGTTTAACAACTCTTGGCCTGTACTCATTAGAATTTCCCTGAGGGCTCTGGTTTCCTCCCACCATTCAAAACAATCAGGGGGTTGTAGGTCAATTGGGTGTAATTGGGCGATACAGGTTTGTGGGCCGGAATGGCCTTTTACTGCACTGTATATCTACATTTTAAAATTTTAAACAATGTAAATTTAAGACTTAACGGGGCAGCACGGGCTTGGGGGCCAAAAGTGTCTGTTACCGTGCTGCATGTCTACATTTTAAAATTTAAAAAAAAATTTGAAACTTATAGGATTAAGCAACCGGGTAGCCCCAGTTTTGTCATAAGCCCCAATATTCCCTTTCCTCACTTGATCATCAAATCCTGCCAGGAGACCTCTCTCAGATAATTTTTGTTCATATGTTTAGATTGTTTATGGCTTTAAATCACTCCTCGAAACCCATCTCTTCACCAATATTTTGGCCATCCTCCAACGATGTCCTTCTGTGCACGGATCCTGTGCCATGGCATTTCTGCTGAGGTGCTATAGAAATGGACCTTGCGGTTGTTTTAGGATCAGTTGGTCCTGAAGCTGTTCTGTTTATGGAGCACAGAGGTGTTGCATGTCAATACAAAGGTTCACTTGGAGCTGGTATACTGAGAGACCAAGCAAAAAGAATCAAGCAGCACCTGTTCAGTGGCCAAATGCATGCATTTCTATGGGCAGAACATCAGATTAGCTGTGCTGCCTGTAGGCAATTCTTCTCAATGATTTTCCTCCATGTGTTGCATTCAAGCAGTTTATTACCGCCCAATAAGAGGAAAACCTCCAAACCAAGGCTCTAAGCAACTAAAGCATTGTTTGTTTTCCAGTTCATTCAAAGTAAAGGCCAATGCTTGATTTAATGTTTAAATTAGATCCAGCAGTTACAGGCCCTTCTGGCCCATGACCCCGTGCTGCCCAAATACACCAATTCACCTACAGACCCCATACATTTTAGAAGGTACACCTGGAGGAAATCCACACAGACTCGGAGCAAACAACTTACAGACAGCAACAGATTAGAGCCCCAGTCCCATCTATTAAGTTTTAGTGATCTAAAGGTTCCATTATTGTCATGTCATTTAGACTGTAACCTTCATGACAGTCTTTAACTTTTGTCTACCGTAAGCCAGACAGAGAGTCTCCACTTTGTCCAGCATCCCCCAGAGAAACCTACAGCACCAGGTTTTCCTACACGGTCTCCCCTCCAAGGATTGACCAGTCCTATGTCTGCTTAACTTCTGAGATCAGATAATCCCAGGAGATTCAGGCTATTGTAAAAGTGTCTGGTCTCACTTTTCAGGAAGTGTTCTGAGTTATCTCTCTTGGATCAAAGTTGGATTACTGTGCACCATATTTGCAGCGGACTCTTGTTATGAGCCCAGAGGACCCCAAAACCCAACAGCAATAGATATCCACCAAGACAAATGGTTACTTAAACAAAGGTTGCTTTTAATTATCCTTAAACATGAAAAAAGAATCACATTTTAACTCATCACTATTGAATTAACTAACTAACTTAACCCCCTTCTAATTCTAAGCGCACGTGTACATAATGTGTGTGTAAGTTCAGAAGAGTTCTTTGATTCACAGTCCAATCTCACTTCTCATTCCTCCAAGTTCACTGGTTGCAGGCAATTCTTATACTGTGCACAGAATTTGACATTTATAATGTTCACCAGGCTTTGGTGCTTGAAAGGCAGATGGTTACCACTCAGGAAGGTTCTTGTTGGTTTTCAGAGACAGATGTTTTGCTCCAGGACATCCACGACTTTTGTACTTCCATCAACCATTCCAGTGTCTTGCTGACAAAAGTTTCCCCTCCAGATGATAACCTTTTTCTTTCAGGTCACCACAGAGTTCCTTTTTGTTTCTCTTATTCCAAGTGAAACATTAGACAGCCAGTCCTCACCTCTTGTATGAGCCACAATGGCTTTGACCAGGCCACCTTCCAAAATGGGATTTTTCACAAGCTTGCCAGCTTGTCCTGTTCCAGTCCCAGCTGCCTCTGCTAGCTGTAACACTGTAGAATTGATCTCTTTCTCTCTCTCTCTTTCTCTGAAAGGTTGTTTGACATTTTCTCTGCTTGAAAAACCACATGACCCTCTTAGAACAAGTTCTCTTCCAGACAATCTGCGGATACAATAAGCTCTTTCATCTGTGCCTTTTGTAAACAACAATCTATTAGTAAAGTCTCTTGAGCACTCTCTAAAGCTCTTGCAAAAGCTGTGGAGCTGATATGTCTAGCATGGGGCAGAGCTCCAGTATTTCAAATAAGATCTGTTTTAAAGTGTTTGTATGTAACCTACTCTAACAAACCTTTTCCCAATTTATCTCCCAAAAACATATCTATATAATCTGTCACACTCTCAGGCTGAATGTTGCTATGTTAGACAGTGTGGTATTAACTATATTAATATACATGAAAATCGATAATGTTCAAACTAATAATAATAACATTCTATCACAAGTATTTATGATGTCGATAATGTTATTAAATTCTGTTCTCAAATTTGAAGAATGAGCAATGATGTCATTTGAATCTAAAATCTTGATCAATGCTGAGAGGTTGTTACCCCTGGATGGATGGGTCAGAGAAACATAGTATAAAGCAGTCATTCTCAATGGGGCCCTACAACAGCAACACCTGGGGGGGGGGGGATCCCACAGCACATTCAAGTCAATGCCTTGTTTTCTTTTCACCTCACGCAACATAAATTTTTAGAAATGTTTTTATATAATCGGTCGGAGTGAAGTGCGGAAGAAACCCAAACTTGACCACTTCACAGGTAAGGGGGGAGGGGGAACGCAGAAACTTTGAGCAGATTCGGGGGACTGGTGGGGGAATAGCTGAAAAAAAGGTTGAGAATGGCTGGTCCAAAATGATTGATTTTTAGGACTAGGAAGGGTGGCACGGTTGACATAGCAGTTGCCAATGGTGTACAGCACAATCCCGTGCTGTCTGCAAGGAGTTTGTACACTCTCCCTGTGTCTGCAGGGGCTCCAGTTTCCTCCCACCATTCAAAATGTACTGGGCAATCATAGGTTAATGGGGTGTAAATTGGGTGGCACAGACTCGTGGGCCGAAAGAGCCTGTAAACATGTAAACATTTAAAAATTTAATTTAAATAAAAATTTAAAGAGAAATTCCAGGAGTTGAAGGATCATGTCTCTTTGTTGTGAGTATTAAGGGAATCAGTACATATGGGAAAAACCAAAAAGATGGGGAAAATACTCAGAACGATGGGCAGTATCCGTGGAGAGAAAAATATGGTTAATATTTCAGATCACTGATTTTTTTATCATGAATTGGTAGATGGGGCAGCAAGGTGGAGTTGAAGGAAAAGGTCACCTTGGTATTATTGAATGGTGAGGCAGGCTCAAGGCACTGAACTGCCAATCTAATCTTCTTATTAATAAACTATCGGGTGAGTGGAGATGTACCTATTTCTGGATTGTTCCTCTGAAGAGGATATTGTTTTTTTTTTACAATACCTAACTAATGCTACTGCATTAAGAATGAACAGTTTAAGAGACAAAAATACTATACCCTGTACTGAACAAACTTCATGAATATATAAGCCTTAAAACATTTTACTTTATTTTCAGTCACATTATTTGAAAACATTTAACCATTGCTGCATCTGCAGGTTCCTCCCCCTCCACAGAGCCACCCAAAAGGTGAACAGTAACACTATAGATAATTTACCCCCTCCCCATCAACCCCCAAGTTTACAGATAAAGTCTCTGACCGGGGCGACTCTTACTCAGCAGGGTTAAGGAGACACTATGAGAGAGTTACCCCAACAGCGAGCGGCATCAACCAGCTCTTCATCCTGGGTGACACCCCTCCATTACTGTTTCACACAACTTTATTCAAATAGCTGCTACGAGCAAAGCCCGACCAAGGCTATCCCTCTGCAGGCTGGATATTGGCTCTCACCTTCACCCAAGGTTTGTGTGTGACTTCAGAGAACATTTACTTCTTACCATTTTAAACTTTTATTTATTTTTTTAATTGATTCTTGGGGGGGGGGGGTGTTTATTTATTTATTTTCCTCAATTCTTTGTTTGCCAGTTGAGTTGCCTGAAGTTGCTGGTTGCTTGATAGCAGTGGGGTTTATTGTATTGAGTGGGTTTTAGAGCTGCAAAGGCTACATGGTGGATTTGGAAAAAGTAGGGTGAAGTAAAAATAAATATGATTTTTAAATGTATATTAATTAAAATGGACAGGAGAGATAATTTAGCAATATTGCAGAGCTAACAGGAAGAAGTGTTAATTGGAGAATTGGGGCCAGTTCCCTGTTCCGGCCTGCTCTCCCAGTGTTCTCCTGTACTAGTAGTGTTCTCCATGTGAAAATTTAAAGGGATATTCCAGTCAGTACAATAGATGCTTGCTGTGATAACAATGTCTCTTAAATTTGGCAGAGGAAAAGTTAATTTACGACCATACAATTTGATCAATGAACATGCAATAGTGCCAATTATTGCACAAATTACAGCAACTTAATCATGACATTTGGATAAATGGTACTTCAATTTATTTTTGTGTTTTAATTTATGGCAAAAATACAGGCTTGCTGAGGCAGGAAGGCTGGGGGAGATGAAGTGTGAATCATATTGATTAACAGTGACAAGGATTAGTGTATCATGTTTACAAGCAGCCTAATTACTCCTGGTGGCAGGTCAGAAGGAAAAAAAAGCCTCATCTCAAATTCTTAATGACAGCAGTACTTATGCAGAATTTACATGGAACAATCAAATTTGCCAAAAAGCCCTTCTGAAATTCAAAAAAACTTTTGGTAAGAGTGATCTTGCTTTCAACAGAGGTGTATGATTGATCCAGTGATCATTGAGGGATCAGAGGTGGAGAGGGTGAGTAAATTTAAGTTCTTGGGAGCCACTATCTTAGACGATCTTTCCTAGACCCTAATGGCATCATGAAGAAAGCACGTCAGCGCCTCAACTTCCTCAGGAGTTTGTGGAGGTTGGTATCACATCGGAAACCCTGGCATATTTCTACAGATATGTGGCGGCTGCATCACGGTCTGGTATGTGAACACCAATACCCCTGAGCTTAAAGCCCTGCAAAAGGTAGGGGACACAGCCCAGGAAATCATGGGTCTCCCCAGCATCGAGAACATCTACAGGGAATGCTGCCATCGGAGAGCAGCAGCAATCATCAAGGATTTACATCCCCCAGCACACGCTCTGTTTTCGCTGCTGCCATCAGGAAAAAGTCTAGGTGCCACAAGACTCAGGTTCAGGAACAGCTGCTCACCCTCCACCATCAGACTCCTTAATGACAAACTCAGTCTGCGACTCATTTAAGGACTCTCACTTGTGCACTTTATTGATTATTGAATATTTATTTCTGTATTGCACAGTCAGTTTGTTTGAATTTCTTTCTTTGCTTACATATTTTTTATTGAGTACAGTTTTTTTTGCCCTACCAATAAGCAGAAATTCTGCCGTGCCTGCAGGAAAAAGAATCTTAGGGTTGTATGTGATGTCCTGTATGCACTCTTAACTCTGACATTTTATCAACAATCTTTGTTTGTCCCTGAAAGGAGATTTTGTTCTGGACAGTGCAAGGTTGACTAATAGCTGAGAACTCATGCCCCAAACCGTGAACTGAAAAATACCTCACAAAATAATAATACTACCACATGTGTGCATTACCCTGGGATATTGCCCTGGACATGACTGCAACCAATGAATCCCCAATTTAAAAAAAAATCTTACCCCTGGGTGTTGACCATAAGGAGAGCTGTAACATTTCAAAATATGGAAACAAAAACTAAAAATTAAAAATAAACACATGTTAATTAAGAGAAATTATTTTTGGATTAGGATAAACATGAAGAATTTGTTCATTATTCACGCACCCCTGGTTTAATTTTTTATGGCAAAATAAAAGAAAATGTACAATTAAAACCATAGAAGCTGACTAAAAAAAACCCATGAACAATCTATCACCCATAGTTAAAACACAAAGATTAACCACTCTTAGCTGAACTGCATTTCCTCCTACCCCACCTCTGTCCACACCGGCCACCCCGACCTCTGAGCCGCTTGCCCATTTTGACTGTCCTGCCCATTCTGTCGCCTTTCGGTCTTCTCCACAACACAAACACGCCCAGTTCTCACTGCTGCCATCAGGAAAGAGGTGTAGGTGTAGACTCGCACCACCAGGTTCAGGAACAGCTGCTGCCCCTCCACCATCAGACTCCTCAACACCAAACTCAATCAGGGACGCACGCTAATTAGTTTTTTTTTGCACTACTAATTAGCGGTAATTCTGCCTGGCCTGCAGGAATTAGAATTTCAGGGTCATGTATGTACTCTAGCAATAAATCTGAAATCTGAAAATTATTTATATTGAATGTTTATTTTCTGTAGTGCACAGTCAGTTTGTACTTCTTGTTTACATTTCTCTCTTTTGCACGTGTGAGAGATGAGTAAAACTAATATGAAAATATGAGAGATGAAGAAAGCTAGTATGGATATATGTGTAATGAATAAAGCCAGTATGAATAGGATAAGGATAGATAATAGAATGTAGGAAGTAAGTAAAGTCTGAGTAAGATAAGGGTCTTCTAGCCTTTTAGACATAATCAGCAAGTTCCGCATATGTAATTAGTAAGTTCTGCATATAAGAAGTTTAGTAAGCCCTGAGGGTCGGGAAGGTGTGAATAAGGACAAAGGCAGGTTTGTGAATAAGGACAATAAGGACAATGACATGATGGGACACCGACAGGATACCCCCTGGTCCTCCAAGTTCACAGAAACAGCACGTAGGCAGACAGGATTGCCTAATGCCAAACTCATCCAGGAGGCAGAAGAATGTAAGGGGGAGGGTACTTCTATACTGAAATAAACTGTATAAAAGTTGGGTGAGCCCCAGTGTGAGTGTGTATTCTCAGGGTAAGGGGAAAGCACCCAACTTTGCATTGTTGTATAATAAATGTTCTTTGTTCTCAATTTTTGTCTCGAGCAATTTCTGTGAAGGTACTTCTGTTTCTCACACATGTGTACCTTCTCTTGAGTACAGTTCTTTTTGCACTACTGATAAGTGGTCATTCTGCCTCACCTGCAGAAAAGGAATTTCAGGGCTGTATGTGATGTCCTGTATGTACTCTGACAAGAAATTTGAAGAGGAACGGCATCTCATATTCCATCGGGGCAGCCAGAAGCCTAATGATAGGAACAATGAACTGTTTGGTAACCCTCACCTCCTGTGTTCCTCTCTCTCCCTCTTCTGATCCAATATATCCCCCAAGCTGTTTTTTTGTCCCCTTTCCTACCTCCTAGTCCTTCCATCCACTTTCAACTACCACCCCTTTCTGTTTCCACCTGCCTCTACCTTTATGAAAATGTCTTATTAAATTATAGAGTTAAAATATTGAATCTGTATTCTTAGTAAGTTAGCTGTGGGTTGGTACAGGGTCACACAGGGGTCACAGCACATTTATAGAGAACCATTGTTTTCTGAGAAGACTGTTCATTCTTGGAGTCAATGTGTCTGGGAAGGACAGAGCTAATGGATTTCAAGTGTGTCTTAATTATTCAAGGACTGCTGAATGAAACCATCTGTTTTTAATAAAAGCCACTTAAACCTCTTGAACAGAGATTGGGTCAGAGGTTGTTGTGGATATGGAATAGTTTTGAAAAAGGAACGGAATTTTGGTAGGAATAAAACTGATGGTTACGTGGTTTCCAAGAATTGTGACTCACATCATTGATGATGTAATGGTCACATGATTTGGAGAAATATATTTCTGAATTCAGACATTTTGAGTTCAGCTTGGGCTTTACAGAAGTCAGATCCCCTGTGACACAGAGGTTGAAACCTTGTGAAAGACAGGGTTGAGTTACAGAAACCAGAAATGGTGCTGTTGTTGGGTGTTACTCCTGGGAAAAGGGGAACACAGAATCAGTGACTTTTGAAATAAGGAAGACCATTTTGCTTCCTCTGTGGAAAAGTGGAAAGATTTGTACTGGGTCTATTTTTGTGTTTAGCCACTTTGTTTAACCTTTATCTGGGTTTCTGAATTCAACATGGGAGAAAATAGCCACAATGTGAGTAAAGAGGCCTAAAGAAATAATGTTTAAAAGTACTTTGTAATTATTTCTGAACTGGGAATTTAAAAACTTCAAGCAAGGCTAAAATGAGGCTGAACTTTTAAAGATTGACTTTTCAGAGTGGGACTTGAATTATATACACACACACATTGTGACAGATTATGTTATATTTTATATGATGTATAGATATGTGTTTAAGGAGATAAATTGTGAGGCTTTTTAGTGTAGATCGTAAACAAACACAAAAACCGCAACACAGATCTCATTTAAAATGGCAGAGCTCTGCTCAAGTCAGACAGTCCAGGATCCCAGTGCCTTTGTAAAGACAATGGAAACTGCTTTGCTGAAGGACTTCACAAGTAGGTGTTAATTGGACATGCTGTGGAGTAATGGATTATTTTTTTGGAAAGCAGTCGATGAACGAACTCAGAAAATTGGGAATGGTACTGCAGTCTGTCTGAATGCAGTTTGCTCTTTTAGGAAGGTCATGTGGTTTTGCAAGCCGAGAGAGTCAAACAGATTTTTCTCTGAGTGTGACAGAGAGAGAGAGAGGGAGAAACTGCTGGTTTTCTGCAGTGGCTTTTGGAAGCTTGTTTGAAACCCCATTTTGAAGTCAGATTGTGAGTTCTGACCCTGTGCAAAGCCCTTGTGTGATACAAGAGGAGAGGGCTGGCTGTCTAATGTTTCACTTGAAATAAGAGAAACAAAAAGGAACTCTGTGATGACCTGAAAGAAAAAGGTTATCATCTGGAAAACCCTGATGGGGCAAGTTTCTTCAACAAGATATTGAAGTGGCTGATCAGAAGGGATCAGTTGTAGGTGTCCAACAAGCAACAAATCTCTCTCTGAAAACCAACAAGACCTTCCTGAGCAGTAACCATTTACCTTTCAAGCACCAAAGCCTGATGAACTTTATAAATGTTAAATTCTGTGCACAGTATAAGAATTGCCTGCAACCAGTGAACTTGGAGGAATGAGAAGTGAGATTGGACTGTGAATCAAAGAACTTTTCTGAACTTACACACACATTACTTTCATGTGCGCTTAGAATTAGAAGGGGGGTTAAGTTAGGTTAGTTAAGTCAATAGTGATAAGTTACAGTGTGATCCTGTTTTCATGTTTAAAGAAAATTAAAAGTAACTTTTGTTTAAGTAACCATTTGTCTTGGTGAATATCTATTGCTACTGGGTTTTGGGGTCCTCTGGGCTCATCACATTATACATAATGTGCATAGTGGGGATAAGTTTTGAGTTAAGTAAGTTTAGAGATAAGAAATGTTAAGTTGTTAATAGTTTAATAAAAACTATTATTTTGAATTTACCACTGTCTGGTGAATGTTCCGTTGCTGATCCTGAGTTAGTACTAACAAAGTCCCTTTAGTCCCAAAAATAATTGAAAGGGTTGTTAGTTCGTAACAGTAGCATTAGTTCCTGCTTATCACACTCCACAAATATCCCACCCCTTCACCTTCCAGTGGCCCATCTGCCCCCTTTATTTTGTGTTTTTCTTTCACCCTTCAATCACCTGTCTCTGTTTCCCACTGTTCATCCTCCCCCATGTGGTGTCATCGGTCCTTCATCCCTCTCCTCTCTCTGGTTCACTGGTCCCCTTCTGGGTCCCCATCTCACTGTTATACTGGCTATTTCTCCCCATCCTCTCCATGATCAATCCTGATGAAGGATTTTTGACCCAAAGCATCGACAACTCCTCTCCTCCTCTAGCAGATGCCGCTGGACCCACTGAGTTCCTCCAGCAGACTATTTTTTTTACCTCCAAATTCCAGAGTCTGCAGCCTCTTGCGTCTCTTGTTCCTGTTACCACCTCACCAATGGAAGGAACATTGTCTTATTTGATTCAATTGTTGCCATCAACATTCTTGAAGTTATGATAAATTAAACACTGAGCATTGTAGGTAACTTCCTCAATAAAGTCTTTGCAATAAAAATGTACAGATCAAGTTTAAGTTTATTGTCATCTGACTGCACAAGTACAACCTGACGAAACAGTGTTCTCTGGTCCTCGGTACGAAACGTGCAGACACACACCCAGAATTAACACACGTACAAACAATACACATGTAGTAAATACTGTATTGTAGCGGCAGCGACACTGCTCCTGCAATAACACACACAACCAGACGGGTTGAGCTCAGTGAGCAGACTAGTTTATTGCAGGCTGCTGGGCTGCACTTATACTCCTAGCCCAGACCTGGCTGAGAACTGCGCTGGAGGGCGCTGACGTCATCCGGGCATCACATGATCCCCAGCGCAGGCTTCTGAGCCCCGTGTTGGGAGGGAAAATCCCGGACGGCGCCATTTTGGCTAGTTGCCCTGCCGCGTGGCTTACAAGTGAGGCCAGTTTGCCTGCCTAGTGGTGAGCCACCAAACAGCCCCCCCCCCCCAGAACCGGCGGCAATGTCCCTTTTCGTCGGGCAGCCTCGCTTCTTGGGCTTGGTGTAATTGAGGTGTGCTGGCTTCAGCCTGTCCATGGTAAACAGCTCCCGCCTGCTGCCAATGTCCAATGTGAACGTAGAGCCAGAATGCTGTACAACCCTGTACGGCCCCTCGTATTATCACTGCAGAGGTGCTGTGGTTGGGCCCCGCTGAACGAAAACAAACTCCTAGTGTGCACTGAGGTGAGGAAGTAGTTCGTGCGGCGACCGCTGGGGATTGTGAGGTGCATTGATGAACTCACCAGGTAGTGCCAGCAGTGCACCGTAGACCAGCTCAGCTGATGACGCCTGCATATCTTCCTTGGGAGTGGAGCAGATGCCCAGGAGCACCAAAGGCAGTTCATCCTCCCAGTCAAAACCGGTGAGGTGGGCCATGAGTGCTGACTTAAGGTGGTGATGCAGACGTTCGACCAGTCCATTGGCCTGCAGGCCGTGGTGCGGTGTAGCTGGATCCCCAACCTGTTGGCAAGCTGTGCCCAGAGCGCAGATGTGAACTGGGTGCCCCAATTGCTGGTGAGGTGACCCGGGACACCGAACCAGGTGACCCAATCATGCAACAGTGCTCGGGAGCAGGAGTCGGTGGAGGAGTCTGGCATTGGGATCGCCTCAGGCCAGCGAGTGGTGCAGTCCACCATTGTAAACAGGTAACAGTTGCCCCGGGAAATGGGTAAGGGCCCGACGATGTCCACGTGAATGCGACTGAACCATTCCCGGATGTGCTCGATCTCCTGTATGGGCGCCCTGGTATGCCTGTGCACCTTGGATGTCTGGCAATGGGTGCATGCTCGGGCCCAGCCCATGCCATACAAACCGTTCTGCCACCATCCAGACTGTGGACCTGATGGACGGATGTGAAAGGTTGTGGATGTGATGGAAGACGCCTGCACCACTGCTGGGGAATCACTGGTCGCAGGATGCCCATGGAGATATCGCATAGGATGGTGCATTCACCGCTTGGAGTTGGGAGGTCTTAGAACCGCAGGCATGTGATGGCAGTCTTGAAGGCCCTCATCTCCTCATCAGACTTCTGGTCCCTGGCGAGCTGGTCAAAGTGGAGGCCGGGCGTCAGCGTGCAGATGGACAGTCGCGAGAGTGCATCTGCAACCATATTTTCCTACCCTGCCTTGTGCCAAATGTCGGTGGTAAATTCCGACACGAAGGAGAGGTGACACTGCTGGCAGGCCAACCAGGGATCCTTTGCCATCACGAGCACCTGGGTGAGGTGTTCGTGGTTGGTGAAGATGGTAAAAGTCCTCCCCTCCATAAAATAGCGGAAATGCTGCACCGCCAGGTACATGCCCAGTAACTTGCGGTCGAAGGCACTATACTTGCGTTCCGGTGGAACATCTGAAGAATGCCAGCGGCTTCCAATGCCCATTCACCTGCTGCTCCAGGATGGCACCAATGGCTGTGGCAGAAGCATCGACAGAGAGTGTCATATGCAGGCGAGCATGGTGGCCTTCACGAGGGCATCCTTGGTGGCCTCAAATGTGGTGCAGGCTTCTGGGTTCCAAGCGACCGTTTTGTGCTTGGCTGTGATGAGGGCGAATAGCGGCTGCATGATGCGCGTGACTCCTGGGATGAAGCAGTTGTAAAAGTTGACCATACCTGGGAACTCCTGCGGCCCCTTGAGGCTGTCCGGGCGTGGGAAGTCCCTGATAGTGGTGACCTTCGTAGTGGTGGGCATGGCTCCTTTGGCCGTGATGGTATGGTCCAGGAACTGCATGGACTCTTTCCTGAACTGGCACTTGGACGGGTTGATGGTAAGGCCGAAGTCAGCCAGCTGGGAGAAAAGGGCGCGTAGGTGGGCCTTGTGTTGCACCTGGTCCTTGCTGGCGATGAAGATGTCATCCAAATAAATAAAAATGAAATCCAAGTCCCTGCCCACAGAGTCTATGAGGCGCTGGAAGGTCTGAGCGGTGTTCTTGAGCCTGAGCGACATGCGCAGGAATTCGATCAAGCCAAAGGGGGTGATGATGGCCATCTTGGGTATGTCCTCAGAGTGCACCGGGATCTGGTGATATCCGTGCACCAGGTAAACCTTGGAGAAAACCCTCACACGGGGCAGGTTGTCCGTAAAGTCTTGGATGTAAGGGATGGGGTAACGGTCAGGAAATGTTGCCTCGTTGAGCCATCGATAGTTTCCGCAGGGCTGCCAGCCGCCGGAGGCTTTCGGGACCAGGTGGAGTGATGAGGACCACAGGCTGTCGGACTGCCGAATGATCCCCAGTTCCAACAGGTGCGAAAACTCCTCCTTCGCCACCTGGAGCTTATCAGGCGGGAGCCTGCATGCCTTGGCATGAACCGGTGGTCGCTGGGTGGGGATGTGGTGGAACACTCCGTAGCGTGGCAAGGTAGTGGAGAACTGTGGCTTGAGGAGTGTTGGGAACTCATCCAGGATTGGCTGGAACTCGTCCCTGGGCGTGCTGATCGTGGCCATCTGCGGTCACTCTGAGTGGGAGGTGTCGAGGCGAACGGCCTGGAAGGTATGGGCGTCCACCAAGCGTCTACCTTATATGTCCACCAGAAGCCCATGTGCGAGGAGGAAGTCTGCACCCACGTTGAGAGGGTCGAGACGATGAACCTCCACGCAAAATTTTGTTCCCGGTCTGGAAGTGGACTGTCTTGTCTCCATACGTCTGGATTTCTATTGCATTGGCCGCACAGAGGGGAGGTCCATGAGGTCGGTTCCTGGACTTGATGGCCGTGGCCGGGATGATGCTGATCTGGGCTCCAGTGTCAATGAGGAACCGCCAGCCGCTATCGGAGTCCCTCAGGTAGAGGAGGCTTTGTCCTTGGCCAGGCACCACAGCCATTAACAGCGGCTGGCCTGGTTGTTTCCCTGGAACGAGCAGGGCTGATGTCACTTCCGAGCCTTGGCTCCCCAGCGTTGGTGGAAGAAGCAGAGGCCTGGAGCGGATGCTATGGCCTTGGTTATGCTCTTGGGGTCCCCTCCAGGGGTTGGATGCTCTACCACAGCACTAGGGGCAGACTTGGCGTGGTTGTGCCTGTGCCTCGTGACCTGCTGGACTGCTGAGCCCTCCGGGAATCATGCGAGCCATAGCTCTTGGGCCTTCTGGGTGACCTTCCTCAGGTTGGTGAAGCTCTCCTGGACCAGCAGCGGCTGGAAGTCCCTTGGCATATGGTCGAGGAAAATGCACTCAAAGAATGGGCAGTTGGTGGGATCACTCATGAGCGCGAGCATCTCGTCCATTAGCTCCATCGGAGACCTGTCCCCCAGGGCATCGAGGTGCAGCATCTGAGTGGCATGTTGGTGCCTGGATAGTCCGAGGGATCCGGTAAGCACTTGCTTCATGGTCTCGTATTTGTCTTCGGCGGGTGGGTGCTGAACGAGGTGCAGCACGCGTCTGGCGGTGGCCTGGTCCAGGGCAGTGACCACAAGGTAGAATTTTGTCGTGTTGGACAAAATCTAGTGGAGGAGAAACTGAACCTCTGTGTGGCCGAACCAGGTCTCTGGCTCCTGAACCAAGAATTCAGGTAGTTTCAATGCTATAGCGCTGATCCCAGGCTCGCTCAGGATGGGTTCAAAGACGTTTGAATCCGTTGGGGTCACCAATTGTAGCGTTGTTTCCATTGGTGTGGGAGACCATACTAGGGGACAGACCCTCAAGGTAGTAGATTGAGGTTGGAGATGGGGGGGAACTGCTTTTCCCAAAGGGTGGTGAATCTGTGGAATTCACTGCCCATTGAAGCAGTGGATGTGACCTCAGTAAATATATTAAAGACAAGGTTGAATTGATTTTTACATAGTAGGGGATTAAGGGATATGGGAAAAAGGCAGGTGGGTGAAGATGAGCTGATCATCAGATCAGCTATGATCACACTGAATGGCGAAGCAGGCACGACAGGCCAGATGAACGACTCCTGCTCCTATTCCTTAAGTTCTTTGGTGTCCAGGACAGGTCACTTGTTCAGTGGACTCTGAGGAACTTGGTGCTCTCCATTCTCTCCACTTCAGATTCATTCAAAGGAGTTTCTTGAGTTAAGTTGGGTGGCACAGTTGGTGCAGTGGTTAGCACAACACCTTCACAACGCCAACGATTGGGACAAAGATTTGAATCCCGTACTGTCTGTACGTTGTCCTCATGCCTGCATGGGTTTTCACCGGGGGTTCCGGTTTCCTCCCACCATTCAAAACGTACCGGGGGTGTAGGTTAATGGGGTGTAAATTAGGCGGCATGGACTTGTGGGCCAGAAGATCCTGTTACTGTGCTGCATGTCTAAATTTAAAATTTAAATTTAATGCCAGCTTTAAATTTAGTTGATAAGAGTTTGATCCAGTTTAATAACAAATCTCTGAACTCATTGTTTTTTTTCAGTAAATTAATTTTGAAAAAGGTTTTGGGAAATGGCTCCCTTCATATCGTGACATTCTCATCCCTGGCATTTCCTCTTAGTCTTATACAAGGGCAAACGAAACTCTGTCCTCTTCAATACTCACTTCTAATATGCACAAACCGCTAACACATAAATAAATAAGACCGCGGTTTCTGCATCACTGGATTGTCAATAAATTACAATTACGTAAATACAAGGTTTAAAAAAATAACTCAGGCAAAAAAAGAGAAAAAATGAGGTGGTGTTCATAGTGTGATTGTCTGCCCTGAAATCTGATGGTGGAGGGGAAGAAGCTGTCCTTGTGCTGCTGGGTTCCTGGAACTCCTTCCTGGTGGTGGCAGTGACTACAGAGCATGGCCAGAGTGGTGGGGGTCCTCGATAATGCAAGCTGCTTTCTTAAGACACCGCCTCTTAAATATGTCCTTAATGGAGTTGAGACTGACACCCATGATGGTGCTGGTCGAGTTCACAACCCTCTGTGGTCTGTTCCTTTACTGTGCATTGGCACCTCCATACCAATGAAGCAATGTGGAATAGTTTGAACTTGTCCCAAAGGAACGTGATTCTAATTGAACCCTCCGAATCCTACTCCGATGTAAATATATACTGTCAACCTTTTGCAGGAGCTTTATGGAGAGTTGTCCTGGCCGACGGTACGGTTGCTGCAGAGCATCAGATCGGAGGTCAATGCACAGGCCCATAAGAATGACAGAGAGGATCACTGTGGTCTTCCACCCCCCCACCCCCCCCCCACCCACCCCACCTTCATTGACGTGATCTACCAGGATCATTGTTTGAGGAAGGCTCACAAAATCATTGAACACCCTGAACACAGCACCTCTTAGCTGCTGGTCGGGGAAGAGATCCAGGAGAATCAGAGTCAATACCATCAGGCTGAGGAACAGCTTCTTCCCACGGGCAGTGAGGATGCTGAACGACCCAAGGAACTGCTCACACTGACCCTCCGAGACTCATATTTATTTATAGATGTATATGCACTACATACTGCGTCTGTATAGTTTGTCTGTATGTGTTTTGTCTGGTTGTGTGTCTGTGTGTTTTGCACTGAGGACTGGAGAACGCTGTTTCGTCGGGTTGCTCTTGTACAATCAGATGACAATAAACTTGAATGAAGTTGAGCTAGTTGGAAGGAGCAAGGCTGAGGTTTGGAGGGAAGAGTTATACACAATTCTGAAATGAGCTCTGAAGAGGTTACAAATAAGACAATGAATGTGAAACTTAATATATCCCATTGGTGATTTAACCATACCCCAGCATCTATGTAAAGGCTGAAAGGAAGAGAACTGTGAACCATTGGGTGACAGAGAGAAGAAATGAACATTTTGATAGATTGAAAACACATTGTTGTCATTCGGATGATTATGAAAAGGTGACTGAAGCAGATTTCTCAAGCACTCAAGAATGGTGATGTACCTGATGAACCATGTGATACTAATAAACTGGGAAAATGAAATTAATTAATCCAGAAAAATGCATGTGAGAGTTGCTGGATTGGTGTAAAAATGCATCTGGTTTACTGATGCTCTCTGTGGACAGGAACCCTCTGCTCATTCCTACCTTCTCAATCCTTCACTTTCTGGTTGATTATATCCTGTCAGATAATCTGGCAAGCCACTCGGATGCAAACATACACGTGGCCTCATCAGTAGAAAAGATAATTTTAAAAGGCAGTATGTTCCCCTCCTCCGATTTGCAGTGGAGAACCAACCTTATATTTATCTATTGAAACGACCCCTCCCACTGACACTCTCATCCATCGGTCTGTGGCCTCCTGCATCATTACAATGATGGAAGTGGATTGGAGGTCAATTCACAGGACCCTGAGAGTGGCAGAGAGGATCACTGGAGTCTCCTTCCCTCCCTCATTGATGTGATCTACTGGGATCGTTGTCTGAAGAGAAGCACAGTTGGCGTGGAGGTGAGTGCAACACCTTGACAGCCCCAGTGATCGGGATTTGAATCCCGTGCTGTTTGTAAGGAGTTTGTATGTTCTCCCCGTGTCTGTGTAGGTTTTCCCCAGGAGCTCCAGTTGCCTCCCTCCATTTGAAATATACGGGGGGGGGGGGGTGGGGTGGGGGGTGTAGGTTAAGGGGCTGTAATTGGGCGGTATGAACTCGTGGGCCGAAATGGCCTGTTACCATGTTGTAAGTCTAAATTAAAGAATTTAAAAGAGGGCACGCTAAATCATTGAGGACCGCTTCCACCCCACACACAGCATCTTACAGCTGCTCCCGTTGGGGAAGAGATCCAGGAGGATCAGAGCCAGCATCACCAGGCTGAGGAACAGTTTCTTCCCACGGGCAGTGAGGATGGTGAATGACCCAAGGAACAGCTCACACTAACCTTCTGAGACTCACATTTGTACAAAACAATATTTATTTATTTATTTGCAAAGATGAATACTTGTCCTGTGCATGTATTGTTTGTCTCTTCGTGTGCTACATCTGAGAGTGTGTCTGCGTGTTTTACAACGAGGACCAGAGAACGCTGTTTTGATGGGTTGTACTTGTGCAATCGGATGACAATAAACTTGACTTGGCTTGAAGACGTCACCCTCCATCTGAGCACATTGCAGCCTTCTGCACACAATATTGAATTCTACAACTTCAGGGAACTTGATTTCTTTGTTTCAGCTTGTTTCTTCTTTATTAATTTTTCTATCTTTTTCTCCTCGGGAAGTGGAGGATGTGTACACCCTGACCTGCCAGCATTCTCCTCCTGCTCTGCATTGCACAACTCCGACATTCTTTTGCCCATGTTCTCACACTAACTGCTCCCATTCACTCATTAACTCCTCGTCCACTCCTCCCTCCCCTCCCATTGTCCCCTCAGCATCTTCCCCTGTGACTGCAGGAGATGCTTCACTTGCACCCACACCTCCTCCCTCAGCACCATTTGGGGCCCCCAAACAGTCCTTCCAAGTGAAGCAACATCCCATGTGAATCTGCGGAAAGGCTGTCTACTGCATCCGGTGCTCCCACTGAGATCTCCTCTACAGTGCAGACTGGCAATCCCTTCATCGAGCACCTCAGCTCTGACAGTGTGGGTCTCCCAGTGGCCACCCCGCCCAATTCCCTTGCTGATATGTCTGTCCATGGTCTCATGCACCACCTGAGACCACCTCATCTTCCGTCTGGGCACCCTCCAACCGGATGGCATTAACAATGACTTCTCTGGTTTCTGTTAAACCCCATAACCCTCCTCTTCATTATCCCTATCTCCTGTCTCTCTCTCTCTGCTTTTCCCTCTGTCTCTTTTTACAGTGCCAAAATCAATTCGCACCTTTCCTCTTATCATATCCAACTAACACCTTCTGTCTGTTGGTCTGGACTCCTCCTCTTCCTCCTTTCTCTCTCAGTCTTTATTGAGATGCCTGCCAGCTTTTTGCTTATACCTTGAGAAAGGGCTCAGACCCAAAACATAGGCGATATACATATCTTTACCTCCTGTGGACACAGTGAGACTGGCTGAGTTCCTCCAGCGTGTTTCTACACATTCATTCATTTACAGCTTATTTCCATGGTAGCCCTAGGTTTTATACCCCATCAGTGATATCCTCCCCATCCTGCCTACAGTTCAACAAGTTTCCATTGTCTTTAATATCAGTACATTGTAGTGTTTTCTTGTATGACTGTTTTGCTTTACCACTGATTTTCCAAAGCCAGGAGAGTAGACATAGAAGCTAGCCACCGACAAGCTAGCCTCAGACTACTTCAGAGCAATCCAATCTTGAACATGCCTTTGTTTGACCCTTGCTGGCATCTTTCTTTGGCTTGGCTTCGCGGACGAAGATTTATGGAGGGGGTAAAAGTCCACGTCAGCTGCAGGCTCGTTTGTGGCTGACAAGTCCGATGCGGGACAGGCAGACACGGTTGCAGCGGCTGCAGGGGAAAATTGGTGGGTTGGGGTTGGGTGTTGGGTTTTTCCTCCTTTGCCTTTTGTCAGTGAGGTGGGCTCTGCGGTCTTCTTCAAAGGAGGTTGCTGCCCGCCAAACTGTGAGGCGCCAAGATGCACGGTTTGAGGCAATATCAGCCCACTGGCGGTGGTCAATGTGGCAGGCACCAAGAGATTTCTTGCTGGCATATACAGTTGTTTTTGACATGGATACTAGCCACCAACTCTTAGGCAGTGGGAAGGTCTAATTTTTAATTTAAATTAAGACAAACAGCACAGTAACGGGCTCCCAAGAGCCCGAGCCACCCAGTTACACCCAAATGACCCACAACCCCAGTACATTTTGGAGGAAACCGGAACCCCCGGGGAAAACTCCCACAGACACAGGGAGAATGTACAAACTCCTTACAGACAGCGCGGGATTCGAACCCAAGTTGCTGGGGCTGTAACAGTGCTATAGCAGTGTTGGGCTAACCGTGCCAACCCATGGTTTAAATTTGAGAGTTTTAGTTTCAATAACAAAGTTCAAATGCCAACTCACCTCTTTAATAAGGGGTTGATAGCCCCTTCCCTTGTCCTGCCTGAGTAAAGCCAGTTCGCTATCAGTCTCCAAAGTGTTATCTTCCCCTCTCACAGACTGAGGCCTTTCTGCAAATTACAGTCAACCCCCTACCCCCACAAACCCTCCATAAGCACAATAATCTGGGCTAACAATCCAGTATAATTACGAGGGAGAACTGTAAAGTTTAAAACCTTGTGGCTTTACTTCTTAGTTAATTTTATGACTATCCCTTTAAGTAAGAATTGTTTGTAGTGTCTATCTTGTAGTGTAATATCTGGACATGCGAGGAGCTTGCTCTCACTCTTCGAAGAACCATGAGCACTTGAGATACTTTTCTTTGAATTTCATCTTAATTTCATCGTAATTCATCTTATTTTGTTTATTTCTTTTATATCTGTTTAAAGTTGAATATTGTTATCATTTTACAATACGCATCATTATGAAAATCTCAATGGGAAGTCATGCAAAATGTTTATCCGTTTTTATCAATGAATTAAAGCTGCTTACAGCTGCAACTACGGAGTTTGATTTATTGAAATATTAAGATAGTCATTTGGACTATTGTCGCTTTTGTTTCTGTGAAGATGACATGTTTTGAAATTGGGAAATACTAGAAAATGGAAAGTGGCATCTATAAGTGTCAGGAAGGGCTGTCTTTAGGATGAGGTGTTCAACCAAAGATCTGCCATCTTCGATGGACTTAAAACATGATCCCATTGCATTGAAGAATGGCAAAGGAGTTTTTATTGGCTAATTAACTGTCATTGCCTTGTAGTTTGTGGAAAGTTTGTTGGTTCTTCTTGTCTGCATTATAGGTCAGAAGTGCTTCATTGGCTGCAAGTCTGTGTACATATAAATTGTTATGAGCCCAGAGGACGCCAAAACCCAGCAGCAATAGAAATTCACCAAACAAAAGTTGCTTTTAATTTTCTTTAAACATTAAAAACAGGATGAAACTTTAACTTACTACTATTAACTTAACCTAACTTAATCCCCTTCTAATTCTAAGCACACATGTATGTAATGTGTGTGTAAGTTCAGAAAATTCTTTAATAAACAGATATAAAATAAATAAACAAAATAAGATGAATTACGATAAAATTAAGATGATTAGGATGAAATTCAAAGAAAAGTATCTCGAGTGCTCACGTATCTTTCATAGTTCTTTGAAAAGTGAGAGCAAGCTCCCTGCACGCCTGGATATTATGACATATGATGTCATGGTAACTATGGTAACACTACAAACAATTCTTACTTACAGAGATAGTCATAAAATTAACTAAGAAGTAAAAACACAAGGTTTCAACCTTTACAGTTCTCCCTCATAATTGTACTGGATTCACTTCTCATTCCTCGAAGTTCACTGGTTGCCGGCAATTCTTCTACTGTGCACAGAATTTAACATTTATGAATCTTCACCAGGCTCTGATGCCTTCTGATGCTCAGAAAGGTTCCATTTGGTTTCAGAGAGAGAGATTTGTTACTCATTGGACACGCACACAAACTAATATCCCACAATCAGCCACTTCAGTGTCTTGCCAAAGAAACTTTCCCCATCATGGGTTTTCCAAATGATAAGCTCTTCTTCCAGGTCACCACCAAGTTCCTTTTGTTTACTTTAGTTCAAGTGAAACAGTCTTAATCTCTGTTTGTGAAGTGACCTACACACTATAATCCCACAATTTATCTCTTTTAAAGACATATGATATAAAATATAATATACCCCTTAACAATATAAATGCAGATCTTTCTCAGCATCAGAATTTATTGTCATGAACATGTTTTGCAGCAGCAATCACAGATGCAAAATTGGTGTAAATTACATTTTAAAAAATTACTGCAAAAGTATAGAAAGTGTCTGTGGGTCGTTGTCCATTCAGAAATCTGATGGCAGAGGGGAAGTAGCTGTTTCTGTACTGCTGAGTGCACATCTTCAGGCTCTTGCACCTCCTTCCTGATCGTAACAGAATCAGAATTCATTGTTATGAACATTCCACGAAATTCACTGTTTTACCGCAGCATCACAGGTAAAGATATTGCTATATATTACATTTAAAAATAAATTAGAGTTGCCCATCCTGCTTGGATAGAAATGGAATTAAATTCCACCAAAAATGTTTCTATCTCAGCACTTCTCTATCTCTATTATTTGAAATAAACTAATTGACAATTTGGTTGTTAAAAACAGTTTGAGAATATTTTGGATTTCTGGGCTTCTCTCTTCCAAGCCCTGTTTTGTCCAATCACCTTGATCAGCCCTCTTTGCAGGATTCTGCTTTTAATAATTGGTAGAGATTAGGTATTAAATGTTTTGGAGACCTTTTATTGATAACAGTTTTGCCTCTTTGGTTTAATTGGTTGGAAAATTCAATTTTTTTCCAAATGTTTACATTTTATTCAATCTCAGATCCTTGATTTTCCAAGAGCTCCTGACATGAATATTCTTGATACATTTTTTGGATACAACCTTCCAGTAAAGGGTTAATATCTGTTATTTATGACAAGTTGACTGGTCTAAGACACACCCCTTTAGTCCAAATTAAGAATGCCTGGGAGCAGGATTTGAACATTTTGCTGTCCATTGAGGTTTGGGACTCTCTTTTCAAACTGATTAACATAACATCTTGGTGAGCTTGTCACTGTCTGCTGTGATTCAAAATGGTACATGGGTCCAACATGTCTAAAATCATATGATCTTGTTTTCACTCGGATATAAATCCTCCTTGAGATAAATACAAATTCATATGTTCTGGACGTGTCCCAGTTTGGAAAAATGCTGGAGAGAAGTTTTTCAAACATTATCGGTGATTCTTAATTTAAAATGAGAACCAAATCCTGTAGTTGCTCTGTTTCAAGCACTTGGAGAAGACGAGGTTTTACAAACTCCAATTAAATGTCACATTTTATCCTTTAATTTGTAGCTGGCCCAGATGTGCTATTTCGATTAAGTGGAAAGATAATACTCCACCTATTCATGCACAGTGGCGAAAGGATATAATGTCCTGTTTAAATTTGGAAAAAAATAGATAAGCAATTAATGGCTCAGACATAAGATTCCAAATGTTATAGGGTCTTTTTATGGACCATTACCATCATCTTTCAGTTCAGTGTTAATACAGAACTTTGGCCCTGTGTTGTCCCACTTCAGGAGTGAGATATTTGTTTCATAATAAATTCCATTCTTTATTATTACAGCTGTGCTTTGGAAATTCTAATGTATGATTATCCTTGCAGTTCTTTTCTTTATCCTTTTTTTCTGTAGCATGTCCCATAATTGTACTCTACAAGCTTATTATTACTGAAAATCAATAACAATATTTTAAAAAGAAAGAGAAAGTGAGTTCATTGTCCACACAGGAATCTGATGGCGGAGGGGAAGAAGCCATTCCTCTGCCGTTGAATGCTCGTCTTCAGGCTCATGTACCTCCTTCCTTGTGGTAGCAGAGTGAAAGGGGCATGGCCTGGGTGGTGGGTGGTGGCTGCTTTCTCCGATGGAGTAGAGACTGATGCCCATAATGGAGCTGGCTGAGTTAACAACCCTATGGAGCTTTTTTCCTGTCCTGTGCACTGGCTTCTCCATATGAGACGGTAGCCCCTTTTCCACTGGCATCCCAGTTAATTGGCTGTGCAGTGTCCCGGGATAGGAAGCCCTTTGTGCCGTTTCCACGAGGCCACCCTTAACTGGGATTATTTGCTTTTCCACTAAACACACTCATCCCCGGGGATCAGAGTATTCTGTTTCAATTGGAAACGGGTGACTTTCTGCTGTCCCTTTTCCACTGGTTTAATCAGTATGCCATCGTCAGCAAACGCCAGGGATATGAGTAGGGGTAGAGGCAGTTAATCCCCGGCATGAAATGACATCATTTGAAGCCAGTGTTCGGACGGTGTTCATTTTCCACTGGACCCTGTCCAATTAAATTCCCAGTTAATCCCTGGCACAGGGCTCCAGTGGAAAAAGGGGCTAGCGATGCAACCTGCCACAGTACACCTGCGCAAATTTGCAATTCTTGCAGCTTCTTTCAGTAGGACGTACATCTCCTTTCAAACATATTGGTGGAACTCAGCACGAAGGAAGTATGTACAGAGGGTTCACATTTAATGTGATTGTTGACATGACAGTTTCAGTGTTCCACTGATCCTATCTTCCTCTGCAAATTAGTTTTGACTGAAAAGTACGATAGAAATTTCAGAAATTCATCATGAGAGTTGGCACTGAAGTGTGACTCCTGTGACACTGATGGCCTTTGGCTAATTGCTTGAATGGACAGATACATTTTTATTTTACAAAAGTCTTACTAAATCAGACTGCAATGTCAACACGTTTATATTCATGCTCTTAATTTATGCAAGCAGGGAGATATAAAACAGAACAGCTAAAGGGGCAAATCAAAGCTGACAAGTTTTCCCATTTATATAAAAATATAAATGAAAGTCAATAATCAACAATTGCTGACCTTTGACCTGTACTCCAATGCATATTTTATTACAATTGATCTCAGAAGCAAAAAGAAATCCTAAATCACAGTAATGCCTTGCGGGGTGGGCAGTGAGATATTGTTCACCAGATTTTGCAAAAGATGAGCGACTTAATAAAATGTAATGAAACAGGAAGTGCTGTTAAGTGAGGCGGAAATAGGAAATGGTTTTTGGTGTATCTACATAATCATTTAAGATATTGTGGTGTTGAAAGGTGCACAAAGATTCCTTTTTCTGACAGACTGATGTATTAATGTGCCTGGGTGAAGGGCTCAGGCCCGAAACGTTGGTAATACAGTGGTTTCACCCCCTTATCTGCAGTTTTGCTTTCTGCGGTTTCAGTTACCCGTGGTCAACTGTGCTCCGAAACTGATCCCACTGCACTGATCACTCCCCACATCCCTGTATCAGTCCCCACACTGATCCCACTGCCCCCCTCTGTCCCCATAGCCCTGTATGTCCCCACACTGATCTCACTGTCCCATTGTCCCGTGTCGGTCCCGCCACTGATCCCTACTTACAAATAAAAAGTTTACAGGCACACTACAGAATCCCGTATAGCTTTGCTAAATATATAATATGGTGTTTGCACAATGTGTAGCTACCCGCTAACCCAGTTGCTACCCAGTACACAAGATGGCCGACGAATGCGGTGACCACACATTCCAGCTGGTGACCCACATGGCAGGAAACAGCGGTGGGAACGCCGAGTAATCAGAGGTCAGTGATGCCATGATGTCACTCCTGTCGTCAGCAGCGGAGAGAAAATATAAGCAGAGCTGCCAGTGCAACAAATGAGACTTCAACTCCTCGTGTGTGTCTTCTTTGCACACTTCGTGGTAGTGTGCACTCTGCATGGGTGATCTCAGCAAGTCCAACCGCTAGTTGGGCCAAAAGATGACGGATCAATCAGCTTTTCACGCGGTTTCGTTGAAGCTTCCAACTTTCTGGGCATCGCAGCCACACATGTAGTTCGAACAGGCCAAGGCCGAGTTCCACCTTCGACAGATCACTGCCGACAGCATACATTATGTGGTGAGCTCGCTCGACCAGTACACAGCAGCAAGGGTCGTTGACTTCCTGCGGCAACCTCCGGAGCAAGGCAAATACAATGCCCTCAAGGAGCTGTTAACCCACACCTTCACAGTCTCATGGCATAAGCGTGCCACCCGATTGTTGCATATGGATGGTTTGGGGGACAGGGCCCCATCTGCCCTCATAAGTGAAATGCTCACCCTTGCTGTGGAACACAGGCTATGCCTGTTCTTTGAGCAGATTTTCCTGGAGCTGCTGCATGAGGATACCCGACTTCAGCGACCCTAGGAAAGTTGCAGCTCGGGCGGACATGCTCTGGAGAGCCAGGAAAGAAAACGGCTCTTCGGTGGAGCAGATCGCTAGGCTCTGCACACAGCTGGCAACAAGGCCACAGCAAATGGAGAGGCCCAACACCAATGATGGGGTATAGGGACCCCTGGATACCTCCCACCCTGTGTGTTTTAGAGAAATATCATGGCCAACCATCATTAATGGCTGTGGCGGTTGGCCAATATGACAGCCTCCTCCATGTCAGGAAGGCTCTTACTCCTCTTCCCCCCACCCACCCCTCCATGGCCTACGACACTTGGAACCCCCCCAACCAGCATTGAGGGTAGAGAACGTTGGGCACCTGCACTATCCTCCTCTGCTTCAGCAACAACCAGTTCACATGGACATTCATGATTGTGGCTGTGGCACAATCACTCCTAGGAGCAGACTTCCTGTGAGCCCTCTGCCTGCCGATGGACCTTAAAAGGTGGCAAAATGTACCTGCCAGGACTTTTCAAACTACGCCCTCGGGGGAAACCATGTTACCTGCTCCCTACCTCGACTCCATTACTCTGTCTGACGACACATTTACATGGATCCTAGCAGAATTCCCTTCGATCGTGGTGCTGCAGTTTTCCACCGCCGAGACGAAGCACGGGGTAAAACATCACATCCTCACTGAGGGGCCCCCCACTCCACTCGCCAAGGGAGAGTTTTTAAAAAATGGAAGAGCTGGTGATAGTGCGGCGTTCTAACAGCCCCTGGCCTCTCCCCTGAATGTGGTACCAAAGACAGCAGGAGGGTGAAGGCCATGTGGTGACTATCACCACCTCAACAAGGTCACCACATCCGACAGGTACCTCGTGTCCTTCATCCAAGACTTTACCGCTAACTTACAAAAGGCACAGGACGTCTCCACCGGCAAACTCCGCCCCATTGTGCCGGCAGCGTGGAGGCAGCAGGTCTTCGATGTGGTGCCATCATTAGATTGCAGTCCATCCTGATGACATCCCTAAAACCACCATCATTACCCCTTTTGGACTCTTTGAATACCAAAGAATGCCCTTTGGCCTTAAAGTGCAGCCCAGACCTTCCAGAGGCTGATGGATGCGGAGGGCTGGGATCTCCCCTTCATGTTCATCTATTTGGACGATATTCTCATTGCCAGCTGCAACAACACAGAGCATGCGGCCCAGCTAATGCTCCCGGCTGCAGGAATTTCGGACTAACAATAAACCATGCTAAATGCCAGTTCAAGTTGGAATTGACCAACTTCCTGGGGTATCGAATCAATAGGCACAGAGTGAAACCCCTGCCCGAAAAGGTAGAGGCAATTCGATGTTTTGCCAAGCCCTGCACTGTGAAGGGTTTGCGAGAATTCGCCAGTATGATTAACCTTTATCATTGATTCATATTGGCAGCAGTTTGTATCATGCGCTCCCTTTTCACGCTCATGGCAGAGAAAGGTAAAGACATTACCTGGAACGATGAGGCCACGGAGTCTTTCCAAAAGGCCAAAGACACACTGGCTAACGCCACCCTTCTGGTACACCCCAGACCAGAGGCACCAACCGCTCTCACTATAGGCACCTCCAGCACAGTGGTAGGGTGTGTACTGGAGCAATTCATCGAAGGGCAGTGAGAGCCCCAGGCCTTCTTTAGCAGGTACCTCTGGCCACCTGAACTCAAATACAGTGGATTTGACCATTGTACCTGGCAGTTAGACACTTCAGGTATTTTTTGGAAGATAGACAATTCAGGGTCTTTGTGGACCATAAACCATTAACCTTTGCCTTCCATAAAGTGTCGGACTCGTAGTTGGCCAGGCAGCAGCAACACCTTTCGTACGTGTGAAATCCAACGCATCATGGGTAAGAGTAATGTGGTGGCCAACGCACTGTTCTGTCCTGCCGTTGAGTCCATCCAGACCTTGTCCCAAGGAACAGACTATTTCATCCTAGCTAGGGCACAGCAGTTGGACCCTGAGATCCCAGCATACAGAAAAACAGTTTCCGGCCTTGGGCTGGGGGATGTCATCATCAGCCCCGGTAACCAGATGCTCCTCTGTGACGTCTCCACCGGCAAACTCCGCCCCATTGTGCCGGCAGCGTGGAGGCAGCAGGTCTTCGATGTGGTGCACAACCAGGCACACCCAGCCATCAGGACTTCTGTCAAATAGGTTCATCTGGTACAGCCTCTGGAAACAGGTCAGTCAGTGAGTCAAGACCTGCACGCTCTGCCAGACATCCAAAGTGTAAACACATGTCAAGGCATCACCCTCCCCCCACCCCCCCCAAGACTTTTGAGTTAGCATAACATATGTTCAGCCATATCCATATTAACATTGCAGGGCCGGTACTGGTCTCCCATGGGACGAGATATCTCCTCACCATGATTGACTGCTCCATGAGGTGGCCAGAAGCGGTCCTGCTAGCTGACACAACCACAGAGACCTGCGCCAGGGCACTGATTAACACCTGGGTGTTGAGGTTCGGAGTCCCAGAGCATATGGCCTCTAAGAGAGGTATACAGTTCACTTCAGGACTCGAGGTGGTCCTGGCCAAGTTGCTGGGAACCCAGTTCCTCCATACCATGGCTTACCACCCTCAGGCCAATGGGTTGGTGGCGCGGTTCCACAGGTTCCAAAAGGCAGTCTGGATGGCTCGGTTCAAGGGTTTGAACTGGGAAGACGAGCTACCCTGAATCCTCCTGGGGATCCGCACTGTGCTGAAAGAAGACTTCAATGCTTCAGCAGCCATGATGGTGTACGACACACTATTGGGGATGCCAGGGGAGTTCTTAGCCACCACCAAGGACCCAGAGGACCTTACGGCCTCGTTGACAAAGCTGAAGGAAAGACTGGTCAATCTAGACTCTCCACAGCCTCTGCCACATGGCCAGGCCAGGTCCTATGTCCCCAAAAACCTATGAGTATGTTTTTGTTCGGAGGGGGGCACACCAGACATCTCTGCAAGGGCCGTACAAAGGGCCGTATAAAGTCGTCAGACACAACAGGTTGACATGCGTGCTGGATAGTGGCGGGAAGGAAGAGACTTTCACCATTGACCGCCTCAAACCAGCACATCTAGACATTAGCCACGCAGTCCCCGCGACACAGAGGTAGGCCACCAAAAATGACGAACAGTGCTTCAATTGCCGGTTCAGGGGGGTCATGTAGTGGCCCGCTAACTGGGATGCAGCCCAAGATGGGCGACGACTGTGCAGACCCTGTAGGGGCCAACGACCTTCGTCCCAGGTGACAACCTGCATGGCGGGAAAACAATGACCAATGGCTGGGACGCCATCCAGTCAGAGGCCGGTGCTGCCGTGATGCCACTCCTGTTGTCAGCAGCGGGGAGAGGATATCAGCAGAGCTTGTCAGTCTTCCACTTTGACTTCTTGGGTATGTGTCTTCTTCCACACTTTGTGGTAGCGTGCACGCTACAAGCGCCCAATTTCACAAAACATATTGTGGACGCTACCCTGTATGAATTACTTGTAACAAAGATTTCTAATGTGATGAGATGTACTCATTCTTCCAGATGAAATCTAGTCTTACCTTTGTTTTTTGACTCATAGTACGAATCAAAAGCTACAAAACATATGTAATCCTCAGGATAAGCTGCTCAGATTTTTTTTTTTGGTTAGTTTTCTTTGCTAGAGTAGGTTAGGTGGCTTTTTTATATATATAATATTTTTGATGTCTTTTCTGTCTTCATCCAGTGCAGTGGAGGGGGACTAAGTTTATACTGTTGAAGTTTTATCTTGATATATATATATCTTTCATTGGCTTGGCTTCGTGGTCGAAGATTTATGGAGGGGGTAAAAGTCAACGTCAGCTGCAGGCTCGTTTGTGGCTGACAAGTCCGATGCGGGACAGGCAGACACGGTTGCAGCGGCTGCAGGGGAAAATTGGTTGGTTGGGGTTGGGTGTTGGGTTTTTACTCCTTTGCCTTTTGTCAGTGAGGTGGGCTCTGCGGTCTTCTTCAAAGGAGGTTGCTGCCCGCCAAACTGTGAGGCACCAAGATGCACAGTTTGAGGCGTTATCAGCCCACTGGCGGTGGTCAATGTGGCAGGCACCAAGAGATTTCTTTAGGCAGTCCTTGTACCTTTTCTTTGGTGCACCTCTGTCACGGTGGCCAGTGGAGAGCTCGCCATATAACACGATCTTGGGAAGGCGATGGTCCTCCATTCTGGAGACGTGACCCATCCAGCGCAGCTGGATCTTCAGCAGCGTGGACTCGATGCTGTCGACCTCTGCCATCTCGAGTACTTCGACGTTAGGGATGAAAGCGCTCCAATGGATGTTGAGGATGGAGCGGAGACAACGCTGGTGGAAGCGTTCTAGGAGCCGTAGGTGATGCCGGTAGAGGACCCATGATTCGGAGCCGAACAGGAGTGTGGGTATGACAACGGCTTTGTATACGCTTATCTTTGTGAGGTTTTTCAGTTGGTTGTTTTTCCAGACTCTTTTGTGTAGTCTTCCAAAGGCGCTATTTGCCTTGGCGAGTCTGTTGTCTATCTCATTGTCGATCCATATATATACAAATGTGATATTGCATTTTCAGTTTCGTTCCCTTTTCTTTGTTGTACTGTATAAATGATAAAAACCAATAAAAAAGATTGAAAAAGGAAGAAAGGATGAAGCAATCATGCAAAGGTTCCAAGTGAAAACACGAGGCTGCAGAAATCAGCAAGTGAAACAGTGTCCTTTATGTAGCAAAGATACAGAACCAACGTTTCGGGCTTGAGCCCTTCATCAAAGTACAGACAAAATGTCAGCAAGTGCCCGAACAAAATGGAGGTGGAGAGGGGCAGGGGGAGGAGCACAGTCCCACAGGCAGGAGGTAATAGGTGGAGAAGGGAGGGAGGACACAGCAGCAAACAGGGGATGGAGGATGGTTCTGTGAATGGAGAGGGAAGGGGGTTGAGAGTTGGAGGGAAGGAGACGGAGGGATGAGGAAAGGAGGGAGAATGGAGAGTGGGCTAGCGAAATCTGGAGAAGTTGATGTTAACGAGTGTCCAGATGGCAAATCAGGTGTTGTTCCTCCAATTTATGGATGGTCTTGGTTTGACAGTGCATGAGGCCTTTGATATACATGGTCAGACACTGGCAGTTCCCTGTCACTGATGCAGACAGAGCGAAGGTGCTGAACGAAGTGATCTGGGCTCGGTGTCTCTGATGAAGAGAAGGCCACAAGGGGACACTGGATGCAGTTGACAACCTCGTGCAGATTCAGAAGTGGAGTTTGGCTTCACTTGGAAGGACTGTTTGGGGCCCCGAATGATGGTGAAGGAGGAGGTCTGAGTGCAAGTATGGTCCCAAATGGACTCCCTTGGTGTCTTCTCTTGTGACCACAGGAAGTGAATTCAACGACCTGTCCACTCAAGGTGACAAACTAAGTAACAGTGAGTCAGGAAGGGATAGAGCATGCAAAATGGTTGATTTTAGAGATGAAGGGGTTGGCCTATGAGGCGATATTGAGTTATCTTGGACTGTACTCGCTGGAATTTTAAAGAATGGGAGGGGATTTAATATCATGAAAGGCATAGATAAGATAGAGGTAGGTAAGTTGTTTCCATTGGTGGGGGAGACCAGAACGAGGGGACATAGCCTCAAGATTCAAGGAAGTATATTTGGAAAGGAGAATCAGAATCAGAATTTATTGTTATGAATATATCATGAAATTCACTGTTTTACAGCAGAACGACAGTGCAAACATTTATATGAACCGCCTTACAAAATAAATAAAAATAGTGCCCGGAAAGTCAAAGTAAGGCCGTGTCTGTGGTTCATTGATCATTCAGGAATCTGATGGCAGCAGGGAAGAAGCTGTCCTTGTGCCGCTGAGTGCTTGTCTTCAGGCTCTTGTACTTTTTCCCTGATGGGAGCAGATTGAAGTGGTTATTCGTGCTACACCTGGGTGGTGAGGGTCCTTGAAGATATGGATTAGATTTAGATTCAGATTTAGATTTATTGTCAGAGGACATACATGGCATCACATACAACCCTGAGATTCCTTTTCCTGTGGGCCAAGCAGAATTACCTCTCATTGGTAATGCAAAAAAAACTGTACACCACATACATGTATAATCAAATAAAGAAGTAACTGACTGTTCAATACAGAGAGAACAAGAAGAAAGTCAGATTCTTTAAACGAGTCCCTGATGGAGTTTGTTGTTGAGGAGTCTGATGGTGGAGGGGGAGTAGTTGTTCCTGAACCTGGTGGTGCAAGTCTTGTGGCACCTACACCTCTTTCCTGATGGCAGCAGCAAGAATAGAGCGTGTCCTGGGTAGGGTGGATCCTTGATGATCGCTGCTGCTCTCCTATGGCTGCATTCCCCGATTATGTTCTCGATGGTGGGGAGGGTTTTGCCTGTGATGCACTGGGCTGTGTCCATTACCTTTTGGAGAACTTTAAGCTCAGGGGTATTGGTGTCCCCCATACTGGAGGCAGCCAGTCAACTCATTTTCCACCACACCTCTGTAGAAATTTGCCAGGGTTTCTGCTGTCAGTCCAAACATCTGCAAACTCCTACTTTCTTAAGACACAATGTCTTGTAGATGTCCTCGATGGAATTAAGACTGGTGTCCATGATGTCACAGGCTGAGTTGGCACCTCCATGCCAGACAGTAATGCAACCAGCCAGAATGTTCTCCATGGTGCACCTGTAAAAGATGAAGAAGAACTGCTTTTCCCAGAGGGGGGGTGAACCTGTGGAATTTGCTGCCCATTGAAGCAGTAGAGGCGATCACAGTCAATATATTTAAGACCAGGTTGGATAGATTTTTACATCATAGGGGAATTAAGGGATATGGGGAAAAGGCAGGTCGGTGGAGATGAGCCCATCATCAGATCAGCCATGATCTCATTGATTGGCTCTGCAGGCTCGATGGGCAGAATGGACCCTCCTGCTCCTATTATTCTTAAATCTAAGAGAATACCTCCGATAGAGTCAGAGCAGGGGAAAAAGAGACAACAGTAAAATTCAATGCTCCTATCTTAAAGCCTGCAGCAAGTTAGGTGAATTGATGGGATGGTTGGTGTAGTAGTCAGTGGAACACTGCCACAGCACCAGCGACCGGGACCAGGGTTCGAATTCCGCACTGTCTGTAAGGAATTTGTATTGTTATGGAGTCCAGAGGACCCCAAAAACCAACAGCAATAGATATGCACCACAACACAGGGTTACTTCAACACAAGTAGGTTTTAATTATAATTGAACACGAAAAGAGTTAAACTTTAACTTATTACTTAACCTACTTAACTAACTTACCTCCTTTCTACTCAATTCCTCCTCTAACACTAAGTGCAGGTGTGTATAATGTAAATTTAAGATTAGAAAAGTTCTTTTGGATCACAGTCCAATCTCACTGGTTGCAGGCAATCCTTGTACTGTGCAGAGAAGTTAGAATTAACAAAGTTCACCAGTCTTTGGCGCTTAACAGGCAAAGGGTTACCAAAGGGTTCTTGCTTGTTTCAGAGAGAGATTCCTTTTCCAGGACATCCACAATTGATTCCTTCTCAATCAGTCTTGCTGATGAAACTTGCCCCCTTCAGGGTTCTCCAGATGATCCTCTTTCTTTCAGGTCACCTTTCAGACAGCCAATCTCCTCCTCTGACCAGGCAGCCTTCCAAAGTTTGCCAGCTTGTTCTTTTAGAACTGATTTCTGCCTCCTCTCTCTCTCTCTCTCTGTTTCACACCCTCCCTCTCTGAGAGCAAAACTGTTCTCATTGGCCTACAAAAATCACATGTTCCCAGGCAAGCTGTTGTTGATACTTTGTTGCTTCCCACAAAAAGCATTCTGCAAAAGTCCTGCAAATATTCTGTGTTTTAAAATGTGTGTGTGCAAGCTATTCTAACAATTCCTCCCAAATCACCTCAAAATAGTCTGTTACAGTATGTTCTCCATGTGTCTGCGTCAGTTTTCCCCGGGGGCTCTAGTTTCCTCCCACCCTTCAGAATATACCGGGGGTTGTAGATGAATTGGGTGTAATTGGGCGGCAAGGACTCATGGGCTGGAAGGGCCTGTTATGTCTAAATTTAAATTTAAATAACTGCGCATGATCCAATAGCTATTGCAGAGTGACAAAGGTTGAGTATGTCCTCAACTTTCAGAAGAGACAGGCAAAATCGAAAAGTTGACAGGTTAGCCTGATAACAAAGTTTGGGATAAAGATCTTGGCTCAAAAAGAAGGCAGCACGGTCAGGATAGTGGTTAGCGCAACGTTGATACTGCGCTGGTGTCCCAGGTTCGAATCCCGAGCTGTCTGTAAGAAATTTGTATGCTCTCCCCGTATCTATATGGGTTTTCTCTGGGGGCTCTGGTTTCCTCCCACCCTTCAAAAAATAGACGTACAGGGTATGTAGGTTAATTGGGGTATTTGGGCAGCACAGGGATTTGAGAACAGTTCCTACAGATTGTACCTACAGCCATGAAGAAGGCTCGCCAGCGGCTGTACTTTGTGAGGTGTCTGAAGAGATTCTGTACATCACCGAAGACTCTCGTAAACTTCTACAGGTGTACCTTGGAGAGCATTCTGGCTGGTGCATCACTGCATGGTACGGAGCCACCAACTGTCAGGACAAGAATAAACTCCAGAGGGTTGTTAACTCGCCCTGTGACATCACGGGCACCAGACTTCACTCCATCGAGGACATTTACATGACACAGTGACTTAAAAAAGCAGCCTCAATCCTCAAAGACCTCACCATCCAGGCTGGGCCCTCTTCACTCTGCTACCATCGGGAAAAGGTACAGGAGCCTAAAGATGAGCACCCAGCGGCACAAGGATAGCTTCTTCCCCTCTGCCATCAGATCCCTGAATGGACAATGAACCAAAGACACAGCCTCACTTTTCGTGCACTATTTTTATGGTCTGAAAAGTTATGGCACTGCTGGAGCCACTGTCACGGCAGTGCTGCCACTGGTGCGGACTCATGGTAAGCGAGGGAGCAGAGATACAGCGCTCCCGAGGCATCTAACCGCTCAGTCAACTGCTGTCAGCTCAGCACAGGCTTTGAACAGCCTGTTAATGGAACCAACATGAATTTTTATTTAAAATTCCATGACCGCGAGGTCTGGGCCCAAGATGGCGGTGCCTCTGATCGGCAGCAGCCATGAGGGGTTGCAGACTCTGGGGGATCGGAGGACTGGAGCAGGGTACCAGAAAACAGGGATCCCACTCCCTCTCTGAGGAGAAACAGAGAAGATGATCTACAGGACGGTGACCACGTCAGCAGGCCAGTGAGGGGGCTCTGTGGCCAAAGGACCCGTGCATGCAGTGGACTGCTGGCGACTCGAGGCGAGGAACCCGTGGAAGCTGTGGGCTGTTGGAGACTGATGTCAGGAGACTCGCGCCAGACTGCGGACTGTTGGAGACTGGCTGGAGGGATACCGGGTATCGGAACCGGGATGCAAGGTGGTGTCGAGGGCAGTGAAGGGTTCCTTACAGTGTTGGAGGGTCACATCTGGACCTCGGGTTGCCAATAGTTTGGACTGGATTCTGTGTGACTGCGGAGGCTACAGAATTGAATCTACAGACTTTCGGTGACTCTGGGGGGGTCTCTCTTTTGCTTCTCTCTGACTGTAAGAGGCACTTAGGCAATTCCTGCTGGTGGCGAATCTGTCGGCTTTGCAGCAGGCAAAAAGAAATTTCATGTAATGCAACACATTGTTTTATTACTATGATAATAAATTACATTTGAATCTTTTTTTTTTGTAAGGTGGTTCATATAAATGTTTGTGATGCTGCCGCAAAACAACAAATTTTGTGACTTGCTCATGACAATACATTCTGATACTGATTCTGATTGGAAGAGAGCAAATGTAGCCCCATTATTTAAACAGAGGAAGAGAGGAAATAGGCACTTATTGACTGTTGGATTGACATCAGTAGTATTGAAAACACTCAAGGGTAATATTGAGGGCATGGTTAGATATCAACAGTAGGACTGAGCAAAGTTAGCATGGATTAATAAAGGAAGGAAAACCGTACTGGCATGTCTATGGTTGACAAGCATAGAACTTCTTCAGCGTAGACATCCCTCGAAGAGACTTCACAGTGGAGAAACCAAATGGAGTGAAACACAAAAGTTTGCAGACATGGTGATTGTAGTAAAAACACACACAGTAAACACTGGAGGAACTCAGCTGGTCTCTCAGCATCCAGAGGAGGGAAAGATGTTCCTCCCCATTGTTCGAATTCTGAGATACTCTGATTGTGGTGATACGACCACCAGCCGACTGCAGGGGGCGACCTCTGTACCAACAGGAAGACCACCTAAGGGGCTGACTCAACCTGGCCAGTGGTCAATCAATATAAACCTGAGCCGGCCCCTCCTGAGCCAGTCACACGGGGAGCCACCAAGGCATGAACTGGTGTTCAGACTTTTACTGGAATAAAGCCTGTTGTACAGTCTTTTCTAAGTTTGTGTCTGCTGGCTGCTACCTCAGCGCACCGCAGTGATACATCCTGCTTCTGCCCTTTCTGATTATTTTTTTCCTTGAAGAAGGGCTCAGGCCCAAAACATCAGCAATGTATCTTTGTGTCCTATAGATGCTGAAAAGACCGGCTGAGTTCCGCCAGCACTTTGGTGTTTTTAGACAACAGACTCGCCAAGGCAAATAAAAGAGTCTGGAAAAATAACCAACTGAAAAACCTCACAAAGATAAGCGTATACAGAGCCGTTGTCATACCCACACTCCTGTTCGGCTCCGAATCATGGGTCCTCTACCGGCATCACCTACGGCTCCTAGAACGCTTCGACCAGCGTTGTCTCCGCTCCATCCTCAACATTCATTGGAGCGCTTTCATCCCTAACGTCGAAGTACTCGAGATGGCAGAGGTCGACAGCATCGAGTCCACGCTGCTGAAGATCCAGCTGCGCTGGGTGGGTCACGTCTCCAGAATGGAGGACCATTGCTTTCCCAAGATCGTGTTATATGGCGAGCTCTCCACTGGCCACCATGACAGAGGTGCACCAAAGAAAAGGTACAAGGACTGCCTAAAGAAATCTCTTGGTGCCTGCCACATTGACCACCGCCAGTGGGCTGATAATGCCTCAAACCGTGCATCTTGGCGCCTCACAGTTTGGCGGGCAGCAAACTCCTTTGAAGAAGACCGCAGAGCCCACCTCACTGACAAAAGGCAAAGGAGGAAAAACCCAACACCCAACCCCAACCAACCAATTTTCCCCTGCAACCGCTGCAACCGTGTCTACCTGTCCCGCATCGGACTTGTCAGCCACAAACGAGCCTGCAGCTGACGTGGACATTTACCCCCTCCATAAATCTTCGTCCGCGAAGCCAAGCCAAAGAAAGAAGAATATTACCAATGTATCGGGCCTGAGCCCTTCTTCGAAGGGTAAACAAAGAATAGGCAGGTGTCAGAATAAAGACGGGCGAGAGAATTTTTTTTACATAAAATGTCGATATAAGCATGGCTGGTTCCCTCACAGCCATGTGGAAAGTTCAGAAGGAGCTGGATATGTAATTGGATTTACATTGATCAAACATAGAAACATAGAAACATAGAAGATAGGAGCAGGAGTAGGTCATACGACCCTTCGAGCCTGCTCCACCATTCAACGAGATCATGGCTGATCTTAAAGTTCAGTACCCCGTCCCTGCCTTCTCTCCGTAACCTTTAATACCCTTATACTGAAGAAATATATCTAATTCTCTCTTAAATATATTTAATGAACCTGCCTCTACTGCCCTCTGTGGCAATGAATTCCACAGATTCACCACCCTGTGGGTAAAGAAATTCCTCCTCATCTCAGTCCTAAATGGTTTGTCTATTATCCTCAAACCATGGCCCCGGGTTCTAGATTTTCCCATCATTGGAAACATGCCATTTGCATCCACTCTGTCCAGTCCTGCCAGAATTTTATGTCTCTATGAGATCCCCTCTCAATCTTCTAAACTCCAGCGAGTACAATCCCAATTTGCGCAATCTTTCCTCACAAGTCATTCCTGCCATTCCAGGTATCAGCCTGGTGAATCGCCTCTGCACTCCCTCCATTGCAAGAACATCCTTCCTTAGATAAGGTGACCAAAACTGCACACAATACTCCAGGTGTGGTCTCACCAAGGCCCTGTACAGCTGCAGTAAGGTATCCTTGTTCCTATATTCAAACCCTCTTGATATGAAGGCCAACATACCATTTGCCTTTTTAACCGCCTGCTGTACCCGCATGCTCGCCTTCAGAGACTGATGTACAAGTATCCCTAGGTCTCTCTGCACTTCCCCATCTCTTAATCTATTGCCATTCAAATAGTAACCTGCCCTCCGGTTTGTATTACCAAAGTGGATAACCTCACATTTATCCACATTGTAGTGCATTTGCCATGTATCTGCCCAGTCCCTCAATTTATCCAAATCACACTGGAGCTTCCTGACCCCCTCTTCCATGCACACAACCCCTCCTAGCTTAGTGTCATCTGCAAATCTGGAGATATTACATCCAATCCCCTCATCCAGATCATTAATGTAAATTGTGAACAGCTGGGGTCCCAGTACAGATCCCTGTGGTACCCCACTGGTCACCGCCTGCCACTCAGAAAATGAGACATTTATCCCAACTCTCTGTCTTCTACCTGCCAGCCAGTTCTCAATCCACATCAATACTTTGCCCCCAATCCCATGAGCCTTGATTTTGGAAGCCAGTCGTTTATGCGGGACCTTATCGAAGGCCTTTTGGAAGTCCAGGTACACCACATCTACTGGCTCTCCCCCATCTATTTTACCTGTTACCATCTCAAAGAATTCCAATAGATTTGTCAAGCACGATTTATCTTTTGTAAATCCATGTTGACTCCATCCGATCCCTTCTCTGATAGTCATATGCTCCGCTATTACATCCTTAATAATGGCTTCCATCATTTTGCCCACTACTGATGTAAGGCTCACCGGCCTATAATTCCCCACTTTTTCTCTACCCCCCTTTTTAAATAGTGGGGTAACATTAACTACCCTCCAATCCATGGGTACTGATCCTGAGTCTATCGAGTTCTGGAAAATAATTCTTAAAGCATCTGCTATCTGAATGGCCACTTCCTTGAGTACCCTAGGATGTAGATTATCAGGCCCTTGGGATTTATCTGCCTTCAATCCCATCAATTTCCCCAAGAAACTGATTTATTTCAGCTCCCCCCTTGCATTAGTCTCTATGTTTCCCAACATCCTTGGGAGGTTATTTGTATCCTCTCTTGTAAAAACAGAACTAAAGTAAGAATTTAATTGGTCTGCCATTTCTTTATTCCCCATTATATATTCCCCTGATTCCGACTGCAAAGGACCTACTCTGGATTTCACCAATCTTTTCCTCTTGACATATTTATAAAAGATTTTGCAGTCGGTTTTTATATTTGCCGCAAGCTTACTTTCGTAATTTATTTTTGCTCTCTTGATTAATCCCTTTGTCCTCCTTTGCTGCATCTTGAACTTGGCCACGGTACATTTACAGAAAGTAGTAAGGCTTAGGAGGGACACTTAAATTTTAAATGTAGACCTACAGCATGGTAATAGGCCCTTTTGGCCCACGAGTCCATGCCACCCCAGCGGTCATTAATGTAAATTGTGAACAGCTGGGGTCCCAGTACAGGTCCCTGTGGTACCCCACTGGTCACCGCCTACCACTCAGAAAATGAGCCAGAAAATGACCTCTGTACATTTTGAATGGTGGGGGGAAGACCCACGCAGGCACAGAGAGAATGCACAAACTCCTTACAGACAGTGTGGGATTCAAACCCAAGTCCCGATCGCTGGTGGTGTAACAGTGTTGCACTACCCGCTACGCCAACCGTGTTGCCCTAATTTGAAGATTATTTTATTGCCATGCAATAAATCAGAAAATGTGACATAACACAAAATTTCCTTTAGTCCACCATAAGTCAGACAAAGATTCGCCATCAGCTGAAATTGCCTGGGCCATTTAACTGGCTCATTTAACAGGCCACTTAAAGCTTGTACACAGCCGTCAGCAGTCAGACTGCGTGGCCGGACTCCGCGGGAAGAACTCTGTCTCCGCTCCCCGCGGGTCTGCACCAGAGGCAACATCTGCCATTACAGCAGGTTCCAGCATAATCCCCAATTTTTTTTCAATATTATGGTCTGTCTTTATCCAACATATATGGATGAAGGAATTCTTACTTTTCTAAATTTTATAATGTAAATGCCATTTGTGTGTGTAAACTTGTACAAAGCCAATGGTGATAAAAAGAGGGAGTTAAACACAAAAGTCTGCAGATGCTGAGATTGTAATTAAATGCTGGAAAATCTCAGCAGGTCACACAGTGTTCTTTAATAATCAACATTTCAGGCCTTAGCCCTTCATATTACCTTGACATCTTGGCCTTCATAAATTAAAGTATCGAGTACAGGAGTTGGGATGTTATGGTAACGTTGTATAAGACACTGGTGAGACCAAATTTGGAGTATCGTGTGCAGTTCTAGTCTCCAAACTAAAGGAAGGATATCAGTAAGATTGAAAGAGTGCAGAGGAGATTTACTAGGATGTTGGCAGCTCTTCAGGAGTTCAGTTACAGGGACTTGGGACTTTATTCCTTGGAGCGTAGAAGAATGAGGGGAGATTTGATAGAGGTTTACAAAATGATAAGGGGTATAGACAGAGTAAATGCGAGTAGGCTCTTTCCACTTCGATTAGGAGAGATAAATACAAGAGGACATGGCTTTAGGGTGGAAAGGGGAAAGGTTTAGGGGGAACATTAATGGGAACTTTTTCAATCAGAGTGGTGGGAGTGTGGAATGAGCTGCCACCTGACGTGGTAAATGCAGGTTCACTCTTAAGAATGAATTGGATAGAGACATGGATGGGAGAGGTCTGGAGGATTACGGAATGGGTGCAGGTCAGTGAGACTAGAAGAATGATGTTTTGGAACAGACTAGAAAGGCCGAATGGCCTGTTTTCTGTGCTCTAGTGTTCTATGGTTCCATGGAAGTGGCATGAAACAATGTCATATATCAAAAGCATTATTGTGGTTCACCTGAAAACAAGAGGAAACTTTCGAAGAGACATAGGCTTGGAAATTCAATTCTGTGATGTGTATTTTGAAATGCTGTGTGATTGATTTTGAATGTAAATTTGATGGAAGAGCAAAATTGTGACCTGAGAGCTCATGGTACATAATCACATCTTTGATCGGCTACTTTAATATGGGTGATGCATGGACCACATGCATAGGATATGTCAAGCCGTATGTAACATCTAATTACTGCTCCCCTAAACTAAATTAAGGGAATGCAATTAACAGCCAGTGCAGATGCAGATATGAATGCAGGTATTAACAGAAAAGACAAAAGCTGTACTCACAACATAGAACACTACAGCACAATACAGGCCCTTTTGCCTTCGATGATGTGCTGACCTGCAAAAAAAAATGAAACCCTCCCTACCCCGTAACCCTCGATTTTTCTTCCATCCATGTGCCTGTCTAAGAGTCTCTTAAATGCCGCTAATGTTCCGGCTTCCACCATCATCCCCAGCAAAACATTCCAGGCACCCACAACTCTCTGTGTAAAAAACTTACCTCTGATGTCTCCCCTAAACTTCCCTCCCTTCATGTGAAACAGATGTTCCCTGGTGTTTGCTGATCCTGCCCTGGGAAACAGGTGCCAGCTGTCCACCCTATCTATGCCTCTCAATCTTGTAGACCTCGATCAAGTCTCCTCTCATCCTTCTACGCTCCAAAGACAAAAAGTCCCAGCTCTGCTAACCTTAGAAATATAGAAACATAGAAGATAGGAGCAGGAGTAGGTCATTCGGCCCTTTGAGCCTGCTCCGACATTCAATGAGATCATAGCTGATCTTAAAGCTCAGTACCCCGTCCCTGCCTTCTCCCGTAACCCCTAATTCCCTTATACTGAAGAAATATATCTAATTCCCTCTTAAATATATTAAATTAACCTGCCTCTTCCCCTCTCTGAATTCCACAGATTCACCACCCTCTAGGTAAAGAAATTCCTCCTCATCTCGGTTCTAAATGGTTTGCCTATTATCCTCGAACCATGGTCCCGGGATCTGGACTCCCCCACCATCGGAAACATCCCTTCCGCATCCATTCTGTCCAGTCCTGCCAGAATTTTATATGTCTCTATGAGATCCCCTCTCAATCTTCTAAACTCCAGCGAGTACAATCCCAATTTGCGCAATCTTTCCTCATAAGTCATTCCTGCCATTCCAGGTATCAGCCTGGTGAATCGCCTCTGCACTCCCTCCATTGCAACAACATCCTTCCTCAGATAAGGTGACCAAAACTGCACACAATACTCTAGGTGGGGTCTCACCAAGGCTCTGTACAACTGCAGTAAGGTATCCTTATTCCTATACTCAAATCCTCTTGATATGAAGGCCAACATACCATTTGCCTTTTTAACTGCCTGCTGTACCTGCATCCTCTTCTTCAGTGACTGGTGCACAAGAACCTCTAGGTCTCTCTGTACTTCTCCATCTCCCAATCTATTGCCATTCAAATAGTAATCTGCCCTCCGGTTTGTATTACTAAAGTGGATAACCTCACATTTATCCAAATTGTAGTGCATTTGCCATGTATCTGTCCAGTCCCACAATTTATCCAAATCACACTGGAGCTTCCTGACCCCCTCTTCAGTGCACACAACCCCTCCTAGCTTAGTGTCATCTGCAAATTTGGAGATATTACATCCAATCCCCTCATCTAGATCATTAATGTAAATTGTGAACAGCTGGGGTCCCAGTACAGATCCCTGTGGCACCCCACTGGTCACCGCCTGCCACTCAGAAAATGAGCCGTTTATCCCAACTCTTTGTCTTCTATCTGCCAGCCACTTCTCAATCCACATCAATACCTTGCCCCCAATCCCCCCCTTTCTAAATAGTGGGGTAACATTAGCTATCCTCCAATCCATGGGTACTGATCTGAGTCTATCGAGTTCTGGAAAATAATTTTTAAAGCATCTGCTATCTGGATGTCCACTTCTTTAAGTACCCTAGGATGTAGATTATCAGGCCCTTGGGATTTATCGGCCTTCAATCCCTTCAATTTCCCCAAGAGCATGTCCTGAGAGATACTGATTTCTTTCAGCTCCTCCCTCAATGTTTCCCAACATCCTTGGGAGGTTATTTGTATCTTCTCTTGTGAAAACAGAACTAAAGTAAGAATTTAATTGGTCTGCCATTTCCTTATTCCCCATTATATATTCCCCTGATTTCGACTGCAAAGGACCTACTCTGGATTTCACCAATCTTTTCCTCTTGACATATCTATAAAAGCTTTTGCAGTTGGTTTTTATGTTTGCCACAAGCTTACTTTCGTAATTTATTTTTGCCCTCTTGATTAATCCCTTTGTCCTCCTTTTCTGCATCTTGAACTGTTCCCAGTCTTCGGATTTGGTATTTTTTTTGGCCAATTGATATGCTCTCCCTTTGGACCTAATGCTGTCTCTAATTTCCCTTGTTATCCACGGTTGAGTCACCTTTATTGGTTTATTTTTATGCCAAACGATTTCTGCAATTCTTCCATTAGATCTTTGAATGCTTTCCATTGTCTATCCCCCATCAACCCCCCCATAAACACCACCCAATCAATCTTACTCAACTCCTGTCTCATACCATCATAATTTCCTTTATTTAAATTCTGGACCTTAGTCTCGATTTTAATTTCTTCACTCTCCATGTCGAGTGAGAATTCGATCATATTGTGATCCTTCCTACCCAAAGGGCCTTGTACAACAAGATTGCTGATTAGCACCTTTTCATTACATAATACCCAGTCTAAAATGGCCTGCTTCCGAGTTGGTTCCTCGACATATTGGTCTAGATAACCGTCCCGTAAACATTCAAAGAATTCCTCCTCCTCAGTATTTTTACTAATTTGGCTAGTCCAATCTATATGTAAATTAAAGTCTCCCATGATGTAAGCTGTTCCCTTATTGCACGCTTCTCTAATTTCTCTTATTATGCCTTCCCTCACCTCTACATTACTATTTGGAGGCCTATATACCACCCCTACTAACGTTTTCTGCCCCTTGCTATTCCTCAGTTCTACCCATATAGATTCCGCATCTTCTGAGTTAATATCCTTCCTGTCAATTGTGTCGGTCCCTTCTCTCACCATCAAAGCTACCCCACCCCCTTTTCTTTCTTGCCGATCCCTCCTAAATATTGTATACCCCGGGATGTTAAGTTCCCAGGCTTGCCCACCTTGCAGCCATGTTTCTGTAATCCCAATCAAATCGTATTTGTTTGTCTCAATTTCCACAGCCAATTCATCTACCTTGTTCTGAATGCTTCTTGCATTAAGATATAAAGCCTTCAGATTTGCTTTTTTCACCCTCCTTGCTCTTTCTGATTTTTTACTTTTGCTGCCTAACCCAACTTTTCCTATTTTATCTTTCCTGTCCTTTGCCTTATCATACAGGTTCCCATCCCCCTGCCAAATTAATTTAAACCGCATCCGATGGCTGCACCAAAACTAGCTGCCAATATATTGACCCCTTTTGGGTTTAGGTGTAACCCATCCTCTTTGTAAAGTCACGCCTTCGCCAAAAGAGATCCCAATGGTCCAAGAAGCCAAAACCCTGTCTTTTACACCAGCCCCTCAGCCACACATTCATTTGTCTTAACCTTCCATTTTTGTCCTCAGTTGCACTTAGCACAGGTAACAATCCAGGGATCACCACCCTGGCGGACCTGTTTTTTAGCTTCTGTCCTAGCTCGCTGTAATCCTTTTTTAGTACCTCCTCCCTCTTTTTATCTATGTCATTGGTACCTACATGTACCAAGACATCAGGCTGCTTACTCTCTCCTTTCAGAATAGTCTGGACCCGATTTGAGATATCCCTTACCCTTGCACCAGGGAGGCAGCACACCATGCGGGTATACCTATCTTGCTCACAGAATCTCTTGTCTGACAATGGAGTCCCCAATGACCACTGCATTCCTTCATACCATCGTACCAGGCTCAGTGCCATCGACCTGATCACTGCGGCCAGCTTCTGTCAGGTCATCTCCCTCAACAGCATCCAACACAATATACCTGTTGCTGAGAGGAGTAGTCACAGGTGTGCTCTCTATTTTCCAGGCATTTTTCTTCCATCCCCTGACAGTTACCCACTTACCTGACACATCTGGTCTCGGGGTAACTATCTCCCTGAAAGTTGTATCTATTAACTCCTCACTCTCCCTTACCAGCCGCAGATCCTCAAGCTGCAGCTCCAGATCCCCAATTTGGTCCTTAAGGAACTTCATCTCGGTGCAGTTAACACCCTTGTTATCCACGGTTGTGACGAGAGGGGGAAGCCAAGGAGAAGGGACATGATTCCCCCAAAATTCTACAAGAGATCTGTCACCTTCAGGCAGGATTCTACTCATTCCCCTATGGGTGGGCATCTCTCCCTGGAGGTGAAGGTTATGTTCAGACTGAAGACCTCGGCCTCTGGATCATTTTGGCCAGCAGTATAGGTGAGCTTCAAAGTTTAAGGTTTATTTTTATTATTGTGTAATAATTCATATAAAGGCACATACGAGGCAACTTTTACAGTTTGCAGCACAATGTCACAGATTTTCTATACTCAATGAGAGAAAATTCACTTTCCCCTTGAGCAGGGGATGCCAGGTAGCCACAACCTTTCCAGGTGGGTAGATGGTGTTTATCAAATGGAAGTTGTATGGTCAATGTTGATTTTATTCAATGGGCCCACTGATGCTTACTTAAGAGTGGGACATCTGCTATCAAATTTATCTGCTGGAGGACAGATTGAGAACATCAAAAATAGGAGCAGGAGTTGTCCATCCAGTCCGCCGACCCTGCTCCACCGTTCAGTGAGATTGTGGCTGATCTGATGATGGGCTCATCTCCACCCACCTGCCTTTTCCCCATATCCCTTAATCCTCCAACCTGGTCTTAATATATATTTACTGAATGTGGTGGAACCACTGTTAATACAGTTTGTATGTGTAAGGCTGCCCCGCCCTTTGCTGAGTGAACCTGTGGCTCCTCCCCTAATAAAGGCAACAACACCATAACCCCTTCCCCAGAACAAGCTTGGGTCTCGGGTCAGCAACATGAGATGAGCCTTCTGTCTGTGGTCAAGAAAGCCGATCAGTCAGGGAACTTCTAGTCTCTGGAGTTATTGATAGCCCATCACTGAGTTACCTCCACTGATTCAATGGGCAGCGAATTCCATAGATTCACCACCCTCTGGCAATATTTCATCATAAAACTATTATGGTTGGGGGAAGGGGTCCAAATAAGGGAAGACAGCAGAGAGAAAGTTTTTCGGCAAAGAGAGAAGGCTTGTAGATAAAATTTGGGGGTGGAAAGGCAGATGATCGAGGAGAAAAGGGATCGGAGCTATGATGTAGGGGGGTGATGGTAATAAATAGTAGAGTGGTCCATAAAGATGGGGATAAGCAGAAGGTAAGATGTGGAAAATCTCTGAAATGCATTTACTTTAATGTTAGGAGTATTGTAAGGAAGGTGGATGAGCTGAAGGTGTGAATAGACACTTGGCAGTGTGACATGGTGGTGATTAGTAAGACGTGGTTGCAGGAGGGAAGTGACTGGCAGTTAAATACTCCAAGATTTTGCTGATTTAGGTGTGATAGAATTGGAGGGGTAAGGGGAGGGGGTGTGGCGTTACTTGTCAGGGAAAATATTACAGCAGTGCTGAGGTGTGATAGATTGGAGGGCTCGTCAAGGGAGGCGGTATGGGTGGAATTAAAAAATAGAAAGGGTGAGGTTACAATTATAGGGGTGTATGAACCCGAATGAGATGGGGAGATATTGAATGAGTTCTTCTCTTCGGTATTCACTAGGGAAAAGAATATGGAATTGTGTAGGATAAGTGAGGCATGGATGTGAAGGGATTGGAGGGTTATAGGCAGGGAGCAGGTAGGTGGGCTAGTGGAGTTCACTTAAATTGGTGCAGACTAGAGGGGCCGAGATGGCCTGTGTCTGTCCTGTAATTGTTTTATGGTTATAATAGAAATGTCGTTATCTACTTGAAGGGGAAGATTACAAAATCTCTGTGGGCACCAAAGCCTTTTATCTTGGGAGTAACTGCGATGTATCCTCCTCAGACTGCACAGAAATTTGTTCCCATCCTACACTTGTTCCACGATGGTTGGTGAAGCGGGACATTAACCACTCGGACTACCTCAGAACCATCCTCAATGACAAATGTCCAACCTCCAGCAAACTTCACTCCAGAACCAAGCTCACCCATTTTCTGTCAAGGGGCTGTCAAAGGCAGACAACCCTTGCATTTATGCATGCTCACAGACCAAGCTGACAGCACATTCACACAATTGTGGGAGATGATGGGCATTAGACTTCAAATCCACAAAACAACAATCCCCTTCAAAGTTGCTCCTGGAGAATATGGCCCATGTCCACTTGGGAGCCACTTCCTGGTGATTAGAGACATCAGCGATGACATTTATGACCAATCAATGTGTGAGGATAGCCTTTGATGGTTGATTGAGAAGGATATTTGAAGAGCACGACCGCAGAACTGACAAAAACCTTTTGGTCTTCAGAGGAGCAGTGATCCCTACTCTTCCTCACTATTTGCTTCTGAGATCTGGACTACCCACACGTCAATGGACTGGACAAATACCACCAATGTCTCTGTAATATTCTCCAGTGTCCTCTACTAGGTCAACATCTCCAGCACAGACACCCAAGTTACACACGCAGGACTGCGCTGGGTAGGCCATCTTGTTCACATGCCCAACACTAGATTTCCAACAGAGACATTGTATTCCGAGCTCTGTCATCAGAAAAGATCACCAGGAAGGTTCAAGGATGAGCCAAAAAGGATTAACCAAGGTCCCCTTCCAGCAGGGTGCAGTGCAAATTTTTATAGGTACAGGAACTCACCAAAAACGGCGACAAGGAGGTGCCAGAGTGGCCCCATGAGGTGCCTGGAGCTTCCCCCATGAGGTGCCTGAAGTGGCCCCATGAGGTATCCGGAGCTGTCCCATGAGGTACCTGGAGTGGCCCCATGAGGTACCTGGAGCGGCCCCATGAGGTACCTGGAGCTGTCCCATGAGGTACCTGGAGTGGCCTCATGAGGTACCTGGAACGGCCTCATGAGGTACCCGGAGCTGCCCCATGAGGTGCCCGGAGCTGCCCCATGAGGTGCCCAGAGTGGCGCTCTGGTGGTAGGAAATCGGAGCCCCCAGGGAGAACCCACCCATACAGACAGTGCTGAATTTGAATCCCGTCCCTGTAACAGCGTTACGCTGAGACACTAACTGCGCTGGTTGAAAGTTAATTTATTTTGTGTGCAATCTGCAAATTGGACCTTTACACCAATGGAGAACAGAGCTTACAACCATGCCCAGAACTGAAAGGAGAGACTAATTCACCTCCCGATCTTTCACTTTGGCTGATCGCACCCACTCTCCGCAATTCATCAAGGTGTTTGTGCCTTCGAACCTGAAGTTTCTCTGCAGTGCTAATAAAGCACAGCAGTACGATTATCAATACAATATATTGGGACTGACCCTTCTAACCAATTTATTTATTGAGATACACCTGAAAAACCACAAAGTCATTTAATCAAGTCCCAGAGACATTTGTCAGACTCACTGTTCAAGTATAACTCATGGTAGGGTATCATTTTTCTTAGCACCTCGACAGTCTGGCTGTCATATTTTAAAATTAATTGCAGCAAATAATTTTTTTTCTCACTTTAAGCAAGCTGGTTTTGCATCAGAGCTCTGCAGCCAGCATTAAGGTCAGAGTTATTGATTCCCCTCCACTGCCTCGGCTGTCATCTCATTTTGGGAGCCAGCCTCTGTCAAAAGCGATGTCAGGAGAATGGCTTAAGTGGAAATTCCTGACAACAAAATAAAATGCAACCACTGTGTGTTCAGGATAATGGTCGTGCCAGACAGCAGAGCAGAAACTAAAAGGGAAAGCACACACCAGCAAGTGGAGACTCAAGTTAAGATTCCAGATTCAAGTAATAACACAGAACAGGTAATATTGCACACAATTGTCTTCTCCCTGCTGTAAGTGTAACCTTTAGGGCAAGAGAAAGAGAAGCAAAGGAGAACCCTTCCAGTGTCATTGAGTGTCTGTGGATTCATCTCCAGCAACCACCCACCCCCCCACCCCCGGCCTTTGCAGCCGCATAGACTCCTGTTCAAACCAGCCCAAGCTCCAGATCCAAACCTGCACCACAATCAGGTGGCCTGCAGGACCCTTCGGGAGCCCTTCTTTCCCTCAGCATCCTCTCGAATTCTGGTTCCAATAGCTGGCTCCCATGAGCTGGTGTCCAGCAGCCCGTGCGCTTTCCCCACTGGACCGCAAGTCACCTGCAGCCTGGGTGGGACCCTCAGCTCCCCTGGTCCCTTCTGCTTCTCTTCAGTGGGGGAGGGGAGGTGTTCTCTGAGTTTCTGGTGCCCTGCTCTGGACCGCTGCTCTCCCGGAGTCTGCAACTCCTTGTGGCTGCTGCCAAACACCAGCGTCACCATCTTGGTAAAATCTTTGAGGAAAGGATGGCAAACATATAACTAAAACCATTTAGCAAAACCAAGGAGCTGATTGTGGACTTCAGGAGGGGGCAATCAGAACATAAATCAGTCCTCAATCCATGGATGAACAGTGGAGAGGGTCAAGAACTTCAAATTCCTGGATGTCAACATCTCCGAGGATCTGTCCTGGAGCCTCCATGTCGATGCAACCAAGAAGAAGTCTCACCAGCGTCTTTACTTTGTGAGGTGTTGAGGGGATTCGGTACATCACCGAAGGCTCTTGTAAACTTCCATAGGTGTACCGTGGAGAGCATTCTGGCTGGTTGCATCACTGTGTGGTACAGAGACGCCAACTCTCAGGACAAGAATAAACTCCAGAGGGTTGTTAACTTGGCCTGCAACATCACAGGCACCAGACTTCACTCCATCGAGGATATTTACATGAGGAGGTAACTTAAAAAATCAGCCTCTATTCTCAAAGACCCCCACCACCCAGACCACATCCTTTTCACTCTGCTACCATTGGGGAAAAGGTACAGGAGCCTAAAGACGAGCACTCAGCGGCACAAGGACAGCTTCTTCCCCTCTGCCATCAGATTCCTAAAGGATCAGTGAACCATAGACATGGCCTCACTTTCTTCTGCACTAATTTATTTATTTTAAATGTAATTTACACTGTGAAGCTGCTGCAAAGCAACCATTTTTTTGACATGTTCATGACAAAATCTGAGGCTGATCCATTCTAAATGATTTTCGGTATCTGTTTCCAGGCTCCGTCCAGATTGTAAAACGTCTGGAGAAGTTCAAAGCCCCATCAGCAATGTTGTGATTTGTTGATGGCAGGTCACTGGAGGTTGATATTTCAATACTAACTTTTATCCTGGATGCCACACCAAAGTCCAGCTCAGCTGTTCTCAACCTATTTTCGGCCATTGACCCCACCCCCCCAGAACCTGTGAGACAGTCGAGTTTTGGTTTTTCCATTCATCTCTTCCCCTCCCCCCGACTACATAAAAAAATTAATATTTATGTAACACAAGGTGAAAAGAAAACAAATGTGCTCTGGGTCCCAGGGGCCGGGGGGTGGGGTGGGGGTGCGTAGGGCCCCCATTGAGAATGGTTGGTCTAATGTCCTATAGAATCTGAGCGCATCAGTAAAATACCAAAGACTTTTGGGAAGAGCAGTACAGTTAGAGTTGTGGTCAGTGAGATGCTGTTACAGTGTCAGCAACTCGGGTTCGAATCCCTCGCTGTCTGTTAGGAGTTTGTATGTTCTCTCTGTGTCTGTGGGGGTTTTCTCCGGGGGCTCTGGTTTCCCCCCACTGTTCGAAAGATAATGGAGGCTGTAGGTCAGTTAGGTGTAATTGGGCAGCATGAGCTTGTGGGCTGAAAGGGCCTGAATCTCAACATTTAATTTGGAAAGGAAGAGGTGGGTCACAATTGTGTCTGTGCGACTTTGCCTGCATTGGCTGTGTGAGCGTAACAAATACGCAAATCATGAAAACACATTCATATTTAATGGTCCTTGCTGATGAGACGATTTTCTAAGCTTACTTTTTTAGTTCCAAGTTGGTCTGTGAAAATCAAAATTCTACAGATACGAGAAGTCAGGCTGAAAATGCTGAAAAATTTCAGCAGGTCAAGCAGCAGCTACAGAGGGAGAAAAAAAGAGAGTTAACGTTGGTTTGGGCAGCTCAGTTAGGATAGGGTTAGCACAACCCTATTACGAAATCTCATTTTTTATTTAATGACTTGAATTCCCTGTTTACCACAGTGGGGTTTGATTTTGTGTCTCTGAATCAATGGCCCAAATTTCTGTCTGCTTATTCAATAAGGTAACCTCTGCACTACAGTACTCCTCTTCTTTGTGGATTGTCACCTTGTCATGGCGGAGAAGCTTGTGTGGTCCTAAGATCCTGAGAGCGATGCCATCTGGAGCTACACTCCTGGTAGGGCCACCCATGGTGATAAGGTCGAGGGTGAGGCCCCTGACAAAGAACAATCCAACCAAGTCTTCAACGGTGGAACAGGTGGACGAAATGACTCTGAACTCGACGGCTGTGAAGGCGGCAACAAATCCATCAGCTCCAATCGTCGTGGTTTCCAGGCCATTGGAATAGTTTTGTGAAGTATCGTGTCCTTCTTGGAGTGAAACATCAAGTACACGATAAACAAACACACGCACAGGCATCTTCGCTCAGGGGTTCGTCGGAACGAAGGCTGTCATCCTCGATCTCGAGGGAGAGTCACGTTCAACTACTCCTGTGTGGATGGATGAAGTTCTGTGTTAATGTTTTACAAGAATTATGAAAAAGGGAACAATATAAAATAAATTAATATATATCACTTCCAGAGTTTTAGATTGTCCTTTCCAATGATTAAAATATGATAATCAATGCTACCACACTGATCAGGACCGGGGTTCGAATCCCACGCAGTCATATGGAGTTTGTACGTTCTCCCCATGTCTGAGTGGGTTTCCTCAGGCGCTCCTATTTCTTCCAAAAACGTTTGGGGTTTGTAGATTAAATGATGAGTGGCCCAGACTCATATTTGGTGGTATATGGGGGGCATGGGCTAGAAGGGCTGTACATCTAAATTTAAAATGTTTGGTCAAAGACTACATTTCTAAAGTTCCAATGAAGCATCCCTACACCAAAACATTACCTCTGTTTCCTGACCCACAGGAGTTGCCTAATTTCCTGAGTGTTTGCGGGATTTTCTATCTTTCTACCCTGCTGAATGTGGGGCATTTTTCATCTGGGCGGCACGGTTAACGGTCAGCGCAGCCCCGTTACAGTGCTAGCGACTGGGGTTTGTATCCTGCTGCTGTCTGTAAGGAGTTTGGACCTTCTCCCCCGTGTCTGCCCTCTGAGAACTCCGCTTTCCTTCCCACTCTGGAAGTCGGTTAATGGGGTGTAAATTGGCCGAAATGGCCTGTTACCCTGCTGTACATCTACATTGAAACCTGCTTTAATTTGAGAGCAAAAAGAAGGTAATTTTGTATTTTAAATTAAAACGTGTTACCTAAATTCTTCTTGTATATTATTTTTTATCATTCCATTTGCTTTTTAATTCCTCCTTTATGAAGCAGCTGATAACCAAATGGAGACACAACAAAATCTTACCAATTTTGCTTCATATTTTTTCTCTTTTTATCTCTTTTCCACTCTCTCTCCCCCATCCTTATTTTATTCATTTGTTTTTTCTACTTCTGAAACTATTGACTCAGTCATTCAAAAGAATGATAAGTATTAATGTCATCTGCGTAGAGTGAATTTCTCCAAATGAGAGACTTTATTTCTGCGAGGGGTGCTCCCCATGCGATTACCTTGAGATGCGTAAAGCCACTGTGCTGTGTCCTTCAGATACAAAGCACACTGTTGAGTTCCAGTTTCAGTCTTCCAAAGAGCATTTTGCTTCAGTGGCAGAAATTGACAAAACTCTGTGGTCTGATTAGAAATACTCTGACATTTTGCTCGATTGGACAGAGCAGGAATTGTCATCATGGTATTTACAGAGGAGATTTGGAATACAGACTACGGCCTGTCAAAATGTCCTTCAGCTGTGGGGAGTTTGATGATCCATAAGACAGATTCGGGACATACGAAGGGATGTGGAGACAACCTGTTTCAATATTGTGCTCAAATTAAAACATGTACAATTTCATTGTATAACAAAATACACTGTTGGTCTGGTAACATTTAAACAGTTGCTTGCTAACATTTACAAATGAAACAGTGAAGAACTGCATTAATGTAGACAGAATCAGACACACACAAGGTAAAGAATGAACAACAGCCTTTAATCCACAAAGACCCACAGAGCCAGGCTGGCTGTGGCTGGAGCAACTCAGTGTGAGGCCTCAGGAGGCTTCTATCCCGGAGGGTGATTGACACACGACCAGGTGGGGCTTGATCCATTCAGGCTGACTGATTGGCAGCCGGCCAGGTGTTGTCCTGTCCCCTTACACTCCTGCAGGTACAGAGGCTGCCCCCTGCAGTAGGCCGGTGGTGTATCACCACATTCACCCACTTCTTTAAAATTGTCCTGGAAGGGGGGGGGGGGGGGGGATGCGCAGTAACAAGGAATCGCACCTAATATGTACATAGACAATTCGGCAGTCGCCGGGGTCTCTGTGACCATCATAGGACTGGCTCCTGGTCACTGGTCAGAGGGGAAGTGGGGGGGATGGCGGCAGGGGTATGTGTGGCTGGTGTGGTGCCACGCGGTGGGGTGGCTAGGAGGGCCGGGGTCAACATATGTGGGTCGTATTGGATGGGTGGGGGGGTGGGTTCATCTCTTAAGGCTGAAGCGGGCCCCATAGCTGCATGGTGAAGGAGGCCCTGCGTGCCCCATAGCTGCATGGGGACGGGGATGTATGACCGGTCAACATCGTCCTGGGTTGGAGGGTGGCATCGTGTGGTGGGTGCTCCTGCTGGTGCCAGGTCCCTGGTTGAGATGGTGTTCTCCCTGCCACTGCCGAACCTAACGTAAGTGTAGTTATGGTTTGCATGAAGGAGGAAAACCTGCTCCACCAGTGCTTTGGCCTTGTGTGTCCTTACATGTTTATGCAGGAGCACCTGTCCCGGGGACGTGAGCCATGCTGGGAGGGACATTCCAGTTGCCGACCTCCTGGGTAATGAGAACAGACATTCGTGAGGGGTCTCATTGGTAGCCGTGCACAGCAGTGACCGAATGGCATGGAGCGCCTCGGGCCGGACATCCTGCCAGAACTCAACAGCCCATCCTTTTGACTTGAGAGCCAGGAGGGCTGCCTTCCAGACAACCCCATTCTCGTGTTCCACTTGCCTGTTGCCTCTTGGGTTATAGCTCGTCGTGTGACTGGTCGCGATATCCCTCGCCGTCAGATACTGGCGCAGCTCATCGCTCATAAAACTAGACCCCTGATCACTGTGGATGAAGGCGGGGGTAGCCAAACATGGTGAAAATCTGCCCCAAAGCCCTCGTGACAGTGGCCGTGGAGGTGTCCAGACAAAGGATGGCGAAAGGGAAGCGCAAGTACTCGTCCACTACCGTGAGGAATTAGACGTTTTGGTTCATGGAAGGTCCTTTGAAATCCACTCCTAGATGCTCAAAAGGCTGAGTAGCCTTTACAACGTGGGCCGGGGGGGCGGGGCAGAAGAAACAGGGTTTACACTCCGCACAGACCCGACAGGCCTCGGTCATGTCCCTGATGGTGTACAGCAGATTTCGGGACTTAACAATCGGCTGACTCCTGGATGGCAGAGGGACTCATGCAATGCCTGCAGACTGTCATCGTGCATAGACATGCAGGTGCGAGAGAGGGCATCAGGGGAGCCGTTAAACTTCCCGGGGCGGTACTGGATGTTGTTGCTGTAGGTTGCCAGCTCGACTCTCCAGCGCAGGATCTTGTCGTTCTTTATCTTACCCTTGTGGGTAGTGTTAAACATGAACACCACGGCCCGCTGGTCCATGAGGAGCATGAATTTCCTGCCAGCCATGTAGAGGTACCAATGGCGGACCGTTTCCACAATAGCCTGGGCCTCTTTTCATTGGTGGAGTGTCCTAGCTTGGAGCCGTGGAAGGTCTTGGAGAAGAAGGCGACGGGGCGCCCCCCTTGGTTGAGTGTAGCAGCGAGGACCACCTCGGAGGCATCGCTCTCCACCTGGAAGGGGGAGTCATCATCCACAGCCTCCATCGTGGCGTCCGCGATGTCTTGCCTGATGTGGGTGAAGGCTGCCTGCACCTCAGGTGGGAGGGGAAAAGTTGTGGCTTGGGGTTTGACCTTCGAATGGATATGGATTTGGTGATATGCCAATGTCAGGTCAATTGTGGAGAAAACTCGGTAGCGGGCAATCTCATTGACCATGTCGGCGATCCTCGGCAGAGGGTAGGCATCCAGCTGGGTGTACTAATTAATGGTCTGGCTGTAATCCACGACCATCCTTGGCTTACTTCCCCCTTTGACCACCAGGACTTGGGCTCTCCAAAGGCTGTTACTGGGCTCTATAATGCCTTCCACCAGGAGTCACCACACCTCCGCTTTGATGAAGTCCCTGTCTGCAGCACAATAGCGCCTACTTCTGGCAACGATCGTCTTGCAGCCTAGCACAAGATGTGAAAAGAGCGCTGGTGGGGTTATGCGTAATGTGGAGAGGCTGAAATATGGCCGGGTTGATGTGCTGTGCAATGTGAGTGGAGGTTGGGGCCCCCCAAAGGCAAGGGTGACACTCTGCAGGTGGCACTGGAAATCTAGTCCCAGGAGGAGTGGTGCGCAGAGTTTGGGCATGATCAGGAGTCTGAATCCTGTGTAAATTTCCCCACCCACTGTTATATCGACCGAGCAGCACCCAAGGGTACCAACAGTCTTATCCTCGGTGGTGAGGGCGATCGAGGAGGTTGTGGGGTGGACCTTTAACAATAGGGAGTGAATGAAGCTCTCGGTGCTGCCACTGTCCAACAGGCACTTTGTTACATGCCCATTGACTCGCACATCCATCATCGAGCGCCCGAGATCGTGGGGGATGTCCCTGGTCAGTGTGGTGGTGGACAGGATCATCTCAGAATCAGATGCGTCGCTATCCAGAGGGATGGGGAGCATAGATAGGGCGGCCCGGTCATCTCCCGTGTTGACCATGTCGACATCGGTCATGAGGTTCAGCATGCGGTAGCCGATGGCCTCTGGAGGCATGGGGAGCATCAGTAGGGCGGCCTGGTCATTGCCCATGATGACCACATTGCCGTCGTTCGCTGGGTGCACCGTGCGGCAGCTGATGGCACCCATAGGTGTGGGAAGCGTCGGTAGGGTGGCCTGGTCATCGCCCGTGTTAACCACGTCATTCTCAACATCGTCGGGGGCCCTCTGTGTTGGGCGGTGCCTGGCCAAAGATGGCGGCGGCACATGGGGAGCCGCTGCATGGCTGGCCTCCTTCCCAAGCCATGTCCGCTGTGCCAGGGTAAATGGCTGCAGTGATGTTGTTACATCTGCCGGAAGTGACGTCACGTTGTGAACTGGAAGTGATGTTGCTGTAGTTCTCAGTGAGCGGCGAGGGCGAGGGTTGGTGCAGATGCTCGGGGCACACGCTGTGACGGTTGCTGACAGGGCCGGATGTTGTGTGGTTAAAGTCAGGGAAAGCAGCAGTTGTCGCAGGAACAATGGCGCCACCCAGCACGCGCACGTTGGGGGGGGTCCCTGGGGGCGGTAGGGAGATCATAGAGGGCCGCTGAGCTGCCGGCAGGTTTAGAGAGGCACACTTTTGCAAAGTGGCCTTTCTTGCTGCATCGGGAACAATACAGGTTCTTAGCTGGGCAGTTTTGGCGTGATCGTCGATCTGACCCACACCAGGACTCATAGTACTTACAGGGGCGCTGGGCACCTGCCGCAGCGACGTTCTCCTCCCCAGCTCGGCCTGGGGCTGCAGCTGCAGTGTGAGAGGGCCATGAGGGAGCCTGGGGGAACCCGGAATCGAAGGCTTCGACGTGCAGGGCTGCTGCTTCCAAGGTTTGGATCATTTCCAGAGTCCTGGTTAGGGCATAGATGTTGTCTTCCAGCAGCTTCTGCCGGATGGCCCTCGAGTGTAGCCCTTGGACGAAGGCATCCCGGTTCAGCCTCTTGACCTCCTCTACACCTACCCTGGGTTCAGCCAGACATGGTCGGTCGAACTCTCACAAGTGTCCCAGGTAAGACTCAGTCGTCTCCCTGGGTTGCTGGGCTCGAGTTTTGAAGAGGTACCTTGCACAGACCACATCTGTGAGGGGCTTGTACAAGTTCTCGAGAGTGTCCATTGTGCTCTTGTATGTGAAGCAGCCTTTGGTTACCTGGAAGGCGTGGGGACCCAGCTTTGACCGGAGTAGGACCAACCCCTTCCGATCGGAGTCCAGGACGTTGCCCTCGTGTGCCTCGATGATTGCCTCGACTGCGTGCTGCAAGATCTCGAAGCGTGTCTGGGTTTCCAGGTAGCATGGGTCGGTTTCGAGGCTCCCTCCGCTCAGGAGTTTTTCCATGGCAGCCGTCGGAAAATTTTGTAGAATAAAATCAGACACACACAAGGTAAAGACTGAACAACAGACTTTAATCCACAAAGACTTCCACAGAACCATGTTGGCTGTGGCTGCAGCAACTCAGTGTGAGGCCTCGGGAGGCTGGCGCAGGCTTATATCCTGGAGGATGATTGACACCCGACCGGGTGGGGCTTGATCCATTTAGGCCGACTGATTGGCAGCCAGCCAGGTGTTGTCCTGTCCCCTGCAGGTACACAGGCTGCCCCCTGCAGTAGGCCGGTGGTGGACCACCACAATTAACATTTGTAATAATATTTTGTTATTTTTCATACTGTGAACCATATCAACCAAAATATATACAAATGTTTCTCATTAAATATACACAGTGGCATTTTCTCCCCTTTTCTCCCCCATACCTTCCCTCCCCCCCTTCTCACCCCCCTCCAAAACCAATAAATATTCAACATATACAATACAATAAAACCATTGAACAATGTCATCACACAATGAAAAATAAACAAGAAAAATGTGTGATTTACTTTTACACATTGGATCAAGTCGTTTTGTCTTCTTATCATTTTAGGGAGTAGAGGTCCGAGGCAAGCCCTCTCTGTTATGTTCCATGTATGGTTCCCAAATTTGTTCAAATAATGTGACTTTATTTTTTAAATTATATGTTATTTTTTCCAATGGAATACATTTATTCATTTCCATGTACCATTGCTGTATTCTCATGCTCTCTTACATTTTCCAAGTTGACATTATACATTTTTTTGCTCCAGCTAAGGCTATCATAATAAATCTTTTTTGTGCTTTATCCAATTTGAGGCCTAATTCCATATTTCTTATATTACTTAGAAGAAAGATCTCTGGATTTTTTGGTATATTATTTTTTGTGATTTTATTTAATATCTGATTTAGATCTTCCCAAAACATTTTCACTTTCTCACATGCCCAAATTGCATGTACTGTTGTTCCCATTTCCTTCTTACAGCGAAAATATCTATCTGATAATGTTGGATCCCATTTTTTTAAATTTTTGGGGTGTGATATATAACCTGTGTAACCAATTATACTGAATCATTCGTAACCTTGTGTTTATTATATTCATCATAGTTCCAAAACATAACTTTTCCCATGTTTAATTTTTTATCTTTATGTTTAAATCCTTTTTCCACTTTTGTTTGGGTTTATAGCTTATTTCATCTTTTTCCTTATCTTGCAGCGTAATGTACATGTTCGTTATAAATCTTTTAATTATCATTGTGTCTGTAATCACATATTCAAAGCTGCTTCCTTCTGGTAATTTATCCTTTAAATAAGCTTTCAGTTTATGATATGCAAACATTGTACCATGAGTTATTCCATATTTGTACTTCAACTGTTCAAATGTTAATAAATTATTTCCCAAAAAACTATTTTCTATTCTTTTAATTCTTTTTCTCTCCCATTCTCTAAAGGAAAGGTTATCTATTGTTAAAGGGATTAGCAGATTTTGTGTCAATAGTAATTTTGTTATTTGGTCATTCATTTTTTTTCCTGTCTAAGTGAATCTTCTTCCATATATTGAGTAAATGATGCAGTACTGGTGAGCTTTTATATTGTACCAGCTTTTCATCCCACTTATAAAGTATATATTCCAGTACTTTCTCCCCTATTTTATCTTGTTCTTTCTTAGTCCAGTCTGGTTTTTCTCTTGTCTGGTAAAAATCTGATAAATACCTTAATTGTGCTGCTCTATAATAATTTTTAAAGTTTGGTAACTGCAAACCACCTTGGTTGTACCTCTCTGTTAATTTATCTAACGCTATCCTTGGTTTCTTCCCTTTCCACAAAAATTTCCTTATTATTCTCTTTAGTTCATTAAAGAATTTCTCTGTTAAGGGAATTGGTAATGATTGAAATAAGTAGTGTATCCTTGGGAAGACATTCATTTTAATGCAATTTACCCTCCCTATCAATGTTAGCGGTAATTCTTTCCAATGTTCTATGTCTTCCTGCAATTTCTTTATTAGTGGCTGATAATTTAATTTGTACAGATGACTTAAGTTATTATCTGACCAAATACCTAGGTACTGGATTGCTTGTGTTTACCATTTAAATGGTGATTCTTTTTTAAATTCTGTATAATCCGCATTACTCATTGGCATCACTTCACTTTTATTTGCGTTGATCTTGTACCTCGATATTTCTCCATACTCCTTCAATTTCTTATGTAATTCTTTTATTGATATTTCTCGTTCTGTTAAGTATACTATGATTTCATTTACAAATAAACTGATTTTATACTCCTTCTTCTTCATTTTTATCCCTTTTATTTTTATTTTCTGTTCTTATCAGTTCTGCCAATGGTTCTATTGCTAAAGCAAACAGTGAGGGGGATAATGGACATCCATGCCTAGTTGACCTACTTAATTTAAATTGGTTTGATACATATCCATTTACTGTTACCTTTGCCAATGTTCCATAATATAATGGTTTAATCCAATTAATATATTTTTCTGGTAGATTGAACCTCTGTAATACTTTGATAAATAATTCCATTCTACTCTGTCAAAGGCTTTTTCTGCGTCTAAAGCAACAGCCACTGTCGGCTTCTTATATCCTTGAACTGCATGAATTAGATTAATAAATTTATAGATATGATCCGCTGTTCGTCTTTTCTTAATAAATCCATTTTGATCTTGTTTAACTATTTTTAGTACACAATCAGCTAATCTGTTTGCTATTATCTTAAAATATGATGCTGGTGTTAGTGGATCCTTCCCCGTATTTGGTATTACAGTAATTATTGTTGTTCTTTTATCTTGTTCTATTTTAAGTTGCCAGGCTACTATTTTATGTGTTTTTTCTCCTAGTTCATAATACTTTTGCTTTATTTTCATTATGTTCTTCTTCACCTTATACGTTTGTAATGTTTCGTATTTTATTTTTTTGTCTGCCAATTCTCTCCTTTTTGTGTTATCATCCCTTTTTACTAGTTCCTTTTCTGTACCTCTCTTTCCAACTGGTCTATTTCTCTATTGTAGTCCTTTTTCATCTTAGTTACATAACTTATTATCTGCCCTCTAATGAAGGATTTCATTGCGTCCCATAATATAAATTTGTCTTTCACTGATTCTGTATTTATTTCAAAATATATTTGAATTTGACGTTCAATAAACTCTCTAAATTCCTACCTTTTAAGTAACATGGAGTTTAACCTCCATCTATATGTTCTTGGTGGGATATCCTCCAGTTCTATTACTAATAACAGGGGTGAATGATGGAGCGGAGACAACGCTGGTGGAAGCGTTCTAGGAGCCGTAGGTGATGCCGGTAGAGGACCCATGATTCGGAGCCGAACAGGAGTGTGGGTATGACAATGGCTCTGTATACGCTTATCTTTGTGAGGTTTTTCAGTTGGTTGTTTTTCCAGACTCTTTTGTGTAGTCTTCCAAAGGCACTATTTGCCTTGGCGAGTCTGTTGACTATCTCGTTGTCGATCCTTGCATCTGATGCCAAGATAGCCAAGATAGGTAAACTGGTTGACTGTTTTGAGTTTTGTGTGCCCGATGGAGATGTGGGGGGGGCTGGTAGTCATGGTGGGGAGCTGGCTGATGGAGGACCTCAGTTTTCTTCAGGCTGACTTCCAGGCCAAACATTTTGGCAGTTTCCGCAAAACAGGACGTCAAGCCTGTTATATGAGTATTCCTTCTCTCTTGGGTACTGCCTCCTCCATATTTCCATAAGTTTCATTTCCTGCATTGATTTAACCATAAATTTGGCAACTTTATTCTTTTTGCTAGTCTTTTGTCCAGTTTTATCCAACATTGGATCCAAATTAAGGTTAAAATCCCCTCCTATCAATATATTTCCTTGTGTATCTCCAATCTTAAAAAAAATTATCTTGCATAAACTTTTGATCCTCTTCATTAGGTGCATATATATTGAGCAAATTCCAAAATTCTGAATATATCTGACACTTTATCATTACATACCTCCCTGCTGGATCTATTATTTCCTCCTCTATTTTGATTGGTACATTTTTATTAATTAATATAGCTACACCTCTAGCTTTTGAATTATATGATGCTGCCGCTACGTGCCCTACCCAGTCTCTCTTTAATTTGTTATGTTCCACAATTAATATTTGATTTCTGTTCTGCCACAGCAAGGGTGGATTGTTGAGGTGTTTCTTGATTAAAACTAGATAATTTTCAAAATCTCAGGTCATGGAATATTGGGACATTCAACAGCCCATATTGAGATGCACTTGAGCAGAGATTCTGTACGGTTAGACATCCATTCTGCCTGTGTTGAGGACCATTTGGTTGGAGGAGATGTGGAGAGTCCCAAAGGTTGTCGAAGGTTACAAAAGGAATTGGACAGAATGCAGAGTTGGGCAGAGAAGTGGCAGATGGACTTCAATCTGGATTAGTGTGAGGTGATGCATTTTGGAAGGACAAACCAGAAGCCTGAGTACAGGGTTAATAGTCACTTATTTAAGAGCATGGATGAACAGAGGCACCTTGGGGTCCAAATCCATCCAGCAACAGGCAGATTCAAGCAACTGGCAAAACGATCTAGGAAAATAAATTAAAAATAAACTAAGTAAGAGTAAAATCATAGGTTAAAAATATGTATAGTTAAAATTGTATAAGTAAATGTTCTCTGAATTCACACAAAAACCTTGGGTGAAGATGGGAGCCAATATCCAGCCAGTGGAGGGAGACCCTTGGTTGGGCTTTGCTCGTAGCAGCTGTTTGAATAAAGTTGTGTGAACTAACAATGGGGGTTGCCCAGGATGAAGAGATGGTTGATGCTGCTCGCCATTGGGGTGACTCAAAGTGACTCCTTATCCCTGCTGAGTAAGAGTCACCCTGGTGAGTGGCTTCATCTGTAAACTTAATTGGGGGGGAGGGGGGGTGGAATGAATAATCAATAATGTTATTGTTTGTCTTTCGGGCGGCTCTGTTGAGGGGGACAAACATATTTTCTAAGAATATGACTGAAAATAAAGTAAAATGTTTTAAAAAATATATATTCACGCAAGTGACGTTTGTTTAGTGTAAGTAAGTATGTTGTCTTTTAAACTGTTTATTCTTAATGCAGGTGTATTAGTTAGGCATTGTAAGAATGAGTCTCAAGCAACCTGAAAATTCAGCAACTACCAATCCCCATAGGTGCCAGATACCAGGGGGTCTACTGTACTGGTTGACAAACTATTTACATGAATGAAGAATGTACAATTCAAGCTCTAAATCAAGTCACTTCCCATAAATTCCATGATAAAATGATCAATTAAGCACACTGCAATGTGAAGGAATTGTAATGTCCTTTTGTTTCTGTGGAGAAAACACTTGGAGCCCTTTGCAACTGTCAAAAAGTGGCATGGACTCCGAAAAAAGGGAAAAGATCCATTAATTCAGGAAACAGATGAATAACTTGTCCTTATAGTTCTCTGAGTTTCTCATCCTATGAATCAATGGCATTTTGAACAACTCATTATTGTTTCCACCGTCAAACTTTATCACCTTTTGGGAAATTAGCTTTTTTCCTTTCATTTTATTTGTCATTTAATTCTTGTCCAACTTTTCTCTCTTATATTAAACTAATATCCAAGATTTACTGTATTTAATCTGGTTCATCACTCAGGAATTTTTCTGCACCGAGAGTCACTTTCTCTCAAAACTACAGTCCTTAATTTAATTTTTCCTTTTCATTTAGAGATACAGCACAGTAACAGATGCTTCTGGCCCACAAAGCCTACATCCTACAGCCCCCGGTACATTTCGAACAGTGGGAGGAAACCAGAGCACATGGGGAAAACCTACACAGTCACAGGGAGAATGTCCAAACACTTTGCAGAGGGATTCGAATCCATTCCAGCGAGAAGGAGAAGCAAAAGAGAGCCCCTTCAGAGACACCGAGTCCCCAAGGATTTGGCTCCAGCACCAGCAGCCTCCGCAGCCACACAGACTCCTCTTTTTTTTTGAATATTTAGTTTTTGGTTTTCACAGATGCTGTAAATTCAAACATACAATTAGCAATTAACAATTAACAATTACAGTACGGAAACAGGCCATATCGGCCCTTCTAGTCCGCATCAATTTAAGTGAACTCCACAAATGCAATCGCTTCCAACACCAGTATAACATCCAGAGTCCATTTATTATCCCTCCCACCCCTTTCCCACCCCCCCTTTGTGTGACAGATTATGTTATATTTTATATTGTATATAGATATGTTTTAAAGGATATGAATTGTGAGGTTTTTTTAGTTAGGTAACAAAAAGATACAAACAGTTCACAAAACAGATCTCATTTAAAATGCCAGAGCTCTGCTCAAGCCAGACAGTCCAGGCTCCGAGTGCCTCTGCAAAAACTTTGAAGAATGCCGATAAGGACTTCACAAGTAGGTGCTAATTGGACATGCTGAGGAGTAATGGATTGGGTCCGGTGCTGCAGTTTCTTGTTCTAAGCAGGTCATGTAATTTTGTAAGCAAAGAGAGTCAAACAGGCTTTTCTCTGAGAGAGAGAGAGAGAGAGAGAGAGAGAGAGAGAGAGAGTTCAGTTCTGCAGTTTTACAGTCAGCAGCAGCAGCTGGGACTAGAACAGGACAAGCTGGCAAGCTTGTGGAAACCCCCCATTTGGAAGACAGATTGTGAGTTCTTAGTTCAGCCTGGTCAAAGCCCTTGTGGTTCATGCAAGAGGAGAGGACTGGCTGCATAATGTTTCACTTGAAATAAGAGAAACAAAAAGGAACTCTGTGGTGACCTGAAAGACTAAAAAAAAAGAGGTTATCATCTGAAGAACCCTGATGGGGCAAGTTTCTTTGGCAAGACACTGAAGTGGCTGATTAAAAGGGATCAGTTTGTTACCTGGAACAATAAATCTCTGTCTGAAAACCAACAAGAACCTTCCTGAACGGTAATAATTTATCTGTCAAGCACTGAAGCCTGGTGAACTTCATAAATGTTAAGTTCTGTGCACAATATAAGAATTGCCTGCAACCAGTGAACTTGGAGGAATAAGAAGTGAGATTGGACTGTGAATCAAAGAAGTTTTCACATATTACATACACAAGCGCTTAGAATTAGAAGGGGGAGTTAAGTTAGGTTAGTTAAGTCGATAGAGATAAGTTAGAGTGTGATTATGTTTTCATGTTTAAAGCAACTTTTGTTTAAGTAACCATTTGTCTTGGTTAATATCTATTGCTGTTGGGTTTTGGGGTCCTCTGGGCTCATAACATTATATTAAATTTTATTAAATTTAGATCAGTTTTTTTTTCAAATTTAAATGTAGACATACAGCATGGTAACAGGTCATTTCAGCCCACTAACCCGTGCCACCCAATTTACAACCCCCAGTACATTTTCGAACGATGGGAGGAAACTGAAGCCCCTGGGGAAACCCCATGCAGACACGGGGAGAGCGTAGAAATTCCTTACAGACAGCGCGGGACTCGAACTCCGGTCCCGATATCGATCACTGGTGCTGTAACGGTGTTGTATTAACCACTATGCCAACCGTGCCACCCTGTTGGTGCAGAGTGGAACCCTTTTCCCTCCTTCTCAGCACATAGATCTTAATGTGAAGTTTCTTGGCACACTGGATAGAGATTCTGAAATAACCTTGACTTTATTTGTCAGTTGAATCAATATTTTAAAAAACACAGATAAAATATGTGATTTAATAAAACATTCCACGTTCCAAATGAAACGAAGAGGCTCTAACCTCCAGGCACCTGAAATAGATTTTATCCATTGACCCTTACCAGCAGGATGAAGAGACTTCCCTCTTCAAAGATCATTATCAGCCCGTGGTCAGCAATCCTAACAGGATAACTGAGAGGTCCCTGCCTCCAGTCAGCCTCAGCATCTTGAAGCAGGAGAACCTTACCAATGTACCTTGGAGGTTCAGACTGACAGATATGCAAAGAAGCGTGTGGTCAGTGAACCATAATGAGCCCAGTTGAGAGCATAATCATTGTTCTATTTCTTTGAAACAGATGTCCTTGCAGTCAGATCTAAGACAAGTATTTTTTTAAATTGCAGCTACTTATAACTGATGGTCTAAACCAGCCATTCTCAACCTTTTTTCAGCTATGGTTCCCCCGCGGACTCTGCTCAAAGTTTGTGCGCCCCCTACCCTGTGAAGCAGTAAAGTTTTGATTTCTTCCACTCTTCTCTCTGACCGACTGCATAAATAAAAACTATTAAAAATATTTATGTAACACAAGGTGAAAAGAAAACAAGGCATTTAAATGTGCCCTGGCCTCCGGTGGGCAGGGTTGTGGTGGGGGTGCGTAGGGCCCCCATTGAGAATGGTTGGTCTAATGTCCTGTAGAATCTGAGTGCATCAGTAAACTACCAAAGCCTTTTGGGAAGGGCAGTACAGTTAGAGCTGTTACAGTGCCAGCGACCCAGGTTCGAATCCTGTACTGTCTGTAAGGAGTTTGTACGTTCTCCCCATATCTGCGCAGCATTGACCCCACCCTTTACACCCAGGGTTTATCAGCCACGGCCGAGAATGCTGACAGCCAGGTTCTCGGGTCATAAGGGTTACGTTAGGATGTCCTTCTCCTAAATGGATGGCCTGATGAGGCTCATGAGCCCCTTCTGCCTGGGTTTGAAATCAGAGTTGATTTCAACCAAAGCTAACGAGCCGAGCCTACCTGTCCAGTTCTACCTTCGGACACTTGTTCACGCCATGACATAGTGAGCTCAGTGAAAATAAGGGACACTGATAGGAATGTATTGCTACGGAGACAGTCATTTGCAGTGACCTCCTGCCTAGCCAAGCCAGACGGTGGCCACGCGGTGATCACCGAGAAAGGAGAGGCGCTGTTTTACGCGTGCACTTTCCCTGGGTGAGTGGGACATCAGACTACAGTCCCACACCAAGACATTAGAGCAATTCATTCGAGAGCAACTCTTCGCTGATGATGCTGCCTTGTTACCCATACAAAGACAACTTTGCAATGTGTAAAATCCTGCTCTGTGAAGGCTGCCGAGCTCTTTGGACTGGAAGTTAGCTCGAAGAAGACAGAAGTTCTCCATCAGCCCACACCTCAGGAAGAGTAGGTACATATAGGTCAATGCAACATTGTGGGCCAAAGGGCCACTACTTTGTTGGAGTGTTCTCTGTCTACCGTAAACTGGAGCAGGAAGGCAAGGCCTCCCATAGAAAGGAAACAGAAGAAGGAGAAGGAGGATGGTGTCTTTACAGGCATCTTTCATGGGGGCTCTTCTTGCTCGGTGACAAGCTTGTCATCATAACCCATTCTGCTCATTATATCCTTCCCATCCCCACCTATAATACACTTGGCCTACTTTCATGCCTTCTTGCTCTTTTCCTTTTGGTACATTCATTACTGATTTGTTGACATTTAATACAAAGAAATTTGAGCCAATTAGGAGGAAATGTAACACAAAGGTTTGCATTTAAAACACTGTGGCACCAAATGAGGGGTTACAAATATATTTGCACACAGGACACAGTATAAAGACAGTGATAGTCATGCAAATACTCTGGGAGGATATTAGCATGTTGAATTGCAGAATAGCAAACCATCACAAAATTATATGGTCAACAGGACTACTCTGATACATTATGCATGTTCAGTGGACCAGAGAATGGAGTGGCAGATGCTCCAGTCTGCAGGGAGTGAGCAGACACAAACACAAGGTTCAGCATGGTGTAGCATTTTCTCATTTTTGTGTTAATTAAGTCTCATTTGTTCATTATTTCACAAGTTTGATAGGAGCAAGAACCAGAAACACCAAGTCAGGGTGGATATAGCATAAGTTGATGGAATCGTAACAGCCACTAAGATTCTGTCCGAGCTTGAGGGGAATTTGTGTTGTCACAGCAAGAAGTCAAGGAGACATTGGTGGAGATGAAATTGATGATGTTGTGGCACGTTCTCTGTACAGGACAGAAATTATCCATGACAATTTATGTCTCTAGACTTCAAGGATGGAATTTGTGCTTATCAAAGTCTTGGGTGCTCCTATAGCAAATCCTGGATTCTCTGTCAGTGAGAAATCAGATGTAAACTTTTCTCTTCATTATCATTTGTCGTTCTCTTGATCCCATGTAAATCACCAAGACACTCAGCTCCCGAAATTCAGATCCATTAACTTCCAAGGAAAGGAATCTCAGAAGTGCCATATAGTGCAGAGCTCACACCAAGACACAAGAGAAACTTGTCCGTGAACTACTCTTTGCAGACGATGCCGCTTTAGTTGCCCATTCAGAGCCAGCTCTTCAGCGCTTGACGTCCTGCTTTGCGGAAACTGCCAAAATGTTTGGCCTGGAAGTCAGCCTGAAGAAAACTGAGGTCCTCCATCAGCCAGCTCCCTACCATGACTACCAGCCCCCCCACATCTCCATCGGGCACACAAAACTCAAAACGGTCAACCAGTTTACCTATCTCGGCTGCACCATTTCATCAGATGCAAGGATCGACAATGAGATAGACAACAGACTCGCCAAGGCAAATAGCGCCTTTGGAAGACTACACAAAAGAGTCTGGAAAAACAACCAACTGAAAAACCTCACAAAGATAAGCGTATACAGAGCCGTTGTCATACCCACACTCCTGTTCGGCTCCGAATCATGGGTCCTCTACCGGCATCACCTACGGCTCCTAGAACGCTTCCACCAGCGTTGTCTCCGCTCCATCCTCAACATCCATTGGAGCGCTTTCATCCCTAACGTCGAAGTACTCGAGATGGCAGAGGTCGACAGCATCGAGTCCACGCTGCTGAAGATCCAGCTGCGCTGGGTGGGCCACGTCTCCAGAATGGAGGACCATCGCCTTCCCAAGATCGTGTTATATGGCGAGCTCTCCACTGGCCACCATGACAGAGGTGCACCAAAGAAAAGGTACAAGGACTGCCTAAAGAAATCTCTTGGTGCCTGCCACATTGACCACCGCCAGTGGGCTGATATCGCCTCAAACCGTGCATCTTGGCGCCTCACAACTTGGCGGGCAGCAACCTCCTTTGAAGAAGACCGCAGAGCCCACCTCACTGACAAAAGGCAAAGGAGGAAAAACCCAACACCCAACCCCAACCAACCAATTTTCCCCTGCAGCCGCTGCAACCGTGTCTGCCTGTCCCGCATCGGACTGGTCAGCCACAAACGAGCCTGCAGCTGACGTGGACTTTTACCCCCTCCATAAATCTTCGTCCGCGAAGCCAAGCCAAAGAAAAGATTAGTAGAGACTGGGCGTTTCGTGTTACTGATCTGAGGACACATTTCTTCCCTAATAATGGGGAGTTTTCCATTGTTGAGATAAAACAGGTTTTTCTACATTGTAGGAAACACTCGGGATCGGCATTATATCCTCCGTGGTTGCAGGATGATCAAAAAATCATCGCTGGCTCCTCCAATAGGCTCCTTAAAGTCTGAACAGCATCACGACCGGGGAGTGGGTCCCTACGGTAAAAGTGTGGCAATTTCCAGATGGGCAAACCAAAATGTACACAAATAACCCTGAATAAAATCTGGAGCATGCACTTTAATCACGTGAATTGTTTGATTACAAATGTAAAACTGTGGATGGAGTACAGGGAGAAATAAAGGGAAAAAATGTCTTTGCCCTAAACATTATGGAGGGCTCTGTTTAAAATCATGTTGCTTTCAGATGAAATTAAGGAAAGAAATACTGTATGGTTAAGAATGATTGTGAATTAATTATGCTAATTTGCCAATTAACATCTGCAAGTTATGAACAATGCTAAATAGATTTGTTTCTGGATTTCAAATGGTAAAGTCTTAAATTTATGTGTGGACTAAGTCTAACAGTGGACTTGGGAATAATGCAAACTTGAAAATTATTTTAAGAAGATGGGATAGCACAGTTGGTGCAGGAGTCAGTCAGCACAATGCCTTTAAAGCACAGCGACTGGGACTGAGGTTTGAAGCCCGCGCTGTCTGTAAGGAATTTGTACGTTCTCCCCGTGTCTGTGTGGGTTTTCCCAGGGGGCTCCGGTTTCCTCCCTCCCTTTAAAAACGTACTGGGGGTGTAGGTTAATTGGGTGTAAATTGGTCAGCACAGACTCGTGGGCAGAAATGGCCTGTTACCATGCTGTATGTCTAAATTTAAATAAATATTTTTTTCTAAAACTGCACTATTATCTTAATTATTTTCTTTACAATCACTCATGTGCATTGGAGACTTTTCTTGATTTACCTTTCTCTTTAGCCTCTTTTCCACTGGAACTTTGTCCCAGGAATTAATGGTGAATTAACTGGGAGAGGGTCCAGTGGAAAAGGAACACCGTCCAAACACCAACATCAAATGATGTCATTTCACACCAGGGATTAACCGCCTCTACCCCTACTCATATCCCTGGTGTTTGCTGACCCCAGCGTGCTGATAAAACCAATGGAAAAGGGACAGTAGAAAGTCACCAGGTTCCAGTTAAAGGTAGAACACTCTGATCCCCAGGGATGAGTGTGTTCAATGGAATAGCAATTAGTGTCCCAGTAAGGGGTGGCCCAGTGGAAATGGCACAAAGGGCCTCCTATCCCGGGACACTGCACGGCCAATTAACTGGAATGCCAGTGGAAAAGGGTCTTCAGATAAGATCCTGACCTAGCCAAGTACCTGTCCTGTGTTCAAGCTAAAATATTTCATGGATTAGATTGAAAATTTGTTTGTTGCCATCCATCAGAGAGGCACTCCTTGTTTCCTCATCTCTGGCTCAAACAATAGCACAATTGCCTCTAGGATTTGACAGTCTAGCACAAGGACGGCCAAACTTGCTTAAGGTAAGAGCCACATTCAATAAACTTCAAATGTTTGAGAGCCGCAAGGCATGAAAAAAAATTACAAACACGTTTTTACTCTTAAATGCACATTTTGATACAAAAGAAATTTATCAACATTAAGAAATACATGTTGGTAATAAGCTGAAAGATCAGGTTTGCTCACAGAACATCAGGTTGGCCATCAAGTGCAAGGTGGAAGATTGACATGAAAGGGGTCATTGTCATATCAGCCTTGCTATATGGATGTGAGACATGGCGCCCATATCAGAGTCACTTACGTCACTTGGCCAGCTGGAGCAGCATCACCTACGTTCTCTGATGAAGATCACCCGGTGAGACCAGGTCTCCAACATTGAGGTCCTTTCTCGAGCCGAAATGCATGCAATTTCAATCCTGGTGATGTCAGCCTAACTACACTGGGCAGGACATTTGTCAGAATGCCTGATGGAAGACTGCCCCAAGGTAATCTTGTATGGCCAACTGTCCAGTGGTACCAGAAAATGAGGAGGCCAGCGACTACGATACAAGATGTTCTGCACAGGAGCCTCAAGAAAGCTGACATGACACGGGAGGATCTGGCTCAAGATGGCTCGTAGGGGAGGGACGCCACCAGAGAAGATGTGGACGCTGCTGAGAACAAGCTCAAAGAGGCAACAGAGGAAAGGCACAGGAAGCATCACAACAGAACTTCTGCCCCTGTTGTTTCTCAAGGCCTCACTTACCAAGTGTATGGCAAGCAGTACCTATCAAGGATCGGCCTGTACAGCCGCTCCAGGATGCACATATCAAACCCCACAAACTGACTGAAAGGAACCACCGTCATCCTACAGGATGGATAACCAGAAGAAGAAGAATCTTTATTTACATATATAATTTTTAAACTGCTCATTTGTATTAGTTTCAATAATCAAAATGCACACCACAAACACTTAAGTAATAATTGAATTTTGTGGACCAATTTTTTGGGGTAAAATTTAGCGGGGTCGATTATCACACACACCCTGGCTGCAAGTGTCTCCAGGAAACTTAGATCTCCATGACATGTCACAAACCCCCCACCCCCCCCTAAACTGATTTTAATGCAGTAAGTCCAACAACCTGGCAGAGATTCTCACCTGGTCGCTTAACACCAGCTCCATAGCCAAGAAGCCCAGCAGTGCCTCTACTTCCATCTCCCACCCTCCATCCTCACTACATTCTACAGAGGATATATCAAGAGCATCCTGTGCAACTGCATCACCGCCTGGTTTGGAAGCTGGACCACCTTGGTCCGCAAGACCCTGAAAGAGGATAGTGAAATCAGCAGAGAAGATCATTGGGGGCTCCCTTCCTACCATGAGGGACATTGACAACACTGGACGCAGGTGAAAGGCAATAAACATTGTGAAATACTCTACACACCCCTCATGTAAACCGTTCTCCCTTCTGCCGCAGCACTTCGGGCCCTTACGTCCACATTGAGCAACAATTTTTCCCCCAGGCCATCAGGCTCCTGAATTCCCAGGACATATGTTGACAGTGTACCATGGACTTTTACTGTATACACCTTAATATTTTAATGTGTTTAACTTCCAATCTAACTTCTGTTTATGTAAATATGTTCCGTAGTCCTGGAGAAAAGCTATCTTGTCTTTACCATGCGAACATGCTATGAACAATAAATAAAGGTGACGACTTAAAGTCCCATGTCAAAAACCAATTCCTTTTGCCAAAGCTATGGGAGAAAGTTTCATAATTCTTAATGACTGCTCATTCCATTGAAAAATCAAATTCCACTGGAAATATTATGCACCAATAGAATGTGAGAGTAAATTAGCAGGAATAGTCAAGTTTATTGTACAAGTACAACCTGACGAAACAGTGTTCTCCGGTCCATGGTACAAAACCCACAGGCACACACCCAGACATAATGCCATACAGATAAATAATACACATGCAGGACAAGTATTTTATCGTTATAGATAAATAAATAACTATTGTTTTGTGAGTATGAGAGTCTCGGAGGGTCAGTGTGAGCAGTTCACCATTCTCACTGCCTGTGGGAAGAAGCTGTTTCTCAGCCTGGTGGTGCTGGCTCTGATCCTCCTGTGTCTCTTCCCCAATAGGAGCAGCTGAAAGATGCCGTGTGCAGGGTGGAAGGGATCCTCAATGATTTTACGTGCCCTCTGATAATGACGATAAAAATTATAATGATTAAAAAAAAGATTGTAGGAGAATAGCAGAAATAAATGTGAGTCCCTTCGAGACAAATCCAAGCAGGACAAAACAAGGAAACTGGTGAATATTTGAATGTTTTCTTCTGTCTTCGATGCAGAAAATAATTTACGTGGCAGAAATGGGGTGGAGAAAACAAAGGTCGAATGATACCAAGAAACTTAAAGTAATTAATAACATTAGAGAAATCAAGGGGACTACAACCTTAAGAACTGCTTACCTAGACCAGCCATTGACCCCCACTTTGATCAAAGTTTATGGGCCCTCTTTCCCTGCGAAGCAGTCAAGTTTAGTTAGTTTCTTCCGTACTTCTCTCCTACCGACGACAATAAAAAATTTTTAAAAACTATTTATGTGACATGAGGTGAAAAGGAAACAGGGCTTTTACTTCAATGTGGTGTGGACCTCAGGAGTGGCGGAGGGGCACCCGTTGAGTATGGCTGGGCGACACTGCAGGTGTCTGAAAGTGATGCTGACGGAGCCAGTATTTGTAATGACTTTACAAGATTCATGAGGTTCTGCAAAACTCTTTGCAGATGAGAAGGGAAGTGAGAAAGTGCAGAGCTGGTGGTGTTTTGCTCCAGCTGTGACTTTTTCCTCTCATCTTACAAAGGTCCAATATGCAAGCGGGATGCAGAGAGCTATTTTACATTCTGTCTCATAGGGCAACCTTTCACGTTGTAGCAGGCAACGAGGGTAAGTGGTTTAAAATGTAAAGCCATCTACAGTGCCTGTCTTAAGTTAAGGAAGCAACAGGCCTTCAGCTTTCAGTTGCTGTGGTTACTTCACCATTCAGATTGACCCTCTGATCAAGAAAAACGCATAAATGCCTGACAGGATTCTTTGCCCACAAGGGACAATAGTCCTTTCCTGATCTTTTCCTGTTTTGTTTCAGAATAATGACGTTTGACGTTTGGTGCTTCACTACCACAAGAAGTGATGTGTATTGTCAGGCCAAAATCCAACATACAAAAATACGCAGAGCAGCACTTGGTGTGATGATAATGCTTTGACTACATCTGTTTCTGGGAAAGCGTGACAGAGCTGCACAGTCATTGAAGGTATGAATGAACAAGAATCATTTATCGTGACAGCACAAAATGATAAAAACGCCTTTTCACCGTTTTCTTATCCCCCCCCACCCCCGATAGGACTCCTGATTGAGTCGGCAGTGAGTTATTCAGTTATCACCCACTGAAATTGCTTCGTGTTCCAAGGATCACTTATGGGCTCAGCTGAAAAATTTAAGTCACTATCTCAGAGGATCGTTCCTGGAGCCAACACATTGATGGCATCGTGAAGAAACCACATCAGCGCCTCGACCTCCTCAGGAGTTTGCGGAGGCAGTGGTGGATTAACCATTAGGCTGAGTAGGCTGAAGCCTAGGGGTCCAGAAGGGAAGAGGGAGGGACCCATCACATCCACTGGTTTCCTAATGTAACCACTTGTCAATGTGGGTTCGCGTTAGTCCTGGGTCCACCCGTCAATCAAGGCTCGCGGAGGTACTGCCTTCACCTGTTAATCAGCGGTGATGTCTCAGTCCCTTCTATCAGTCCAAGCTCCGCCGGTCCCAATGCCACCTGTCAGTCAATGCTCGCGTTTGTACGCGCGCCCAAGTCTGAGGTCTGGCTCCTGCAGCAGAGCTCGGCTCATGCAGCGTCACCCACAGGAGGGTTACTTTGTTCAAAAAAGACTCTCCTTTATGTATTGTTTGTCTGTGTGTGTGTGTTATGTCTGGTTGTGTGTCTACGAGTTTTGCACCGAGGACTGGAGAACGCTGTCTCGTTGGGTTGTACTCGGACAATCAGATGACAATAAACTTGACTTGACTTGATAAGTATCAGCACAGACCCATTAGGTCAAATAGCCGCACACTATGATCCTCAACTTGTTTAATACTATGTAACTCCCTATATTTAAACCATATAGCAGTACTTTCCAATTTAAATTAATAGCGAAACTGAACACAAAACACCAGGGTTGATATACTGAAAGATTCCGCCCCTCCCACTTGTAATCGAGGATTGTCCAATATGATAGTATATCTGACTTTGGAAGAAACTAGATGTTCAATGACTGAAATGAATCTTAATTTTGTTTATTGGGTTCTTTTCTTAATGACTTTCAAGATTTATAAGATTAACTAGTTTCTGGTTTATGACCCCATTGGTAACCTTATTTTTTAATTATCAGTAGTGGTCTTTTTTTGTTATAGCCTCTGAGGGGAGGGGATTGAATTAGATATTTAGTGGAGTGCTTTTTAATGCTTTTTAGTGCTTTTTTTCTTGTTAATGTAACAAGTGGAAATTGAGATAAACAAATATGATTTGATTGGGATTACAGAAACATGGCTGCAGGGTGGGCAAGCCATGTTTCTGTAATCCCAATCAAATCATATTCGTTTATCTCAATTTCCACTTGAATTTCCAATCATCCCGGAGTATACGATATTTAGGAGGGATCGGCAAGAAAGAAAAGGGGGTGGGGTAGTATTGATGGTGAGAGAAGGGACCGACACGATTGACAGAAAGGATATCAACTCGGAAGATGCGGAATCTATATGGGTAGAACTGAGGAATAGCAAGGGGCAGAAAACGTTAGTGGGGGTGGTATATAGGCCTCCAAATAGTAGTGTAGAGATGAGGGAAGGCATTAAAAGAGAAATTAGAAAAGCGTGCAATAAGGGTACAGCTGTCATCATGGGAGACTTTAATTTGCATATAGATTGGACTAGCCAAATTAGTAAAAATACTGAGGAGGAGGAATTCCTTGAACGTTTACGGGACGGTTATCTAGACCAATATGTCGAGGAACCAACTCGGGAGCAGGCCATTTTAAATTGGGTATTATGCAATGATAAGGGGCTAATCAACAATCTTGTTGTACGAGGCCCTTTGGGTAGGAGCGATCACAATATGATCAAATTCTCACTCGACATGGAGAGTGATGAAATTAAAACCGAGACTAAGGTCCTGAATTTAAATAAAGGGAATTATGATGGTATGAGACGGGAGTTGAGTAAGATTGATTGGGTGATGTTTATGGGGAAGTTGACCGTGGATAGACAATGGAAAGCATTCACAGATCTAATGGAGAAATTGCAAAAACCATTTATACCGGTTTGGCATAAAAATAAACCAAAAAAGGTAACTCAACCGTGGATAACAAGGGAAATTAGAGACAGCATTAGGTCCAAAGAGAGAGCATATCAATTGGCCAAAAAAAGTACCACAACCGAAGACTGGGAGCAGTTCAAGATGCACCAAAGGAGGACAAAGGGATTAATCAAGAGAGCAAAAATAAATTACGAAAATAAGCTTGCGGCAAATATAAAAACCGACTGCAAAAGCTTTTATAAATATGTCAAGAGGAAAAGATTGGTGAAATCCAGAGTAGGTCCTTTGCAGTCGGAATCAAGGGAATATATAATGGGGAATAAGGAAATGGCAGACCAATTAAATTCTTACTTTAGTTCTGTTTTTACAAGAACTAAGGAGACTAATGCAAGGGAGGAACTGAAAGAAATCAGTATCTCTAAGGACATGGTCTTGGGGAAATTGATGGGATTTAAGGCAGATAAATCCCAAGGGCCTGATAATCTACATCCTAGGGAAGTGGCCATTCAGGTAGCAGATGCTTTAAGAATTATTTTCCAGAACTCGATAGACCCATGGATTGGAGGGTAGCTAATGTTACCCCACTATTTAAAAAGGGGGGTAGAGAAAAAGCAGGGAATTATAGGCCGGTGAGCCTTACATCAGTAGTGGGCAAAATGATGGAATCTATTATTAAGGATGTAATAGCGGAGCATATGACTAGCAGAGAAGGGATCGGACGGAGTCAACATGGATTTACAAAAGGTAAATCGTGTTTGACAAATCTATTGGAATTCTTTGAGATGGTGACAGGTAAAATAGATGGGGGAGAGCCAGTGGATGTGGAGTACCTGGACTTCCAAAAGACCTTCGATAAGGTCCCGCATAAACGACTGGCTTCCAAAATCAAGGCTCATGGGATTGGGGGCAAAGTATTGATGTGGATTGAGAACTGGCTGGCAGGTAGAAGACAGAGAGTTGGGATAAATGGCTCGTTTTCTGAGTGCAGGCGGTGACCAATGGGGTGCTACAGGGATCTGTACTGGGATCCCAGCTGTTCACAATTTACATTAATGATCTGGATGAGGCGATTGGATGTAATATCTCCAAATTTGCAGATGACACTAAGCTAGGAGGGGTTGTGTGCACGGAAGAGGGAGTCAAGAAGCTCCAGTGTGATTTGGATAAATTGAGGGACTGGGCAGATACATGGCAAATGCACTACAATGTGGATAAATGTGAGGTTATCCACTTTGGTAATACAAACCGGAGGGCAGATTACTATTTGAATGGCAATAGATTAAGAGATGGGGAAGTGCAGAGAGACCTAGGGGTACTTGTACACCAGTCTCTGAAGGCGAGCATGCAGGTACAGCTGGCGGTTAAAAAGGCAAATGGTATGTTGGCCTTCATATCAAGAGGGTTTGAATATAGGAACAAGGATACCTTACTGCAGCTGTACAGGTCCTTGGTGAGACCACACCTGGAGTATTGTGTGCAGTTTTGGTCACCTTATCTAAGGAAGGATGTTGTTGCAGTGGAGGGAGTGCAGAGGCGATTCACCAGGCTGATACCTGGAATGGCAGGAATGACTTATGAGGAAAGATTGCGCAAATTGGGATTGTACTCCCTGGAGTTTAGAAGATTGAGAGGGGATCTCATAGAGACCTATAAAATTCTGGCAGGACTGGACAGAGTGGATGGAGATGGGATGTTTCCAATGATGGGAAAATCCAGAACCTGGGGCCATGGTTTGGGGATAATAGGCAAACCATTTAGGACCGAGATGAGGAGGAATTTCTTTACCCAGAGGGTGGTGAATCTGTGGAATTCATTGCCACAGAGGGCAGTAGAGGCAGGTTCATTAAATATATTTAAGAGGGAATTAGATCTATAAGGGTATTAAAGATTACGGAGAGAAGGCAGGGATGGGGTACTGAACTATAAGATCAGCCATGATCTCGTTGAATGGCAGAGCAGGCTCGAAGGGTCGAATGACCTACTCCTGCTCCTATCTTCTATGTTTCTATGTTTCTATGTCTCGGTAAAATGTTTCTTCGATGCTAAAAGTCGATTCTTGTGCTGAGAAGTATTGGGCTACCTGAGTGATGTAAACCTTTAGCTTCTACACGATATTTACAAAGCCTCATGTTCATCATCTCCAGGCCCAACCTTTGCAACTTGTTGGATGAACTACCAATGGAGACAGAAAAAACTAACGCACGTTAGAATGGCTGCCTTTCCGCAGATACCATGTTTTAGTCGATTCTGTGTAATACTCGTGAGTTGATTCACCCCTCCATCCTTTTGCCCCAAAATTGCATGCTTTCCACATGACCCATGTAAAAGTCGACCCCCTCCAAGTCTTGACCTCGGTCGCCCGCCCATCAGAGCTCCCGATGCCCTGACCGCAGACCCTCGCTCCGCCCATCAGAGCTCCCAACGTCCCGATCGTAGACCCTCTCCCTGCCCACCAAACATCCTGATGCCCCACCCATAGACTCTCTCCTAGGCTCCAGCCGTCCACCCATCCAAGCTCCAGATGCCCCGACCGCAGATTTACCACCTGGTTCTGCCCATCCAAGATCCTGATGCCTTGAATGACACAGGTACTTATCATGGTCAAATGTATGACCCATGTAAAAGTTTCCCCCTCCAAATTTGACCTATAAAATTGGTCCAAAAACTCGACTATTATACGAGCGTTTACAGTAATTTGTGATGAATGGGAATTTGCAAATTGAATACAAACCAGTTATGTGTAAACAAGATATCTGAAGTACTGAAATGATAAAAGAGATGCGGGAGGGGAATAGAGAGAGAGAGAGAAAGAAAGTGGGGGTGGAGGGGAATAGAGAGAGAGAGAGAGAGAGAGAGAGAGAGAGAGAGAGAGAGAGAGAGAGAGAGAGAGAGAAAGAGGGAGAGTGAGAATGAGGGGAGAGAGAGAATGAGAGGGGGAGAGAGAGAATGGGATGAAGAATGAGGGGGAGAGAGAGAGAGAGAGAGAGAGAGAGAGAATATCAGAAATCCCAACTGGGGTATTTGCTTCTTGCACAGACTTAATAGAAATTAATTATATAAAGAATGAAATAAAAAGATAAAAGGAACTATTAAAGAAACAAAATCCCCAATATTTAATGTCAGTCACTGTGACATTTACAAGCTAATTAATGCAGAGTCAGGATTCATAGCCCAAAGGAATAATATATCAATGTTCTCTATCATCATATTACAGTACAACCCCTCATTTTTCTATGACTATAGCTGGATTTTTTTAAGTATTTGCTATAGTTGCACTTTAAAGGCATTAAAATGTCAGGTCAGAACATATATAATAGGTTTCTTTGAAATGCCTATTTATAACGTTTTCTTATTCAGGTGAACGTTGACTGAATCTATAATGAGTGTAAGTATCCTGAGCCAGACAGTCACAAAAATTTCATCCCTTTGTGTGTCAAGTGCATTGATATACGAGTACAGGAGCCTTTTCTGTAATGGAAACTGATTAATAAATTACTAATCTAATGTGATGTCCTGCAGTATATTTTCTCTTCGTAAATCGTGTTTGAGACATTGAGGCAGAAAATCTCTTGGGGAAAGTCAGATTTGTCCTTCCTCTGCTGTTGTTAATTAGGATGGTTTAGATGAATGAGGCAAAGAAAACAAATTGAAAGTTAAGAAATTTAGCTGGGACATTGGTAAAATGTCAAATTCTAACATGTAATTCTTGAGATCTCCTCCAGAATTGGCAGGATTGCATGATTTTTTTTACACATTCAAGGAAGCAAAATGTTGTTCACTCTCATCTGAGCACGTGAAAGGTGTCAGGTTGTCCAGCTCTAACCCGCTTGTTGAAGAATTGTTTACAGTTGTTGGCACCACAGATTTCAACTCATAGGGTCCCCTGGATTTCTGACGTAGTCTATACATTTGATAGTTCATGCAGAAGTCATTGTGAAGATTGAGCATCAAGTGGTGGATTTACACCCTCAATTGATGTAGAAAGAATAATTACTTTATAACTATTGGTTGGATCAGCGGTACAGAAGGTGAATGCTATGTTGGCATTCGTTTCAAAGGAGATTGTGTATAAGAATAAAGAGGTGTTGATGAGACTCTATGGGGCACTAGTGAGACCTCATTAGGAGTAACTGTGTGCAGTTTTGGGCCCCATATCTTAGAAAGGGTATAGCAAGGTTGGAGATGGTACAGAGGAGGTTTACCAGAATGATTCCAGGAATGAGAAGGCTAACATGTGAGGAACGCTAAGCGGCTCTTGGACATTATTCATTAGAATATAGAAGAATGAGAGGGGATCTCTCAGAAACATTTCCAATAATGAATGGATTGGACAGAATGGATACAAATAAGATGTTTCCTCTGTTGGGCGATTCCAGGACAAGAGGGCACAGTCTTAGAATTAAAAAGAATTTACAACAGACATGAGGAAAAATTTCTTTAGCCAGAGGGTCGTGAATTTGTGGAATTCATTGTCACATGCAGCTGTGGAGTCAGGATCATTGGGGAAATTTAAAGGGGAAATTGATAGGTATCTAATTAGTCAGGGCATCAAGGGATATGGGGACAAGACCAGAACTCGGAACTAGATGAGAGAACAGTTTAGCTCAGGAAGCACAGTCAATGGGCCAAATGGCCTGCTTCTGTTCCTCTTCCTTGTGATCTATTTTATGTCACCCCTTTTTATACAACCCACTACCGTGGTATCGTTGGCAAATTTGTAGATGGTGCTAATGTTGTACCGACCCACATAGTCATAGATATAAAGTGATTAGAGCAGGAGGCGAAGGACACAGCCCTGTGGTGCTCCAGTACTGATGGAGATAGTGAAGGAGATGTTCTTACAAATCCTCAGTGATTGTGGTCTGGAGGTAAGGAAATCCAGGATCCAATTGCTCAATGGGGTGTTGAGTCACAGGTCTTGGAGTTTGCTGATCAGTTTTGAGGGGATGATGGTGTTAAATGCTGAACTGTAGTTGATAAAGAGCATCCTGATGAATGCACCTTTACTGTCCAGGCATTCCAGGGCTTTGTGTAGAGCCAGTGAAATGGGATCGGCCGCAGACCTGTTGCTACGATAGGCAGGAGATGATCTGCTTCAACACCAGCCTGTCAAAACACTTCATCACTGTTGATGTAAGAGCCACTAGTCATTTAGACAGGTTACCACACTCTTCTCGGGCACTGGTACAATAGACACGTGTTTGAAACAGGTGGGTATCATGCCCTGTCAGACTGAGACACAAAGGAAACTCAGCAGGTGCAGAAGACTTAGGCCCGAAACATTTTTTTAAATCTTTGCCACCTACGGACGTTGCGGGACCTGCAAAGTTCCTCCAGCACTTGACAACATTCAGAATGTACAGGCCTCATAACATTATAAATGGAAAGAAAGACACATACTGTTGCATAATACAGTAAAACCCCAATGATCCAAAATTCAAGCAACCGGCAAAAAAATCACAGAAAATAGACAGGTGAAAAAAGTGAAAGTTTAAAATTGCCGTTATTTGCTATCATGCAAATCTCAAGCAACCGTAAAATTTACTTATCCAGCATCTACAAATCCCCATGGGTGCCAGATATTTTTTTTTACTGTACATGATTTTGTGAATAACATTTATTATTGAAATTAAAACAATCTGCTTTGGCTAAAGAAATGGCGATCAGCAACAGGTGAACTGAGCAGATAGGAAGGTGAGCTGGAAAGCGATGACTGAGTCTACCTCAAGTGATCTGTTATTCACTTGTAACCTTAGTGGTTACAGCATGAGACCTGGAAGGCCGTCGGTAATATATCTTTACCTCCTGTGGACACTGAGAGACGGGCTGGGTTCCTCCAGCATTGTATTTTTACTGCAATCACAGCATCTGCAGACATTTGTGTTTCAATCTAGAGGACGACTGTGCCCTAACTGATATTGTTCTGCTTGCTGTCCACTGGTTGCCTCCAAGAACTGAACTTCCCCTTTCAAGAGATGCAGATTTGCCACCCTTTTAAATGGCAAGTTATGTATTAGCGAGTATGTTCAGCCCCCCAGCAGCTCTATGAGTGACATTCAGTCATCTGGTTGTAACTGAAGAGATGGATCATCCTGTCAAACATAAACTTTGACCCAGAATATCTGCTGCTTCTTAACTGACCATTTCCACAGATACTTAGCATTTAGACTAGAAATGCAAAACAATTACACCCTATGGCCTTAAATGGACTTGCACTTTCAAAGTAGAGTATTGTCTTAACCCTTTGGACTCTGTGTCCCCGTTTATCCGGGACTGATTTTATACTGAACCACCAGCTGGTTCGTACTGTAGTTTATCCATGAACTCAGTCCGGAGTATGTATTGTAAAAGGTTAAAAATGGCTGAAGGCCAAAGAGTTAATATTGTATCATGTTGTTTCCCTTTTAAAAAAGGATTTGTTTACTTTGAGCAGTGAAGTTACAAGCAATCAGCAGGCTTGGCAGAAATCTTTTTTAAAAATCGGCAACACAGTAGAAGATGATTCCGGCCATTTCAACCTGTGCCGTGCAATTACACTCAACTCACCTACTACCCCCAGTATGTTTTGAACGGTGGGAGGAAACCGGAGCCCTCAGAGGAAACCATTGCAGACATGGAGAGAACAGACAAACTCCGCGGGATTCGATCGCTGGTCAATAGCACTGCAATTAGACATTTTCAAGTGGTCTTGGGAAGACTGTGGGGGTAATATTGCAACCCCCTGACCTCTGGCTTTGTCTTGAGTGAAATTCTCACCAGGAACTGCTGAGAGTTTGCATCTGCTTCTATTTTTATTAACCATTTCTTCTAACTGTCTGCAACTGCTGATCGACCAAAACAAAGATACCTTCACTCTATCTTAGCCAATTCGACTTTGAACAAATGACTTTATTTGTGTTTTCAAGTCCTGCTCTGACTTCTTTTCATTCTCAAACCAAATATGAGATTTAAAGTCTAGATGTGTATTGTCAGAGTTCATACAGCACATCAGAGTCAGCCCCAAAACGTGTGTTGGAGGAGAATGTTAAGGTAAAGTCAGTCAGCGGGGGAGGGGGGATGCTGGAGACCGACTACCTGCCCGGGTGGGGCACAGTCAGTCAGCAGACAGTCAGCGGGGGTTGGTGGTGGCCTATCTGCCAGGAGTTCAGTACTTGTAGCTGATTGCACAATGGTAGAGGAAGCCTGCAGGAAGGCTTCAAAACAGCACAGCCAATGCTCAACGTTGGTGGATGCCTCGGGCAATTGAGGGTCGATCTTCAGCTTTTCTGGGTTCAGGATCTGCTCCATTGTTGAAAAAATATTTTAAGTGAATAAAATTGATGCCCCATCAATTACTTGAAAGCTTGTTGTTGAGAACCCAATAGGCTATTATTCACTTAAGAACAAAGTCACCTCCATACTGCTCGATTGTCCTGCACTGAGGAGGGGTACCACCTTTATACAGGAGCCTGTGGGGAGGGGCCACGGATACAACACGGGTACAACACAGGACGTCAACCTCCTCCGTCCCTCTGACATAGCAGCCGAAAGCATTGCTTTTATTGTGTGGAGAGTCACTCGTGTCCTTCAAGCTGGACTTTAGTGACACTTGATGCATGCTTGTGATGCAGACGAGGGCAGGTCTGATGGTGAGCGCATGGGGGCACAGCACTTCGCAGGGGGACCATGCCGCATGAGCCTATAGGGGGCACAACGCCTCACAAGGAGGGGCCATGCCCGCGAATGCCCCTCCTCCTTGGTGCCAACCATGCATGACATCACCTACAACCCCAAGATTCTTCTTCCTCTGGGCGAGGCAGAATGATCACTTATCAGTAGTGCAAAAAAAATTGTACTCAAGAAAAGATACGTGTACAAAAAAGAGAAATGTAAGCAAGAAGAAAGTGCAAACAAAATGGACAATACATAAAATAGATATTCAATAATAAATAATGTGCCAAGTAAGATTCCTTAAATGAGTCCCTGATTGAATTTGTCATTAAAGAGTCTGATGGTGGAGGGGGAGCAGCTTTTCCTGAACCTGATGGTACGAGTTTTGTGAAACCTACACCTCTTTCCTGATGGCAGCAGCGAAAACAGAGCGTGTGCTGGATGGGGTGGGTCCTTGATGCTGTTCCCTGAGGGTTCCTTTGCCGTGATATAACTGATTAATCCTGAGTCATTAATCACGATTATCTAGCTTGTTCCTTGTTTGGATTCGTAACATATTGTTCTTGGAAGCTGCCTTGAATGTGTTCCATGAACTTGACCTTGAGATGATCTTTGTGCATTGGAAATATAAAGAGGTTACTGGAAATACTTCATGGGTCAAGCGGCATCTGTGGAAGGGGGCGTATCCCAGTCCATGATCTTTTGTCAGAACCTACCTGACCTGGTGAATATTTCCAGCATGTTCTGTTAACCATATAACCATATAACCACTTACAGCACAGAACAGGCCAGTTCGGCCCTATTAGTCCATGCCGTAACAAATCCCCACCCTCCTAGTCCCACTGACCACCACCCTTCCATACCCCTCCAGTCCTCTCCTATCCAGTCTTTCCTTAAATGTATCCAATGATCCTGCCTCAACCACGTCTGTCAGAAGCTCATTCCACATCCCTACCACCCTTTGCGTAAAGAAATTTCCCCTCATGTTCCCCTTATAATTTTCCCCCTTCAATCTTAAACCATGCCCTCTAGTTTGAATCTCCCCCACTCTTAATTGAAATAGCCTATCCACGTTTACTCTGTCTGACCCTTTTAAAATCTTAAACACCTCTATCAAGTCCCCTCTCAATCTTCTATGCTCCAGAGAAAAAAGCCCCAGTCTGCACAACCTTTCCCTGTAACTCAAACCTTGAAATCCTGTCAATATTCTCGTGAACCTTCTCTGCACTCTCTCTATTTTGTTTATATCTTTCCTATAATTTGGTGACCAAAACTGTACACAGTACACCAAATTTGGCCTCACCAATGCCTTGCACAATTTCATCATAACTTCCCTACTCTTGAATTCAATACTCCGATTTATGAAGGCCAACATTCCAAATGCCTTCTTCACCACACCATCTACCTGAGTATCAGCCTTGAGGGTACTATTTACCACAACTCCTAAATCCCTTTGTTGCTCTGCACATCTCAATAGCCTACCATTTAATGCATATGACCTATTTAGATTTGCCTTTCCAAAATGTAACACCTCACACTTATCTGTATTAAATTCCATCAGCCATTTCTCAGCCCACACCTCCAGCCTTCCTAAATCACCTGTTAATCTACAGTAATCTTCCTCACTGTCCACAACACCACCAATCTTTGTATCATCCGCAAACTTGCTTATCCAATTCTCCACCCCTGCTTCCAGATCATTAATATATATAACACACAATAGTGGACCGAGGACCGATCCCTGAGGAACTCCACTAGTCACCGGCCTCCAATCGGACAAACAATTTTCTACCACTACTCTCTGACACCTCCCATCCAACCATTGCTGAATCCATTTCACTACCTCCTCATGCCTCCACCTTTTTTCCTAACCTCCTGTGGGGAACTTTGTCAAAAGGTTTACTAAAGTCTAAATAGACAACATCCACAGCTTTCCCTTCATCAACCTTTTTTGTAACCCCCTCGAAAAACTCAATCAGGTTTGTCAAGCATGATCTACCCCTGACAAAACCATGCTGATTACTCCCTAGCAATCCCTGTACCTCCAAATATTTGTAAATACCATCCCTCAGAACACTTTCCATCAACTTGCCCACCACAGACGTCAGACTCACGGGCCTATAATTCCCAGGTTTACATTTAGACCCTTTCTTATACAGCGGAACCACATGCCCCACCCTCCAATCCTTTGGCACTACCCCCATGGCCAGTGACATCCTAAATATCTCTGTTAATGGCCCCACTATCTGTCCACTAGCCTCCCTGAGTGTCCTTGGGAATATTTTGTCCAGTCCCGGAGATTTATCCACCTTTATCTTTTTAAACACAGCCATCACTACCTCCTCGGTTATCCTTATATGCTTCATTACCTCCCCACTATTTTTCTTTACCTCAACTGGTTCAATATTTTTTTTTCCCTAGTGAAAAGAGGCAAAGAAATCATTCAAAATTTCCCCCATTTCCTCTGACTTCTCGCTCAGCCTACCCTCACTATCTACAAATGGTCCAATTTTATCCCTCACTAATCTTTTACTTTTAATGTACTTATAGCAACCCTTTGGATTTATTTTTACTCTGTCTGCCAAAGCCTCTTCGTGCCTTTTTTTGGCCTTTCTAATTTCTTTCTTAAGATTCCTTCTACACTCCTTGTAGTCCTCCTTCAAATTGTCATCTCCCTGTTCTTTATACCTCTTGTACACCTCTCTTTTTCTCCTAACCAAATTTCCAATATTCCTCGAAAACCAAGCCTCCCTTTGACTTCCAGCCTTTCCTTTGATCCTCACTGGGACATAACTACTCTGTACCCTCAAAATTTCTTTTTTGAATATCCTCCATTTTTCATTTACACCCTCACCTGAAAATATCCTGTCCCACTCAATACTCCCCAAATCCATTCTTATTCCTTCGAAATTTGCTCTTCTCCAATCCAGAACCTTAACTTTAGGCCCCTCCTTGCTCTTCCCTAAAACTACCTTAATACTAACAGAATTATGATCACTAGACTCAATTGGATCTCCAACATTAATGTCTGATACCTGACCTAGCTCATTCCCTAACAGGAGATCCAGTATTACACTGTCCCGAGTCAGTTCTTCTACTAATTGATTCAGAAAACAATCTTGAACACATTTAACGAACTCTAGCCCATCCAGCCCTCTAACTGTATGGGTATCCCAATCAATGTGAGGGAAGTTAAAATCTCCCATGATCACTACCTTATGATTCTCACGTTATCTCTCTACACATTAGTTTCCTTGACCCATTTGGTGGTCTGTAATACACCCCTATTAGCACCCTCATGCCTCCTTCACCCCTCAATTCCACCAAAACAGCCTCACTAGATGATCCCTCCATACCATCTTGCCACCTCACGGCAGTAATGTCCTCCTTAACAAGCAGAGCAACTCCTCCCCCGATTTTACCCCCTGATCTATTACATCTAAAACAAATGTATCCTGGAACGTTAAGTTGCCAGTCCTGCCCCTCTTGTAGCCAGGTCTCACTAATTGCCACAATATCGTGACCCCAAGTATCTGTCCAGGCTCTAAGCTCATTACCTTGTTCACTATGCTTCTTGCATTAAAATATATGCATTTCAGAGAATGACCCTCACATACATTCTCTTTTCTACCTTCTACCCTAATCTCCATCCTACCATTGTTATCGTTTTTGTTTGACATTTCCTGGCTCCACTTCCTTATAAGAATTTTGTTTGCTGATTTGACTTATCCAGTCGATGTGAAGATTAAAGTGTCCATGATTGATATGAGGTCCAGAAGTTTAGCCACTGGTTCAAACTGTGTTGAATGACTAACCATGCCATCGGGTACGTGTCGATTCATCTTTGATGGGTGAATTCCATTCAGGCACATTTCTAAAGGGATCTGGAAACCACCTTTCATTCCACAAACTCAATCTTTATGTACATTGCACTGAACTAAATAGCACCACACAGTCCACATAGGCAGCTGCTTGCCCTGGTCCCAACCATCCCCATTCCGGTGTCCTGGCCGACTACCAACTCAGTCCCCACACCAACCTGGGCCTCCGCAAGGATGGATACCTCCGCTGCTGGTCCCCACAGACTCATCCCCCCCACCACCACTCCTCATCCTAACCTCTCCCTGCTCACCCCTATCTCACCCCTATCTCCTCTTTTGAGCTTCTCCTTTCTTTCCACCCCCCCAGCCTTTGGAACTTCTCATCTTCTCCAAACCCCTAACTCTTACCTCCCCTGCCTCCCACCTCTGTCATTCCCTACTTCCCACCTCCCTGCTCTGGCTTCCCCAACTCCCTACTTCCTCTCCCCCTCCCGCTGGTTGCCCCAACACCCTCCCTCTTGTGCCCCCCTCCCTTATTGACCTATGACCTGTGGACCCTTGCTTCTCCCCTTGCCCTTCCCCCCACCATTTTATTCAGGTGCCTGCCTACACATTGATCATACCTTGATGACTGAATCAAAGTCTTGATTTAGGACATCCCCAACCTCTTGCGCCTCCAAACACGTTGCCTCCTTTATCCTTTAGCGACCCCACTTTCATTCTCATCGTCCTTCTGTTCTTCACATAAGCACAGGATGCCTTGGGGATCTCCTTAATCCTACATGCCAAGGCCTTCACATGCCCCCTTCGAGCTCTCCTAAGTCCTTTCCTAAGTTCCTTCCTGGCTACCATATACTTCTCAAGACCCCTTCCCGTTTGCTGCTTTTCCTTCTTCTTCTTAACTAGCTGCCTCACCACGGTTCCCTTTTCCGACAATCATTTCCCTGTTTCAGTGGGACAAACCTATCCTGAACCCTGTGCAAGTGGTTCCTGAACATGCTCCACATTACTTCTGCGCTGTCTCCCGAGAACATCTGATCCCAATTTACTCTCCCTAGTTCTTGCCTCAATCCATCATTATTAGCCCTTCCCTAATTAAAAATTTGCCCATTTTGTTTGCTTCCTCCCTTGTTCACAACTATGCTAAAGCTCAGGGAGTTGTGGTCACTCTCACTGAAATGCTCCCCCACCGAGAGGTCCGCCACCCGACCAGGCTCATTGCCCAGTACTAGATTCAGTGTGACTGACCTCTCCTCTAGTTGGCTGGTCCACATACTCCATGGTTCCCTTTTCGACAGAATAACAGTGATTCTGTAAAGCACGGAGGACCTGCTGCCTCAGGAAGTTGAAGATGATCCTTTTAAACTGCAGGATTGTTTCTTAACACTATTCAAGGCTGTTCAATCTTAAGAAAGGATGCTGATAGTTTTGTGGAGCTCCAAGGTAGCCACGCTGATATCAAATCAGTTTTGTTTAAAGAATAATCTGGGGGCGTAGAGTCTAGACGTGTAATCTTGACCTCTCTGGCCAGACTTTTAAATACCTGTTTTTTAACTCTTTGTTTTCAAGTTTAAACTTTTAGTTTAAAGTATTAAGGAATTATTATGGCCACTAATGGTAAAAAGATTAAACCTCAAGTGCAGAAGAAGTTACATTTTCGAAGTGCTGAAGATTTGGGGCCTAGACGACTTGATACAGCCCCAGGCTCAAGCTCTTCATTGTCTAAACCTCAAAGGCTCCCTGCGAGAGCTGAAAAAAAATGTCTATTACTCACCAAGTGAAGGATGGTGCTGGAATTACCCGTTCTCTGGAAGAAGGTGCATGTTCCCAAGAAGTGGACCTCGATTTGGAAAGCCTTTCGATTTCAACAGAGGGAGCACGCAGGAAGACGACTCCATTGTTGGAAATGCATCAGGAAGCATTTCAACCTGAAGATATCGCTTTCCTTCGTGATTTTGTGAAAAAAACAACGAGGCGGAGGGAGACCAGCGGCGACCCCCTGAGGAAGTCGGGGTACCATCACTGGGAGTCCAGACCCGCAGTAAAACTTTTAAAATGCCTTCTGTTGAGTTGCAGCATGAGCTACAGTTACCTGGTTCTGCCACTACATCAGAAAGAGCAGGGCTGAGCTTTTCTGATCTACAGTGTATGCAACTAAATGCAGTTATTCAGCCTCTAATGAATGTGATGGTTCAAATGATAAGTTCAGAATTGAATATAGTTAAAGCACGTGTGGATGCATCTTATGAAGAACTTAAAAAAATTCAGACTGCTTTTTCGGACTGTAAGCAACAAGTGGCTTTTAACACAGAAAAAAGTGTTGAAGGTTGAAAAATCAGTCATAGAATTGGAAGAATGTGAGAAGGAGTTAGAGAGGAAAATAGACTACTTGGAGAATCAAAGCAGAAGGAATAATGTGAAAATCGTTGGTTTGCAGAAGGTATAGAAGGACAAGATCCTCTTCGTTTCTTTAAAGACTGGATCCCACAAGTATTAGGGCAAGAATTCTTTTCTGGAGGATTGGTACTGGAGAGAGCCCATAGAGCTCTAAGAAGAACACCCTCAGCTGGTCAACCACCGAGACCAGTAATAATTCAATGTTTGAATTATTTGGACAGAGAAGCAATACTTGGACTAGCAGTGCAAAATGCGAGACAACGACAAACTCCGTTATTGATTCAGAATAGCAGTTTTTTAAAATCCTGATTTGAGTCAAGAGGTCATTCGACGTCAACATCAATTTAATCCAGTTAAAGAAGTTTTTGTGGCATAAAGGTTATAAGTCTACTTTTCGCTACCCGGCAGTGTTGAAGGTGTTTTATGAGACTATCAATTTTGGGGATGTATTACATCAAGTTGGAGAACATTATGAATTACCTGAGTCTTGTTCTCATGCTTTAATTACAGTAATCCAAAAAAAAGATAGAGATCCTTTGAAAGTACCTTCATATAGACCAATTTTGTTGTTAAATGTAGATTATAAAATAATAGCTAAAATTTTAGCTAAATTTTTACCTAAGTTGATTCATATGGATGAAACAGATTTTATAAAGAATAGATATGCTTCATATAGTATTTTGCGTGTGATTAGTTTGATTAATAGATTTCGACAATCTTCAGATTACCCGATGGTGATATCTTTAGATGCAGAAAAAGCATTTGATAGAGTTGAATGGAATTTTTTGTTTAAAGTTTTGGAGAAATTTAAGTTTGGTCCTTTCTTTATTGGTTGGATTAGGGCTCTATATAGTAAACCGGTAGCTAGAGTATTGACAAATGGTTTGATTTCAGAACCTTTTAAATTGACTCAATCAACTCGTCAAGGTTGTCCTTTATCACCAGCTTTGTTTGCATTAGTGATTGAACTTTTAGCACAGCTGATAAGACAAAATACACAGATACAAAGTATGAAAGTTTTAGACGAGGACTATAAAATTAATTTATTTGCTGATGATGTATTGGTGTATTTAACAAACCCAGCTCAGTCACTTTTGCACTTGAAGGAGTGTTTAATACAATATGGATGTCTTTTGGGAAAAAAGTGAAATATTACCGGTAAGTGAAGGAGATTATTCAGTTTATAAGAATATTATTAATTTGAAATGGACTAATTGAATTAAATATTTGGGTATAATTTTGGATGTTAATTATCAATCTTCATATAAATTAAATTATGTTTTTTTTCCGAGTATACAATATTTGTTTCAATCTATTCCATATTTACTTGATAATTTTTTTTGGAGATTTGAATAAAATAGTTAGGGAGTTTTTAAGGAGGGGTAAATTTTCGAGAGTAGCTTTGGATAAATTAACTTGGAAATGTGAGTTAGGGGGATTACGTTTACCACATTTTCAAAATTATGATGAAGCAGCCCAACTTAAATTTATTAGTTCATTGATGGATTTGGTACGGCCTCCTAGTTAGGTCAAAATTGAGATGGCAAATATTTCTGAATTTGAAATACATCAATTTTTGTTTAGATGAAATATAAATTTGTTACAACAATATAATGTGCCTATACTAAAACATTTAATGAAGTTATGGATAAAGAAAAATAAAATGATAGGCTCTAGGGGTAAATTATCGGCTTTGACTCTGTTGTATAATAATCAACTTATTTCTTTTTCAATACATAATCGAAGTTTATTGCATTGGAGATTTAAAGGTGTGAAAAATTTGGAAGATTGTTTGAAAGAGGGTAAATTTTTATCTTTTAATCATATGAGGGACAGTTTTGGTATTGATAAGAACTCTTTGTTTCTCTATTATCAAATTCGATCTTTGGTAAAATGTATGTTTGGTCGAGATATGATTTTACCTGAAATGACTAAATTTGAGACTTTTCTTATGAAGGTACCAGAGAACGGTTATATTTCATCTATGTATCAAATATTACAGGATGGTATGGATAAAAAGGGTTGGGATAGATCTAAAAGTAAATGGGAAGTGGATACTGGTTTTATTTTTTCCGAGGAAAACCTCTGAAAGGCTTGGGATTAGATAAGTTTCAGCTTGCTTTTGTATATTTAGCTTTGTCTGTAGCGAAAAAAATGTATTGCTAGTACATGGAAAGATACAAATATGATTGATATTAATAGATGGCATAATGAGATGAAATATTGTTTAATAATGGAAAAAATTACGTATGTTTCGCATGATCATTATAATTTTTTTATTAATAAGTGGTTGCTATATTCAGAATATTTACATTTCAATTTACATTGATTAGATCTTAATATGTATATTTAATTTTTCTTTAATATTTTTTATTTTTTCTTTCTTTATGGCTCTCCTTAGGAAAGTTGGCTGAAGGGGGGGGGTTTCTTTTCTTTTCTTTTTTTTTCTCTTTTCTCCCGATATATAAAAAATAACATTCATGTTTATGGTTAATTGTTGTATATCTCATATACTATTTGTTTTTTGAACAAATAAATAAAGTTTAAAAAAAAAAGAATAATCTGGCTACTCTGGATACAACCCGGGGACATTCTTTTGTACCAGAATTGTTCACATATGCTGCACATCCAATTTTAAAATCCTGTGGATACTCATGATGAAAAAAGGGTCACAAATTCTAAAAAGTCTAACTTTACTGCTTAGGGTTGGAGATTATAGAGTAAACCCCCCCCTCCCCCCCCCAACCCCACCACAGTATCCAGCATCTGTGAGGATTGGTAGATGCCAGACAAGCAAATTTGCTGGAGGCTTGAGATTGTGTGATTGGCTAACTGGCTGCTAGGTGGCAACAATTTTAAACTTTCACATTTTTTACCTATTTATTTTCTGTGATTCTTTTCTCGATTGCTTGAATTCTGGATAACGGGGATTTTATTGTTTCTACAAAAACAGGACAGGGTTTCCATGGAGCAAAACACAGATGTGTTGGAGAAACTCAGCAGGTCACACAGCATCCACCGGAAGTTAAAGGGTCTGAGATCTTCTCAAGGTCCCATGGAACTGTGGCAGGTGGAAGAAGTGACATAAGTATCTGAAAGTTACTCAAGCATATCTTTGGCTTGGCTTCGCGGACGAAGATTTATGGAGGGGGTAAAAAGTCCACGTCAGCTGCAGGCTCGTTTGTGACTGACAAGTCCGATGCGGGACAGGCAGACACGATTGCAGCGGTTGCAGGGGAAAATTTGTTGGTTGGGGTTGGGTGTTGGGTTTTTCCTCCTTTGCCTTTTGTCAGTGAGGTGGGCTCTGCGGTCTTCTTCAAAGGAGGTTGCTGCCCGCCAAACTGTGAGGCGCCAAGATGCACGGTTTGAGGCGTTATCAGCCCACTGGCGGTGGTCAATGTGGCAGGCACCAAGAGATTTCTTTAGGCAGTCCTTGTACCTTTTCTTTTGTGCACCTCTGTCACGGTGGCCAGTGGAGAGCTTGCCATATAACACGATCTTGGGAAGGCGATGGTCCTCCATTCTGGAGACGTGACCCATCCAGCGCAGCTGGATCTTCAGCAGCGTGGACTCGATGCTGTCGACCTCTGCCATCTCGAGTACTTCGACGTTAGGGATGTAAGCGCTCCAATGGATGTTGAGGATGGAGCGGAGACAACGCTGGTGGAAGCGTTCTAGGAGCCGTAGGTGGTGCCGGTAGAGGACCCATGATTCGGAGCCGAACAGGAGTGTGGGTATGACAACGGCTCTGTATACGCTTATCTTTGTGAGGTTTTTCAGTTGGTTGTTTTTCCAGACTCTTTTGTGTAGTCTTCCAAAGGCGCTATTTGCCTTGGCGAGTCTGTTGTCTATCTCATTGTCGATCCTTGCATCTGATGAAATGGTGCAGCCGAGATAGGTAAACTGGTTGACCGTTTTGAGTTTTGTGTGCCCGATGGAGATGTGGGGGGGCTGGTAGTCATGGTGGGGAGCTGGCTGATGGAGGACCTCAGTTTTCTTCAGGCTGACTTCCAGGCCAAACATTTTGGCAGTTTCCGCAAAGCAGGACGTCAAGCGCTGAAGAGCTGGCTCTGAATGGGCAACTAAAGCGGCATCGTCTGCAAAGAGTAGTTCACGGACAAGTTTCTCTTGTGTCTTGGTGTGAGCTTGCAGGCGCCTCAGATTGAAGAGACTGCCATCCGTGCGGTACCGGATGTAAACAGCGTCTTCATTGTTGGGGTCTTTCATGGCTTGGTTCAGCATCATGCTGAAGAAGATTGAAAAGAGGGTTGGTGCGAGAACACAGCCTTGCTTCACGCCATTGTTAATGGAGAAGGGTTCAGAGAGCTCATTGCTGTATCTGACCCGACCTTGTTGGTTTTCGTGCAGTTGGATAATCATGTTGAGGAACTTTGGGGGACATCCGATGCGCTCTAGTATTTGCCAAAGCCCTTTCCTGCTCACGGTGTCGAAGGCTTTGGTGAGGTCAACAAAGGTGATGTAGAGTCCTTTGTTTTGTTCTCTGCACTTTTCTTGGAGCTGTCTGAGGGCAAAGACCATGTCAGTAGTTCCTCTGTTTGCGCGAAAGCCGCACTGTGATTCTGGGAGAATATTCTCGGCGACACTAGGTATTATTCTATTTAGTAGAATCCTAGCGAAGATTTTGCCTGCAATGGAGAGCAACGTGATTCCCCTGTAGTTTGAGCAGTCTGATTTCTCGCCTTTGTTTTTGTACAGGGTGATGATGGTGGCATCACGAAGATCCTGAGGCAGTTTACCTTGGTCCCAACAAAGCTTGAAAAACTCATGCAGTTTGGCATGCAGAGTTTTGCCGCCAGCCTTCCAGACTTCTGGGGGGATTCCATCCATACCTGCTGCTTTGCCACTTTTCAGTTGTTCGATTGCCTTATATGTCTCATCCAGGGTGGGAACCTCATCCAGCTCTAGCCTTAGGGGCTGTTGAGGGAGCTGGAGCAGGGCGGAATCTTGGACTGAGTGGTTGGCACTGAAAAGAGATTGGAAGTGTTCTGACCATCGGTTGAGGATGGAGATCTTGTCGCTGAGGAGGACTTTGCCGTCTGAGCTGCGCAGCGGGCTTTGGACTTGGGGTGAGGGGCCGTACACAGCCTTTAGAGCCTCGTAGAAACCCCTGAAGTCGCCAATGTCCGCGCTGAGCTGGGTTCGTTTGGCGAGGCTAGTCCACCACTCATTTTGGATCTCCCGGAGTTTGCGCTGAAGATGGCTGCATGCGCGACGGAAGGCTTATTTCTTCTCTGGACAGGATGGCTTTTTAAGGTGAGCCTGGTGGGCAGCTCGCTTCTTTGCCAGCAGCTCCTGGATTTCCTGGCTGTTTTCATCAAACCAGTCCTTGTTTTTCCTGGAGGAGAAGCCCAGTACCTCTTCAGTGGATTGCAGTATGGTAGTCTTCAACTGATCCCAGAGGGTTTCAGGGGACGGGTCTGTGAGGCGGGTTGCATCGTCGAGCTTTGCTTTGAGGTTTGCCTGGAAGTTTCCTCTCGCTTCGTCTGACTGCAGGTTTCCAACATTGAACCTCTTTCTGGGGGCTTTATTGTTCCTGGGCTTTGGCTTGAAGTGAAGGTTGAGCTTGCAGCGAACCAGCCGGTGGTCAGTGTGGCATTCCGCGCTAGGCATGACCCTGGTGTGGAGCACATCTCGTTTGTCACTTTCTCGCACCAGGATGTAGTCCAGGAGGTGCCAGTGTTTGGATCGGGGATGCATCCAGGTGGTCTTAAGGCTGTCCCTCTGCTGAAAAAGGGTGTTTGTAATGACAAGCCGCTGTTCTGCGCAGAGCTCCAACAGGAGGCGCCCATTGTCGTTGCACTTGCCGACGCCATGCTTGCCCAGGATTCCTGGCCAGGTTTCTGAGTCTTTGCCGACACGAGCGTTGAAGTCGCCCAGGATGACAACCTTGTCGGCTGTAGGGGTGCGTTGGATGAGGTTGCGCAGGTCGGTGTAGAACTTGTCCTTTTCTGCTGGTTCCGCTTGGAGGGTTGGAGCATAGACACTGATGAGGGTGATGTGACGCTTGTTTTGAAGTGGGAGTCGCATGGACATGATTCGGTCTGAGAGGCCTGTCGGAAGGTTTTCGAGTTTGGAGGCAATGAAGCTCTTGACCATGAAGCCTACACCAGATAGGCGTCGTTCATCCGAAGGCTTGCCAGACCAGTAGAGTGTGTAGCCCGCGCCGCGTTCTTGGAGGCTGCCTACATCTGCCAGGCGAACTTCACTGAGAGCGGCTATGTCGATGTCAAGTCTGAGGAGTTCATGTGCAATGAGGGCAGACCGACGTTCAGGTCGGTGGCTGTCAGCCTTGTCTAGCATGGTTCTGATGTTCCAGCATGCTAGCTTGAGTTTGTGAGCATCTTTTGAGGGGGAGGACGTGGAGGGGGAGGACGTGGAGGGGGAGGACGTGGAGGGGGAGGACGTGGACCTGTCCTCGGGCCTGCGCAAAGGAGCTTTTAGGTGGAGTGCAGTGCGCGCAGTACTGGCCCCACCCTTTACACCCATGGTTCGTGTGCCGTGGCCAAGCAAGCTGGGACGTGGCAGCGAGGTCCTTGGGTCGTAGGTTTTATATCGGAGTGGCCTTCTCCTATGCAGGTTTCTTACCCGGGCTGGAGGGGCCTGCCTCCCCTCCTAGGTCGGTCCATACTGCCCGGACCGGGGCCGAGGCCGCCGCAGCTCACCCTGTGCCTGGACTGGGGCCGCCGCCTCCCACTCCCTGCCCGGACCGGGGCCTCCGCCTGCCTCACTCGACCGAGGCCGGGGCCGCCGTCTCCCCCTTGCTCCTGCCCGTATCGGGGCCGCCGCCGTCTACCCTTCGCCCGGACCGGGGCCGGGGCCGGGGCCGCTGCTGCTCTCCCTGTGCCCTCAAGCATATACAACTTGCATTTACACAGTGCCTTTCTTGACCTCAGGAGATGTCAAAATACTTTGCAACCAATGAAGTTGTTTTGAAAGGTTGTCACTGTTATCATATGGGAAATGTTGTAGGGAAATGCAAGCCCCCACGAACAGCAATATTGTCATCCCTTTTAGTGATCCCAGATGAGGGAAAGGCATTTGGCCAGGACATCAGGACTGATTTGCTTGTTGTTCTTTTCAAATCACATGGAATCCTTTTAGGAATACATGGGACAGTTGAGGGTACTTCAGGTTCATGTCAATTCCAAACGATGGCACCTTTGACACTGTACCGCTCATCCATTAACTGCAGTTTTCACGCCAAGTCACTGAAGTGGGTCTTGATCCATCAGCCTTCCAACTCAAAGGTAACAGTGCAACCAACCAGGCGATAGCTGTCATCCAACCAATTGCGTCCTCTGTGTCAAAGTCACGCTGAAGAGACTCAAATTTCTTATTGCTGTCTTGTTTCCTCTCTCTAACTCTCTCATTCCCAATCCCCATCCCCTTTCCTCCAGCTCTCTCTGTCTGTCTGTCTGTCTCTCTGCCTGTCTGTCTGTCTGTCTCTCTCTCTCTTTTTCTCTCTCTCTTTCTCTGTTTCTCTCTCTGTCTCTCTCTCCGTGTCTCTGTCTCTCTGTCTCTGTCTCTCTCTCTGTCTGTCTCTGTCTGTCTCTCTCTCTCTCATTCCCTATCCTATCTCCATCTCCTTTCCTCCAGCTCTCTCTCTCTCTGTCTCTGTCTCTGTCTCTCTCTCTCTCTCACTCACTCTCTCATTCCCTATCCCCATCTCCTTTCCTCTGTCTGTCTGTCTGTCTGCCTGTCTGTCTGTCTGTCTGTCTCTCTCTCTCTCTCTCTCTCTCTCTCTCTTTTGTGGTGGTACACCACCAGCCTACTGCAGGGGGCAACCTCTGTACCTGCAGAAAAGCACGGGAGGACAAGGCAACACCCGGTCGGCTGTCAATCACCCTCCGGGATCGAAGACAGTCTCAGAGCTTGCAACAGCATTCCTCACAGCCAGCTCTGTGGAAGTTTATGTTGAATAAAGCCTGTAGAACAGACTTTATGCTTTGTGTGTTTGCTTCTCTTCAATAGCGCACCACAATTTATTCAACATAAAATTTGAAGCTGCTACAGGGAAGCTCCTGAGTGCTGGGAGCCTCGAAATCGACCCACACCATCCAGTAGCGCAACCACGCTTCAAGATCTGGAAGCACATGGTTGAAGCAATCATTGAGGCACACGCCGATGACATCCTGGACTCCGACAGAAAAAGGCTCATTTTACTCCGATCGAAGCTGGAACCCAAGCCTTCCAGGCACTCAAAGACTGCACCGGGTTCTCTGAAGCGATGAACACCCACGAGACCATGTATAAACCTTCCACAAACGTGGTCTTTGAAAGGTACCTCCTAAGTATCCATGCCCAGCTGCCTGGAGAGATGGCCGAGGCCTACCTGGGAGCCCTGCATGAGTTAGCCTAACCTTGTCTGGCTGAACCCAGGGTAAATGAAAGGGAGGTTGAGAGCCTACGTCTGAGGGCTATGCGCAAGGACTATCAGGCAGAAGCTGCTAGAGGACAACATCTACTCCATGGCAAAAACAGTGGAGGTAGATGGTACCCTGGAGGCAGCAGCCCTGCACACCTAGGCCTTCGACTCCAGGTATCCTCAGGCCTCCACATGGTCAGCACATTCAGCTGCTGTGGCCCCAGACCAGACGGTGGATGAAAACATCGCTGCTGAGGGCGTCCAGCACCCTTGTAAGTACTCTGGGTCCCGGTGTGGGTCTGATCATCGATCGCGCCAAAACTACCCGGCCAGAAACCAGTACTGTTCGAGATGTGGCAAGTAAGGCCACTTCGCCAAAATATGCCTCTCAGCGACCCTCTACGACCTGCCCCTCCCCTCCTTCTCGGTCCCCGCCATGTGTGATTGCCGGGTGATGCCATTGCCCCCACAGCTATTTCCAGCCTCCCCAGCCTTGGCAGCCCAACTTCCGGCCTCACTGGCAACGATCGCCTCATATATGCTATGCGCCCAGACCAGCCCTCGCCCTCGCCAGTGCTGCGTCGCAAAGACAACAATGACGTCACTGCCAGTCCACGGAATGACGTCACTTCCGCCGACGGCCGACGCCGTGACGTCACTTCCCCCAGTGCAACCAGCGTAGCTGGGGAAGAAGGTCAGCCATGCCTCACACTCCCACGCGGCGCCGCCATCTTGGGAAAGCGCAGGGCACCACCTCCACCCAGGCCCTCCCAGGCCTACAACGAAGATGATACTGATGACAATGACAATGTGGTCAACATGGGCGCTGGCCAGGCCGCCCTTCCGACGCACGACATGCCTCCGGACGCCACTGATCGCCACCCATTGCACCCCATGCCTAAGGAGAGCACCACTGGATGACACTCACCTCTCACGACGCTTGCAGAGGATGCTGCCAGCCACGACTCGCCTCCACTGTCGGGAAACGGCGACTCGAACCCCGAGATGGTCCTAGCAGCCACCACCCTGACCAGGGACATCCCTCCTTGGCCTCGGGTGCTCCATGATGGATGTCAAAATCAATGGGCAGCTAATGAAGTGCATAATCAACAGTGGCAGCACCGAGACCTTTATTCACCCGAGCGTGGTCCACTCCCTAAAACTCAAAATCCAACACACCACCTTCTCTATAGCCTTCCCCACTGTAATGGAAGATTCCAAACTGCTTTTTTAAATTTGCAGCTCTTGGTTTTGCAAGGCTGAGAACCTACTTTTTAAATTTGCAGCTCTGGGTTCTGCAAGGCTGAGAACCTGCTTGTTTTTAGAATCAGCAGACATAAGCTAAATTCCACCCAGGGGCCAGAGATGCTGTTATCTGAAGAAAGGACAATGTGTACCAAGAACATTTAATCTTCCTGCTTGTTTTGGTCACAGACTGTCAGAGGCAAAATAAACCATTGTATTCAAACTGATAAGCTGAAAATTATGTTATTCGATAGAAGCCTAGGCATGCTAGCCTGCTCGCTTATCTTTCTTTTTGTGCTGGAAATAGGTGCTTGGGTAAGCAGTTTTTGGATAATATAAGCCATGGACCCGCTGCTGAAGTTGAAGAGACTCTCCGAGAGGTGGCAACATCTCTCAGCAAGAAGAAGAACTTCTAGAGTCCAGCCAATGTCCGGGTCAGGGGAGGTGGAGAAGCTGCTACCGGTGCCCTGACAACCTACTACAAGTGTGCAGTCGTTGCCTCGCTTCAGCAGTTGGGACCAGTCCAAGCATTGATAAGTATAGTTGGGAAGGGCTTGCATATTGTAGTGTGAAATCAGCTTTTGAATTTGTAATAAACATTTGTATAATCTGAACTGCTCTCGGTGTGTGTGTCTATTTTCTTTCGGTAGCTCAAACACTATGACCAATCTAAAATGAACAAAGTGCGAGGTACAAGTTTACCCAAGACAACTGGTGCAGTGTGTAGAGTTGGTCTCAAGATGTTTCGCCGAAAGAAAGAGGTGAGCCCTGAGCAGTTCTTGATTCCTGGATGGACTTCCAAAGATGATGGGTTTGGCATGTTGGCCAATACCCTGTCTTTGTTGGGACCACCCATTAGTTGGGATGAGAAGTTAGACCCATCAAGTGCACCTCTGGGAGAGCGGGTTGCCACTCTCCTTTGAGAAAGTAAATTTCCTGATAAAAAGGGGACACTGACGGATGGTTTTTGGCTGCTGGCCACAGCCTTACGCCACTCCGTTCAGCATGAAGCAGAATCAGTTCAAAGAGAAGTAGAATCTCAGCGCAAGAGAAAGCAATTAGAGGAGGAGCTAGAAGCCATGCGACAATGCTGTTCCATGATGAGTGAGGTTGTTCGCACCAGTCAGGACAGAGCCAAAGAATGGGAAGATAAGCATGTCCAAACAATCTGCCGTAATTTTAAACTCCGGCAGCAGCTCTATGCAGATAAGGAAAGGCATGGAAAAGAACCAGATCCATATCGTATTCGTGCCATGATAAGGAATGGTGACGATCCTGATGCAATTGATGATTGGGATGGGAATATCTGGAATGACAATGCTAATAATGCAGATACTCCTCAGCATGTGTCTAACATACTACCCTCTCCACCTACTGTTCACGCCCGCCCTATAAGGCAGCAGATTTCCCAAACAGACGGAAGGGGGGATGATGTAAGGGTAGAGATTGAAGGGATAGATACCCCGGTCTCCCAAGTTGACCCAGGGGAAAATACCCAAACACCTGCTGTTGCTCTATGGCCTACTCCCTCTACGGGATGGCCTCGACCTCCTCCCCTAGATTGGGTGGAGGGCCCTGTGGGCCAAAGTGGGAGCAGGGATCAGAAGCAGTCAACGATACGTGACTTCCCTATAAAAGAGCTGGCTGCCATTGGAGATCGATTTAGGCAAAAGGCAGGAGAAACTCTGACAGCCTGGCTCCTGCATGTTTGGAAACAAGGGGGGGTGGGGTAATGTATTTTTAACCCCTGTGGAATTGTTGGGATTAGGAACATTGTCTACTGATATCAGGGTCACTGCTGAGCTGCGGGGTAGAGGGAGAGAGTGGATTACTTACTTACTACTCTAGGGGATGCCTTGCTACGAGTATACCCATCACCAGTAGATTGGGATCTACATTTGCAGAACAATTGGGGAACCCCAGAGGAGGGTATAGCAGTAATTCATCAACAGGCCCTGACCTCTGCCTTGTATACAGGGCATTTGAGGCTGTGGGTACATAGGGGTAGCCCTGATGAAGAGATATTCACGGCCGGAATGTATACCAGATTGGTTCGTTCCGCCCAACCCACTGTACGGGGACTGGTTCTGTCCGTAACTAGTCCACTAATTGGGCACCCTGTGTCTGAGGCGGTGCACGCCTTATCTGGGCTTTGAGAATTAGATTTGGGAGGTAAAATCCACTCACGTACAGCCCAAGTTACATCAGACAAGCAGGATGAAAAGAGAGGGGCTGCTGCTCATAACAGACCGACAAGAAAGGACCTTTTTCTAACCTTGTTAAAGTTAGGCGTACCTAAAAGTGATATTGATGGAAAACCTACTGCAGTCCTTTATGCCCTTTATAAGAGAAAAGCAGGGGAACATCATCCCCAGCTGCTGAGTCCTCCTGGCCCAGCTGTGCCCTCTGCTCCCACTGCTACTTCTATCGAGTCGGCTTCTCCTGCTCCAGTTACCCGTGATGAGATACAACAAATGGTTAACAAGGCTCTTATGGAAAATAGTAGCATGTGGGCCTGGAAGCCCCCGAACCCTACTAAAGCATGAAGGTGTGGGCAGGGCTCCTGTGTCTACTCCATTGAGATACGGAAGATACACGAGGACCCATGGCCCTACATACCGTTAACAATCCATTGGGGTGGGGGTAATGACCGCCAATATTTGGCCTTGGTCGATACCGGTGCGGGGCACTCGGCGATTCTGTGTAACCCGGACCTCTGGACTGGACCGACATATCAAATAAAGGGGTTGGGAGGAGCGGTCACCCTGGCAAAGGAAATAAAAGTCTGTGCCACGGTGGGTGATAGCCCTTCCCCTCTCTGGTTACATGCCCTGGTGGCTGCTACTGACGAGTGTATCCTGGGTATTAATATGTTGGCCGGTACGGCTCTTAATACTAGCCAAGGGGGATTTGCATTTGGAATTCGGAAACTGCCAAAATGTTTGGCCTGGAAGTCAGCCTGAAGAAAACTGAGGTCCTCCATCAGCCAGCTCCCCACCATGACTACCAGCCCCCCCACATCTCCTTTGGGCACACAAAACTCAAAACGGTCAACCAGTTTACCTATCTCAGCTGCACCAATTCATCGGATGCAAGGATTGACAACGGGATAGACAACAGACTCGCCAAGGCAAATAACACCTTTCGAAGACTACACAAAAGAGTCTGGAAAAACAACCAACTGAAAAACCGCACAAAGATAAGCGTATACAGAGCCGTTGTCATACCCACACCCCTGTTTGGCTTCGAATCATGGGTCCTCTACCGGCATCACCTACGGCTCCTAGAACGCTTCCACCAGCGTTGTCTCCACTCCATCCTCAACATTCATTGGACGACTTCATCCCTAACATCGAAGTACTCGAGATGGCAGAGGCCAACAGCATCGAATTCACGCTGTTGAAGATCCAACTGCGCTGGGTAGGTCACGTCTCCAGAATGGAAGACCATCGCCTCCCCAAGATCGTGTTATATGGCGAGCTCTCCACTGGCCATCGTGTCAGAGGTGCACCAAAGAAGAGGTACAAGGATTGCCTAAAGAAATCACTTGGTGCCTGCCACATTGACCACCGCCAGTGGGCTGATATCGCCTCAAACCGTGCATCTTGGCGCCTCACAGTTCAGCGGGCAGCAACCTCCTTTGAAGAAGACCGCAGAGCCCACCTCACTGACAAAAGACAAAGGAGGAAAAACCCAACACCCAACCCCAACCAACCAATTTTCCCCTGCAACCGCTGCAACCGTGTCTGCCTGTCCCGCATCGGATTTGTCAGCCACAAATGAGCCTGCAGCTGACGTGGACATTTACCCCTCCATAAATCTTCGTCCGCGAAGCCAAGCCAAAGAAGAGTGGTGGGTCGGGCTAAGAGGGATCCTGTGATGGTGCCTCCCCCCATGAAACCAGTATGCATTCCACAATATCGCCTCCCTGGAGGGCAAGAAGAAATTATGCCACCATCGATGCTTTGCAAGAAGAAGGGGTAGTGAGGCCTGCAACGTGGCCCTTTAATAGCCCTGCTTGACCGGTCCAGAAGCCGGACGGCTCCTGCAGAATGACAGTTGATTATTGCTTTTCGAACAAACATGCCCCACCACTTGCTTCAGCAGTTCCGGACATTGTTACCCTTATTGAAAACATTGCTACTGGGAACTCGGGAACATGGTATGCTGTCACTGATCTCGCTAACACCTTCTTCAGTATTCTTATAGCTGAGGACTCACAGGATCAGTTCGCCTTTACCAGTGTACCTTCACCCGCCTCCCTCAGGGTTATGTACACTCTCCCACTATTTGCCAGAGCCTAATTGCCCGTGATTTGGAGATGGTGCCAGTATCGTCTTCCCTCTCGATTCATCATTATATTGATTATGTGATGATCCAAGGGGCCACGGAGGAGATGGTACAGAAAGCAGAACAAGAGGATGCCTGGTTTACTGATGGTAGCTGCCGGTGGGTGCAAAGAAAGCAAAAGTGGAAGGCAGTGGCTTACCATCCCAAGTCAGGAACTCACTTATCGGAGGAGGGGGATGGTGGCTCCAGTCAGTATGCTGAGTTGAAGGCAGTCACTTTCCACTAGATTCCCATGATCACCTTCTTCGCCTATTTACTGATTCCTGGGCTGTGGCTAATGGACTTGTGGTATGGATGCCTGATTGACAGAAGAACGACTGGATCATACATGACCGCCCAGTGTGGGGAAAACAGTTGTGGCAGCTGTTGTGGGATGCTTCCCATCACCGTGAGATAACCGTATATCACGTTGATGCCCATACCAATGTGGCGACTAACATGGCACAGCATAAGGCAGTAGCAGATCAGCTTGCCACTATCAGCCGCTCCGAAACCATCCTCCTGGCTCTTTGGGCACATGAACAGAGTGGTCATTTGGGGGAGAAGGGATCAGCTATGTGGGCCCGTACACATGCTTTACCCGTCCATCAGGATGATGTCCGCATGGTCGTGCGTACATGCCCAGAATGTCAGCTTGTGAAGTCCCGTACCGTTCCTCCGGGTCCGCAAGGCCAAATAAAATGGGGTGTTCGCTCAGCTGCGGTTTGGCAAATTGATTACATAGGCCCTATGCCAGACTGTTAGGGTAAACGTTACGTCCTAGTAATGGTTGACACCTTTTCGGGCCTAGTATTTGCCTTTCCCACCAAGATGGCTGACCAAGCTAGCACTTTCCAAGGACTAAACAATTTAACTTCTCGTTATGATGTTCCAGAGGAGATTCATTCTGATAATGGCTCGCACTTCTTCGGGAAGGCAATCTGTGATTGGGCAAATGACAACGGTATCTTATGGGTCCACCATATTTCTTATTACCCGCAGGCTGCTGGATTAGTTGAACGAATGAATGGCTTACTGAAGGAACAAATTCGTTTGTTAACACCACTGGGGACCCTGAAGGGGTGGTGTCATGTGCTGCAGCAGACAGTCAACAATTTGAATCATCACCCTTTAAAAGGAGGTACACCTTTCCACTGACTTCTTCACGCTTCTGAACTACAGCCTATTCCAGGGGGAAAACAGGCATTGTCCCTCACTCCTGAACTAGAGAATGCCGGACAAAAGGTATGGGTGGCACCACCAGGTAGTGGCCCTCCTGTAAAAGGAGAAATAGTGACACCTGCCCAGGGTAACACTCGGTGGGTAGCTATTGAGGGACAGGATGATTTAGTCTGTTTAAACACTGAACGCTTGCGGTATCGTGAGTGATATTTGTCAGGCTTCTTTGTTCCAGGTTCTCCATTTTATGCTCCTGGTGATCTGGCTTAACAGCTGCTTTGGTGCCAACAATTAGATTTATAATAATGAGGACGTTTTGAGGGAGTTGTCCATGGGAGACACGGTCTGGTGCATTACATCAAGGAAGTCCTCGGTCACCCGCCTCAAGTGCAGCTTATATCGATATGTTGTTGCCAGTGTCGGTTCTTATATTTTGTTTGTAGATGGACCAACTGAAGAGGTTGCCCCCTACTTCTGTGATGGTTGTTTTTGTACCCGCTTTGTATCTTGTAATATCTCTGCTCCACCTGTTGCTAAGTGGCAGAAGGATTCCAGTTCTGTGGAGGATTGGTGGTCTACCTCACCATCAAACATTCCTTCAGATTTGTCCGACAATTCCTTTCTCCATGTTTCTTATGCATACGCTCACCGATTAAATGTTTCTGATTGTTGGGTTTGTACCATAGGCCCTTTGCATGCTGGTACAGGCATTCCCATGATCCCCATTCCTTTCACCCGAAAGGAAGTTGCTGCCTGGAAATATTTTGAGCCCTCCAGAGGCAGAGTTTTCATTGATATTGATAAGCCTGTGCCTTAGGAGGCTCGTTTCTTTAATCTGAGTGATATTTTGGGTATTTTCCGAGGATGGCATATTTCTACCTCCCCTTATAATATCACACCCCCCTATTTTATTATTTCCCAATATGTGAAGGGCTCTGTCTGTTTTTGTCAGTTCCCTGCCAAACCTGCTGATGCACTGGGATTCAGTGATTATTTGACATATTCCCTTTTTATTTCAAAGCCCCCTGTGAACGGGACTTATTGGGTTTGTGGGTCTCGCGCCTATGCCTGGCTGCCCCTTACCTGGGGTGGTTGCTGCTATTTAGCATATGCCGTCCCCTACCTACACCATATTTCCCGTTTACAGGATCATCCCTCTTTTATGTGTATGTCCCCTGTCCTTCGGCATAGACGTGACCTCTCAGGTGCCGAGATTTTCTTTGGCGCCTTGATCCCAGGTTATGGCGATATTCGCATTTCCCTAGAGGTTCACAAGTTATATGATCTGATGAACTCTATTGCCAATGAGACATCCTTTGCCCTTTTGTCTATCAGTCAGGGCCTTAGTGACCTTAATCATGAACTCTCTGCCGTTAGGACAGTGGCTTTACAGAATCGTATGGCCTTGGATTTTCTGTTAGCAAAACAGGGTGACACATGTGCCATTGTCGGTTCTGAATGTTGCTCGTACATTCCTAATGTAACCACTAATATTTCTGTTATTATTCAGCATGTTTCGAATTCTGTTCGTGAGCTCCAGCGTCTGGGTATTGTGGCCAACAAGGATAATGTGAGCCTTGGTTGGAATCCTTTTTCATGGTTAGCTGGTACATTTGGGGGTTTGGGCCACAATATTCTCCATTGGTTGCTCGCATTATTGTTTGTTTTTGTGATTATTGTAGTTTTGATTTCTCTTTTACGCTCTTTTTGTACTCTTATGCTTGTCAAGTTTCGTGTCTGACAGCCTGTGACCAAGGGGTGGAATGTAATGGAAGATTCTAACCTGCTTTTTAAATTTGCAGCTCTGGGTTCTGCAAGGCTGAGAACCTGCTTGTTTTTAGAATCAGCAGACATAAGCTAAATTCCACCTAGGGGCCAGAGATGCTGTTATCTGAAGAAAGGACATCTGTGTACCAAGAACATTTAATCTTTCTGCTTGTTTTGGTCACAGACTGTCAGAGGCCTTGCCTTGATGCAAAATAAACCATTGTATTCAAACTGATAAGCTGAAAATTATGTTATTCGTTAGAAGCCTAGCATGCTAGCTTGCTTGCTTATCTTTCTTGCTGTGCTGGGAATAGGTGCTTGGGTAAGCAGTTTTTGGGTAATATAAGCCATGGTCCCGCTGCTGAAGATGAAGAGACTCTCCGAGAGGTGGAAAAATCTCTCAGCAAGAAGAAGAACTTCTAGAGTCCAGCCAATGTCCCGGTCAGGGGAGGTGGAGAAACTGCTACCGGCGCCCTGACAACCTACTACAAGTGTGCAGTCGTTGCCTCGCTTCGGCAGTTGGGACCAGTTCAAGCGTTGATAAGTATAGTTGGGAAGGGCTTGCATATTGTAGTGTGAAATCAGCTTTTGAATTTGTAATAAACATTTGTATAATCTGAACTGCTCTCGGTGTGTGTGTCTATTTTCTTTCGGTAGCTCAAACACTGTGACCAATCTAAAACGAACAAAGTGAGAGGTACAAGTTTACCCAAGACAGTCGCCCAGGACCGGACTATCAATACACTTGGGCGCTGCTCGGCCAATCTGACTGTGGGGGGGTGGGAGGGAGACATACACTGGTTCAGGCTCCTGTTCATGCCCAAACTCTGCGCCCCGTTCCTCCTGCGCTTAGACTACTTTCAATGCACCTGCAAAGCATCACCCTCACCTTCGGGGGTCCTCACCCCCAGTCACGCTCCACAGCGCGCCGTCCAACCAGCCCCGGCCAATCACCCCCCTTCCCCGCGCTCTTCTCACACCTCATGCCCGACTGCAAGCCGATAGCTGCTAGTAGTAGGTGCTATTGCGCCGTGGACAGAGACTTCATCAGGCAGAGGTGCAGCGGCTTCTGGCGGACGGTGTCAATAGAGCCCAGCAAGAGCCTATGGAGAGCCCAAGTCCTGGTTGTCAAAGGGGGCAGCAAGCCAAAGATGGTCATGGACTATAGCCAAACCATCAACGGGTACACCCAGCTGGACGCCTACCTCTTACCGAGGATAGCCAACATGGTCAATGAGATAGCCCGCTACTGGATCTTCTCCACAATTGACCTGAAGTCGGCCTATCACCAACTCCCCATCCACCCTCGGGACAAGCCTTACACTGCCTTCGAGTCAGACGGGCGCCTGTACCAGTTCCACCGAGTTCCATTTGGGGTCACGAATGGGGTCTCCGTCTTCCAGCAGGAGACCGGCACAAGCTAAAGGCAACTTTCCTGTACCTGGATAATGTCACCATCTGCGGCCATGACCAGCAGGACCATGATGCCAACCTGGAGAAATTTCTCCGGACGGTCGAGGAGCTGAACCTCACTTACAACAAAGAGAAGTGCGTGTTCAGCACCACTTGCCTCGCCATCCTGGGGTACCTCATAGCACATGGTGTCATCGGCCCGTATCCAGAATGGATGCGCCCATTAATGGAGCTGCCCCTCCCCCACGCTCAAAGCCCTCCGCAGGTGCCTTGGCTTATTCTCCTACTATTCACAATGGGTTCCCTTCTTCTCGGACAAGGTCTGCCCACTGGCCCAGGCCTTAACTCTTCCCCTCCCACCCGAGGTGCAGGCAGCCTTCATGCGTAATAAGGCAGGATATCGCAGATGCCATGATGCATGCCATGGACGAGGACTCCCCCTTTGAGGTGGAGACCGATGCCTCTGATGTAGCCCTCACCGCTACCCTCAACCAAGGCGGGGGGGGTGCGTCCAGTCACCTTCTTCTCCAGGACCCTCCACGGGTCCAAGCTAGGGCACTTCGCCATTGAAAAGGAGGCCCAAGTGATTATGGAAGTGGTCTGCCACTGGTGCCACTACCTGGCCGGCAGGAGGTTCACCCTCCTCACTGACCAGCGGGCCATGGCATTCATGTTCAACACCACCCACAGGGGCAAGATCAAGAACAACAAGATCTTGAGTTGGAGAGTCGAGCTGGCAACGTACAGCTACAACATTCAGTATCTTCTGGGGAAGTTTAACGACTCCCCCAATGCCCTTTCCCGGACATGTGCGTCGCTCCATGACAACCAGCTGCAGGCACTGCACGAGTCCCTCTGCCACCCGGGCGTCACCTGCTGATACCATTTCATCAAGTCCCGGAACCTCCAGTACACCGTCAGGGATGTTAGGACAATGACCGAGTCGTGCCAGGTCTGTGCGGAATGCAAACCTTGCTTCTTCCGTCTGCCCCAGGCTCATGTCATAAGGGCTACTCGGCCCTTTGAGCACCTCAGCATGGACTTCAAGGGGCTCCTACCTTCCACAAGTTGGAACGTTTTTTTCCTCATGGTTGTAGACGAGGACTCCCACTTGCCTTTTGCCATACCTTGCCCATACACCTCCATGGCCACGGTCATCAGGGCACTGATACAGATCTTCACCATGTTTGGCTACTCTGCATTTATCCACAGTGACCGGGGGTCCAGCTTAATGAGTGAGGAACTGCGCCAGTACCTGACAGCAAGGGGCATTGCAACTAGTCACATGACTAGCAACAACCCGAGAAGTAATGGACAAGTGGAACGCGAGAACGGGGTAATCTGGAAGGCAGTTCTTCTGGCCCCAGTCAAAGGGGTGGTCCATAGAATACTGGCAGAATGCCCTCCCCAAGGTGCCCCATGCCATTAGGTCACTCCTATGCACAGCTACCAACGAGACCCCTCACGAACACCTGATTTCGTTCCCCAGGAATTCGGCGACAGGAACGTTTCTCCCAGCATGGCTCATGTCCCCGGGACCTGTGCTCCTGCGTAGACATGTGCAGGCACACAAGGCTGAACCCCTGGTTGAGCAGGTGTTCCTCCTACACGCAAACCACAACTACGCCTATAGGTTCAGCAGTGTCAGGGAGGTCAACGTCGCAACCAGGGACCTGGCGCCAGTAGGAGCACCCACCACAACACGGCATCCTCTGACCCAGGACCATGCCAACTTGACACACTCCCCCAACCCCGGACAGCTATGGGGTACTCAGGATCTCCCTGGGCACCAACGACTCACTCCAACCATGGGGGATGAACCTGCCCCCCCCACCCATCAAATGTATCACAAACACCCCGGCTCCCCCCCGGCCACTCCTCTGCGCTGCACCCACTATATACGTCTGTTGAACCAATAGCCAATTGTGAACAACAATGATAATAATGGACAAAATCTCATGTCAGCGAAGCCCTTCGGCTCCAACCCTACTCCCACTTTCAAGTCATTCCCACTGATACCAAACATAGAAATCTCCAACACAGTACAGGTCCTTCGATCACAGGATTGTCAGGTATCAGGTATTGTTATTTATCACAATTAACACCATACAGCATTAAAACCGAGATAATGTTCCCCTGACCCAGTACAAAAACTGTCAAACAAACTGTAGCGCCCATGATACAGTGGCGCTGTGAAGAGAAAGGAACATGTCTGCCCCAAGCTGAGTGAACCAGTAAATGACTGTTTATTCAAACAGACAGCGCTACAAAGAGCAATACTGCAAAACTCCCCCACTCACCGCATTGGCTTGCGGGTGTGACATCAGAGAACTCAGGAGTAGTGCTCACTCCCTGCAGTCCACTCTTTAACCCTGGCGCTTCTCCTCAGTGAGGAGGCAGTTGCTGCGCCGTTGTGCATAGGCTGTGTGCTGTGACAATTCAGCCCCATGTGTACAGGGCCGGAATCAGTACAAAACAATCAATTTTTCAGAGACCAATGTCCACAAGGAGACAGGTTACAGCTAGATGTTGTAAAATGTCTGCAAGTTTCGAGTGAAGAACATTCCCCAGCCTTCAACAGGTTGGGTTTCTGACCCCTCCGCAGGTGATGTCCACCAGCAGTAAGGAACCCAACTATTGCAGTCATAAGTTCACATGCCCTGAGCCCTCCGACGCTGTCCATCCTGTGAGGCCCAGGGAAAGGTTGTGCAGACTAGGGGTTTTTTCTCTGGAACGTAGAAGATTGAGGGGGGACTTGATAGAGGTGTTTAAGATTTTAAAAGGGACAGACAGAGTAAACATGGATAGGCTTTTTCAATTAAGAGTGGGGGAGATTCAAACTAGAGGGCATGGATTCAGATTGAAGGGGGAAAATTATAAGGGGAACATGAGGGGAAATTTCTTTATGCAAAGGGTGGTAGGGATGTGGAATGAGCTTCCAGAAGACGTGGTTGAGGCGGGATCATTGGTTACATTTAAGGATAGACTGGATAGTTACATGGAGAGGAGAGGACTGGAGGGGTATGGACCGGGTGCTGGTCAGTGGGACTAGGAGGGTGGGGATTTGTTACGGCATGGACTAATAGGGCCGAACTGGCCTGTTCTGTGCTGTAAGTGGTTATATGGTTATATGGTTATCGCAGCCTCTATTTATCTACAAGACCTAGGCATGTCTCTCCCAACCTCCGAACCTGGCATGACTCCGCACCATTCGTCATCCCAGATGCCGTCCCCAACTCTGCCGGTCGTCCTGACAATAGTCACTTCTGACAATGCTCCGAAGAGCCGAAAACTGCCGCCCCCCTCCTTCTCGCTGCCATGTCTGGAGCTCCATACCTCCATCGGGTGAGATCCCCAACTCTGTAGCATCCGCCCGGATCCGCTCCTGTTCGTCGTGTTCTGCTGGCAGCACTCTGTGTGAAGCACCTACCTCTTACATCCCCCCCCTCTACTTACACTAGTTGCCTCATCTCAGCTTCTGGTCATTCGCACGATCAATGTCTCTCATCTTCTTGTCATGGACAAGGTTCAGCCTTATGTTTCTCCTTCTCCCATATGTTGCAGGCCTGACCCTGAGTTAAAATTCAGACCAAGTGATATCTCTCTTATCCGCAGAAGGTTGCCAGAAATGTACCTTTAGGGTCTGCTTGATCTACCCAGTAACCAGGACTGGGTTACTTCCAGGGAAGTGAAGCAAACAAGCAGTGAGGTTAGGGAACCTATACAAATTAAATGAACATTTTTCCAAGAATACAATATTTGTTTTAATCATTGCCCATTCAAGTACCAGATTTTTTCTTTTGAAACTTGAATAAAATGATACGTAAATTTCTTTGGAAAGATACCAAGAATTGGTTTAGAAAAATTAATGTGGAAATTTAATTAGGGTGGAGTAAGACTATCAAATGTTAAGAATTATTTTAAAGCAGCTCAATTGAGGTTTTTGTCCTCCTGTTATCAGTGGAATGAAAAACCAGCTTGGATTCGAATAGAAATGAACAAAATTGGTGAAACTATTCTGGAGTTAATTCTCTATAAATGGAATAGGGAGTCGTTTAAAGGAACTAAAGATTTTTCCATATTGAAGCATATTTTAAACATATGGAACAGAATTCATATTGAGAGAGGAATTAAAAATGATCAATGACCAAAAATGTTGTTAAAACAAAATCATCTTCTTCCTTTGACTTTGAATAATTCTTTATTTGATCATTCGTATAGTGAAGGTTTACAGAGAATAAAAGATTGTTTCTTCGGATATTTTTTCTTAACTTTTGATCAAAAATAAATACAATATACATAATAATACATTTTTTGCATATTATCAATTAAAATGCATTTGAAAAAGAGACTGGGAACAGATTTAAAAAAAAACTTTATTTATTTGTTCAAAAAACAAACAATATATGACATATGCAGCAATTAAACATGAACATGAATGTTTTTTTATATATATAGAAAAAAAAGAAAAAAAAGAAAAGACCCCCCCCTTCAGCCAACTCTCCTAAGGAGAGCCATAAAAAAAGAAAAATGAAAGAATATTTAAAAAAATTAAATATACATATTAAAATCTAGTCAATATAAATTGAAATTTATATAAATATAAATTGTTGGGACCAAGGTAAACTGCCTCAGGATCTTCGTGATGCCACCATCATCACCCTGTACAAAAACAAAGGCGAGAAATCAGACTGCTCAAACTACAGGGGAATCACGTTGCTCTCCATTGCAGGCAAAATCTTCGCTAGGATTCTACTAAATAGAATAATACCTAGTGTCGCCGAGAATATTCTCCCAGAATCACAGTGCGGCTTTCACGCAAACAGAGGAACCACTGACATGGTCTTTGCCCTCAGATAGCTCCAAGAAAAGTGCAGAGAACAAAACAAAGGACTCTACATCACCTTTGTTGACCTCACCAAAGCCTTCGACACCGTGAGCAGGAAAGGGCTTTGGCAAATACTAGAGCGCATCGGATGTCCCCCAAAGTTCCTCAACATGATTATCCAACTGCACGAAAACCAACAAGGTCGGGTCAGATACAGAAATGAGCTCTCTGAACCCTTCTCCATTAACAATGGCGTGAAGCAAGGCTGTGTTCTCGCACCAACCCTCTTTTCAATCTTCTTCAGCATGATGCTGAACCAAGCCATGAAAGACCCCAACAATGAAGACGCTGTTTACATCCGGTACCGCACGGATGGCAGTCTCTTCAATCTGAGGCGCCTGCAAGCTCACACCAAGACACAAGAGAAACTTGTCCGTGAACTACTCTTTGCAGATGATGCCGCTTTAGTTGCCCATTCAGAGCCAGCTCTTCAGCGCTTGACGTCCTGCTTTGCGGAAACTGCCAAAATGTTTGGCCTGGAAGTCAGCCTGAAGAAAACGGAGGTCCTCAATCAGCCAGCTCCCCACCATGACTACCAGCCCCCCCACATCTCCATCGGGCACACAAAACTCAAAACGGTCAACCAGTTTACCTATCTCGGCTGCACCATTTCATCAGATGCAAGGATCGACAATGAGATAGACAACAGACTCGCCAAGGCAAATAGCGCCTTTGGAAGACTACACAAAAGAGTCTGGAAAAACAACCAACTGAAAAACCTCACAAAGATAAGCGTATACAGAGCCGTTGTCATACCCACACTCCTGTTCGGCTCCGAATCATGGGTCCTCTACCGGCACCACCTACGGCTCCTAGAACGCTTCCACCAGCGTTGTCTCCGCTCCATCCTCAACATCCATTGGAGCGCTTACACCCCTAACGTCGAAGTACTCGAGATGGCAGAGGTCGACAGCATCGAGTCCACGCTGCTGAAGATCCAGCTGCGCTGGATGGGTCACGTCTCCAGAATGGAAGACCATCGCCTTCCCAAGATCGTGTTATATGGCGAGCTCTCCACTGGCCACCGTGACAGAGGTGCACCAAAGAAAAGGTACAAGGACTGCCTAAAGAAATCTCTTGGTGCCTGCCACATTGACCACCGCCAGTGGGCTGATAACGCCTCAAACCGTGCATCTTGGCGCCTCACAGTTTGGCGGGCAGCAACCTCCTTTGAAGAAGACCGCAGAGCCCACCTCACTGACAAAAGGCAAAGGAGGAAAAACCCAACACCCAACCCCAACCAACCAATTTTCCCTTGCAACCGCTGCAATCGTGTCTGCCTGTCCCGCATCGGACTTGTCAGCCACAAACGAGCCTGCAGCTGACGTGGACTTTTTACCCCCTCCATAAATCTTCGTCCGCGAAGCCAAGCCAAAGAAAGAAGATAAATTGAAATGCAAATATTTTGAGTATAACAGACACTTATTAATAAAAAAAATTATAATTATCATAGGAAACATAGGTAATTTTTTCCATTATTAAACAATATTTCATCTCATGATGCCATCTATTAATATCAATCATATTTGTATCTTTCCACGTACTAGCAATACATTTTTTCGCTACGGATAAAGCTAAATATACAAAAGCAAGCTGGAATTTATCTAATCCAAAACCTTTCAAAGGTGGAGAGGGGACAAGGGGAGGGAGAGGGGACAAGGGAAGGGAGAGGGGACAAGGGGAAAAGGGCAAGGAGAGGTGAGGGTCAAATGGAGGGAAATGGAGAGGGGGGACAAGGAGAAAAGGGGGAGGGGACATGGGGAAAAGGAGAGGGAGAGGGGACAATGGGAGGGAGACGGGACAATGGACATCGTTATTGAATGAAGATCTACCGGGACCAATGCCTGAAGAGGGCACACAAAATCAGTGAACCGGTGCGGACTCGCAAGGCCAACATGGCCTGTTTCCGCTCCGTAAATGGTTATATGGTTATATGTTATATGGTTGCAAACTACCCAATAAAAATACTGTTGGATCTAAAGTATTTTAATCTTATACAGGTATTCTAAAAATGATTGAATTTTCTTCCTAAAAGATTGTATATGTATACATAACCAAACAGCATGAAAAAAAAGTTCTAACCGTATCACCACATCTAAAACACAAATCTGATTCATTAAAACCATATTTTAAAAATTTTTCAGGTGTCAAATATAATTGATGTAAAAAATTGTAATTAATCATTGCATAGCCTGCAGCTGACGTGGACTTTTTTACCCCCTCCATAAATCTTCGTCCGCGAAGCCAAGCCAAAGAAACACTATCATAACAGATATCTAACCAATCCTCTTCAGAAAAAATAAAACCAATATCCGCTTCCCATTTAATTTTAGATCTATCCCAACCCTTTTTATCCATACCATCCTGTAATATTTGATACATAAATGAAATATAACCCTTCTCTGGTATCTTCATAAGAAAAGTCTCAAATTTAGTCATTTTAGGTAAAATCATATCTCTACCAAACATACATTTTACCAAAGATCGAATTTGATAATAAAGAAATAAAGAATTCTTATCAATACCAAAATCTTCCCTCATCTGATTGAAAGATAAAAACTTACCCTCTTTAAAACAATCTCCCAAATTTTTCACACCTTTAAATTCCAATGCAATAAACTTTGATTATGTATTGAAAAAGAAATAAGTTGATTATTATACAACGGAGTCAAAGCCAATAATTTACCCCTAGAGCCTATCATTTTATTTTTCTTAATCCATAACTTCATTAAATGTTTTAGTATAGGCACATTATATTGTTGTAACAAATTTAATTCCACCTAAACAAAAATTGATGTATTTCAAATTCAGAAATACTTGCTGGGAGCAGATTTGAGACTCCCTAAACAAATTCAATTTGAAGATATAATAACAGATACATTTGTTGCTAAGAAATTTATTACTAATATATATATAAAATTAGAAAGTGACTGTAAAGAAAAAAAGATTTATATAAATCAAAAATCCAATGGGAGAAATATTTGAAAATACAAATTCAGGAGGAGATTTAGTCAAAATTATGTTATGGATGTGTTACAAATACCGTAAATGTTAGATATCAAATGGTTCAATATTATTTTCTTCATCAGTTGTATTAAACTCCACATAAGTTAAATGCACTTAATTCTAATTATTCAAATAAGTGTTTTCGATCTGCATTCAGTGTGGTCTTGTGAAAAATTGGAAAGGTTTTGGAATGAACTGAGTTTATTATTAGGACAAATTATGAAGATAAAGATACCAAAGGATCCAAGAATATTTTTACTTGGGGATATCTATGAAAAGGATATAAAATTGAAATTGGACAAATATCAAGAAAAATTTAAGATTTGCAATAGCAACTGCAAAGAAATGTCTAGCGATATCATGGAAAGATGATAGAGAAGTGTTATTAAGTAGATGGTATAATGAGTTGCAAAATTGTATATCTTTGAAAAAAATTACGTATAGTTTAAGGAATCAAGTTGAAAATTTTTATAGTATTTGGAAACCATATATGGATTTTATGGATAATTTTCCATCCACCTCTTCTATCTTATCCACTCCTCTTAATTAGTAATTTTTAATAACAATTAATGATTGTCTCATTATCATCATCATCATGGCCCAACCCTTCGCGAGCAAAGATGAACATGGTGCCTTGTAGCTCTTCTGCCCTCACAGAACTTTTTGTAGTTGTTGGCACATTGTGATGTGCCATTGCGAATCGGGGAATGCCATGCAGTGCGATTGTTTGCGAGGCCTTCCCAGTATGGTTCACATGTAATGACTGGAGATCACGCTTGATTACGTCTTTGTAACGAAGCTGTGGACAGCCGACAGGGTGTGGAGCATCTGGTAGCCCACTGTAGAGGACATCTTTGGGCAATTGGCCATCCTCCATACAGACAATATGGCCAGCCTGCCGCAGATGGCGAGCACGGTTGATTGAGTAGAAGTCCGTACTTCTAGTCTTCTCCAGGATTTGGACATTTCTGACTCTGTCGCACCATGAGTAGCCTAGGATGTCACCCAGGATTTCCAGCTGTAGAGAAGAGTACTTAGCACGAAGGCCTCATAGACTCGGATCTTCAACTTGGTGGAGAGGTGGCAGTTATCCCACATGTGGGTACGGAGGTGTCCGAAGGTAGTGGATCCTTTTCCCAGGTGTGTGTCCAGTTCTGCATCGAGAAAGTTCATTGTTGTCATGGTGGAGCCCAAGTAGCAGAATTTATCTACGTTGGCGAGCACTGACCTATTGATGGTAATTGATGGAGTGTCATGGGTTTGTTGGCTAAAGACAACCGTCTTCCCCAGGCTGATTTTCAGACCAAATTCAGTGCAGGCAGATGCAAATGTGTCGCACAACGTTTGCAGCTCTGGCTCGGAGAGAGCCATGAAGGCAGCATCATCTGCATAGAGTAGTTCTCGAATCATAACTCTTCTGATTTTGGTCTTGGCCTGGAGTCGTGACAGATTAAAATGTTTTCCAGAGCTCCTTGTGTGCAGGGCTATGCCTGAAGCTTCCGGAAGAGCAGAGAAGAAAATGCTAAACTAAACTGATAAAGGTGGACAAATCTCCGGGTCTGGACAATGTATTCCCAAGGACACTCAGGGAGACTAGTATACAGACAGTGGGGCCATTAACAGAGATATTTAGGATGTCACTGGTCACGGGGATAGTGCCAGAGGATTGGAGGGTGGCTCATGTTGTTCCATTGTTTAAGAAAGGGTCCAAATGTAAGCCTGGAAATTATAGACCAGTGAGTCTGACATCTGTGGTGGGTAAGTTGATGGAAAGTGTTCTGAGGGATGGCATTTACAAATATTTGAAAGAACAGGGATTGATAGGTAGTAGTCAGCATGGTTTTGTCAGGGGTAGATCATGCTTAACAAACCTTATAGAGTTTTTCAAGGGGATTACAAAAAAGATTGATGAAGGGAAGGCTGTAGATGTTGTCTATTTAGACTTTAGTAAACCTTTTGACAAAGTTCCCCACAGGAGGTTAGGAAAAATGGTGGAGGCATTAGGTATAAATAAGGAGGTAGTGAAATGGATTCAGCAATGGTTGGATGGGAGGTGTCAGAAAGTACTGGTAGAAAATTGTTTGTCAAATTGGAGGCCGGTGACTAGTGGAGTTCCTCAGAGATCGGTCCTGGGTTCACTATTGTTTGTTATATATATTAACGATCTGGAAGAAGGGGTGGTAAATTGAATAAGTAAGTTTGCATATGATACAAAGATTGGTGGTGTTGTGGACAGTGAGGGAGATTAGCGTAGCTTAAAAAGAGATATAGGAAAGCTAGAGGAGTGGGCTGAGCAATGGCTGATGGAATTTAATATGGGTAAGTGTGAAGTGTTGCATTTTGGAAAGGCAAATCTAAATAGGTCATATACATTGAATGGTAGACAATTGAGGAGTGCAGAGCAACAAAGGGATTTAGGAGTTATGGTAAATATGTAATGGAAGATTTAAACTGTGTTTTTTACTTTTGCGGCCTTTGCTTCTGCAAGGCTGAGAACTTGCCTGTTTTTTTTAGAATTAGTAGACACATCTGGTTTATACTATGAGGCCCAGGATGCATATTTAGTAGATATTATCCTACTTCCACCATGAGGCCCAGAGATGCAGTTTTCTTTTGTTAGTCGCAGATTGTCAGGAGACCTTGAAGATAATTAAATAATTTGTTCAAAGAGATAAGATCTGAAGTAAACAACTTTTGGGTAATATAAGCCATGATCCCACTGCTGAAGTTAGAGACTCTCCGAGAGGTGGCAAAATCTCTCAGCAAGAAGAAGAACTTCTAGAGTCCAGATAACGTCCCGGTCGAGGGAGTTGGAGAAGCTGCTACCGGCGCCCCTACAACCTACTACAAGTGTGCAGTCATTGCCTCGCTTCGGCAGTTGGGACCAGTCCAGGCGTTGATAAGTATAGTTGGGAAGGGCTAGCATATTATAGTTTGAAATCAGCTTTTGAATTTGTAATAAACATTTGTATAAACTGAACTGCTCTCGGTGTGTGTGTCTATTTTCTTTCGGTAGCTCAAACACTGTGACCAATCTAAAACGATCAAAATGAGATGTACAAGTTTACCCAGGACAAGTACCCTCAAAGTTGATACTCAGATAGATAGAGTGGTGAAGAAGGCATTTGGAATGTTGGCTTTCATAAATCGGAGTATTGAATTCAAGAGTTGGGATGTTATGATGAAATTGTACAAAGCATTGGTGAGACCAAATTTGGAATACTGTGTGCAGTTTTGGTCGCCGAATTATAGGAAGGATATAAACAAAATAGAGAGAGTGCAGAGAAGGTTCACGAGAATATTGACAGGATGTCAGGGTTTGAGTTTCAGAGAAAGGTTGAGCAGCTTGGGGCTTTTTTCTCTTGAGCGTAGAAGATTGAGGGGGGATTTGATGGAGGTGTTCAAGATTTTAAAAGGGACAGAGAGAGTCAACGTGGATAGGCTTTTTCAATTAAGAGTGGGGGATATTCAAACCAGAGGCCATGGTTTGAGATTGCACGGGGAAAATTATAAGGAGAACATGAAGGGAAATTTCTTCACGCAAAGGGAGGTTGGGATGTGGAATAAGTTTCTGGCAGAGGTGGTTGAAGCAAGGATGTTATTTACATTTAAGGAAAGACTGGATAATTACATGGGGAGAGGATTGGAGGGGTATGGACCAGGTGCTGCTCAGTGGGGCTAGGAGGGTGGGGATTTGTTCTGGCATGGACTAATAGGGCCAAACTGGTCTGTTCTGTGCTGTATATGGTTATATGGTTATATGGAGCGAGTATGCAGCCCTGTTTTACACCGCAGCAGATTTGGAACTCTTCTGATCTCGAGCTGTCGAATTGGATAGTGGCCTGCATGTTGTTGTGGAACTGGACGATGATGGACAGTTGTGTGTCAGGGCAGCCAATACGTTTTAAGACATGGAATAGGCCTGAGTGACTAACATAGTCAAAGGCCTTGGCGAGGTCGATGAAGCATACATAGAGGGGTTTGCGTTGTTCGATGCACCTATCTTGCAGTTGGCGGATTGTTTGTCTAATATAATGATGGTCTATGTGAATATTATTGTATAAAAATGGTGGGTGTTTCTTTTCTTACTTTTGGGTGGGAGGGGGATGGGGAGAAAATATAAAAGTATTTTTGATATTTGATTAATGGCTTATTCATTTTTTACTGTAATGATGCAAACAATTAAATATCATTAAAAAAAACAGTATGATTGTCTGAGAACCTATCAGAGAAGGATCTTCCGAATATTATTATCACTGATCCTTTGTTCTCTGCTGCCTTTGAGCAAGGAGTTTTCCACAATTAATTATTAAGCCGAGCAGATATTAGAATGCCAGAAACTTTGCTGTCCATCCATATGGTGTGAGATGCCTTCGATGTTTTGGTGCACGTCACCAAAACCAGCAAAACTCACACGATCAGTTGGTACGCAATGATAACCCACCAGGAAGATTACCTGAGTGAAACACGAAAGTCTGCGGATATGGTAATTGTAGTTAAAAACACAAAGTAAATGCTGGAGGACCTCAGCCGGTCTCGTAGCTTCCATCGGAGGTGAAGCTATATCACGGATATTTGGGCCTCAGCCCCTCTCCAAGGTGTGAACAAAAAACAAGAAGGTGTCGGAATAAAGAGAAGGCTGGCTGGGGATGAGGTCTGGGCCAACAGAATATGCTAATTGGATATGATAAGAGGAGAGGTGAGAATTGATTTTAGCTCCGTAAAAGGAGATGGGGGGGGGGGGGAAGGGGAGAGAGAGAGAGGGAGGGGAAGGTGACAAGGAGAAGAAGAAAAGGGAGGGGTTTAAACAGAAACCAGAGAAGGTGATGTTAATGCCACCCAGTTGGGGGGTGCACAGGTTTGCTCCTCCAATTGGTGGGTGGTCTCAGTCTGGCGGTGCACGAGACCATGGACAGATAAGTCAGCAAGGGAATGGCGCAGGCAATTGAAATGACGGCCATTGGGAGATCGCCACTATAGCGGCAAACAGAGCCAAGGTGCTCCGCAAAGTGATCTCCTAGTCTCAGCGGTCTCTCCGATGTAAATGATGTAAATAAAAATTGCTTTCCTCATGAACCATCACAGGTCCTCTTACCCCGAGAACCTTGATCCAAGTTCAGGGCATATTCCAACCTGAGGTATGTTTTGGTTTTGAGAAAAGCTTCAGAAGCTACCCAAATCTGTCTGTTGAAATGATTCCAACCAATTTGGAAGTGTTAGAAACATTGAGTGTTACATCAGCTACTTCGTTACAGTAACCCCATAAGTTTAAAGTATTTCCCTGGGGTCTGGTTACATGTATCTAACTTAGCCTGATATCATTGAGAAAGTTGAGCGTGGAAGGTCATGTGACCTCTCTGTCTGGAGATTCTCTCTATTTGAACCCTTTGCACTCTGGCCATTTTTAACCTTTAAATGCTCCAGACTAGGTCTATGGGTAAATATCAGTATGAACTAGTCCCTGAAAACAGGAACATGGAATCCAAAGGGTTAAAAGAGGACAAACTAGATTTTATATATGTATTTTTTGAAGCTCATAGCTAAACTGAAACTTACACTGAACAACAAAAGTGATAAAAATTGCACTTAAATCTATCGCTGCCATCGGAGAAACGACTTTTCAGTTTGCAGATTTTTCAGATTTCAGATTTATTGTCCGAGTACATATGACATCACATAAAACAATGAGATTTCTTTTCCTGCGGGTGCGACAAAATCACCACTTATTGGTGGTGCAAAAGGTAAACTGTACACATTGTATACATGTAAAAAAGAAATGTAAACAAACTGAGTGAAATATAGAGAAAAAAATTTAATTATGTGCGAAGTAAGATCCTTAAATGAGTCCCTGATTGAGTTTGTTGTTGAGGAGTCTGATGGATGAGGGGAGCTGCTGTTCCTGAATCTCCTGATGTGAGTCTTGTGGCTGGCGAGAATGTGGAGGGCAAAGTGACGTCTCCATCTGGATCCTGGTAGGAGTGTGGAGGGTGAAGGGTCACGTGACATTACTGTCTAGAACCTGGTGGGAGTGTGTAAGGTGAAGGTCATGTGACCTCAGCCGGTCTCTCCATTGGGAGTCTGGAATGTGGAGGGTCACGTGACCTCTCCATCTGGATCCTAGTGGGAGTGTGGAGGGTCACGTGACCTCTCTCTCTGGATCCTGTTGGGAGTGTGGAGGGTGGAGGCTCAGGTGACCTCTCTGCCTGGATTCTGGTGGGAGTGTGGAGTGTAGAGGGACACGTTTCCTCTCCGTCTTGATCCTGGTGGGAGTGTGTAGGTTGGAGGGTCATGTGACATTATGTCTGGCACCTGGTGGGAGTGTGGAATATGGAGGGTCATGTGACTTCTATGGCAACTGATAGGAGGGTGGAGGGTCACGTGACTTCTCCATCCGGATCCTGGTAGGAGTGTGGAGGGTGGAGGGTCACGTAACCTCTACATCTGGATTCTGATGGGAGTGTGGAGTGTAGGGGGACACGTTACCTCTCCGTCTGGATTCTGTGGGAGTCTGGAGGGTGGAGGGTAATGTGACATCTCCATCAGGATATTGATGGTAGTGTAGATGGTGGAGGGTCACATTACTGCTCCATCTAGATACTGGTGGGAATGTGGAGGGTGGAGGGGCATGTGACCACTCCATCTTGAACCTGTTGGGAATGAGGAAGGTCATGTGACCTCTCTGTCTGAATCCCGTGGGAGTGTGGAGGGTGGAGGGGCATGTTACCTCACTATCTGCAACCTGGTTGCCATGTGGATGGTCAAGAGTCATGTGACCTCTCCATCTGGAACCTTGTGGGAGTCTGGAGGGTGGAGGGTAATGTGACATCTCCATCAGGATCTTGGTGGTAGTGTGGAGGGTGGAGGGTGATGTGACCATTCCATCTGGATCATGTTGGGAATGTGGAGGTTGGAGGGTCATGTGACCTCAGTCTGGAACCTGGTGTGATTGCGGAGCGTGGAGGGTCATTTGACCTCTCTGTCTGGAACCTGGTGGGAATGTGAGGCTTCAGGGGTCACGTTACCTCTCTGTCTGGATCCTGGTGGGAGTGTAGAAGTTTGAGGGTCATGTTACCTGTCCATTTGGATCCTGTTGAGAGTGTGGAGAGTTGAAGGTCACGTGTCCTCTCTTTTTAGATCCTGGTGCAATGTGGAGGGTGGAGGGTCATGTTCAGTCTCCGTCTGGATCCTGTTTGGAGTGTGTTGGGTGGATGGACATGTGACGTCCCTGTCTGGTGTGAATGTGGAGTGTCAAGTGACCTCTCCATCTGGGTCACATGACCTCTCTGTCTGGAAACTGGTGGAAAGTGGAGGGTCACGTTAGCTCTCCATCTGGATTTTTTTGGGTGTATGCAGGGTGGATGGTCATGTGACCTCTCTGTCTGGATCCTGGTGGGAGTGTTCAGGGTCACATGACCTCAATGTTGGTATCCTAGATGGGATTGTGGAGGTTGCAGTTTCATGTGGCCCCTCCGTCTGGATCTTGGATGGGAGTGTAGAGGGTGGAGGGTCATGTGACCTCTCTGTCTGCATGTTGGTGGGAGTGTGGAGGGTGGAGGGTCATATGACCTCTCTGTCTGGATTCTGGTGGGAACGTTGTGGGTGGAGAGTCACCTAACCTCTCCTTCTGGATCCTGGTGGGAGTGTGGAGGGTGGATGATCACAAGACCTCTCTGTGTGGATCCTGATGGGAGTGTTGTGGATGGAGGGTCATGTGACCTCTCCATCTGGATCCCGGAGGGAGTGTGGAGGGTGGGGGGTCACGTGACCTCTACATCTGGATCCTGTTGGGAGTGTGGAGGTTGGAGGGTTATGTGAACTCAGTCTGGATCCTGGTGGGAGGGTGGAAGGTGGAGGGTCATGTGTCCTCTCCATCTGAATCCTGGTGGGAGTGTGGATAGCGGTAGGTCACGTGACCTTTCCGTCTGTATCCTGGTGGGAGTGTGGAGAGTGGAGCTCACGTAACCTCACCATCTGGAACCTAGTGAGAATGTGGAGGATACTTTGATGAAGTGCTCAAGCCTGTAGCTTTTCAGTCAAGTATCTCTGCCTTTGCTATATAAAAGACACAGTTTGACCTGTTGAGTCTCTCCAGCATTGTAAATTTTTACTTCAACCATTTTGTTGACAGAATTTTTTTGTTTTACCCCAAACTCGTGGCCTATCGCGAACACAAAACATCTCCTCACTTTTCAGGAAGGCACAACAGCGATTGGACTTTTTGTGAAGACTGAAGCGGGCAAGGCAACAGCCGCCAACACCAACAGCTTCCTGGCCGGCTGCATCACAGTGGGGATCCATCACAATGGATCAGAGGTCAATCCACAGGGCCATAAGAGTGACAGAGAGGATCACTGGGGTCTCCCCCCCCCCAGCGAAGTGATCTACTGACATCGTTGTCTGAAGAGGGTGCACAAAATCATTGAGGACCCCTTCTACTCCGTACACAGCATATTTCAGCTGCTTCCGTCGGGGAAGAGATGCAGGAGTATCAGAGCCAGCACCACCAGGCTGAGGAACAGCTTCTTCCCACTGGCAATGAGTATGCTGAATGACCAAATAAACAGCTTATAATGATCATTCATGAAACAATATTTATTTATTTATTTGTCTATATGAATGGTTGTCCTGCATATGTATTGTTTGTCTGTGTGTGTGTTATGTAGGGTTGTGTGTCTTATTATGGGCCCAGAGCACCCCAAAACCCAGCAGTAATAGAAATTCACCAAGACAAATGGTTACTTAAACATAACATAACATAACATAACAATTACAGCACGGAAACAGGCCATTAAGCCCTTCTAGTCCGCACCGAACCAAACACTCCTCTCTAGTCCCACCTACCTGCACAATGACCATAACCCTCCACCTTCTTCTCATCCATGTACCTGTCCAGCTTTTTCTTAAATAATAAAATTGACTCTGCCGCCACTATTTCACCCGGAAGCTCATTCCACACCGCTACCACTCTCTGAGTAAAGAAGTTCCCCCTCATGTTACCTCTAAACCTCTGCCCCTTAACTCTTAACTCATGTCCTCTTGTTTCAATCTCTCCTACTCTTAACGGAAATAGTCTATCCACATCCACTCTGTCTATCCCTTTCATAATCTTAAATACATCTATCAAATCCCCTCTCAACCTTCTACGCTCCAAAGAATAAAGACCTAATCTGCCCAATCTCTCCCTGTACTCTAGATGCTTAAACCCAGGTAACATTCTGGTAAATCTTCTCTCCACTCTCTCCACTCTGTTTATATCCTTCCTATAATTAGGCGACCAGAACTGCACACAGAACTCTAAATTAGGCCACACCAACGCCTTATACAATCTCAACATCACTTCCCAACTCCTATATTCCATGCAATGATTGATAAAGGCCAGCATACTAAAAGCCTTCTTCACCACCCTATTCACATGAGTTTCTACCTTCAGGGAACGATGTACCGTTACTCCTAAATCCTTCTGCTCTTCTGTATTCATCAATGCTCTCCCATTTACTACATATGTCCTGTTCTGATTCTTCTTACCAAAATAAAGCTCCTCACACTTATCAGCATTAAATTCCATCTGCCATTTTTCAGCCCACTTTTCTAAGCAGCCAAATCCCTCTGCAATCCTTGAAAACCTTCTTCATTATCCACTATTCCACCTATCTTAGTATCGTCTGCATATTTACTAATCCAATTCACCACCCCATCATCTAGATCATTAATGTATATAACGAACAACAATGGGCCCAATACAGATCCCTGAGGCACACCACCGGTCACCGGCCTCCAACCTGACAGACAATTTTCCACTACCACTCTCTGGCCTCTCCCTTTCAACCAATGTTCAATCCATTTGACTATCTCAAAATTTATACCTAAAGACTGCACCTTCCTAACTAACCTTCCATGTGGTACCTTATCGAAGGCCTTACTGAAGTCCATATAGACAACATCCACCGCGCTACCCTCATCCACATTCCGAGTCACCTCTTCAAAAAATTCAATCTGATTGGTCAAACAGGAGCTTCCGCCCACAAATCCGTGTTGAGTGCTCCTGATCAGACCCTGTCTATCCAGATATTTATAAGTACTATCTCTAAGAACTTTCTCCATTAATTTACCTACCACAGACGTCAAACTTACAGGCTGATAATTGCCAGGCTTCCTCCTTGAACCCTTTTTAAATAACGGAACCACATGCGCAATACGCCAATCCTCCGGCACTATCCCCATCTCTAATGACATTTGGAAAATTACCGTCAGAGCCTCTGCTATTTCCTCCTTTACTTCTCTCAATGTCCTGGGAAAGATCACGTCTGGTCCCGGAGACTTATCCACCTTTATATTCCTCAAAAGCCCTAACACTACATCTTTCGTAATCACTATATTCTCCATATTTACCCAATTTGCTTTTTTTATCTCACATATCCCAATATCCTTCTCCTTGGTGAATACCGAAGAAAAGAAACTGTTCAATATCTCCCCCATTTCTCTAGGCTCCACACACAGTTTTCTGCTCTGATTCTCTAAGGGACCAATTTTGTCTCTCGCTTTCCTTTTACCATTAACATATTTGTAGAACCCTTTTGGATTAATTTTCACCCTGCTTGCTATAGTCTCCTCGTACCTTCTTTTAGTTTTCCTAATTCCTCTCTTAAGATTCCTCTTACATTCAATGTATTTTTCAAACATCTCCATAATTCCATGCTTCTTATACCTAATGTACGCCTCCCTTTTTCTTCGAACCAAGTTTCCAATATTCCTTGAAAACCACGTCTCTCTCAAACCTTATGCCCCTCCTTTTAACCTAACAGGAACATAAAGCTTTTGCACTCTCAAAATCTAATCTTTAAAAGACTTCCATCTCTCTACTACATCCTGCCTATAAAACAAATTGTCCCAATGCACACCCTGTAAGTCCTTTCGCATCTCCTCAAATCTAGCTTTTCCCCAATCAAAAACCTCAACCCTTGGCCTTGACTTATCTCTTTCCATAATGACATTGAAGCTGGACCCAAAGTGCTCGCCAACACTAACCTCCGTCACTTGACCCATCCCATTTGCCAACTGTAGATCTAACACTGTTCCTTCTCTGGTCGGCACCTCTACATATTGTTGTAAAAAACTATCTTGTACACATTTCACAAACTCTAACCCATCCAGCCCTTTCACAGAAAGTGTTTCCCAATCTATATGTGGAAAATTAAAATCTCCCATAATTACAACCCTGTGCTTATCACAAATATCCACTATCTCCCTACAGATTTGCTCCTCTAGGTCTCGGACCCTCTGGGTGGTCTATAATACACCCCTACAAGTGTAACCTCTCCTTTCCCACTCCTCAGTTCCACCCAAATAGCCTCCGTGGACGAGCCCTCTAATCTATCCTGCCTAAGCACCGCTGTAATATTCTCCCTGACAAGCAATGCAACACCACCTCCTCTTGCCCCTCCGACTCTATCACACCTAAAGCAACGAAACCCAGGGATATTCAGCTGTCAATCACATCCCTCCTGCAACCATGTCTCACTAATCGCTACCACATCATACTTCCAAGTATCAATCCACACCTTCAGCTCATCCACCTTTTTTTACAATACTCCTGGCATTAAAATATATGAATTTCAGAGATTTCCCAATTCTTAATCCCTGTTTTCCCTCATCTTTAATAACAACATTATTTCCTTTTCCTGCCAATTGCCCTTCATCTTCTTCCAGAGCATTTCCTTTCTCTATCACCTGCCCATCCATATTCAAATACTTACTACAAACTTTCTTTGTTTGCATTCTAACATTCTCCTTACTGCTCTGTACTTTTTTGCTCCCTCCCCCCAACCATTCTAGTTTAAAGGATCCTGAGTAGCCCTAGCAAATACCCCTGCCAGGATTCTGGTCCCCCTGGGATTTAAGTGTAACCTGTCCTTACTGTACAGGTCACATCTTCCCCAAAAAAGGTCCCAATGATCCAGAAACTTGAAACCCTGCCCCTTACTCCACCCCTTCAACATAGATATGTTTTTGGGAGATAAATTGGGGCATGGTTTGTTAGTGTCGGTCACATACAAACACTTTAAAACAGATCTTATTTAAAATACTGGAGCTCTGCTCATGCTAGACATATCAGAGCCAAGAGCCTTTGCAAAAGCTTTGGAGAGTGCCCAAGAGTCTTCACTAATGGATTGTTGTTTGCAACAAAAGTTGTTTTTAATTATCTTTAAACATGAAAACAGGATCAAACTTTAACTTATTACTATTAACTTAACTTAACCTAACTTAACCCCCTTCTAATTCTAAGTGGACATGTGTGTAAGTTCAGAAAAGTTCTTTGATTAACAGTCCGATCTCACTTCTCACTCCTCCAAGTTCACCGGTATCAGGAAATTCTTATACTGCTCACCAGGCTTGGGTGCTTGAAAGGTAAATGGTTACTGCTCAGGAAGGTTCTTGTTGGTTTTCAGAGAAAGATTTGTTGTTCCAGGACACAAACTGATTCCTTCCGATCAGCCACTTCAGTGTCTTGCTGAAGAAACTTTCCCAATCAGGGTTTTCCAGATGATAACCTCTTTCTTTCAGGTCACTACAGAGTTCTTTTTTGTTTCCCTTATTCCAAGTGAAACATTATGCAGCCAGTCCTCTCCTCTTGCATGAACCACAAGGGCTTTGACCAGGCTAAACTAAGAACTCAAACTGTCTTCCAAATGGGGTTTTTCCACAAGCTTTCCAGCTTGTCCTGTTCCAGTCCCAGCTGCTGCTGTTGCTGCTGAACTGTTGAATTGAATTCTCTCTCTCTCTCCCTCTTTCATGACCCTCAGAACAGCCAACTGCACTCAGACAGACTGCAGCTCCTGACCCAATCTTCTAAGTTCATCTGTTCTTTCCAAAACAATAATCCATTACTCCACAGCATGTCCAATTAACACCTACTTGTCAAGTCCTTATGGGCATTCTTCAAAGTTTTTGCAAAGGCACCCGGAGCCTGGACTGTCTGGCTTGAGCAGAGCTCTGGCATTTTAAATGAGATCTGTTGAAGTGTTTGTATGTGACCTACACTAAAATACCTGCCACAATTTATATCCTTTAAAACATATCTATAGACAATATAAAATATTCCATAATCTGTCACAGTTGGCATGTTTTGCACTGAGGACCGGAGAACGCTGTTTTGTTGGGTTGCACTTGTATAATCAGATGATAATAAACTTGACTTGAATTACAACTCTCCTAACTGTGCACGATATCTTGCCTTGTGTACATTATAGGAATAGAGGAGCCCCTGAAGGCTGCTTCACCATTCATTCAAGTAATTACGTCCTGTAACACCCATCTACCTGGTCTTCCTCCATATTCCCTGTATATCAAAACTATTCATCTCAAACTTCAAATGATTGATTCAAGTGTGACAGTTTATGTTGTGTTTGTTTTGTATATAGATATGTTTTTGGGAGATAAATTGGGGCATGGTTTGTTAGTGTCGGTCACATACAAACACTTTAAAACAGATCTTATTTAAAATACTGGAGCTCTGCTCATGCTAGACATATCAGAGCCAAGAGCCTTTGCAAAAGCTTTGGAGAGTGCCCAAGAGTCTTCACTAATGGATTGTTGTTTACAAAAAGACAACAGATGGGTGCGGTGGATAGAGGGGACAGGTTGATGTTGTATATTTGGATTTCCAGAAAGCATTTGATAAGGTGCCGCACAAGAGTCTTATCAGTAAGTTACAGGAAAGTGGAGTCCGGGGAAATATATTGGCCTGGATTGAAAATTGCTTGTCTGACAGGAGGCAGAGAGTCGGGATAAGTGGGAGTTTTTCAGGTTGGCAGAGAGTGGTAAGTGGGGTGCCGCAGGGGTCAGTGTTAGGCCCACAACTATTCATCATTTACATTAATGACTTGGAGGAGGGGACAAAATGTGGTGTAGCCAAGTTTGCGGATGACACCAAAATGAGTGGAAGAGCAAACTGTAATGAGGATGTGGAGAGTCTGCAGAGGGATATAGTTAAGCTGGATGAGTGGGCAAAGGTCTGGCAGATGGAGTACAATGTTAATAAGTGTGAGGTTATCCACTTTGGCAAGAAAAATAAAAGAGCTGAATATTATTTAAAGGGTGAAAAACTACAGCATGCTGTTGTGCAGAGGGACTCGGGAGTGCTTGTGCATGAATCGCAAAAAGTTAGGTTGCAGGTGCAGCAGGTTATTAAGAAGGAAAATGGAATGTTGGCCTTCATCGCTCGAGGAATTGAATTCAGGAGTAGGGAGGTAATGTTGCAACTGTATAAGATACTGGTGAGACCGTACCTGGAGTACTGTGTCCAGTTCTGGTCTCCATATTTGAGGAAGGATATACTGGTTTTGGAGACGGTCCAGAGGAGGTTTACTAGGTTGATCCCTGGGATGAAGGGGTTGACTTATGATGAAAGATTAAATCATCTTGGATTGTATTCACTCGAGTTCAGAAGAATGAGAGGAGATCTTATAGAAACATATAGGATTATGAAGGGTATGGATAGGATAGATGTAGGAAGGTTTTTTGAGCTGGCTGGGGAAACTAAAATGAGAGGACACAGACTCAAGATTCGGGGGAGTAGATTTAGGACAGAGAAGAGGAAAAATAGCTTTTCCCAGAGAGTAGTGAATGTTTGGAATTCTCTAACCAGGGAAATGGTTGAGGCTGCCTCATTAAACATATTTAAAATTCAGTAATATAAATTTTTACATGATAGAGGAATTAGGGGATATGGGGAGAAGGCAGGTAGGTGGAGTTAGGTCATAAATTAGATCACCCATGATCATATTGAATGGCGGGCAGGCTCGATGGGCCATTTTTGGCCTACTCCTGTTCCTACTTCCTATGTTCCTATGAAAGAACTTGTCTGAGCCGCAGAATGTCTGAAGGAGAGCTTGCTGTTCTAAGTGGGTCATGTGGTTTTGCAAGCAGAGAAAGTCAAACAGGCTTTCTCTCTGACAGAGAGAGATAGAGAGAGAGAGAGAGAGAGAGAGAGAGAGACACACACAGATCAGTTCTACAGTTTTACAGTCAGTAGGAGCAGCTGGGACTAGAACAGGACAAGCTGGCAAGCTTGTGGAAAACCCCATTTGGAAGATGGGTTGTAACTGCTGAGTTCAGCCTGGTCAAAACCCTTGTGGTTTATATAAGAGGAAAGGACTGGCTGCCTAATGTTTCACTTGAAATAAGGGAAACAAAAAGGAACTCTGTGGTGACCTGAAAGAAAGAAGTTATCATCTGGAGAACTCTGAGGGGGCAAGTTTCTTTGGCAAGACACTGAAGTGGCTGATTAAAAAGGAATCAGTTGTGGATGTCCAGCAAACAACAAATTTCTCTCTGAAAACCGACAAGAACCTTCCTGAGCAGTAACCATTTATCTTTCAAGCACCAAAGCCTGGTGAACTTCATAAATGTTAAATTCTGTGCACAGTATAAGAATTGCCTGCAACCAGTGAACTTAGAGGAATGTGAAGTGAGATTGGACTGTGAATCAAAAAACTTTTTTGAACTTACACACTTTACATACATGTGCGCTTAGAATTAAAAGAGGGTTAAGTTAGGTAAAAGTCAAAAGTGACAAGTTAAAGTGTGATTCTGTTTTCATGTTTAAAGATAATTAAAAGCAACTTTTGTTTTAGTAACCATTTGTCAGTGAATATCTATTGCTGCTGGGTTTTGGGGTCCTCTGGGCTTGTAACATATAGGAGGGAGTTCTCCACTTAGAACATTTCTCAACTTCTCCTCTGGGCTTAACATAGAACAGTACAGGCCCTTCAGCCCACAATGATGTGCCGACCCAATAACCCATTCTACCAACTGCCCAGAATTTTCCCACTGTAGAACCCTCCATTTATCTCAGTTCCATGTACTTACCTAATAAGACCCTTTTTATAGTGAATAAAAGCATATTCTCTGTCTTTAAATCTCTTCACTAACTTCCATAAAAAGTCTGAAGGCGGATTGACTGGTTGAACTCACTCCATCTTCCATCCGCTGAGGGGGGTGACTCAGAGGTGGAGTGAAGTCATTCCATCTCCTCTGTAAAAGGACTGGCGCTGAATGTGGCTCCAAAGGGGAGGGCTGATGATGCCGTCAGCTCGCGCAACCCAGGAATGTGAATTTTAAAGAACCCGTATGGTTAAAAGAGGTGACTATGTTGCGCAGGAGAACTGTGTGAGTCTTAAAACTGCACAAATCTCCACCAGCTACTCTTCAGTCGCCATTTTGAGTATAGGCCGCTTTCCTTTGCCAGCACGTATGCTTGATGTCACAGAGGCGGGTGGCACTACTAGACTACTCATTCCATCTCCCTCTGCTTCCTGAAGCTGGCTGGCTTGCGATTCATCCCTGCGTAAAAGCACCGCGCAATCCACATTTTCAGTCGTCAGCATAAATGGTCAATTTGGCTTTTTTAAAAACTTGAGCAGGCGATGATGCACCTTTTGTGTATAAAAACCTCTTCTCTTTGGCTTGGCTTCGCGGACGAAGATTTGTGCAGGGGGTAAATGTCCACGTCAGCTGCAGGCTCGTTTGTGGCTGACAAGTCCGATGCGGGACAGGCAGACACGGTTGCTGCGGTTGCAGGGGAAAATTGGTGGTTGGGGTTGGGTGTTGGGTTTTTCCTCCTTTGCCTTTTGTCTGTGAGGTGGGCTCTGCGGTAAAACCTCTACAGTCTCTTAAAAGACCTTAATGTCCCTGCCCCCACCACTGTGCCGGCAGCACATCCCATGCACCCACCCCTCTCTGTGAAGAACTCTCCTCTTACATCCCCCCCTGTACTTGCTCTCAACACCTTGAATCTAGATCCCTTGTGTCAGCCATTTCAACCCCTGAGGAAAAGCCTCTGGCCATCCATACTTATCCCCATTGTCCGACACTACCCATCATTCATCCTCACCCCAACTTCAACCCATGAGAAAGGTTTAGATCAAAATCCTCACACCTCAATCTTCTTTAGTTTGTGAGCTACAAGCTTAACTTAAGTCACCTCTCATCATCATTTAGGCAGGAGAATCACTCTTCATAAGTAAATTCCACATCCATAATCCCTCAATCTTTATCTGTTGGGGCTATTACCACAGCCAAAAATTCCAGGTGCACGTTGGGCTGATGTGGGGGAAGTTGCGATTTTAGATTGCATGCCATTGGCGTGTTTATTGAACCAAATCTTAGCTGGGAGTGGAAAGGAACCGTGGACGTATTTCAGCATGTACACCTGCCAAGGCGAGAACAGCAAAGAACCTTTGTTGAGTCTGCTGCTGCTTTCCGACTTTTGGGAAAAGAAATGTGATAGGAAGTCCTCATTAGCAAAAAAAACATCAACCAGCTGCTGTATGCGCTCAGACATGATTGACTGTCAAGGTCTTGCATAATCACCCCTCCCTTGAGCTTGGTAGCAGTCAGAGGTCATGCTGGCAGTGAACTGCGCAGCTGCGCGTAATACTATGGCAGTCATATAGGGGATTCATGTGTTTGTGTGGAACTAATGACATATGTCTGGGAACAAATCTCAAATTGCTGTCCCATTGTTGCCAAACAGTAGCTTCTTTTTTAAAAAAATACAGTATTGGCTCCCTTTAACTTCACTGTTATCAGGATTGGTGTCTGAAGAGGGTGTGCAAAGTCGTCGAGGACCCCTTCCACCCCGAACATAGCGTCGTTCAGCTGCTCCCGTCGGGGAAGAGATACAGGAGTATCAGAGCCAGCACCACCAGGCAGAGGAACAGCTTCTTCCCACAAGCAGTGAGAATGGTGAACAACCAAAGGAACAGCTCACACTAACCAGCCGAGACTCTGATATTCATGAAACAATATTTATTTATTTGTATATATGAATACTTGTCCTGAATATGTATTGTTTGTCTGTGTGTGTTATGTATCTATGTGTGTCCGCATGTTTTGTACTGAGAACAAGAGAATGCTGTTTCGTCGTGTTGTACTTATGCAATCAGATGACAGACTTGACTCTACTGCTTTAAGTCAATTGCTGGTGAAATGGCTATAATCCCAGTTACATCAAACATTGCCAGCACTCAAAAATGTTCTTCCAGGATCCATTCACCAATGAAATTCTCCTGGTCCTCTACCTCCCCTCTCACCACCATTCGGGGCCACAAACAGTCCTTCCAAGTGAAGCAACACTTCACTTGTGAATCTGCAGGGGTCATCTACTGCATCTGATGCTCCTGCTGTGGCCTCCTCAACATCGGAGAGACTGGACGCAGACTGGGATAAGCTCGCTTCATTGAGCACCTCGCTGGATCTCCCAGTGGCCGCCCATTTCAATTCCCCGTCCCATTCCCTTGCCGACATGTCCGTCCATGGTCTTGTGCACTGCCAGACTGAGACCACTTGTAAATTGGGCACCGTCCAACAGCAGGAAGATCAACATCTCTGGCTTTCATTATAACCTCCAGCTTCACTTCTTCCTCTGTCACCTTCTCCCAATCTTTGTCTGTCTGTCTCTTCTCCCCATCTCCTTTCGCACAGACACGATATGATAAATTCTTACTTCGTCTCTTATTACAGCCAATTAACACCTTTTGTTGGTTTGGATCCCTTCCCCAGCCGGCACTGTAAATTCTGAGATTTCCTGTTCTGAATTTCTGCTTATTCCTTGAAGAAGGGCAATCTATCTTTGATTTTTACAGACACTGAAAGGACAGCTGGAAGTTGGCGCAGAGTATCACAGAGAAGGAAGGACTAATTGGCAAAAGTCATACATGTTAAATAGTTGTCAATTGAGGAATGCCATAGAACAGAGGGATTGAGGAACTCTGGTACATAATTCCCTGAAAGTGGAGTCACATGACTATAGGGTGGTGAAGAAAGCTTTTTGGTATGTTGGCCTTCATAAATCAGAGTATTGAGTACAGGAGTTGGGATGTTATGTTAAAGTTGTATAAGGCATTGGTGAGGCCAAATTTGGAATATTGTGTCCAGTTTTGGTCACCAAATTATAGGAAGGATATAAACAGAATAGAGAAGAGATTTACGAGAATGTTGCCAGTTTCAGGGTTTGAGTTACAGGACAAGGTTGTGTGGTGGTACACCACCGGCCTACTGCAGGGGGCAACCTCTGTACCTGCAGGAGTGTAAGGAGACAGGACAACACCTGGCCGGCTGCCAATCATTCGACCTGAATGGATCAGGCCCCACCCAGTCGGGTGTCAATCACCCTCGGGATTATAAGCCTGTGCTGGCCTCCCGAGGCCTCACACTGAGTTGCTGCAGCCACAGCCAGCTTGGCTCTGTGGAGGTTTTGTGGATTAAAGCCTATTGTTCAGTCTTTACCTTGTGTGTGTCTGATTCTGTCTAACAGCACACCACAGGTTGTGCAGGCTGGGGCTTTATTCCCTGGAGCATAGAAAGTTGAGGGGTGATGTGATAGAGGTGTTTGAAATTCTAAGGGGGGCAGATAGAGTCAATATGGACAGGCTTTTTCTACTGAGAGTGGGGGAAGATTCAAAAAAGAGGACATGGATTGAGAATGAAGGGGAAAAAATTTAGGGGAAAGATGAGGAGAAATTTCTTCACTCAGAGGGTGGAGGGGGAGCAGAATGAACTTCAAGCCAAAGTGGTAGATGTGGGCTCGATTTTAATATTTAAGGAAAAGTTGGAAAGGTATATGGATGAGAGAGATATGGAAGGTTATGGGCCGGGTGTGGGTGGGAGAAGGTGTTCAGCATGGACTAGAAGGGCCGAACTGGCCTGTTTCTGTGCTGTAATTGTTATAAAAAGACGGAGTGAGAGGGAGACAAGAAGGAGAGAGAATATAAAATAGAGCAGAATTCTTAACATGGGGCACAGCAAGATAGCTGTCAGCGGTTTTATCCCCAATGCAAAGCGGTGCAAAAACCGTTCCATCTCACCCATCTTAAAAAGAATACATGAACCGTAACTAAACCACGTGATTCCCCCATAATTACATCGTCACGCACAGCGCCAGCCCACTTATCCCTGCTCCTCCTCTTCCACCAATGCTCGTCTTTGGAAACCTGTCACTCCAGGTCAATCGCCATCACGTGACCCATTCTTCCTGTTGGATTCAGCAATCAGGTTCCCTCGCTCATTTACTCTGGGCACCCTGAGGGGGAGGGGGACCACGTTTCATTTGCAAAGAAAAACCATGGAAATGCTGGAGGAATTCAGCAGGTCTCACAGTGTCCACAGGAGGAAAAGACTCTTAACTATCTCTATATTTCTGTGGAGCTGAGTGTTACTTTGTTCAAAAAAGACCCTCCCTTCTCCTGTGTTATTTTGTATCGAGACTATTTTTTAGAACTGATTTTATTTATCCTTTTGTAACCTTGAGTTTTCCAATTATTTGGAACTAGCAGTCGGCTTCTGTAAGGTAAAATTTTGTTTGATTTTAATGAAGTTTTTCCTCCCCCTCCTCCAACCCAACACCAACAGCACGTACCTGGCAGATACATTAGAACATGTGAGGACATCGCACCCAAAGGCTGATAAATGGAACGATTTCACTTTATTCCATTCAACAAGAGGTGGAGGTCATGGGGCAGAGGGAGGGGGGCCTTACTAAAGATCAGCCTCATTAATCCGCCACTGTCCAGAATACAAGCAACCGGCAAAAAAATTGAGAAAAATAGTTAGATTATTTTAAAATAAATGATAATAATTAAAAATGTAAATAAAAGTTTAAAAAAGTAAAAGTGAATGTTCTCTGAAGCCACACATAAACCTTGGGGTGAAGATGAGAGGCAATATCCAGCCAGCGGAGGGAAATCCTTGGTCGGGCTTTGCTTGTAGCAGCTGGTTGAATAAAGTTGTGTGAAACAGCAATGGGGGGGGGTTCGACAAGATGAAGAGCTGTTTAATGCCGCTCACCGTTGAGGTGACTCTCTTAAAGTGTCTCCTTATCCCTGCTGAGTAAGTAAGAGTCGCCTCGGTCAGAGGCTTCAACTGTAAACTTGGGGGGGGGGGGGGGGGTTGGTGGTGGGAGGAACCTGCAGATGCAGTGATGGTTAAATTTTTTCAAAGAATGTGACTGAAAATAAAGTAAAATGTTTTAAGTTTATATATTCATGCAGGTGAAAATCAAAGCTAACACTGCACTCTCAGTGAAATTCCACTCTACCATTACACACTGAGTGAAAAAATTCCATACTCCCACCACTCTCTTTGTGAAATTCCACATCCCGCCACCCTCTGAGAGAGACATTTCACATTCCAACCACCCTCTGAGTGCAATTCACACACCCACCCCCCTCTGAGTGAAATTCCACACTCCCACCACCCTCTGTGGAATTCCACACCCTAATACTCAGAGTGAAATTCCACAACCCCACTGCCCTCTGATTGAAACTCCACACCCACACAGCCTTTGAGTAAAATTCCATACATCTGCCACCCTCTGAGTGCAATTCCACACTCCCAACACCTCCGAGTGAAATTCCACACACGCACCACCCTCTGAGTGAAATTCCACACTCCCACCACCCTCCAAGTAAAAGTCCACACCCCCGCAAAAGCTCTGATTGAAATTCCACACCCTGACCACCGTCTGAGTGAAATTCCACACTTCCACCACTCTCTGAGTGTAATTCCACACCTCACAGCCTCTGAGTGAAATTCCACTCTCCCACCACCCTCTGAGTGAAGAAATTAGACACTCCGACCACCCTCTCAGTGAAGAAATACAATACTTCCATCACACTCTGAGTAAAATCACACACCACCACCACCCTCTGTGAAATCTAACACCCCCACAAACCTGAGCGAATTTCCACACTCACATCTCCTTCTGAGTAAAATGCCACACCCCACCACCATCTGAGTGAAATTCCACACTCCCACACACTCTGATTGAAGAAATACCACACCTCAAAGCACTCGGAGAGGAATTCGACATTCCCAAAACCCTTTGAGACAAATTCTACACCTCCACCACCCTCTGTGAAATTCCACACCCCTACAACCCTCTCACTGAAATTTCACACTCCCACCACCCTTCAAGTGAAATACCACACTTCCACCAGCCTTTGAGTGAAATTCCACATGTCCACCACCATCTGAGTGAAATTCCACACTGCCATCACCCTCTGAGTGAACTTCCACACTCACACCACCCTCTCAGTGAAAGTCCAAACCCGCACCACCCTCTGAGTGACATTTCAAACACCCACAACCCACTGAGTGAAGTTCCACACTCCCACCACCCTCTGAGTGAAGGAATCCCACACCCTCTCCACCCACTCTGTGATATTCCACACTCCCACCACCCACTATGTGAAATTGCACACCCTCACCACCGTCTGAGTGAAATTCCACACACACAACACACTCTGAGTGAAGAAATACCACAGCCGAACACCCTCGGAGTGGAATTCCACACTATCACAACCTTTTGAGTAATATCCCACATACCCACCACACTCTCAGTGAAATTCCACAATCCCACCATCCTCTCAATGAAATTCCACACTCCCACCATCCTCTTGAGTGAAATTCCACACTTCCACCATCCGATGGGTAAATTCCCACACTCCCAACACCCGCTAAGTTAAATTTCACACTGCCACCACCCTCTGAGTGAACTTCCACATCCCCACCACCCTCTGAGTGAACTTCCATACCCCCACCACATCCTGAGTGAAATTCCACATTCCCTCCACGCTCTGAGAGAAATTCCACTCTCTCACCACCATCTGAGTAAAATTCCACACTCCCACCACCCTCTGAGTGAACCTTTATACCCCCACTACTCTCTGAGTGTCCTTCCACAAACCCACTACATTCTGAGTGAATTTGCACACTCCTGCCATGCTCTGAGTGATGAAATACCACACTCCCACCACACACTGAGTGAAATTACACACTCCCACATCTATCTGAGTGTAATTCTACTTTCACACCACCCACTTAGTGAAATTCCTTACTCTCATCTTCCTCACAGTGAAATTGCAAACTCCCACCACACTCTGGTTGAAATTCAACACACCCACCTCCCTCTGAGTGAAATTCCACACTCCCAACTCACTCTAAGTGAATAAATACCACTACCCCACCACCCTCTGAGTTACGTAAAACCAGAACCCCACCACCCACTGAATGAAGAAATTCCACAATCCCACCACCCTCTGAATGAAGAAATATCACACTCTCATCACCCTCTGAGTATAATTCCAAACTCCCAACATACTCTGAGTGAAAGTGCACACCTTCACCAGCCTCTGAGTGAAATTCATCACCCCCACCACCTTCTGAGTGAAATTCCGCACTCCCACCTCCCACTGAGTGAAATTACACACTCCCACCACCCGCTGAAATCTCACATCACCACGACCCACGGAGTGAAATTCCACACTCACACCACCCTCTGAGTGAGATACAACACCCCCACCACCCATTGAGTGTAATTCCACACACTCACTACCCACTGAGTGAAATTCCACATTCCCACCACACTCTGAGTGAAGAGGTACCACTCCCCCACCACCTTCAGAGTGACATTCCACACTCCCACCACGGTCTGAGTCAAGTGCTACACCCCCAGTACATTCTGAGTGAAATACCACAACCCCACAACACACCGAATTAAATTCCACACTCGCAGTGAATTTCCATTCTCCCACCACTGTCTTGAGTGAAATACCACACTCCCACCAACCTTTTAGTGAATATCCACACCCCCACCACCTTCAAAGTGACGTTCCACACTCCCACCACCATCTGAGTGCACTTCCGCACCCTCACCAACTTCCGAATGAAATTCCACACTGCCACCACACTGTGAGTGAATTTCCACACCCGCACCACCCTCTGAGTGAAATATCACACCCTCACCACGATCTGAATGGCATTTCACACACCCACCACCCACTGAGTGAAGTTCCACACACCCACCACACTCTGAGTGAACTTCCACACCCCCACCACTCTCTGAGTGAACTTCCACACCCTCCCTACTACCTGAGTGAAATTCCATACTCTCAAAACCCTCAGAGTGGATTTCCACACGATCACAACCCTCTGAGTAATATGCCATACACCCACCACACTCTTAGTGAAATTCCACAACCCCACCTCCCTCTCAATGAAATTGCACACTCCGACTATCCTCTTAAATGAACTTCCACACTCCCACCACCCTCTGAGTGAACTTCCACATCACCACCACTCTCTGTGAAATTCCATACTCCCACCAAATCCTGAGTGAAATTCCACATTCCCACCACCATCTGAGAGAAATTCCACACTCTCACCACCCACTGAGAGAAATTCCACACTTCCACCACCCTCTGAGTGAAGAAATTCAACACTCCCTCATCCTTCTGTGGAATTCCACACTCCCACCACCCTCTGAACCTTTAAACCCCCACTACTCTCTGAGTGTCCTTCCACAAATCCACAGCAGTCTGAGTGAATTTCCAGACTCCCGCCATGCTCTGAGTGAAATCACACTCCCACCACCCTCTGAATAAAGAAATATCACACTCCCACCACACACTGAGTGAAATTACACACTCCCACGTCCCCCTGAGTGTAATTCTACTTTCACACCACCCACTTAGTGAATTCCTTACTCCCAACTCCCTCACAGTGTAATTGCAAACTCCCACCACACTCTGGTTGAAATTCAACACACCCACCTCCCTCTGAGTGAAATTCCACACTCCCACCTCCCACTGAGTGAAATTCCACACTCCCACCACCCTCTGAAATTTCACACCACAACCACCACCCACGGAGTGGAATTCCACACTCACACCACCCTCTGAGTGAAATACAACACCCCCACCACCAATTGAGTGTAATTCCACACACTCACTACCCACTGAGTGAAATTCCACATTCCCACCACACTCTGAGTGAAGAGGTACCACTCCCCCAATGACCTCTAAGTGGATTCGACACTCCCACCACGCTCTGAGTCAAGTGCTACATCCTCTCTACATTCTGAGTGAAATTCCACACTCCCAGAACCCTCTGTGTGAAATTCCATACCCCACCATGCTCTGAGTGAACCTTCACACCCTCACCACCTTCTGAATGAATCTGCACACTCACATCACCCTGCGAGTGAAATTCCACATCCGTGGCAACCTCTGACTGAAATTACACACCCGCACCACCCTCTGAATAAAATTCCACACTCCCACCACACACTGAGTGAAATTCCAAACTTCCACAAATCTCTGAGTGAAGACATTCCACACCCCTAACACATTCTTAGTGAAATTACATACTCCCACCAAACTCCGAGTGAAATTCTACACCCCCAACACTCTCTAAGTGAACTTCCACAGCTTCACTACACTCTGAGTGAAATTCCATACTCCCACAACTCTCTGAGTGAAATTCTACACCCCACCAACCTTTGAGTGAAATTCTACATTCCCACCACTCTCTGAGTGACCTTTCACACACTCCCTACACTCTGAGTGAAATCCCACACTCCCAACACCCTCAGAGTGGAAATCCACACTCTCACAACCCTCTGAGTAATATCCCACACATACACCTCACACTCAATGAAATTCCACAATCCCACCACCCTCTCAATGAAATTCCACACTCCCACTACCCTCTCAATGAAATTCCACACTCTCACCATCCTCTTGAGTGAAATTCCACACTCCCACCATCCTCTTGAGTGACATTCCACACTTCCACCACCCTATTAGTAAATTCCCAGACCCCCACCACCGCTGAGTTAAATTTTATACTCCCACCCCACTCTGAGTGTAATTCCACACCCACACCACCATCTGAGTGACATTTCACACACCCACCACACACTGAGTGAAGTTCCACACTCCCACCATCCTCTGAAAGAAGGAATCCCACATCCCCTCCACCCACTGAGTGATATTCCACACTCCCACCACCCACTATGTGAAATTGCACACCTGGACCACCGTCAGTGTAATTCCACGCCCACACCACCATCTGAGTGAAATTTCACACACCCACCACACACTGAGTGAAGTTCCACACTCCCACCACCCTCTGAGTGAAGGAATCCCACACCCCCTCCACCCACTGAGTGATATTCCACACTCCCACCACCCACTATGTGAAATTGCACACCCGGACCACCGTCGGAGTGAAATTCCTCACACACAAACGCACACTGAGTGAAGAAATACCACACCCAATACCCTTAGAGTGGAATTCCACACTCTCACAACCCTCTGAGTAATATCCCACACACCCACCACACTTTCAGTGAAATTCCAAAATCCCACCACCCTCTCAATGAAATTCCACCCTCCCAACACCCTCTTGAATGAAATTCCACATTTCTACCATCCTATCAGTAAATTCCCACACCCCCACCACCCGCTGAGTTAAATTTCACACCGCCACCACCCTCTGAGTGAATTTCCACACCCCTACCACTCTCTGTGAAATTCCATACTCCCACCACATCCTGAGTGAAATTCCACATTCCCACCTACCTTTGAGAGAAATTCCACTCTCTCACCACCCACTGAGTGAAATCACTCACCCACCACCCTCTGAATGAAGAAATATCACACTCCCACCACACACTGAGTGAAATTACACACTCCCAAATCCCTCTGAGTGAAATTCTACTTTCACACCAACCACTTAGTGGAATACCTTACTCCCAACTCCCTCACAGTGTAATTGCAAACTCCCACCACACTCTGGTTGAAATTCAACACACCCACCTCCCTCTGAGTGAAATTCCACACTCCCAACTCACTCTCAATGAAATTCCACACTCCCACCATCCTCTGGAGTGAAATTCCACACTTCCACCACCCTATCAGTAAATTCCCACATCCCACCACCCGCTGTGTTAAATTTCATACTCCCACCTCCCTCTGAGTGAACTTCCACACCCCCACCACTCTCTGTGAAATTCCATAGTCCCACCACATCCTGAGTGAAATTCCACACTCCCACCACCCACTGAGTGAAATTCCACATTTCACCACCCACTGTGAAGAAATTCCACAATCCCACCACCCTCTGAGTGAAGAACTATCACACTCTCACCACCCTCTGAGTATAATTCCAAACTCCCAACATACTCTGAGTGAAAGCGCACACCTTCACCAGCCTCTGAGTGAAATTCATCACCCCCATCACCCTCTGAGTGAAATTCCGCACTCCCACCTCCCACTGAGTGAAATTACAAACTCCCACCACCCGCTGAAATCTCACATCACCACGACCCACGGAGTGAAATTCCACACTCACACCACCCTCTGAGTGAAATATAACACCCCCACCACCCATTGAGTGTAATTCCACACACTCACTACCCACTGAGTGAAATTCCACATTCCCACCACACTCTGAGTAAAGAGGTACCACTCCCCCACCACCTGCAGAGTGACGTTCCACACTCCCACCACGCTCTGAGTCAAGTGCTACACCCCCAGTACATTCTGAGTGAAATACCACAACCCCACAACACACCGAATTAAATTCCACACTCGCAGTGAATTTCCATCCTCCCACCACTGTCTTGAGTGAAATACCACACTCCCACCAACCTTTTAGTGAATATCCACACCCTCACCACCTTCAAAGTGACATTCCACACTCCCACCACCATCTGAGTGAACTTCCGCACCCTCACCAACTTCTGAATGAAATTCCACACTGCCACCACACTGTGAGTGAATTTCCACACCCGCACCACCCTCTGAGTGAAATATCACACCCTCACCACAATCTGAATGGCATTTCACACTCCCACCACACACTGAGTGAAATTCAAAACTTCCACCAATCTCTGAGTGAAGACATTCCACACCCCTAACACATTCTTAGTGAAATTACATGCTCCCACCAAACTTCGAGTGAAATTCTACACCCCCAACACTCTCTAAGTGAACTTCCACAGCTTCACTACACTCTGAGTGAAATTCCACACTCCCACAACACTCTGAGTGAAATTCCATACCCAACCGCCCTCTGAGTGAAATTAGTCACTCCAAACAGCCGTTGAGTGAAGAACTTGCACACCACCACCACACTCTGAGTGAAGAATTTCCACACTCGAACCACCTTCTAAGCGAAATTCCACACTCCCACCACCCTCTGAGTGAAGAAGTTCCACACTCGCTGCACCCTTTGGGTGAAATTCCACACTCACTCCACCCTGTGAGTGAAATTCCATACCCAACCACCCTCTGAGTGAAATTACACTCTCCATACAGCATTTGAGTGAAGAACTCGCACACTCCCACCACACTCAGAGTCAAGACTTTCCACACTCGAACCACCATCTGTGTGAAATTCCACACTCCCACATTTTCCACACTGACACCACCCTCTAAATGCAATTCCACACCCCACCACCCTCTGAGTGAAGAAATTCCATATTACTAGCACCCTCTGAGTAAAGTTCCACACTCCCACCGCACTCTGAGTGAAATTCCACACAACCCCCCACCCTCTGAGCGATGGAATTCCAATCAGGCACCACCCTCTGGGTGAAATTCCACACTCCCACCACCCTGTGAGTGAAATTCCATACCCCAACCACCCTCTGAGTGAAATTAGACACTCCATACAGCCTTTGAGTGAAGAACTCGCACACCACCACCACACTCTGAGTGAAGCATTTCCACACTCGAACCACCTTCTAAGCAAAATTCCACACTCCCACCACCCTCTGAGTGAAATTCCAAACCCCACCACACAGAGAGAAATTCCACACTCCCACCACCGTCTGAGTGAAGGTCCACCCACCCACCAGCCTCTGAGTTAAATTCCACACTACTACCACTCTCTGAGTGCAATTCCTCACTCCCACCTCCCTCAGAGTGCAATTCCACACCCCACCACCATATTCGTGAAATGCAACACCTCGCAACACGCTCGAGTGACATTCCACACTCTCACCACCCTCAGAGTGAAATTCCAGATTCACACCACTGTCCGAGTGAAATTCCACACTCCCAACACACTCTGAGTGAATTTATACAACCCCACCAAGCTCTGAGTGAAGGACGTGCACACTGGCACCACCTTCTGAGTGAAATTGCGCACTCCCACCACCCTCTGATTTAAATTTCACACTTCCACCACACTCTGAGTGAAATTCCACATCCCTGCCACCCTCTGATTGAAGAAATTCCAGATTCGCACCACCCTCTGAGTGAAATTACACCCACCCACCTCGCTTTCAGTGAAGAACTCGCAAACTCCCACCATCCTCTGAGTGAAATTACCCATCCCCTCTACCCTCTGAGTGAAATTCCACATTCCCAACACATTGTGTGAAGAAATTCTACACACCCAACACACGCTTGAGTGAAATTCCACATTCCCACAACCCTCTGAGTGAAGTTCCACACTCCCACCACATTCTGAGTGAAATCACTCATTCCCACCACCCTCTGAATGAAGAAAGTCCACACGCACTACCCTCTGAGTGAAATTCCACATTCCCACCACTCTGTGTGTGAAATTCCATACCCCAACCACCCTCTGTGAAATTATGCACTCCAAACAGCCTTTGAGTGAAGAACTCGCACACCCCCACCACACTCTGAGTGAAGAATTTCCACACTCGAACCTCCCTCTCAATGAAATCCCATATTTCCACCACCCTCTGGAGTGAATATATTCCGCACTCCCACCAACCTCTGATTGAAGTAATCCCACAACCCCCCCACCCTTTGAGTGAAAGCCCACACCCCCTCCACCCTCTGAGATAAATTTCAAATTTCCACAACCCGGTGAGTGAAATTCCACACCTCACCACGCTCTTCATGACATTCCACACTCCCACCACCTTCCTGAGTGGCATTCAACACTCACATCCCTTTTTGAGTGAAATTACTCAGCACCACCTCCCTCTGAGTTAAGGAATTCCACACTCCCACCACCCTCTCAGTGAAATTCGACAGCCCCAATACCCTCTGAGTGAAGATATTACACACTCCCCAAAACTCTAATTGACAATATTCCACTCACCCACCACCATCTGAGTTAAATTCCACACACCCACAACCCTCTGAGTGAAATCCCACTCCCCATCACACTCAGAGAGACAGTCGATACTCCCACCACCTTCTGCGTGAAATTTCACATCCCACCACCTTCCTGTGGCATTCAACACCCACCAAAGTTTGAGTGAAATTCCACAGCCCCACTACCCTCTCAGTTAAGAAAGCTCACACTCCCACCACACCCTGAGTGAAATTCCATAACCCCACCATCCTCTGACTGTAATTCCACACTCCCACCATCTTTTGAGTGAAATTCCACAGCCCCACCACCATCTGAGTGAAATTACACACCCCAGCACTGTAATGGAGGATTTAAACCATGTTTTGCTTATGCAAGGCTGAGTATTAGTAACCTACTTTGAGAATAATGTAAGAATTAACAGACATAAGCTAAATTCCACCATGGGTCCCAGAGATGCATTGATCTGACACAAAGACATTTAATCTTCCTGCTCGTTAGCTGGTTGCTGTTTGAGATTGATGGGATTTTGTTGGTCCCAGACTGTCAAGCGAGACCTCGCAGCTATGTAGATCATTGTATTTGAAATGATACCTAAATGACTTTAAGCTAAGTAAATCATTGTATTCAAAGTGATAAGCTAGAAAGTTGTGGTATCCGATAGAAGCCTAGGCTGCTCAGTTATCTTTTTTTGTGCTTGGGTAAGCAGTTTTTGGGTAATATAAGCCATGGTCCCGCTGCTGAAGTTTCAGACTTCAGAGGGGTGACAACATCTCTCAGCAAGAAGAACTTCTAGAGTCCAGCCAACGTCCCGGTCGGGGGAGGTGAAGAAGCTCCTACCAGCGCCCCGACAACCTAATACGAGTTTGCGGTCATTGCCTTGCTTCGGCAGTTGGGACCAGTCAAGTCGTTGATAAGTATAATTGGGAAGGGCTTGCATATTGTAGTTTGATATCAGCTTTAGAATTTGTAATAAAGATATGTATAAACTGAACTGCTCTCGGTGTGTGTGTCTATTTTCTTTCGGTAACTCAAACACTGTGACCAATTTTAAACGAACTAAGTGAGAGGTACAAGTTTACCGAGGACAACCACCCTCCGAGTGAAGAAATCCCCCCTCATGTTTCCCCTAAGCTTTTCCTCCTTAAATCTCAATCCATGTCCTCTTGTTTGAATCTCCCCGAATCTCAATGCAAAAAGCTTGTCCACAATGACTCTATCTGTCCCCCTCAGAATTTTAAATACCTCTATTAAATAACCATATAAGAATTACAGTACAGGAACAGGCCATCTCAGCCCCTCTAGTCCGCACCAATTTAAGTGAACTCCACTAGTCCCACTTACCTGCTCCCTTTTCATAACCCTCCAACCCACTCACATCGATGCACTTATCCAACCTTCTCTGAAATTACAAAACTGACCTTCCTGCAATCACTTCTTCTGGAAGATCATTCCACTCAGCCACCAGTCTCTGAGTGAAGAAGCTTCCTGTCATGTTACTTCTTAACATTTGCCCCATAACCCTTAACTCATGACCCCTTGTTCAAATTTCACCTCCGCTCAAGGGGAAAAGCCTATTCACATCTACCCTCATAATTTTATACACCTCTATCAATTTGCCTCTCAAACTTCTAGGATCGAATTAATAAAGACCAAGTCTAAACAATCTTTCTCCGTATTCTAGATACTGCAATCCAGGTAACATTTTAGTAAATCTTCTCTGCACCCTCTTTACCTTACTTATAGCCTTCAAATAATTTGGGGACCAGAACTGCACTCAATATTCCAAATTGGCCTCACCAATGTCAATGTGGAAATTCTTCATTCACAGGGTGGTGCGGGTATGGAATTTCACTCAGAGGGGTAAGGGGGAATGGAATACCTTCACTCAGAGGGTAGTGGGGGTGTGGAATTTCACTCTGAGTGGTGTGGGGTGTGAAATTTCACACAGAGGATGGTGGAAGTGTGGAATCTCTTCAGAGAGGGTTGAGGGATGTGGAATTTCACTCAGAGGGTGGTGGGAGTGGGCAATTTCACTCAGAGGGTGGTGGGAGTGGGACTTCGCTCAGAGGGTGGTGGGAGTGTGGTATGTCACTTCGAGGTTGGTGGGGTGTGGAGTTTCATTCTAAGGGTGGTGGGAGTGTGGTATTTCACTCAGTGGGAAGTGGGAGTGTGGAATTTCACTCAGAATGTGGTTGGGTGTTGATATTCACTCAGAGGGTGGTGGCGGTGTGGGATTTCACTCAGAGCATCTTGGGAGTTTGGCATTACACTCAGAGGGTGGTGAAAGTATGATATTTCTTCACTCAGAAGGTGATGGGAGTGTGGAAATTCACTCTGTGGATGGTTGGAGTGTGGAATTACACTTAGTGGGTGGTGAGAGTATTGTATTTCTTCATTCAGAGGTTGGTGGGATTGTGGAATTTCTTCACTCAGAGGGTGGTAGGAATGTGCAATTTCACTCAGTGGGTGGTGGGTGGGTGGAATGTCACTCAGGTTCGTGGGGATGTGGAATTTCACTCAGGACGGTGGTGGATGTGTGGAATTTCACTGAGAAAGTAGTGGGTGTGTGGAATTTCATTCAGTGTTAGGTGGGGTGAGGAGTTTCAGTCAGAGGGTGATGGGGGTGTGGTATGTCTTCACTCAGAGGGTGGTGGAAGTGTGGCATTTTTTCACTTAGAGGGTGATGGGAGTGTGGGATTTCACTCAGAAGGAGGTGTGTGTGTGTGGAATTTCACTAAGTGAATGGTGGGGTTGGGAATTTCACTCTGAGGCTGGTGGGAGTGTGGAATTTCACTCAGAGAGAGTTCAGAGTGAGGAATTTCACTAAGTGGATGGTGGGAGTGTGGATTTTCACTCAGTGGGTGGTGTGAGTGTTGTATTTCATTCAGCAGTTAATGGGAGTGTGGAATATTACTCAGACGGTTGTGGGAGTGTGGAAGTTCACTCAGAGTGTAGAGGTGTGTGGAGGTTCACTCATAGAGTGGTGGTGGTGTAGTAGTACACTCAGAGGGTGGTAGGAGTGTGGATTTTCACTCAGAAGGTGGCGGGGTTTGGAATTTCTTCACTCAGAGTGTGTTGGGTGGGTTGAAATTCACTCAGTGGATGGTGGGTGTGGAATATCACTCATAGAGTTGTGGGAGTGTGGAATTTCGCTCAGGAAATGGAGGGAGTGAGGAATTTCACTTAGAGTGTTGTGGGATATGGAACATTACTCAAAGGGTGGTGGGAGTTAGGAATTTCATTCAGAGTGTGTTGGGTGTTTGGAATTACACTCAGAGGGTGGTGAGAGTGTGGAATATCTTCATTCAGAAGGTGGTTAGGGTGTGGTTTTTCTTCACTCAGAGGGTGGTGGGTGTGTGGTATCTCTGCCCTTAGAGGGTGCTGGGAGTGCGGAATTTTATTAAGTGTGTGGTGGGGTGTGGAATATCACTCAGAGGATGGTGGGAGAGTGGAATTGCACTCAGAGAGAGTTCTGAGTGAGGAACTTAACTATGTGGGTTGTGTGAGTGTGGTGACTCACTCAGAGAGAAGTGGTAGTGTCGAATTTCACTGAGTGGGTGGTTGGAGTCTGGAATTGCACTCAGTCGGTGGTGGGGGTGTGATATTTCTTCATTCTGAGGGTGATGGGAGTGAGACATTTTACTCAGAGGTTGGTGGGAGTGTGGAATATCACTCAGAGGGTTGTGCGAGTGTGGACATCCACTCAGGAAGTGGAGGGAGTGAGGAATTTCACTCAGAGTGTGGTGGGGGTGTGGAGCTTTACTCAAAGGGTGGTGGGAGTATGGAATTACACTCGAAGTATGGTCGGACTGAGGAATTGCACTCAAGAGCATGTTGTGAGTGTGGGATTTCATTCAAAGTGTGTTAGGTGTTTGGAATTACACTCAGAGGGTGGTAAGAGTGTGGAAAATCTTCATTCAGAGGGTGGTTGTGGTGTGGTTTTTCTTCACTCAGAGGGTGGTGGTGGTGTTGTATCTCTTCCCTTAAAGGCTGCTGGGAGTGTGGAATATCACTCAGAGCGAGGTGGGTTTGTGGAATTTTATTAAGTGTGTGGTGGGGTATGGAATTACACTCAGACTGGTGGGAGAGTGGAATTTCACTCAGAGGGAGTTAGGAGTGAGGCACTTCAATATGTGGGTTGTGGCAGTGTGCAGACACACTGAGAGAGACATGGTAGTGTCGAATATTTCTCAGTGGGTGGTTGGAGTGTGGAATCGCAGTCAGTCAGTGGTGGGGATATGGCATTTCTTCACTCCGAGGGTTGTGGGAGTGAAACATTTCACTCAGAGGGTGGTGGGAGTGTGGAATGTCACTAAGAGTGTAGTGGGGGTATAGAAGGTCACTCATAGAGTGGTGGGGGTGTATGATTTCACTCCAAGGGTGGTGAGAGTGTGGAATGTCACTCAGAATTTGTTAGAGGTGTGGTATCTCTTTACTCAGAGTGTGGTGGGAGTGTAGAATTTCACTCAGTGTGTTGTGTGAGTGTGGAATTTCACTCATAGGTTTGTGTGGTGTGGAAGTTCATTCAGAGTGTGGTGGTGGCATGGCATTTTACTCAAAGGGTGGTGGCAGTGTGGAATTTCACTCGAAGTGTGGTGAGACTGAGGAATTGCATTCAAAAGCGTGGTGTGAGTGAGGGATTTCACTGAGAGTGTGTTGGGTGTTTGGAATTACACTCAGAGGGTGGTGAGAGTGTGGAGTTACTTCACTCAGAGGGTGGTTGTAGTGTGTTTTTTTTCACTCAAAGGGTAGAGGGGCTGTGGTATCTCTTCCGTTAGAGGGTGCTGGGAGTGTGGAATTCATTCAGGGGCTGTGGTGGAGTGGAACTTCACTCGTAGTGTTGTGAGAGTGTAGAATATCATTCACAGGGTGGTCGGGGTGTGGGCTTTCACTTATATGGTGGTGGGAGTGTGGCATTTCACTCGGAAGATGGTGGGTTTGTGGAAGTTCCTAACTCGAAAGGTGCAGGGAAGGTGCAATTTCACTCAGTGGGTGCTGGGAGTGCGAAACGTCACTCAGAGTGTGGTGCGGGTGTGGAATTTCACTCAGAGGGTGGTGGGATTGTGGAATTCCTTCACTCAGAGGGTGGTAGGAATGTGCAATTTCACTCAGTGGGTGCTGGGAGTGCGAAACTTCACTCAGAGAGTGGTGGGTGTGGAATGTCACTCAGAGGCTGGTGGGGTGTAGAATCTAACTCTAAGGGTTGTGGGAGTGTGGTATTTTACTCAAAAGGTGGTGGGTGTGTGGAGTTCCACTCAGGACGGTGGTGGGTGTGTGGAATTTCACTGAGAGGGTGGTGGGGTGTGGAATTTCACTCAATGTTAGGTGGGGTGAGGAATGTCACTCGGAGGGTGTTTGGAGTGTTTAATTTCACACGGTGTTAGGAGGGAGTGTGCAATTTCACTCAGAGGGAAGTGGAAGTGTGGAATTTCACAGAGTGTGGTTAGGTGTTGAAACTCACAAAGGGTGGCGGTGTGGGATTTCATTCAGAGTGTCTTGGGAGTTTGGACGTACACTCATAGGGTGGTGAAAGTGTGATATTCTTTCACTCAGAGGGTGGTGGGAGTGTTGAAATTCACTCTGTGGATGGTTGGAGTGTGGAATTTCACTCAGTGGGTGGTGCGAGTTCTGTATTTCTTCATTCAGAAGTTGGTGGGATTGTGGAATTTCTTCACTCAGAGGGTGGTAGGAATTTTCAATTTCACTCAGAGTCTGGTGTGGGTGTAGAATGTCACTCAGGACGATGGTGGGTGTGTGGAATTTCAGAGGGTGATGGGGGTGTGGAATTTCATTTGGTGTTAGGTGGGCGTGAAGAGTTTCATTCAGAGGGTGATTGGGGTGTGGTATGTCTGCACTCAGAGGGTGGTGGGTGTGTGGCATTTCTTCATTTAGAGGGTGATGGGAGTGTGGGATTTCAGTCAGAAGGAGGTGTGTGTGTGTGGAATTACACTAAGTGGGTGGTGGGGTTGGGAATTTCAGTCTGATCTGGTGGGAGTGTGGAATATCACTCAGACGGTTGTGGGAGTGTGGAAGTTCACTCAGAGTGTAGAGGTGTGTGGAGGTTCACTCATAGAGTGGTGGTGGTGAAGTAGTACACTCAGAGGGTAGTAGGAGTGTGGATATTCACTCAGAAGGAGGCGGGGTTTGGAATTTCTTCACTCAGAGCATGTTGCGTGGGTTGAAATTCACTCAGTGGATGGTGGGTGTGAAATATCATTCAGAAGGTTGTGCAAGTGTGGAAGTTCACTCAGGAAATGGAGGGAGTGAGGAATGTCACTCAGAGTGTGGTGGGGGTGTGGAGCTTTACTCAAAGGGTGGTGGGAGTTTGGAAGTTCACTCAAAGTATGGTAGACTGAGGAATTGCACTCAAGAGAGTAGTGTGAGTGTGGGATTTCACTCAGAGTGTGTTGGGTGTTTGGAAATACACTCAGAGGGTGGTAGGAGTGCGGAATATCTTCATTCAGAGGGTGGTTGTGGTGTGGTTTTACTTCACCAAGAGGGTGGTGGGGGTGTGGTATCTCTTCCCTTAGAGGCTACTGGGACTGTGGAATATCACTCAGAGCAAGGTGGGTGTGTGGAATTTTACTAAGTGTGAGGTGGGGTATGGAATTACACTCCGAGACTGGTGGGAGAGTGGAATTTCACTCAGAGGGAGTTAGGAGTGAGGAACTTCACTATGTGGGTTGTGGCAGTGTGCAGACTCACACAGAGAGACGTGATAATGTTGAATATTTCTCAGTGGGTGGTTGGAGTGTGGAATCGCACTCAGTCGGTGGTGGGAGTGTGGTATTTCTTCATTCCGAGAGTGGTGGGAGTGAGACATTTCACTCAGAGAGTGATGGGAGTGTGGAATGTCTCTCAGAGGGTAGTGGGGTATAGAAGGTCACTCATAGCATGGTGGGGGTGTAGGATTTCACCCTAAGGCTGGTGAGAGTGTGGAATATCACTCAGAATTTGTTGGGGGTGTGGAATCTCTTTACTCAGAATGTGGTGGGAGTGTAGAATTTTATTCATAGGGTTGTGGGGTGTGGAAGTTCACTCAGAGTGTGGTGGTGGTGTGTCATTTTACTCAAAGGGTGGTGGGAGTGTCGAATTTCACTCAAAGTGTGATGAGACTGAGGAATTGGAATCAAGAGCATGGTGTGAGTGTGAGATTTCACGCAGAGTGTATTGGGTGTTTGGAATTACACTCAGAGGGTGGTGAGAGTGTGGAGTTTCTTCATTTGGAGGGTGGATGTGGTTTTTTCACTCAGAGGGTGGTGGGTGTGTGGTATCACTTCCGTTAGAGGGTGCTGGGAGTGTGGAACTTTACTCAGGGGCTGTGGGGGAGTGGAACTTCACTCATAGTGTTGTGAGAGTGTGGAATTTCATTCTCAGGGTGGTCGGGGTGTGGGCTTTCCCTTATATGGTGGTGGGAGTGTGGAATTTCACTCGGAAGATGGTGGGTTTGTGGACGTTCTTCACTGAAAAGATGTAGGGAAGGTGCAATTTCAGTCAGTGGGTACTGGGGGTGTGGAACCTCACAGAGTGTGGTGTGGGTGTGGAATCTGACTCAGAGTGTGGTAGGAATGTGAAATTTAACTCTGTGGGTGGTGGGGTGTGGCATTTCACTCAGTGTAGTGGGAGTGTGGTATGTCACTCAGAGGCTGGTGGGGTATAGAATCTTACTCTAAGGGTTGTGGGAGTGTGGTATTTCATTCAAAAAGTGGTGGGTGTGTGGAGTTCCACTCAGGACCATGGTGGGTATGTGGAATTTCACTGAGAGGGTGGTGGGGTGTGGAAATTCACTCGGTGTTAGGTGGGGTGTGGAATGTAACTCAGAGTGTGGTTGGAGTGTTTAATTTCACTTGGTGTTAGGTGGGCGTGTGCAATTTCACTCAGTGGGAAGTGGAAGTATGGAATTTCACTCAGAGTGTGGTTGGGTGTTGCAATTCACTCAGAGGGTGGTGGCGGTGTGGGATTTCACTCAGTGTCTTGGGAGTTAGGAAATACACTAAGAGGGTGGTGAGAGCGAGATATTCCTTCACTCACAGGGTCGTGGGAGTGTGAAGATTCACTCTGTTTATGGTTGGAGTGTGGAATTCCACTCAGAGGGTGGTGGGAGTGTGGGACTTCGCTCGGAGGGTAGTAGGGGTGTGGAATTACACAGGGTATGGTGAGGGTGCATCGTTTCACTAATATGTTGGTGGGAGTGTGGAATTTAACTCAGAAGGTGGTGGGGTTGTCAGGTTTCTTCACTCAGAGGGATGTGGGAGTGTGGAATTTCATTCAGTGTGTGGTAGGAGAGTGGATCTCCAGTCGGAGGGTGGTGGGAGTGTGGACGGTCACTCAGAGTGTGGTGGGGGTGTGGGTATTACTCAGAGGGTGGTGAGAGTGTGGTATTCCACTCAGAGGGCGTTGGAGGTGTGGTATTTCATTCAGATTGTGGTGGGAGTGTATAATTCTACTCAGAGTGTGGTGGGGATGTGGGATTTCATTCAGTGTCGTGGGAGTGTGTAATTAAACTCAGTGTTGTGGGAGAGTGGAATTGCACTTGGAAGATGGTGGGAGTGTGGAATTTCTTCACTCAGAAGGTGGTGGAAATGTGCACTTTCACAGTGTGTAGTGGGGTTGTGGAATGTCACTTAGAGGGTGATTGGAGTGTGGAATTTCACTCAGTGGGGAGTGAGAGTGTGGGATTTCACTCAGTGGGTGGTGCGAGTGTTGTATTTCGTCATTCAGAGGTTGGTTGGATTGTGTAATTTCTTCACTCAGAGGGTGGTAGGAATGTGCAATTTCACTCAGTGGGTGGTGGGGTGTGGAATGCCAATCAGAGGCTGGTGGGGGGTGTGGAATTTCACTGAGCGGGTGGTGAGGGTGTGGAATTTCATTCAGGATGGAGGTGGGGGTTTGGAATTTCACTGAGACAGTGGTGGGGGTGTGGAATTTCATTCGGTGTTATGCGGGGTGAGGAATTTCACTCAGAGGGTGATGGGGTGTGGTATCTCTTCTCTCATAGGGTGGTGGGAGTGTGGCATTTCTTCATTTAGAGGGTGATGGGAGTGTGAGCTTTCACTCAGAGGGAGGTGTATGTTGGAATTTCACTAAGTGGGTGGTGGGGATTGGAATTTCCCTCAGCGGCTGGTGGGAGTGTGGAATTTCACTTAGAGGGACGTGTGAGTGTAGAAATACACTCTGTGGATGGTTGGAGTGTGGATTTTCACTCAGTGGGTGGCGCAAGTGTTGAATGTCTTCATTCAGAGGTTGGTGGTAGTGTGGTATTCCACTCAGAGGGCATTGGAGGTGTGGTATTTCATTTAGATTGTGGTGGGAGTGTATAATTTTACTCAGAGTTTGGTGGGGGTGTGGGATTTCATTCAGTGTCATGCGAGTGTGTAATTTCACTCGAAAGATGATGGGTTTGTGAACGTTCTTCACTGAAAAGGTGCAGGGAATGTGTAATTTCACTCAGTGGGTGGTGGGGTGTGGCATTTCACTCAGTGTGGTGGGAGTGTGGAATGGTACTCAGAGGCTGGTGGGGTATAGAATCTTACTCTAAGGGTTGTGGGAGTGTGGTATTTCATTCAAAAGATGGTGGGTGTGTGGAGTTCCACTCAGGAAGGTGGTGGGTATGTGGAATTTCACTGAGAGGGTGGTGGGGTGTGGAAATTCACTCGGTGTTAGGTGGGCATGTGCAATTTCACTCAGTGGGAAGTGGAAGTATGGAAATTCACTCAGAGTGTGGTTGGGTGTTGAAATTCACTCAGAGGGTGGTGGCAGTGTGGGATCTCACTCAGAGTGATTTTGGAGGTTGGAATTACACTCAGAGGGTGGTGAAAGTGTGATATTTCACTCAGAGGGTGGTGGTAGTGTGGAAATTCACTCTATGGATGGCTGGAGTGTGGAATTTCACTCAGTGGGTGGTGCGAGTGTAGGACTTCATTCAGAGGTTGGTGGGAGTGTTGAATATCACAGAGTGCGGTTGAGTGTCGCAATTCAATCAGAGGGTGGTGGCGGTGTGGGATTTCACTCAGAGTGTCTTGGGAGATTGGAATTACACTCAGAGCGTGGTGAGAGTGTTGTATTTCTACATTCAGAGGTTGGTAGGAGTGTGCAATATCATTCAGAGTTTGGTTGGGTGTTGAAATTCATTCAGAGGGGGATGAGAGGGTGGTGGGAGTGTATAATTTTACTCACAGTTTGGTGGGGGTGTGGGATTTCACTCAGTGTCATGGGAGTGTGTAATTTCACACAGTGTTGTGGGAGTGTGGAATCGCACTTGGAAGATGGTGGGAGTGTGGAATGTCACTCAGAGGCTGGTGGGGTGTAGAATTTCACTCTAAGGGCTGTGGAGTATGGTATTTCACTCAAAGGTTGGTGGGTGTGTGGAGTTCTACTCAGAATGGTGGTGGGAGTGTGGAATTTCACTGAGAAGGTGATGGGGTGTGGAATTTCACTCGGTGTTAAGTGGGGTGTGGAGTTCCGCTCAGAACGGTGGTGGGAGTGTGGAATTTCACTGAGAAGGTGATGGGGTGTGGAATTTCACTCGGTGTTAAGTGGGGTGTGGAATTTCACTCGGAGGGTGGTTGGAGTGTTGAACTTCACACAGTGGGAGGTAAGAGTGTGGAATTTCACTCATTGGGAAGTGGCGGTGTGGGATTTCACTCAGAGTCTCTTGGGAGTTTGGAATTACACTCAGAGGGTGGTGAAAGTGTGATATTTCTTCACAGAGGGTGGTGGGAGTATGGAAATTCACTCTGTGGATGGATGGAGTGTGGCATTTCACTCAGTGGGTGGAGCGAGTGTTATATTTGTTCATTCAGAGGTTGGTGGGAGTGTGGAATGTCACTCAGAGTGTGGTTGGGTGTGAAAATTCACTCAGAGGGTGGTGGCGGTGTGGAATTTCACTCAGAGTGTCTTAAGAGTTTGGACTTACACTCATAGGGTGGTGAAAGTGTAATATTCCTTCACTCATTGGGTGTTAGGAAGTGAGATGGGAGTGTGAAATTTCACTCTGTGGAAGGTTGGAGTGCGTAATTTCACTCAGAGGGTAGTGGGAGTTGGCAATTTCACTCAGAGGGTGGTGGGAATGTGGGATGTCGCTCAGAGAATGGTGGGAGTGTGTAACTTCGCTCGGAGGTTAGTGATGTTGTGGAATTGAACTCAGGATGTGGTGGGTGTGCAGCGTTTCACTAATAGGGTGATGGGAGTGTGGAATTTCACTCAGAAGGTGGTGGGGGTGTTGGTTTTCTTCACTCAGAGGGATGTGAGAGTGTGGAAGTTCATTCAGTGTGTGGTAGGAGTGTGGATCTCCAGTTGGAGGGTGGTGGGAGGGTGGAAGTTCACTCAGAGTGTGGTGGGGTTGTGGGGTTTTACTCAGAGGGCAGTGGGCGTGTGGTATTCCACTCAGAGGGCGTTAGAGGTGTGATATTTCATTCAGATTGTGGTGCAAGTGTATAATTCTAAGAGTGTGGTGGGGTGGTGGATTTCACGCAGTGTCGTGGGAGTGTGTAATTGCACACAGTGTTGTGGGAGTGTGGAATCGCAATTGGAAGGTGGTGGGAGTGTGGAATATCTTCACTCAGAAGGTGGTGGGAATGTGCAATTTCACTCAGTGGGTAGTGGGGGTGAGGAATGTCACTCAGAGAGTGGTTGGAGTGTGGAATTTCACGAAGAGGGAAGTGGGAGTGTGGAAATTCACTCTGTGGATGTTTGGAGTGTGAGATTTCACTCAGAGTGTGGTGGGAGTGTGATATTTCTTCATTCAGAGGTTGGTGGAGTATGGAATATCACTCTGAGTGTGGTGGGAGTGTGGAATTCCACTCAGAAGGTAATGGTTGTGGAGGTTCACTCAGACAGCGGAGGGAGAGTGGAATTTCACTCAGAGTGTGGTGGGATTGTGGAATATCCACTCAGAGGGTGGTAGGCAATTGCAATTTCACTCAGTGGGTGGTGGGAGTGTGGAATGCCACTCAGAGGCTGGTCGGGTGTGGAACATCACTCTAAGGGTGTTGGGAGTGTGGTATTTTACTCAGAAGGTGGTGGGTGTGTGGCGTTCCACTCAGGACAGTGGTGGGTGAGGGGAATTTCACTGAGAGGGTGGTGGGGTGTGGAATGTCACTCAGAGTGTGGTTGGGGGTTGAAATTAACTCAGAGGATGGTGGCACAGTGGGATTTCACTCAGAGTGTCTTGGGAGATTGGACCTACACTCAGAGGGTGGTGAAAGTGTGATATTTCTTTCATTCAAAGGGTGATGGGAGTGTGGAATTTCACTCAGTGGGTGGTGCGAGTGTTGTATTTCTTCATTCAGCGGTTGGGGGGAGTGTTGAAATTCACTCAGAGTGTGGTGGCGGTTTGGTAGTTCACTCAGTGTCTTGGGAGTTTGGAATTACACTCAGAAGTTGGTGAGAGTGTGATATTCCATCACTCAGAGGGTGGTGGAAGTGTGGAAATTAACTCTGTGGATGGTTGAAGTGTGAAATTTCACTCAGTGGGTGGTGCGAGTGTTGTATTTCTTCATTCAGTGGTTGGTGGGATTGTGGAATTTCTTCACTCAGTGGGTGGTAGGAAAGTGGAATTTCACTCAGTGGGTGGTGGGGTGTGGAATGTCACTCAGATGCTGGTGGGGGGTGTGGAATTTCACTGAGAGGGGGGTGGTGAGGGTGTGGAATTTCATTCGGTGTTATGTGGGGTGAGAAATTTCACTCAGAGGGTGGTGGGGGTGTGGTGTTTCTTAATTTAGAGGGTGATGGGAGTGTGGGATTTCACTCAAAGGGAGGTGTGTGCGTGGAATTTCTCTGAGTGGTTGGGTTTGGAATTTCACTCTGAGGCAGGTGGGAGTGTGGCATTTCACTCGGAGAGAGTTTGGAGTGAAAAATTTCACTAAGGTGATTGTGGGAGTGTGGAAATTCACTCAGAGCGACGTGTGAGTGTAGAAATGCACTCCGTGGATGGTTGGAGTGTGGATTTTCACTCAGTGAGTGGTGCGAGTGTTGTATTTCTTCATTCAGAGGTTGGTGGGAGTGTGTAATTTCAATCAGAGGGTGGTTGGTGTGTTGAATTTCACTCAGTGGAAAGTGAGAGTGTGGTATTCCACTCATAGGGCATTGGAGGTGTGGTATTTCATTCAAATTGTGGTGGGAGTGTATAATTTTACTCACAGTTTGGTGGGGGTGTGGGATTTCACTCAGTGTCGTGGGAGTGTGTAATTAGACACAGTGTTGTGGGAGTGTGGAATCGCACTCGGAAGATGGTGGGAGTGTGGAATTTCACTCAGAGGCTGGTGGGGTGTAGAATTTCACTCTAAGTCTTGTGGGAGTGTGGTAGTTCAGTCAAAAGGTGGGTGTGTGGCATTCCACTCAGGACGGTGGTGGGTGTGTGGAATTTCACTGAGAGGATGGTGGGGTGTTGAATTTCACTCGGTGCTAGGTGGGGTGTGGAATGTCACTCGGAGGGTGGTTGGAGTGTTGAATTCACTCGGTTTTAGGTGGGAGTGTGCAATTTCACTCAGTTGGAAGTGGAAGTGTGGAATTTCACTCAGAGTATGGTGGGTGTTGAAATTCACTCAGAGGGTGGTGGCGGTGTGTAATCTCACTCAGAGTGTTTTTGGAGGTTGGAATTACACTCAGAGGGTGGTGAAAGTGTGATATTTCTTCACTCAGATGGTGGTGGGAGTGTGGAAATTCACTCTGTGGATGATTGGAGTGTGGCATTTCACTTAGTGGGTGGTGCAAGTGTTGTATTTCTTCACTCAGAGGTTGGGGGAATGTGGAATATCACTCAGAGTGTCTTGGGAGTATGGAATTACACTCAGTGGGTGGTGCGAGTGTAGTTCTTCATTCAGAGGTTGGTGGGAGTGTTGAATATCACTCAGAGTGCGGTTGGGTGTTGCAATTCACTTCGAAGGTGGTGGTGGTGTGGGATTTCACTCAGAGTGTGGTGGGAGCATGGGATTTTGCTCAAAGGGTGGTGGGAGTGTGGAACCGCTCGGAGGGTAGTAGTGGTGTGGAATTGCACTCTGCGTGTGGTGGGGGTGCAGCGTTTCATTAATAGGGTGGTGGGAGTGTGGAATTTCACTCAGAAGGTGGGGGGTGTCAGGTTTCTTCACTCAGAGGGATGTGGGAGTGTGGAATTTCATTCAGTGTGTGCTAGGAGTGTGGATCTCCAGTCGGAGGGTGGTGGGAGTGTTGGGTTTTACTCAGAGTGTGGTGAGAGTGTGGTATTCCACTCAAGGGGATTGGAAGTGTGGTATTTCATTCAGATTGTGGTGGGAGTATACACAGTGTTGTGGGAGTGTGTAATCGCACTCGGAAGATGGAGGTACTGTGGAATTTCTTCACTCAGAAGGTGGTGGGAATGTGCAATTTCACTCAGAGGGTGGTTGGAGTGTGGAATTTCACAAAGAGAGAAGTGGGAGTGTGGAAATTCACTGTGGATGGTTGGAGTATGGGATTTCACTCGGAGTGTGGTGGGAGTGTGGAATTTCACACAGAAGGTGGTGGGGTGTGGCATTTTTTAACTCAGAGAGACTTCGGAGGGTGGAATTTTACTCAGTGGGTGATGGGATTTTGCATTTGCAATCAGTGGGTGGTAGGGGTGTCGAATGTCACTCAGAGGGTGTTGAAGGTGTGGAATTTCACTCAAAGTGTGGTGGGAGTGTGGTATTTCACTCAAAAATTGTTGAGGAGTGTGAAACTTCACTCAGGAGGGCGGAGGGAGAGTGGAATTTCACTAATGGGGTGGAATTTCACTCGGTGTTTGGTTGGGCATGGAATTTCACTCAGAGTGTGGTGGATGTGTGGTATTTCATCAGTCAGAGGGTGGTGGGAGTGTGGCATTTCTACATTTAGAGGGTGATAGGTGTGTGAAATTGCACTCAGAGGGAGGTGGGTGTGTGGAATTTCACTCAGAGGGAGTTCAGAGTGAAGGACTTCACCAAGTGGATGATGGGAGTGTGAACAGTCACTCAGAGGAACGTGGGAGTATAGAAATTCACTCTGTGGATGGTTGGAGTGTGAGATTTCACTCAGTGGGTGGTGGGAATGTTGTATTTCATTCAGAGGTTGGTGTGAGTGCGGAATATCACTCAGAGGGTGGTGAGAGTGTGGAAGTTCACTAAGAGTGTAGGGGTGTGTGGAGGTTCACTCATAGAGTGGTGGGGTTGTAGAATTACACTCTGCGGGTGGTGGGAGTGTGGGATTTCACTCAGAAGGTGGTGGAGGTGTGGTATATTTTCACTCAGAGAGTGTTGGGAAGGTTGCATTTCACTCAGTGGGTGGTGGGAGTGTGGCATATAACTCAGAGGGTTGTGCGGGTGTGGAATTTCACTCAGGAAGTGGAGGGAGTGTGGGATTCAGGGTGTGTTGGGTGTTTGGAATTACACTCAGAGGGTGGTGAGAGTGTGGAGTTTCTTAACTCAGAGGGTGGTTGTGGCGTGGTCTTTCTTCACTCAGAGGGGGGTGGGGGTGTAGTATCTCTTCCGTTAGAGGGTGCTGGGAGTGTGGAATTTCACTCAGGGGCTGTGGGGGAGTGGAACTTCACTCATAGTGTTGTGAGAGTGTGGAATTTCATTCACAGGGTGGTCGGTGTGTGGGGTGTAACTTATATGGTGGTGGGAGTGTGGAATGTCACTCGGAAGATGGTGGGTTTGTGGACGTTCTTCATTCAAAAGGTGCAGGGAAGGTGCAATTTCACTCAGTGGGTGCTGCGGGTGTGGAATTTAACAAAGAGGGTGGTGGTATTGGGGAATTTCTTCACTCAGAGGGTGGTAGGAATGTGCAATTTAACTCAGTGGGTGGTGGGGTGTGGAATGTCACTCAGAGGCTGGTGGGGGTGTGGAATTTCACTCAGGACAGATGTGCATGTGTGGAATTTCACTGAGAGTTTGGTGGGGGTGTGGAGTTTGATTTGGTGTTATGTAGGGTGAGGAATATCATTCAGAGAGTGATGGGGTGTGGTATTTTTTCACTCAGAGATAGTGGGGGTGTGGCTTTTCTTCATTTAGAGGCTGATGGGAGTGTGGGATTTCACTCAGAGGGAGGTGTGTGTGGAATTTCACTAAGTGAGTGGTGGGGTTTGGAATTTCACTCTGAGGCTGGTGGGAGTATGGAATTTCACTCAGAGAGACTTCGGAGTGATGAATTTCACTACGTGGATGGTGGGAGTGTGGAAATCCACTCAGACGGACGTGTGAGTGTAGAAATGCACTCTGTGGATGATTGGAGTGTGTATTTTCACTCAGAGGGTTTTGGGAGTGTGGAAGTTCGCTCAGAGTGTAGGGATGTATGGATGTTCACTCACAGAATGGTGGTGGTGTAGGATTACACTCAGAGGGTGGTAGGAGTGTGGAATGTCACACGGAACTTAACATCCCGGGGTATACAATATTTAGGAGGGATCGGCAAGAAAGAAAAAAGGGGGTGGGGTAGTATTGATGGTGAGAGAAGGGACCGACACGATTGACAGGAAGCATATTAACTCAGAAGATGCGGAATCTATATGGGTAGAACTGAGGAATAGCAAGGGGCGGAAAATGTTAGTGGGGGTGGTATAAAGGCATCCAAATAGTAGTGTAGAGGTGAGGGAAGGCATTAAAAGAGAAATTAGAAAAGTGTGCAATAAGGGAACAGCTGTCATCATGGGAGACTTCAATTTGCATATAGATTGGACTAGTCAAATTGGTAAAAATACTGAGGAGGAGGAATTCCTTGAATGTTTATGGGATGGTTATCTAGACCAATATGTCGACAAACCAACTCGGGAGCAGGCCATTTTAGATTGGGTATTATGCAATGATAAGGAGCTAATCAACAATCTTGTTGTACGAGGCCCTTTGGGTAGGAGCGATCACAATATGATTGAATTCTCACTCGACATGGAGAGTGATAAAATTAAAACCGAGACTAAGGTCCTGAATTTAAATAAAGGGAATTATGATGGTATGAGACGGGAGTTGAATAAGATTGATTGGGTGGTGTTTATGGGGGAGTTGACTGTGTATAGACAATGGAAAGCATTCACAGATCTAATGGAGAAATTGCAAAAACCATTTATACCGGTTTGGCATAAAAATAAACCAAAAAAGGTAACTCAACCGTGGATAACAAGGGAAATTAGAGACAGCATTAGGTCCAAAGAGAGAGCATATCAATTGGCCAAAAAAAGTACCACAACCGAAGACTGGGAGCAGTTCAAGATGCACCAAAGGAGGACAAAGGGATTAATCAAGAGAGCAAAAATAAATTACGAAAATAAGCTTGCGGCAAATATAAAAACCGACTGCAAAAGCTTTTATAAATATGTCAAGAGGAAAAGATTGGTGAAATCCAGAGTAGGTCCTTTGCAGTCGGAATCAAGGGAATATATAATGGGGAATAAGGAAATGGCAGACCAATTAAATTCTTACTTTAGTTCTGTTTTTACAAGAACTAAGGAGACTAATGCAAGGGAGGAACTGAAAGAAATCAGTATCTCTAAGGACATGGTCTTGGGGAAATTGATGGGATTTAAGGCAGATAAATCCCAAGGGCCTGATAATCTACATCCTAGGGTACTTAAGGAAGTGGCCATTCAGATAGCAGATGCTTTAAGAATTATTTTCCAGAACTCGATAGACTCAGGATCAGTACCCATGGATCGGAGGGTAGCTAATGTTACCCCACTATTTAAAAAGGGGGGTAGAGAAAAAGCGGGGAATTATAGGCCGGTGAGCCTTACATCAGTAGTGGGCAAAATGATGGAATCCATTATTAAGGATGTAATAGCGGAGCATATGACTAGCAGAGAAGGGATCAGATGGAGTCAACATGGATTTACAAAAGGTAAATCGTGCTTGACAAATCTATTAGAATTCTTTGAGATGGTGACAGGTGAAATAGATGGGGGAGAGCCAGTGGATGTGGTGTACCTGGACTTCCAAAAGGCCTTCGATAAGGTCCCGCATAAACGACTGGCTTCCAAAATCAAGGCTCATGGGATTGGGGGCAAAGTATTGATATGGATTGAGAACTAGCTGGCAGGTAGAAGACAGAGAGTTGGGATAAATGGCTCATTTTCTGAGTGGCAGGCGGTGACCAGTGGGGTGCCACAGGGATCTGTACTGGGACCCCAGCTGTTCACAATTTACATTAATGATCTGGATGAGGGGATTGGATGTAATATCTCCAAATTTGCAGATGACACTAAGCTAGGAGGGGTTGTGTGCACGGAAGAGGGGGTCAGGAAGCTCCAGTGTGATTTGGATAAATTGAGGGACTGGGCAGATACATGGCAAATGCACTACAATGTGGATAAATGTGAGGTTATCCACTTTGGTAATACAAACCGGAGGGCAGATTATTATTTGAATGGCAATAGATTAAGAGATGGGGAAGTACCTAGGGGTACTTGTACACCAGTCTCTGAAGGCGAGCATGCAGGTACAGCAGGCGGTTAAAAAGGCAAATGGTATGTTGGCCTTCATATCAAGAGGGTTTGAGTATAGGAACAAGGATACCTTACTGCAGCTGTACAGGGCCTTGGTGAGACCCCACCTGGAGTATTGTGTACAGTTTTGGTCACCTTATCTAAGGAACCCTTCTCCATTAACAATGGCATGAAGCAAGGCTGTGTTCTCGCACCAACCCTCTTTTCAATCTTCTTCAGCATGATGCTGAACCAAGCCATGAAAGACCCCAACAATGAAGACGCTGTTTACATCCGGTACCGCACGGATGGCAGTCTCTTCAATCTGAGGCGCCTGCAAGCTCACACCAAGACACAAGAGAAACTTGTCCGTGAACTACTCTTTGCAGACGATGCCGCTTTAGTTGCCCATTCAGAGCCAGCTCTTCAGCGCTTGACGTCCTGCTTTGCGGAAACTGCCAAAATGTTTGGCCTGGAAGTCAGCCTGAAGAAATCTGAGGTCCTCCATCAGCCAGCTCCCCACCATGACTACCAGCCCCCCCACATCTCCATCGGGCACACAAAACTCAAAACGGTCAACCAGTTTATCTATCTCGGCTGCACCATTTCATCAGATGCAAGGATCGACAATGAGATAGACAACAGACTCGCCAAGGCAAATAGCGCCTTTGGAAGACTACACAAAAGAGTCTGGAAAAACAACCAACTGAAAAACCTCACAAAGATAAGCGTATACAGAGCCGTTGTCATACCCACACTCCTGTTCGGCTCTGAATCATGGGTCCTCTACCGGCATCACCTACGGCTCCTAGAACGCTTCCACCAGCGTTGTCTCCGCTCCATCCTCAACATCCATTGGAGCGCTTTCATCCCTAATGTCGAAGTACTCGAGATGGCAGAGGTCGACAGCATCGAGTCCACGCTGCTGAAGATCCAGCTGCGCTGGATGGGTCACGTTTCCAGAATGGAGGACCATCGCCTTCCCAAGATCGTGTTATATGGCAAGCTCTCCACTGGCCACCGTGACAGAGGTGCACCAAAGAAGAGGTACAAGGACTGCCTAAAGAAATCTCTTGGTGCCTGCCACATTGACCACCGCCAGTGGGCTGATATCGCCTCAAACCGTGCATCTTGGCGCCTCACAGTTTGGCGGGCAGCAACCTCCTTTGAAGAAGACCGCAGAGCCCACCTCACTGACAAAAGGCAAAGGAGGAAAAACCCAACACCCAACCCCAACCAACCAATTTTCCCCTGCAGCCGCTGCAACCGTGTCTGCCTGTCCCGCATCGGACTTGTCAGCCACAAACGAGCCTGCAGCTGACGTGGACTTTTACCCCCTCCATAAATCTTCGTCCGCGAAGCCAAGCCAAAGGATCTAAGGAAGGATGTTCTTGCAATGGAGGGAGTGCAGAGGCGATTCACCAGGCTGATACCTGGAATGGCAGGAATGACTTATGAGGAAAGATTGCGCAAATTGGGATTGTACTCCCTGGAGTTTAGAAGATTGAGAGGGGATCTCATAGAGACATATAAAATTCTGCAGGACTGGACAGAATGGATGCGGATGGGATGTTTCCAATGATGGGAAAATACAGAACCCGTGGCCATGGTTTGAGGATAATAGGCAAACCATTTAGGACCGAGATGAGGAGGAATTTCTTTACCCAGAGGGTGGTGAATCTGTGGAATTCATTGCCACAGAGGGCAGTAGAGGCAGGTTCATTAAATATATTTAAGAGGGAATTAGATCTATTTCTTCAGTATAAGGGTATTAAAGGTTACGGAGAGAAGGCGGGGACGGGGTACTGAACTTTAAGATCAGCCATGAACTCGTTGAATGGCGGAGCAGGCTCGAAGGGTCGAATGACCTACTCCTGCTCCTATCTTCTATGTTTCTATGTTTCTATGTTTCTCTGGAAGGTGGTGGGGTTTGGAATTTCTTCAATCAGAGCGTGTTGGGTGGGTTGAAATTCACTCGGTGGTGCATGTGGAATCTCACTCAGAGGGTTGTACGTGTGTGGAATTTCACTCAGGAAGTGGAAGGAGTGAGGAATTTCACTTAGAGGGAGGTGGGGGTGTGGAGCTTTACACAAAGGGTGGTGGGAGTTTGGAATTTCACTCGAAGTATGGTGGGACCGAGGATTTGCACTCAAGAGCGTGGTGTAAGTGTGGGATTTCACTCAGAATGTGTTGGGTGTTTGGAATTACACTCAGAGGGTAGTGAGTGTGTGGAATATCTTCATTCAGAGGGTGGTTAGGGTGTGGTATTTCTTCACTCAGAGGGTGATATAGGTGTAGTATCTCTGCCCTTAGAGGGTGCTGGGAGAATGGAATTTTACTTAGTGTGTGGTCGGGTGTGAAATTACACTCAGAGGCTGGTGAGAGAGTGAAATTTCACAGAGAGAGTTCTGAGTGTGGAACTTCACTATGTGGGTTGTGGGAGTGTGGAGACTCACTCAGAGAGACGTGGTAGTGTCAAATTTCACTCAGTGGGAGGTTGGAGTCTGGAATTGCACTCAGTCGGTAGTGTGGATGTGGTATTTCTTCATTCCGAGGGTGGTGGGAGTGAGACATTTCATTCAGAGGGTGGTGGGAGTGTGGAATTCCACTCAGAGGGGAGTGGGGGTGCAGAAGGTCACTCATAGCGTGGTGGGGATATAGAGTTTCATTCAGAGGGAAATGTGAGTATGGAATTTCACTCTGTGTGTAGTTGGAGTGTGGACTTTCACACAGTGGGTAGTGCGAGTGTTGTATTTCTTCATTCATAGGTTGGTGAGTATGTGGAATATCACTCAGAGTGTGGTGGGAGTGTTGAATTTCACTCAGAAGGTAATTGGGGTGTAGTAGGTCACTCATAGATTGGTGGGGGTGTAGTATTTCACTCCAGGGTTGGTAAGAGTGTGGAAATTCACTCAGAATTTGTTGGGGGGTGTGGAATCTCTTTACTCAGAGTGTTGTGGGAGTGTGGAATTTCACTTCAGAAGTGGAAGGAGTGTGGAATTTCACTCAGGAGGTGGTGGGAGTGTGGAATTCTTTCACTCAGAGCGTGCTGGGTGGGTTGAAATTCACTCAGTGTGTGGTGGGAGTGTGGAATATCCCTCAGAGGGTTGGGCGAGTGTGGAATTTCACTCAGGAAGTGGAGGTAGTGATGAATTTCACTCATAGTGTGGTGGGGGTGTGGAGTTTACGCAAAGGGTGGTGAGAGTTTAGAATTTCATTCGAAGTATGGTGGGACTGAAGAATTGCACTCAATGGCGTGGTGTGAGTGTGGGATTTCACTCAGAGCGTGTTGAGTGTTTGGAATTGCACTCAGAGCGTGGTGAGAGTGTGATGCTTCTTCACTCAGTGGGTGGTGGGGTGTTGAATTTCACTCTGAGTTTGGTGGGAGTGCGGAATTTAACTCAGAGGGAATTTGGAGTGAGGGATTTCACTTAGACCGACGAGTGAGTGTGGAATTACACTCAGAGTGAGTTCAGAGTGTGGGATGCCACTCAGAGCAATGTGGGAGTGTGAAATTGCACACAGTGGGTGTTTGGAATGTATAATTTTACTCAGTGTGTGGTCGCAGTGTGGTATTTCTTCATTCATAGTATCGTGGAAATTTCAAAATTCACTTGGAGGTTCACTCGTAAAGTGGTGGGGTGTATAAATCTACTCAGAGGGTGATGTGAGTGTGGAATTTCACCCAGGAAGTGGTGGGAGTGTGGAATTTTACTAAGTGTGTGGTGGGGTGTGGAATTACATACAGAGGCTGGTGAGAGAGTGGAATTTCACTTGGAGAGAGTTCTGAGTGTGGAACTTCACTATGTGGGTTGTGGGAGTGTGGAGACTCAATCAGAGAGACGTGGTAGTGTTGAATTTTACTCAGTGGGTGGTTGAAGTCTGGAATTGGAGTGTGGATGTGGTATTTCTTCATTCTGAGGGTGGTGGGAGTGAGACATTTCATTCAGAGGGTGGTCGGAGTGTGAAATTCCACTCAGAGGGTAAGGGGTGTGTAGGTTCACTCAGACGGTGGTGGGAGTGTTGAATTTCACACAGATGGTGGTGGGGGTGTGGCATTTTTTAACAGAGAGACTTCGGAGGGTGGAATTTTACTCAGTGGGTGGTGGGATTGTGCATTTGCAGTCAATGGGTGGTGGGGGTGTCGAATGTCACTCAGAGGGTGGTGCAGGTGTGGAATTTCACTCGGTGTTTGGTTGGGGCGTAGACTTTCACTCAGAGTGTGGTGGATGTGTGGTATTTCGTCAACCAGAGGGTGGTGGGAGAGTGGCATTTTTCCATTTAGAGGATGATAGGTGTGTGGAATATCCATCAGCAGGTTGTCCGGGTGTGGGATTTCACTCAGGAAGTGGAGGGAGTGAGGAATTTTACTCAGTGGGTGATGGGATTTGCAATCAGTGGGTGGTAGGGGTGTCGAATGTCACTCAAAGGGTGTTGAAGGTGTGGAATTTCACTCAAAGTGTGGTGGGAGTGTGGTATTTCACTCAAAAATTGTTGGGGAGTGTGAAACTTCAATCAGGAGGGCGGAGGGAGAGTGGAATTTCACTAATGGGGTGGAATTTCACTCGGTGTTTGGTTGGGCATGGAATTTCACTCAGAGTGTGGTGGATGTGTGGTATTTCATCAGTCAGAGGGTGGTGGGAGTGTGGCATTTCTACATTTAGAGGGTGATAGGTGTGTGAAATTGCACTCAGAGGGAGGTGGGTGTGTGGAATTTCACTCAGAGGGAGTTCAGAGTGAAGGACTTCACCAAGTGGATGATGGGAGTGTGAACAGTCACTCAGAGGAACATGGGAGTATAGAAATTCACTCTGTGGATGGTTGGAGTGTGAGATTTCACTCAGTGGGTGGTGGGAATGTTGTATTTCATTCAGAGGTTGGTGTGAGTGTGGAATATCACTCAGAGGGTGGTGGGAGTGTGGAAGTTCACTAAGAGTGTTGGGGTGTGTGGAGGTTCACTCATAGAGTGGTGGGGTTGTAGAATTACACTCTGCGGGTGGTAGGGGTGTGGGATTTCACTCAGAAGGTGGTGGAGGTGTGGTATATTTTCACTCAGAGAGTGTTGGGAAGGTTGCATTTCACTCAGTGGGTGGTGGGAGTGTGGCATATAACTCAGAGGGTTGTGCGGGTGTGGAATTTCACTCAGGAAGTGGAGGGAGTGTGGTGGGGGTGTGGAAATACACTCAGAGGGTGGTAAGAGTGTGGAATATCTTCATTCAGAGGGTGGTTTTCGTGTGGTTTTTCTTACTCAGAGTGTGGTGTGGGTGTGGTATCTCTTCCCTTAGAGGCTGCTGGGAGTATGCAATATCATTCAGACCGAGGTGGGTGTGTGGAATTGTACTAAGTTTGTGGTGGGGTATGGAATTACACTCAAAGACTGGTGGGAGAGTGGAATTTCACTCAGAGGGAGTTAGGAGTGAGGAGATTCACTATGTGGGTTGTGGGAGTTTGCAGACTCACTCAGAGAGACATAGTAGTGTCGAATATCACTCAGTGGGTGGTTGGAGTACTGAATTGCTCTCAGTCGGTGGTGGAAGTGTGGTATTTCTTCATTGCGAGAGTGGTGGGAGTTAGACATTTAACTCAGAGGGTGGTGGGAGTGTGGAATTTCACTCAGAGTGTAGTTGGGGTGTAGAAGATCACTCATAGTGTGGTGGGGGTGTAGGATTTCACTCCAGGGTTGGTGAGAGTGTGGAATTTCACTCTGAATTTGTTCGGGGTTTGGAATCCCTTTACTCAGAGTGTGGTGGGAATGTTGAATTTCAGTCAGTAGGTTGTGGGAGTGTGAGATTTCACTTCGTAAGTGGAGGGAGTGTGGATTTCTATTCAGAAGGTGGTGGGGTGTGGCATTTTTTAACTCAGAGAAACTTCGGAGGGTTGAAATTTACTCAGTGGGTGGTGGGATTGTGCATTTGCAGTCAGTGGGTGATAGGGGTGTCGAGTGTGGAAGTTCACTAAGAGTGTAGGGGTGTGTGGAGGTTCACTCATAGAGTGGTGGGGTTGAAGAATTACACTCTGAGGGTGGTGGGAGTGTGGGATTTCACTCAGAAGGTGGTGGGGATGTGAAATATTTTCACTCAGAGAGTGTTGGGAGGGTGAAATTTCATAGTGTGTGGTGGGAGTGTGAAATATCACTCAGAAGGTTGTGCGGGTGTGGAATTTCAATCAGGAAGTGAAGGGAGTGTGGGATTTCACTCAGAGTGTGTTGGGTGTTTGTAATTACACTAAGAGCATGGTGAGAATGTGGAGTTTCTTGACTCAGAGGGTGGTTGTGGTGTGGTCTTTCTTCACTCAGAATGGGGTGGGGGTTGGCATCTCTTCCGTCAGAGGGTGCTGGGAGTGTGGAATTTCACTCAGGGGCTGTGGGGGAGTGGAACTTCACTCATAGTATTGTGAGAGTGTGGAATTTCATTCACAGGGTGGTCGGGGTGTGGGCTTTCACTTATATGGTGGTGGGAGTGTGGATTTCACTCGGAAGATGGTGGGTTTGTGGACGTTCTTCACTGAAAAGGTGCAGGGAAGTTGCAATTTCAGTCAGTGGGTGATGGGGGTGTCGAATATCTCTCAGAGGGTGGTGAAGGTGTGGAAGTTCACTCAAAATGTGGTGGGGAGTGTGGAATTTCACTCAGGACGGCGGAGGGAGAGTGGAATTTCACTGACGGGATGGTGGCGGTATGGAATTTCACTCAGTGTTTGGTTAGGGCGTGGAATTTCACTCAGAGTGTGGTGGATGTGTGTATTTTGTCAGTCAGAGGGTAGTGGGAGAGTGGCATTTCTACATTTAGAGGGTGATAGGTGTGTGAAATTGCACTCAGAGGGAGGTGGGTGTGTGGAATTTCACTAAGTGGGTGGTGGGTTGTGGAATTTCACTCAGAGGGAGTTCGGAGTGAAGGATTTCACCAAGTGGATGGTCGGAGTGTGAACAGTCACTCAGAGGGACGTGGGAGTGTAGAAATTCACTCCGTGGATGGTTGGAGTGTGGGATTTCATTCGGTGGATGGTGGGAATGTTGTATTTCATTCAGAGGTTGGTGTGAGTGTGGAATATCACTCAGAGGGTGGTGGGAGTGTGGAAGTTCACTAAGAGTATAGGGGTGTGTGGAGGTTCACTCATAGAGTGGTGGGGTTGTAGAATTACACTCTGAGGGTGGTGGGATTGTGGGATTTCACTCAGAAGGTGGTGGGGATGTGTAATATTTTCACTCAGAGTGTTGGGAGGGTGGAATTTCACTCAGTGTGTCGTGCGAGAGTGAAATATCACTCAGAAGATTGTGCGGGTGTGGAATTTCAATCAGGAAGTGAAGGGAGTATGGGATTTCACTCAGAGTGTGTTTGGTGTTTGTAATTACACTAAGAGGTTGTGAGAGTGTGGAGTTTCTTGACTCAGAGGGTGGTTGTGGTGTGGTCTTTCTTCACTCAGAATGGGGTGGGGGTTGGTATCTCTTCTGTCAGAGGGTGCTGGGAGTGTGGAATTTCACTCAGGGGCTGTGGGGGGAGTGGAACTTCACTCATAGTATTGTGAGAATGTGGAATTTCATTCACAGGGTGGTCGGGGTGTGGGCTTTCATTATATGGTGGTGGGAGTGTGGATTTCACTCGGAAGGTGGTGGAGGTGTGGTATATTTTCACTCAGGGAGTGTTGGGAAGGTTGCATTTCAGTCAGTGGGTGCTGGGGGTGTGGAACGTCACTCAGAGTGTGGTGCGGATGTGATATTTAATTCAGAGGGTGGTGGGATTGTGGAATTTCTTCCCTCAGAGGGTGGTAGGAATTTGCAGTTTACTCAGTGGGTAGTTTGAGTGTGGAATGTCACTCAGAGGCTGGTAGGGTGTGGAACATCACTCTAAGGATGGTGGGAGTGTAGTATTTCACTCAAAATGTGGTGGGTCTGTGGAGTTCTACTCAGGATGGTGGTTGGTGTGTGGAGTTCCACTCAGTGTTAGGTGGGGTGTGGAATTTCACTCAGAGGGTGATGGGAGTGTGGAATATCACTCAGAGTGTCTTGGGAGTTTGGAAATACTCTCAAAGGGTGTTGAGTGTGTGATATTCTTTCATGCACAGGGTGTGTGAAGATTCACTCTGTGGATGGGGATTGAAATTAACTCAGAGGATAGTGGCGCAGTGGGATTTCACTCAGAGTGTCTTGGGAGTTTTGAATTACACTCAGAGGGTGGTGAAAGTGTGATATTCCTTCACTCAGAGGGTGATGGGAGAGTCTGAATTCACTCTGTGGATGGTTGGAGTGTGGGACTTCACTCAGAGTGTCTTGGGAGTTTGGAATTACACTCAGAGGGTGGTGAGAGTGTGATATTCCTTCACTCAGAGGGTGTTGGGAGTGTGGAATATCACTCAGAGTTTGGTTGGGTGTTGAAATTCACTCAGAGGGTGGTGGCGGTGTGGGATTTCACTCAGAGTATTTTGGGAGTTTGGAATTACACTCAGAGGGTGGTGAAAGTGTGATATTTCTTCATTCAGAGGGTGACGTGAATATGGAACTTCACTCTGTGGATGGTTGGAGTGTGGAATTTCACTCAGTGGGTGGTGCAAGTGTGGTATTTCTTCATTCAGAGGTTGGGGGAGTGTGGAATAACACTCAGAGTTTGGTTGGGTGTTGAAATTCACTCAGAGGGGGATGAGAGTGTGGGATGTCACTCAGAGTGTCTTAGGAGTTAGGAAATACACTCAGAGGGTGGTGAGAGTATGATATTCCTTCACTCACAGGTGGGAGTGTGCATCTCCAGTCAGAGGGTGGTGGGAGTGTGGAAGTTCACTCAGAGTGTGGTGGGGATGTGGGGTTTTACTCGGAGGGTGGTGAGAGTGTTGTATTCCACTCAGAGGGCGTTGGAGGTGTGGTATTTCATTCAGATTGTAGTGGGAGTGCAGAATTTTACTCAGAGTGTGGTGGGAGTGTGGAATCGCCTTCGGAAGATGGTGGCAGTGTGGAATTACTTCACTCAGAAGGTGGTGGGAATGTGCAATTTCACTCAGTGGCTAGTGGTGTGTGGAATATCACTCAGACGGTGGTTGCAGTGTGGAATTTTACTCAGTGGGTGGTGCGAGTGTTGTATTTCTTAATTCAGAGATTGGGGGAGTGTGGAATATCACTCAGAGTGTTGATGGGTGTTGTAATTCAATCAGAGGATGGTGGCGATGTGGGATTTCACTCAGAGAGTCTTGGGAGTTTGGAATTACACTCAGAGGGTGGAGAGAGTGTGATATTCCTTCACTCAGAGTGTGGTGGGAGTGTGGAAATTCACTCTGTGGATGGTTGGAGTGCAGAATTTCGCTCAAGGGTAGTGGGAATGGGCAATTTCACTCAGAAGGTGGTGGGGTTGTCGTGTTTCTTCACTCAGAGGGATGTGGGAGTGTGGAATTTCATTCAGTGGGTGTAGGAGAGTGGATCTCCAGTCGGACGGTGGTGGAAGTGTGTAAGTTCACTCAGAGTGTGGTGGGGGTGTGGAATATTTCTCAAAGGGTGGTGAGAGTGTTGTATTCCACTCAGAGGGCATTGGAGGTATGGTATGACATTCAGATTGTGGTGGGAGTGTATAATTGTACTCAGAGTTTGGTGGGGGTGTGAGATTTCACCCAGTGTCGTGGGAGTGTGTAATTACACACAGTGCTGTGGGAGTGTGGAATTGCACTCAGAAGATGGTGGGAGTGTGGAATGTCACTCAGAGGCTAGTGGAGTGTAGAATTTCACTCTAAGGGTTGTGGGAGTGTGGTATTTCACTCAATAGGTGGTGGGTGTGTGGAGTTCCACTCAGGACTGTGGTGGGTGTGAGGTATTTCACTGAGAGGGTGGTGGGTTGTGCAATTATACTCGGTGTTAGGTGGGGTGTGGAATTTCACTCAGAGGTTGGTTGGAGTGTTGAATTTCACTCGGTGTTAGGTGGAAGTGTGGAATTTCATTCAGAGTGTGGTTGGGTGTTGAAATGTACTCAGAGTGTGGTGGTGGTGTGGGGTTTCACTCAGAGCATCTTGGGAGTTTGGAATTACACTCAGAGGGTGGTGGAAGTGTGATATTTCTTCACTCAGAGGGTGATGGGTGTGTGGAAATTCACTCTGTGAATGGTTGGAGTGTGGAATTACACTCAGTGGGTGGTGCAAGTGTTGTATTTCTTCATTCAGAGGTTGGTGGGAGTTTTGAATATCACTCAGAGTGCGATTGGGTGTTGCAATTCACTCAGAGGGTGGTGGCAGTGTGGGATTTCACTCAGAGTGTCTTGGGAGTTTGGAATTACACTCAGAGGGTGGGGAGAGGGTTGTATTTCTTCATTCAGATGTTGGTGCGAGTTTGGAATATCACTCAGAATTTGGTTGGGTGTTGAAATTCACTCAGAGGGTGTTGGCGGTGTGGGATTTCACGCAGAGTGTCTTGGGAGTTTGGAATTGCACTGAGAGGGTGGTGAGAGTGTGATATTCCTTCACTCAGAGGGTGATGGTAGTATGAATATTCATTCTGTGGATGTTTGGAGTGCAGAATTTCAATCAGAGGCTAGTGGGAATGGGAAATTTCACTCAGAGGATGGTGGGAGTGTGGAACTTCGCTCGGAGGGTAGTAGTTGATTGGATTTGCACTGAGAGTGTGGTTGGGGTGCAGCGTTTCACTTATTGGGTGGTGGGAGTGTGGAATTTCACTCAGAAGGTGGTGGGAGTGTGGACCTCCAGTCGGAGGGTGTTGGGAGTGTGGAAGTTCACTCAGAGTGTGGTGGGGGTGTGGGTATTACTCAGAGGGTGCTGAGAGTGTGGTATTCCACTCAGAGGGCATTGGAGGTGTGGGATTTCACTCAGAGAGTCTTGGGAGTTTGGAATTACACTCAGAGGGTGGTGAGAGTGTGATATTCCTTCTCTCAGAGTGTGGTGGGAGTGTGGAAATTCACTCTGTGGATGGTTGGAGTGTGGAATTTCACTCAGTGGGTGGAGTGAGTGTTGTATTTCTTAATTCAGAGATTGGGGGAGTGTGGAATATCACTCAGAGTGTTGATGGGTGTTGTAATTCACTCAGAGGGTGGTGGCGGTGTGGGATTTCACTCAGAGAGTCTTGGGAGTTTGGAATTACACTCAGAGGGTGGTGAGAGTGTGATATTCCTTCACTCAGAGTATGGTTGGAGTGTGGAATTTCACTCAGAGGGTAGAGGGATTTGACAATTTCACTCAGAAGGTGATGGGGGTATCGTGTTTCTTCACTCAGAGGGATGTGGGAATGTGGAATTTCATTCAGTGTGTGGTAGGAGAATGGATCTCCAGTCAGACAGTGGTGGAAGTGTGTAAGTTAACTCAGAGTGTGGTGGGGGTGTGGGATATTTCTCAAAGGGTGGTTAGAGTGTTGTATTCCACTCAGAGGGCATTGGAGGTGTGGTATGTCATTCAGATTGTGATGGGAGTGTATAATTTTACTCAGAGTTTGGTGGGGGTGTGAGATTTCACACAGTGTTGTGCGAGTGTGTAATTACACACCTCCTCACCCCCGGAATTGCACTCGGAAGATGGTGGGAGTGTGGAATGTCACTCAGAGGCTGGTGGGGTTTAGAATTTCGCTCTAAGGGTTGTGGGAGTGTGGTATTTCACTCAATAGGTGGTGGGTGTGAGGAATTTCACTGAGAGTGTGGTGGGTTGTGGAATTTCACTCGGTGTTAGGTGGAGTGAGGAATTTCACAAAGAGTTTGGTTGGGTGTTGAAATTCACTCAGAGGGTGGTGGTGGTGTGGGATTTCACTCAGAGCGTCGTGGGAGTTTGGAATTACACTCAGAGGGTGGTGAAAGTGTCATAATTCTTCACTCAGAGGGTGGTGGGTGTGTGTAAATTCACTCTGAGAATGGTTGGAGTGTGGAATTGCACTCAGTGAGTGTTGTATTTCTTCACTCAGCGGTTGGTAGGAGTGTGGAATATCACTCAGAGTGCGATTGGGTGTTGAAATTCACTCAGAGGGTGTTGACAGAGTGGGATTTCACTCAAGATGAGGTGGAACTATGGAATTTCACAGAGAGTGGTGGGGGTGTGGAAGTTCACTCAGAGGGAGGTGGGAGTATGAAATTTTACACAGCGGGTGGTGGGGGTGTGGGAATTTACTGATGGGTGGTGGAAGTGTGGAATTTCACTCAAGAAGATGGTGGAATTTCATTGAGAGGGTGGTGGGAGTGTGGAATTTCACAGTGGGTGGTGGGGGTGTGGTATTTCTTCATTGGAGTGTAGTGGGAGTGTGGGATTTCACTCAGAGGGAGGTGGGAGTGTGGGATTTCACTCAGAGGGAGATGGGAGTGTGGTATTTCACTCAGTGTGTGGTGGGTATGGGATTTCACTCAGAGGGTTCTGGGAGTGTGGAATTTCACAGAGGGAGTTGGGAGTGTGGAATTTGACTAGGTTGGTGGAGGAAGTGTGGATTTTCACTCAGATGGTGGTGGGACTGTGGAATTTCACTCAGAGTGTAGGAGGGTGTGAAACTTCACTCAGATTGTGGTGGGAGTGAAGAATTTCACTCAGAGGGTAGGGAGGGTGCGAAAGTTCACTCAGAGAGTGGTGGGGTGTGGAAGTTCACTCAGAGAGTAGTGGGGTATAAAATGTCACTCGGAGTGTGGTGGGAGTTTGGAATTTCACTCAGAAGGTGTGGCGGGTGTGGAATTTCTTCACTCTGAGGTTGGTGAAAGAGTGGAATTTCGCTCAGTGGTTGGTGGGAGTGTGGAATGTCACTCAGAGGGTGGTGTGGGTGTGGAGTTTCACTCAGTGGGTGGTGCGTGTGTGGTATTTCACTCAGAGGGTGGTGCACGTGTGAAATTTCACTCGCAGTGTGATGGCAGTGTGGAATTCCATTCAGAAGTTGGTGAGGGTGTGGAAATTCACTCAGATGGTGGTGGGAGTGTGAAACATCACTCTGGAGGTGGTAGGGGTGTGGATATTCACTCAAAGGTTGGTGGAGTGTGGAATATCACTCAGAGTGCGGTTGGGTGTTGAAATTCACTCAGAGGGTGTTGATGGTGTGAGATTTCACTCAGGATGTGGTGGGACTATGGAATTTCACAGAGAGTGGTGGGGGTGTGGAAGTTCACTCAGAGGGTGGTGGCAGTGTGAAATTTAACTCAGCAGGTGGTGGGGGTGTGGGAATTTACTCATAGGATGGTGGAAGTGTTGAATTTCACTCAAGAGGATGGTGGGAGTGTGGAATTTCATTGAGAGGGTGGTGGGATTGTGAAATTTCACTGAGAGTGTGGTGGGTGTGTGGGATATTACTCAGAGGATTGTGAGAGTGTGGAATTCCACTCCGAGGGTGTTGGGGTGTGGTATTTCTTCACTCAGAGTGTGGTGTGTGTGTGGAATTTGACTCCGATGGTGGTGCGGGTGTGCAATTTCACATAGTGGGTGGTGAGAGTGTGGAATATCATCCAGTGGGTGGAGGCGGTGTGGGATTCCTTCAATCAGTGGGTGGTGGGTGTGTGAAATGTCACTCAGATGGTGGTGCGGGTCTGGAATTACACTCAGAGAGTGGTGGGAGTTTGGAAGTTCACTCAGAGGGTTGTGGTAGTGTGGAATTTGACTCAGACGGTGGTGGGCATGTGGAATTTCACTCAAAGGCTGGTGGAAGTGTGGTATTTCACTTGAAGGGTGGTGGGAGTGTGGAATTTCTGTGAGAGGGTTGTGGGAGTGTGAAACTTCACTCAGAGGGTGGAATTTCACAGAGGGTGGTGGAGGTGTAGCATTTGACTCAGAATGTGGTGGGAGTGTGGAATTTCACTCAGAAGGATGAGGGGGTGTGGAATTTCTTCACTCAGAGGGTGGTGGAAGTGTGGAATTTCACTCAGTGGGTGGTGAGAGTGTGGAATTTCTCTCAGAGGGTTTTGGGAATGTGGAATTTCACTCAGGATGTGGTGGGAGTATGGAATTTCACAGAGAGTGGTGGTGGTGTGGAAGTTCTCTTAGAGGGTGGTGGGAGTGTGGAAGTTCATTGAAGAGGATGCTCGGAGTGTGGAATTTCCTTGAGAGGATCGTTGGATTGTTGAATTTCACTGAGAGTGTGGTGGTTGTGTGGGATATTACTCAGAGGGTTGTGATTATGTGGAAATCCACTCTGACGATTTTGGGAGTATGGGATTTCACTCAGAGGGTAGGGAGGGTGTGTGTTCACTCAGAGAGTATTGGGGATGTGGATATTCACTCAGAGGGAAATGGGAGTGAGGAATTTCATTCAGAGGTTGGTAGTAGTATTGCATTTCATTCGGAAACCGGTGGGGGTGTGGCATTTCACTCAGAGGGTGGTGAGAGTGTGGAATGTCCTCACTCAGAGGGTGTTGGGAATGTATAATTTCACTCAGAGTGTGGTGGGGTTGTGGAATCTTACTCAGAGGGTGGTTGGGGTGTGCGAGTTCTTCACTCAAAGGATGGTGGGAGAGTGGAATGTCACTCAGAGGGTGGTGCGAGTGTGGGATGCCTTAACACAGTGAGTGGTGGGGTTGTGGATTTTAATTCAGAGTATGGTGGGTTTGTGGAATTTCACTCTGTGGGTGGTTGGGGTGTGGAATTTCACTCTGAGGGCGGTGGGAATATGGAATTTCACTTGGAGAGAGGTGGGAATCTGGAATTTCTCTCTGATTGTGGTGAGAATGTGGAATGTCACTCGAGGGTGGTGGGAATGTGACATTTCACTTAGTGAAATGGTGGTGGTGTGTGGCACTTCTCTCACAGGGTGTTGGGAGTGTAGAATTCAACTCTGAGGGTGGTTGGGGTATGGAATTACACTCTGAGGGAGATGGGAGTGAGGAATTTCACTTAGAGGGTGGTAGTAGTATTGTATTTCACTCAGAAGGCAGTGGGGGTGTGGCATTTCACTCAGAGGGTGGTGAGAGTGTGGAATTGCACTCAGAGCGATGCTGGGGTGTGAACCTTCACTCGAAGGGTGTTGGAAGTGTGGGATTCCACTCCAAGGGTGCTGCAAGGGTGGTCAGGGTGTGGATTGTCACTCAGAGTGTGGTGAGAGTGTGGAATTTCACTCAGAGTCTGTTGGGGCTGTGCGAGGTTTTCACTCAAAGCAGCGTGTGAGTGTGGAATTTCACTCGGAGAGTGGTGGGAATCTGGAGTTTCACTCTGAGGGTGGTGAAAGTGTGAAATGTCACTCGTGGGTGGTGGGAGTGTGAGATTTCACTCGGCGGGTGGTAGGGGAGTGGCATTTCACTCACAGGGTTTTGGGAGTGTGGACATTCACTCAGAGGGTGGTTGGGGTGTGATATTTCACTCTGAGGAAGGTGGGAGTGAGGTATTTCACTCAGAGGGTGGTAGTAGTATGGGAATTCACTCAGAGGGTGGTGTGGATATGGCATTTCACTCAGAGGGTGGTGTGAGTTTGGAATTTAATTTAGAGGGTGGTGTCAGTGTGGAATATCTTCACTCAGAGCATGGTGGGGGTGAGGAAATTCACTCAGAGTGTGGTGGGAGTGTGGAATTTGTGTGTGGTGGGGTTTGGAATTTCACTCAGAGGGTGGTGGGAGTGTGGAATTTCACAGTGGGTGGTGGGGGTGTGGTATTTCTTCATTGGAGTGTAGTGGGAGTGTGGGATTTCACTCAGAGGGAGGTGGGAGTGTGGTATTTCACTCAGTGTGTGGTGGGGTGTGGGATTTCACTCAGAGGTTTCTGGGAGTGTGGAATTTCACTCAGAAGGAGTTGGGAGTGTGGAATTTGACTAGGTTGGTGGAGGGAGTGTGGAATTTCACTCAGTGGTGGTGGGACTGTGGAATTTCACTCAGAGTGTAGGAAGGTGTGAAAGTTCAATCAGGGAGTGGTGGGTGTGTGGAAGTTCACTCAGAGAGTGGTGGGGGTGTAGAATGTCACTCGGAATGTGGTGGGAGTTTGGAATTTAACTCAGAAGGTGTGGCGGGTGTGGAATTTCTTCACTCAGAGGTTGGTAAAAGTGTGGAATTTCGCTCAGTGGGTGGTGGGAGTGTGGAATGTCACTCAGAGGGTGGTGCGGGTGTGGAGTTTCACTCAGTGGGTGGTGCGTGTGTGGTATTTCACTCAGAGGGTGGTGCGGGTGTGAAATTTCACTCGCAGTGTGGTGGCAGTGTGGAATTTCATTCAGAAGTTGGTGAGGGTGTGAAAGTTCACTCAGATGGTAGTGGGAGTGTGGAACGTCACTCTGAAGGTGGTGGGGGTGTGGATATTCACTCAAAGGTTGGTTGGAGTGTGATGTTTCACTCATGACGGTGGTGGGAGGATGTAAATTCACTGCGAATGTGGTGGGAGTGTGGAATTTAATTCGGTGTGTGGTGGGGGTGTGGTATTTCACTCAGAATGTAGTGGGGGTGTAGCACTTGACTCAGAGCGTGGTGGGAGTGTCGAATCCACTTAGAGGTCATTAGGGGAGTGGTACCTCTTCACTCAGAGTGTGGAATTTCACTCAGTTTATAGTGAGTGTGTGGATTTACACTCAATGGGTGGTGGGAGAGTGGAATGTCACTCAGAGGGTGGTGCGAGTGTGGGATGCCTTAACACAGAGAGTGGTGGTGGTGTGGAAGTTCTCTCAGAGGGTGGTGGGAGTGTGGAAGTTCATTGAAGAGGATGGTCGGAGTGTGGAATTTCATTGAGAAGGTGGTGGGATTGTGGAATTTCACTGAGAGTGTGGTGGGTGTGTGGGATATTACTCAGAGGATTGTGAGAGTGTGGAATTCCACTCCAAGGGTGTTGGGGTGTGGTATTTCTTCACTCAGAGTGTGGTGTGTGTGTGGAATTTGACTCCGACGGTGGTGTGGGTGTGCAATTTCACATAGTGGGTGGTGGGAGTGTGGAATATCATCCAGTGGGTGGAGGGGGTGTGGGATTCCTTCAATCAGAGGGTGGTTGGGGTGTGCGAGTCCTTCACTCAAAGGATGTTGGGAGAGTGGAATATCACTAAGAGGGTGGTGCGAGTGTGGGATGCCTTAACTCAGTGAGTGGTGGGGTTGTGGATTTTAACTCAGAGTGTGGTGGGATTGTGGAATTTCACTCTGTGGGTGGTTGGGGTGTGGAATTTCACTCTGAGGGAGGTGGGAATGTGGAATTTCACTCGGAAATAGGTGGGAATATGGAATTTCTCTCTGATTGTGGTGAAAGTGCAGAATGTCACCAGGGTGGTGGGAGTGTGACATTTTGCTCAGAGGGTGGTGGTGTGTGGCATTTCACTCACAGGGTGTTCGGAGTGTGGAATTCAACTCTGAGGGTGGTTGGGGTGTGGAATTCGCTCTGAGGGAGATGGGAGTGAGGAATTCCACTCAGAGGGTGGTAGTAGTATTTCATTTCATTCAGAAGGCGGTGGGGTGTGGCATTTCACTCAGAGGGTGGTGAGAGTGTGGAATGTCACAAAGAGGGTGGTGGGAGTGTGGAATTACTTCACTCAATGGTGGGGTTGTGGAATTTCACTCAGAGTGTGCTGGGATTGTGGAATGCCACTCAGAATGTGGTGGTGGAGTGGAAATTTACTCAGAGTGTGCTGAGAGTGTGGAATTTCAATCAGATGGTGGTGGCTGTGGAATCCCCCTCATTGAGATTGTGGTTGGAGTGTGGAATGTAACTCAATGGATGGTGGGAGAGTGGAATTTCACTCAGAGGGTGGTGCGAGTGTGGGATGCCTTAACTCAGTGAGTGGTGGGGTTGTGGATTACAACTCAGAGTGTGGTGGGTTTGTCGAATTTTACTCTGTGGGTGGTTGGGGTGTGGAATTTCACTCGGAGAGAGGTGGGAATCTGGAATTTCTCTCTGATTGTGGTGAGAGTGTGGAATGTCACTTGAGGGTGGTGGGATTGTGGAATGCCACTCAGAATTTGGTGGTGGAGTGGAAATTTACTCAGAGTGTGCTGAGAGTGTGGCATTTCAATCAGATGGTGGTGGCTGTGGAATCCCCCTCATTGAGATTGTGGTTGGAGTGTGGAATGTAACTCAATGGATGGTGGGAGAGTGGAATTTCACTCAGAGGGTGGTGGGAGTGCGAAATCTCACTCAGATGGTCGTTGGAATGTGGAATTTGACTCAAAGGGTGGTGTGAGAGTGGAACCTTCACTTAGGGTGTGGTAGGGGTGTGGAAATTCACTCAGAGAGTGGTGCGAGTTTTGCATTTCACTCGGAGTGTGTTGGGAGTGTGGAATGTCTTCATGCAGAGGGTGGTGGGAGTGCGCAATTCACTCAGATTGTGGTGGGGTTATGGAATTTCAATCAGAGATAGGTGGGTGTGCGGAATTCCAGTCAGTGGGTGGTTCGAGTTTGGAATTTCTTCACTGAGAGATTGGTTGGGGACTGGAATTTCACTCAGTGAGTGGTGGGAATTTGGAATTACACTCAAGAGTATGTTGGGAGTGTGGAAAGTCTTCACGCAGAGGGTGGTGGGTTGTGGAATTGCACTCAGAATGTGCTGCGAGTGTGGAATTTCTTGACTCAGAAGTTGGTGGGGTTGTGGAATTACAATCAGAGTATGGTGAGAGTGTGGAGCGTTACTCAGTGCGTGTTAGGAGTGTGGAATTGTGTCATGCAGAGGGTGGAGGCAGTGTGGAATTTCACTATTAGTGTGGTGGGGTTGTGGAATTTCACTTAGAGGAATGTGGGAGTGTGGAATTTCACTCAGAGTTTGGTGCGAGTGTGGAATTTCTTCACTCAGAGTGTGGTGGGAGTGTGGAATTTCACTGAAAAGTGTGTTGGGTGTGTGGAATGTCTTCACTTAGAGGGCGGTGGGAATGAGGAATTTCAATCAGAGGCTTGAAGGGTTGTGGAATTTCACAAAGGGTGGTGGGGTGTGGTATTTCTCTCAGAGAGTGGTGGGGTGTGGTATTTCACTCAGAGGGTGGTGCGAGTGTGGCATTTCTTCACTCAGTGGGTGGTAGTTGTGTGCAATTTCACGAAGGATGTGGTGGGAGTATGGAATTTCACAGAGAGTGGTAGGGTGTTTAATTTCACTCAGAGGGTTGTGAAGGTGTGTGATTTCACTCAGAGTGTGTTGGGAGTTTGGAATTATACTCAGAAGGTGGTGAGAGTGTGATACTTCTTCACTTAGAGGGTGGTGAGTGTGTGATATTTCATCATTCAGAGGATGGTGGGAGTATGGAATTTATACACTCAGAGTGTGGTGGGGTGTGGAATTTCACTCAGAGGGTGGTGGGAGTGTGGAATTTCACTCAGTGAGTTGGGAGTGTGGAATTACACTCAGAAGTGTAGGAGGGTGTAGAACCCCACTCAGAGTGTGGAGGGAGTGTAGAATTTCATGCAGAGGGTGGTGGCATGTTGGGTTTCACTCAGAGGGTGGTTGGAGTGTGGAATTTCACTTAGAGGGTAGGGAGGGTGTGGAAGTTCACTCAGAGAGTCGTGGACATGTGGAAGTTCACTCAGAGGGTGTTGGCCATGTGTGATTTCACTCTGAGTGTGTTGGGAGTTTGGAATTATACTCAGATGGCGTTGAGAGTGTGATATTTATTCACTCAGAGGGTGGTGAGAGTGTTATATTTCATCACTCAGAGTATAGTGGGTGTATGGAATTTAATTTGGTTTGTGGTGTGGGTGTGGAATTTCTCTCATAAGGTAGTGGGATGTAGCATTTGATTCAGAGGTTGGTGCTGGTGTGGAATTTCACTCGCAGGTTGGTGGGAGTGTGCAATTTCATTCAGAAGGTGGTGAGGGTGTGGAGGTTCACTCAGAGGGTGGTGGGAGTGTGGAACTTCAATCTGAAGGTGATGGGGGATTGGACATTCACTCAAAGGTTGGTGGGAGTTTGGTATTTCACTTGAAGGGTGGTGGGAGTGTGGAATTTCACTAGACAGTTGTGGGAGGGTGGAAATTCACTGCGAGTGGGGTGGAGTGTGGAATTTAATTCCGTGTGTGGTGGAAGTGTAGAATTTCTCTCAGAAAGTAGTGGGGTGCGGCATTTGACTCAGAGGGTGGTGGGTGGGAGTGTGTGGGGTGTGTGGAACCTCTTCACTCAGAGGGTGGTGGGAATGTAGAATTTCACTCAGAGGGTGGTGGGAGTGTGGTATTTCACTCAGCAGGTGGTGGGGGAGTGAAATTTCAGAGGTTGGTGGGAGTGTGCAATTTCACTCAGTGGGAGGTGGTATGTTGAATTTCACTCAGAGAGTGGTGGTGGTGTGTAATTACATTCACAGTGTGTTGGGAGTTTGGAATTATTCTCAAAGGGTGGTGAGAGTGTGATATTCCTTCACTCCGAGGGTGGTGAGTGTGTGATATTTCATTACTCAGAGCATGTTGGGAGTGTGGAATTGCACTCAGAGGGTAGGGAGGGTGTGGAAGTTCACTCAGAGAATAGTGGGGATGTGGAAGGTCACTCAGTGAGTGGTTGGTGTGTCGAATCTCACTCAGAGGATGGTGGGGTATGGAATTTCACTGAGAGTGTGGTGGAAGTGTGGAATTTCACTCAGAGGGTAGGGAAGGTGTGGAGGTTCACTCAGAGAGTTGTGGGAGTGTAGAAATTCACTCGGAATGTGGTGGGGTTGTGGAATTACACTCAGAGTGTAGTGTAGGTGTGTACTTTCACTCAGTGGGTGGTGCGGGTGTGGTATTTCACTCAGAGGTTGGTGCGGGTGTGGAATTTTACTCGCAGGCTTGTGGGAGTGTGCAATTTCATTCCGAAGGTTGTGAAGGTTTGGAGTTTCATTCAGAGGGTAGTGGGATTGTGGAACATTACTCTGACAGTGGTGGGGGTGTAGACATTCACTCAAAGTTTGGTGGGGATGTGGTATTTCACTTGAAGTGTGGTGGGAGTGTGGCATTTAACAAGACGGTGGTTGGAGGGTGGAAATTAACTGCCAGTGTGGTGGAAGTGCGGAATTTAATTCGGTGTGTGGTGTGGGTGTGGAATTTCTCTCAGAAGGTAGTGGGATGTGGCATTTGACACAAAGGGTGGTGGTTGGGAGTGTCGAATTCCACTCAGAGCGCACTTTGGGTGTGGTATCTCTTAACTCAAAGGGTGGTGCGAATGTGAAATTTCACTCAGAGGGTGGTGGGAGGGTGGAATTTCACTCAGAGGGTAGGGAGGGTGTGGAATTTCACAGAGTGTGGTGGGGGTGTGGAATTTAATTCAGTGTGTGGTGTCGGTGTGGAATTTCTCTCAGAAGGTAGTGGGGTATGGCATTTGACTCAGAGGGTGGTGGGTGGGAATGTCGAATTCCAATTAGAGTGCATTGTGGGTGTGGTACCTCTTCACTCAGAGTGTGGACCGGATGTGGAATTATACTCTGAGGGTTGTGGGGGGTGGAATTTCACTCAGATTTTGGTGGAAGGGTGGCGTTTCACTCAGAGTGTAGGGAGGGTGTGGAATTTCATTCGGACAATGGTGGGAGTGTGCAATTTCATTCAGATGGTTGTGAGGGTTTAGCGGTACACTTAATGGGTAGTGGGATTGTGGAACATTGCTCTGACAGAGGTGGGGTGTGGACATTTACTCAAAGGTTGGTGGGAGTGTGCTATTTCACTTGAAGTGTGGTGGGAGTGTGGCATTTAACAAGACGGTAGTGGGAGGGTGGAAATTCACTGCCAATGTGGTGGAAGTGTGGAATTTAATTTGGTGTTAGGTGTGGGTGTGGAATCTCTCTCAGAAGGTAGTGGGGTGTGGCATTTGACTCAAAGGGTGGTGGGTGGGAGTGTCAAATTCCACTCAGAGTGCATTGTGGGTGTGGTATCTCTTCACCCAGAGGGTGGTGCGAATGTTGAATTTCACTCTGAGGGTGGTGGGTTGTGGAATTCCACTCAATGTGTGTTGGGAGTATTCTATTTCACTCAGAGAGTGGGGGGAGTGTGGAAATCATTCACTCAGAGGGTGGTGTGTGTATGGTTTTTCTTCAATTAGAGGGTGGTTGGGGTGTTGTATTTCTTCATTGGAGTGTGTTGGGAGTGTAGAATTTCATTCAGAGGGAGGTGGTTGTGTGGAATTTCACTCAGGGTGTGGTGGGGTGTGGAATTTCACTCAGAAGGTGGTGGGAGTGTGGGATTTGACTAGGAGGGAATTGGAAGAGTGGAATTTGACGAGGTGGGTGGAGGGAATGTGGAATTGTACTCAGATGGACATGGGAGTGTGGAATTTCACTCTGAATGGTTGGCGTGTGGAATTGCATTTAGTGGGTGGTCGAAATGTGGTATTTTTTCATTCAGAGGGTGGTGTGAGTGTGGAATTTCACTCAGATGGTAGGGAGGGTTTTGAAGGTCACTCAGAGTGTGGTGGGAGTATGCAATTTCATACAAAAGGTGTTTGGCGTGTGGAATCTCTTCTCAGAGGGTGATGGAATTGCACTCACTGGGTGGTGGGAGTGTGGAATTTCTCTCAGAGGCTGGTGTGAATGTGGAATTTCACTCAGAATGTGGTGGGAGTAGGGAATTTCACAGAGAGTGGTGGGGTGTTTAATTTCACTCAGAGGGTTGTGACGGTGTGCGATTTCACTCAGTGTGTTGAGAGTTTGCAATTATACTTAGAAGGTGGTGAGTGTGTGATATTTCATCATTCAGAGGATGGTTGGAGTATGGAATTTATCCACTCAGAGTATGGTGAGAAAGTGGAATTTCACTCAGTGTGTGGTGGGGTGTGGAATTTCTCTCAGAGGGTGGTGGGAGTGTGGAATTTCACTCAGTGAGTTTGGAGTGTGGAATTACACTCAGAAGTGTAGGAGGGTGTAGAACCCCACTCAGAGAGTGGAGGGAGAGTAGAATTTCACGCAGAGGGTGGTGGTGTGTTGGGTTTCACTCAGAGGGTATTTGGAGTGTGGAATTTCACTCAGAGGGTAGGGAGGGTGTGAAAGTTCACTTGGACAGTCGTGGGCATGTGAAAGTTCACTCAGAGGGTCTTGGCCATGTGTGGTTTCACTCTGAGTGTGTTGGGGGTTTGGAATTATACTCAGATGGTGGTGAAAGTGTGATATTTATTCACTCAGAGGGTGGTGAGAGTGTTATATTTCATCATTCAGAGTGTAGTGGGTGTGTGGAATTTAATTTGGTTTGTGGTGTGGGTGTGGAATTTCTCTCATAAGGTAGTGGGATGTAGCGTTTTATTCAGAGGGTGGTGGGTGTGAGTGTCGAATTCCACTCAGAGTGTATTGTGGGTGTGGTACCTCTTCACTCAGAGGGTGCTGGGAATGTGAAATTTCACTCAGAGGGTGGTGGGAGTGTGGAATTTCACTCAGCAGATGGTGGGGGACTGAAATTTCACAGGTTGGTGGGAGTATGCAATTTCACTCAGTGGGAGGTGGGAGTGTGGAATTTCACTCAGAGGGTAGGGAAGGTGTGGAGGTTCACTCAGAGAGTTGTGGGAGTGTAGAAATTCACTTGGAGTGTGGTGGGGGTGTGGAATTACACTCAGAGTGTAGTGTAGGTGTGTACTTTCACTCGGTGGGTGGTGCGGGTGTGGTATTTCACTCAGAGGTTAGTGCGGGTGTGGAATTTCACTCACAGGTTGGTAGGAGTGTGCAATTTCATTCAGAAGGTGGTGAGGGTGTTGAGGTTCACTCAGAGGGTGGTGGGAGTGTGGAACTTCAATCTGAATGTGATGGGGGTTTGGACATTCACTCAAAGGTTGGTGGGAGTGTGGTATTTCACTTGAAGTGTGGTGGGAGTGTTCAATTTCACTCTGGACGGTTGTGGGAGGGTGGAAATTCACTGCGAGTGGGGTGTGAGTGTGGAATTTAATTCAGTGTGTGGTGGAGGTGTAGAATGTCTCTCAGAAAGTAATGGGGTGTCGCATTTGAGTCAGAGGGTAATGGGTGGGAGTGTCGAGATCCACTCAGAGTGTGTTCGGTGTGTGGTGCCTCTTCACTCAGAGGGTGGTGGGAATGTGGAACTTCACTCAGAGGGTGGTGGGAATGTGGAACTTCACTCAGAGGGTGGTGGGGTGTGGAATTCCACTCAATGAATTTTGGGAGTGTTCTATTTCCCTCAAGGGTGTTGGGAGAGTGGAATTTCACTCAGCAGGTGGTGGGGATGTGAAATTTCAGAGGGTGGTGGGTGTGTGCAATTTCACTCAGTGGGAGGTGGGAGTGTGGAATTTCACTCAGAGAGTGCTGGGGTGTTGAATTTCACTCAGAGAGTGGTGGCGGTGTGTAATTACATTCACCTTGTGTTGGGAGTTTGGAATTATTCTCAGAGGGTGGTGAGTGTGTGATATTTCATTCCTCAGAGCGTGGTGGGAGTCTGGAATTGCACTCAGTGGGTAGGGAGGGTGTGAAATTTCACTGAGAGAGTGGTGGGGGTGTGGAAGGTCACCATTGCGTGGTGGGTGTGTAGAATCTCACGCAGCAGATTGTGGGGTATGGAAATTCACTCAGAGTGTAGGGAAGGTGTGGAGGTTCACTCAGAGAGTTGTGCGAGTGTAGACCTTCACTCGGAGTGAGCTAGGAGTATGGAATTTCACTCAGAATATGTTAGGGTGTGTGGAATGTCTTCACTCACTGGATTGTTGGGGTGTGGTATTTCTTCATTGGAGTGTGGTGGGAATGTGGAATTTCACGCAGGGGAGGGCATGTCTGTGGAATTTCGCTCAGTGTGTGGTGGGTTGTAGAATTTCACTCAGAGTGTGGTGAGAGTGTGGAATTTCACTCAGTGGGTGGTGGGAATGTGCAATTTCACTCAGAGTGTGGTGCAGGGGTGGAAATCTACTCAATGGGTGGTGCGGGTGTGGTATTGCACTCAAAGTTTAGTGCGGTGTGGAATATTACTCGCAGGTTGGTAGGAGTGTGGTATTTCACTTGAAGGGTGGTGGGAGTGTGGCATTTAATAAGATGGTGGTGGGAGGGTGCAAATTCACTGTCAGTATGGTGGGAGTGTGGAATTTAATTCGGTGTGTGGTGTGCTTGTGGAATTTCTCTCAGAAAGCAGTGAGTTTTGGCGTTTGATTCAGAGAGTGGTGGGTGGGAGTGTCGAATTCCACAGAGTGCATTGTGGGTGTGGTACCTCTTCACTCAGAGGGTGGTGGGAATGTGGAATTCCACTCAGAGAGTGGTGTGGTGTGGAATTTCACTCAGAGGGTGTTGGGAGGGTGGAATTTTACTCAGAGGGTAGGGAGGGTGTGGAATTTCACTCAGAGATTGGTGCAGATGTGGAATTTCACTCACAGTCTTGTGGGAGTGTGCAATGTCATTCAAAAGGTGGTGAGGGTTTGGAGGTTCACTCAGAGTGTGGCGGGATTGTGGAACATCACTCTGAGAGTGGTGGGGGTGTGGACATTCACTCAAAGGTTGGTGGGAATGTGGTATTTCACTTGAAGTGTGGTGGGTGTGTTGCATTTAACAAGTTTGTGGGAGGGTGGAAATTCACTGCGAGTGTGGTGGAAGGGTGGAATTTCATTCTGAGTGTAGGGAGGGTGTGGAATTTAACTTGCAGAGTGGTGGGAGTGTATGGCATTTGACTCAGAGGGTGGTGGGTGGGTGTGTCGAATTCCAATCAGAGTGCGTTGCGGGTGTGGTACCTCTTCACTCAGAGTGTGGATCGAATGTTGAATTACACTCTGAGGGTTGTAGGGTATGGAATTTTACTCAGATTTTGGTGGAATTTCACTCACAGTGTAGGGAGTGTGTGGAATTTAACTCACAGAGTGGTGGGAGTTTGCAATTTCATTCCGAAGGTTGTGAGCATTTGGAGGTTCATTCAGAGGGTAGTGGGGTTGTGGAACGTTGCTCTGACAGTGGTGGGGGTGTGAACATTCACTCAAAGTTTGGTGGGAGTGTGGTATTTCATTTGAAGTGTGGTAGGAGTGTGGCATTTAACAAGTTTGTGGGAGGGTGGAAATTCACTGCCAGTGTGGTGGAAGTGCGGAATTTAATTCGGTATGTGGTGTGGGTGTGGAATTTCTCTCAGAAGGTAGTATGGTGTGGCATTTGACTCAAAGGGTGGTGGTTGGGAGTGTCGAATTCCACTCAGAGTGCATGGCGGGTGTGGTATCTCTTAACTCAGAGGGTGGTGTGAGTGTGGAATTTCACTCTGAGGGTGGTGGGAGTGTGGCATTTGACTAGGAGGGTGGAGGGAGTGTGGAATTGCACTGAGATGGACATGGGAGTGTGGAATTTCACTCAGAGTGTAGGAGGGTGTAGAACCCCACTCAGAGAGTGGAGGGAGTGTAGGATTTCACGCAGAGGGTGGTACTGTGTTGGGTTTCACTCAGAGGGTGGTTGGAGTGTGGAATTTCACTTAGAGGGTAGGGAGTGTGTGGAAGTTCATTCAGAGAGTCGTTGGCGTGTGGATGTTCACTCAGAGGGTGGTGACCGTGTATGATTTCACTCTGAGTGTGTTGGGGGTTTGGAATTATACTCAGATGGTGGTGAGAGTGTGATATTTATTCACTCAGAGAGTGGTGAGAGTGTTATATTTCATCACTCAGAGTGTAGTGGGAGTGTGGAAATCATTCACTCAGAGGGTGGTGCGTGTATGGTATTTCTTCACTCATTGGATTGTTGGGGTGTGGAATTTCATCATTGGAGTGTGAAATTTCATGCAGGGGAGGTGGGTCTGTGGAATTTCACTCAGTGTGTGGTGGGTTGTAGAATTTCACTCAGAGTGTGATGGGAGTGTGGAATTTCGCTCAGTGGGTGGTGGGAATGTGAAATTTCACTCAGAGTGTGGTGCAGGTGTGGAATTTCACTCTATGGGTGGTGCGGGTGTGGTATTGCACTCAAAGGTTTGTGCGGTGTGGAATATCACTCGCAGGATGGCAGGAGTGTGCAATTTAATTCAGAAGGTTGTGAGGGTCTGGAGGTTCACTCAGAGGGTGGTGGGATTGTGGAACGTCACTCTGACAGTGGTGGGGGTGTGGACATTGACTCAAAGGTTTGTGGGAGTGTGGCATTTAACATGACGGTAATGCAAGGGTGGAAGTTCACTGCAAGTGTGGTGGGAGTGTGGAATTTAATTCGGTGTGTGGTGTAGGTGTGGAATTTCTCTCAGAAGGTAGTGGGGTATGGCATTTGACTCAGATGGTTGTGGGTGGGAGTGTCGAATTCCACTCAGAGTGCGTTGTGAGTGTGGTACCTCTTCACTCAGAGGGTGGATCGAATGTTGAATTACACTCTGAGGGTTGTAGGGTGTGGAATTTCACAGATTTTGGTGGAATTTCACAGAGTGTAGGGAGGGTGTTGAATTTAACTCGCAGAGTGGTGGGAGTATGCAATTTCATTCCGAAGGTTGTGAAGGTTTGGAGGTTCATTCAGAGGGTAGTGGGATTGTGGAACATTACTCTGACAGTGGTGGGGGTGTAGACATTCACTCAAAGTTTGGTGGGGATGTGGTATTTCACTTGAAGTGTGGTGGGAGTGTGGCATTTAACAAGACGGTGGTGGGAGGGTGGAAATTAACTGCCAGTGTGGTGGAAGTGCGGAATTTAATTCGGTGTGTGGTGTGGGTGTGGAATTTCTCTCAGAAGGTAGTGGGATGTGGCATTTGACACAAAGGGTGGTGGTTGGGAGTGTCGAATTCCACTCAGAGCGCATTTTGGGTGTGGTATCTCTTAACTCAAAGGGTGGTGCGAATGTGAAATTTCACTCAGAGGGTGGTGGGAGGGTGGAATTTCACTCAGAGGGTAGGGAGGGTGTGGAATTTCACAGAGTGTGGTGGGGGTGTGGAATTTAATTCAGTGTGTGGTGTCGGTGTGGAATTTCTCTCAGAAGGTAGTGGGGTGCGGCATTTGACTCAGAGGGTGGTGGGTGGGAGTGTTGAATTGCACTCAGAGTGTGTTGGGTGTGTGGAACCTCTTCACTCAGAGGGTGGTGGGAATGTGGAATTTCACTCAGAGGGTGTTGGGAGTGTGGTATTTCACTCAGCAGGTGGTGGGGGAGTGAAATTTCAGAGGTTGGTGGGAGTGTGCAATTTCACTCAGTGGGAGGTGGTATGTTGAATTTCACTCAGAGAGTGGTGGTTGTGTGTAATTACATTCACAGTGTGTTGGGAGTTTGGAATTATTCTCAAAGGGTGGTGAGAGTGTGATATTCCTACACTCCGAGGGTGGTGAGTGTGTGATATTTCATTACTCAGAGCATGTTGGGAGTGTGGAATTGCACTCAGAGAGTGGTGGGGATGTGGAAGGTCACTCAGTGAGTGGTTGGTGTGTCGAATCTCACTCAGAGGATGGTGGGGTATGGAATTTCACTGAGAGTGTGGTGGAAGTGTGGAATTTCACTCAGAGGGTAGGGAAGGTGTGGAGGTTCACTCAGAGAGTTGTGGGAGTGTAGAAATTCACTCGGAATGTGGTGGGGTTGTGGAATTACACTCAGAGTGTAGTGTAGGTGTGTACTTTCACTCAGTGGGTGGTGCGGGTGTGGTATTTCACTCAGAGGTTGGTGCGGGTGTGTAATTTTACTCGCAGGCTTGTGGGAGTGTGCAATTTCATTCCGAAGGTTGTGAAGGTTTGGAGGTTCATTCAGAGGGTAGTGGGATTGTGGAACATTACTCTGACAGTGGTGGGGGTGTAGACATTCACTCAAAGTTTGGTGGGGATGTGGTATTTCACTTGAAGTGTGGTGGGAGTGTGGCATTTAACAAGATGGTGGTGGGAGGGTGGAAATTAACTGCCAGTGTGGTGGAAGTGCAGAATTTAATTTTGTGTGTGGTGTGGGTGTGGAATTTCTCTCAGAAAGTAATATGGAGTGGCATTTGACTCAAACGGTGGTGGTTGGAAGTGTTAAATTCCATTCAGAGCGCTTTCTGGGTGTGGTACCTCTTCACTCAGAGGGTGGTGGGAATGTGGAATTTCTCTCTGAGTTTTGTTTGTGGGTGGAATTTCACTCAGGGTGTAGGGAGAGTGTTGAATTTCACTCAGAGTTTGGTGCGGGTGTGGAATTTCACTCGCAGGCTTGTGGGAGTGTGCAATTTCATTCAGAAGGTGGTGAGGTTTGGAGGTTCACTCAGAATGTGGCGGGATTATGGAACGTCGCTCTGACAGTGGTGGGGGTGTGGACATTCACTCAAAGGTTCGTGGGTGTGTGGTATTTCACTTGAAGTGGTGGGTGTGTGGCATTTAACAAGTTGGTGGGAGTGTGTTAATTGATTGCGAGTGTGGTGGAAGGGTGGAATTTCATTCTGAGTGTAGGGAGGGTGTGGAATTTAACTCGCAGAGTGGTGGGAGTGTATGGCATTTGACTCAGAGGGTGGTGGGTGGATGTGTCGAATTCCACTCAGAGTGCGTTGCGGGTGTGGTACCTCTTCACTCAGAGGGCGTTGTGAATGTGGACTTACACTCTGAGGGTTGTGGGGTGTGGAATTTCATTCAGAGTTTGGTGGAAGGGTAGAATTTCACTCAGAATGTTGGGAGGGTGTGGAATTTCAATCGCAGGGTGGTGGGAGTGTGCTATTTCATTCAGAAGGTGGTGAGGGTTTGGAGGTTCACTCAGATGATAGTGGGATTGTAGAACATCACTCTGACAGTGGTGTGGGTGTGGACATTCACTCAAAGGTTGGTGGGAGTGTGGTATTTCACTTGAGGTGTGGTGGGAGTGTGGCATTTAACATGACGGTAATGCAAGGGTGGAAGTTCACTGCAAGTGTGGTGGGAGTGTGGAATTTAATTCGGTGTGTGGTGTAGGTGTGGAATTTCTCTCAGAAGGTAGTGGGGTATGGCATTTGACTCAGAGGGTGGTGGGTGGGAATGTCGAATTCCAATTAGAGTGCATTGTGGGTGTGGTACCTCTTCACTCAGAGTGTGGACCGAATGTGGAATTATACTCTGAGGGTTGTGGGGGGTGGAATTTCACTCAGATTTTGGTGGAAGGGTGGCATTTCACTCAGAGTGTAGGGAGGGTGTGGAATTTCATTCGGACAATGGTGGGAGTGTGCAATTTCATTCAGATGGCTGTGAGGGTTTAGAGGTACACTTAATGGGTAGTGGGATTGTGGAACATTACACTGACAGAGGTGGGGTGTGGACATTTACTCAAAGGTTGGTGGGAGTGTGCTATTTCACTTGAAGTGTGGTGGGAGTGTGGCATTTAACAAGACAGTAGTGGGAGGGTAGAAATTCACAACCAATGTGGTGGAAGTGTGGAATTTAATTTGGTGTGTGGTGTGGGTGTGGAATCTCTCTCAGAAGGTAGTGGGGTGTGGCATTTGACTCAAAGGGTGGTGGGTGGGAGTGTCAAATTCCACTCAGAGTGCATTGTGGGTGTGGTATCTCTTCACCCAGAGGGTGGTGCGAATGTTGAATTTCACTCTGAGGGTGGTGGGTTGTGGAATTCCACTCAATGTGTGTTGGGAGTATTCTATTTCACTCAGAGAGTGGGGGGAGTGTGGAAATCATTCACTCAGAGGGTGGTGTGTGTATGGTTTTTCTTCAATTAGAGGGTGGTTGGGGTGTTGTATTTCTTCATTGGAGTGTGTTGGGAGTGTAGAATTTCATTCAGAGGGAGGTGGTTGTGTGGAATTTCACTCAGGGTGTGGTGGGGTGTGGAATTTCACTCAGAAGGTGGTGGGAGTGTGGGATTTGACTAGGAGGGAATTGGAAGAGTGGAATTTGACGAGGTGGGTGGAGGGAATGTGGAATTGTACTCAGATGGACATGGGAGTGTGGAATTTCACTCAGTGAGTGGTTGGCGTGTGGAATTGCATTTAGTGGGTGGTCGAAATGTGGTATTTTTTCATTCAGAGGGTGGTGTGAGTGTGGAATTTCACTCAGATGGTAGGGAGGGTTTGGAAGGTCACTCAGAGTGTGGTGGGAGTATGCAATTTCATACAAAAGGTGTTTGGCGTGTGGAATCTCTTCTCAGAGGGTGATGGAATTGCACTCACTGGGTGGTGGGAGTGTGGAATTTCTCTCAGAGGCTGGTGTGAATGTGGAATTTCACTCAGAATGTGGTGGGAGTAGAGAATTTCACAGAGAGTGGTGGGGTGTTTAATTTCACTCAGAGGGTTGTGACGGTGTGCGATTTCACTCAGTGTGTTGAGAGTTTGCAATTATACTTAGAAGGTGGTGAGTGTGTGATATTTCATCATTCAGAGGATGGTTGGAGTATGGAATTTATCCACTCAGAGTATGGTGAGAAAGTGGAATTTCACTCAGTGTGTGGTGGGGTGTGGAATTTCTCTCAGAGGGTGGTGGGAGTGTGGAATTTCACTCAGTGAGTTTGGAGTGTGGAATTACACTCAGAAGTGTAGGAGGGTGTAGAACCCCACTCAGAGAGTGGAGGGAGAGTAGAGTTTCACGCAGAGGGTGGTGGCGTGTTGGGTTTCACTCAGAGGGTATTTGGAGTGTGGAATTTCACTCAGAGGGTAGGGAGGGTGTGAAAGTTCACTTGGAGAGTCGTGGGCATGTGAAAGTTCACTCAGAGGGTCTTGGCCATGTGTGGTTTCACTCTGAGTGTGTTGGGGGTTTGGAATTATACTCAGATGGTGGTGAAAGTGTGATATTTATTCACTCAGAGGGTGGTGAGAGTGTTATATTTCATCATTCAGAGTGTAGTGGGTGTGTGGAATTTAATTTGGTTTGTGGTGTGGGTGTAGAATTTCTCTCATAAAGTAGTGGGATGTAGCGTTTTATTCAGAGGGTGGTGGGTGTGAGTGTCGAATTCCACTCAGAGTGTATTGTGGGTGTGGTACCTCTTCACTCAGAGGGTGGTGGGAATGTGGAACTTCACTCAGAGGGTGGTGGGAATGTGGAACTTCACTCAGAGGGTGGTGGGGTGTGGAATTCCACTCAATGAATTTTGGGAGAATTTCACTCAGAGTGTTGGGAGTGTGTGGAATTTCAATCGCAGGCTTGTGGGAGTGTGCAATTTCATTCAGAATGTGGTGAGGGTTTGGAGGTTCACTCAGATGGTAGTGGGATTGTAGAACGTCACTCTGACAGTGGTGTGGGTGTGGACATTCACTCAAAGGTTGGTGGGAGTGTGGTATTTCACTTGAGGTGTGGTGGGAGTGTGGCATTTAACATGACGGTAATGCAAGGGTGGAAGTTCACTGCAAGTGTTGTGGGAGTGTGGAAATTAATTCGGTGTGTGGTATAGGTGTGGAATTTCTCTCAGAAGGTAGTGGGGTATGGCATTTGACTCAGATGGTTGTGGGTGGGAGTGTCGAATTCCACTCAGAGTGCGTTGTGAGTGTGGTACCTCTTCACTCAGAGGGTGGATCGAATGTTGAATTACACTCTGAAGGTTGTAGGGTGTGGAATTTCACTCAGATTTTGGGAGAATTTCACTCAGAGTGTTGGGAGTGTGTGGAATTTCAATCGCAGGCTTGTGGGAGTGTGCAATTTCATTCAGAAGGTGGTGAGGTTTGGAGGTTCACTCAGAATGTGGCGGGATTATGGAACGTCGCTCTGACAGTGGTGGGGGTGTGGACATTCACTCAAAGGTTGGTGGGAGTGTGGTATTTCACTTGAAGTGTGGTGGGAGTGTGGCATTTAATATGACGGTGATGCAAGGGTGGAAGTTCACTGCAAGTGTGGTGGGAGAGTGGAATTTAATTCGGTGTGTGTTGTGGGTGTGGAATTTCTCTCAGAAGGTAGTGGGGTGTGGCATTTGACTCAAAGTGTGGTGGGTGGGAGTGTCGAATTCCACTCAGAGTGCATTATGGGTGTGGTATCTCTTCACTCAGAGGGTGGTGCGAATTTTTAATTTCTCTCTGAGTGTGGTGGGAGAGTGGAATTGCACTCAGTGGGTAGGGAGGAGGTGGAATTTCACTCAGAGTGTTGTGGGGGCGTGGATGTTCACTCAGTGAGTGGTGGGTGTTTAGAATCTCACTCAGAGGATGGTGGGGTATAGAATTTCATTCAGAGTGTGGTGGGAGAGTGGAATTTATACACTGAAGTGTGGTGGGAGTGTGGATTTTCACTCAGGGTGTGGTAGGGTGTGGAATTTCACTCAGAAAGTGGTGGGAGTGTGGCATTTGACTAGGAGGGTGGAGGGAGTGTGGAATTGCACTCAGAATGTAGGAGGGTGTAGAACTACACTCAGAGAGTGGAGGGAGTGTAGGATTTCACTCAGAGGGTGGTGGCGTGTTGGGTTTCACTCAGAGGGTGGTTGGAGTGTGGAATTTCACTTCGAGTGTAGGGAGGGTGTGGAAGTTCATTTGGAGAGTCGTGGGCGTGTGGAAGTTCACTCAGAGGGTGGTGGCCGTGTATGGTTTCACTCTGAGTGTGTTGGGGGTTTGTAATTATACTCAGATGGTGGTGAGAGTGTGATATTTATTCACTCAGAGAGTGGTGAGAGTGTTATATTTCATCACTCAGAGTGTAGTGGGAGAGTGGAATTCATTCATTGAGAGGATGGTGTGTGTGTGGTATTTCTTCACTCACTGGATGGTTGGGGTGTGGAATTTCTTCATTGGAGTGTGGAATTTCAAGCAGGGGAGTTGGGTGTGTGGAATTTCACTCAGTGGGTGGTGGATTGTAAAATTTCACTCAGAGTGTGATGGGAGTGTGGAATTTCAATCGCAGGCTTGTGGGAGTGTGCAATTTCATTCAGAAGGTGGTGAGGTTTGGAGGTTCACTCAGAATGTGGCGGGATTATGGAACGTCGCTCTGACAGTGGTGGGGGTGTGGACATTCACTCAAAGGTTGGTGGGAGTGTGGTATTTCACTTGAAGTGTGGTGGGAGTGTGGCATTTAATATGACGGTGATGCAAGGGTGGAAGTTCACTGCAAGTGTGGTGGGAGAGTGGAATTTAATTCGGTGTGTGTTGTGGGTGTGGAATTTCTCTCAGAAGGTAGTGGGGTGTGGCATTTGACTCAAAGTGTGGTGGGTGGGAGTGTCGAATTCCACTCAGAGTGCATTATGGGTGTGGTATCTCTTCACTCAGAGGGTGGTGCGAATTTTTAATTTCTCTCTGAGTGTGGTGGGAGAGTGGAATTGCACTCAGTGGGTAGGGAGGAGGTGGAATTTCACTCAGAGTGTTGTGGGGGCGTGGATGTTCACTCAGTGAGTGGTGGGTGTTTAGAATCTCACTCAGAGGATGGTGGGGTATAGAATTTCATTCAGAGTGTGGTGGGAGAGTGGAATTTATACACTGAAGTGTGGTGGGAGTGTGGATTTTCACTCAGGGTGTGGTAGGGTGTGGAATTTCACTCAGAAAGTGGTGGGAGTGTGGCATTTGACTAGGAGGGTGGAGGGAGTGTGGAATTGCACTCAGAATGTAGGAGGGTGTAGAACTACACTCAGAGAGTGGAGGGAGTGTAGGATTTCACTCAGAGGGTGGTGGCGTGTTGGGTTTCACTCAGAGGGTGGTTGGAGTGTGGAATTTCACTTCGAGTGTAGGGAGGGTGTGGAAGTTCATTTGGAGAGTCGTGGGCGTGTGGAAGTTCACTCAGAGGGTGGTGGCCGTGTATGGTTTCACTCTGAGTGTGTTGGGGGTTTGTAATTATACTCAGATGGTGGTGAGAGTGTGATATTTATTCACTCAGAGAGTGGTGAGAGTGTTATATTTCATCACTCAGAGTGTAGTGGGAGAGTGGAATTCATTCATTGAGAGGATGGTGTGTGTGTGGTATTTCTTCACTCACTGGATGGTTGGGGTGTGGAATTTCTTCATTGGAGTGTGGAATTTCAAGCAGGGGAGTTGGGTGTGTGGAATTTCACTCAGTGGGTGGTGGATTGTAAAATTTCACTCAGAGTGTGATGGGAGTGTGGAATTTCGCTCAGTGGGTGATGGGAATGTGAAATTTCACTCAGAGTGTGGTGCAGGTGTGGAATTTCACTCAATGGGTGGTGCGGGTGTGGTATTGCACTCAAAGGTTGGCGCGGTGTGGAATATCACTCGCAGGATGGCAGGAGTGTGCAATTTAATTCAGAAGGTTGTGAGGGTCTGGAGGTTCACTCAGAAGGTGGTGGGATAGTGGAATGTCACTCTGACGGTGGTGGGGGTGTGGAAATTCACTCAAAATTTGTTGGGAGTGTGATATTTCACTTGAAGGGTGGTGGGAGTGTGGCATTTAACAAGGGTGGTGGGATGGTGAAATTCACTGTGAGTGTGGTGGGAGTGTGGAATTAAATTTGGTGTGTGGTGTGGGTGTGGAATTTCTCTCAGAAGGTAGTGGGGTGTGGCGTTTGATTCAGAGGGTGGTGGGTCGGATTGTGGAATTCCACTCAGAAAGCATTGTGGGTGTGGTACCTCTTCACTCAGAGGGTGGTGGGAATGTTAAATTCCACTCAGAGGGTGGTGTGGTGTGGAATTTCACTCAGAGTTTTGTGGGAGGGTTGAATTTCACTCAGAGTATAGGGAGGGTGTGGAATTTCACTCAGAAAGAGGTAGGGGTGTGGAAGTTCACTCAGAGAGTGGTGGGTGTGCAGCATTTCACTCAGAATGTGGTGTGGGTGTATAATTTCACTCAGTGTCTGGTGCAGGTGTGGTTTTTCACTCAGAGGTTGATGCTGGTGTGGAATTTCCCTTGTCGTATGGTGGGAGTGTGCAATTTCATTCAGCAGGTGATGAGGGTGTAAAGGTTCACTCAGAGAGTGCTGGTTGTGTAGAATTTCACTCGGAGTGTGGAATTTCACTCAGAGGGAGGTGGGTGTGTGGAACTTCACTCAGTGTATGGTGGGGTGTAGGATTTAACTCAGAGGTTGGTGGGAGTGTGAAATTTCACTCAGAGGGAGTTGGAAGTGTGGTATTTGACCAGGTGGGTTGAGGGAATATGGAATTGCACTCAGATGGACATGGGAGTGTGGTTGGCATGTGGAAATGCATTTAATGGGTGGTTGAAATGTGCTACTTTTACATTCAGAGGGTGGTGGGAGTGTGGAATTTCACTCAGAGGGAGTTGGAAGTGTGGAATTTGACAAGGTGGATGGCAAGAGTGTGGAATTGCACTCAGATGGACATGGGAGTGTGGTTGGCATTTGGAAATGCATTTAGTGGGTGGTTGAAATGTGGTATTTTTCATTCAGAGGGTGGTGGGGGTGTGGAATTTTATTCAGATTGTAGGGAGGGTGTGGAAGGTCACTCGGAGAGTGGTGGGGGTGTAGACTTTCACTTGGAGTGTGCTGGGAGTATGCAATTTCACTCAGAAGGTATTGAGTATAAGGGTGGTGGAAGTGAGGAATTTCACTCACTGGGTGGTGGGAGTGTGGAATTTCTCTCAGGATTTGGGAGTATGGAATTTCACAGAGAGTGATGGGGTGTTTAATTTAACTCCGAATGTGGTGACGGTGTGTTTTTTCACTCAGAGTGTGTTGGGAGTTTGGCATTATACTCAGAGCATGGCGAGATTGTGATATTTCTTCACTTAGAGGGTGGTGAGTGTGTGATATTTCATCATTCAGAGGATGGTAGGAGTGTGTAATTTATACCATCAAGTGTGGTGCGAATGTGGCATTTCGCTCAGAGGGAGGTGGGTGTTTGGAATGTCATTTAGAGTGTGCTGGTAGTGTTGAATTTCACTCAGAGGGTGGTGGAGGAGTGGAATGTTACACAGAGGTCAGTGAGAGTCTGGAATATCACACAAGAATGTGTTGGGAGTGTTAATGCCTTCACTCAGTGGGTGGTGTAATTGTGGAATTTCACTAGGAGTGTGATGGGTGTGTGTAATTTCACTCAGAATGTGGTGGCGGAATGGGATTTACAAAGATTGTGGTGCCAGTGTGGCATTTCTTCACTCAGATCATGGTGGGTGTGTGGAAATTAACTCAGAGGGTGGTGGGAGTGTGGAATTTCACTCAGAGGCTTCTGTTAGTGTGGAATGTCTTCACACAGAGTATGGTGGGTTTGTGAAATTTCACTCAGAGTGTGGTGAGAGTGTTGAAATTTACTCAGAGTGTGTTGAGAGTGCCGAATTTCTTCACTCAGCGGGTGGTGTGTGTGTGGAATTTCACTCAGAGTGTGCTAGGAGTGTGGAATGTCTTCACTCAGAGGGTGGTGGTAGTAAAAAATTTCACTCAGTGGGTGATGGTGGTGTGTAATTTCACTCAGAGTGTAATGGTGGGGTTGAGGAATGTTACTCAGAATGTGGTGGGGTACACGAGTTCTTCAGTCAAAGTGTATTGGAAGTTTGTATTTTCACTCAAAGGCTGTTGGGGTGTGGAATTTCACTCAGAGTGTGATGTAAACGTGAAATTTCACTCAAGAGTGTGGTGCTAGTGTAGAAATTTACTCAGAGGGTGTTGAGAGTGTGGAATATCTTCACACAGAGTGTGGTGGTAGTAAGGAATTTCACTCCGAGGGTGATGGGGCTGTTGAATTTCACTCAGAGTGCGGTGGGATTGTGGACTTTCACTCAGAGGGAGGTGGTAGTGTGGAATTTCATTTAGAGGGTGCTTGTAGTATGTAATTTCACTCAGAGGGTGGTGGCGGAGTGGAATGTTACTCAGAGTGTGGTAAGTGTGTGGAATGTCACTCAACAGTGTGATGGGAATGTGGAATTTAACTCAGGAGTGTGTTGGGATTTCACTCAAGAGAGCTGGGAGTGTAGAATTTCATCACACAAACTGTGGTGAGAGTGTGGAATTTCACTTAGAGTGTGGTGCGGGTGCGGAATTTCACTCAGACGGTGTTAGGTTTGAGGAATTTCACACAGAGGGTTTTTGTTTGTGGCATGTCTTCACGCAGAGTATGGCGGGAGAGTTGAAATTCACTCAGAGTGTGGTGGGATTGTGGACTTACATTTAGAGGGAGGTAGGAGTTTGGAACTTTACTCAGAGGGTGGTGCGACTGTGTAATTTCTTCACTCTAAGTGTGGTGGGGTGGTGGATTTTCACACAGAAGTAGATGGGAGTGTGGAATTTCACTTAGAGTGTGATGTTTCTTCAATTAGATTGTGGTCGAGTGTGGAATTTCACTCAAAGTTTTGTTGGAGTTAGGAATTCACTCGGGGTTGTGGCGGAGTGGAATGTTACTCAGAGTGTGGTGAGAGTGTGGAATTTCAAACAGATGGTGGTGCGTGTGAAATCTCCTCACTTAGAGGGTGGTGGGAGTGTGGAATTGCACTCAGAGGCTTCTGTTAGTGTGGAGTGTCTTCACTCAGAGTGTGGTGGGATTGTGGACTTACACTCAGAGGGAGGTAGGAGTTTGGAACTTTATTCAGAGGGTGGTGCGACTGTGGAATTTATTCACTCTAAGTGTGGTGGTGTTGTGGATATTCACACAGAAGTAGATGGGAGTGTGGAATTTCACTCAGAGTGTACTGGGAGTGTGGAATTAAACTCATCGGGTGGTGGCTGAGTGATATTTACTTTGAGTGTGGTGAGAGTATGGAATTTGACTCAAGAGTGTGATGGGAGTGTGGAATGTGTTCACTCAAAGGTTGGTGGTAGTGAAGAATGTCACACAGAGGGTGATGGTGGTGTGTAATTTCACTCAGAGTGTGATAGTGGGGTTGTGGAATGTTACTCAGAAGGTGGTGGGGTACACGTGTTCTTCACTCAAAGTGTGTTGGAAGTTTGTATTTTCACTCAAAGGCTGTTGGGGTGTGGAATTTCACTCAGAGTGTGATGTAAACGTGAAATTTCACTCAAGAGTGTGGTGCTAGTGTGGATATTTACTGAGAGGTTGTTGAGAGTGTGGAATATCTTCACACAGAGTGTGGTGGTAGTATGGAATTTCACTCTGAGGGTGGTGGGGCTGTTGAACTTCACTCAGAGTGTGGTGGGATTGTGGACTTTCACTCAGAGGGAGGTGGTAGTGTGGAATTTCTTTTAGAGGGTGCTGGTCATATGGAATTTCACTGAGAGGGTGGTGGCAGAGTGGAATATTACTCAGTGTGTGGTAAGATTCTGGAATGTCACTCAACAGTGTGTTGAGAATGTGGAATGTCTTCAGTCAGTGGGTGGTGTGGGTGTGGAATTTCACTCAGAGTGTGCTGGGAGTATATAATTTCACTCAGAAGGTGGTGGTGGAAAGGAATTTGCTCAAAGTGTGGTGCGAGTGTGGAATTTCACAGAGAGGGTGTTATTTTTATGGAATGTCTTCACACAGAGGGTGGTGGGAGCTAGCAGTTTTACTCAGAGGACAGTGGCGGAGTGGAATGTTACTCAGAGTTTGGTGAGAGTGTGGAATTTCAGTAAGATGGTGGTGAGTGTGGAATCTCCTCACTCTGAAGGTGGTGGGAGTGTGGAATTTCACTCAAGAGAGCTGGAGTGTAGAATTTCATCACACAAATTTGGTGAGAGTGTGGAATTTCACTCAGAGTGTGGCACGGGTGTGTAATTTCACTCAGACAGTGTTAGGTTTGAGGAATTTCACACAGAGGGTTTTTGTTTGTGGCATGTCTTCACGCAGAGTATGGCGGGAGAGTTGAAATTCACTCAGAGTGTGGTGTGATTGTGGACTTACATTCAGAGCGATGTAGGAGTTTGGATCTTTACTCAGAGGGTGGTGCGACTGTGGAATTTCTTCACTCTAAGTGTGGTGGGGTTTTGGAATGGCACACAGAAGTAGATGGGAGTGTGGAATTTCACTCAGAGTGCGGTGGGTTTGTGGACTTTCACTAGAGGGAGGTGGCAGTTTGGAATTTCACTCAGAGGTTGGTTGGAGTGAGGAATTTCACCGAAAGGGTGCTGGTAGTGTGGAATGTAACTCAGAAGTTGATTGCAGAGAGGAATGTTACTCAGAGTGTGGTGAGAGTGTGGAGTTTCACTCAAGAGTGTGTTGGCTGTGTGACGTTTAACACAGAGGTTGGTGAGAGTGTCTAAGGTCTTCACACAGCAGGTGGCGTGTGTGTGGAATTTCTCTCAGAGGGTGCTGAGAGTGTGAAATTTCAATCAGATGGTGATGGGTGTGGAATCTCCTCACTCAGAGTGTTGTTGTGGAATCTCTTCACTCAGAGTGTAGTGGCAGTATGGAATTCACTCAGAGGGTGGTGAGGTTGTGTAATATCATTCCCTGTGTGCTGGAGTTGTGGAACTACACTCCGAGGGTAATACCAGTGTGGAATTTCACTCAAGAGTGCATTGGGAGAGTGGAATGACGACACACAAGGTGGCAGGAGTGTGAAATTTCACCCAGAGGTTGGTGAGAGTTTAACACAGAGGGTGGTAGGAGTGTCACACGTCTTTCTCAGAGGGAGGTGGGAGTGTGCAATTTCACTCAGAGTGTGGCGGATGTGTGGAATTTCATTCAGAGTGTAGTGGGTGTTAGCAACTTCACTGAGAGGGTGGTGGCAGTGTGGATTGTTACTCAGCGTGTGGTGAGAGTGTGGAATTTCAATCAGATGGTGGTGAGTGTGGAATCTCCCCACTCAGAGGGTGGTGGGAATGTGGAATTTCACTCAAGAGAGCTGGGAGTGTGGAATTTCCTCACAGAAATTGTGGTGACAGTGTGGAATTTCACTCAGAGGGTGGTTGGTGTGAGAAATTTCACACAGAGGGTGTTTATTTGTGGAATGTCTTCACGAAGAGTGTGGCGGGAGTGTGTAATTTCACTCTAAGTGTAGTGGGGTTGTGGAATTCTACTCAAAGAGTGGTGGGGTATACGAGTTTTGCACTCAAAGTGTGTTGGAAGTTTGTACTTTCACTCAAAGGGTGTTGGGGTGTGGAATTCAACTCAGAGTGTGATGTAAATGTGGAATTTCACTTAGTGTGTTGTGGGGTTGTGGAACTACACTCAGAGGGTGTGGGGGTTGTGGAATGTCATCACGTAGAGGGTTGTGGGAGTGTGGAACTTCACTCAGAGTGTGGTGGGATTGTGGAATTTCACTGAGAGGGTGTTATATTTGTGACATGTCTTCACACAGAGGGATTTTGTTTGTCGAGTATCTTCATGCAGAGTATGGCGGGAGAGTTGAAATTCACTCAGAGTGTGTTGGGATTGTGGACTTACACTCAGAGGGAGGTACGAGTTTGGAACTTTACTCAGAGGGTGATGCGACTGTGGAATTTCTTCACTCTAAGTGTGTTGGGGTGATGGATTTTCACAGAAGTAGATGGGAGTGTGGAATCTCACTTAGAGTGTGATGTTTCTTCAATTAGAGTGTGGTGGAGTGTGGAATTTCACTCAAAGTTTTGTTGGAGTTAGCAATTCACTCGGGGTGGTGGCGGAATGGAATGTTTCACAGAGTGTGGTGAGAGTGTGGAATTTCAAACAGATGGTGGTGCATGTGAAATCTCCAAACTCAGAGGGTGGTGGGAGCGTGGGATTTAACTCAGAGGCTTCTGTTAGTGTGGAATGTCTTCACACAGAGTGTGGTGGGTTTGCGAACTTTCACTCAGAGTGTAGTGAGAGTGTGGAAATTTACTAAGAGGTTGTTGAGAGTGCCGAATGTCTTCACTCAGCAGGTGGAATTTCACTCAGAGTGTGCTGGGAGTGTGGAATTTCACTCATAGTGTGGTGGCTGAGTGGTATTTACTTTGAGTGTGGTGAAGTGTGGAATTTGACTCCAGAGTGTGATGGGAGTGTGGAATGTGACTCAGAAATTGGTGGGGTACACGATTTCTTCACTCAAAGTGTGTTGGAAGTTTGTATTTTCACTCAAAGGGTGTTGGGGTGTGGAATTTCACTCAGAGTGAGATGTAAATGTAGAATTTCACTCAAGAATGTGGTGGGGGTGTGGAATTTCACTCAGAGTGTGATGGGAATGAGGAATTTCACTCATCAGGTGGTGGCTGTGTGGAATTTCACTCAGAGGGTTCTGGTAGTGTGGAATGTCTTCACACAGAGTGTGGTGGGAGTGTGGCATTTCAATCAGATGGTGGTGAGTGTGGAATCTCCTCACTCAGCGTGCTGGGAGTGTGGAATTTCACTCAAGAGAGCTGGGAGTGTAGAATATCCTCACAGAAATTGTGGAGAGAGTGTGGAATTTCACTCAGAGTGTGGTGCGGGTGAGAAATTTCACACAGAGGGAGTTTGTTTGTGGAATGTCTTCATGCAGAATGTGGCAGGAGTGTTGAAATTCACTCAGAGTGTGGTGGGATTGTGGAGTTACACTCAGAGGAAGGTAGGAGTTTGGAACTTTACTCAGAGGGTGGTGCGACTGTGGAATTTCTTCACTCTAAGTGTGGAGGGGTTGTGATTTTCACAAAGAAGTAGATGGGAGTGTGGGAATTTCAATCAGAGTGTAATACTTCTTCAATTAGTGAGTGGTGGGGGTGTGGGATTTCACTCAGAGTGTAGTGGGAGTTAGCAATTTCACTCAGGGGTGGTGGTGCAGTGGAATGTTACTCAGAGAGTGGTGAGAGTGTGGAATTTCAAACAGATGTTGCTGCGTGTGAAATCTCCTATCTCAGAGGGTGGTGGGAGTGTGGAATTTCACTCAGAGTCTTCTGTAATGTGGAATGTCTTCACACAGAGTATGGTGGGTTTATGAAATTTCACTCAGAGTGTGGTGAGAGTGTGGAAATTTACTCAGAGGGTTTTGAGAGTGCCGAATGTCTTCAGTCAGCGGGTGGTGAGAGTGTGGAATTTTACTCATGAGTGTGTTGGGAATGTGGAATGTCTTCACTCAGAGGGTGGTGGTAGTAAAGTATTTCACTCAGAGGGAAATGGTGGTGTGTAATTTCACTCTAAGTGTGACGATGGGGTTGTGGAATGTTACACAGAAGGTGGTGGGGTACACGAGTTCTTCAGTGAAAGTGTGTTGGAAGTTTGTATTTTCACTCAAAGGGTGTTGGGGTGTGGTATTTCACTCAGAGTGTGATGGGAATGAGGAATTTCACTCAGAGGGTGTTATGTTTGTGGAATGTTTTCACACAAAGGGTGGTGGTAGTGTGGAATTTCACTCAGAGTGTGATGGGAATGTGGAATTTCACTCAAGAGTGTGTTGGGAGTGTGGAATGTCTTCACACAGGGTGGTTGAAGTGTGAAATTTCACTCAGAGTGTGGTGCTAGTGCGGAAATTTACTCAGAGGGTGTTGAGAGTGTGGAATATCTTCACACAGAGTGTGGTGGTAGTATGGAATTTCACTCTGAGGGTGGTGGGGATGTTGAATGTGCTGGGAGTGTATAATTTCACTCAGAAGGTGGTGGTGGAAAGGAATTTACTCAGAGTGTGGTGCGAGTGTGGAATTTCACACAGAACGTATTATGTTTGTGGAATGTCTTCACTCAGAAGGTGGTGGGAGTGTGGAATTACACTCCGAGAGTGGTGGGATTGTGGACTTTCACTAGAGGGAAGAAGGAGTGTGGAATTTCACTCAGAGGTTTCTGGTAATGTGGAATTTTACTCAGAGGAATGTTACTCGGAGTGTGGTGAGAGTGTGGAATTTCACTTAAGAGTGTGTTGGGAGAGTGGAATGACTTCACACAGGGTGGTGGGTGTGACATTTCACTCAGAGGTTGGTGAGAGTGCGTTATTAAACACAGAGGGTGGTGGGAGTGTCGATCATCTTTATCAGAGGGTGGTGGGAGTGTGAAATTTCACTCAGAGTGTGGCGTGTGTGTTTAATTTCACTCAGAGTGTAGTGGGTGTTAGCAAAATCCCTCTGTGAGTGGTGGCAGTGTGGAATGTTCTCAGTGTGTGGTGAGAGTGTGGAATTTCAATCAGATGGTGGTGAGTGTGGAATCTCCTCACTCAGAGGGCGGTGGGTGTGTGGAATTTCACTCGGAGGGTTCTTGTAGTGTGGAATTTCTTCACACAGAGGGTAGTGGGAGTGTGGAATTTCAATCAGATGGTGGTGAGTGTGGAATCTCCTCACTCAGAGGGTGGTGGGAGTGTGGAATTTCACTCAAGAGAGCTGGGAGTGTAGAATATCCTCACAGAAATTGTGGAGAGGGTAGAATTTCACTCAGAGTGTTGTGCGGGTGTGAAATTTCACTCAGAGGGTGGTAGCTGTGAGAAATTTCACACAGATGGAGTTTGTTTGTGGAATATCTTCATGCAGAGTATGGCGGGAGAGTTGAAATTCACTCAGAGTGTGGTGGGATTGTGGACTTTCACTCAGAGGAGGTGGGAATTTGGAACCTTACTCAGAGGGTGATGTGACTGTGGAATTTCTTATCTCAGAGTGTGGTGGGGTTTTGGAATGTCACACAGAAGTAGATGGGAGTGTGGAATTTCACACAGAGTGTGATGCTTCTTCAATTAGAGAGTGGTGGGGGTATGGGATTTCACTCAGAGTGTAGTGGGAGTGTGGAATGTTACACAGAGTGTAGTGAAAGTGTGCAATATCTCTCAAGAGATTGTTGTGAGTGTTAATGTCTTCACTCAATAGGTGATGTGGGTGTGGAATCTCACTCTGAGTGTGCTGGGAGTGTGTAATTTCCCTCAGATGGTGGTCGGGTCTGGATGTATACACAGAGGGTGGTGCCAGTGTGGCATTTCTTCACTCAGAGCATGGTGGGGATGTGGAAATTCACTTAGAGTGTGTTGGGATTGTGGACTTTCACTTAAATGGTGTTATATTTGTGGAATGTCTTCACACAGAGTGTGGGAGGGCATGTGTAATTTCACTCAAAGTGTGGTGGGATTATCGACTTTCCTTAGAGGTAAGTGGCAGTTTGGATTTGACTCAGAGGTTGGTTGGAGTGTGGAATTTCACTCAGAGAGTGCTGGTAGTGTGGAATGTAACTCAGAGGGTGGTGGCGGAGAGGAATGTTACTCAGAGTGTTGTGAGAGTGTGGAGTGTCACTCAAGAGTGTTTTGGCAGTTTGACATTTAACACAGAGGTTGGTGGGAGTGTCGAATGTCTTCAATCAGCGGGTGGTGGGTGTGTGGAATTTCACTCAGAGTTTTCTGGGAGTGTGGAACTTCACAATGGTGGCTGAGCAGAATTTACTCAGAGTGTGGTGCTGGTGTGGAATTTCACTCAGAGTGTGGTGAGAGTGTGGAATGTCTTCACACGAAGTGTGGTGGTAGTATGGAATTTCACTTTGAAGTTTGTTGGGTTGTTTTATTCCACTCAATATGTGGTTGGGTTGTGGTATGTCTTCACACAGAGGGTGGTGGCTGTGTGGAATTTACTCAGAGTAAGGTGCTGGTGTGGAATTTCACTCAGAGGGTGGTAGGTTAGAGAAATTTTACACAGAGGGTGCTTATTTGTGGAATGTCTTCACGCAAAATGTGGCGGGGGTGCGGAATTTCACTTAGAGGATGGTGCTTGTGTGGAATTTCTTATCTCAGAGTATTGTGGGCTTGTGGAATTTCACACAGAAGTAGATGGGAGTGTGGAATTTCACTCAGCGTGTGATGATTCTTCAATTAGACTGTGGTGGTTTGTGGAATTTCACTCAGAGTGTAGTGGGAATTTGCAATTTTTATCAGGGAGTCGTGGCAGAGTGGAATATTAATCAGAGTGTAGTGAGACTGTGGAATTTCAAACAGATGGTGGTGAGTGTGGAATTTCCTCACAGAAATTGTGGTGAGAGTGTGGAATTTCACTCAAAGTGTGGTGCAGGTGTGGAATATCACTCCGAAGGTGGTAGGTGTGAGCAATTTCACACAGAAGGTGTTTATTTGTGGAAAGTTTTCACGCAGAGTGTGGCAGGAGTGTCGAATTTCACTCAGAGGATGATGCTTGTGTGGAATTTCTTATCTCAGAGTATGGTGGGCTTGTGGAATTTCACACAGAAGTAGATGGGAGTGTGGAGTTTCACTGAGAGGGTGGTGGCAGAGTGGAATGTTACACAGAGTGCAGTGAAAGTGTCCAATATCACTCAAGAATGTGTTGGAATTGTGAATGTCTTCATTCAATGCGAGGTGTGGGTGTGGAATTTCACTCAAGAGAGCTGGTAGTGTGGAATTTCCTCACAGAAATTGTGGTCAGTGTGTGTAATTTCACTCAGAGTGTGGTGCTGGTGTGAAATTTCACTTGGAGGGTGTTAGGTGTGAGAACTTTCACACAGAGGGTGTGTATTTGTGGAAAATTTAACTCAGCGTGTGGCAGGAGTGTGGAATTTCCTCACAGAAATTGTGTTGAGAGTGTGGAATTTCACTCAGAATGTGGTGCTGGTGTGGAATTTCTCATCTCAGAGTATGGTGGGCTTGTGGAATTTCACACAGAAGTAGATGGGAGTGTAGAATTTCACACTGCATGTGATGTTTCTTCAATTAGAGTGTGGTGGGGTGTGGAATTTCACTCAGAGTGTAGTGGAGTTAGCAATTTTACTCAGGTAGTCGTGGCACAGTGAAATGTTACTCAGAGAGTGGTGAGAGTGAGGAATTTCAAACAGATGGTGGTGCGTGCGAAATCTCGTAACTCAGAAGGTGGAGGGAGTGTGGAATTTCACTCAGAGCCATCTGTTAGAGTGGAATGTCTTCACTCAGAGTGTGGTGGGTTTGTGAAATTTCACTCAAAGTGTGGTGAGAGTGTGGAATTTCACTCCAAAGGTTCTGGGATTGTTGAATTTCACTCAGTGTGTGGTGGGGTTGTGGAATGTCTTCACACAGAGGTTGGTGGGAATGTGGAATTTCACTGAGAGGGTGTTATATTTGTGGAATGTCTTCAAACAGAGGGTGGGGGAGTGTGTAATTTCACTCAAAGTGTGGTGGGGATTGTCGAATTTCACGAGAGGGAAGTGGTAGTTTGCATTTGACTCAGAGGTTGGTGGGAATGTGGAATTTCACTCAGAGAGTGCTGCTAGTGTGGAATGTAACTCAGAGGTTGGTTGCGGAGAGGTATGTTGCTCAGAGTGTGGTGAGAGTGTGGAGTTTCACTCAAGAGTGTTTAGGCAGTGTGACGTTTAACACAGAGGTTGGTCAGAGTGTCGAATGTCTACACTTAGTGGGTGGTGGGTGTGTGGAATTTCACAGAGTGTTCTGGGATTGTGGAATTTCACTCATAGGGTGGTGGCTAATTGGAATTTACGCAGAGTGTGGTGCTGGTGTGCAATTTCACTCAGAGGGTGGTAGGTGAGAGAAATTTCACACAGAGTGTGTTTACTTGTGGAATGTCTTCACGCAGAGTGTGGTGGGAGAGTGGAATTTCACTCAGAGGGTGGTGCTTGTGTGGAATTTCTTATCTCAGAGTATGGTGGGCTTGTGCAATTTCATACAGAAGTAGATGGGAGTGTGGAATTTCACTCAGCATGTGTTGTTTCTTCAATTAGGGTGAGGTTCTGGTGTGGAATTTAACTCAGAGGGTGGTAGGTGTGAGAAATTTCACACAGAGGGTGTTTATGTGTGGAATGTCTTCCTGCAGAGTGTGGCAGGAGTGTGGAATTTCACTCAGAGCTTTCTGTTAGAGTGGAAAGTCTTCACTCAGAGTGTGGTGGGTTTGTTAAATTTCACTCAAACTGTGGTGAGAGTGTGGAATTTCACTCCGCAGGTTGTGGGATTGTTGAATTTCACACAGTGTGTGGTGGGGTTGTGGAATGTCTTCACACAAAGGGTTGTGGGTGTGTGGAATTTCACTCAGAGGGTGGTGGCGGAGTGGAATGTTACACAGAGTGCAGTTAAAGTGTGCAATATCACTCAAGAGTGTGTTGGAATTCTGAATGTCTACATTCACTGCGAGGTGTGGGTGTGGAATTTCACTCAGAGTGTGCTGGGAGTGTGTAATTTCACTCAGATGGGTGTGGTGTCTGGATCTACACACAGAGGGTGGTGCCAGAGTGGCATTTCTTTACTCAGAGCATGGTTGGGGTGTGGAAATTCACTTAGAGTGTGGTGGGATTGTGGAATTTCACTGAGATGGTGTTATATTTGTGGAATGTCTTCAAACAGAGGGTGTGGGGGGTGTGTAATTTCACTCAAAGTGTAGTGGGGATTGTCAACTTTCACTAGAGGGAAGTGGTAGTTGGGATTTGACTCAGAGGTTGGTGGGAGTGTGGAATTTCACACAGAGAGTGCTGCTAGTGTGGAATGTAACTCAGAGATTGGTGGCGGAGTGGTATGTTGCTCAGAGTGTGGTGAGAGTGTGGAGTTTCACTCAAGAGTGTTTTGGCAGTGTGACGTTTAACACAGAGGTTGGTCAGAGTGTCGAATGTCTTCACTCATCGTGTGGTGGGTGTGTGGAATTTCATAGAATGTTCTGGGAGTGTGGAATTTCACTCATAGGGTGGTGGCTGATTGGAATTTATTCAGAGTGTGGTGCTGGTGTGCAATTTCACTCAGAGTGTGGTAGGTGTGAGAAATTGCACACAGAGGGTGTTTATGTATGGAATGTCCTCATGCAGAGTGTAGCAGGAGTGTGGAATTTCACTCAGAGGGTGGTACTTGTGTGGAATTTCTTATCTCAGAGTACGGTGGGCTCGTGGAATTTCACACAGAATTAGATGGAGGTGTGGAATTTCACTCTGCGTGTGATGTTTCTTCAATTAGAGTGTGGTGGATTGTGGAGGATTGTGGAATTTCACTCAGAGTGTAGTGGCAGTTAGCAATTTCACTCAGGGGGTGGTGGCAGATTGGAATGTTACTCAGAGTGTTGTGAGAGTGTGGAATTTCATACAGATGGTGGTGCGTGTGAAATCTTTTAACACAGAGGGTGGTGGGTGTGTGGAATTTCATATAGAGTGTGCTGATAGTGTGGAATTTCACTGAGAGGGTGGTGGCAGAGTGGAATGTTACACAGAGTGCAGTGAAAGTGCGCAATATCACTCAAGAGTGTGTTGGGCGTGTGAATATCTTCATTCATTGGGAGGTGTGGGTGTGGAATTTCACTCAGTGTGTGCTGGCAGTGTGTAATTTAGCTCAGATGGTGGTGGGGTCTGGATCTACTCACAGAGGGTGGTGCCAGTGTGGCATTTCTTCACTCAGAGCATGCTGGGGTTGTGTAAATTCTCTTCGAGTGTGGTGGGAGTGTGCAATTTCACTGATAGGGTGTTTATTTGAGGAATGTATTCACACGGAGGGTGGCGGGAGTGCGGAATTTCACTCAGAGGGTGGTGCTTGTGTGGAATTTCTAATCTCAGAGTATGGTGGGCCTGTTGAATTTCACAAAGAAGTAGATGGGAGTGTAGAATTTCACACTGCGTGTGATGTTTCTTCAATTAGAGTGTGGTAGGGTGTGGAATTTCACTCAGAGTGAAGTGGGAGTTAGCAATTTCACTCAGGGAGTGTTGGCAGACTGGAATGTTACTCAGGTTTTGGTGAGAGTGTGGAATTTCAAACAGATGGTGGTGAGTGTGCAATCTCCTCACTCAGAGGGTGTTTGAATGTGGAATTTCACTCAAAAGAGCTGGTAGTGTTGAATTTCCTTACAGAAATTGTGGTGTGAGTGTGTAATTTCAGTCAGAGTGTGGTGCTGGTGTGGAATTTCACTTGGAGGGTGTTAGGTGTGAGAAGTTTCACACAGAGGGTGTTTATTTGTGGGAAACTTCACACAGAGTGTGGCAGGAGTGTGGAATTTCACTCAGAGGATGATGCTTGTGTGGAATTTCTTATCTCAGAGTATTGTGGGCTTGTGGAATTTCACACTGAATTAGATGGGAGTGTGGAATTTCACTCAGCGTGTGATGTTTCTTCAATTAGAGTGTGGTGGGGTGTGGAATTTCACTCAGAGTGTAGTGGCAGTTTGCAATTTTAATCAGGGAGTCGTGGCACAGTGAAATGTTACTCAGAGAGAGGTGACAGTGTGCAATTTCAAACAGATGGTGGTGCGTGCGAAATCTCCTCACTCAGAGGGTGTTGGAACGTGGAATTTCACTCAGGAGAGCTGGGAATGTGGAATTTCCTCACAGAAATTGTGTTGAGAGTGTGGAATTTCACTCAGAATGTGGTGCTGGTGTGGAATTTCTTATCTCAGAGTATGGTGGGCTTGTGGAATTTCACACAGAAGTAGATGGGAGTGTAGAATTTCACACTGCGTGTGATGTTTCTTCAATTAGAGTGTGGTGGGGTGTGGAATTTCACTCAGAGTGTAGTGGCAGTTAGCAATTTTACTCAGGTAGTCGTGGCACAGTGAAATGTTACTCAGAGAGTGGTGAGAGTGAGGAATTTCAAACAGATGGTGGTGCGTGCAAAATCTCCTAACTCAGAAGGTGGTGGGAGTGTGGAATTTCACTCAGAGCCTTCTGTTAGAGTGGAATGTCTTCACTCAGAGTGTGGTGGGTTTGTGAAATTTCACTCAAAGAGTGGTGAGAGTGTGGAATTTAACTCCGAAGGTTGTGGGATTGTTGAATTTCACTCAGTGTGTGGTGGTGTTGTGGAATATCTTCACTCAGAGGGTGGTGGCAGAGTGGAATGTTTCACAGAGTGCAGTTAAAGTGTGCAATATCACTCAAGAGTGTGTTGGAATTGTGAATGTCTTCATTCACTGCGAGGTGTGGGTGTGGAATTTCACTCAGAGTGTGCTGGGAGTGTGTAATTTCACTCAGATGGTGGTGTCGTCTGGATCTACACACAGATGGTGATGCCAGTGTGGCATTTCTTTACTTAGAGCATGGTTGGGGTGTGGAAATTCACTTAGAGTGTGGTGGGATTGTCGAATTTGACGGAGAGGGTGTTAGCTTTGTGGAATGTCTCAAACAGAGGGTGGGGGGAGTGTGTAATTTCACTCAAAGTGTGGTGGGGATTGTCGACTTTCACTAGAGGGAAGTGGTAGTTTGGATTTGACTCAGAGGTTGGTGGGAATGTGGAATTTCACTCAGAGAGTGCTGCTAGTGTGGAATGTAACTCAGAGGTTGCTGGCGGAGAGGTATGTTGCTCAGAGTGTGGTGAGAGTGTGGAGTTTCACTCAAGAGTGTTTTGGCAGTGTGACGTTTAACACAGAGGTTGGCCAGAGTGTCGAATGTCTTCACTCATCGTGTGGTGAGTGTGTGGAATTTCACAGAGTGTTCTGGGATTGTGGAATTTCACTCATAGGGTGGTGGTTGATTGGAATTTACTCAGTGTGTGGTGCTGGTGTGCAATTTCACTCAGAGGGTGGTAGGTGAGAGAAATTTCACACAGAGGGTGTTTATGTATGGAATGTCCTCATGCAGAGTGTGGCAGGAGTGTGGAATTTCACTCAGAGGGTGGTGCTTGTGTGGAATTGCTTATCTCAGAGTACGGTGGGCTCGTGGAATTTCACACAGAAGTAGATGGGAGTGTGGAATTTCACTCTGCGTGTGATGTTTCTTCAATTAGAGTGTGGTGGATTGTGGAATTTCACTCAGAGTGTAGTGGCAGTTAGCAATTTCACTCAGGGGGTGGTGGCAGATTGGAATGTCAGTCAGAGTGTTGTGAGAGTGTGGAATTTCAAATAGATAGTTGTGCGTGCGAAATCTCCTAACACAGAGGGTGGTGGGTGTGTGGAATTTCATATAGAGTGTGCTGATAGTGTGGAATTTCACTGAGGGGGTGGTGGCAGAGTGGAATGTTACACAGAGTGCAGTGAAAGTGCGCAATATCACTCAAGAGTGTGTTGGGCGTGTGAATATCTTCATTCATTGGGAGGTGTGGGTGTGGAATTTCACTGAGTGTGTGCTGGGAGTGTGTAATTTAGCTCAGATGGTGGTGGGGTCTGGATCTACTCACAGAGGGTGGTGCCAGTGTGGCATTTCTTCACTCAGAGCATGCTGGGGGTGTGTAAATTCTCTTCGAGTGTGGTGGGAGTGTGCAATTTCACTGATAGGGTGTTTATTTGAGGAATGTCTTCACATAGAGGGTGGCGGGAGTGCAGAATTTCACTCAGAGGGTGGTGCTTGTGTGGAATTTCTAATCTCAGAGTATGGTGGGCCTGTTCAATTTCACACAGAAGTAGATGGGAGTGTAGAATTTCACACTGCGTGTGATGTTTCTTCAATTAGAGTGTGGTAGGGTGTGGAATTTCACTCAGAATGTAGTGGGAGTTAACAATTTCACTCAGGGAGTGTTGGCAGACTGGAATGTTACTCAGATTGTGGTGAGAGTGTGGAATTTCAAACAGATGGTGGTGAGTGTGCAATCTCCTCACTCAGAGGGTGTTTGAATGTGGAATTTCACTCAAAAGAGCTGGTAGTGTGGAATTTCCTTACAGAAATTGTGGTGAGAGTGTGTAATTTCACTCAGAGTGTGGTGCTGGTGTGGAATTTCACTTGGAGGGTGTTAGGTGTGAGAAATTTCACACAGAGGGTGTTTATTTGTGGAAAATTTCACACAGAGTGTGGCAGGAGTGTGGAATTTCACTCAGAGGATGATGCTTGTGTGAAATTTCTTATCTCAGAGTATGGTGGGCTTGTGGAATTTCACACAGAAGTAGATGGGAGTGTGGAATTTCACTCTGCGTGTGATGTTTCTTCAATTAGAGTGTGGTGGGGTGTGGAATTTCACTCAGAGTGTAGTGGCAGTTTGCAATTTTAATCCGGGAGTCATGGCACAGTGAAATGTTACTCAGAGAGAGGTGAGAGTGTGCAATTTCAAACAGATGGTGGTGCGTGCGAAATCTCCTCACTCAGAGGGTGTTGGAAAGTGGAATTTCACTCAGGAGAGCTGGGAGTGTGGAATTTCCTCACAGAAATTGTGTTGAGAGTGTGGAATTTCACTCAGAATGTGGTGCTGGTGTGGAATTTCTTATCTCAGAGTATGGTGGGCTTATGGAATTTCACACAGAAGTAGATGGGAGTGTAGAATTTCACACTGCGTGTGATGTTTCTTCAATTAGAGTGTGGTGGGGTGTGGAATTTCACTCAGAGTGTAGTGGCAGTTTGCAATTTTACTCAGGGAGTCGTGGCACAGTGACATGCTACTCAGAGAGTGGTGAGAGTGTGGAATTTCACTCCGAAGGTTGTGGGATTGTTGAATTTCACTCAGTGTGTTGTGGGGTTGTGGAATGTCTTCACACAGAGGGTGGTGGGAGTGTGGAATTTCACTCAGAGTGTGGTGGCAGAGTGGCATGTTACACAGAGTGCAGTGAAAGTGTGCAATATCACTCAAGAGTGGGTTGGAATTGTGAATGTCTTCATTCAATGCGAGGTCTGGGTGTGGAATTTCACTCAGAGTGTGCTGGGAGTGTGTAATTTCACTCAGATGGTGATGGCGTCTGGATCTACACACAGAGGGTGGTGCCAGTGTGGCATATCTTTACTCAGAGCATGGTTGGGGTGTGGAAATTCATTTAGAGTGTTGTGAGATTGTGGAATTTTACTGAGAGGGTGTTATATTTGTGGAATGTCTTCACACAGAGGGTGGGGGGAGTGTGGAATTTCACTCAAAGTGTGGTGGTATTGTCGACATTCACTAGAAGGAAGTGGTAGTTTGCATTTGACTCAGAGGTTGATGGGAGTGTGGAATTTCACTCAGAGAGTGCTGCTAGTGTGGAATGTATCTCAGAGGTTGGTGGCGGAGAGGTATGTTGCTCAGAGTGTGGTGAGAGTGTGGAGTTTCACTCAAGAGTGTTTTGTAAGTGTGACGTTTAACACAGAGGTTGGTCAGAGTGTCGAATGTCTTCATTCAGCGGGTGGTGGGTGTGTGGAATTTACTCAGAGTGTGGTTCTGGTGTGAAATTTCACTCAGAGGGTGGTTGGTGTGAGATATTTCACACAGAGTGCGTTTATTTGTGGAATGTCTTCACACAGAGTGTGGTGGGAGTGTGGAATTTCACTCAGAGTGTGGTGCTTGAGTGGAATTTCTTATCTCAGAGTATGGTGGGCTTGTGCAATTTCATACAGAAGTAGATGGGAGTGTGGAATTTCACTCAGCATGTGATGTTTCTTCAATTGGAGTGCGGTGCTGGTGTGGAATTTAACTCAGAGGGTGGTAGGTGTGAGAAATTTCACACAGAGGGTGTTTATTTGTGGAATGTCTTCACGCAGAATGTGGCGGGAGTGCGGAATTTCACTCAGTGGGTGGTGCTTGTGTGGAATTTCTTATCTCAGAGTATGGTGGGCTTGTGGAATTTCACACAGAAGTAGATGGGAGTGTGGAATTTCACACTGCATGTGATGTTTCTTCAATTAGTGTGTGGTGGGGTGTGGAATTTCACTCAGAGTGTAGGGGCAGTTAGCAATTTTACTCAGGGAGTCGTGGCACAGTGAAATGTTAGTCAGAGTGTGGTGAGAGTGTGGAATTTCAAATAGATAGTGGTGCGTGCGAAATCTCCTAACTCAGAGGGTGGTGGGAATGTGGAATTTCACTCAGAGCCTTCTGTTAAAGTGGAATGTCTTCACTCAGAGTGTGGTGGGTTTGTGAAATTTCCCTCAAAGCGTGGTGAGAGTGTGGAATTTCACTCCGAAGATTGTGGGATTGTTGAATTTCACTCATTGTGTGGTGGGGTTGTGGAATGTCTTCACACAGAGGGTGGTGGGAGTGTGGAATTTCACTCAGAGGGTGGTGGCAGAGTGGAATGTTACACAGAGTGCAGTGAAAGTGTCCAATATCACTCAAGAGTGTGTTGGAATTGTGAATGTCTTCATTCAATGCGAGGTCTGGGTGTGGAATTTCACTCAGAGTGTGCTGGGAGTGTGTAATTTCACTCAGATGGTGATGGCGTCTGGATCTACACACAGAGGGTGGTGCCAGTGTGGCATATCTTTACTCAGAGCATGGTTGGGGTGTGGAAATTCATTTAGAGTGTGGTGGGATTGTGGAATTTCACTGAGAGGGTGTTAATTTGTGGAATGTCTTCACACAGAGGGTGGGAGAGTGTGGAATTTCACTCAAAGTGTGGTGGGATTGCAGACTTTCATTCGAGGGAAGTGGCAGTTTGGATTTGACTCAGTTGTTGGGAATGTGGAATTTCACTCAGAGAGTGCTGGTAGTGTGGAATGTAACTCAGAGGGTGGTGACGGAGAGGGATGTTACTCAGAGTGTGGTGAGAGTATGGAGTTTCATTCAAGAGTGTTTTGGCAGTGTGACATTTAACATAGAGGTTGGTGGGAGTGTGGAATGTCTTCACTCAGCCGGTGGTGGGTGTGTGGAATTTCACCCATACTGTTCTGGGAATGTGGAACTTCAGTCAGAGGGTGGTGGCTGTGTGGAATTTACTCAGGGTGTGGTGCTGGTGTGGAATTTCACTCTGAGGTTGGTAGGTGTGAGAAATTTCACACAGAGGGTGTTTATTTGTGGAATGTCTTCACGCAGAGTGTGGTGGGAGTGTGTAATTTCACTCAGATGGTGGTGGCGTCTGAATCTTCACACAAAGGGTGGTGCCAGTGTGGCATTTCTTTACGCAGAGCATGGTTGGGGTGTGGAAATTCACTTAGAGTGTGTTGGGATTGTGGAATTTCACTGAGATTGTGTTATACTTGTGGAATGTCTTCAAACAGAGGGTGGGGGAGTGTGTAATTTCACTCAAAGTGTGGTGGGGATTGTCGAATTTCACAAGAGGGAAGTGGTAGTTTGCATTTGACTCAGAGGTTGGTGGGAGTGTGGAATTTCACTCAGAGAGTGCTGCTAGTGTGGAATGTAACTCAGAGGTTGGTTGCGGAGAGGTATGTTGCTCAGAGTGTGGTGAGAGTGTGGAGTTTCACTCAAGAGTGTTTTGGCAGTGTGACGTTTAACACAGAGATTGGTGAGAGTGTCGAATGTCTTCACTCAGTGGGTGGTGGGTGTGTGGAATTTCACAGAGTGTTCCTGGAGTGTGGAATTTCATTCATAGGGTGGTGGCTGATTGGGATTTACTCAGAGTGTGGTGCTGGTGTGGAATTTCACTCAGAGGGTGGTAGGTGTGGGAAATTTCACACAGAGGGTGTTTATGTGTGGAATGTCCTCATGCAGAGTGTGGCAGGAGTGTGGAATTTCACTGAGAGGGTGGTAGGTGTGAGAAATTTCACACTGAGTGTGTTTATTTGTGGAATGTCTTCACACAGAGTGTGGTGGGAGTGTGGAATTTCACTCAGAGTGTGGTGCTTGAGTGGAATTTCTTATCTCAGAGTATGGTGGGCTTGTGCAATTTCGCACAGAAGTAGATGGGAGTGTAGAATTTCACACTGCATGTGATGTTTCTTCAATTAGTGTGTGGTGGGGTGTGGAATTTCACTCAGAGTGTAGGGGCAGTTAGCAATTTTACTCAGGGAGTCGTGGGACAGTGAAATGTTACTCAGAGTGTGGTGAGAGTGTGGAATTTCAAATAGATAGTGGTGCGTGCGAAATCTCCTAACTCAGAGGGTGGTGGGAATGTGGAATTTCACTCAGAGCCTTCTGTTAAAGTGGAATGTCTTCACTCAGAGTGTGGTGGGAGTTTGTAATTTCACTCAGATGGTGGTGGCGTCTGAATCTTCACACAAAGGGTGGTGCCAGTGTGGCATTTCTTTACGCAGAGCATGGTTGGGGTGTGGAAATTCACTTAGAGTGTGTTGGGATTGTGGAATTTCACTGAGATTGTGTTATATTTGTGGAATGTCTTCAAACAGAGGGTGGGGGAGTGTGTAATTTCACTCAAAGTGTGGTGGGGATTGTCGAATTTCACGAGAGGGAAGTGGTAGTTTGCATTTGACTCAGAGGTTGGTGGGAGTGTGGAATTTCACTCAGAGAGTGCTGCTAGTGTGGAATGTAACTCAGAGGTTGGTTGCGGAGAGGTATGTTGCTCAGAGTGTGGTGAGAGTGTGGAGTTTCACTCAAGAGTGTTTTGGCAGTGTGTCATTTAACACAGATTGGTGAGAGTGTCGAATGTCTTCACTCAGTGGGTGGTGGGTGTGTGGAATTCCACAGAGTGTTCCTGGAGTGTGGAATTTCACTCATAGGGTGGTGGCTGATTGGGATTTACTCAGAGTGTGGTGCTGGTGTGGAATTTCACTCAGAGGGTGGTAGGTGTTGTAAATTTCACACAGAGGGTGTTTATGTGTGGAATGTCCTCATGCAGAGTGTGGCAGGAGTGTGGAATTTACTGAGAGGGTGGTGCTTATGTGGAATTTCTTATCTCAGTGTACGGTGGGCTTCTGGAATTTCACGCAGAAGTAGATGGGAGTGTGGAATTTCACTCTGCGTGTGATGTTTCTTCAATTAGAGTGTGGTGGGTTGTGGAATTTCACTCAGAGTGTAGTGGGAGTTAGCAATTTCACTCAGGGAGTGTTGGCAGTGTGGAATGTTACTCAGAGTGTGGTGAGAGTGTGGAATTTCAAACAGATGGTGGTGAGTGTGCAATCTCCTCACTCAGAGGGTGTTGGAAAGTGGAATTTCACTCAGGAGAGCTGGGAGTGTGGAATTTCACTCAGAATGCGGTGCTGGTGTGGAATTTCTTTTCTCAGTGTATGGTGGGCTTGTGGAATTTCACACAGAAGTAGATGGGAGTGTAGAATTTCACACTGCATGTGATGTTTCTTCAATTAGTGTGTGGTGGGGTGTGGAATTTCACTCAGAGTGTAGTGGCAGTTAGCAATTTTACTCAGGGAGTCGTGGCACAGTGAAATGTTACTCAGAGTGTGGTGAGAATGTGGAATTTCAAATAGATAGTGTTGCGTGCGAAATCTCCTAACTCAGAGTGTGGTGGGTTTGTGAAATTTCCCTCAAAGTGTGGTCAGAGTGTGGAATTTCACTCCGAAGGTTGTGGGATTGTTGAATTTCACTCAGTGTGTGGTGGGGTTGTGGAATGTCTTCACACAGAGCGTGGTGGGAGTGTGGAATTTCACTCAGAGGGTGGTGGCAGAGTGGAATGTTACACAGAGTGCAGTGAAAGTGTGCAATATCACTCAAGAGGTTGTTGGAATTGTGAATGTCTTCATTCACTACGAGGTGTGGGTGTGGAATTTCACTCAGAGTGTGCTGGGAGTGTGTAATTTCACTCAGATGGTGATGGCGTCTGGATCTACACACAGAAGGTGGTGCCAGTGTGGCATATCTTTACTCAGAGCATGGTTGGGGTGTGAAAATTCACTTCGAGTGTGGTGGGATTGTGGAATTTCACTGCGAGGGTGTTATATTTGTAGAATGTCTTCACACAGAGGGTGGGGGGAGTGTGGAATTTCACTCAAAGTGTGGTGGTATTGTCGACATTCACTAGAAGGAAGTGGTAGTTTGCATTTGACTCAGAGGTTGGTGGGAGTGTGGAATTTCACTCAGAGAGTGCTGCTAGTGTGGAATGTAACTCAGAGGTTGGTGGCGGAGAGGTATGTTGCTCAGAGTGTGGTGAGAGTGTTGGGTTTCACTCAAGAGTGTTTTGGCAGTGTGACGTTTAACACAGAGGTTGGTCAGAGTGTCGAATGTCTTCATTCAGCGGGTGGTGGGTGTGTGGAATTTACTCAGAGTGTGGTTCTGGTGTGAAATTTCACTCAGAGGGTGGTTGGTGTGAGATATTTCACACAGAGTGTGTTTATTTGTGGAATGTCTTCACACAGAGTGTGGTGGGAGTGTGGAATTTCACTCAGAGTGTGGTGCTTGAGTGGAATTTCTTATCTCAGAGTATGGTGGGCTTGTGCAATTTCATACAGAAGTAGATGGGAGTGTGGAATTTCACTCAGCATGTGATGTTTCTTCAATTGGAGTGCGGTGCTGGTGTGGAATTTAACTTAGAGGGTGGTAGGTGTGTGAAATTTCACACAGAGGGTGTTTATTTGTGGAATGTCTTCACGCAGAATGTGGCGGGAGTGCGGCATTTCACTCAGTGGATGGTGCTTGTGTGGAATTTCTTATCTCAGAGTATGGTGGGCTTGTGGAATTTCACACAGGAGTAGATGGGAGTGTATAATTTCACACTGCATGTGATGTTTCTTCAATTAGTGTGTGGTGGGGTGTGGAATTTCACTCAGAGTGTAGGGGCAGTTAGCAATTTTACTCAGGGAGTCGTGGCACAGTGAAATGTTACTCAGAGTGTGGTGAGAGTGTGGAATTTCAAATAGATAGTTGTGCGTGCGAAATCTCCTAACTCAGAGGGTGGTGGGAATGTGGAATTTCACTCAGAGCCTTCTGTTAAAGTGGAATGTCTTCACTCAGAGTGTGGTGGGTTTGTGAAATTTCCCTCAAAGCGTGGTGAGAGTGTGGAATTTCACTCCGAAGATTGTGGGATTGTTGAATTTCACTCATTGTGTGGTGGGGTTGTGGAATGTCTTCACACAGAGGGTGGTGGGAGTGTGGAATTTCACTCAGAGGGTGGTGGCAGAGTGGAATGTTACACAGAGTGCAGTGAAAGTGTCCAATATCACTCAAGAGTGTGTTGGAATTGTGAATGTCTTCAATCAATGCGAGGCCTGGGTGTGGAATTTCACTCAGAGTGTGCTGGGAGTGTGTAATTTCACTCAGATGGTGATGGCGTCTGGATCAACACACAGAGGGTGGTGCCAGTGTGGCATATCTTTACTCAGAGCATGGTTGGGGTGTGGAAATTCATTTAGAGTGTTGTGGGATTGTGGAATTTTACTGAGAGGGTGTTATATTTGTGGAATGTCTTCACACAGAGGGTGGGAGAGTGTGGAATTTCACTCAAAGTGTGGTGGGATTGCAGACTTTCATTCGAGAGAAGTGGCAGTTTGGATTTGACTCAGTTGTTGGGAATGTGGAATTTCACTCAGAGAGTGCTGGTAGTGTGGAATGTAACTCAGAGGGTGGTGGCGGAGAGGTATGTTACTCAGAGTGTGGTGAGAGTGTGGAGTTTCATTCAAGAGTGTTTTGGCAGTGAGACATTTAACATAGAGGTTGGTGGGAGTGTGGAATATCTTCACTCAGCTGGTGGTGGGTGTGTGGAATTTCACCCATACTGTTCTGGGAATGTGGAACCAGTCAGAGGGTGGTGGCTGTGTGGAATTTACTCAGGGTGTGGTGCTGGTGTGGAATTTCACTCTGAGGTTGGTAGGTGTGAGAAATTTCACACAGAGGGTGTTTATTTGTGGAATGTCTTCACGCAGAGTGTGGTGGGAGTGTGTAATTTCACTCAGATGGTGGTGGCGTCTGAATCTTCACACAAAGGGTGGTGCCAGTGTGGCATTTCTTTACGCAGAGCATGGTTGGGGTGTGGAAATTCACTTAGAGTGTGTTGGGATTGTGGAATTTCACTGAGATTGTGTTATATTTGTGGAATGTCTTCAAACAGAGGGTGGGGGAGTGTGTAATTTCACTCAAAGTGTGGTGGGGATTGTCGAATTTCACGAGAGGGAAGTGGTAGTTTGCATTTGACTCAGAGGTTGGTGGGAGTGTGGAATTTCACTCAGAGAGTGCTGCTAGTGTGGAATGTAACTCAGAGGTTGGTTGCGGAGAGGTATGTTGCTCAGAGTGTGGTGAGAGTGTGGAGTTTCACTCAAGAGTGTTTTGGCAGTGTGACGTTTAACACAGAGGTTGGTCAGAGTGTCGAATGTCTTCACTCAGTGGGTGGTGGGTGTGTGGAATTCCACAGAGTGTTCCTGGAGTGTGGAATTTCACTCATAGGGTGGTGGCTGATTGGGATTTACTCAGTGTGTGGTGCTGGTGTGGAATTTCACTCAGAGGGTGGTAGGTGTTGTAAATTTCACACAGAGGGTGTTTATGTGTGGAATGTCCTCATGCAGAGTGTGGCAGGAGTGTGGAATTTCACTGAGAGGGTGGTGCTTATGTGGAATTTCTTATCTCAGTGTACGGTGGGCTTCTGGAATTTCACGCAGAAGTAGATGGGAGTGTGGAATTTCACTCTGCGTGTGATGTTTCTTCAATTAGAGTGTGGTGGGTTGTGGAATTTCACTCAGAGTGTAGTGGGAGTTAGCAATTTCACTCAGGGAGTGTTGGCAGTGTGGAATGTTACTCAGAGTGTGGTGAGAGTGTGGAATTTCAAACAGATGGTGGTGAGTGTGCAATCTCCTCACTCAGAGGGTGTTGGAAAGTGGAATTTCACTCAGGAGAGCTGGGAGTGTGGAATTTCACTCAGAATGCGGTGCTGGTGTGGAATTTCTTTTCTCAGTGTATGGTGGGCTTGTGGAATTTCACACAGAAGTAGATGGGAGTGTAGAATTTCACACTGCATGTGATGTTTCTTCAATTAGTGTGTGGTGGGGTGTGGAATTTCACTCAGAGTGTAGTGGCAGTTAGCAATTTTACTCAGGGAGTCGTGGCACAGTGAAATGTTACTCAGAGTGTGGTGAGAATGTGGAATTTCAAATAGATAGTGTTGCGTGCGAAATCTCCTAACTCAGAGTGTGGTGGGTTTGTGAAATTTCCCTCAAAGTGTGGTGAGAGTGTGGAATTTCACTCCAAAGGTTCTGGGATTGTTGAATTTCACTCAGTGTGTGGTGGGGTTGTGGAATGTCTTCACACAGAGGTTGGTGGGAATGTGGAATTTCACTGAGAGGGTGTTATATTTGTGGAATGTCTTCAAACAGAGGGTGGGGGAGTGTGTAATTTCACTCAAAGTGTGGTGGGGATTGTCGAATTTCACGAGAGGGAAGTGGTAGTTTGCATTTGACTCAGAGGTTGGTGGGAGTGTGGAATTTCACTCAGAGAGTGCTGCTAGTGTGGAATGTAACTCAGAGGTTGGTTGCGGAGAGGTATGTTGCTCAGAGTGTGGTGAGAGTGTGGAGTTTCACTCAAGAGTGTTTTGGCAGTGTGTCATTTAACACAGATTGGTGAGAGTGTCGAATGTCTTCACTCAGTGGGTGGTGGGTGTGTGGAATTCCACAGAGTGTTCCTGGAGTGTGGAATTTCACTCATAGGGTGGTGGCTGATTGGGATTTACTCAGTGTGTGGTGCTGGTGTGGAATTTCACTCAGAGGGTGGTAGGTGTTGTAAATTTCACACAGAGGGTGTTTATGTGTGGAATGTCCTCATGCAGAGTGTGGCAGGAGTGTGGAATTTCACTGAGAGGGTGGTGCTTATGTGGAATTTCTTATCTCAGTGTACGGTGGGCTTCTGGAATTTCACGCAGAAGTAGATGGGAGTGTGGAATTTCACTCTGCGTGTGATGTTTCTTCAATTAGAGTGTGGTGGGTTGTGGAATTTCACTCAGAGTGTAGTGGGAGTTAGCAATTTCACTCAGGGAGTGTTGGCAGTGTGGAATGTTACTCAGAGTGTGGTGAGAGTGTGGAATTTCAAACAGATGGTGGTGAGTGTGCAATCTCCTCACTCAGAGGGTGTTGGAAAGTGGAATTTCACTCAGGAGAGCTGGGAGTGTGGAATTTCACTCAGAATGCGGTGCTGGTGTGGAATTTCTTTTCTCAGTGTATGGTGGGCTTGTGGAATTTCACACAGAAGTAGATGGGAGTGTAGAATTTCACACTGCATGTGATGTTTCTTCAATTAGTGTGTGGTGGGGTGTGGAATTTCACTCAGAGTGTAGTGGCAGTTAGCAATTTTACTCAGGGAGTCGTGGCACAGTGAAATGTTACTCAGAGTGTGGTGAGAATGTGGAATTTCAAATAGATAGTGTTGCGTGCGAAATCTCCTAACTCAGAGTGTGGTGGGTTTGTGAAATTTCCCTCAAAGTGTGGTCAGAGTGTGGAATTTCACTCCGAAGGTTGTGGGATTGTTGAATTTCACTCAGTGTGTGGTGGGGTTGTGGAATGTCTTCACACAGAGCGTGGTGGGAGTGTGGAATTTCACTCAGAGGGTGGTGGCAGAGTGGAATGTTACACAGAGTGCAGTGAAAGTGTGCAATATCACTCAAGAGGTTGTTGGAATTGTGAATGTCTTCATTCACTACGAGGTGTGGGTGTGGAATTTCACTCAGAGTGTGCTGGGAGTGTGTAATTTCACTCAGATGGTGATGGCGTCTGGATCTACACACAGAAGGTGGTGCCAGTGTGGCATATCTTTACTCAGAGCATGGTTGGGGTGTGAAAATTCACTTCGAGTGTGGTGGGATTGTGGAATTTCACTGCGAGGGTGTTATATTTGTAGAATGTCTTCACACAGAGGGTGGGGGGAGTGTGGAATTTCACTCAAAGTGTGGTGGTATTGTCGACATTCACTAGAAGGAAGTGGTAGTTTGCATTTGACTCAGAGGTTGGTGGGAGTGTGGAATTTCACTCAGAGAGTGCTGCTAGTGTGGAATGTAACTCAGAGGTTGGTGGCGGAGAGGTATGTTGCTCAGAGTGTGGTGAGAGTGTTGGGTTTCACTCAAGAGTGTTTTGGCAGTGTGACGTTTAACACAGAGGTTGGTCAGAGTGTCGAATGTCTTCATTCAGCGGGTGGTGGGTGTGTGGAATTTACTCAGAGTGTGGTTCTGGTGTGAAATTTCACTCAGAGGGTGGTTGGTGTGAGATATTTCACACAGAGTGTGTTTATTTGTGGAATGTCTTCACACAGAGTGTGGTGGGAGTGTGGAATTTCACTCAGAGTGTGGTGCTTGAGTGGAATTTCTTATCTCAGAGTATGGTGGGCTTGTGCAATTTCATACAGAAGTAGATGGGAGTGTGGAATTTCACTCAGCATGTGATGTTTCTTCAATTGGAGTGCGGTGCTGGTGTGGAATTTAACTTAGAGGGTGGTAGGTGTGTGAAATTTCACACAGAGGGTGTTTATTTGTGGAATGTCTTCACGCAGAATGTGGCGGGAGTGCGGCATTTCACTCAGTGGATGGTGCTTGTGTGGAATTTCTTATCTCAGAGTATGGTGGGCTTGTGGAATTTCACACAGGAGTAGATGGGAGTGTATAATTTCACACTGCATGTGATGTTTCTTCAATTAGTGTGTGGTGGGGTGTGGAATTTCACTCAGAGTGTAGGGGCCGTTAGCAATTTTACTCAGGGAGTCGTGGCACAGTGAAATGTTACTCAGAGTGTGGTGAGAGTGTGGAATTTCAAATAGATAGTTGTGCGTGCGAAATCTCCTAACTCAGAGGGTGGTGGGAATGTGGAATTTCACTCAGAGCCTTCTGTTAAAGTGGAATGTCTTCACTCAGAGTGTGGTGGGTTTGTGAAATTTCCCTCAAAGCGTGGTGAGAGTGTGGAATTTCACTCCGAAGATTGTGGGATTGTTGAATTTCACTCATTGTGTGGTGGGGTTGTGGAATGTCTTCACACAGAGGGTGGTGGGAGTGTGGAATTTCACTCAGAGGGTGGTGGCAGAGTGGAATGTTACACAGAGTGCAGTGAAAGTGTCCAATATCACTCAAGAGTGTGTTGGAATTGTGAATGTCTTCAATCAATGCGAGGCCTGGGTGTGGAATTTCACTCAGAGTGTGCTGGGAGTGTGTAATTTCACTCAGATGGTGATGGCGTCTGGATCAACACACAGAGGGTGGTGCCAGTGTGGCATATCTTTACTCAGAGCATGGTTGGGGTGTGGAAATTCATTTAGAGTGTTGTGGGATTGTGGAATTTTACTGAGAGGGTGTTATATTTGTGGAATGTCTTCACACAGAGGGTGGGAGAGTGTGGAATTTCACTCAAAGTGTGGTGGGATTGCAGACTTTCATTCGAGGGAAGTGGCAGTTTGGATTTGACTCAGTTGTTGGGAATGTGGAATTTCACTCAGAGAGTGCTGGTAGTGTGGAATGTAACTCAGAGGGTGGTGGCGGAGAGGTATGTTACTCAGAGTGTGGTGAGAGTGTGGAGTTTCATTCAAGAGTGTTTTGGCAGTGAGACATTTAACATAGAGGTTGGTGGGAGTGTGGAAAATCTTCACTCAGCCGGTGGTGGGTGTGTGGAATTTCACCCATACTGTTCTGGGAATGTGGAACCAGTCAGAGGGTGGTGGCTGTGTGGAATTTACTCAGGGTGTGGTGCTGGTGTGGAATTTCACTCTGAGGTTGGTAGGTGTGAGAAATTTCACACAGAGGGTGTTTATTTGTGGAATGTCTTCACGCAGAGTGTGGTGGGAGTGTGTAATTTCACTCAGATGGTGGTGGCGTCTGAATCTTCACACAAAGGGTGGTGCCAGTGTGGCATTTCTTTACGCAGAGCATGGTTGGGGTGTGGAAATTCACTTAGAGTGTGTTGGGATTGTGGAATTTCACTGAGATTGTGTTATATTTGTGGAATGTCTTCAAACAGAGGGTGGGGGAGTGTGTAATTTCACTCAAAGTGTGGTGGGGATTGTCGAATTTCACGAGAGGGAAGTGGTAGTTTGCATTTGACTCAGAGGTTGGTGGGAGTGTGGAATTTCACACAGAGAGTGCTGCTTGTGTGGAATGTAACTCAGAGGTTGGTTGCGGAGAGGTATGTTGCTCAGAGTGTGGTGAGAGTGTGGAGTTTCACTCAAGAGTGTTTTGGCAGTGTGACGTTTAACACAGAGATTGGTGAGAGTGTCGAATGTCTTCACTCAGTGGGTGGTGGGTGTGTGGAATTTCACAGAGTGTTCCTGGAGTGTGGAATTTCACTCATAGGGTGGTGGCTGATTGGGATTTACTCAGAGTGTGGTGCTGGTGTGGAATTTCACTCAGAGGGTGGTAGGTGTGGGAAATTTCACACAGAGGGTGTTTATGTGTGGAATGTCCTCATGCAGAGTGTGGCAGGAGTGTGGAATTTCACTGAGAGGGTGGTAGGTTTGAGAAATTTCACACAGAGTGTGTTTATTTGTGGAATGTCTTCACACAGAGTGTGGTGGGTGTGTGGAATTTCACTCAGAGTGTGGTGCTTGAGTGGAATTTCTTATCTCAGAATATGGTGGGCTTGTGCAATTTCATACAGAAGTAGATGGGAGTGTGGAATTTCACTCAGCATGTGATGTTTCCTCAATTAGTGTGTGGTGGGGTGTGGAATTTCACTCAGAGTGTAGGGGCAGTTAGCAATTTTACTCAGGGAGTCGTGGCACAGTGAAATGTTACTCAGAGTGTGGTGAGAGTGTGGAATTTCAAATAGAGAGTGGTGCGTGCGAAATCTCCTAACTCAGAGGGTGGTGGGAATGTGGAATTTCACTCAGAGCCTTCTGTTAAAGTGGAATGTCTTCACTCAGAGTGTGGTGGGAGTTTGTAATTTCACTCAGATGGTGGTGGCGTCTGAATCTTCACACAAAGGGTGGTGCCAGTGTGGCATTTCTTTACGCAGAGCATGGTTGGGGTGTGGAAATTCACTTAGAGTGTGTTGGGATTGTGGAATTTCACTGAGATTGTGTTATATTTGTGGAATGTCTTCAAACAGAGGGTGGGGGAGTGTGTAATTTCACTCAAAGTGTGGTGGGGATTGTCGAATTTCACGAGAGGGAAGTGGTAGTTTGCATTTGACTCAGAGGTTGGAGGGAGTGTGGAATTTCACTCAGAGAGTGCTGCTAGTGTGGAATGTAACTCAGAGGTTGGTTGCGGAGAGGTATGTTGCTCAGAGTGTGGTGAGAGTGTGGAGTTTCACTCAAGAGTGTTTTGGCAGTGTGACGTTTAACACAGAGATTGGTGAGAGTGTTGAATGTCTTCACTCAGTGGATGGTGGGTGTGTGGAATTTCACAGAGTGTTCCTGGAGTGTGGAATTTCACTCATAGGGGGGTGGCTGATTGGGATTTACTCAGAGTGTGGTGCTGGTGTGGAATTTCACTCAGAGGGTGGTAGGTGTGGGAAATTTCACACAGAGGGTGTTTATGTGTGGAATGTCCTCATGCAGAGTGTGGCAGGAGTGTGGAATTTCACTGAGAGGGTGGTAGGTGTGAGAAATTTCACACAGAGTTTGTTTATTTGTGGAATGTCTTCACACAGAGTGTGGTGGGAGTGTGGAATTTCACTCAGAGTGTGGTGCTTGAAAGAATTTCTTATCTCAGAATATGGTGGGCTTGTGCAATTTCATACAGAAGTAGATGGGAGTGTGGAATTTCACTCAGCATGTGATGTTTCTTCAATTGGAGTGCGGTGCTGGTGTGGAATTTAACTCAGAGGGTGGTAGGTGTGAGAAATTTCACACAGAGGGTGTTTATTTGTGGAATGTCTTCACGCAGAATGTGGCGGGAGTGCGGAATTTCACTCAGTGGGTGGTGCTTGTGTGGAATTTCTTATCTCAGAGTATGGTGGGCTTGTGGAATTTCACACAGAAGTAGATTGGAGTGTATAATTTCACACTGCATGTGATGTTTCTTCAATTAGTGTGTGGTGGGGTGTGGAATTTCACTCAGAGTGTAGGGGCAGTTAGCAATTTTACTCAGGGAGTCGTGGCACAGTGAAATGTTACTCAGAGTGTGGTGAGAGTGTGGAATTTCAAATAGAGAGTGGTGCGTGCGAAATCTCCTAACTCAGAGGGTGGTGGGAATGTGGAATTTCACTCAGAGCCTTCTGTTAAAGTGGAATGTCTTCACTCAGAGTGTGGTGGGAGTTTGTAATTTCACTCAGATGGTGGTGGCGTCTGAATCTTCACACAAAGGGTGGTGCCAGTGTGGCATTTCTTTACGCAGAGCATGGTTGGGGTGTGGAAATTCACTTAGAGTGTGTTGGGATTGTGGAATTTCACTGAGATTGTGTTATATTTGTGGAATGTCTTCAAACAGAGGGTGGGGGAGTGTGTAATTTCACTCAAAGTGTGGTGGGGATTGTCGAATTTCACGAGAGGGAAGTGGTAGTTTGCATTTGACTCAGAGGTTGGAGGGAGTGTGGAATTTCACTCAGAGAGTGCTGCTAGTGTGGAATGTAACTCAGAGGTTGGTTGCGGAGAGGTATGTTGCTCAGAGTGTGGTGAGAGTGTGGAGTTTCACTCAAGAGTGTTTTGGCAGTGTGACGTTTAACACAGAGATTGGTGAGAGTGTTGAATGTCTTCACTCAGTGGATGGTGGGTGTGTGGAATTTCACAGAGTTTTCCTGGAGTGTGGAATTTCACTCATAGGGGGGTGGCTGATTGGGATTTACTCAGAGTGTGGTGCTGGTGTGGAATTTCACTCAGAGGGTGGTAGGTGTGGGAAATTTCACACAGAGGGTGTTTATGTGTGGAATGTCCTCATGCAGAGTGTGGCAGGAGTGTGGAATTTCACTGAGAGGGTGGTAGGTGTGAGAAATTTCACACAGAGTGTGTTTATTTGTGGAATGTCTTCACACAGAGTGTGGTGGGAGTGTGGAATTTCACTCAGAGTGTGGTGCTTGAGTGGAATTTCTTATCTCAGAATATGGTGGGCTTGTGCAATTTCATACAGAAGTAGATGGGAGTGTGGAATTTCACTCAGCATGTGATGTTTCTTCAATTGGAGTGCGGTGCTGGTGTGGAATTTAACTCAGAGGGTGGTGGGATTGCAGACTTTCATTTGAGGGAAGTGTCAGTTTGGATTTGACTCAGTTGTTGGGAATGTGGAATTTCACTCAGAGAGTGCTGGTAGTGTGGAATGTAACTCAGAGGGTGGTGGCGGAGAGGTATGTTACTCAGAGTGTGGTGAGAGTGTGGAGTTTCATTCAAGAGTGTTTTGGCAGTTTGACATTTAACATATAGGTTGGTGGGAGTGTGGAATATCTTCACTCAGCCGGAGGTGGGTGTGTGGAATTTCACCCATACTGTTCTGGGAATGTGGAACTTCAGTCAGAGGGTGGTGGCTGTGTGGAATTTACTCAGGGTGTGGTGCTGGTGTGGAATTTCACTCTGAGGTTGGTAGGTGTGAGAAATTTCACACAGAGGGTGTTTATTTGTGGAATGTCTTCACGCAGAGTGTGGTGGGAGTGTGTAATTTCACTCAGATGGTGGTGGCGTCTGAATCTTCACACAAAGGGTGGTGCCAGTGTGGCATTTCTTTACGCAGTGCATGGTTGGGGTGTGGAAATTCACTTAGAGTGTGTTGGGATTGTGGAATTTCACTGAGATTGTGTTATATTTGTGGAATGTCTTCAAACAGAGGGTGGGGGAGTGTGTATTTTCACTCAAAGTGTGGTGTGGATTGTCGAATTTCACGAGAGGGAAGTGATAGTTTGCATTTGCCTCAGAGGTTGGTGGGAGTGTGGAATTTCACTCAGAGAGTGCTGCTAGTGTGGAATGTAACTCAGAGGTTGGTTGCGGAGAGGTATGTTGCTCAGAGTGTGGTGAGAGTGTGGAGTTTCACTCAAGAGTGTTTTGGCAGTGTGACGTTTAACACAGAGATTGGTGTGAGTGTCGAATGTCTTCACTCAGTGGGTGGTGGGTGTGTGGAATTTCACAGAGTGTTCCTGGAGTGTGGAATTCCACTCATAGGGTGGTGGCTGATTGGGATTTACTCAGAGTGTGGTGCTGGTGTGGAATTTCACTCAGAGGGTGGTAGGTGTGGGAAATTTCACACAGAGGGTGTTTATGTGTGGAATGTCCTCATGCAGAGTGTGGCAGGAGTGTGGAATTTCACTGAGAGGGTGGTAGGTGTGAGAAATTTCACACAGAGTGTGTTTATTTGTGGAATGTCTTCACACAGAGTGTGGTGGGAGTGTGGAATTTCACTCAGAGTGTGGTGCTTGAGTGGAATTTCTTATCTCAGAGTATGGTGGACTTGTGCAATTTCATACAGAAGTAGATGGGAGTGTGGAATTTCACTTAGCATGTGATGTTTCTTCAATTGGAGTGCGGTGCTGGTGTGGAATTTAACTCAGAGGGTGGTAGGTGTGAGAAATTTCACACAGAGGGTGTTTATTTGTGGAATGTCTTCACGCAGAGTGTGGCAGGAGTGTGGAATTTCACTGAGAGGGTGGTGCTTGTGTGGAATTTCTTATCTCAGTGTATGGTGGGCTTGTGGAATTTCACGCAGAAGTAGATGGGAGTGTGGAATTTCACTCTGCGTGTGATGTTTCTTCAATTAGAGTGTGGTGGGTTGTGGAATTTCACTCAGAACGTAGTGGGAGTTAGCAATTTCACTCAGGGAGTGTTGGCAGTGTGGAATCTTACTCAGAGTGTGGTGAGAGTGTGGAATTTCAAACAGATGGAGGTGAGTGTGCAATCTCCTCACTCAGAGGGTGTTGAAACGTGGAATTTCATTCAGGAGAGCTGGGAGTGTGGAATTTCCTCACAGAAACTGTGTTGAGAGTGTGGAATTTCACTCAGAATGTGGTGCTGGTGTGGAATTTCTTATCTCAGTGTATGGTGGGCTTGTGGAATTTCACACAGAAGTAGATGGGAGTGTAGAATTTCACACTGCATGTGATGTTTCTTCATTTAGTGTGTGGTGGGGTGTGGAATTTCACTCAGAGTGTAGGGGCAGTTAGCAATTTTACTCAGGGAGTCGTGGCACAGTGAAATGTTACTCAGAGGATGGTGGGAGTGTGGAATTTCACTCAGATCCTTCTGTTAAAGTGGAATGTTTTCACTCAGAGTGTAGTAGGTTTGTGAAATTTCCCTCAAAGTGTGGTGAAAGTGTGGAATTTCACTCCGAAGGTTGTGGGATTGTTGAATTTCACTCAGTGTGTGGTGGGGTTGTGGAATATCTTCACACAGAGGGTGGTGGGAGTGTGGAATTTCACTCAGAGGGTGGTGGCAGAGTGGAATGTTACATAGAGTGCAGTGAAAGTGTCCAATATCACTCAAGAGTGTGTTGGAATTGTGAATGTCTTCATTCAATGCGAGGTCTGGGTGTGCAATTTCACTCAAAGTGTGCTGGGAGTGTGTAATTTCACTCAGATGGTGATGGCTTCTGGATCTGCACACAGAGGTTGGTGCCAGTGTGGCATATCTTTACTCAGAGCATGGTTGGGGTGTGGAAATTCATTTGGTGTATTTCTGGGTTTGTGGAATTTCACTGAGAGGGTGTTATATTTGTGGAATGTCTTCACACAGAGGGTGGGGGAGTGTGGAATTTCACTCAAAGTGTGGTGGGATTGCAGACTTTCATTTGAGGGAAGTGGCAGTTTGGATTTGACTCAGTTGTTGGGAATGTGGAATTTCACTCAGAGAGTGCTGGTAGTGTGGAATGTAACTCAGAGGGTGGTGGCGGAGATGTATGTTACTCAGAGTGTGGTTAGAGTGTGGACTTTCATTCAAGAGTGTTTTGGAAGTTTGATATTTAACACATAGGTTGGTGGGAGTGTGGAATGTCTTCACTCAGAGGTTGGTGAGTGTGTGGAATTTCACCCATACTGTTCTGGGAATGTGGAACCAGTCAGAGGGTGGTGGCTGTGTGGAATTTACTCAGGGTGTGGTGCTGGTGTGGAATTTCACTCTGAGGTTGGTAGGTGTGAGAAATTTCACACAGAGGGTGTTTATTTGTGGAATGTCTTCACGCAGAGTGTGGTGGGAGTGTGTAATTTCACTCAGATGGTGGTGGCGTCTGAATCTTCACACAAAGGGTGGTGCCAGTGTGGCATTTCTTTACGCAGAGCATGGTTGGGGTGTGGAAATTCACTTAGAGTGTGTTGGGATTGTGGAATTTCACTGAGATTGTGTTATATTTGTGGAATGTCTTCAAACAGAGGGTGGGGGAGTGTGTAATTTCACTCAAAGTGTGGTGGGGATTGTCGAATTTCACGAGAGGGAAGTGGTAGTTTGCATTTGACTCAGAGGTTGGTGGGAGTGTGGAATTTCACTCAGAGAGTGCTGCTAGTGTGGAATGTAACTCAGAGGTTGGTTGCGGAGAGGTATGTTGCTCAGAGTGTGGTGAGAGTGTGGAGTTTCACTCAAGAGTGTTTTGGCAGTGTGTCATTTAACACAGATTGGTGAGAGTGTCGAATGTCTTCACTCAGTGGGTGGTGGGTGTGTGGAATTCCACAGAGTGTTCCTGGAGTGTGGAATTTCACTCATAGGGTGGTGGCTGATTGGGATTTACTCAGTGTGTGGTGCTGGTGTGGAATTTCACTCAGAGGGTGGTAGGTGTTGTAAATTTCACACAGAGGGTGTTTATGTGTGGAATGTCCTCATGCAGAGTGTGGCAGGAGTGTGGAATTTCACTGAGAGGGTGGTGCTTATGTGGAATTTCTTATCTCAGTGTACGGTGGGCTTCTGGAATTTCACGCAGAAGTAGATGGGAGTGTGGAATTTCACTCTGCGTGTGATGTTTCTTCAATTAGAGTGTGGTGGGTTGTGGAATTTCACTCAGAGTGTAGTGGGAGTTAGCAATTTCACTCAGGGAGTGTTGGCAGTGTGGAATGTTACTCAGAGTGTGGTGAGAGTGTGGAATTTCAAACAGATGGTGGTGAGTGTGCAATCTCCTCACTCAGAGGGTGTTGGAAAGTGGAATTTCACTCAGGAGAGCTGGGAGTGTGGAATTTCACTCAGAATGCGGTGCTGGTGTGGAATTTCTTTTCTCAGTGTATGGTGGGCTTGTGGAATTTCACACAGAAGTAGATGGGAGTGTAGAATTTCACACTGCATGTGATGTTTCTTCAATTAGTGTGTGGTGGGGTGTGGAATTTCACTCAGAGTGTAGTGGCAGTTAGCAATTTTACTCAGGGAGTCGTGGCACAGTGAAATGTTACTCAGAGTGTGGTGAGAATGTGGAATTTCAAATAGATAGTGTTGCGTGCGAAATCTCCTAACTCAGAGTGTGGTGGGTTTGTGAAATTTCCCTCAAAGTGTGGTGAGAGTGTGGAATTTCACTCCAAAGGTTCTGGGATTGTTGAATTTCACTCAGTGTGTGGTGGGGTTGTGGAATGTCTTCACACAGAGGTTGGTGGGAATGTGGAATTTCACTGAGAGGGTGTTATATTTGTGGAATGTCTTCAAACAGAGGGTGGGGGAGTGTGTAATTTCACTCAAAGTGTGGTGGGGATTGTCGAATTTCACGAGAGGGAAGTGGTAGTTTGCATTTGACTCAGAGGTTGGTGGGAGTGTGGAATTTCACTCAGAGAGTGCTGCTAGTGTGGAATGTAACTCAGAGGTTGGTTGCGGAGAGGTATGTTGCTCAGAGTGTGGTGAGAGTGTGGAGTTTCACTCAAGAGTGTTTTGGCAGTGTGTCATTTAACACAGATTGGTGAGAGTGTCGAATGTCTTCACTCAGTGGGTGGTGGGTGTGTGGAATTCCACAGAGTGTTCCTGGAGTGTGGAATTTCACTCATAGGGTGGTGGCTGATTGGGATTTACTCAGTGTGTGGTGCTGGTGTGGAATTTCACTCAGAGGGTGGTAGGTGTTGTAAATTTCACACAGAGGGTGTTTATGTGTGGAATGTCCTCATGCAGAGTGTGGCAGGAGTGTGGAATTTCACTGAGAGGGTGGTGCTTATGTGGAATTTCTTATCTCAGTGTACGGTGGGCTTCTGGAATTTCACGCAGAAGTAGATGGGAGTGTGGAATTTCACTCTGCGTGTGATGTTTCTTCAATTAGAGTGTGGTGGGTTGTGGAATTTCACTCAGAGTGTAGTGGGAGTTAGCAATTTCACTCAGGGAGTGTTGGCAGTGTGGAATGTTACTCAGAGTGTGGTGAGAGTGTGGAATTTCAAACAGATGGTGGTGAGTGTGCAATCTCCTCACTCAGAGGGTGTTGGAAAGTGGAATTTCACTCAGGAGAGCTGGGAGTGTGGAATTTCACTCAGAATGCGGTGCTGGTGTGGAATTTCTTTTCTCAGTGTATGGTGGGCTTGTGGAATTTCACACAGAAGTAGATGGGAGTGTAGAATTTCACACTGCATGTGATGTTTCTTCAATTAGTGTGTGGTGGGGTGTGGAATTTCACTCAGAGTGTAGTGGCAGTTAGCAATTTTACTCAGGGAGTCGTGGCACAGTGAAATGTTACTCAGAGTGTGGTGAGAATGTGGAATTTCAAATAGATAGTGTTGCGTGCGAAATCTCCTAACTCAGAGTGTGGTGGGTTTGTGAAATTTCCCTCAAAGTGTGGTCAGAGTGTGGAATTTCACTCCGAAGGTTGTGGGATTGTTGAATTTCACTCAGTGTGTGGTGGGGTTGTGGAATGTCTTCACACAGAGCGTGGTGGGAGTGTGGAATTTCACTCAGAGGGTGGTGGCAGAGTGGAATGTTACACAGAGTGCAGTGAAAGTGTGCAATATCACTCAAGAGGTTGTTGGAATTGTGAATGTCTTCATTCACTACGAGGTGTGGGTGTGGAATTTCACTCAGAGTGTGCTGGGAGTGTGTAATTTCACTCAGATGGTGATGGCGTCTGGATCTACACACAGAAGGTGGTGCCAGTGTGGCATATCTTTACTCAGAGCATGGTTGGGGTGTGAAAATTCACTTCGAGTGTGGTGGGATTGTGGAATTTCACTGCGAGGGTGTTATATTTGTAGAATGTCTTCACACAGAGGGTGGGGGGAGTGTGGAATTTCACTCAAAGTGTGGTGGTATTGTCGACATTCACTAGAAGGAAGTGGTAGTTTGCATTTGACTCAGAGGTTGGTGGGAGTGTGGAATTTCACTCAGAGAGTGCTGCTAGTGTGGAATGTAACTCAGAGGTTGGTGGCGGAGAGGTATGTTGCTCAGAGTGTGGTGAGAGTGTTGGGTTTCACTCAAGAGTGTTTTGGCAGTGTGACGTTTAACACAGAGGTTGGTCAGAGTGTCGAATGTCTTCATTCAGCGGGTGGTGGGTGTGTGGAATTTACTCAGAGTGTGGTTCTGGTGTGAAATTTCACTCAGAGGGTGGTTGGTGTGAGATATTTCACACAGAGTGTGTTTATTTGTGGAATGTCTTCACACAGAGTGTGGTGGGAGTGTGGAATTTCACTCAGAGTGTGGTGCTTGAGTGGAATTTCTTATCTCAGAGTATGGTGGGCTTGTGCAATTTCATACAGAAGTAGATGGGAGTGTGGAATTTCACTCAGCATGTGATGTTTCTTCAATTGGAGTGCGGTGCTGGTGTGGAATTTAACTTAGAGGGTGGTAGGTGTGTGAAATTTCACACAGAGGGTGTTTATTTGTGGAATGTCTTCACGCAGAATGTGGCGGGAGTGCGGCATTTCACTCAGTGGATGGTGCTTGTGTGGAATTTCTTATCTCAGAGTATGGTGGGCTTGTGGAATTTCACACAGGAGTAGATGGGAGTGTATAATTTCACACTGCATGTGATGTTTCTTCAATTAGTGTGTGGTGGGGTGTGGAATTTCACTCAGAGTGTAGGGGCCGTTAGCAATTTTACTCAGGGAGTCGTGGCACAGTGAAATGTTACTCAGAGTGTGGTGAGAGTGTGGAATTTCAAATAGATAGTTGTGCGTGCGAAATCTCCTAACTCAGAGGGTGGTGGGAATGTGGAATTTCACTCAGAGCCTTCTGTTAAAGTGGAATGTCTTCACTCAGAGTGTGGTGGGTTTGTGAAATTTCCCTCAAAGCGTGGTGAGAGTGTGGAATTTCACTCCGAAGATTGTGGGATTGTTGAATTTCACTCATTGTGTGGTGGGGTTGTGGAATGTCTTCACACAGAGGGTGGTGGGAGTGTGGAATTTCACTCAGAGGGTGGTGGCAGAGTGGAATGTTACACAGAGTGCAGTGAAAGTGTCCAATATCACTCAAGAGTGTGTTGGAATTGTGAATGTCTTCAATCAATGCGAGGCCTGGGTGTGGAATTTCACTCAGAGTGTGCTGGGAGTGTGTAATTTCACTCAGATGGTGATGGCGTCTGGATCAACACACAGAGGGTGGTGCCAGTGTGGCATATCTTTACTCAGAGCATGGTTGGGGTGTGGAAATTCATTTAGAGTGTTGTGGGATTGTGGAATTTTACTGAGAGGGTGTTATATTTGTGGAATGTCTTCACACAGAGGGTGGGAGAGTGTGGAATTTCACTCAAAGTGTGGTGGGATTGCAGACTTTCATTCGAGGGAAGTGGCAGTTTGGATTTGACTCAGTTGTTGGGAATGTGGAATTTCACTCAGAGAGTGCTGGTAGTGTGGAATGTAACTCAGAGGGTGGTGGCGGAGAGGTATGTTACTCAGAGTGTGGTGAGAGTGTGGAGTTTCATTCAAGAGTGTTTTGGCAGTGAGACATTTAACATAGAGGTTGGTGGGAGTGTGGAAAATCTTCACTCAGCCGGTGGTGGGTGTGTGGAATTTCACCCATACTGTTCTGGGAATGTGGAACCAGTCAGAGGGTGGTGGCTGTGTGGAATTTACTCAGGGTGTGGTGCTGGTGTGGAATTTCACTCTGAGGTTGGTAGGTGTGAGAAATTTCACACAGAGGGTGTTTATTTGTGGAATGTCTTCACGCAGAGTGTGGTGGGAGTGTGTAATTTCACTCAGATGGTGGTGGCGTCTGAATCTTCACACAAAGGGTGGTGCCAGTGTGGCATTTCTTTACGCAGAGCATGGTTGGGGTGTGGAAATTCACTTAGAGTGTGTTGGGATTGTGGAATTTCACTGAGATTGTGTTATATTTGTGGAATGTCTTCAAACAGAGGGTGGGGGAGTGTGTAATTTCACTCAAAGTGTGGTGGGGATTGTCGAATTTCACGAGAGGGAAGTGGTAGTTTGCATTTGACTCAGAGGTTGGTGGGAGTGTGGAATTTCACACAGAGAGTGCTGCTTGTGTGGAATGTAACTCAGAGGTTGGTTGCGGAGAGGTATGTTGCTCAGAGTGTGGTGAGAGTGTGGAGTTTCACTCAAGAGTGTTTTGGCAGTGTGACGTTTAACACAGAGATTGGTGAGAGTGTCGAATGTCTTCACTCAGTGGGTGGTGGGTGTGTGGAATTTCACAGAGTGTTCCTGGAGTGTGGAATTTCACTCATAGGGTGGTGGCTGATTGGGATTTACTCAGAGTGTGGTGCTGGTGTGGAATTTCACTCAGAGGGTGGTAGGTGTGGGAAATTTCACACAGAGGGTGTTTATGTGTGGAATGTCCTCATGCAGAGTGTGGCAGGAGTGTGGAATTTCACTGAGAGGGTGGTAGGTTTGAGAAATTTCACACAGAGTGTGTTTATTTGTGGAATGTCTTCACACAGAGTGTGGTGGGTGTGTGGAATTTCACTCAGAGTGTGGTGCTTGAGTGGAATTTCTTATCTCAGAATATGGTGGGCTTGTGCAATTTCATACAGAAGTAGATGGGAGTGTGGAATTTCACTCAGCATGTGATGTTTCCTCAATTAGTGTGTGGTGGGGTGTGGAATTTCACTCAGAGTGTAGGGGCAGTTAGCAATTTTACTCAGGGAGTCGTGGCACAGTGAAATGTTACTCAGAGTGTGGTGAGAGTGTGGAATTTCAAATAGAGAGTGGTGCGTGCGAAATCTCCTAACTCAGAGGGTGGTGGGAATGTGGAATTTCACTCAGAGCCTTCTGTTAAAGTGGAATGTCTTCACTCAGAGTGTGGTGGGAGTTTGTAATTTCACTCAGATGGTGGTGGCGTCTGAATCTTCACACAAAGGGTGGTGCCAGTGTGGCATTTCTTTACGCAGAGCATGGTTGGGGTGTGGAAATTCACTTAGAGTGTGTTGGGATTGTGGAATTTCACTGAGATTGTGTTATATTTGTGGAATGTCTTCAAACAGAGGGTGGGGGAGTGTGTAATTTCACTCAAAGTGTGGTGGGGATTGTCGAATTTCACGAGAGGGAAGTGGTAGTTTGCATTTGACTCAGAGGTTGGAGGGAGTGTGGAATTTCACTCAGAGAGTGCTGCTAGTGTGGAATGTAACTCAGAGGTTGGTTGCGGAGAGGTATGTTGCTCAGAGTGTGGTGAGAGTGTGGAGTTTCACTCAAGAGTGTTTTGGCAGTGTGACGTTTAACACAGAGATTGGTGAGAGTGTTGAATGTCTTCACTCAGTGGATGGTGGGTGTGTGGAATTTCACAGAGTGTTCCTGGAGTGTGGAATTTCACTCATAGGGGGGTGGCTGATTGGGATTTACTCAGAGTGTGGTGCTGGTGTGGAATTTCACTCAGAGGGTGGTAGGTGTGGGAAATTTCACACAGAGGGTGTTTATGTGTGGAATGTCCTCATGCAGAGTGTGGCAGGAGTGTGGAATTTCACTGAGAGGGTGGTAGGTGTGAGAAATTTCACACAGAGTTTGTTTATTTGTGGAATGTCTTCACACAGAGTGTGGTGGGAGTGTGGAATTTCACTCAGAGTGTGGTGCTTGAAAGAATTTCTTATCTCAGAATATGGTGGGCTTGTGCAATTTCATACAGAAGTAGATGGGAGTGTGGAATTTCACTCAGCATGTGATGTTTCTTCAATTGGAGTGCGGTGCTGGTGTGGAATTTAACTCAGAGGGTGGTAGGTGTGAGAAATTTCACACAGAGGGTGTTTATTTGTGGAATGTCTTCACGCAGAATGTGGCGGGAGTGCGGAATTTCACTCAGTGGGTGGTGCTTGTGTGGAATTTCTTATCTCAGAGTATGGTGGGCTTGTGGAATTTCACACAGAAGTAGATTGGAGTGTATAATTTCACACTGCATGTGATGTTTCTTCAATTAGTGTGTGGTGGGGTGTGGAATTTCACTCAGAGTGTAGGGGCAGTTAGCAATTTTACTCAGGGAGTCGTGGCACAGTGAAATGTTACTCAGAGTGTGGTGAGAGTGTGGAATTTCAAATAGAGAGTGGTGCGTGCGAAATCTCCTAACTCAGAGGGTGGTGGGAATGTGGAATTTCACTCAGAGCCTTCTGTTAAAGTGGAATGTCTTCACTCAGAGTGTGGTGGGAGTTTGTAATTTCACTCAGATGGTGGTGGCGTCTGAATCTTCACACAAAGGGTGGTGCCAGTGTGGCATTTCTTTACGCAGAGCATGGTTGGGGTGTGGAAATTCACTTAGAGTGTGTTGGGATTGTGGAATTTCACTGAGATTGTGTTATATTTGTGGAATGTCTTCAAACAGAGGGTGGGGGAGTGTGTAATTTCACTCAAAGTGTGGTGGGGATTGTCGAATTTCACGAGAGGGAAGTGGTAGTTTGCATTTGACTCAGAGGTTGGAGGGAGTGTGGAATTTCACTCAGAGAGTGCTGCTAGTGTGGAATGTAACTCAGAGGTTGGTTGCGGAGAGGTATGTTGCTCAGAGTGTGGTGAGAGTGTGGAGTTTCACTCAAGAGTGTTTTGGCAGTGTGACGTTTAACACAGAGATTGGTGAGAGTGTTGAATGTCTTCACTCAGTGGATGGTGGGTGTGTGGAATTTCACAGAGTTTTCCTGGAGTGTGGAATTTCACTCATAGGGGGGTGGCTGATTGGGATTTACTCAGAGTGTGGTGCTGGTGTGGAATTTCACTCAGAGGGTGGTAGGTGTGGGAAATTTCACACAGAGGGTGTTTATGTGTGGAATGTCCTCATGCAGAGTGTGGCAGGAGTGTGGAATTTCACTGAGAGGGTGGTAGGTGTGAGAAATTTCACACAGAGTGTGTTTATTTGTGGAATGTCTTCACACAGAGTGTGGTGGGAGTGTGGAATTTCACTCAGAGTGTGGTGCTTGAGTGGAATTTCTTATCTCAGAATATGGTGGGCTTGTGCAATTTCATACAGAAGTAGATGGGAGTGTGGAATTTCACTCAGCATGTGATGTTTCTTCAATTGGAGTGCGGTGCTGGTGTGGAATTTAACTCAGAGGGTGGTGGGATTGCAGACTTTCATTTGAGGGAAGTGTCAGTTTGGATTTGACTCAGTTGTTGGGAATGTGGAATTTCACTCAGAGAGTGCTGGTAGTGTGGAATGTAACTCAGAGGGTGGTGGCGGAGAGGTATGTTACTCAGAGTGTGGTGAGAGTGTGGAGTTTCATTCAAGAGTGTTTTGGCAGTTTGACATTTAACATATAGGTTGGTGGGAGTGTGGAATATCTTCACTCAGCCGGAGGTGGGTGTGTGGAATTTCACCCATACTGTTCTGGGAATGTGGAACTTCAGTCAGAGGGTGGTGGCTGTGTGGAATTTACTCAGGGTGTGGTGCTGGTGTGGAATTTCACTCTGAGGTTGGTAGGTGTGAGAAATTTCACACAGAGGGTGTTTATTTGTGGAATGTCTTCACGCAGAGTGTGGTGGGAGTGTGTAATTTCACTCAGATGGTGGTGGCGTCTGAATCTTCACACAAAGGGTGGTGCCAGTGTGGCATTTCTTTACGCAGTGCATGGTTGGGGTGTGGAAATTCACTTAGAGTGTGTTGGGATTGTGGAATTTCACTGAGATTGTGTTATATTTGTGGAATGTCTTCAAACAGAGGGTGGGGGAGTGTGTATTTTCACTCAAAGTGTGGTGTGGATTGTCGAATTTCACGAGAGGGAAGTGATAGTTTGCATTTGCCTCAGAGGTTGGTGGGAGTGTGGAATTTCACTCAGAGAGTGCTGCTAGTGTGGAATGTAACTCAGAGGTTGGTTGCGGAGAGGTATGTTGCTCAGAGTGTGGTGAGAGTGTGGAGTTTCACTCAAGAGTGTTTTGGCAGTGTGACGTTTAACACAGAGATTGGTGTGAGTGTCGAATGTCTTCACTCAGTGGGTGGTGGGTGTGTGGAATTTCACAGAGTGTTCCTGGAGTGTGGAATTCCACTCATAGGGTGGTGGCTGATTGGGATTTACTCAGAGTGTGGTGCTGGTGTGGAATTTCACTCAGAGGGTGGTAGGTGTGGGAAATTTCACACAGAGGGTGTTTATGTGTGGAATGTCCTCATGCAGAGTGTGGCAGGAGTGTGGAATTTCACTGAGAGGGTGGTAGGTGTGAGAAATTTCACACAGAGTGTGTTTATTTGTGGAATGTCTTCACACAGAGTGTGGTGGGAGTGTGGAATTTCACTCAGAGTGTGGTGCTTGAGTGGAATTTCTTATCTCAGAGTATGGTGGACTTGTGCAATTTCATACAGAAGTAGATGGGAGTGTGGAATTTCACTTAGCATGTGATGTTTCTTCAATTGGAGTGCGGTGCTGGTGTGGAATTTAACTCAGAGGGTGGTAGGTGTGAGAAATTTCACACAGAGGGTGTTTATTTGTGGAATGTCTTCACGCAGAGTGTGGCAGGAGTGTGGAATTTCACTGAGAGGGTGGTGCTTGTGTGGAATTTCTTATCTCAGTGTATGGTGGGCTTGTGGAATTTCACGCAGAAGTAGATGGGAGTGTGGAATTTCACTCTGCGTGTGATGTTTCTTCAATTAGAGTGTGGTGGGTTGTGGAATTTCACTCAGAACGTAGTGGGAGTTAGCAATTTCACTCAGGGAGTGTTGGCAGTGTGGAATCTTACTCAGAGTGTGGTGAGAGTGTGGAATTTCAAACAGATGGAGGTGAGTGTGCAATCTCCTCACTCAGAGGGTGTTGAAACGTGGAATTTCATTCAGGAGAGCTGGGAGTGTGGAATTTCCTCACAGAAACTGTGTTGAGAGTGTGGAATTTCACTCAGAATGTGGTGCTGGTGTGGAATTTCTTATCTCAGTGTATGGTGGGCTTGTGGAATTTCACACAGAAGTAGATGGGAGTGTAGAATTTCACACTGCATGTGATGTTTCTTCATTTAGTGTGTGGTGGGGTGTGGAATTTCACTCAGAGTGTAGGGGCAGTTAGCAATTTTACTCAGGGAGTCGTGGCACAGTGAAATGTTACTCAGAGGATGGTGGGAGTGTGGAATTTCACTCAGATCCTTCTGTTAAAGTGGAATGTTTTCACTCAGAGTGTAGTAGGTTTGTGAAATTTCCCTCAAAGTGTGGTGAAAGTGTGGAATTTCACTCCGAAGGTTGTGGGATTGTTGAATTTCACTCAGTGTGTGGTGGGGTTGTGGAATATCTTCACACAGAGGGTGGTGGGAGTGTGGAATTTCACTCAGAGGGTGGTGGCAGAGTGGAATGTTACATAGAGTGCAGTGAAAGTGTCCAATATCACTCAAGAGTGTGTTGGAATTGTGAATGTCTTCATTCAATGCGAGGTCTGGGTGTGCAATTTCACTCAAAGTGTGCTGGGAGTGTGTAATTTCACTCAGATGGTGATGGCTTCTGGATCTGCACACAGAGGTTGGTGCCAGTGTGGCATATCTTTACTCAGAGCATGGTTGGGGTGTGGAAATTCATTTGGTGTATTTCTGGGTTTGTGGAATTTCACTGAGAGGGTGTTATATTTGTGGAATGTCTTCACACAGAGGGTGGGGGAGTGTGGAATTTCACTCAAAGTGTGGTGGGATTGCAGACTTTCATTTGAGGGAAGTGGCAGTTTGGATTTGACTCAGTTGTTGGGAATGTGGAATTTCACTCAGAGAGTGCTGGTAGTGTGGAATGTAACTCAGAGGGTGGTGGCGGAGATGTATGTTACTCAGAGTGTGGTTAGAGTGTGGACTTTCATTCAAGAGTGTTTTGGAAGTTTGATATTTAACACATAGGTTGGTGGGAGTGTGGAATGTCTTCACTCAGAGGTTGGTGAGTGTGTGATGTTTAAGACAGAGAGTGGTGGGAGTGTCGAATGTCTTCACGCAGCAGGTGGTGAGGGTGTGGAATTTCACTCAAAGTTTGCTAGGAGTGTGGAATTTCACTCAGAGGATGGTGGCGGAGTGGAATGTTACTCAGAGTGTGGTGAGAGTGTGGAATTTCACCCAGAGGGAGGTGGGAGTGAGGGATTTCACTCAGATGGTGGTGCGAGTGTGGAATTTCTTCACTTAGAGTGTGGTGGGGGTGTGGAAGTACACTCAGAGTGTGGTGGGAGTGTGGAATGTCACTCAGAGTGTGGTTGTGGAGTAGAATGTCACTCAGAGTGTGGTGAGAGTGTGGAATTTCAATCAGATGGTGGTGGATGTGGAATCTCCTCACTCAAAGTGTGTTGAGAGTTTGTAATTTTACTCAAAATGTGGTGGGGCTGTGAAATTTCACTCAGAGTGTGGTGGGAGTGAGGAAATTCACACAGATGGTGTTATGTTTGTGGAATGTCTTCACGCAGAGGGTGGCAGTAGTGTGGAAATTCACTCAGAGTGTGGTGGGATAGTGAACTTTCACTCAGAGGGAGTTGTGAGTGTTGAATTTCTTCACTTAGTGTGTTGTGGCAGTGTGGAATTTCACTCAGAGTGTGATGGTAATTTGTAATTTCACGCAACAGTGTGTTGGGAGTGTGGAATGTGTTCACACAGGATGGTGGGATGGTCAAATTTCTCTCAGAGTGAGGTGTGGCTGTGAAATGTCACTCAGCGTGTGGTTGCAGAGTGGAATGTTACCCAGAGTGTGGTGAGAGTGTGGACTTTCACTCAGAGGGAGGTGAGAGTGTGGAATTTAACTCAGGGTGGTGTGAGTGTGGCCTTTCTTCACTCAATGCGTGGTGGGGCTATCGAATTTAACATGGAGGTAGGTAGGAGTGTGGAATTTCACTCAGAGTGTGATGGTAATATATAATTTCACTCAAGATTGTGTTGGGAATGTGAAATTTCTTCTATCAGAGTGGTGAGAGTGTGAAATTTCATTGAGAATGTGGCAGGGGTGTGGAATTTCACTCAGAGTTTAGTGTGAGTGTGAAATGTCACTCAGAGTGTAGTGGCAGAATGTAATTTTCCTCCGAGTGTGGTGAGAGTGTGGAACTTCAATCAGATGGTTGTGAGTGTGGAATCTCCTCACTCAGAGGGTGGTTGGTGTGTGGAATCTTACTCAGAGGGTTCTGGTAGTGTGAAATGTCTACATGCAGAGTGTGGTGGGAGTGTGGAATTTCAATCAGATGGTGCTGAATGTGAAATCCCTCTCTCAGGGGGTGGTGGGAGTGAGGAATTTGATTCAGAGGGTGTTATGTTTGTGGAATTTCTTCAAGCAGAGGGTGTGATGGGAATGTGTAATTTCACGCAAGAGTGTGTAGGGAGTGTGGAATGTCTTCACACAGGGTGGTGGGAGGTTGCAATTTCACTCAGAGGTTGGTGAGTGTGTGATGTTTAAGACAGAGAGTGGTGGGAGTGTCGAATGTCTTCACGCAGCAGGTTGGTGGGGGTGTGGAATTTCACTCAAAGTTTGCTAGGAGTGTGGAACTTCACTCAGAGGATGGTGGCGGAGTGGAATGTTACTCAGAGTGTGGTGAGAGTGTGGAATTTCACCCAGAGGGAGTTGGGAGTGCAAAATTTCATACAGAGGGAGGTGGAAGTGTGGAATTTCACTCAGATGGTGGTGCGAGTGTAGACTTGCTTCACTTAGAGTGTGGTGGGGGTGTGGAAGTACACTCAGAGTGTTGTGGGAGTGTGGAATGTCACTCAGTGTGGTTGGGGAGTAGAATATCACTCAGTGTGTGGTGAGAGTGTGGAATTTCAATCAGATGGTGGTGTAATTTTACTCAAAATGTGGTGGGGCTGTGAAATTTCACTCAGAGTGTGGTGGGAGTGAGGAAATTCACACAGTGGGTGTTATGTTTGTGGAATGTCTTCACGCAGAGGGCGGCGGTAGTGTGGAAATTCACTCAGAGTGTGGTGGGATAGTGAACTTTCACTCAGAGGGAATTGGGAGTGTGGAATTTTAATCACATGGCACTGTGAGTGTGGAATTTCACTTAGTGTGCTGTGGCAGTGTGGAAGTTCACTCAGATTGTGATGGTAATTTGTAATTTAACGCAAGACTTTGTTGGTAGTGTGGAATGTATTCACACAGGATGATGGGAAGGTCAAATACCTCTCAGAGTGAGGTGGGGCTGTGGAATGTCACTCAGAGTGTGGTTGCAGAGTGGAATGTTACTCAGAGTGTGGTGAGAGTGTGGACTTTCACTCAGAGGGAGGTGAGAGTGTGGAATTTAACTCAGGGTGGTGCGAGTGTGGCATTTCTTCACTCAATGTGTGGTTGGGCTATCGAATTTAACACGGAGGTAGGTAGGAGTGTGGAATTTCACTCAGAGTGTGATGGTAATATATAATTTCACTCAAGAGTGTGTTGGGAATGTGAAATTTCTTCTCTCAGAGTGGTGAGAGTGTGAAATTTCATTGAGAATGTGGCGGAAGTGTGGAATTTCACTCAGAGTGTAGTGTGAGTATGAAATGTCACTCAGAGTGTAGAGGCGGAATGTAATTTTCCTCAGAGTGTGGTGAGAGTGTGGAACGTCAATCAGATGGTGGTGAGTGTGGAATCTCCTCACTCAGAGGGTGGTTGGTGTGTGGAATCTTACTCAGAGGGTTCTGGTAGTGTGAAATGTCTTCACGCAGAGTGTGGTGGGAGTGTGGAATTTCAATCAGATGGTGCTGAGTGTGGAATCTCCTCACTCAGAGGGTGGTGGGAGTGTGGAATTTCACTCAAGAGAGCTGGGAGTGTAGAATTTCCTCACAGAAATTGTGGTGAGTGTGTGGAATTTCACTCATAGTGTGGTGCGGGTGCGGATTTTCACTCAGTGGGTATTTGTTTGTGGAATATCTTCGCGCAGAGTGTGGCGCGGGAGTTGAAATTCACTCACAGTGTGGTTGGGTTGTGGAACTACACTCAGAGGGTGGTGCCAGTGTGGAATTGAACTCAGAGCGAGGTGGGAGTGTGGAATTAAACTTCAAGGGTGGTGCGAGTGTGGAATATCTTCCCTCAGTATGTGGTGGGGTTGTAGAATTTCACACAGAGTTAGGTGGGAGAGTAGAATTTCACTCAGCAGGTTGTACGAGTGTGGAAATTCTTCACTTAGAGTGTGGTGGGGATGTGGAATTTCACTCAGATGGTGATGGGAATGTGTCATTTCACTCATGAGTGTGTTGGGAGAGTGGAATGTCTGCACTCAGAGGGTGGTGGTAGTATGGAATTTCTCTCAGAGTGTGATGATGGTGTGTAATTTCTCACAGAGATAAATGTGAGTGTGGAATTTCACTCAGTGCGTTGTGCGAGTGTCGTATTTCCTCACATTGAGTGTGGTGGGGATGTGGAATTTCACTCAGAGGGTGTTATGTTTGTGGAATGTCTTCACGCAGAGGGTGGCAGGAGTGTGGAAATTCACTCAGAGTGTGGTGGGATTGTGGACTTTCAATCAGAGGTAGGTGGGAGTGTGGAATTTAACACAGTTGGTTGTGCGAGTGTCGGATTTCGTCACTTAAAATGTGGTGGGTGTGTGGAATTTCACACAGAGTGTGATGGTAATGTGCAATTTCATGCAAGAATGTGTTGGGAGCGTGGAATGTCTTCACACAGGTTGGTGGGAGTGTGAAATTTCACTCAGAGTGTGGTGTGGGTGTGGAATTTCACTCAGAGGGTAGTGAGTTTGGAATCTCCTCACTCAGAGGGTGGTGGGTGTGTGGAATTTCACTCAGAGTATGATGGGGTTATGGAATTTTACTCAGAGGGTGGTGGGGTGCATGAGTTCTTCACTCAAAGAGTGTTGGGAGTTGGTACTTTCACTCAGAGTGTGGTGGGGTTGTGGAATTTTACTCAGGGGTTGGTGGGAGTGAGGAATTTGACTCAGAGGGTGTTATGTTTGTGGAATTTCTTCAAGCAGAGGGTGTGATGGGAATGTGTAATTTCACGCAAGAGTGTGATGGGAGTGTGGAATGTCATCACACAGGGTAGTGGGAAGTTGCAATTTCACTCAGAGGTTGGTGAGTGTGTGATGTTTAAGACAGAGAGTGGTGGGAGTGTCGAATGTCTTCACGCAGCAGGTGGTGGGGGTGTGGAATTTCACTCAAAGTTTGCTAGGAGTGTGGAACTTCACTCAGAGGATGGTGACGGAGTGGAATGTTACTCAGAGTGTGGTGAGAGTGTGGAATTTCACCCAGAGGGAGGTGGGAGTGAGGGATTTCACTCAGATGGTGGTGCGAGTGTGGAATTACTTCACTTAGGGTGTGGTGGGGGTGTGGAAGTACACTCAGAGTGTGGTGGGAGTGAGGAAATTCACACAGATGGTGTTATGTTTGTGGAATGTCTTCACGCAGAGGGTGGCAGTAGTGTGGAAATTCACTCAGAGTGTGGTTGCGGAGTCGAATGTCACTCAGAGTGTGGTGAGAGTGTGGAATTTCAATCAGATGGTGGTGGATGTGGAATCTCCTCACTCAAAGTGTGTTGAGAGTTTGTAATTTTACTCAAAATATGGTTGAGCTGTGATATTTCACTCAGAGTGTGGTGGGAGTGAGGAAATTCACACAGAGGGTGTTATGTTTGTGGAATGTCTTCACGCAGAGGGTGGCAGTAGTGTGGAAATTCACTCAGAGTGTGGTGGGATAGTGAATTTCACTCAGAGGGAGTTGGGAGTGTGGAATTTCTTCACTTAGTGTGTTGTGGCAATGTGGAATTTCACTCAGAGTGTGATGGTAATTTGTAATTTCACGCAAGAGTGTGTTGGGAGTGTGGAATGTGTTCACACAGGATGGTGGGAGGTTCAAATTTCTCTCAGAGTGAGGTGCGGCTGTGGAATGTCACTCAGAGTGTGGTTGCAGAGTGGAATGTTACCCAGAGTGTGGTGAGAGTGTGGACTTTTACTCAGAGGGAGGTGAGAGTGTGGAATTTAATTCAGGGTGTTGTGAGTGTGGCATTTCTTCACTCAATGTGTGGTGGGGCTATCGAATTTAACATGGAGTAGGAGAGTGGAATTTCACTCAGGGTGTGATGGTAATATATAATTTCACTCAAGAGTATGTTGGGAATGTGAAATTTCTTCTCTCAGAGTGGTGCGAGTGTGAAATTTCATTGAGAATGTGGCAGGGATGTGGAATTTCACTCAGAGTTTAGTGTGAGTGTGAAATGTGACTCAGAGTGTAGTGGTAGAATGTAATTTTCCTCCGAGTGTGGTGAGAGTGTGGAACTTCAATCAGATGGTGGTGAGTGTGGAATCTCCTCACTCAGAGGGTGGTGGGTGTGTGGAATTTTACTCAGAGGGTTCTGGTAGTGTGAAATGTCTTCATGCAGAGAGTGGTGGGAGTGTGGAATTTCAATCAGATGGTGCTGAATGTGCAATCCCTCTCTCAGAGGGTGGTGGGAGTGTGGAATTTCACTCAGAGGGTGGTGGAGGAGAGAAATGTCACTCAGAGTGTGTTATGTTTGTGGAATGTCTTCACGCAGAGGGTGGCAGGAGTGTGGAAATTCACTCAAATTGTGGTGGGATTGTGGACTTTCAATTGGAGGTAGGTGGGAGTGTTGAATTTAACTCAGTTGGTTGTGCGAGTGTTGGATTTCGTCACTTAAAATGTGGTGGGTGTGTGGAATTTCACGCAGAGTGTGATGGTAATGTGTAATTTCATGCAAGAGTGTGTTGGGAGTGTGGAATGTCTTCACACAGGTTGGTGGGAGTGTGAAATTTCTCTCAGAGTGTGGTGTAGGTGTGGAATTTCACTCAGAGTGTAGTGGAGTGTGAAATGTCACTCAGAGGGTGGTGATGGAGTTGAATGTTACTCAGAGTGTGGTGAGGGTGTGGAATTTCACTCAGAGTGTAGTGAGTGTGGAATCTCCTCACTCAGTGGGTGGTGGGTGTGTGGAATTTCACAGAGTGTTCCTGGAGTGTGGAATTTCACTCATAGGGGGGTGGCTGATTGGGATTTACTCAGAGTGTGGTGCTGGTGTGGAATTTCACTCAGAGGGTGGTAGGTGTGGGAAATTTCACACAGAGGGTGTTGATGTGTGGAATGTCCTCATGCAGAGTGTGGCAGGAGTGTGGAATTTCACTGAGAGGGTGGTAGGTGTGAGAAATTTCACACAGAGTTTGTTTATTTGTGGAATGTCTTCACACAGAGTGTGGTGGGAGTGTGGAATTTCACTCAGAGTGTGGTGCTTGAGTGGAATTTCTTATCTCAGAATATGGTGGGCTTGTGCAATTTCATACAGAAGTAGATGGGAGTGTGGAATTTCACTCAGCATGTGATGTTTCTTCAATTGGAGTGCAGTGCTGGTGTGGAATTTAACTCAGAGGGTGGTAGGTGTGAGAAATTTCACACAGAGGGTGTTTATTTGTGGAATGTCTTCACGCAGAATGTGGCGGGAGTGCGGAATTTCACTCAGTGGGTGGTGCTTGTGTGGAATTTCTTATCTCAGAGTATGGTGGGCTTGTGGAATTTCACACAGAAGTAGATTGGAGTGTATAATTTCACACTGCATGTGATGTTTCTTCAATTAGTGTGTGGTGGGGTGTGGAATTTCACTCAGAGTGTAGGGGCAGTTAGCAATTTTACTCAGGGAGTCGTGGCACAGTGAAATGTTACTCAGAGTGTGGTGAGAGTGTGGAATTTCAAATAGAGAGTGGTGCGTGCGAAATCTCCTAACTCAGAGGGTGGTGGGAATGTGGAATTTCACTCAGAGCCTTCTGTTAAAGTGGAATGTCTTCACTCAGAGTGTGGTGGGAGTTTGTAATTTCACTCAGATGGTGGTGGCGTCTGAATCTTCACACAAAGGGTGGTGCCAGTGTGGCATTTCTTTACGCAGAGCATGGTTGGGGTGTGGAAATTCACTTAGAGTGTGTTGGGATTGTGGAATTTCACTGAGATTGTGTTATATTTGTGGAATGTCTTCAAACAGAGGGTGGGGGAGTGTGTAATTTCACTCAAAGTGTGGTGGGATTGCAGACTTTCATTCGAGGGAAGTGGTAGTTTGGATTTGACTCAGAGGTTGGAGGGAGTGTGGAATTTCACTCAGAGAGTGCTGCTAGTGTGGAATGTAACTCAGAGGGTGGTGGCGGAGAGGTATGTTACTCAGAGTGTGGTGAGAGTGTGGAGTTTCATTCAAGAGTGTTTTGGCAGTGTGACATTTAACATAGAGGTTGGTGAGAGTGTGGAATGTCTTCACTCAGCCGGTGGTGGGTGTGTGGAATTTCACCCATACTGTTCTGGGAATGTGGAACTTCAGTCAGAGGGTGGTGGCTGTGTGGAATTTACTCAGGGTGTGGTGCTGGTGTGGAATTTCACTCTGAGGTTGGTAGGTGTGAGAAATTTCACACAGAGGGTGTTTATTTGTTGAATGTCTTCACGCAGAGTGTGGTGGGAGTGTGGAATGTGTTCACACAGGATGGTAGGAGGTTCAAATTTCTCTCAGAGTGAGGTGCGGCTGTGGAATGTCACTCAGAGTGTGGTTGCAGAGTGGAATGTTACCCAGAGTGTGGTGAGAGTGTGGACTTTTACTCAGAGGGAGGTGAGAGTGTGGAATTTAATTCAGGGTGTTGTGAGTGTGGCATTTCTTCACTCAATGTGTGGTGGGGCTATCGAATTTAACATGGAGTAGGAGAGTGGAATTTCACTCAGGGTGTGATGGTAATATATAATTTCACTCAAGAGTATGTTGGGAATGTGAAATTTCTTCTCTCAGAGTGGTGCGAGTGTGAAATTTCATTGAGAATGTGGCAGGGATGCGGAATTTCACTCAGAGTTTAGTGTGAGTGTGAAATGTGACTCAGAGTGTAGTGGTAGAATGTAATTTTCCTCCGAGTGTGGTGAGAGTGTGGAACTTCAATCAGATGGTGGTGAGTGTGGAATCTCCTCACTCAGAGGGTGGTGGGTGTGTGGAATTTTACTCAGAGGGTTCTGGTAGTGTGAAATGTCTTCATGCAGTGAGTGGTGGGAGTGTGGAATTTCAATCAGATGGTGCTGAATGTGCAATCCCTCTCTCAGAGGGTGGTGGGAGTGTGGAATTTCACTCAGAGGGTGGTGGAGGAGAGAAATGTCACTCAGAGTGTGTTATGTTTGTGGAATGTCTTCACGCAGAGGGTGGCAGGAGTGTGGAAATTCACTCAAAGTGTGGTGGGATTGTGGTCTTTCAATCAGAGGTAGGTGGGAGTGTTGAATTTAACTCAGTTGGTTGTGCGAGTGTTGGATTTCGTCACTTAAAATGTGGTGGGTGTGTGGAATTTCACGCAGAGTGTGATGGTAATGTGTAATTTCATGCAAGAGTGTGTTGGGAGTGTGGAATGTCTTCACACAGGTTGGTGGGAGTGTGAAATTTCTCTCAGAGTGTGGTGTGGGTGTGGAATTTCACTCAGAGTGTAGTGGAGTGTGAAATGTCACTCAGAGGGTGGTGATGGAGTTGAATGTTACTCAGAGTGTGGTGAGGGTGTGGAATTTCACTCAGAGTGTAGTGAGTGTGGAATCTCCTCACTCAGAGGGTGGTGGGTGTGTGGAATTTCACAGAGTGTTCCTGGAGTGTGGAATTTCACTCATAGGGGGGTGGCTGATTGGGATTTACTCAGAGTGTGGTGCTGGTGTGGAATTTCACTCAGAGGGTGGTAGGTGTGGGAAATTTCACACAGAGGGTGTTTATGTGTGGAATGTCCTCATGCAGAGTGTGGCAGGAGTGTGGAATTTCACTGAGAGGGTGGTAGGTGTGAGAAATTTCACACAGAGTGTGTTTATTTGTGGAATGTCTTCACACAGAGTGTGGTGGGAGTGTGGAATTTCACTCAGAGTGTGGTGCTTGAGTGGAATTTCTTATCTCAGAATATGGTGGGCTTGTGCAATTTCATACAGAAGTAGATGGGAGTGTGGAATTTCACTCAGCATGTGATGTTTCTTCAATTGGAGTGCGGTGCTGGTGTGGAATTTAACTCAGAGGGTGGTAGGTGTGAGAAATTTCACACAGAGGGTGTTTATTTGTGGAATGTCTTCACGCAGAATGTGGCGGGAGTGCGGAATTTCACTCAGTGGGTGGTGCTTGTGTGGAATTTCTTATCTCAGAGTATGGTGGGCTTGTGGAATTTCACACAGAAGTAGATGGGAGTGTAGAATTTCACACTGCATGTGATGTTTCTTCAATTAGTGTGTGGTGGGGTGTGGAATTTCACTCAGAGTGTAGGGGCAGTTAGCAATTTTACTCAGGGAGTCGTGGCACAGTGAAATGTTACTCAGAGTGTGGTGAGAGTGTGGAATTTCAAATAGAGAGTGGTGCGTGCGAAATCTCCTAACTCAGAGGGTGGTGGGAATGTGGAATTTCACTCAGAGCCTTCTGTTAAAGTGGAATGTCTTCACTCAGAGTGTGGTGGGAGTTTGTAATTTCACTCAGATGGTGGTGGCGTCTGAATCTTCACACAAAGGGTGGTGCCAGTGTGGCATTTCTTTACGCAGAGCATGGTTGGGGTGTGGAAATTCACTTAGAGTGTGTTGGGATTGTGGAATTTCACTGAGATTGTGTTATATTTGTGGAATGTCTTCAAACAGAGGGTGGGGGAGTGTGTAATTTCACTCAAAGTGTGGTGGGGATTGTCGAATTTCACGAGAGGGAAGTGGTAGTTTGCATTTGACTCAGAGGTTGGAGGGAGTGTGGAATTTCACTCAGAGAGTGCTGCTAGTGTGGAATGTAACTCAGAGGTTGGTTGCGGAGAGGTATGTTGCTCAGAGTGTGGTGAGAGTGTGGAGTTTCACTCAAGAGTGTTTTGGCAGTGTGACGTTTAACACAGAGATTGGTGAGAATGTTGAATGTCTTCACTCAGTGGATGGTGAGTGTGTGGAATTTCACAGAGTTTTCCTGGAGTGTGGAATTTCACTCAAAGGGGGGTGGCTGATTGGGATTTACTCAGAGTGTGGTGCTGGTGTGGAATTTCACTCAGAGGGTGGTAGGTGTGGGAAATTTCACACAGAGGGTGTTTATGTGTGGAATGTCCTCATGCAGAGTGTGGCAGGAGTGTTGAATTTCACTGAGAGGGTGGTAGGTGTGAGAAATTTCACACAGAGTGTGTTTATTTGTGGAATGTCTTCACACAGAGTGTGGTGGGAGTGTGGAATTTCACTCAGAGTGTGGTGCTTGAGTGGAATTTCTTATCTCAGAATATGGTGGGCTTGTGCAATTTCATACAGAAGTAGATGGGAGTGTGGAATTTCACTCAGCATGTGATGTTTCTTCAATTGGAGTGCGGTGCTGGTGTGGAATTTAACTCAGAGGGTGGTAGGTGTGAGAAATTTCACACAGAGGGTGTTTATTTGTGGAATGTCTTCACGCAGAATGTGGCGGGAGTGCGGAATTTCACTCAGTGGGTGGTGCTTGTGTGGAATTTCTTATCTCAGAGTATGGTGGGCTTGTGGAATTTCACACAGAAGTAGATGGGAGTGTAGAATTTCACACTGCATGTGATGTTTCTTCAATTAGTGTGTGGTGGGGTGTGGAATTTCACTCAGAGTGTAGGGGCAGTTAGCAATTTTACTCAGTGAGTCGTGGCACAGTGAAATGTTACTCAGAGTGTGGTGAGAGTGTGGAATTTCAAAAAGATAGTGGTGCGTGCGAAATCTCCTAACTCAGAGGGTGGTGGGAATGTGGAATTTCACTCAGAGCCTTCTGTTAAAGTGGAATGTCTTCACTCAGAGTGTGGTGGGAGTTTGTAATTTCACTCAGATGGTGGTGGCGTCTGAATCTTCACACAAAGGATGGTGCCAGTGTGGCATTTCTTTACGCAGAGCATGGTTGGGGTGTGGAAATTCACTTAGAGTGTGTTGGGATTGTGGAATTTCACTGAGATTGTGTTATATTTGTGGAATGTCTTCACACAGAGGGTGGGAGAGTGTGGAATTTCACTCAAAGTGTGGTGGGATTGCAGACTTTCATTCGAGGGAAGTGGCAGTTTGGATTTGACTCAGTTGTTGGGAATGTGGAATTTCACTCAGAGAGTGCTGGTAGTGTGGAATGTAACTCAGAGGGTGGTGGCGGAGAGGTATGTTACTCAGAGTGTGGTGAGAGTGTGGAGTTTCATTCAAGAGTGTTTTGGCAGTGTGACATTTAACATAGAGGTTGGTGAGAGTGTGGAATGTCTTCACTCAGCCGGTGGTGGGTGTGTGGAATTTCACCCATACTGTTCTGGGAATGTGGAACTTCAGTCAGAGGGTGGTGGCTGTGTGGAATTTACTCAGGGTGTGGTGCTGGTGTGGAATTTCACTCTGAGGTTGGTAGGTGTGAGAAATTTCACACAGAGGGTGTTTATTTGTTGAATGTCTTCACGCAGAGTGTGGTGGGAGTGTGTAATTTCACTCAGATGGTGGTGGCGTCTGAATCTTCACACAAAGGGTGGTGCCAGTGTGGCATTTCTTTACGCAGTGCATGGTTGGTGTGTGGAAATTCACTTAGAGTGTGTTGGGATTGTGCAATTTCACTGAGATTGTGTTATGTTTGTGGAATGTCTTCAAACAGAGGGTGGGGGAGTGTGTAATTTCACTCAAAGTGTGGTGGGGATTGTCGAATTTCACGAGAGGGAAGTGGTAGTTTGCATTTGACTCAGAGGTTGGTGGGAGTGTGGAATTTCACTCAGAGAGTGCTGCTAGTGTGGAATGTAACTCAGAGGTTGGTTGCGGAGAGGTATGTTGCTCAGAGTGTGGTGAGAGTGTGGAGTTTCACTCAAGAGTGTTTTGGCAGTGTGACGTTTAACACAGAGATTGGTGAGAGTGTCGAATGTCTTCACTCAGTGGGTGGTGGGTGTGTGGAATTTCACAGAGTGTTCCTGGAGTGTGGAATTTCACTCATAGGGTGGTGGCTGATTGGGATTTACTCAGAGTGTGGTGCTGGTGTGGAATTTCACTCAGAGGGTGGTAGGTGTGGGAAATTTCACACAGAGGGTGTTTATGTGTGGAATGTCCTCATGCAGAGTGTGGCAGGAGTGTGGAATTTCACTGAGAGGGTGGTAGGTGTGAGAAATTTCACACAGAGTGTGTTTATTTGTGGAATGTCTTCACACAGAGTGTGGTGGGAGTGTGGAATTCCACTCAGAGTGTGGTGCTTGAGTGGAATTTCTTATCTCAGAGTATGGTGGGCTTGTGCAATTTCATATAGAAGTAGATGGGAGTGTGGAATTTCACTCAGCATGTGATGTTTCTTCAATTGGAGTGCGGTCCTGGTGTGGAATTTAACTCAGAGGGTGGTAGGTGTGAGAAATTTCACACAGAGCGTGTTTATTTGTGGAATGTCTTCACGCAGAGTGTGGCAGGAGTGTGGAATTTCACTGAGAGGGTGGTGCTTGTGTGGAATTTCTTATCTCAGTGTACGGTGGGCTTGTGGAATTTCACGCAGAAGTAGATGGGAGTGTGGAATTTCACTCTGCGTGTGATGTTTCTTCAATTAGAGTGTGGTGGGTTGTGGAGTTTCACTCAGAATGTAATGGGAGTTAGCAATTTCACTCAGGGAGTGTTGGCAGTGTGGAATGTTACTGAGAGTGTGGAATTTCAAACAGATGGAGGTGAGTGTGCAATCTCCTCACTCAGAGCGTGTTGGAACATGGAATTTCATTCAGGAGAGCTGGGAGTGTGGAATTTCCTCACAGAAACTGTGTTGAGAGTGTGGAATTTCACTCAGAATGTGGTGCTGGTGTGGAATTTCTTATCTCAGTGTATGGTGGGCTTGTGGAATTTCACACAGAAGTAGATGGGAGTGTAGAATTTCACACTGCATGTGATGTTTCTTCAATTAGTGTGTGGTGGGGTGTGGAATTTCACTCAGAGTGTAGGGGCAGTTAGCAATTTTACTCAGGGAGTCGTGGCACAGTGAAATGTTACTCAGAGGTTGGTGGGAGTGTGGAATTTCACTCAGATCCTTCTGTTAAAGTGGAATGTTTTCACTCAGAGTGTTGTAGGTTTGTGAAATTTCCCTCAAAGTGTGGTGAAAGTGTGGAATTTCACTCCGAAGGTTGTGGGATTGTTGAATTTCACTCAGTGTGTGGTGGGGTTGTGGAATATCTTCACACAGAGTGTGGTGGGAGTGTGGAATTTCACTCAGAGGGTGGTGGCAGGGTGGAATGTTACATAGAGTGCAGTGAAAGTGTCCAATATCACTCAAGAGTGTGTTGGAATTGTGAATGTCTTCATTCAATGCGAGGTGTGGGTGTGCAATTTCACTCAAAGTGTGCTGGGAGTGTGTAATTTCACTCAGATGGTGATGATTTCTGGATCTGCACACAGAGGTTGGTGCCAGTGTGGCATAACTTTACTCAGAGCATGGTTGGGTTGTGGAAATTCATTTGGTGTATGGTGGGATTGTGGAATTTCACTGAGAGTGTGTTATATTTGTGGAATGTCTTCACACAGAGGGTGGGGGAGTGTGGAATTTCATCAAAGTGTGGTGGGATTGCAGACTTTCATTTGAGGGAAGTGTCAGTTTGGATTTGACTCAGTTGTTGGGAATGTGGAATTTCACTCAGAGAGTGCTGGTAGTGTGGAATGTAACTCAGAGGGTGGTGGCGGAGAGGTATGTTACTCAGAGTGTGGTTAGAGTGTGGACTTTCATTCAAGAGTGTTTTGGTAGTTTGATATTTAACACGTAGGTTGGTGGGAGTGTGGAATGTCTTCACTCAGAGGTTGGTGAGTGTGTGATGTTTAAGACAGAGAGTGGTGGGAGTGTCGAATGTCTTCACGCAGCAGGTGGTGAGGGTGTGGAATTTCACTCAAAGTTTGCTAGGAGTGTGGAATTTCACTCAGAGGATGGTGGCGGAGTGGAATGTTAATCAGAGTGTAGTGAGAGTGTGGAATTTCACCCAGAGGGAAGTGGGAGTGAGGGATTTCACTCAGATGGTGGTGCGAGTGTGGAATTACTTCACTTAGAGTGTGGTGGGGGTGTGGAAGTACACTCAGAGTGTGGTGGGAGTGTGGAATGTCACTCAGAGTGTGGTTGTGGAGTAGAATGTCACTCAGAGTGTGGTGAGAGTGTGGAATTTCACTCAGATGGTGGTGCGAGTGTAGAATTACTTTACTTAGAGTGTGGTGTGGAATTAAACTTCAAGGGTGGTGCGAGTGTGGAATATCTTCCCTCAGTATGTGGTGGGGTTGTAGAATTTCACACAGAGTTAGGTGGGAGAGTAGAATTTCACTCAGCAGGTTGTACGAGTGTGGAAATTCTTCACTTAGAGTGTGGTGGGGATGTGGAATTTCACTCAGATGGTGATGGGAATGTGTCATTTCACTCATGAGTGTGTTGGGAGAGTGGAATGTCTGCACTCAGAGGGTGGTGGTTGTATGGAATTTCTGTCAGAGTGTGATGATGGTGTGTAATTTCTCACAGAGATAAATGGGAGTGTGGAATTTCACTCAGTGGGTTGAGCGAGTGTCGTATTTCCTCACATTGAGTGTGGTGGGGATGTGGAATTTCACTCAGAGGGTGTTATGTTTGTGGAATGTCTTCACGCAGAGGGTGGCAGTAGTGTGGAAATTCACTCAGAGTGTGGTTGCGGAGTCGAATGTCATTCAGAGTGTGGTGAGAGTGTGGAATTTCAATCAGATGGTGGTGGATGTGGAATCTCCTTACTCAAAGTGTGTTGAGAGTTTGTAATTTTACTCAAAATGTGGTGGGGCTGTGAAATTTCACTCAGAGAGTGGTGGGAGTGAGGAAATTCACACAGATGGTGTTATGTTTGTGGAATGTCTTCACGCAGAGGGCGGCGGTAGTGTGGAAATTCACTCAGAGTGTGGTGGGATAGTGATCTTTCACTCAGAGGGAGTTGGGAGTGTGGAATTTCTTCACTTAGTGAGTTGTGGCAGTGTGGAATTTCACTCAGAGTGTGATGGTAATTTGTAATTTCACGCAAGAGTGTGTTGGGAGTGTGGAATGTGTTCACACAGGATGGTGGGAGGTTCAAATTTCTCTCAGAGTGAGGTGCGGCTGTGGAATGTCACTCAGAGTGTGGTTGCAGAGTGGAATGTTACCCAGAGTGTGGTGAGAGTGTGGACTTTTACTCAGAGGGAGGTGAGAGTGTGGAATTTAACTCAGGGTGTTGTGAGTGTGGCATTTCTTCACTCAATGTGTGGTGGGGCTATCGAATTTAACATGGAGTAGGAGAGTGGAATTTCACTCAGGGTGTGATGGTAATATATAATTTCACTCAAGAGTATGTTGGGAATGTGAAATTTCTTCTTTCAGAGTGGTGAGAGTGTGAAATTTCATTGAGAATGTGGCAGGGATGTGGAATTTCACTCAGAGTTTAGTGTGAGTGTGAAATGTGACTCAGAGTGTAGTGGTAGAATGTAATTTTCCTCCGAGTGTGGTGAGAGTGTAGAACTTCAATCAGATGGTGGTGAGTGTGGAATCTCCTCACTCAGAGGGTGGTTGGTGTGTGGAATCTTACTCAGAGGGTTCTGGTAGTGTGAAATGTCTTCATGCAGAGAGTGGTGGGAGTGTGGAATTTCAATCAGATGGTGCTGAATGTGCAATCCCTCTCTCAGAGGGTGGTGGGAGTGTGGAATTTCACTCAGAGGGTGGTGGAGGAGAGAAATGTCACTCAGAGTGTGTTATGTTTGTGGAATTTCTTCACGCAGAGGGTGGCAGGAGTGTGGAAATTCACTCAAAGTGTGGTGGGATGGTGGTCTTTCAATCAGAGGTAGGTGGGAGTGTTGAATTTAACTCAGTTGGTTGTGCGAGTGTTGGATTTCGTCACTTAAAATGTGGTGGGTGTGTGGAATTTCACGCAGAGTGTGATGGTAATGTGTAATTTCATTCAAGAGTGTGTTGGGAGTGTGGAATGTCTTCACACAGGTTGGTGGGAGTGTGAAATTTCTCTCAGAGTGTGGTGTGGGTGTGGAATTTCACTCAGAGTGTAGTGGAGTGTGAAATGTCACTCAGAGGGTGGTGATGGAGTTGAATGTTACTCAGAGTGTGGTGAGGGTGAGGAATTTCACACAGAGGGTAGTGAGTGTGGAATCTCCTCACTCAGAGGGTGGTGGGTGTGTGGAATTTCACTCAGAGTGTGATGGGGTTATGGAATTTTACTCAGAGGGTGGTGGGTGCATGAGTTCTTCACTCAAAGAGTGTTGTGAGTTAGTAATTTCACTCAGAGTGTGGTGGGGTTGTGGAATTTCACTCAGAGGTTGGTGGGCGTGAGGAAATTAACTCAGAGGGTGTTATGTTTGTGGAATTTCTTCAAGCAGAGGGTGTGATGGGAATGTGTAATTTCACGCAAGAGTGCGTTGGGAGTGTGGAATGTCTTCACACAGGGTGGTGGGAGGTTGCAATTTCACTCAGAGGTTGGTGAGTGTGTGATGTTTAAGACAGAGAGTGGTGGGAGTGTCAAAAGTCTTCACGCAGCAGGTGGTGGGGCTGTGGAATTTCACTCAAAGTTTGCTAGGAGTGTGGAACTTCACTCAGAGGATGGTGGCGGAGTGGAATGTTACTCAGAGTGTGGTGAGAGTGTGGAATTTCACCCAGAGGGAGGTGGGAGTGAGGGATTTCACTCAGATGGTGGTGCGAGTGTGGAATTACTTCACTTAGAGTGTGGTGGGGGTGTGGAAGTACACTCAGAGTGTGGTGGGAATGTGGAATGTCACTCAGAGTGTAGTTGCGGAGTAGAATGTCACTCAGAGTGTGGTGAGAGTGTGGAATTTCAATCAGATGGTGGTGGATGTGGAATTTCCTCACTCAAAGTGTGTTGAGAGTTTGTAATTTCACTCAAAATGTGGTGGGGCTGTGAAATTTCACTCAGAGTGTGGTGGGAGTGAGGAAATTCACACAGATGGTGTTATGTTTGTGGAATGTCTTCACGCAGAGGGTGGCGGTAGTGTGGAATTTCACTCAGAGTGTGGTGGGATAGTGAACTTTCACTCAGAGGGAGTTGGGAGTGTGGAATTTCAATCAGATGGTGGTGGATGTGGAATCTCCTCACTCAAAGTGTGTTGAGAGTTTGTAATTTCACTCAAAATGTGGTGGGGCTGTGAAATTTCACTCAGAGTGTGGTGGGAGTGAGGAAATTCACACAGATGGTGTTATGTTTGTGGAATGTCTTCACGCAGAGGGTGGCGGTAGTGTGGAATTTCACTCAGAGTGTGGTGGGATAGTGAACTTTCACTCAGAGGGAGTTGGGAGTGTGGAATTTCTTCACTTAGTGTGTTGTGGCAGTGTGGAATTATACTCAGAGTGTGATGGTTATTTCACGCAAGAGTGTGTTGGGAGTGTGGAATGTGTTCACACAGGATGGTGGGAGGTTCAAATTTCTCTCAGAGTGAGGTGCGGCTGTAGAATGTCACTCAGAGTGTGGTTGCAGAGTGGAATGTTACTCAGAGTGTGGTGAGAGTGTGGACTTTCACTCAGAGGGAGGTGAGAGTGTGAAATTTAACTCAGGGTGTTGTGAGTGTGGCATTTCTTCACTCAATTTGTGGTCGGGCTATCGAATTTAACATGGAGGTAGGTAGGAGAGTGGAATTTCACTCAGAGTGTGATGTTAATATATAATTTCACTCAAGAGTGTGTTGGGAATGTGAAATTTCTTCTCTCAGAGTGGTGAGAGTGTGAAATTTCATTGAGAATGTGGCAGGGGTGTGGAATTTCACTCAGAGTTTAGTGTGAGTGTGAAATGTCACTCAGAGTGTAGTGGCAGAATGTAATTTTCCTCAGAGTGTGGTGAGAGTGTGGAACTTCAATCAGATGGTGGTGAGTGTGGAATCTCCTCACTCAGAGGGTGGTTGGTGTGTGGAATCTTACTCAGAGGGTTCTGGTAGTGTGAAATGTCTTCATGCAGAGAGTGGTGGGAGTGTGGAAATTCAATCAGATGGTGCTGAATGTGCAATCCCTCTCTCAGAGGGTGGTGGGAGTGAGGAATTTGATTCAGAGGGTGTTATGTTTGTGGAATTTCTTCAAGCAGAGGGTGTGATGGGAATGTGTAATTTCACACAAGAGTGTGTTGGGAGTGTGGAATGTCTTCAAACAGGGTGGTGGGAGGTTGAAATTTCACTCAGAGGTTGGTGAGTGTGTGATGTTTAAGACAGAGAGTGGTGGAAGTGTCGAATGTCTTCACGCAGCGGGTGGTGGGGTGTGAAATTTCACTCAAAGTTTGCTAGGAGTGTGGAACTTCACTCAGTGGATGGTGGCGGAGTGGAATGTTACTCAGAGTGTGGTGAGAGTGTGGAATTTCACCCTGAGGGAGGTGGGAGTGCAAAATTTCATACAGAGGGAGGTGGAAGTGTGGAATTTCACTCAGATGGTGGTGCGAGTGTAGACTTACTTCACTTAGAGTGTGGTGGGGGTGTGGAAGTACACTCAGAGTGTGGTGGTAGTGTTGAATGTCACTCAGTGTGGTTGGGGAGTAGAATGTCACTCAGAGTGTGGTGAGAGTGTGGAATTTCAATCAGATGGTGGTGTAATTTTACTCAAAATGTGGTGGGGCTGTGAAATTTCACTCAGAGTGTGGTGGGAGTGAGGAAATTCACACAGTGGGTGTTATGTTTGTGGAATGTCTTCACGCAGAGGGCGGCGGTAGTGTGGAAATTCACTCAGAGTGTGGTGGGATAGTGAACTTTCACTCAGAGGGAGTTGGGAGTGTGGCATTTTACTCACATGGTACTGTGAGTGTGGAATTTCACTTAGTGTGTTGTGGCAGTGTGGAAGTTCAATCAGATTGTGATGGTAATTTGTAATTTAACGCAAGACTGTGTTGGGAATGTGGAATGTATTCACACAGGATGGTGGGATGGTCAAATATCTCTCAGAGTGAGGTGGGGCTGTGGAATGTCACTCAGAGTGTGGTTGCAGAGTGGAATGTTACTCAGAGTGTGGTGAGAGTGTGGACTTTCACTCAGAGGGAGATGAGAGTGTGGAATTTAACTCAGGGTGGTGCGAGTGTGGCATTTCTTCACTCAATGTGTGGTTGGGCTATCGAATTTAACACGGAGGTAGGTAGGAGTGTGGAATTTCACTCAGAGTGTGATGGTAATATATAATTTCACTCAAGAGTGTGTTGGGAATGTGAAATTTCTTCTCTCAGAGTGGTGAGAGTGTGAAATTTCATTGAGAATGTGGCGGAAGTGTGGAATTTCACTCAGAGTGTAGTGTGAGTATGAAATGTCACTCAGAGTGTAGAGGCGGAATGTAATTTTCCTCAGAGTGTGGTGAGAGTGTGGATCGTCAATCAGATGGTGGTGAGTGTGGAATCTCCTCACTCAGAGGGTGGTTGGTGTGTGGAATCTTACTCAGAGGGTTCTGGTAGTGTTAAATGTCTTCACGCAGAGTGTGGTGGGAGTGTGGAATTTCAATCAGATGGTGCTGAGTGTGGAATCTCCTCACTCAGAGGGTGGTGGGAGTGTGGAATTTCACTCAAGAGATCTGGGAGTGTAGAATTTCCTCACAGAAATTGTGGTGAGTGTGTGGAATTTCACTCATAGTGTGGTGCGGGTGCGGATTTTCACTCAGTGGGTATTTGTTTGTGGAATATCTTCGCGCAGAGTGTGGCGCGGGAATTGAAATTCACTCACAGTGTGGTTGGGTTGTGGAACTACACTCAGAGGGTGGTGCCAGTGTGGAATTTAACTCAGAGCGAGGTGGGAGAGTGGAATTAAACTCGAAGGTTGGTGCGAGTGTGGAATATCTTCCCTCAGTATGTGGTGGGGTTGTAGAATTTCACACAGAGTTAGGTGGGAGAGTAGAATTTCACTCAGCAGGTTGTACGAGTGTGGAAATTCTTCACTTAGAGTGTGGTGGGGATGTGGAATTTCACTCAGATGGTGATGGGAATGTGTCATTTCACTCATGAGTGTGTTGGGAGAGTGGAATGTCTGCACTCAGAGGGTGGTGGTAGTATGGAATTTCTGTCAGAGTGTGATGATGGTGTGTAATTTCTCACAGAGATAAATGGGAGTGTGGAATTTCACTCAGTGGGTTGAGCGAGTGTCGTATTTCCTCACATTGATTGTGGTGGGGATGTGGAATTTCACTCAGAGGGTGTTATGTTTGTGGAATGTCTTCACGCAGAGGGTGGCAGGAGTGTGGAAATTCACTCAGAGTGTGGTGGGATTGTGGACTTTCAATCAGAGGTAGGTGGGAGTGTGGCATTTAACACAGTTGGTTGTGCGAGTGTTGGATTTCGTCACTTAAAATGTGGTGGGTGTGTGGAATTTCACGCAGAGTGTGATGGTAATGTGTAATTTCATGCAAGAGTGTGTTGGGAGTGTGGAATGTCTTCACACAGGTTGGTGGGAGTGTGAAATTTCTCTCAGAGTGTGGTGTGGGTGTGGAATTTCACTCAGAGGGTAGTGAGTGTGGAATCTCCTCACTCAGAGGGTGGTGGGTGTGTGGAATTTCACTCAGAGTGTGATGGGGTTATGGAATTTTACTCAGAGGGTGGTGGGTGCATGAGTTCTTCACTCAAAGAGTGTTGGGAGTTGGTACTTTCACTCAGAGTGTGGTGGGGTTGTGGAATTTTACTCAGGGGTTGGTGGGAGTGAGGAATTTGACTCAGAGGGTGTTATGTTTGTGGAATTTCTTCAAGCAGAGGGTGTGATGGGAATGTGTAATTTCATGCAAGAGTGCGTTGGGAGTGTGGAATGTCTTCACACAGGGTGGTGGGAGGTTGCAATTTCACTCAGAGGTTGGTGAGTGTGTGATGTTTAAGACAGAGAGTGGTGGGAGTGTCGAATGTCTTCACGCAGCAGGTGGTGGGGGCGTGGAATTTCACTCAAAGTTTGCTAGGAGTGTGGAACTTCACTCAGAGGATGGTGGCGGAGTGGAATGTTACTCAGAGTGTGGTGAGAGTGTGGAATTTCACCCAGAGGGAGGAGGGAGTGAGGGATTTCACTCAGATGGTGGTGCGAGTGTGGAATTACTTCACTTAGAGTGTGGTGGGGGTGTGGAAGTACACTCAGAGTGTTGTGGGAGTGAGGAAATTCACACAGATGGTGATATGTTTGTGGAATGTCTTCACGCAGAGGGTGGCAGTAGTGTGGAAATTCACTCAGAGTGTGGTTGCGGAGTCAAATGTCACTCAGAGTGTGGTGAGAGTGTGGAATTTCAATCAGATGGTGGTGGATGTGGAATCTCCTCACTCAAAGTGTGTTGAGAGTTTGTAATTTTACTCAAAATGTGGTGGAGCTGTGATATTTCACTCAGAGTGTGGTGGGAGTGAGGAAATTCACACAGAGGGTGTTATGTTTGTGGAATGTCTTCACGCAGAGGGTGGCGGTAGTGTGGAAATTCACTCAGAGTGTGGTGGGATAGTGAACTTTCACTCAGAGGGAGTTGGGAGTGTGGAATTTCTTCACTTAGTGTGTTGTGGCAGTGTGGAATTTCACTCAGAGTGTGATGGTAATTTGTAATTTCACGCAAGAGTGTGTTGGGAGTGTGGAATGGGTTCACACAGGATGGTGGGAGGTTCAAATTTCTCTCAGAGTGAGGTGCGGCTGTGGAATGTCACTCAGAGTGTGGTTGCAGAGTGGAATGTTACCCAGAGTGTGGTGAGAGTGTGGACTTTTACTCAGAGGGAGGTGAGAGTGTGGAATTTAACTCAGGGTGTTGTGAGTGTGGCATTTATTCACTCAATGTGTGGTGGGGCTATCGAATTTAACATGGAGTAGGAGAGTGGAATTTCACTCAGGGTGTGATGGTAATATATAATTTCACTCAAGAGTATGTTGGGAATGTGAAATTTCTTCTCTCAGAGTGGTGTGAGTGTGAAATTTCATTGAGAATGTGGCAGGGATGTGGAATTTCACTCAGAGTTTAGTGTGAGTGTGAAATGTGACTCAGAGTGTAGTGGTAGAATGTAATTTTCCTCCGAGTGCGGTGAGAGTGTGGAACTTCAATCAGATGGTGGTGAGTGTGGAATCTCCTCACTCAGAGGGTGGTGGGTGTGTGGAATTTTACTCAGAGGGTTCTGGTAGTGTGAAATGTTTTCATGCAGAGAGTGGTGGGAGTGTGGAATTTCAATCAGCTGGTGCTGAATGTGCAATCCCTCTCTCAGAGGGTGGTGGGAGTGTGGAATTTCACTCAGAGGGTGGTGGAGGAGATAAATGTCACTCAGAGTGTGTTATGTTTGTGGAATGTCTTCACGCAGAGGGTGGCAGGAGTGTGGAAATTCACTCAAAGTGTGGTGGGATTGTGGTCTTTCAATCAGAGGTAGGTGGGAGTGTTGAATTTAACTCAGTTGGTTGTGCGAGTGTTGGATTTCGTCACTTAAAATGTGGTGGGTGTGTGGAATTTCACGCAGAGTGTGATGGTAATGTGTAATTTCATGCAAGAGTGTGTTGGGAGTGTGGAATGTCTTCACACAGGTTGGTGGGAGTGTGAAATTTCTCTCAGAGTGTGGTGTGGGTGTGGAATTTCACTCAGAGTGTAGTGGAGTGTGAAATGTCACTCAGAGGGTGGTGATGGAGTTGAATGTTACTCAGAGTGTGGTGAGGGTGAGGAATTTCACACAGAGGGTAGTGAGTGTGGAATCTCCTCACTCAGAGGGTGGTGGGTGTGTGGAATTTCACTCAGAGTGTGATGGGGTTATGGAATTTTACTCAGAGGGTGGTGGGTGCATGAGTTCTTCACTCAAAGAGTGTTGTGAGTTAGTAATTTCACTCAGAGTGTGGTGGGGTTGTGGAATTTCACTCAGAGGTTGGTGGGCGTGAGGAAATTAACTCAGAGGGTGTTATGTTTGTGGAATTTCTTCAAGCAGAGGGTGTGATGGGAATGTGTAATTTCACGCAAGAGTGCGTTGGGAGTGTGGAATGTCTTCACACAGGGTGGTGGGAGGTTGCAATTTCACTCAGAGGTTGGTGAGTGTGTGATGTTTAAGACAGAGAGTGGTGGGAGTGTCAAAAGTCTTCACGCAGCAGGTGGTGGGGCTGTGGAATTTCACTCAAAGTTTGCTAGGAGTGTGGAACTTCACTCAGAGGATGGTGGCGGAGTGGAATGTTACTCAGAGTGTGGTGAGAGTGTGGAATTTCACCCAGAGGGAGGTGGGAGTGAGGGATTTCACTCAGATGGTGGTGCGAGTGTGGAATTACTTCACTTAGAGTGTGGTGGGGGTGTGGAAGTACACTCAGAGTGTGGTGGGAATGTGGAATGTCACTCAGAGTGTAGTTGCGGAGTAGAATGTCACTCAGAGTGTGGTGAGAGTGTGGAATTTCAATCAAATGGTGGTGGATGTGGAATTTCCTCACTCAAAGTGTGTTGAGAGTTTGTAATTTTACTCAAAATGTGGTGGGGCTGTGAAATTTCACTCAGAGTGTGGTGGGAGTCAGGAAATTCACACAGATGGTTTTATGTTTGTGGAATGTCTTCACGCAGAGGGCGGCGGTAGTGTGGAAATTCACTCAGAGTGTGGTGGGATAGTGAACTTTCACTCAGAGGGAGTTGGGAGTGTGGAATTTCTTCACTTAGTGTGTTGTGGCAGTGTGATATTTCACTCAGAGTGTGATGGTAATTTGTAATTTCACGCAAGAGTGTGTTGGGAGTGTGGAATGTGTTCAAACAGAATGGTGGGAGGGTCAAATTTCTCTCAGAGTGAGGTGCGGCTGTGGAATGTCACTCAGAGTGTGGTTGCAGAGTGGAATGTTACCCAGAGTGTGGTGAGAGTGTGGACTTTCACTCAGAGGGAGGTGAGAGTGTGGAATTTAACTCAGGGTGTTGTGAGTGTGGCACTTCTTCAGTCAATGTGTGGTGGGGCTATCGAATTTAACATGGAAGTAGGTAGGAGTGTGGAATTTCACTCAGAGTGTGTTGGTAATATATAATGTCACTCAAGAGTGTGTTGGGAATGTGAAATTTCTTCTCTCTGATTGGTGAGAGTGTGAAATTTCATTGAGAATGTGGCAGGGGTGTGGAATTTCACTTAGAGTTTAGTGTGTGTGAAATGTCACTCAGAGTGTAGTGGCAGAATGTAATTTTCCTCCGAGTGTGGTGAGAGTGTGGAACTTCAATCAGATGGTGGTGAGTGTGGAATCTCCTCACTCAGAGGGTGGTTGGTGTGTGGAATCTTACTCAGAGGGTTCTGGTAGTGTGAAATGTCTTCATGCAGAGTGTGGTGGGAGTGTGAAAATTCAATCAGATGGTGCTGAATGTGCAATCCCTCTCTCAGAGGGTGGTGGGAGTGAGGAATTTGATTCAGAGGGTGTTATGTTTGTGGAATTTCTTCAAGCAGAGGGTGTGATGGGAATGTGTAATTTCACGCAAAAGTGTGTTGGGAGTGTGGAATGTCTTCACACAGGGTGGTGGGAGGATGCAATTTCACTCAGAGGTTGGTGAGTGTGTGATGTTTAAGACAGAGAGTGGTGGGAGTGTCGAATGTCTTCACGCAGCGGGTGGTGGGGGTGTGGAATTTCACTCAAAGTTTGCTAGGAGTGTGGAACTTCACTCAGAGGATGGTGGCGGAGTGGAATGTTACTCAGAGTGTGGTGAGAGTGTGGAATTTCACCCAGAGGGAGGTGGGAGTGCAAAATTTCATACAGAGGGAGGTGGAAGTGTGGAATTTCACTCAGATGGTGGTGCGAGTGTAGAATTACTTCACTTAGAGTGTGGTGGGGGTGTGGAAGTACACTCAGAGTGTGGTGGGAGTGTGGAATGTCACTCAGTGTGGTTGGGGAGTAGAATGTCACTCAGAGTGTGGTGAGAGTGTGGAATTTCAATCAGATGGTGGTGTAATTTTACTTAAAATGTGGTGGGGCTGTGAAATTTCACTCAGAGTGTGGTGGGAGTGAGGAAATTCACACAGTGGGTGTTATGTTTGTGGAATGTCTTCACGCAGAGGGCGGCGGTAATGTGGAAATTCACTCAGAGTGTGGTGGGATAGTGAACTTTCACTCAGAGGGAGTTGGGAGTGTGGAATTTCTTCACTTAGTGTGTTGTGGCAGTGTGGAATTTCACTCAGAGTGTGATGGTAATTTGTAATTTCACGCAAGAGTGTGTTGGGAGTGTGGAATGTGTTCACACAGGATGGTGGGAGGTTCAAATTTCTCTCAGAGTGAGGTGCGGCTGTGGAATGTCACTCAGAGTGTGGTTGCAGAGTGGAATGTTACCCAGAGTGTGGTGAGAGTGTGGACTTTTACTCAGAGGGAGGTGAGAGTGTGCAATTTAACTCAGGGTGTTGTGAGTGTGGCATTTATTCACTCAATGTGTGGTGGGGCTATCGAATTTAACATGGAGTAGGAGAGTGGAATTTCACTCAGGGTGTGATGGTAATATATAATTTCACTCAAGAGTATGTTGGGAATGTGAAATTTCTTCTCTCAGAGTGGTGTGAGTGTGAAATTTCATTGAGAATGTGGCAGGGATGTGGAATTTCACTCAGAGTTTAGTGTGAGTGTGAAATGTGACTCAGAGTGTAGTGGTAGAATGTAATTTTCCTCCGAGTGCGGTGAGAGTGTGGAACTTCAATCAGATGGTGGTGAGTGTGGAATCTCCTCACTCAGAGGGTGGTGGGTGTGTGGAATTTTACTCAGAGGGTTCTGGTAGTGTGAAATGTTTTCATGCAGAGAGTGGTGGGAGTGTGGAATTTCAATCAGATGGTGCTGAATGTGCAATCCCTCTCTCAGAGGGTGGTGGGAGTGTGGAATTTCACTCAGAGGGTGGTGGAGGAGATAAATGTCACTCAGAGTGTGTTATGTTTGTGGAATGTCTTCACGCAGAGGGTGGCAGGAGTGTGGAAATTCACTCAAAGTGTGGTGGGATTGTGGTCTTTCAATCAGAGGTAGGTGGGAGTGTTGAATTTAACTCAGTTGGTTGTGCGAGTGTTGGATTTCGTCACTTAAAATGTGGTGGGTGTGTGGAATTTCACGCAGAGTGTGATGGTAATGTGTAATTTCATGCAAGAGTGTGTTGGGAGTGTGGAATGTCTTCACACAGGTTGGTGGGAGTGTGAAATTTCTCTCAGAGTGTGGTGAGGGTGAGGAATTTCACACAGAGGGTAGTGAGTGTGGAATCTCCTCACTCAGAGGGTGGTGGGTGTGTGGAATTTCACTCAGAGTGTGATGGGGTTATGGAATTTTACTCAGAGGGTGGTGGGTGCATGAGTTCTTCACTCAAAGAGTGTTGTGAGTTAGTAATTTCACTCAGAGTGTGGTGGGGTTGTGGAATTTCACTCAGAGGTTGGTGGGAGTGAGGAAATTAACTCAGAGGGTGTTATGTTTGTGGAATTTCTTCAAGCAGAGGGTGTGATGGGAATGTGTAATTTCACGCAAGAGTGCGTTGGGAGTGTGGAATGTCTTCACACAGGGTGGTGGGAGGTTGCAATTTCACTCAGAGGTTGGTGAGTGTGTGATGTTTAAGACAGAGAGTGGTGGGAGTGTCAAAAGTCTTCACGCAGCAGGTGGTGGGGCTGTGGAATTTCACTCAAAGTTTGCTAGGAGTGTGGAACTTCACTCAGAGGATGGTGGCGGAGTGGAATGTTACTCAGAGTGTGGTGAGAGTGTGGAATTTCACCCAGAGGGAGGTGGGAGTGAGGGATTTCACTCAGATGGTGGTGCGAGTGTGGAATTACTTCACTTAGAGTGTGGTGGGGGTGTGGAAGTACACTCAGAGTGTGGTGGGAATGTGGAATATCACTCAGAGTGTAGTTGCGGAGTAGAATGTCACTCAGAGTGTGGTGAGAGTGTGGAATTTCAATCAGATGGTGGTGGATGTGGAATTTCCTCACTCAAAGTGTGTTGAGAGTTTGTAATTTTACTCAAAATGTGGTGGGGCTGTGAAATTTCACTCAGAGTGTGGTGGGAGTGAGGAAATTCACACAGATGGTTTTATGTTTGTGGAATGTCTTCACGCAGAGGGCGGCGGTAGTGTGGAAATTCACTCAGAGTGTGGTGGGATAGTGAACTTTCACTCAGAGGGAGTTGGGAGTGTGGAATTTCTTCACTTAGTGTGTTGTGGCAGTGTGGAATTTCACTCAGAGTGTGATGGTAATTTGTAATTTAACGCAAGAGTGTGTTGGGAGTGTGGAATGTGTTCAAACAGAATGGTGGGAGGGTCAAATTTCTCTCAGAGTGAGGTGCGGCTGTGGAATGTCACTCAGAGTGTGGTTGCAGAGTGGAATGTTACCCAGAGTGTGGTGAGAGTGTGGACTTTCACTCAGAGGGAGGTGAGAGTGTGGAATTTAACTCAGGGTGTTGTGAGTGTGGCACTTCTTCAGTCAATGTGTGGTGGGGCTATCGAATTTAACATGGAAGTAGGTAGGAGTGTGGAATTTCACTCAGAGTGTGTTGGTAATATATAATGTCACTCAAGAGTGTGTTGGGAATGTGAAATTTCTTCTCTGTGATTGGTGAGAGTGTGAAATTTCATTGAGAATGTGGCAGGGGTGTGGAATTTCACTTAGAGTTTAGTGTGAGTGTGAAATGTCACTCAGAGTGTAGTGGCAGAATGTAATTTTCCTCCGAGTGTGGTGAGAGTGTGGAACTTCAATCAGATGGTGGTGAGTGTGGAATCTCCTCACTCAGAGGGTGGTTGGTGTGTGGAATCTTACTCAGAGGGTTCTGGTAGTGTGAAATGTCTTCATGCAGAGTGTGGTGGGAGTGTGAAAATTCAATCAGATGGTGCTGAATGTGCAATCCCTCTCTCAGAGGGTGGTGGGAGTGAGGAATTTGATTCAGAGGGTGTTATGTTTGTGGAATTTCTTCAAGCAGAGGGTGTGATGGGAATGTGTAATTTCACGCAAAAGTGTGTTGGGAGTGTGGAATGTCTTCACACAGGGTGGTGGGAGGATGCAATTTCACTCAGAGGTTGGTGAGTGTGTGATGTTTAAGACAGAGAGTGGTGGGAGTGTCGAATGTCTTCACGCAGCGGGTGGTGGGGGTGTGGAATTTCACTCAAAGTTTGCTAGGAGTGTGGAACTTCACTCAGAGGATGGTGGCGGAGTGGAATGTTACTCAGAGTGTGGTGAGAGTGTGGAATTTCACCCAGAGGGAGGTGGGAGTGCAAAATTTCATACAGAGGGAGGTGGAAGTGTGGAATTTCACTCAGATGGTGGTGCGAGTGTAGAATTACTTCACTTAGAGTGTGGTGGGGGTGTGGAAGTACACTCAGAGTGTTGTGGGAGTGTGGAATGTCACTCAGTGTGGTTGGGGAGTAGAATGTCACTCAGAGTGTGGTGAGAGTGTGGAATTTCAATCAGATGGTGGTGTAATTTTACTTAAAATGTGGTGGGGCTGTGAAATTTCACTCAGAGTGTGGTGGGAGTGAGGAAATTCACACAGTGGGTGTTATGTTTGTGGAATGTCTTCACGCAGAGGGCGGCGGTAATGTGGACATTCACTCAGAGTGTGGTGGGATAGTGAACTTTCACTCAGAGGGAGTTGGGAGTGTGGCATTTTACTCACATGGTACTGTGAGTGTGGAATTTCACTTAGTGTGTTGTGGCAGTGTGGAAGTTCAATCAGATTGTGATGGTAATTTGTAATTTAATGCAAGACTGTGTTGGGAGTGTGGAATGTATTCACACAGGATGGTGGGAAGGTCAAATATCTCTCAGAGTGAGGTGGGGCTGTGGAATGTCACTCAGAGTGTGGTTGCAGAGTGGAATGTTACTCAGAGTGTGGTGAGAGTGTGGACTTTCACTCAGAGGGAGGTGAGAGTGTGGAATTTAACTCAGGGTGTTGTGAGTGTGGCACTTCTTCAGTCAATGTGTGGTGGGGCTATCGAATTTAACATGGAGGTAGGTAGGAGTGTGGAATTTCACTCAGAGTGTGTTGGTAATATATAATTTCACTCAAGAGTGTGTTGGGAATGTGAAATTTCTTCTCTCAGAGTGGTGAGAGTGTGAAATTTCATTGAGAATGTGGCGGGGGTGTGGAATTTCACTCAGAGTTTAGTGTGAGTGTGAAATGTCACTCAGAGTGTAGTGGCAGAATGTAATTTTCCTCCGAGTGTGGTGAGAGTGTGGAACTTCAATCAGATGGTGGTGAGTGTGGAATCTCCTCACTCAGAGGGTGGTTGGTGTGTGGAATCTTACTCAGAGGGTTCTGGTAGTGTGAAATGTCTTCATGCAGAGAGTGGTAGGAGTGTGGAATTTCAATCAGATAGTGCTGAATGTGCAATCCCTCTCTCAGAGGGTGGTGGGAGTGAGGAATTTGATTCAGAGGGTGTTATGTTTGTGGAATTTATTCAAGCAGAGGGTGTGATGGGAATGTGTAATTTCACACAAGAGTGTGTTGGGAGTGTGGAATGTCTTCAAACAGGGTGGTGGGAGTTTGAAATTTCACTCAGAGGTTGATGAGTGTGTGATGTTTAAGACAGAGAGTGGTGGGAGTGTCGAATGTCTTCACGCAGCGGGTGGTGGGGTGTGGAATTTCACTCAAAGTTTGCTAGGAGTGTGGAACTTCACTCAGAGGATGGTGGCGGAGTGGAATGTTACTCAGACTGTGGTGCGAGTGTGGAATTTCACCCTGAAGGAGGTGGGAGTGCAAAATTTCATACAGAGGGAGGTGGAAGTGTGGAATTTCACTCAGATGGTGGTGCGAGTGTAGAATTACTTTACTTAGAGTGTGGTGGGGGTGTGGAAGTACACTCAGAGTGTGGTGGGAGTGTGGAATGTCACTCAGAGTGTGTTTGGGGAGTAGAATGTCACTCAGAGTGTGGTGAGAGTGTGGAATTTCAATCAGATGGTGGTGTAATTTTACTCAAAATGTGGTGGGGCTGTGAAATTTCACTCAGAGTGTGGTGGGAGTGAGGAAATTCACACAGTAGGTGTTATGTTTGTGGAATGTCTTCACGCAGAGGGTGGCAGGAGTGTGGAAATTCACTCAGAGTGTGGTGATATTGTGGACTTTCAATCAGAGGTAGGTGGGAGTGTGGAATTTAACTCAGTTGGTTGTGCGAGTGTCGGATTTCGTCACTTAAAATGTGGTGGGTGTGTGAAATTTCACGCAGAGTGTGATGGTAATGTGTAATTTCATGCAAGAGTGTGTTGGGAGTGTGGAATGTCTTCACACAGGTTGGTGGAAGTGTGAAATTTCTCTCAGAGTGTGGTGTGGGTGTGGAATTTCACTCAGAGTGTAGTGGAGTGTGGAATCACCTCACTCAGAGGGTGGTGGGTGTGTGGAATTTCACTCAGAGTGTGATGGGGTTATGGAATTTTACTCAGAGGGTGGTGGGGTGCATGAGTTCTTCACTCAAAGAGTGATGGGAGTTGGTACTTTCACTCAGAGTGTGGTGGGGTTGTGGAATTTTACTCAGCGGTTAGTGGGAGTGAGGAATTTGACTCAGAGGGTGTTATGTTTGTGGAATTTCTTCAAGCAGAGGGTGTGATGGGAATGTGTAATTTCACACAAGAGTGCGTTGGGAGTGTGGAATGACTTCACACAGGGTGGTGGGAGGTTACAATTTCACTCAGAGGTTGGTGAGTGTGTGATGTTTAAGACAGAGAGTGGTGGGAGTGTCGAATGTCTTCACGCAGCAGGTGGTGGGGGTGTGGAATTTCACTCAAAGTTTGCTAGGAGTGTGGAACTTCACTCAGAGGATGGTGACTGAGTGGAATGTTACTCATAGTGTGGTGGGAGTGTGGAATTCCACCCAGTGGGAGGTGGGAGTGAGGGATTTCACTCAGATGGTTGTGCGAGTGTGGAATTACTTCACGTAAAGTGTGGTGGGGGTGTGGAAGTACACTCAGAGTGTGGTGGGACTGTGGAATGTCACTCAGAGTGTGGTTGCGGAGTAGAATGTCACTCAGAGTGTGGTGAGAGTTTGTAATTTTACTCAAAATGTGGTGGGGCTGTGAAATTTCACTCAGAGTGTGGTGGGAGTGAGGAAATTCACACAGCGGGTGTTATGTTTGTGGAATGTCTTCACGCAGAGGGCGGCGGTAGTTTGGAAATTCACTCAGAGTGTGGTGGGATAGTGAACTTTCACTCAGAGGGATTTGGGAGTGTGGAATTTCTTCACTTAGTGTGTTGTGGCAGTGTGGAATTTCACTCAGAGTGTGATGGTAATTTGTAATTTCACGCAAGAGTGTGTTGGGTGTGTGGAATGTGTTCACACAGGATGGTGGGAGGGTCAAATTTCTCTCAGAGTGAGGTGCGGCTGTGGAATGTCACTCAGAGTGTGGTTGCAGAGTGGAATGTTACCCAGAGTGTGGTGAGAGTGTGGACTTTCACTCAGAGGGAGGTGAGAGTGTGGAATTTAACTCAGGGTGTTGTGAGTGTGGCATTTCTTCACTCAATGTGTGGTGGGGCTAGCGAATTTAACATGGAGGTAGGTAGGAGAGTGGAATTTCACTCAGTGTGATGGTAATATATAATTTCACTCAAGAGTGTGTTGGGAATGTGAAATTTCTTATCTCAGAGTGGTGAGAGTGTGAAATTTCATTGAGAATGTGGCAGGGATGTGGAATTTCACTCAGAGTTTAGTGTGAGTGTGAAAGGTCACTCAGAGTGTAGTGGTAGAATGTAATTTTCCTCAGCGTGTGGTGAGAGTGTGGAACTTCAATCAGATGGTGGTGATTGTGGAATCTCCTCACTCAGAGGGTGGTGGGTGTGTGGAATTTTACTCAGAGGGTTCTGGTAGTGTGAAATGTCTTCATGCAGAGAGTGGTGGGAGTGTGGAATTTCAATCAGATGGTGCTGAATGTGCAGTCCCTCTCTCAGAGGGTGGTGGGAGTGTGGAATTTCACTCAGAGGGTGGTGGAGGAGAGAAATGTCACTCAGAGTGTGTTATGTTTGTGGAATGTCTTCACGCAGAGGGTGGCAGGAGTGTGGAAATTCACTCAAAGTGTGGTGGGATTGTGGACTTTCAATCAGAGGTAGGTGGGAGTGTTGAATTTAACTCAGTTGGTTGTGCGAGTGTTGGATTTCGTCACTTAAAATGTGGTGGGTGTGTGGAATTTCACGCAGAGTGTGATGGTAATGTGTAATTTCATGCATGAGTGTATTGGGAGTGTGGAATGTCTTCACACAGGTTGGTGGGAGTGTGAAATTTCTCTCAGAGTGTTGTGTGGGTGTGGAATTTCACTCAGAGTGTAGTGGAGTGTGAAATGTCACTCAGAGGGTGGTGATGGAGTTGAATGTTACTCAGTGTGGTGAGGGTGAGGAATTTCACACAGAGGGTTGTGAGTGTGGAATCTCCTCACTCAGAGGGTGGTGGGTGTGTGGAATTTCACTCAGAGTGTGATGGGGTTATGGAATTTTACTCAGAGGGTGGTGGGTGCATGAGTTCTTCACTCAAAGAGTGTTGGGAGTTAGTAATTTCACTCAGAGTGTGGTGGGGTTGTGGAATTTCACTCAGAGGTTGGTGGGAGTGAGGAAATTAACTCAGAGGGTGTTATGTTTGTGGAATTTCTTCAAGCAGAGGGTGTCATGGGAATGTGTAATTTCATGCAAGAGTGCGTTGGGAGTGTGGAATGTCTTCACACAGGGTGGTGGGAGGTTGCAATTTCACTCAGAGGTTGGTGAGTGTGTGATGTTTAAGACAGAGAGTGGTGGGAGTGTCGAATGTCTTCACGCAGCGGGTGGTGGGGGTGTGGAATTTCACTCAAAGTTTGCTAGGAGTGTGGAACTTCACTCAGAGGATGGTGGCGGAGTGGAATGTTACTCAGAGTGTGGTGAGAGTGTGGAATTTCACCCAGAGGGAGGTGGGAGTGCAAAATTTCATACAGAGGGAGCTGGAAGTGTGGAATTTCACTCAGATGGTGGTGCGAGTGTAGAATTACTTCACTTAGAGTGTGGTGGGGGTGTGGAAGTACACTCAGAGTGTGGTGGGAGTGTGGAATGTCACTCAGTGTGGTTGGGGAGTAGAATGTCACTCAGAGTGTGGTGAGAGTGTGGAATTTCAATCAGATGGTGGTGTAATTTTACTTAAAATGTGGTGGGGCTGTGAAATTTCACTCAGAGTGTGGTGGGAGTGAGGAAATTCACACAGATGGTTTTATGTTTGTGGAATGTCTTCACGCAGAGGGCGGCGGTAATGTGGAAATTCACTCAGAGTGTGGTGGGATAGTGAACTTTCACTCAGAGGGAGTTGGGAGTGTGGCATTTTACTCACATGGTACTGTGAGTGTGGAATTTCACTTAGTGTGTTGTGGCAGTGTGGAAGTTCAATCAGATTGTGATGGTAATTTGTAATTTAACGCAAGACTGTGTTGGGAGTGTGGAATGTATTCACACAGGATGGTGGGAAGGTCAAATATCTCTCAGAGTGAGGTGGGGCTGTGGAATGTCACTCAGAGTGTGGTTGCAGAGTGGAATGTTACTCAGAGTGTGGTGAGAGTGTGGACTTTCACTCAGAGGGAGGTGAGAGTGTGGAATTTAACTCAGGGTGTTGTGAGTGTGGCACTTCTTCAGTCAATGTGTGGTGGGGCTATCGAATTTAAAATGGAAGTAGGTAGGAGTGTGGAATTTCACTCAGAGTGTGTTTGTAATATATAATGTCACTCAAGAGTGTGTTGGGAATGTGAAATTTCTTCTCTCTGATTGGTGAGAGTGTGAAATTTCATTGAGAATGTGGCAGGGGTGTGGAATTTCACTCAGAGTTTAGTGTGAGTGTGAAATGTCACTCAGAGTGTAGTGGCAGAATGTAATTTTCCTCCGAGTGTGGTGAGAGTGTGGAACTTCAATCAGATGGTGGTGAGTGTGGAATCTCCTCACTCAGAGGGTGGTTGGTGTGTGGAATCTTACTCAGAGGGTTCTGGTAGTGTGAAATGTCTTCATGCAGAGTGTGGTGGGAGTGTGGAAATTCAATGAGATGGTGCTGAATGTGCAATCCCTCTCTCAGAGGGTGGTGGGAGTGAGGAATTTGATTCAGAGGGTGTTATGTTTGTGGAATTTCTTCAAGCAGAGGGTGTGATGGGAATGTGTAATTTCACGCAAGAGTGTGTTGGGAGTGTGGAATATCTTCACACAGGGTGGTGGGAGGTTGCAATTTCACTCAGAGGTTGGTGAGTGTGTGATGTTTAAGACAGAGAGTGGTGGGTGTGTCGAATGTCTTCACGCAGCGTGTGGTGGGGGTGTGGAATTTCACTCAAAGTTTGCTAGGAGTGTGGAACTTCACTCAGAGGATGGTGGCGGAGTGGAATGTTACTCAGAGTGTGGTGAGAGTGTGGAATTTCAATCAGATGGTGCTGAGGGTGCAATCTCCTCTCTCAGAGGGTGGTGGGAGTGTGGAATTTCACTCAAGAGAACTGCGTGTGTAGAATTTCCTCACTGAAATTCTGGTGAGAGTGTGGAATTTCACTCAGAGTGTGGTGGGGTTGTGGAATTTTACTCTGGGGTTGGTGGGAGTGAGGATATTGACTCAGAGGGTGTTATGTTTGTGGAATTTCTTCAAGCAGAGGGTGTGATGGGAATGTGTAATTTCACGCAAGAGTGTGATGGGAGTGTGGAATGTCATCACACAGGGTAGTGGGAAGTTGCAATTTCACTCAGAGGTTGGTGAGTGTGTGATGTTTAAGACAGAGAGTGGTGGGAGTGTCAAATGTCTTCACGCAGCAGGTGGTGGGGCTGTGGAATTTCATTCAAAGTTTGCTTGCTAGGAGTGTGGAACTTCACTCAGAGGATGGTGGCGGAGTGGAATGTTACTCAGAGTGTGGTGAGAGTGTGGAATTTCACCCAGAGGGAGGTGGGAGTGAGGCATTTCACTCAGATGGTGGTGCAAATGTGGAAGTACTTTACTTAGAGTGTGGTGGGGGTGTGGAAGTACAGTCAGAGTGTGGTGGGAGTGTGGAATGCCACTCAGAGTGTAGTTGCGGAGTAGAATGTCACTCAGAGTGTGGTGAGAGTGTGGAATTTCAATCAGATGGTGGTGGATGTGGAACTTCCTCACTCAAAGTGTGTTGAGAGTTTGTAATTTTACTCAAAATGTGGTGGGGCTGTGAAATTTCACTCAGAGTGTGGTGGGAGTGAGGAAATTCACACAGATGGTTTTATGTTTGTGGAATGTCTTCACGCAGAGGGTGGCGGTAGTGTGGAAATTCACTCAGAGTGTGGTGGGATAGTGAACTTTCACTCAGAGGGAATTGAGAGTGTGGAATTTCTTCACTTAGTGTGTTGTGGCAGTGTGGAATTTCTTCACTTAGTGTGTTGTGGCAGTGTGGAATTTCACTCAGAGTGTGATGGTAATTTGTAATTTCACGCAAGAGTGTGTTGGAAGTGTGGAATGTGTTCACACTGGATGGTGGGAAGGTCAACTATCTCTCAGAGTGAGGTGGGGCTGTGGAATGTCACTCAGAGTGTAGTTGCAGAGTGGATGTTACCCAGAGTGTGGTGAGAGTGTGGACTTTCACTCAGAGGGAGGTGAGAGTGTCGAATTTATCTCAGGGTGTTGTGAGTGTGGCACTTCTTCAGTCAATGTGTGGTGGGGCTATCGAATTTAACATGGAGGTAGGTAGGAGTGTGGAATTTCACTCAGAGTGTGTTGGTAATATATAATTTCACTCAAGAGTGTGTTGGGAATGTGAAATTTCTTCTCTCTGATTGGTGAGAGTGTGAAATTTCATTGAGAATGTGGCAGGGGTGTGGAATTTCACTCAGAGTTTAGTGTGAGTGTGAAATGTCACTCAGAGTGTAGTGGCAGAATGTAATTTTCCTCAGAGTGTGGTGAGAGTGTGGAACTTCAGTCAGATGGTGGTGAGTGTGGAATCTCCTCACTCAGAGGGTGGTGGGTGTGTGGAATCTTACTCAGAGGGTTCTGGTAATGTGAAATGTCTTCACGCAGAGTGTGGTGGGAGTGTGGAATTTCAATCAGATGGTGCTGAATGTGCAATCCCTCTCTCAGAGGGTGGTGGGAGTGAGGAATTTGATTCAGAGGGTGTGATGTTTGTGGAATTTCTTCAAGCAGAGAGTGTGATGGGAATGTGTAATTTCACGCAAGAGTGTGTTGGGAGTGTGGAATGTCTTCACACAGGGCGGTGGGAGGTTGAAATTTCAATCAGAGGTTGGTGAGTGTATGATGTTTAAGACAGAGAGTGGTGGGAGTGTCGAATGTCTTCACGCAGCAGGTGGTGGGGGTGTGGAATTTCACTCAAAGTTTGCGAGGAATGTGGAAATTCACTCATAGGATGGTGGCGGAGTGGAATGTTACTCAGAGTGTGGTGCGAGTGTGTAATTTCACCCTGAGGGAGGTGGGAGTGCAAAATTTCATACAGAGGGAGGTGGAAGTGTGGAATTTCACACAGATGGTGGTGCGAGTGTAGAATTACTTTACTTAGAGTGTGGTGGGGGTGTGGAAGTACACTCAGAGTGTGTTGGGAGTGTGGAATGTCACTCAGTGTGTGGTTGCAGAGTAGAATGTCACACAGAGGGTGGTGAGAGTGTGGAATTTCAATCAGATGGTGGTGGATGTGGAATCTCCTCACTCAAAGTGTGTTGAGAGTTTGTAATTTTACTCAAAATGTGGTGGGGCTGTGAAATTTCACTCAGAGTGTGGTGGGAGTGAGGAAATTCACACAGTGGGTGTTATGTTTGTGGAATGTCTTCACGCAGAGGGCGGCGGTAGTGTGGAAATTCACTCAGAGTGTGGTGGGATAGTAAACTTTCACTCAGAGGGAGTTGGGAGTGTGGAATTTTACTCACAGGGTAGTGTGAGTGTGGAATTTCTTCACTTAGTGTGTTGTGGCAGTGTGGAATTTCACTCAGATTGTGATGGTAATTTGTAATTTAACGCAAGACTGTGTTGGGAGTGTGGAATGTATTCACACAGGATGGTGGGAAGGTCAAATATCTCTCAGAGTGAGGTGGGGCTGTGGAATGTCACTCGGAGTGTAGTTGCAGAGCGGAATGTTACTCAGAGTGTAGTGAGAGTGTGGACTTTCACTCAGAGGGAGGTGAGAGTGTGGAATTTAACTCAGGTTGGTGTGAGTGTGGCATTTCTTCACTCAATGTGTGGTGGGGCTATCGAATTTAACATGGAGGTAGGTAGGAGTGTGGAATTTCACTCAAAGTGTGATGGTAATATATAATTTCACTCAAGAGTGTGTTGGGAATGTGAAATTTCTTCTCTCAGAGTGGTGAGAGTGTGAAATTTCATTGAGAATGTGGCAGGGATGTGGAATTTCACTCAGAGTTTAGTGTGAGTGTGAAATGTCACTCAGAGTGTAGTGGCAGAATGTAATTTTCCTCAGAGTGTGGTGAGAGTGTGGAACTTCAGTCAGATGGTGGTGAGTGTGGAATCTTCTCACACAGGGTGGTGGGTGTTTGGAATCTTACTCAGAGCGTTCTGGTAGTGTGAAATGTCTTCACGCAGAGTGTGGTGGGAGTGTGGAATTTCAATCAGATGGTGCTGAATGTGCAATCCCTCTCTCATAGGGTGGTGGGAGTGTGGAATTTCACTCAGAGGGTGGTGGAAGAGAGAAATGTCACTCAGAGTGTGTTTTATTTTTGGAATGTCTTCACGCAGAGCGTGGCAGGAGTCTGGAAATTCACTCAGAGTGTGGTGGGATTGTGGACTTTCAATCAGAGGTAGGTGGGAGAGTGGAATTTAACTCAGTTGGTTGTGCGAGTGTCGGATTTCGTCACTTAAAGAGTGGTGGGGGCGTGGAATTTCACTCAGAGTTTGCTAGGAGTGTGGAACTTCACTCAGAGGATGGTGACGGAGTGGAATGTTACTCAGATTGTGGTGAGAGTGTGGAATTTCACCCTGAGGGAGGTGGGAGTGCAAACTTTCATACAGAGGGAGGTGGAAGTGTGGAATTTCACTCAGATGGTGGTGCGAGTTTAGAATTACTTTACTTAGAGTGTGGTGGGGGTGTGGAAGTACACTCAGAGTGTGGTGGGAGTGTGGAATGTCACTCAGAGTGTGGTTGGGGAGTAGAATGTCACTCAGAGTGTGGTGAGAGTGTGGAATTTCAAGCAGATGGTGGTGTAATTTTACTTAAAATGTGGTGGGCCTATGAAATTTCACTCAGAGTGTGGTGGGAGTGAGCAAATTCACAGAGTGGGTAGTGCAAGTGTCGTATTTCCTCAATTTGAGTTTGTTGGGGATGTGGAATTTCTCTCAGAGGGTGGTGGAAGAGAGAAATGTCACTCAGAGGGTGTTATGTTTGTGGAATGTGTTCATGCATAGGGTGGCAGGAGTGTGGAAATTCACTCAGTGTGTGGTAGGATTGTGGACTTTCAATCAGAGGTAGGTGGGAGTGTGGAATTTAACTCAGTTAGTTGTGCGAGTGTTGAATTTCGTCACTTAAAATGTGGTGGCGGTGTGGAATTTCACTCAGAGTGTGATGGTAATGTGTAATTTCATGCAAGAGTGTGTTGGGAGTGTGGAATGTCTTCACACAGGTTGGTGGCAGTGTGAAATTTTACTCAGAGTGTGGTGTGGGAGTGGAATTTAAATCAAAATGTAGTGGCAGTGTGAAATGTCACTCAGAGGGTGGTGGTGGTGTGGAATGTTACTCAGAGTGTGGTGAGAGTGCGGAATTTCACTCAGAGTGTGATGGGGTTATGGAATTTTACTCAGAGGGTGGTGGGGTGCATGAGTTCTTTACTCAAAGGGTTTTGGGAGTTGGTACTTTCACTGAGAGTGTGGTGCGGTTGTGGAATTTTACTCAGAGGTTGGTGGGAGTGAGGAATTTGACTCAGAGGGTGTTATGTTTGTGGAATTTGTTCAAGCAGAGGGTATGATGGGAATGTGTAATTTCATGCAAGAGTGTGTTGGGAGTGTGGAATGTCTTCACACAGGGTGGTGGGAGGTTGCAATTTCACTTAGAGGTTGGTGAGTGTGTGATGTTTAAGACAGAGAGTGGTGGGAGTGTCGAATGTCTTCACGCAGCAGGTGGTGGGGGTGTGGAATTTCACTCAAAGTTTGCTAGCAGTGTGGAACTTCACTCAGAGGATGGTGGCGGAGTGGAATGTTACTCAGAGTGTAGTGAGAGTGTGGAATTTCACCCAGAGGGAGTTGGGAGTGCAAAATTTCATACAGAAGGAGGTGGAAGTGAGGGATTTCACTCAGATGGTGGTGCGAGTGTGGAATTACTTCACTTAGAGTGTGGTGGGGGTGTGGAAGTACACTCAGAGTGTGGTGGGAGTGTGGAATGTCAATCAGAGTGTGGTTGCAGAGTAGAATGTCACTCAGAGTGTGGTGAGAGTGTGGAATTTCAATCAGATGGTGGTGGATGTGGAATCTCCTCACTCAAAGTGTGTTGAGAGTTTGTAATTTTACTCAAAATGTGGTGGGGCTGTGAAATTTCACTCAGAGTGTGGTGGGAGTGAGGAAATTCACACAGTGGGTGTTATGTTTGTGGAATGTCTTCACACAGAGGGCGGCGGTAGTGTGGAAATTCACTCAGAGTGTGGTGGGTTAGTGAACTTTCACTCAGAGGGAGTTGGGAGTGTGGAATTTTACTCACAGGGTAGTGTGAGTGTGGAATTTCTTCACTTAGTGTGTTGTGGCAGTGTGGAATTTCACTCAGATTGTGATGGAAATTTGTAATTTAACGCAAGACTGTGTTGGGAGTGTAGAATGTATTCACACAGGTTGGTGGCAGTGTGAAATTTCACTCAGAGTGTGGTGTGGGAGTGGAATTTAACTCAAAATGTAGTGGCAGTGTGAAATGTCACTCAGAGGGTGGTGGTGGTGTGGAATGTTACTCAGAGTGTGGTGAGAGTGTGGAATTTAACTCAGGGTGTTGTGAGTGTGGCACTTCTTCAGTCAATGTGTGGTGGGGCTATCGAATTTAACATGGAGGTAGGTAGGAGTGTGGAATTTCACTCAGAGTGTGTTGGTAATATATAATTTCACTCAAGAGTGTGTTGGGAATGTGAAATTTCTTCTCTCTGATTGGTGAGAGTGTGAAATTTCATTGAGAATGTGGCAGGGGTGTGGAATTTCACTCAGAGTTTAGTGTGAGTGTGAAATGTCACTCAGAGTGTAGAGGCAGAATGTAATTTTCCTCAGAGTGTGGTGAGAGTGTGGAACTTCAATCAGATGGTGGTGAGTGTGGAATCTCCTCACTCAGAGGGTGGTTGGTGTGTGGAATCTTAGAGGGTTCTGGTAGTGTGAAATGTCTTCATGCAGAGTGTGGTGGGAGTGTGGAATTTCAATCAGATGGTGCTGAATGTGCAATCCCTCTCTCAGAGGGTGGTGGGAGTGATGAATTTGATTCAGAGGGTGTTATGTTTGTGGAATTTCTTCAAGCAGAGGGTGTGATGGGAATGTGTAATTTCACACAAGAGTGTGTTGGGAGCGTGGAATGTCTTCAAACAGGGTGGTGGGAGGTTGAAATTTCACTCAGAGGTTGGTGAGTGTGTGATGTTTAAGACAGAGAGTGGTGGGAGTGTCGAATGTCTTCACGCAGCGGGTGGTGGGGGTGTGGAATTTCACTCAAAGTTTGCTAGGAGTGTGGAACTTCACTCAGAGGATGGTGGCGGAGTGGAATGTTACTCAGACTGTGGTGCGAGTGTGGAATTTCACCCTGAAGGAGGTGGGAGTACAAAATTTCATACAGAGGGAGGTGGAAGTGTGGAATTTCACTCAGATGGTGGTGCGAGTGTAGAATTACTTTACTTAGAGTGTGGTGGGTGTGTGGAAGTACACTCAGAGTGTGGTGGGAGTGTGGAATGTCACTCAGAGTGTGTTTGGGGAGTAGAATGTCACTCAGAGTGTGGTGAGAGTGTGGAATTTCAATCAGATGGTGGTGTAATTTTACTCAAAATGTGGTGGGGCTGTGAAATTTCACTCAGAGTGTGGTGGGAGTGAGGAAATTCACACAGTAGGTGTTATGTTTGTGGAATGTCTTCACTCAGAGGGTGGCGGTAGTGTGGAGATTCACTCAGAGTGTGGTGGGATAGTGAACTTTCACTTAGAGGGAGTTGGGAGTGTGGTATTTTACTCACAGGGTAGTGTGTGTGTGGAATTTCTTCACTTAGTGTGTTGTGGCAGTGTGGAATTTCACTCAGATTGTGATGGTAATTTGTAATTTAACGCAAGACTGTGTTGGGAGTGTGGAATGTATTCACACAGGATGGTGGGAAGGTCAAATATCTCTCAGAGTGAGGTGGGGCTGTGGAATGTCACTCGGAGTGTAGTTGCAGAGCGGAATGTTACTCAGAGTGTAGTGAGAGTGTGGACTTTCACTCAGAGGGAGGTGAGAGTGTGGAATTTAACTCAGGTTGGTGTGAGTGTGGCATTTCTTCACTCAATGTGTGGTGGGGCTATCGAATTTAACATGGAGGTAGGTAGGAGTGTGGAATTTCACTCAGAGTGTGATGGTAATATATAATTTCACTCAAGAGTGTGTTGGGAATGTGAAATTTCTTCTCTCAGAGTGGTGAAAGTGTGAAATTTCATTGAGAATGTGGCAGTGGTGTGGAATTTCACTCAGAGTTTAGTGTGAGTGTGAAATGTCACTCAGAGTGTAGTGGCAGAATGTAATTTTCCTCAGAGTGTGGTGAGAGTGTGGAACTTCAGTCAGATGGTGGTGAGTGTGGAATCTCCTCACTCAGAGGGTGGTGGGTGTGTGGAATTTCAATCAGATGGTGCTGAATGTGCAGTCCCTCTCTCAGAGGGTGGTGGGAGTGTGGAATTTCACTCAGAGGGTGGTGGAAGAGAGAAATGTCACTAAGAGGGTGTTATGTTTTTGGAATGTCTTCACGCAGAGGGTGGCAGGAGTGTGGAAATTCACTCAGAGTGTGGTGGGATTGTGGACTTTCAATCAGAGGTAGGTGGGAGTGTGGAATTTAACTCAGTTGGTTGTGCGAGTGTCGGATTTCGTCACTTAAAGTGTGGTGGGGGTGTGGAATTTCACTCAGAGTTTGGTAGGAGTGTGGAACTTCACTCAGAGGATGGTGGCGGAGTGGAATGTTACTCAGAGTGTGGTGAGAGTGTGGAATTTCACCCTGAGGGAGGTGGCAGTACAAAATTTCATACAGAGGGAGGTGGAAGTGTGGAATTTCAAACAGATGGTGGTGCGTGTTGAATCTCCTAACTCAGAGGGTGGTGGGAGTGTGGAATTTCACTCAGAGGGTTCTGGTAGTGTGGAATGTCTTCTCACATAGTGTGGTGGGTTTGTGAAATTTCACTCAGAGTGTGGTGAGAGTGTGGAAATTTACTCAGAGGGTGTTGTGAGTGTGGAATATCTTCACACAGAGTGTGGTGGTAGTATGGAATTTCACTCCGAGGGTGGTGTGGCAGTTGCATTTCACTCAGTGTGTGGTGGGATTGTGGAGCTACACTCAGAGTGTGTTGGGGTGTGGAATTTCACACAACAGTGCATTGGGAGAGTGGAATGACTTCACACAGGCTGGTGGGAGTGTGAAATTTCACTCAGAGGGAAGTGAGTGTGGAATCTCCTCACTCAGAGGGTGGTGGGTGTGTGGAATTTCACTCAGAGTGTGATGGGGTTATGGAATTTTACTCAGAGCGTGGTGGGGTGCATGAGTTCTTCACTCAAAGAGTGTTGGGAGTTGGTACTTTCACTCAGAGTGTGGTGGAGTTGTGGAATTTTACTCAGAGGGTTTTATGTTTGTGGAATTTCTTCAAGCATAGGGTGTGATGGGAATGTGTAATTTCACGCAAGAGTGTGTTGGGAGTATGGAATGTCTTCACACAGGGTGGTGGGAGGTTTAAATTTAAATGAGAGGTTGGTGAGTGTGTGATGTTTAAGACAGAGAGTGGTGGGACTATCGAATTTCTTCACACAGCAGCTGGTGGTGGTGTGGAATTTCACTAAAAGTTTGCTAGGAGTGTGGAACTTCACTCAGATGATGGTGGCGAAGTGGAATGTTACTCAGAGTGTGGTGAGAGTGTGGAATTTTACTCAAAATGTGGTGGGTGTGTGAAATTTCACTCAGAGTGTGGTGGGAGTGAGGAATTTCAAACAGAGGGTGTCATGTTTGTGGAATGTCTTCATGCAGAGGGTGTCGCGAGTGCGGAAATTCACTCAGAGTGTGGTGGGATTGTGAACTTTCACTCAGAGGGAGTTGCGAGTGTGAAATTTAACTCACAGGGTAGTGTGAGTGTGGAATTCCTTCACTTAGTGTGTTGTGGCAGTGTGGAATTTCACTCAGATTGTGATGGTAATTTGTAATTTGACGCAAGACTGTGTTGGGAGTGTGGAATGTATTCACACAGTATGGTGGGAAGGTCAAATATCTCTCAGAGTGAGGTGGGGCTGTGGAATGTCACTCAGAGTGTAGTTGCAGAGTGGAATGTTACCCAGAGTGTGGTGAGAGTGTGGACTTTCACTCAGAGGGAGGTGAGAGTGTGGAATTTAACTCAGGGTGGTGCGAGTGTGGCTTTTCTTCACTCAATGTGTGGTGGGGCTATCGAATTTAACATGGAGGTAGGTAGGAGAGTGGAATTTCACTCAGAGTGTGATGGTAATATATAATTTCACTCAAGAGTGTGTTGGGAATGTGAAATTTCTTCTCTCAGAGTGGTGGGAGTGTGAAATTTCATTGAGAATGTGGCAGGGATGTGGAATTTCACTCAGAGTTTAGTGTGAGTGTGAAATGTCACTCAGAGTGTAGTGGTAGAATGTAATTTTCCTCCGAGTGTGGTGAGAGTGTGGAACTTCAATCAGATGGTGCTGAGTGTGGAATCTCCACACTCAGAGGGTGGTGGGTGTGTGAAATTTTACTCAGAGGGTTCTGGTAGTGTGTAATGTCTCCATGCAGAGTGTGGTGGGAGTGTGGAATTTCAATCAGATGGTGCTGAATGTGCAATCCCTCTCTCAGAGGGTGGTGGGAGTGTGGAATTTCACGCAAGAGTGTGTTGGGAGTGTGGAATGTGTTCACACAGGATGGTGGGAGGGTCAAATTTCTCTCAGAGTGTGGTGAGAGTGTGGACTTTCACTCAGAGGGAGGTGAGCGTGTTGAATTTAACTCAGGTTGGTGTGAGTGTGGCATTTCTTCACTCAATGTGTGGTGGGGCTATCGAATTTAACATGGAGGTAGGTAGGAGTGTGGAATTTGACTAAGAGTGTGATGGTAATATATAATTTCACTCAAGAGTGTGTTGGGAATGTGAAATTTCTTCTCTCAGAGTGGTGAGAGTGTGAAATTTCATTGAGAATGTGGCAGGGATGTGGAATTTCACTCAGAGTTTAGTGTGAGTGTGAAATGTCACTCAGAGTGTCGTGGTAGAATGTAAATTTACTCCGAGTGTGGTGAGAGTGTGGAACTTCAATCAGATGGTGGTGAGTGTGGAATCTCCTCACTCAGAGGGTGGTGGGTGTGTGGAATCTTACTCAGAGGGTACTGGTAGTGTGAAATGTCTTCATGCAGAGTGTGGTGGGAGTGTGGAATTTCAATCAGAGGGTGGTGGAAGAGAGAAATGTCACCCAGAGGGTGTTTTGTTTGTGGAATGTCTTCACGCAGAGCGTGGCAGGAGTCTGGAAATTCACTCAGAGTGTGGTGGGATTGTGGACTTTCAATCAGAGGTAGGTGGGAGTGTGGAATTTAACTCAGTTGGTTGTGCGAGTGTCGGATTTCGTCACTTAAAGTGTGGTGGGGGCGTGGAATTTCACTCAGAGGATGGTGACGGAGTGGAATGTTACTCAGAGTGTGGTGAGAGTGTGGAATTTCACCCTGAGGGAGGTGGGAGTGCAAAATTTCATACAGAGGGAGGTGGAAGTGTGGAATTTCACTCAGATGTTGGTGCGAGTGTAGAATTACTTCACTTAGAGTGTGGTGGGGGTGTGGAAGTACACTCAGAGTGTGGTGGGAGTGTGGAATGTCACTCAGAGTGTGTTTGGGGAGTAGAATGTCACTCAGAGTGTGGTGCGAGTGTGGAATTTCAAGCAGATGGTGGTGTAATTTTACTCAAAATGTGGTGGGCCTGTGAAATTTCACTCAGAGTGTGGTGGGAGTGAGGAAATTCACACAGTGGGTAGTGCGAGTGTCGTATTTCCTCAATTTGAGTTTGTTGGGGATGTGGAATTTCACTCAGAGGATGTTGGAAGAGAGAAATGTCACTCAGAGGGTGTTATGTTTGTGGAATGTGTTCATGCAGAGGGTGGCAGGAGTGTGGAAATTCACTCAGTGTGTGGTAGGATTGTGGACTTTAAATCAGAGGTAGGTGGGAGTGTGGAATTTAACTCAGTTAGTTGTGCGAGTGTTGAATTTCGTCACTTAAAATGTGGTGGCGGTGTGGAATTTCACTCAGAGTGTGATGGTAATGTGTAATTTCATGCAAGAATGTGTTGGGAGTGTGGAATGTCTTCACACAGGTTGGTGGGAGTGTGAAATTTCACTCAGAGTGTGGTGTGGGAGTGGAATTTAACTCAAAATATAGTGGCAGTGTGAAATGTCACTCAGAGTGTGGTGGTGGTGTGGAATGTTACTCAGAGTGTGGTGAGAGTGTGGAATTTCACTCAGAGTGTGATGGGGTTATGGAATTTTACTCAGAAGTGGTGGGGTGCATGAGTTCTTTACTCAAAGGGTTTTGGGAGTTGGTACTTTCACTGAGAGTGTGGTGCGGTTGTGGAATTTTACTCAGAGGTTGGTGGGAGTGAGGAATTTGAATCAGAGGGTGTTATGTTTGTGGAATTTCTTCAAGCAGAGGGTGTGATGGGAATGTGTAATTTCAAGCAAGAGTGTGTTGCGAGTGTGGAATGTCTTCACACAGGGTGGTGGGAGGTTGCAATTTCACTCAGAGGTTGGTGAGTGTGTGATGTTTAAGACAGAGAATGGTGGGAGTGTCGAATGTCTTCACGCAGCAGGTGGTGGGGGTGTGGAATTTCACTCAAAGTTTGCTAGCAGTGTGGAACTTCACTCAGAGGATGGTGGCGGAGTGGAATGTTACTCAGAGTGTGGTGAGAGTGTGGAATTTCACCCAGAGGGAGTTGGGAGTGCAAAATTTCATACAGAAGGAGGTGGAAGTGAGGGATTTCACTCAGATGGTGGTGCGAGTGTGGAATTACTTCACTTAGAGTGTGGTGGGGCTGTGAAATTTCACTCAGAGTGTGGTGGGAGTGAGGAAATTCACACAGTGGGTGTTATGTTTGTGGAATGTCTTCACGCAGAGGGCAGCGGTAGTGTGGAAATTCACTCAGAGTGTGGTGGGTGAGTGAACTTTCACTCAGAGGGAGTTGGGAGTGTGGAATTTTACTCACAGGGTAGTGTGAGTGTGGAATTTCTTCACTTAGTGTGTTGTGGCAGTGTGGAATTTCACTCAGATTGTGATGGTAATTTATAATTTAACACAAGACTGTGTTGGGAGTGTGGAATGTATTCACACAGGATGGTGGGAAGGTCAAATATCTCTCAGAGTGAGGTGGGGCTGTGGAATGTCACTCAGAGTGTAGTTGCAGAGTGGAATGTTACTCAGAGTGTGGTGAGAGTGTGGACTTTCACTCAGAGGGAGGTGAGAGTCTGGAATTTAACTCAGGTTGGTGTGAGTGTGGCATTTCTTCACTCAATGTGTGGTGGGGCTAACATGGAGGTAGGTAGGAGTGTGGAATTTCACTCAGAGTGTGATGGTAATATATAATTTCACTCAAGAGTGTGTTGGGAATGTGAAATTTCTTCTCTCAGAGTGGTGAGAATGTGAAATTTCATTGAGAATGTGGCAGGGATGTGGAATTTCACTCAGAGTTTAGTGTGAGTGTGAAATGTCACTCAGAGTGTAGTGGTAGAATGTAATTTTCCTCCGAGTGTGGTGAGAGTGTGGAACTTCAATCAGATGGTGGTGAGTGTGGAATCTCCTCACTCAAAGGGTGGTGGGTGTGAGGAATTTTACTCAGAGGGTTCTGGTAGTGTGAAATTTCTTCTCTCAGAGTGGTGAGAGTGTGAAATTACATTGAGAATGTGGCAGGGGTGTGGAATTTCACTCAGAGTTTAGTGTGAGTGTGAAATGTCACTCTGAGTGTAGTGGCAGAATGTAATTTTCCTCAGTGTGTGGTGTGAGTGTGGAAATTCAGTCAGATGGTGGTGAGTGTGGAATCCCCTCACTCAGAGGGTGGTGGGTGTGTGGAATCTTACTCAGAGGGTTCTGGCAGTGTGAAATGTCTTCACGCAGAGTGTGGTGGGAGTGTGGAATTTCAATCAGATGGTGCTGAATGTGCAATCCCTCTCTCAGAGGGTGGTGGGAGTGTGGAATTTCACTCAGAGGGTGGTGGAAGAAAGAAATGTCACTCAGAGGGTGTTTTGTTTGTGGAATGTCTTCTCGCAGAGGGTGGCAGGAGTCTGGAAATTCACTCAGAGTGTGGTGGGATTGTGGACTTTCAATCAGAGGTAGGTGGGAGTGTGGAATTTAACTCAGTTGGTTGTGCGAGTGTCGGATTTCATCACTTAAAGTTTGCTAGGAGTGTGGAACTTCACTCAGTGGATGGTGGCGGAGTGGAATGTTACACAGAGTTTGGTGAGAGTGTGGAATTTCACCCTGAGGGAGGTGGGAGTGCAAAATTTCATACAGAGGGAGTTGGAAGTGTGGAATTTCACTCAGATGGTGGTGCGAGTTTAGAATTACTTCACTTAGAGTGTGGTGGAGGTGTGGAAGTACACTCAGAGTGTGGTGGGAGTGTGGAATGTCACTCAGAGTGTGGTTGGGGAGTAGAATGTCACTCAGAGTGTGGTGACAGTGTGGAATTTCAAGCAGATGGTGGTGTAATTTTACTCAAAATGTGGTGGGCCTGTGAAATTTCACTCAGAGTGTGGTGGGAGTGAGGAAATTCACACAGTGGGTAGTGCGAGTGTCTTATTTCCTCAATTTGAGTTTGTTGGGGATGTGGAATTTCACTCAGAGGGTGGTGGAAGAGAGAAATGTCACTCAGAGGGTGTTATGTTTGTGGAATGTGTTCATGCAGAGGGTGGCAGGTGTGTGGAAATTCACTCAGTGTGTGGTAGGATTGTGGACTTTAAATCAGAGGTAGGTGGGAGTGTGGAATTTAACTCAGTTAGTTGTGCGAGTGTTGAATTTCGTCACTTAAAATTTGGTGGCGGTGTGGAATTTCACTCAGAGTGTGATGGTAATGTGTAATTTTATGCAAGAGTGTGTTTGGAGTGTGGAATGTCTTCACACAGTTTGGTGGGAGTGTGAAATTTCACTCAGAGTGTGGTGTGGGTGTGGAATTTCACTCAGAGTGTAGTGGAAGTGTGAAATGTCACTCAGAGTGTGGTGGTGGAGTGGAATGTTACTCAAAGTGTGGTGAGATTGTGGAATTTCACCTTTAGGGAGGTGGGAGTGCAAAATTTCATACAGAGGGAGGTGGAAGTGTGGAATTGCACTCAGATGGTGGTGCGAGTGTAGACTTGCTTCACTTAGAGTGTGGTGGGGGTGTGGAATGTGTTCACACAGGATGGTGGGAGGGTCAAATATCTCTCAGAGTGAGGTGCGGCTGTGGAATGTCACTCAGAGTGTGGTTGCAGAGTGGAATGTTACCCAGATTATGGTGAGAGTGTGGACTTTCACTCAGAGGGAGGTGAGAGTGTGGAATTTAACTCAGGTTGGTGTGAGTGTGGCATTTCTTCACTCAATGTGTGGTGGGGCTATCGAATTTAACATGGAGGTAGGTAGGAGTGTGGAATTTCACTCAGAGTGTGATGGTAAGATATAATTTCACTCAAGAGTGTGTTGGGAATGTGAAATTTCTTCTCTCAGAATGGTGAGAGTGTGAAATTTCATTGAGAATGTGGCAGGGGTGTGGAATTTCACTCAGAGTTTAGTGTGAGTGTGAAATGTCACTCAGAGTGTTGTGGCAGAATGTAATTTTCCTCAGAGTGTGGTGAGAGTGTGGAACTTCAGTCAGATGGTGGTGAGTGTGGAATCTCCTCACTCAGAGGGTGGTGGGTGTGTGGAATCTTAGTCAGAGGGTTCTGGTAGTGTGAAATGTCTTCACGCAGAGTGTGGTGGGAGTGTGGAATTTCAATCAGATGGTGCTGAATGTGCAGTCCCTCTCTCAGAGGGTGGTGGGAGTGTGGAATTTCACTCAGAGGGTGGTGGAAGAAAGAAATGTCACTCAGAGGGTGTTTTGTTTGTGGAATGTCTTCACGCAGAGGGTGGCAGGAGTCTGGAAATTCACTCAGAGTGTGGTGGGATTGTGACCTTCAATCAGAGGTAGGTGGGAGTGTGGAATTTAACTCAGTTGGTTGTGCGAGTGTCGGATTTCGTCACTTAAAGTGTGGTGGGGGTGTGGAATTTCACTCAGAGTTTGCTAGGAGTGTGGAACTTCACTCAGTGGATGGTGGCGGAGTGGAATGTTACTCAGAGTGTGGTGAGAGTGTGGAATTTCACCCTGAGGGAGGTGGGAGTGCAAAATTTCATACAGAGGGAGGTGGAAGTGTGGAATTTCACTCAGATGGTGGTGCCAGTTTAGAATTACTTCACTTAGAGTGTGGTGGAGGTGTGGAAGTACACTCAGAGTGTGGTGGGAGTGTGGAATGTCACTCAGAGTGTGGTTGGGGAGTAGAATGTCACTCAGAGTGTGGTGACAGTGTGGAATTTCAAGCAGATGATGGTGTAATTTTACTCAAAATGTGGTGGGCCTGTGAAATTTCACTCAGAGTGTGGTGGGAGTGAGGAAATTCACACAGTGGGTAGTGCGAGTGTCGTATTTCCTCAATTTGAGTTTGTTGGGGATGTGGAATTTCACTCAGAGGTTGGTGGAAGAGAGAAATGTCACTCAGAGGGTGTTATGTTTGTGGAAATTGTTCATGCAGAGGGTGGCAGGTGTGTGGAAATTCACTCAGTGTGTGGTAGGATTGTGGACTTTAAATCAGAGGTAGGTGGGAGTGTGGAATTTAACTCAGTTGGTTGTGCGAGTGTCGGATTTCGTCACTTAAAGTGTGGTGGGGGTGTGGAATTTCACTCAGAGATTGCTAGGAGTGGGAACTTCACTCAGAGGATGGTGGCGGAGTGGAATGTTACTCAGAGTGTGGTGAGAGTGTGGAATTTCACCCTGAGGGAGGTGGCAGTACAAAATTTCATACAGAGGGAGGTGGAAGTGTGGAATTTCAAACAGATGGTGGTGCGTGTTGAATCTCCTAACTCAGAGGGTGGTGGGAGTGTGGAATTTCACTCAGAGGGTTCTGGTAGTGTGGAATGTCTTCTCATATAGTGTTGTGGGTTTGTGAAATTTTACTCAGAGTGTGGTGGTAATTTGTAATTTCACGCAAGAGTGTGTTGGGAGTGTGGAATGTGTTCACACAGGATGGTGGGAGGGTCAAATATCTCTCAGAGTGAGGTGCGGCTGTGGAATGTCACTCAGAGTGTGGTTGCAGAGTGGAATGTTACCCAGATTATGGTGAGAGTGTGTACTTTCACTCAGAGGGAGGTGAGAGTGTGGAATTTAACTCGGGTTGGTGTGAGTGTGGCATTTCTTCACTCAATGTGTGGTGGGGCTATCGAATTTAACATGGAGGTAGGTAGGAGTGTGGAATTTCACTCAGAGGGTGGTGGAAGAGAGAAATGTCACTCAGAGGGTGTTATTTTTGTGGAATGTCTTCACGCAGAGGGTGGCAGGAGTGTGGAAATTCACTCAGAGTGTTGTGGGATTGTGGACTTTCAATCAGAGGTAGGTGGGTGTGTGGAATTTAACTCAGTTGGTTGTGCGAGTGTCGGATTTCGTCACTTAAAGTGTGGTGGGGGTGTGGAATTTCACTCAGAGTTTGCTAGGAGTGTGGAACTTCACTCAGAGGATGGTGGCGGAGTGGAATGTTACTCAGAGTGTGGTGAGAGTGTGGAATTTCACCCTGAGGGAGGTGGCAGTACAAAATTTCATACAGAGGGAGGTGGAAGTGTGGAATTTCAAACAGATGGTGGTGCGTGTTGAATCTCCTAACTCAGAGGGTGGTGGGAGTGTGGAATTTCACTCAGAGGGTTCTGGTAGTGTGGAATTTCTTCTCACATAGTGTGGTGGGTTTGTGAAATTTCACTCAGTGTGGTGAGAGTATGGAAATTTACTCAGAGCGTGTTGTGAGTGTGGAATATCTTCACACAGAGTGTGGTGGTAGTATGGAATTTCACTCCGAGGGTCTTGTGGCAGTTGCATTTCACTCAGTGTGTGGTGGGATTGTGGAGCTACACTCAGAGGGTGTTGGGGTGTGGAATTTCACACAACAGTGCATTGGGAGAGTGGAATGACTTCACACAGGCTGGTGGGAGTGTGAAATTTCACTCAGAGGGAAGTGCGTGTGGAATCTCCTCACTCAGAGGGTAGTGGGTGTGTGGAATTTTACTCAGAGTGTGATGGGGTTATGGAATTTTACTCAGAGCGTGGTGGGGTGCATGAGTTCTTCACTCAAAGAGTGTTGGGAGTTGGTACTTTCACTCAGAGTGTGGTGGAGTTGTGGAATTTTACTCAGAGGGTTTTATGTTTGTGGAATTTCTTCAAGCATAGGGTGTGATGGGAATGTGTAATTTCACGCAAGAGTGTGTTGGGAGTATGGAATGTATTCACACAGGGTAGTGGGTGGTTTAAATTTCACTGAGAGGTTGGTGAGTGTGTGATGTTTAAGACAGAGAGTGGTGGGACTATCGAATTTCTTCACACAGCAGCTGGTGGGGGTGTGGAATTTCACTCAAAGTTTGCTAGGAGTGTGGAACTTCACTCAGAGGATGGTGGCGAAGTGGAATGTTACTCAGAGTGTGGTGAGAGTGTGGAATTTTACTCAAAATGTGGTGGGTGTGTGAAATTTCACTCAGAGTGTGGTGGGAGTGAGGAATTTCAAACAGAGGGTGTCATGTTTGTGGAATGTCTTCATGCAGAGGGTGTCGGGAGTGCGGAAATTCACTCAGGGTGTGGTGGGATAGTGAACTTTCACTCAGAGGGAGTTGGGAGTGTGAAATTTAACTCACAGGGTAGTGTGAGTGTGGAATTCCTTCACTTAGTGTGTTGCGGCAGTGTGGAATTTCACTCAGAGTGTGATGGTAATATGTAATTTCACGCAAGTGTGTGTTGGTAGGGTGGAATGTATTCACACAGGATGGTGGGAATGTGAAATTTCACTCAGAGTGAGGTGGGGCTGTGGAATGTCACTCAGAGTGTGGTTGCGGAGTTGAATGTTACCCAGAGTGTGGTGAGAGTGTGGACTTTCACTCAGAGGGAGGTGAGAGTGTGGAATTTTAATCAGATGGTGGTGGGTGTGGAATCTCCTCACTCAGTGGGTTCTGATAGTATGGAATGTCTTCACATAGAGTGTGGTAGTAGTATGGAATTTCACTCCGAGTGTTGTTGGGTTGTGTAATTTCACTCAGAGTGTGGTGGGAGTGTCGAATGTCTTCACTCAGTGTGTGGTGGGGTTATCGAATTTCACTCAGAGTTGCTGGGAGTGTATTATTTCACTCGGAAGGTGGTAGCGGAGTTGAATTAACTCAGAGTGTGGTGAGAGTGTGGAATTTCAATCAGATGGTGGTGTGGTGCATGAGTCCCTCATTCAAAGGGTGTTTGGAGTTTGTATTTTCACTCAAAGTGTGGTGGCGGGTGGAATTTCACTCAGAGGTTGGTGTGAGTGAGAAATTTCACTCAGAGGTTATTATGTTTGTGGATGTCTTCACGCAGAGGGTGGCGGGAGTGTGGAAATTCACTCCGATCATGGTGGTTTTGTGGAATTTCACCTAGAGGATGGTGGGAGCGTCGATTTTCACTGAAAGGGTGATAGCGGAGTGGAATGTTACTCAGAGTGTGATGGGAATGTGTAATTTCATGCAAGAGTGTGTTGGGAGTGTGTTATGTCTTCACACAGGCTGGTGGGAGTGTGAAATTTCTCTCAGAGTGTGGTGGGGATGTGGAATTTCACTCAGAGTGTAGTGGGAGTGTGAAATGTCACTCAGAGTGTGGTTGCAGAGTGGAATTTCACTCAGAGTGTGGTGAAAGTGTGATGTTTAATACAGAGGGTAGTGGGAGTGTGGAATTCCACCTAGCTGGTGGTAGTAGTATGGAATTTCACTCAGAGGTTGATGGTGTTGTGTAATTTCACTCAGAGTGTGGTGGGTTGTGGAATTGTACTTAGTGGGTGGTGGGGTGCATGAGTTCTTCACTCAAAGGGTGTTGGGAATTTGTACTTGCACTCAAAGTGTGGTGGGTTTGTGGAATTTGACTCAGCGGGTGGTGGGAGTGAGGAATTTCATTCAGGGGGTGGTGTGTTTGTGGAATGTCTTCACGCAGATGTTGGCGGCAGTGTGGAATTTAACTCAGATGGTGGTGCGAGTGTGGAATATCTTCACTCAGTGTGTGGTGGGCTTGTGGAATTTCACAGAAAGGTAGGAGGGAGTGTGGAATTTCACTCAGTGGGTTGTGCGAGTGTCAAATTACTTCACAGAGTCTGGTGGGAAGGGGTAATTTCAGTCAAGAGTGTGTTGGTAGTGTGAACTGTCTTCACACAGGCTGGTGGCAGTGTGAAATATCACTCAGAGTGTGGTGGCGGAGTGGAATTTTACTGAGAGTGTGGTGAGAGTGAGGAATTTAACTCAAGAGTGTGCTAGGAGTGTGGAATGTCTTCACAGAGGGTGGTGGTAGTATGGAATTTCACTCAGAGGGTGAGGTGGTGTTATTTCACTCAGAGTGTGATGGGGTTATGGAATTTTACTCAGATTGTAGTGGAGTGCACATGTTCTTCACTCAAAGGGTGTTGGGAGTTTATACTTTCACTCAGATTGTGGTGGGGGTGCGGAATTTCACGAAGCGGGTGGTGGGAGTGAGGAATTTCACTCAGAGGGTGTTATATTATTGGACTTTCTTCACAAAGAGGGTGTCGGGAGTGCGGAAATTCACTCAGAGTGCGGCGGGATTGTGGTCTTTCACTCAGAGGGAGGTGGGAGTGTGGAACTTAACTCAGAGGGTGGGGCGAGTGTGGAATTTCTTCACTCAGTGTGCGGTGGGGTTATGGAATGTAAAACAGAGGTAGGTGGGAGTGTGAAATTTCACTCAATGGGTTGTGCGAGTGTGGAATTTCTTCACTTATAGTGTGGTGGTGTTTTGGAATTTCACTCAGAGTGTGATGGGAAAGGGGAATTTAACTCAAGAGCATGTTGGGAGTGTGGAATGTCTTCACACAGGGGGGTGGGTGTGTGCAATTTCACTCAGAGTGTAGTGGGCATTTGGAATTTCACTCAGAGTGTAGTGGGAATGTGAAATTTCACTCAGAGGGTGGTGGAAGTGTGGAAGGACTTCACGCAGAGGTAGGTGGGAGTGTGTAATTTAATTTAGAGTGTTGTGGGGTTGTGGAAATTCACTCAGAGAGTGGTGTGAGTGTGGAGTTTCTTCCCTCAGAGAGTGGTGGGGTGTGGATTTTCACTCAGAATGTGGTGGGAGTGTGGAATTTCACTCAAGAGTGTGTTGGGAGTGTGGAATGTCTTCACACAGCCTGATAGGAGTGTGTAAATTCACTCAGAGTGTGGTAAGGGTGTGGAATGTTACTCAGAGTGTGCTTGCGGAGTGGAATGTTATCCAGAGTGTGGTGAGAGTGTGGAATTTCAATCAGATGGTGGTGGATGTGGAATCTCCTCACTCAAAGTGGGTTGGGAGTTGTACTTTTTCTCAAAGTATGGTGGGGGTGTTAAATATCACTCAGAGGGAAGTGAGAATGAGGAATATCACACAGAGGGTGTTATGTTTGTGGAATGTCTTCACGCAGAAGGTGGAGGTAGTGTGGAAATTCACTCAGAGTGTGGTGGGATTGTGGACTTTCACTCAGAGGGAGGTGGGAGTGTGGAATTTCACTCAGTGTGTTGTGCGTGTGTGGAATTTCTTCACTTATAGTGTGGTGGGGGTGTGGAATTTCACAATGAGTGTGATGGGAATGTATAATTTCACTCAAGACTGATTTGGGAGTGTGCAATGTCTTCACACAGGCTGGTGGGAGTGTGAAATTTCACAGAGTGTGGCGTGGATGTGGAATTTCACTCAGAGTGTAGTGGAAGTTTGAAATGTCACTCAGAGGGTGGTGGGAGTGAGGAATTTCACTCAGAGCGTGTTATGTTTTTGGAATGTCTTCACACAGAGGATGGCAGGAGAGTGGAAATTTACTCAGAGTGTAGTGGGATTGTGGACTTTCACTCAGAGTATGGTGCGAGTGTGGCATATCTTCACTCGGAGCATGGAGGGCATGTGGAAATTAACTCAGTGGGTTGTTCGAGTGTGGAAATTCACTCAGAGTGTGGTGGAATTGTGGACTTTCACTCAGAGGATGGTGTGAGTGTTGTATTTCTTCACTCAGATGGTGGTGGGGGTGTGGAATATCACTCAGAGTGTTGTTGAAATGTGGAATTTAATTCAGAGTGTGGTGGAAGTATAGAATTTCATTCAGATCATGGTATGGGTGTGGAATTTCACTCAAGAGGGTCATAGGTTGTGGAATTTCACAGACGATGGTGGGAGTGTGCAATTTCTTCACTCAGATGGTGAGAGGGCTGTGGAATTTGACTCAAAGTCTGGTGAGAGGGTATAATTTCACTCAGTGTGTAGTGTGAGTGTGGACTTTCTTGACACTAGATGGTGGGGCTGTAGAATTTCACTCAAAAGGTCATGTGATTGTTGAATGCCACTCGGAAAGGTGCTGGTCGTGTGGAATTTCACTCAGAGGATGTTGGGGTTGTGGAATTACACACAGTGGGTTGTGTCAGTGTGGAATTTAACTCAGTGGGTGGAGGGGGTGTGAAGTTCCACTCAGATGGTCGTGGGGTGTGGAATTTCTTCAATCAGAGTTTGGAGGGAGTATGGAATGTATTCACTCAGAGGGTGTTGGTGGTGTGGAATTTCACTCAGGAATGTTGGGGAGTGTGGAATTTCACTCTGAGGGTGGTGGGAATCTGGAATTTCACTCAGAGGGTTTTGGGGATGTGTAATTTCATTAACAGCGTTGGGGATTGAGAGTTCTTCACTCAAAGGCTGGTGGAAGTTATGAATTTTACACAGAGGGTGATGCTAGTGGGGAAATTCTTCACTCAGAGAGTGGTAGGGGTGAGGAACTTTACTCAGAGTGTGGTAGGAGAGTGAAAATTCACTCAGAGTGTTGCGGGATTGTGGACTTTCACTCAGAGGGAGGTGGGAGTGTGGAATTTCACACAGAGGGAGGTGGGAGTGTGGAATTTCACTGAGATGTTGGTGCATGTGTGGAATTTCTCACTCAGTGTATAACGGAGATGTGGAATTTCACTCAGAGCATGGTGGGGTGTGGAAATTAAATCAGATTGTGGTGCGAGTGTGGAATATCTTCAATCAGAGGGTAACGGGGATGTGGAATTTCACTCAGAGCATGGTGGGGTGTGGAAATTAAATCAGATTGTGGTGGGAGTGTGGAATTTCACCCAGAGGGAGGTGAGAGAGTGGAATTTCACACACAGGGAGGTGGCAGTGTGGAATTTCACTCAGATGGTGGTACGAGTGTGGAATTTCTTCACTTAGAGTGTGGTGGAGTTTTGGAATTTCACTCAGCATGTGATGGGAAAGTGGAATATAACTCAAGAGCGTGTTGGGAGTATGTAATTTCTTCACTCAGTGTGTGGTGGGGTTATGGAATTTAACACAGAGGTAGGTGGAAGTGTGGAATTTCACTCAGAGTGTGGTGCCAGTGTGGCATATCTTCACTCGGAGCATGGAGGGTGTGTGGAAATTAACTCAGTGGGTGGTGGGATAGTTGAATTTCACACAGAAGGTGGTGGGAATGTGGAATTTCACACAGAGGGAGGCGGTAGTATGGAATTTCACTCAGATGGTGGTGCGAGTGTGGAATTTCTTCACTCAGAGGGTAACGGGGATGTAGAATTTCACTCAGAGCATGGTGGGGTGTGGAAATTAAATCAGATTGTGGTGGGAGTGTGGACTTTCACCCAGAGGGAAGTGAGAGTGTGGAATTTCACACAGAGGGTGGTGGAAGAATGGAATTTCACTCAGATGGTGTTTCGATTGAGGAATTTCTTCACTTAGAGTGTGGTGGGGTTTTGGAATTTCACTCAGCATGTGATGGGAAAGTGGAATATAACTCAAGAGTGTGTTGGGAGTGTGGAATTTCTTCACTTAGTGTGTGGTGGTGTTATGGAAATTAACACAGAGGTAGGTGGTAGTGTGGAATTTCACTCAGAGTGTGGTGCCAGTGTGCTACATCTTCACTCGGAGCATGGAGTGTGTGTGGAAATTAACTCAGTGGGTGGTGGGAGTGTGGAATTTCACTCAGTGGGTTGTGCGAGTGTGGAATTCCTTCACTTATAGTGTAGTGGGCATGTAGAATTTCACTCTGAGTGTGATGGGTTTGTATAATTTCACTCAAGACTGTTTTTGGAGTGTGCAATGTCTTCACACAGGCTGGTGGGAGTGTGAAATTTAATTTAGAGTTTTGTGGGGTTGTGGAAATTCACTCAGAGTGTGATGCGAGTGTGGAGTTTCTTCCCTCAGAGAGTGGTGATGTGTGGATTTTCACTCAGAGTGTAGTGGAAATGTGAAATGTCACTCAGAGGGTCGTGGGAGTGTAGAATTTCACTCAGAGGGTGGTGGAAGTGTGGAATGACTTCACGCAGAGGGTGGTGGGAGTGTGTAATTTAATTTAGAGTTTTATGGGGTTGTGGAAATTCACTCAGAGTGTGGTGCGAGTGTGGAGTTTCTTCCCTCAGAGAGTGGTGATGCGTGGATTTTCACTCAGAGTGTAGTGGAAATGTGAAATGTCACTCAGAGGGTCGTGGGAGTGTAGAATTTCACTCAGAGGGTGGTGGAAGTGTGGAATGACTTCACGCAGAGGGTGGTGGGAGTGTGTAATTTAATTTAGAGTGTAGTGGGGTTGTGAATTTTCATTCAGAGTGTGGTGGGAGTGTGGAATTTTACTCAAGAGTGTGTTGGGAGTGTGGAATGTCTTCACTCAGAGGGTGGTGAGAGTGTGGAATTTCATTCAGAAAGCATTGTGGGAGTGTAATTTCACTCAGAGTGTGGTGGGTTTGAGGAATTTCACTCAGAGCATGGTGGGGATGTGGAAATTAACTCAGAGTGTGCTGGGAGTGTGGAATTTCACACAGAGGGAGGTGGGAGTGTGGAATTTTACTCAGATGGTGGTGCGAGTGTGGAGTTTCTTCCCTCAGAGGGTGGTGGTGTGTGGATTTTCACTCAGAGTGTAGTGGAAATGTGAAATGTCACTCAGAGGGTCGTGGGAGTGTAGAATTTCACTCAGAGGGTGGTGGAAGTGTGGAATGACTTCACTCAGAGTGTGGTGGGAATATGTAATTTAATTTAGAGTGTAGTGGGGTTGTGAATTTTCATTCAGAGTGTGGTGGGAGTGTAGAATTTTACTCAAGAGTGTCTTGGGAGTGTGGAATGTCTTCACTCAGAGGGTGGTGAGAGTGTGGAGTTTCATTCAGAAAGCATTGTGGGAGTGTAATTTCACTCAGAGTGTGGTGGGTTTGAGGAATTTCACTCAGTGGGTGGTGGGGGTGGGGGAGTTCTTCACTCAAATGCTAGTGGAAGTGTAGACTTTCACTCAGAGGGAGGTGGGGGTGTGGAATATCACTCAGAGTGTTGTTGAAATGTGGAATTTAATTCAGAGTGTGGTGGAAGTATAGAATTTCATTCAGATCGTGGTATGGGTGTGGAATTTCACAGACGATGGTGGGTGTGTGCAATTTCTTCACTCAGATGGTGGTAGGGCTGTGGAATTTGACTCAAAGTCTGGTGGGAGGGTATAATTTCACTCAGAGTGTAGTGTGAGTGTGGAATTTCTTGACACTGGCTGGTGGGGTTGTAGAATTTCACTCGAAAAGTCGTGTGAGTGTTAAATGCCACTCAGAAAGGTGCTGGTCGTGTGGAATTTCACTCAGAGGGTGTTGTGGTTGTGGAATTACACACGGTTGGTTGTGTCAGTGTGGAATTTATCACAGAGGGTGGAGGGGGTGTGGAGTTACACTCAGATGGTCGTGGGGTGTGGAATTTCTTCAATCAGTGTTTGGTGGGAGTGTGGAATGTATTCACTCAGAGGGTGTTGGGGGTGTGGAATTTAACTCTGGAATTTTGGGAAGTGTGGAATTTCACTCTGAGGGTGGTGGGAATCTGGAATTTCACTCAGAGGGTTTTGGGGATGTGTAATTTCATTAACAGGGTTGGGGGTTTGCGAGTTGTTCACTCAAAGGCTGGTGGAAGTTATGAATTTTACTCAGAGGGTGGTGGGAGTGGGGAAATTCTTCACTCAGAGAGTGATAGGGGTGAGGAACTTTACTCAGAGTGTAGTAGGAGAGTGAAAATTCACTCAGAGTGTGGTGGGATTGTGGACTTACACTCAGAGGGAGGTGGGAGTGTGGAATTTCACACAGAGGGAGGTGGGAGTGTGGAATTTCACACAGAGGGAGGTGGGAGAGTGGAATTTCATACAGAGGGAGGTGGGAATGTGGAACTTCACACAGAGGGAGGTGGGAGTGTGGAATTTCACTCAGATGTTGGTGCGAGTGTTTAATTACTTCACTCAGAGTGTAGCGGGGATATGGAATTTCACTCAGAGCATGGTGGGGATGTGCAAATTAACTCAGAGTGTGCTGGGAGTGTGGAATTTCACCCAGAGGGAGTGTGGAATTTCACTCATATTGTGGTGTGAGTGTGGAATTTCTTCCCTCAAAGGGTAACGGGGATGTGGCATTTCACTCAGAGCATGGTTGGGTGTGGAAATTAAATCAGATAGTTGTGGGAGTGTGGAATTTCACCCAGAGGGAGGTGAGAGAGTGGAATTTCACACAGAGGGTGGTGGCATTGTGGAATTTCACTCAGATGGTGGTGCGAGTGTGGAATTTCTTCACTTAGAGTGTGGTGGGGTTTTGCAATTTCACTCAGCATGTGATGGGAAAGTGGAATATATCTCAAGAGAGTGTTGGGTGTGTGGAATTTCTTCACTCAGTGTGTGGTGGGGTTATGGAATTTAACACAGAGGTAGGTGGTAGTGTGGAATTTCATTCAGAGTGTGGTGCCAGTGTGGTATATCTTCACTCGGAGCATGGAGGGCGTGTGGAAATTAACTCAGTGGGTGGTGGGAGTGTGGAATTTCACACAGAAGAAGGTGGGAGTGTGGAATTTCACTCAGATCGTGGTGCGAGTGTGGAATTTGTTCACTCAGAGGGTAACGGGGATGTGGAATTTCACTCAGAGCATGGTGGGGTGTGGAAATTAAATCAAATTGTGGTGGGAGTGTGGAGTTTCACCCAGAAGGAGGTGGGTGAGTGGAATTTCACACAGAAGGAGGTGGTAATGTGGAATTTCACAAAGTGGGAAGCGGTAGTGTAGAATTTCACTCAGATGGTGGTGCGAGTGTGGAATTTCTTCACTCAGAGGGTAACGGGGATGTGGCATTTCACTCAGAGCATGGTTGGGTGTGGAAATTAAATCAGATTGTTGTGGGAGTGTGGAATTTGAACCAGAGGGAGGTGAGAGAGTGGAATTTCACACAGAGGGAGGTGGCAATGTGGAATTTCACTCGGATGGTGGTGCGAGTGTGGAATTTCTTCACTTAGAGTGTGGTGGGGTTTTGGAATTTCACTCAGCATGTGATGGGAAAGTGGAATATATCTCAAGAGAGTGTTGGGTGTGTGGAATTTCTTCACTCAGTGTGTGGTGGGGTTATGGAATTTAACACAGAGGTAGGTGGAAGTGTGGAATTTCATTCAGAGTGTGGTGCCATTGTGGTATATCTTCACTCGGAGCATGGAAGGCATGTGGAAATTAACTCAGTGGGTGGTGGGAGTGTGGAATTTCACACAGAAGGAGGTGGGAGTGTGGAATTTCATCACTCAGAGGTTAACATGGATGTGGAATTTCACTCAGAGCATGGTGGGGGTGTGGAAAGTAACTCAGAGTGTGCTGGGAGTGTGGAATTTCACCCAGAAGGAGGTGGGTGAGTGGAATTTCATAAAGAGGGAAGTGGGAATGTGGAATTTCACACAAGGGAGGTTGGAGTGTTGAATTTCACTCAGAGTGTGATGTGAATGTTTAATTTCACTCATGAGTGCGTTGGGAGTGTAGAATTTCTTCACTCAGTGTGTGGTGCGGTTATGGAATTTAACAGAGAGGTAGGTGGGAGTGTGGAATTTCACTCAGATCGTGGTGCGAGTGTGGAATTTCTTAACTCAGAGGGTAACGGGGATGTAGAATTTCACTCAGAGCATGGTGGGGGTGTGGAAATTAAATCAGATTGTGGTGGGAGTGTGGAATTTCACCCAGAGGGAGGTGAGAGTGTGGAATTTCACCCAGAGGGAGGTGGGAGTGTGGAATTTCACTCAGATGGTGGTGCGAGAGTGGACTTTCTGCACTTAGAGTGTGGTTGGGTTTTGGAATTTCACTGAGGTAGGTGGGACTATGGAATTTCACTCAGTGGGTTGTGTGAGTGTGGAATCTCTTCACTTAGAGTGTGGTGAGGTGTGGAATTTCACTCAGAGTGTGATGGGAATGTTTCATTTCACTCATGAGTGTGTTGGGAGTGTGGAATGTCTTCACGCACGCTGTTGGGATTGTGAAATTTCACTCAGAGTGTGGTGGGAGTGCACAATTTCACACAGAGGGTGGTGGGAGTGTGGAATGTTCCACAGAGGGAGGTGGGAGTGTGGAATTTCACTCAGATGGTGGTGCGAGTGTGTAATTACTTCACTCAGAGGGTAGCGGGGATATGGAATTTCACTCAGAGCATGGTGGGGATGTGCAAATTAACTCAGAGTGTGCTGGGAGTGTGGAATTTCACCCAGAGGGAGTGTGGAATTTCACTCATATTGTGGTGCGAGTGTGGAATTTCTTCCCTCAAAGGGTAACGGGGATGTGGCATTTCACTCAGAGCATGGTTGGGTGTGGAAATTAAATCAGATTGTTGTGGGAGTGTGGAATTTGAACCAGAGGGAGGTGAGAGAGTGGAATTTCACACAGAGGGTGGTGGCATTGTGGAATTTCACTCAGATGGTGGTGCGAGTGTGGAATTTCTTCACTTAGAGTGTGGTGGGGTTTTGGAATTTCACTCAGCATGTGATGGGAAAGTGGAATATATCTCAAGAGAGTGTTGGGTGTGTGGAATTTCTTCACTCAGTGTGTGGTGGGGTTATGGAATTTAACACAGAGGTAGGTGGGAGTGTGGAATTGCACTCAGAGTGTGGTGCCAGTGTGGTATATCTTCACTCGGAGCATGGAGGGCGTGTGGAAATTAACTCTGTGGGTGGTGGGAGTGTGGAATTTCACACAGAAGAAGCTGGGAGTGTGAAATTTCATAACTCAGAGGGTAACATGGATGTGGAATTTCACTCAGAGCATGGTGGGGTGTGGAAATTAAATCAGATTGTGGTGGGAGTGTGGAATTTCTCACAAAGGGAGGTGGGATTGTGGAATTTCACTCAGATCGTGGTGCGAGTGTGGAATTTGTTCACTCAGAGGGTAACGGGGATGTGGAATTTCACTCAGAGCATGGTGGGGTGTGGAAATTAAATCAGATTGTGGTGGGAGTGTGGAGTTTCACCCAGAAGGAGGTGGGAGTGTGGAATTTCATCACTCAGAGGGTAACATGTATGTGGAATTTCTCACAGAGCATGGTGGGGGTGTAGAAAGTAACTCAGAGTGTGCTGGGAGTGTGGAATTTCTCACAAAGGGAGGTGGGATTGTGGAATTTCACTCAGATCGTGGTGCGAGTGTGGAATTTGTTCACTCAGAGGGTAACGGGGATGTGGAATTTCACTCAGAGCATGGTGGGGTGTGGAAATTAAATCAGATTGTGGTGGGAGTGTGGAGTTTCACCCAGAAGGAGGTGGGTGAGTGGAATTTCATAAAGAGGGAAGAGGGAATGTGGAATTTCACACTGAGGGAGGTGGGAGTGTGGAATTTAACTCAGATAGTGTTGCGAATGTGGAATTTCTTCACTTAGAATGTGGTGGGGTGTGGAATTTCACTCAGAGTGTGATGTGAATGTTTAATTTCACTCATGAGTGTGTTGGGAGTGTAGAATTTCTTCACTCAGTGTGTGGTGCGGTTATGGAATTTAACAGAGAGGTAGGTGGGAGTATCTTCACTCGGAGCATGGAGGGCGTGTGGAAATTAACTCAGTGGGTGGTGGGAGTGTGGAATTTCACTCAGATCGTGGTGCGAGTGTGGAATTTCTTAACTCAGAGGGTAACGGGGATGTAGAATTTCACTCAGAGCATGGTGGGGTGTGGAAATTAAATCAGATTGTGGTGGGAGTGTGGAATTTCACACAGAGAGAGGTGGGAGAGTGGAATTTCATACAGAGGGAGGTGGGAATGTGGAACTTCACACAGAGGGAGGTGGGAGTGTTGAATTTCACTCAGATGTTGGTGCGAGTGTTTAATTACTTCACTCAGTGGGTAGCGGGGATATGGAATTTCACTCAGAGCATGGTGGGGATGTGGAAATTAACTCAGAGTGTGCTGGGAGTGTGGAATTTCACACAGAGGGAGGTTGGAGTGTGGAATTTTACTCAGATGGTGGTGCGAGTGTGGAATTTCTTCACTCAGATGGTAACAGGGATGTGGAATTTCTCTCAGAGAATGGTGGGGGTGTGGAAATTAAATCAGATTGTGGTGGGAGTGTGGAATTTCACCCAGATGGAGGTGAGAGAGTGGAATTTCACACAGAGGGAGGTGAGAGTGTGGAATTAAACTCAGATGTTGGTGCGAGTGTTTAATTACTTCACTCAGAGGGTAGCGGGGATATGGAATTTCACTCAGAGCATGGTGGGGATGTGGAAATTAACTCAGAGTGTGGTGGGATTGTGGACTTTCACACAAAGGGAGGTGGGATTGTGGAATTTCACTCAGATGGTGGTGCGAGTGTGGAATTTGTTCACTCAGAGGGTAACGGGGATGTGGAATTTCATTAACAGGGTTGGGGGTTTGCGAGTTCTTCACTCAAAGGCTGGTGGAAGTTATGAATTTTGCTCAGAGGTTGGTGGGAGTGGGGAAATTCTTCACTCAGAGAGTGGTAGGGGTGAGGAACTTTACTCAGAGTGTGGTAGGAGAGTGAAAATTCACTCAGAGTGTGGCGGGATGGTGGACTTTCACTCAGACGGAGGTGGGAGTTTAGAATTTCACACAGAGGGAGGTGGGAGTGTGGAATTTCACTCAGATGGTGATGCATGTGTGGAATTTCACCCAGAAGGAGGTGGGAGAGTGGAATTTCATACAGAGGGAGGTGGGAATGTGGAACTTCACACAGAGGGAGGTGGGAGTGTGGAATTTCACTCAGATGTTGGTGCGAGTGTTTAATTACTTCACTCAGAGGGTAGCGGGGATATGGAATTTCACTCAGAGCATGGTGGGGATGTGCAAATTAACTCAGAGTGTGCTGGGAGTGTGGAATTTCACCCAGAGGGAGTGTGGAATTTCACTCATATTGTGGTGCGAGTGTGGAATTTCTTCCCTCAAAGGGTAACGGGGATGTGGCATTTCACTCAGAGCATGGTTGGGTGTGGAAATTAAATCAGATAGTTGTGGGAGTGTGGAATTTCACCCAGAGGGAGGTGAGAGAGTGAAATTTCACACAGAGGGAGGTGGCAGTGTGGAATTTCACTCAGATGGTGGTGCGAGTGTGGAATTTCTTCACTTAGATTGTGGTGGGGTTTTGGAATTTCACTCAGCATGTGATGGGAAAGTGGAATATATCTCAAGAGAGTGTTGGGTGTGTGGAATTTCTTCACTCAGTGTGTGGTGGGGTTATGGAATTTAACACAGAGGTAGGTGGAAGTGTGGAATTTCATTCAGAGTGTGGTGCCACTGTGGTATATCTTCACTCGGAGCATGGAGGGCGTGTGGAAATTAACTCAGTGTGTGGTGGGAGTGTGGAATTTCACACAGAAGAAGGTGGGAGGGTGGAATTTCACTCAGATCGTGGTGCGAGTGTGGAATTTCTTCACTCAGAGGGTAACGGGGATGTGGAATTTCACTCAGAGCATGGTGGGGTGTGGAAATTAAATCAGATTGTGGTGGGAGTGTGGAGTTTCACCCAGAAGGAGGTGGGTGAGTGGAATTGCATAAAGAGTGAAGTGGAAATGTGGAATTTCACACAAGGGAGGTTGGAGTGTGGAATTTCACTCAGAGTGTGATGTGAATGTTTAATTTCACTCATGAGTGTGTTGGGAGTGTAGAATTTCTTCACTCAGTGTGTGGTGCAGTTATGGAATTTAACAGAGAGGTAGGTGGGAGTGTGGAATTTCACTCAGATCGTGGTGCGAGTGTGGAATTTCTTAACTCAGAGGGTAACGGGGATGTAGAATTTCACTCAGAGCATGGTGGGGGTGTGGAAATTAAATCAGATTGTGGTGGGAGTGTGGAATTTCACCCAGAGGGAGGTGAGAGTGTGGAATTTCACCCAGAGGGAGGTGGGAGTGTGGAATTTCACTCAGATGGTGGTGCGAGAGTGGACTTTCTGCACTTAGAGTGTGGTTGGGTTTTGGAATTTCACTGAGGTAGGTGGGACTATGGAATTTCACTCAGTGGGTTGTGTGAGTGTGGAATCTCTTCACTTAGAGTGTGGTGAGGTGTGGAATTTCACTCAGAGTGTGATGGGAATGTTTCATTTCACTCATGAGTGTGTTGGGAGTGTGGAATGTCTTCACGCACGCTGTTGGGATTGTGAAATTTCACTCAGAGTGTGGTGGGAGTGCACAATTTCACACAGAGGGTGGTGGGAGTGTGGAATGTTCCACAGAGGGAGGTGGGAGTGTGGAATTTCACTCAGATGGTGGTGCGAGTGTGTAATTACTTCACTCAGAGGGTAGCGGGGATATGGAATTTCACTCAGAGCATGGTGGGGATGTGCAAATTAACTCAGAGTGTGCTGGGAGTGTGGAATTTCACCCAGAGGGAGTGTGGAATTTCACTCATATTGTGGTGCGAGTGTGGAATTTCTTCCCTCAAAGGGTAACGGGGATGTGGCATTTCACTCAGAGCATGGTTGGGTGTGGAAATTAAATCAGATTGTTGTGGGAGTGTGGAATTTGAACCAGAGGGAGGTGAGAGAGTGGAATTTCACACAGAGGGTGGTGGCATTGTGGAATTTCACTCAGATGGTGGTGCGAGTGTGGAATTTCTTCACTTAGAGTGTGGTGGGGTTTTGGAATTTCACTCAGCATGTGATGGGAAAGTGGAATATATCTCAAGAGAGTGTTGGGTGTGTGGAATTTCTTCACTCAGTGTGTGGTGGGGTTATGGAATTTAACACAGAGGTAGGTGGGAGTGTGGAATTGCACTCAGAGTGTGGTGCCAGTGTGGTATATCTTCACTCGGAGCATGGAGGGCGTGTGGAAATTAACTCTGTGGGTGGTGGGAGTGTGGAATTTCACACAGAAGAAGCTGGGAGTGTGAAATTTCATAACTCAGAGGGTAACATGGATGTGGAATTTCACTCAGAGCATGGTGGGGTGTGGAAATTAAATCAGATTGTGGTGGGAGTGTGGAATTTCTCACAAAGGGAGGTGGGATTGTGGAATTTCACTCAGATCGTGGTGCGAGTGTGGAATTTGTTCACTCAGAGGGTAACGGGGATGTGGAATTTCACTCAGAGCATGGTGGGGTGTGGAAATTAAATCAGATTGTGGTGGGAGTGTGGAGTTTCACCCAGAAGGAGGTGGGAGTGTGGAATTTCATCACTCAGAGGGTAACATGGATGTGGAATTTCTCACAGAGCATGGTGGGGGTGTAGAAAGTAACTCAGAGTGTGCTGGGAGTGTGGAATTTCTCACAAAGGGAGGTGGGATTGTGGAATTTCACTCAGATCGTGGTGCGAGTGTGGAATTTGTTCACTCAGAGGCTAACGGGGATGTGGAATTTCACTCAGAGCATGGTGGGGTGTGGAAATTAAATCAGATTGTGGTGGGAGTGTGGAGTTTCACCCAGAAGGAGGTGGGTGAGTGGAATTTCATAAAGAGGGAAGAGGGAATGTGGAATTTCACACTGAGGGAGGTGGGAGTGTGGAATTTAACTCAGATAGTGTTGCGAATGTGGAATTTCTTCACTTAGAATGTGGTGGGGTGTGGAATTTCACTCAGAGTGTGATGTGAATGTTTAATTTCACTCATGAGTGTGTTGGGAGTGTAGAATTTCTTCACTCAGTGTGTGGTGCGGTTATGGAATTTAACAGAGAGGTAGGTGGGAGTATCTTCACTCGGAGCATGGAGGGCGTGTGGAAATTAACTCAGTGGGTGGTGGGAGTGTGGAATTTCACTCAGATCGTGGTGCGAGTGTGGAATTTCTTAACTCAGAGGGTAACGGGGATGTAGAATTTCACTCAGAGCATGGTGGGGTGTGGAAATTAAATCAGATTGTGGTGGGAGTGTGGAATTTCACACAGAGAGAGGTGGGAGAGTGGAATTTCATACAGAGGGAGGTGGGAATGTGGAACTTCACACAGAGGGAGGTGGGAGTGTTGAATTTCACTCAGATGTTGGTGCGAGTGTTTAATTACTTCACTCAGTGGGTAGCGGGGATATGGAATTTCACTCAGAGCATGGTGGGGATGTGGAAATTAACTCAGAGTGTGCTGGGAGTGTGGAATTTCACACAGAGGGAGGTTGGAGTGTGGAATTTTACTCAGATGGTGGTGCGAGTGTGGAATTTCTTCACTCAGATGGTAACAGGGATGTGGAATTTCTCTCAGAGAATGGTGGGGGTGTGGAAATTAAATCAGATTGTGGTGGGAGTGTGGAATTTCACCCAGATGGAGGTGAGAGAGTGGAATTTCACACAGAGGGAGGTGAGAGTGTGGAATTAAACTCAGATGTTGGTGCGAGTGTTTAATTACTTCACTCAGAGGGTAGCGGGGATATGGAATTTCACTCAGAGCATGGTGGGGATGTGGAAATTAACTCAGAGTGTGGTGGGATTGTGGACTTTCACACAAAGGGAGGTGGGATTGTGGAATTTCACTCAGATGGTGGTGCGAGTGTGGAATTTGTTCACTCAGAGGGTAACGGGGATGTGGAATTTCATTAACAGGGTTGGGGGTTTGCGAGTTCTTCACTCAAAGGCTGGTGGAAGTTATGAATTTTGCTCAGAGGTTGGTGGGAGTGGGGAAATTCTTCACTCAGAGAGTGGTAGGGGTGAGGAACTTTACTCAGAGTGTGGTAGGAGAGTGAAAATTCACTCAGAGTGTGGCGGGATGGTGGACTTTCACTCAGACGGAGGTGGGAGTTTAGAATTTCACACAGAGGGAGGTGGGAGTGTGGAATTTCACTCAGATGGTGATGCATGTGTGGAATTTCACCCAGAAGGAGGTGGGAGAGTGGAATTTCATACAGAGGGAGGTGGGAATGTGGAACTTCACACAGAGGGAGGTGGGAGTGTGGAATTTCACTCAGATGTTGGTGCGAGTGTTTAATTACTTCACTCAGAGGGTAGCGGGGATATGGAATTTCACTCAGAGCATGGTGGGGATGTGCAAATTAACTCAGAGTGTGCTGGGAGTGTGGAATTTCACCCAGAGGGAGTGTGGAATTTCACTCATATTGTGGTGCGAGTGTGGAATTTCTTCCCTCAAAGGGTAACGGGGATGTGGCATTTCACTCAGAGCATGGTTGGGTGTGGAAATTAAATCAGATAGTTGTGGGAGTGTGGAATTTCACCCAGAGGGAGGTGAGAGAGTGAAATTTCACACAGAGGGAGGTGGCAGTGTGGAATTTCACTCAGATGGTGGTGCGAGTGTGGAATTTCTTCACTTAGATTGTGGTGGGGTTTTGGAATTTCACTCAGCATGTGATGGGAAAGTGGAATATATCTCAAGAGAGTGTTGGGTGTGTGGAATTTCTTCACTCAGTGTGTGGTGGGGTTATGGAATTTAACACAGGGGTAGGTGGAAGTGTGGAATTTCATTCAGAGTGTGGTGCCACTGTGGTATATCTTCACTCGGAGCATGGAGGGCGTGTGGAAATTAACTCAGTGTGTGGTGGGAGTGTGGAATTTCACACAGAAGAAGGTGGGAGGGTGGAATTTCACTCAGATCGTGGTGCGAGTGTGGAATTTCTTCACTCAGAGGGTAACGGGGATGTGGAATTTCACTCAGAGCATGGTGGGGTGTGGAAATTAAATCAGATTGTGGTGGGAGTGTGGAGTTTCACCCAGAAGGAGGTGGGTGAGTGGAATTGCATAAAGAGTGAAGTGGAAATGTGGAATTTCACACAAGGGAGGTTGGAGTGTGGAATTTCACTCAGAGTGTGATGTGAATGTTTAATTTCACTCATGAGTGTGTTGGGAGTGTAGAATTTCTTCACTCAGTGTGTGGTGCAGTTATGGAATTTAACAGAGAGGTAGGTGGGAGTGTGGAATTTCACTCAGATCGTGGTGCGAGTGTGGAATTTCTTAACTCAGAGGGTAACGGGGATGTAGAATTTCACTCAGAGCATGGTGGGGGTGTGGAAATTAAATCAGATTGTGGTGGGAGTGTGGAATTTCACCCAGAGGGAGGTGAGAGTGTGGAATTTCACACAGAGGGAGGTGGGAGTGTGGAATTTCACTCAGATGGTGGTGCGAGAGTGGACTTTCTGCACTTAGAGTGTGGTTGGGTTTTGGAATTTCACTGAGGTAGGTGGGACTATGGAATTTCACTCAGTGGGTTGTGTGAGTGTGGAATCTCTTCACTTAGTGTGTGGAGAGGTGTGGAATTTCACTCAGAGTGTGATGGGAATGTTTAATTTCACTCATGAGTGTGTTGGGAGTGTGCAATGCCTTCACGCACGCTGTTGGGAGTGTGAAATTTCACTCAGAGTGTGGTGGGACTGTGAAATGTCACTCAGAGTGTGGTGGGAGTGTGAATTTCACACAGAGGGAGGTGGGAGTGTGAAATTTCACTCAGATGGTGGTGCGAGTGTGTAATTACTTCACTCAGAGGGTAGCGTGGATATAGAATTTCACTCAGAGTATGGTGGGGGTGTGGAAATTAACTCAGAGTGTGCTGGGAGTGTGGAATTTCACACAGAGGGAGGTCCGAGTGTGGAATTTTACTCAGATGGTGGTGCGAGTGTGGAATTTATTCACTCAGAAGGTAACGGGGATGTGGAATTTCTCTCAGAGCATGCTGGGGGTGTAGAAATTAAATCAGATTGTGGTGGGAGTGTGGAATATCACCCAGAGGGAGGTGAGAGAGTGGAATTTCACATAGAGGGAGGTGGCAGTGTGGAATTTCACTCAGATGGTGGTGCGAGTGTGGAATTTCTTCACTTACAGCGTGGTGTGGTTTTGGAATTTCACTCAGTGTGTGACTTGAAATTGGAATATAACTCAAGAGTGTGTTGGGAGTGTGGAATGTCTTCACACAGGGGGGGTGGGTGTGTGCAATTTCCCTCAGAGTGTAGTGGGGATGTGGAATTTCTCTCATAGTGTAGTGTGAGTGTGGAATTTCTTGACAGTGTCTGGTGGGGCTGTAGAATTTCACTCCAAACGTCATGGGAGTGTTGAATGCCACTCGGAAAGGTGCTGGGAGTGCGGAATTTCACTCAGATGGTGTTGGGGTTGTAGAATTACACACAGTGGGTTGTGTCAGTGTGGAATTTAACTCAGATGGTGGAGTGGGTGTGGAGTTTAACTCAGATGGTCGTGGGGTGTGGAATTTCTTCAATCAGAGTTTGGTTGGAGTGTGGAATATATTCACTCAGAGGGTGTTGGGGTTGTGGAATTTCATGCAGGAATGTTGTGGGAGTGTCGAATTTCACTCAAAGTGTGGTGGGAATCTGGAATTTCAATCAGAGTGTTTTGGGGATGTGTAATTTCATTAACAGGTTTGGGGGTTTACGAGTTCTTCACTCAAAGGGTGGTCGAAGTTATGAATTTCACTCAGAGGGTGGTGCTAGTGGGGAAATGCTTCACTCAGAGAGTGGCGGAGGTGAGGAACTTTACTCAGAGTGTGGTAGGAGAGTGAAAATTCACTCAGAGTGTGGTGGGATTGTGGACTTTCTCAGAGGGAGTTGGGAGTGTGGAATTTAACTCTGAGTGTAGTGCTAGTATGGAATTTCTTCACTTAGTGTGTGGTGGGGGTGTGGAATTTCACTCAGAAAGTGATGGGAATTTGTAATTTCACGCAAGAGGGTGTTGGGAGTGTGGAATGTCTTCACACAGGCTGGTGGGAGTGTAATATTTCACTGAGAGTGTGGTGGGGGTGTGGAATGTCACTCAGAATGTCCTTGCGGAGTGGAATGTTACCCAGAGTGTGGAGAGAGTGTGGAATTTCAATCAGACGGTGATGGATGTGGAATCTCCTCACTCAAAGTGTGTTGGGAGTTGTACATTTACTCAGAATGTAGTGGGAGTTTGAAATGTCAATCAGAGGGTGATGGAAGTGAGGAATTTCACTCAGAGGGTGCTATGGTTTTGGAATGTCTTCACGCAGAGGGTGGCAGGAGGGTGGAAATTCACTCAGAGTGTGGTTGGATTGTGAACTTTCACTCAGAGGAAGGTGGGAGTGTGGAACTTAACTCAGAGGGTGGTGGGGGTGGGTGAGTTCTTCATTCAAAGGCTAGTGGAAGTGTGGACTTTCACTCAGAGGGAGGTGTGAGTGTGGTATTTCTTCACTCAGAGGGTGGTGGGGGAGTGGAATATCACTCAGAGTTGTTGAAATGTGGAATTTAATTCAGAGAGTGGTGGAAGTTTAGAATTTCATTCAGATCGTGGTATGTGTGTGGAATTTCACTCAAGAGGGTCATTGTTTGTGGAATTTCACAGACGACGGTGGGAGTGTGCAATTTCACTCAGAGTGGAGTGTGAGTGTGGAATTTCTTGACTCAGTAGCTGGTGTGGCTGTAGAAATTCACTCCAAAAGTCATGGGAGTGCTGAATGCCAATCGGAAAGTTGCTGGGAGTGTGGAATTTCACTCAGAGGGTGTTGGCCTTGTAGAATTTCACTCAGTGGGTTGTGTCAGTGTGGAATTTAACTCAGAGGGTGGAGGGGGTGTGGAGTTTCACTCAGAAGGTTGTGGGGTGTGGAATTTCTTGAATCAGAATTTGGTTAGAGTTTGGAATATATTCACTCAGAGGGTGTTGGGGGTGTGGAATTTCACTCAAGAAAGTTGGGGAGTGAGGAATTTCACTCAGAGGGTCATGGGTTGTAGAATTTCACAGACGATGGTGGGAGTGTGCAATTTCTTCACTCAGATGGTGGTAGGGCTGTGGAATTTCACTCAGAGTCTGGTGGGAGGGTGTAATTTCACTCAGAGTATAGTGCGAACGTGGAATTTCTTGACAGTGGCTGGTGGGGCTGTTGAATTTCACTCAAAATGTCGTGTGAGTGTTGAATGCCTCTCGGAAAGGTGCTGGGAGTGTGGAATTTCACTCAGAGGGTGTTGGGGTTGTGGAATTTCAATCAGTGGGTGTGTCAGTGTGGAATTTCACTCAGAGCATGGTGTGGAAATTAAATCAGATTGTGGTGGGTGTGTGGAAGTTCACACAGAGGGAGATGGGAGTGTGGAATTTCACTCAGATGGTGGTGCGAGTGTGGAAATTCTTCACTCAGAGGGTAATGGGGATGTAGAATTTCACTCAGAGCATGGTGGGGTTTGGAAATTAAATCAGATTGTGGTGGGATTGTGGAATTTCACCCAGAGGGAGGTGAGAGTGTGGAATTTCACACAAAGGGAGGTGGGAGTGTGGAATTTCACTCAGATGGTGGTGAGAGTGTGGAATTTCTTCACTTACAGTGTGGTGGATTTTTGGAATTTCACTCAGCGTGTGATGGGAAAGTGGAATTTAACTCAAGAGCGTGTTGCGTGTGGAATGTCTTCACACAGGGGGGTGCATGTGTGCAATTTCACTCGGAGTGTAGTGGAAATGTGAAATGTCACTCAGAGGGTGGTGGGAGTGTAGGATTTCAGTCAGAGGGTGGTGGAAGTGTGGAATGACTTCACGCAGAAGGTGGTGGGAGTGTGTAATTTAATTTAGAGTGTTGTGGGGTTGTGTAAATTCACTCAGAGTGTGGTGCGTGTGTGGAGTTTCTTCCCTCAGAGAGTGGTGGCGTGTGGATTTTCACTCAGTGTGTGGAATTTCACTCAAGAGTGTGTTGGGAGTGTGGAATGTCTTCACTCAGAGGGTGGTGAGAGTGTGGAGTTTCATTCAGAAAGCATTGCGGGAGTGTAATTTCACTCAGAGTGTGGTGGGGTTGAGGAATTTCACTCAGTGGGTGGTGGGTATGGGCGAGTTCTTCACTCAAATGCTAGTGGAAGTGTGGACTTGCACTCAGAGGGATGTGCGAGTGTTGTATTTCTTCACTCAGAGGGTGGTGGGGGTGTGGAATATCACTCAGAGTGTTATTGAAATGTGGAATTTAATTCTGAGTGTGGTGGAAGTATAGAATTTCATTCAGATCGTGGTATGGGTGTGGAATTTCACTCAAGAGGGTCATGGGTTGTGGAATTTCACAGACGATGGTGGGAGTGTGCAATTTCTTCATTCAGGTGGTGGTAGCTGTGGAATTTGACTCAAATGCTGGTGGGAGCGTATAATTTCACTCAGAGTGTAGTGTGAGTGTGGAATTTCTTGACACTGGCTGGTGGGGCTGTAGAATTTCACTCAAACGGTCGTGTGAGTGTTGAATGCCATTCGGAAAGGTGCTGGTCATGTGGAATTTCACTCAGAGGGTGTTGGGGTTGTGGAATTACACACAGTGGGTGTGTCAGTGTGGAATTTAACTCAGAGGGTGGAGGGGGTGTGGAGTTCCACTCAGATGGTCATGGGGTGTGGAATTTCTTCAATCAGAGTTTGGTGGGAGTGTGGAATGTATTCACTCAGAGGGTGTTGGGGGTGTGGAATTTCACTCAGGATTGTTGGGGAGTGTGGAATTTCACTTAGAGGGTGGTGGGAATCTAGAATTTCACTCAGAGGGTTTTGGGGATGTGTAATTTCATTAACCGGGTTGGGCGTTTGCGAGTTCTTCACTCAAAGGCTTGGGGAAGTTATGAATTTTACTCAGAGGGTGGTGCGAGTGGGGAAATTCTTCACTCAGAAAGTGGTTGCGTGAGGAACTTTACTCAGAGTGTGGTAGGAGAGTGAAAATTCACTCAGAGTGTGGAAGGATTGTGGACTTTCACTCAGAGGGAGGTGGGAGTGTGGAATTTCACACAGAGGGAGGTGGGAGTGTGGAATTTCACTCAGATGGTGGTGCGTGTGTTGAATTTCTCACTCAGAGTGTAACGGGGATGTGGAATTTCACTCAGAGTATGGTGGGGTGTGGAAATTGAATCAGATTGTGGTGGGAGTGTGGAATTTCACCCAGAGGGAGGTGGGTGTGTGGAATTTCACACAGAGGGAGGTGGGAGTGTGGAATTTCACTCAGATGGTGGTGCGAGTGGGGAATTTCTTCACTTAGAGTGTGGTGGGGTTTTGGAATTTCACTCAGAGTGTGATGAGAAAGTGCAATTTAACTCAAGAGCGTGTTGGGAGTGTGTAATGTCTTCACACAGGGGGGTGGGTGTTTGTAATTTCGCTCAGTGTGAGGCAGGGATTTGGAATTTCACTCAGAGTGTAGTGGGAATGTGAAATTTCACTCAGAGTGTAGTGGGAATGAGAAATGTCACTCAGAGGGTGGTGGGAGTGTAGAATTTCACTCAGAGGGTGGTGGAAGTGTGGAATTACTTCACGCAGAGGGTGGTGGGAGTGTGTAATTTAATTTAGAGTGTTGTGGGGTTGTGGAAATTCACTCAGAGTGTGGTGCGAATGTGGAGTTTCTTCCCTCAGAGAGTAGTGGCGTGTGGATTTTCACTCAAAGTGTGGAATTTCACCCAAGAGTGTGTTGGGAGTGTGGAATGTCTTCACTCAGAGGGTTGTGAGAGTGTGGAGTTTCATGCAGAAAGCGTTGGGGAGTGTAATTTCACTCAGAGCGTGGTGGGGTTGAGGAATTTCACTCAGAGTGTGGTGGGGGTGGGCGAGTTCTTCACTCAAATGCTAGTGGAAGTGTGGACTTTCCCTCAGAGGGAGGTGGGAGTGTGGAACTTAACTCAGATGCTGGTGCGAGTGTGGAATTTCTTCACTTAGAGTGTGGTGGGGTTTTGGAATTTCACTCAGAGTGTGATTGGAAATTGGAATATAATGCAAGAGCGTGTTGGGTGTATGGAATGTCTTCACACAGTGGGGTGGGTGTGTGCAATTTCCCTCAGAGTGTAGTGGGGATGTGGAATTTCACTCAGAGTGTAGTGTGAGTGTGGAATTTCTTGACAGTGTCTGGTGGACTGTAGAATTTCACTTCCAAAAGTCATGGGAGTGTTGAATACCACTCGGAAAGGTGCTGGGAGTTGTGAATTTCACTCAGATGGTGTTGGGGTTGTGGAATTACACACAGTGGGTTGTGTCAGTGTGGAATTTAACTCAGAGGGTGGAGTGGGTGTGGAGTTTCACTCAGATGGTCATGGGGTGTGGAATTTCTTCAATCAGAGTTTGGTGGGAGTGTGGAATATATTCACTCAGAGGGTGTTGGGGGTGTGGAATTTCACTCAGGAATGTTGTGGGAGTGTGGAATTTCACTCAGAGGGTGGTGGGAATCTGGAATTTCACTCAGAGGGTTTTGGGGATGCGTAATTTCATTAACAGGTTTGGGGGTTTGCGAGTTCTTCACTCAAAGGGTGGTGGAAGTTATGAATTTCACTCAGACGGTGGTGCGAGTGGGGAAATTCTTCACTCAGAGAGTGGCGGGGGTGATGAACTTTACTCAGAGTGTGGTAGAAGAGTGAAAATTCACTCAGAGTGTGATGGGATTGTGGACTTTCACTCAGAGGGAGTTGGGAGTGTGGAATTTAACTCTGAGTGTAGTGCTAGTATGGAATTTCTTCACTTAGTGTGTGGTGGGGCTGTGGAATTTCACACAGAAAGTGATGGGAATTTGTAATTTCACGCAAGAGTGTGTTGGGAGTGTGGAATGCCTTCACACAGGCTAGTGGAAGTATAATATTTCACTCAGAGTGCGGTGGGGGTGTAGAATGTCACTCAGAGTGTGCTTGCGGAGTGGAATGTTACCCAGATTGTGGGGTGAGTGTGGAATTTCAATCAGACGGTGATGGATGTGGAATCTCCTCACTCAAAGTGTGTTGGGAGTTGTACATTTACTCAGAATGTAGTGGGAGTTTGAAATGTCAATCAGAGGGTGATGGAAGTGAGGAATTTAACTCAGGGGGTGATATGGTTTTGGAATGTCTTCACGCAGAGGGTGGCAGGTGAGTGGAAATTCACTCAGAGTGTATTGGGATTGAGAACTTTAACTCAGAGGGAGGTGGGAGTGTGGAACTTAACTCAGAGTGTGGGGCGAGTGTAGAATTTCTTTACTCAGTGTGTGGTGGGGTTGTGGAATTTCAATCAGGGTGTGATGGGAATGTGTAATTTCCCTCATGAGTTTGTTGGGAGTGTGGAATGTCACTCAGAGGGTGGTTGGAGTGTGGAATTTTCCACAGAGGGATTTGGGAGTGTGGAATGTTCCACAGAGGGAGGTGGAAGTGATGGTGGGAGAGTGGAATTCACTCAGATGATGATGGGAGTGTCGAATTTTGTCACTCAGAGTGTAGTGGGGATGTGGAATTTCACTCAGAGTGTAGTGGATATGTGAAATGTCACTCAAAGGGTGGTGGGTGTGTAGAATTTCAGTCAGATGGTGGTGGAACTGTGGAATGACTTCACTCAGAGGGTGGTGGGAATATGTAATTTAAGTTAGAGTTTTGTTGGGCTGTGTAAATTCACTCAGCGTGTGGTGCGAGTGTGGAGTTTCTTCCCTCAGAGAGTGGTGGGGAGTGGATTTTCACTCAGAGTGTGGTGGGAGTGTGGAAAGTTTTCACTCAGCGGGTGGTGAGAGTATGGAGTTTCATTCAGAAAACTTTGGGGGAGGGTAATTTTACTCAGAGCGTGGTGAGGTTGAGAAATTTCACTCAGAGGGTGCTGGGGGTGGGCGAGATCTTCACACAAAGGCTAGTGGAAGTGTGGACTTTCACTCAGAGGGAGGTGCAAGTGTGGTATTTCTTCACTCAGTTGGTTGTGGGGGTGTGGAATATCACTCAGAGTGTTGTTGAAATGTGGAATTTAATTCAGAGTGTGGTGGAAGTATAGAATTTCATTCAGATCGTGGTATGGGTGTGGAAATAAACTCACGAGGGTCATGGGTTGTGGAATTTCACAGACGAGGTTGGGAGTGTGCAATTTCTTCACTCAGATGGTGGTAGGGCTGTGGAATTTCGCTTACAGTCTGGTGGTAGGGTGTAATTTCACTCAGAGTATAGTGCGAATGTGGAATTTCTTGACAGTGGCTGGTGGGGCAGTAGAATTTCACTCAAAAGGTCGTGTGAGTGTTGAATGCCACTCGGAAAGGTGCTGGGTGTGTGGAATTTCACTCAGAGGGTGTTGGGGTTGTGAAATTACACTCAGTGGGTTATGTCAGTGTGGAATTTAACTCAGATGGTGGAGGGGGTGTGGAGTTTCACTCAGAAGGTCGTGGGCTGTGGAATTTCTTCAATCAGAGTTTGGTGGGAGTGTGGAATATATTCACTCAGAGGGTGTTGTGGTGTGGAATGTCACTCAGAGTGTGCGTGCGGAGTGGAATGATACCCAGAGTGTGGTGAGAGTGGATGTGGAGTCTCCTCACGCAAAGTGTGTTGGGAGTTGTACTTTTACTCTAAGTGTGGTGGCAGTGTTAAATTTCGCTCAGACGGCAGTGGGAGTGAGGAATTTCACACAGAGAGTGTTATCTTTGTGGAATGCCTTCATGCAGAAGGTGGCGGTAGCGTGGAAATTCACTCAGAGTGTGGTGGGATTGTGGACTTTCACTCAGAGGAAGGTGGGAGTGTGGAATTTCACTCAGTGGGTTGTGCGAATGTGGAATTTCTTCACTTATCGTGTGGTGGGAGTGTGGAATTTCACTCTGAGTGTGATGGGAATGTATAATTTCACTCAAGACTGTTTTAGGAGTGTGCAATGTCTTCACACAGGCTGGTGGGAGTGTGAAATTTCACAGAGTGTAGCATGGATGTGGAATTTGAAATGGGAGTTTGAAATGTCCCACAGAGAGTGATATGTTTTTGGAATGTCTTCACGCAGAGGGTGGCAGGAGAGTGGAAATTCACTCAGAGTGTGTTGGGATTGTGGACTTTCCCTCAGAGGGAGGTGGGAGTGTGGAACTTAACTCAGAGGGTGGGGCGTGTGGAATTTCTTCACTCTGTGTGTGGTGGTATTGTGAAATTTCACTGAAGTAGGTGGGAGCATGGAATTTCACTCAGTGGGTTGGGAGAGTGTAGAATCTCTTCACTTAGAGTGTGGTGGGGTGTGGAATTTAACTCAGAGTGTGATGGGAATGTTTAATTTCACCCATGAGTGTGTTGGGAGTGTGGAATGTCTCCACGCACGCTGTTGGGAGTGTGAAATTTCACTCAGAGTGTGGTGGGACTGTGAAATGTCACTCAGAGTGTGGTGGGAGTGCGCAATTTCACAGAGGGAGGGGGGAGTGTGGAATTTTACTCAGATGGTGGTGCGAGTGTGGAATTTCTTCACTCAGAGGGTAACGGGGATGTGGAATTTCACTCAGAGCATGGTGGGGGTGTGGAAATTAAATCAGATTGTGGTGGGAGTGTGGAATTTCACCCAGAGGGAGGTGAGAGTGTGGAATTTCACTCAGATGGTGGTGCGAGAGTGGACTTTCTGCACTTAGAGTGTGGTTGGGTTTTGGAATTTCACTGAGGTAGGTGGGACTATGGAATTTCACTCAGTGGGTTGTGTGAATGTCGAATCTCTTCACTTAGAGTGTGGTGAGGTGTGGAATTTCACTCAGAGTGTGATGGGAATGTTTAATTTCACTTATGAGTGTGTTGGGAGTGTGGAATGTCTTCACGCACGCTGTTGGGAGTGTGAAATTTCACTCAGAGTGTGGTGGGAGTGCACAATTTCACAGAGAGGGAGGTGGGAGTGTGGAATGTTCCACAGAGGGAGGTTGGAGTGTGGAATTTCACTCAGATGGTGGTGCGAGTGCGTAATTACTTCACTCAGAGGGTAGCGTGGATATAGAATTTCACTCAGAGTATGGTGGGGGTGTGGAAATTAACTCAGAGTGTGCTGGGAGTGTGGAATTTCACACAGAGGGAGGTCGGAGTGTGGAATTTTACTCAGATGGTGGTGCGAGTGTGGAATTTATTCACTCAGAAGGTAACGGGGATGTGGAATTTCTCTCAGAACATGCTAGGGGTGTAGAAATTAAATCAGATTGTGGTGGGAGTGTGGAATATCACCCAGAGGGAGGTGAGAGAGTGGAATTTCACACAGAGGGAGGTGGCAGTGTGGAATTTCACTCAGATGGTGGTGCGAGTGTGGAATTTCTTCACTTAGAGTGTGGTGTGGTTTTGGAATTTCACTCAGTGTGTGACTTGAAAGTGGAATATAACTCAAGAGTGTGTTGGGAGTGTGGAATGTCTTCACACAGGGGGGTGGGTGTGTGCAATTTCCCTCAGAGTGTAGTGGGGATGTGGAGTTTCACTCAGAGTGTAGTGTGAGTGTTGAATTTCTTGACAGTGTCTGGTGGGGCTGTAGAATTTCACTCCAAACGTCGTGGGAGTGTTGAATGCCACTCAGAAAGGTGCTGGGAGTGTGGAATTTCACTCAGATGGTGTTGGGGTTGTGGAATTACACACAGTGGGTTGTGTCAGTGTGGAATTTAACTCAGATGGTGGAGGGGGTGTGGAGTTTAACTCAGATGGTCGTGGGGTGTGGAATTTCTTCAATCAGAGTTTGGTTGGAGTGTGGAATATATTCACTCAGAGGGTGTTGGGGTTGTGGAATTTCACGCAGGAATGTTGTGGGAGTGTCGAATTTCACTCAAAGTGTGGTGGGAATCTGGAATGTCACTCAGAGTGTTTTGGGGATGAGTAATTTCATTAACAGGTTTGGGGGTTTACGAGTTCTTCACTCAAAGGGTGGTCGAAGTTATGAATTTCACTCAGAGGGTGGTGCTAGTGGGGAAATGCTTCACTCAGAGAGTGGCGGAGGTGAGGAACTTTACTCAGAGAGTGGTAGGAGAGTGAAAATTCACTCAGAGTGTGGTGGGATTGTGGAATTTCACACAGAGGGAGTTGGGAGTGTGGAATTTAACTCTGAGTGTAGTGCTAGTATGGAATTTCTTCACTTAGTGTGTGGTGGGGGTGTGGAATTTCACTCAGAAAGTGATGGGAATTTGTAATTTCACGCAAGAGGGTGTTGGGAGTGTGGAATGTCTTCACACAGGCTGGTGGGAGTGTAATATTTCACTGAGAGTGTGGTGGGGGTGTGGAATGTCACTCAGAATGTCCTTGCGGTGTGGAATGTTACCCAGAGTGTGGAGAGAGTGTGGAATTTCAATCAGACGGTGATGGATGTGGAATCTCCTCACTCAAAGTGTGTTGGGAGTTGTACATTTACTCAGAATGTAGTGGGAGTTTGAAATGTCAATCAGAGGGTGATGGAAGTGAGGAATTTCACTCAGAGGGTGCTATGGTTTTGGAATGTCTTCACGCAGAGGGTGGCAGGAGGGTGGAAATTCACTCAGAGTGTGGTTGGATTGTGAACTTTCACTCAGAGGAAGGTGGGAGTGTGGAACTTAACTCAGAGGGTGGTGGGGGTGGGTGAGTTCTTCATTCAAAGGCTAGTGGAAGTGTGGACTTTCACTCAGATGGAGGTGCGAATGTGGTATTTCTTCACTCAGAGGGTGGTGGAGGAGTGGAATATCACTCAGAGTGTTGTTGAAATGTGGAATTTAATTCAGAGAGTGGTGGAAGTTTAGAATTTCATTCAGATCGTGGTATGTGTGTGGTATTTCACTCAAGAGGGACATTGTTTGTGGAATTTCACAGACGATGGTGGGAGTGTGCAATTTCTTCACTCAGATGGTTGTAGGGCTGTGGAATTTGACTCAAAGTCTGGTGGGAGGGTGTAATTTCACTCAGAGTGGAGTGTGAGTGTGGAATTTCTTGACTCAGTGGCTGGTGTGGCTGTAGAAATTCACTCCAAAAGTCATGGGAGTGCTGAATGCCAATCGGAAAGGTGCTGGGAGTGTGGAATTTCACTCAGAGGGTGTTGGCCTTGTAGAATTTCACTCAGTGGGTTGTGTCAGTGTGGAATTTAACTCAGAGGGTGGAGGGGGTGTGGAGTTTCACTCAGAAGGTTGTGGGGTGTGGAATTTCTTGAATCAGAATTTGGTTAGAGTTTGGAATATATTCACTCAGAGGGTGTTGGGGGTGTGGAATTACACTCAAGAAAGTTGGGGAGTGAGGAATTTCACTCAGAGGGTCATGGGTTGTGGAATTTCACAGACGATGGTGGGAGTGTGCAATTTCTTCACTCAGATGGTGGTAGGGCTGTGGAATTTCACTCAGAGTCTGGTGGGAGGGTGTAATTTCACTCAGAGTATAGTGCGAACGTGGAATTTCTTGACAGTGGCTGGTGGGGCTGTAGAATTTCACTCAAAATGTCGTGTGAGTGTTGAATGCCTATCGGAAAGGTGCTGGGAGTGTGGAATTTCACTCAGAGGGTGTTGGGGTTGTGGAATTTCAATCAGTGGGTGTGTCAGTGTGGAATTTAACTCAGAGGGTGGAGGGGGTGTGGAGTTTCACTAAGAAGGTCGTGGGGTGTGGAATTTCTTCAATCAGAGTTTGGTGGGAGTGTGGAATATATTCACTCAGAGGGTGTTGGGGATGTGGAATTTCACTCAGGAATGTTGGGGAGTGTGGAATTTCACTCTGAGGGTTGAGGGAAACTGGAATTTCACTCAGAGGGCTTTGGGGATGTGTAATTTCATTAACAGGGTTGGGAGTTTGCGAGTTCTTCACACAAAGGGTGGTGGAAGTTATGAATTTTACTGAGAGGGTGGTGCGAGTGGGGAAATTCTACACTCAGAGAGTGGTAGGGGTGAGGAACTATACTCAGAGTGTGGTAGGAGAGTGAAAATTCACGAAGAGTGTGCTGGGAGTGTGGACTTTCACTCGGAGGGAGGTGAGAGAGTGGAATTTCACACAGAGGGAGGTGGCAGTGTGGAATTTCACTCAGATGGTGGTGCGATTGTGGAATTTCACTTAGAGTGTGGTGGGGTTTTGGAATTTCACTCAGCATGTGATGGGAAAGTGGAATATAACTCAAGAGCATGTTGGGAGTGTGGAATTTCTTCACTCAGTGTGTGGTGGGGTTATGGAATTTAACACAGAGGTAGGTGGGAGGGTGGAATTTCACTCAGAGTGTGGTGCCAGTGAGGCATATCTTCACTCGGAGCATTGAGGGCGTGTGGAATTTCACTCAGATGCTGGTGCGAGTGTGGAATTTCTTCACTCAGGGTAATGGGGATGTGGAATTTCACTCAATGCATGGTGGGGTGTGGAAATTAAATCAGATTGTGGTGGGAGTGTCGAATTTCACCCAGAGGGAGGTGGCAGAGTGGAATTTCACACAGAGGGAGTTGGGAGTGTGGAATTTAACTCTGAGTGTAGTGTTAGTATGGAATTTCTTCACTTAGTGTGTGGTGGGGGTGTGGAATTTCACTCAGAAAGTGATGGGAATTTGTAATTTCACGCAAGAGGGTGTTGGGAGTGTGGAATGTCTTCACACAGGCTGGTGGGAGTGTAATATTTCACTGAGAGTGTGGTGGGGGTGTGGAATGTCACTCAGAATGTCCTTGCGGAGTGGAATGTTACCCAGAGTGTGGAATTTCAATCAGACGGTGATGGATGTGGAATCTCCTCACTCAAAGTGTGTTGGGAGTTGTACATTTACTCAGAATGTAGTGGGAGTTTGAAATATCAATCAGAGGGTGATGGAAGTGAGGAATTTCACTCAGAGGGTGCTATGGTTTTGGAATGTCTTCACGCAGAGGGTGGCAGGAGGGTGGAAATTCACTCAGAGTGTGGTTGGATTGTGAACTTTCACTCAGAGGAAGGTGGGAGTGTGGAACTTAACTCAGAGGGTGGTGTGGGTGGGTGAGTTCTTCATTCAAAGGCTAGTGGAAGTGTGGACTTTCACTCAGAGGGAGGTGCGAGTGTGGTATTTCTTCACTCAGAGGGTGGTGGGGGAGTGGAATATCACTCAGAGTGTTGTTGAAATGTGGAATTTAATTCAGAGAGTGGTGGAAGTTTAGAATTTCATTCAGATCGTGGTATGTGTGTGGAATTTCACTCAAGAGGGTCATTGTTTGTGGAATTTCACAGACGATGGTGGGAGTGTGCAATTTCTTCACTCAGATGGTTGTAGGGCTGTGGAATTTGTCTCAAAGTCTGGTGGGAGGGTGTAATTTCATTCAGAGTGGAGTGTGAGTGTGGAATTTCTTGACTCAGTGGCTGGTGTGGCTGTAGAAATTCACTCCAAAAGTCATGGGAGTGCTGAATGCCAATCGGAAAGGTGCTGGGAGTGTGGAATTTCACTCAGAGGGTGTTGGCCTTGTAGAATTTCACTCAGTGGGTTGTGTCAGTGTGGAATTTAACTCAGAGGGTGGAGGGGGTGTGGAGTTTCACTCAGAAGGTTGTGGGGTGTGGAATTTCTTGAATCAGAATTTGGTTAGAGTTTGGAATATATTCACTCAGAGGGTGTTGGGGGTGTGGAATTACACTCAAGAAAGTTGGGGAGTGAGGAATTTCACTCAGAGGGTCATGGGTTGTGGAATTTCACAGACGATGGTGGGAGTGTGCAATTTCTTCACTCAGATGGTGGTAGGGCTGTGGAATTTCACTCAGAGTCTGGTGGGAGGGTGTAATTTCACTCAGAGTATAGTGCGAATGTGGAATTTCTTGACAGTGGCTGGTGGGGCTGTAGAATTTCACTCAAAATGTCGTGTGAGTGTTGAATGCCTTTCGGAAAGGTGCTGGAATTTCACTCAGAGGGTGTTGGGGTTGTGGAATTTCAATCAGTGGGTGTGTCAGTGTGGAATTTAACTCAGAGGGTGGAGGGGGTGTGGAGTTTCACTAAGAAGGTCGTGGGGTGTGGAATTTCTTCAATCAGAGTTTGGTGGGAGTGTGGAATATATTCACTCAGAGGGTGTTGGGGGTGTGGAATTTCACTCAGGAATGTTGGGGAGTGTGGAATTTCACTCTGAGGGTTGAGGGAAACTGGAATTTCACTCAGAGGGCTTTGGGGATGTATAATTTCATTAACAGGGTTGGGGGTTTGCGAGTTCTTCACTCAAAGGGTGGTGGAAGTTATGAATTTTACTGAGAGGGTGGTGCGAGTGGGGAAATTCTACACTCAGAGATTGGTAGGGGTGAGGAACTATACTCAGAGTGTGGTAGGAGAGTGAAAATTCACAAAGAGTGTGCTGGGAGTGTGGACTTTCACTCGGAGGGAGGTGAGAGAGTGGAATTTCACACAGAGGGAGGTGGCAGTGTGGAATTTCACTCAGATGGTAGTGCGATTGTGGAATTTCACTTAGAGTGTGGTGGGGTTTTGGAATTTCACTCAGCATGTGATGGGAAAGTGGAATATAACTCAAGAGCGTGTTGGGAGTGTGGAATTTCTTCACTCAGTGTGTGGTGGGGTTATGGAATTTAACACAGAGGTAGGTGGGAGGGTGGAATTTCACTCAGAGTGTGGTGCCAGTGAGGCATATCTTCACTCGGAGCATTGAGGGCGTGTGGAATTTCACTTAGATGCTGGTGCGAGTGTGGAATTTCTTCACTCAGGGTAATGGGGATGTGGAATTTCACTCAATGCATGGTGGGGTGTGGAAATTAAATCAGATTGTGGTGGGAGTGTCGAATTTCACCCAGAGGGAGGTGGCAGATTGGAATTTCACACAGAGGGAGGTGGGAGTGTGGAATTTCACTCAGATGGTGGTGCGAGTGTGGAAATTCTTCACTCAGAGGGTAATGGGGATGTAGAATTTCACTCAGAGCATGGTGGGGTTTGGAAATTAAATCAGATTGTGGTGGGATTGTGGAATTTCACCCAGAGGGAGGTGAGAGTGTGGTATTTCTTCACTTACAGTGTGGTGGATTTTTGGAATTTCACTCAGCGTGTGATGGGAAAGTGGAATTTAACTCAAGAGCGTGTTGCGTGTGGAATGTCTTCACACAGGGGGGTGCATGTGTGCAATTTCACTCAGAGTGTAGCGGGGATTTGGAATTTCACTCAGTGTGTAGTGGAAATGTGAAATGTCACTCAGAGGGTGGTGGGAGTGTAGTATTTCAGTCAGAGGGTGGTGGAAGTGTGGAATGACTTCATGCAGAAGGTGGTGGGAGTGTGTAATTTAATTTAGAGTGTTGTGGGGTTGTGTAAATTCACTCAGAGTGTGGTGCGAGTGTGGAATTTCTTCCCTCAGAGAGTGGTGGCGTGTGGATTTTCACTCAGTGTGTGGAATTTCACTCAAGAGTGTGTTGGGAGTGTGGAATGTCTTCACTCAGAGGGTGGTGAGAGTGTGGAGTTTCATTCAGAAAGCATTGTGGGAGTGTAATTTCACTCAGAGTGTGGTGGGGTTGAGGAATTTCACTCAGTGGGTGTTGGGGGTGGGCGAGTTCTTCACTCAAATGCTAGTGGAAGTGTGGACTTGCACTCAGAGGGATGTGCGAGTGTTGTATTTCTTCACTCAGAGGGTGGTGGGGGTGTGGAATATCACTCAGAGTGTTATTGAAATGTGGAATTTAATTCTGAGTGTGGTGGAAGTATAGAATTTCATTCAGATCGTGGTATGGGTGTGGAATTTCACTCAAGAGGGTCATGGGTTGTGGAATTTCACAGACGATGGTGGGAGTGTGCAATTTCTTCACTCAGGTGGTGGTAGCTGTGGAATTTGACTCAAATGCTGGTGGGAGCGTATAATTTCACTCAGAGTGTAGTGTGAGTGTGGAATTTCTTGACACTGGCTGGTGGGGCTGTAGAATTTCACTCAAAAGGTCGTGTGAGTGTTGAATGCCATTCGGAAAGGTGCTGGTCATGTGGAATTTCACTCAGAGGGTGTTGGGGTTGTGGAATTACACACAGTGGGTTGTGTCAGTGTGTAATTTAACTCAGAGGGTGGAGGGGGTGTGGAGTTCCACTCAGATGGTCGTGGGGTGTGGAATTTCTTCAATCAGAGTTTGGTGGGAGTGTGGAATGTATTCACTCAGAGGGTGTTGGGGGTGTGGAATTTCACTCAGGAATGTTGTGGGAGTGTGGAATTTCACTCAGAGGGTGGTGGGAATCTAGAAATTCACTCAGAGGGTTTTGGGGTTGTGTAATTTCATTAACAGGGTTGGGCGTATGCGAGTTCTTCACTCAAAGGCTTGGGGAAGTTATGAATATTACTCAGAGGGTGGTGCGAGTGGGGAAATTCTTCACTCAGAAAGTGGTTGCGTGAGGAACTTTACTCAGAGTGTGGTAGGAGAGTGAAAATTCACTCAGAGTGTGGCAGGATTGTGGACTTTCACTCAGAGGGAGGTGGGAGTGTGGAATTTCACACAGAGGGAGGTGGGAGTGTGGAATTTCACTCAGATGGTGGTGCGTGTGTTGAATTTCTCACTCAGAGTGTAACGGGGATGTGGAATTTCACTCAGAGCATGGTGGGGTGTGGAAATTAAATCAGATTGTGGTGGGAGTGTGGAATTTCACCTAGAGGGAGGTGGGTGTGTGGAATTTCACACAGAGGGAGGTGGGAGTGTGGAATTTCACTCAGATGGTGGTGCGAGTGGGGAATTTCTTCACTTAGAGTGTGGTGGGGTTTTGGAATTTCACTCAGAGTGTGATGAGAAAGTGCAATTTAACTCAAGAGCGTGTTGGGAGTGTGTAATGTCTTCACACAGGGGGGTGGGTGTTTGTAATTTCGCTCAGTGTGAGGCAGGGATTTGGAATTTCACTCAGAATGTAGTGGGAATGTGAAATTTCACTCAGAGTGTAGTGGGAATGAGAAATGTCACTCAGAGGGTGGTGGGAGTGTAGAATTTCACTCAGAGGGTGGTGGAAGTGTGGAATTACTTCACGCAGAGGGTGGTGGGAGTGTGTAATTTAATTTAGAGTGTTGTGGGGTTGTGGAAATTCACTCAGAGTGTGGTGCGAATGTGGAGTTTCTTCCCTCAGAGAGTAGTGGCGTGTGGATTTTCACTCAAAGTGTGGAATTTCACCCAAGAGTGTGTTGGGAGTGTGGAATGTCTTCACTCAGAGGGTTGTGAGAGTGTGGAGTTTCATGCAGAAAGCGTTGGGGAGTGTAATTTCACTCAGAGCGTGGTGGGGTTGAGGAATTTCACTCAGAGGGTGGTGGGGGTGGGCGAGTTCTTCACTCAAATGCTAGTGGAAGTGTGGACTTTCCCTCAGAGGGAGGTGGGAGTGTGGAACTTAACTCAGATGCTGGTGCGAGTGTGGAATTTCTTCACTTAGAGTGTGGTGGGGTTTTGGAATTTCACTCAGAGTGTGATTGGAAATTGGAATATAATGCAAGAGCGTGTTGGGAGTATGGAATGTCTTCACACAGTGGGGTGGGTGTGTGCAATTTCCCTCAGAGTGTAGTGGGGATGTGGAATTTCACTCAGAGTGTAGTGTGAGTGTGGAATTTCTTGACAGTGTCTGGTGGACTGTAGAATTTCACTTCCAAAAGTCATGGGAGTGTTGAATACCACTCGGAAAGGTGCTGGGAGTTGTGAATTTCACTCAGATGGTGTTGGGGTTGTGGAATTACACACAGTGGGTTGTGTCAGTGTGGAATTTAACTCAGAGGGTGGAGTGGGTATGGAGTTTCACTCAGATGGTCATGGGGTGTGGAATTTCTTCAATCAGAGTTTGATGGGAGTGTGGAATATATTCACTCAGAGGGTGTTGGGGGTGTGGAATTTCACTCAGGAATGTTGTGGGAGTGTGGAATTTCACTCAGAGGGTGGTGGGAATCTGGAATTTCACTCAGAGGGTTTTGGGGATGCGTAATTTCATTAACAGGTTTGGGGGTTTGCGAGTTCTTCACTCAAAGGGTGGTGGAAGTTATGAATTTCACTCAGATGTTGGTGCGAGTGTTTAATTACTTCACTCAGAGAGTGATGGGATTGTGGACTTTCACTCAGAGGGAGTTGGGAGTGTAGAATTTAACTCTGAGTGTAGTGCTAGTATGGAATTTCTTCACTTAGTGTGTGGTGGGGCTGTTGAATTTCACACAGAAAGTGATGGGAATTTGTAATTTCACGCAAGAGTGTGTTGGGAGTGTGGAATGCCTTCACACAGGCTAGTGGGAGTATAATATTTCACTCAGAGTGCGGTTGGAGTGTAGAATGTCACTCAGAGTGTGCTTGCGGAGTGGAATGTTACCCAGATTGTGGGGAGAGTGTGGAATTTCAATCAGACGGTGATGGATGTGGAATCTCCTCACTCAAAGTGTGTTGGGAGTTGTACATTTACTCAGAATGTAGTGGGAGTTTGAAATGTCAATCAGAGGGTGATGGAAGTGAGGAATTTAACTCAGGGGGTGATATGGTTTTGGAATGTCTTCACGCAGAGGGTGGCAGGTGAGTGGAAATTCACTCAGAGTGTATTGGGATTGAGAACTTTCACTCAGAGGGAGGTGGGTGTGTGGAACTTAACTCAGAGTGTGGGGCGAGTGTAGAATTTCTTTACTCAGTGTGTGGTGGGGTTGTGGAATTTCAATCAGAGTGTGATGGGAATGTGTAATTTCACTCATGAGTTTGTTGGGAGTGCGGAATGTCACTCAGAGGGTGGTTAGAGTGTGGAATTTCCCACAGAGGGATTTGGGAGTGTGGAATGTTCCACAGAGGGAGGTGGAAGTGATGGTGGGAGAGTGGAATTCACTCAGATGATGATGGGAGTGTCGAATTTTGTCACTCAGAGTGTAGTGGGGATGTGGAATTTCACTCAGAGTGTAGTGGATATGTGAAATGTCACTCAAAGGGTGGTGGGTGTGTAGAATTTCAGTCAGAGGGTGGTGGAACTGTGGAATGACTTCACTCAGAGGGTGGTGGGAATATGTAATTTAAGTTAGAGTTTTGTTGGGCTGTGTAAATTCACTCAGCGTGTTGTGCGAGTGTGGAGTTTCTTCCCTCAGAGAGTGGTGGGGAGTGGATTTTCACTCAGAGTGTAGTGGGAGTGTGGAAAGTTTTCACTCAGCGGGTGGTGAGAGTATGGAGTTTCATTCAGAAAACTTTGGGGGAGGGTAATTTTACTCAGAACGTGGTGGGGTTGAGAAATTTCACTCAGAGGGTGCTGGGGGTGGGCGAGATCTTCACACAAAGGCTAGTGGAAGTGTGGACTTTCACTCAGAGGGAGGTGCAAGTGTGGTATTTCTTCACTCAGTTGGTTGTGGGGGTGTGGAATATCACTCAGAGTGTTGTTGAAATGTGGAATTTAATTCAGAGTGTGGTGGAATTATAGAATTTCATTCAGATCGTGGTATGGGTGTGGAAATAAACTCACGAGGGTCATGGGTTGTGAAATTTCACAGACGAGGTTGGGAGTGTGCAATTTCTTCACTCAGATGGTGGTAGGGCTGTGGAATTTCGCTCACAGTCTGGTGGGAGGGTGTAATTTCACTCAGAGTATAGTGCGTATGTGGAATTTCTTGACAGTGGCTGGTGGGGCAGTAGAATTTCACTCAAAAGGTCGTGTGAGTGTTGAATGCCACTCGGAAAGGTGCTGGGTGTGTGGAATTTCACTCAGAGGGTGTTGGGGTTGTGAAATTACACTCAGTGGGTTTTGTCAGTGTGGAATTTAACTCAGATGGTGGAAGGGGTGTGGAGTTTCACTCAGAAGGTCGTGGGGTGTGGAATGATACCCAGAGTGTGCTGAGAGTGGATGTGGAGTCTCCTCATGCAAAGTGTGTTGAGAGTTGTACTTTTACTCAAAGTGTGGTGGCAGTGTTAAATTTCGCTCAGACGGCAGTTGGAGTGAGGAATTTCACACAGAGAGTGTTATCTTTGTGGAATGCCTTCATGCAGAAGGTGGCGGTAGTGTGGAAATTCACTCAGAGTGTGGTGGGATTGTGGACTTTCACTCAGAGGGAGGTGGGAGTGTGGAATTTCACTCAGTGGGTTGTGCGAGTGTGGAATTTCTTCACTTGTCGTGTGGTGGGAGTGTGGAATTTCACTCTGAGTGTGATGGGAATGTATAATTTCACTCAAGACTGTTTTGGGAGTGTGCAATGTCTTCACACAGGCTGGTGGGAGTGTGAAATTTCACAGAGTGTAGCATGGATGTGGAATTTGAAATGGGAGTTTGAAATGTCACTCAGAGTGTGATATGTTTTTGGAATGTCTTCACGCAGAGGGTGGCAGGAGAGTGGAAATTCACTCAGAGTGTGTTGGGATTGTGGACTTTCCCTCAGAGGGAGGTGGGAGTGTGGAACTTAACTCAGAGGGTAGGGCGTGTGGAATTTCTTCACTCTGTGTGTGGTGGTATTTTGGAATTTCACTGAAGTAGGTGGGAGTATGGAATTTCACTCAGTGGGTTGTGAGAGTGTGGAATCTCTTCACTTAGAGTGTGGTGGGGTGTGGAATTTAACTCAGAGTGTGATGGGAATGTTTAATTTCACCCATGAGTGTGTTGGGAGAGTGGAATGTCTCCACGCACGCTGTTGGGAGTGTGAAATTTCACTCAGAGTGTGGTGGGACTGTGAAATGTCACTCAGAGCGTGGTGGGAGTTCGCAATTTCACAGAGGGAGGTGGGAGTGTGGAATTTTACTCAGATGGTTGTGCGAGTGTGGAATTTCTTCACTCAGAGGGTAACGGGGATGTGGAATTTCACTCAGAGCATGGTGGGGGTGTGGAAATTAAATTAGATTGTGGTGGGAGTGTTGAATTTCACCCAAGGGAGGTGAGAGTGTGGACGTTTACTCAGATGGTGGTGCAAGTGTGGAATTTCTTCACTCAGAGGGTAACGGGGATGTGGAATTTCACTCAGAGGGTGTTGGGGGTGTGGAATTTCATTCAGGAATGTTGTGGGAGTGTGGAATTTCACTCAGAGTGTGGTGGGAATCTGGAATTTCACTCAGAGTGTTTTGGGGATGTGTAATTTCATTAACAGGGTTGGCGGTTTGCGAGTTCTTCACTTAAAGGGTGGTGGAAGTTATGAATTTCACTGAGAGGGTGGTGCGAGTGGGGACATTCTTCACTCAGAGAGTGGCGGGGGTGAGGAACTTTACTCAGAGTGTGGTGGGGTTGCAGAATTTCACTCAGAGGGTGGTGGGTGACAATTTCACTCAGAGGGTGTTACGTTATTATTATGCTTTCACACAGCGGTTGGCAGGAAAGTGGAAATTCACTCAGAGTGTGGTGGGGTTGCAGAATTTCACACAGAGGGTGGTGGGAGTGACAATTTCACTCAGAGGGTGTTACGTTATTATTATGCTTTCACACAGCGGTTGGCAGGAAAGTGGAAATTCACTCAGTGTGTGATGGGATTGTGGACTTTCACTCAGAGGGAGGTGGGTGTGTGGATTTTAACTCAATGGGTGGGGCGAGTGTGGAATTTCTTCACTTAGAGTGTGAGGGGAATGTGTAATTTCACCCATTAGTGTGTTGGGAGTGTGGAATGTCTTCACGCATGCTGTTGGGAGTATGTAATTTCACTCAGAGTGTGCTGGGAGTGTGAAATATCACTCAGAGCATGGTGGGAGTGTGGAATTTCACTCACAGGAAGGTGCCAGTGAGGAATTTCTTCACAGAGGATGGTGGGAGTGTGGAATTTCACTCAGAGTGTGGTGCCAGTGTGGTATATCTTCACTCGGAGCATGGAGGGCGTGTGGAAATTCACTCAGAGTGTGGTGGGATTGTGGACTTTCCCTCAGAGGGAGGTGGGAGTGTGGAACGTAACTCAGATGCTGGTGCGAGTGTGGAATTTCTTCACTTAGAGTGTGGTGTGGTTTTGAAATTTCACTCAGAGTGTGATGGGAAATTGGAATATAACTCAAGAGCGTGTTGGGAGTATGGAATGTCTTCACACAGTGGGGAAGGTGTGTGCAATTTCCCTCAGAGTGTAGTGGGGATGTGGAATTTCACTCAGAGTGTAGTGTGAGTGTGGAATTTCACTTCCAAAAGTCATGGGAGTGTTGAATACCACTCGGAAAGGTGCTGGGAGTTGTGAATTTCACTCAGATGGTGTTGGGGTTGTGGAATTACACACAGTGGGTTGTGTCAGTGTGGAATTTAACTCAGAGGGTGGAGGGGGTGTGGAGTTTCACTCAGAAGGTCGTGGGGTGTGGAATTTCTTCAATCAGAGTTTGGTGGGAGTGTGAAATTTCACTCAGAGAGTGGTTGGAGTGTGGAATTTCACTCAGAGTGTGGTTCCAGTGTGGAATATCTTCATTCAGAGCATGGTGGGTGTGTGGAATTAACTCAGAGTGTGGTGGGAGTGTGGAATTTCACTCAGAAATTGCTGGGAGTGTGGAATTTCACTCAGAGGGTGGTGGGAGTATGGAATTTCACTCAGAGGGAGGTGGGAGTGTGGAATTTCACTCAGGGTGTTGTGGTGTGGAATGTCACTCAGAGTGTGCGTGCGGAGTGGAATGATACCCAGAGTGTGCTGAGAGTGGATGTGGAGTCTCCTCACGCAAAGTGTGTTGGGAGTTGTACTTTTACTCAAAGTGTGGTGGCAGTGTTAAATTTCGCTCAGACGGCAGTGGGAGTGAGGAATTTCACACAGAGTGTGTTATCTTTGTGGAATGCCTTCATGCAGAAGGTGGCGGTAGTGTGGAAATTCACTCAGAGTGTGGTGGGATTGTGGACTTTCACTCAGAGGGAGGTGGGAGTGTGGAATTTCACTCAGTGGGTTGTGCGAGTGTGGAATTTCTTCACTTATCGTGTGGTGGGAGTGTGGAATTTCATTCTGAGTGTGATGGGAATGTATAATTTCACTCAAGACTGTTTTGGGAGTGTGCAATGTCTTCACACAGGCTGGTGGGAGTGTGAAATTTCACAGAGTGTAGCATGGATGTGGAATTTGAAATGGGAGTTTGAAATGTCACTCAGAGTGTGATATGTTTTTGAAATGTCTTCACGCAGAGGGTGGCAGGAGAGTGGAAATTCACTCAGAGTGTGTTGGGATTGTGGACTTTCCCTCAGAGGGAGGTAGGAGTGTGGAACTTAACTCAGAGGGTGGGGTGTGTGGAATTTCTTCACTCTGTGTGTGGTGGTATTTTGGAATTTCACTGAGGTAGGTGGGAGTATGGAATTTCACTCAGTGGGTTGTGAGAGTGTGGAATCTCTTCACTTAGAGTGTGGTGGGGTGTGGAATTTAACTCAGAGTGTGATGGGAATGTTTAATTTCACCCATGAGTGTGTTGGGAGTGTGGAATGTCTCCACGCACGCTGTTGGGAGTGTGAAATTTCACTCAGAGTGTGGTGGGACTGTGAAATGTCACTCAGAGAGTGGTGGGAGTTCGCAATTTCACAGAGGGAGCTGGGAGTGTGGAATGTTCCTCAGATGGTTGTGCGAGTGTGGAATTTCTTCACTCAGAGGGTAACGGGGATGTGGAATTTCACTCAGAGCATGGTGGGGGTGTGGAAATTAAATTAGATTGTGGTGGGAGTGTTGAATTTCACCCAAGGGAGGTGAGAGTGTGGAATTTTACTCAGATGGTGGTGCGAGTGTGGAATTTCTTCACTCAGAGGGTAACGGGGATGTGCAATTTCACTCAGAGCATGGTGGGGGTGTGGATATTAAATCAGATTGTGGTGGGTGTGTGGAAGTTCACACAGAGGGAGGTGGGAGTGTGGAATTTTCTCAGATGGTGGTGCGAGTGTGGAATTTCTTAACTCAAAGGGTAACGGGTATGTGGAATTTCTCACAGAGCATGGTGGGGGTGTGGAAATTAAATCTGATTGTGGTGGGAGTGTGGAATTTCACCCAGAGGGATGTGATAGAGTGGAATTTCACACAGAGGGAGGTGGCAGTGTGGAATTTCACTCAGATGGTGGTGCGAGTGTGGAATCTCTTCACTTAGAGTGTGGTGGGGTGTGGAATTTCACTCAGAGTGTGATGGGAATGTTTAATTTCACTCATGAGTGTGTTGGGAGTGTGGAATGTCACTCAGAGTGTGGTGGGATTGCGCAATTTCACACAGAGGGAGGTGGAAGTGTGGAATGTTCCACAGAGGGAGGTGGGAGTGTGGAATTTCACTCAGAGTGTGGTGCCAGTGTGGTATATCTTCACTCCGAGCATGGAGAGCGTGTGGAAATTAACTCAGTGGGTGGTGGGAGTGTGGAATTTCACACAGAAGGAGGTGAGAGTGTTTAATTTCACACAGAGGGAGGTGGTAGTGTGGAATTTCACTCAGATGGTGGTGCGAGTGTGGAATTTCTTCACTCAGAGGGTAACGTGGATGTGGAATTTCACTCAGAGAATGGTGGGGGTGTGGAATTTCACTCAGATTGCTGGGAGTGTGGAATTTAACACAGAGGTAGGTGGGGGTGTGGAATTTCACTCAGATTGCTGGGAGTGTGGAATTTAACACAGAGGTAGGTGGGGGTGTGGAATTTCACTCTGAGTGTGATGGGAATATATAATTTCACTCAAAACTGTTTTGGGAGTGTGCAATATCTTCACACAGGCTGGTGCGAGTCTGAAATTTCACAGAGTGTGGCATGGATGTGGAATTTAAAATGGGAGTTTGAAATGTCATTCAGACTGTGATATGTTTTTGGAATGGCATCACGCAGAGGGTGGCAGGAGAGTGGAAATTCACTCAGAGTGTGGTGGGATTGTGGACTTTCCCTCAGAGGGAGGTGGGAGTGTGGAACTTAACTCAGAGTGTGGGGCGAGTGTGGAATTTCTTCACTCAGTTTGTGGTGGTGTTGTGGAATTTCTCTGAGGTAGGTGGGACTATGGAATTTCACGCAGTGGGTTGTGTGAGTTTGGAATCTCTTCACTTCGAGTGTGTTGAGGTGTGGAATTTCACTCAGAGTGTGGTGGGAGTGTGAAATATCACTCAGAGGGTGGTGGGACTGTGGAATTTCACTCAGAGAGTTTTGGGGTTGTGGAATTACACTCAGTGGGTTGTGTCAGTGTGGAATTTAACTCAGATGGTGGGGGGGTGTGGAGTTTCACTCAGATGGTCGTGGTGAGTGGAATTTCTTCAATCAGAGTTTGGTGGGAGTGTGGGATATATTCACTCAGAGGGTGTTGGGGGTGTGGAATTTCACTCGGGAATGTTGTGGGAGTGTGGAATTTCACTCAAAGTGTGGTGGGAATCTGGAATTTCACTCAGAGTGTTTTGGGGATATGTAATTTCATTAACAGGGTTGGGGGTTTGCGAGTTCTTCACTTAAAGGGTGGTGGAAGTTATGAATTTCACTGAGAGGGTGGTGCGAGTGGGGACATCCTTCACTCAGAGAGTGGCGGGGGTGATGAACTTCACTCAAGAGTGTGGTGGGGGTGTGGAAAGTCACTCAGAGGTTGGTGGGAGTGTGGAATTTCACTCAGAGCGTGGTGGGAGTGTGGAATTTCACTCAGCGGATGGTGCCAGAGTGGAATTTCTTCACAGAGGGTGGTGGGAGTGTGGAATTGCACTCAGAGTGTGGTGCCATTGTGGTATATCTTCACTCGGAGCATGGTGGGCATGTGGAAAATAACTCAGTGGGTGGTGGGAGTGTGGAATTTCATACAGAGGGAGGTGGGAGTGTGGAATTTCACACAGAGGTAGGTGGGAGTGTGGAATTTCACTCAGATGGTCATGTGAGTGTGGAATTACTTCTCTCAGAGGGTAGCAGAGATGTGGAATTTCACTCAGAGCATGGTGGGGGTGTGGAAATTAACTCAGACTGTGCTGGGTGTGTGGAATTTCACACAGAGGGAGGGGGAGTGTGGAATTTCACACAGAGGGAGGTGGGAGTGTGCAATTTCTCTCAGATATTGGTGCGAGTGTGGAATTTCTTCACTCAGAGGGTAACGGGGTTGAGGAATTTCACTCAGAGGGTGGTGGGGCTGGGCGAGTTCTTCACTCAAAGTCTAGTGGAAGTGTGGTCTTTCACTCAGAGGGAGGTGCGAGTGTGGTATTTCTTCACTCAGAGGGTGGTGGGGGTGTGGAATATCACTCAGTGTGTTGTTGAAATGTGGAATTTAATTCAGAGTGTGGTGGAAGTATAGAATTTCATTCAGATCGTGGTATGGATGTGGAATTTCACTCAAGAAGGTCATGGGTTGTGGAATTTCACAGACGATGGTGGGAGTGTGCAATTTCTTCACAGATGGTGGTAGGGCTGTAGAATTTCACTCAAAGTCTAGTGGGAGGGTGTAATTTCACTCAGAGGGTTGTGTGAGTGTGGAATTTCTTGACAGTGGCTGGTGGGGCTGTAGAATTTCACTCAAAAGGTCGTTTGAGTGTTGAATGCCACTCGGAAAGGTGCTGGGAGTGTTGAATTTCACTCAGAGGGTGTTGGGGTTGTGGAATTTCACTCAGTGGGTTGTGTCAGTGTGGTATGTAACTCAGAGGGTGGAGGGGGTGTGGAGTTTCACTCAGAAGGTCGTGGGCTGTGGAATTTCTTCAATCAGAGTTTGGTGGGAGTGTGGAATTTCCTCACTCAAAGTGTGTTGGGAGTTGTACTTTTACTCAAAGTGTGGTGGGGGTGTTAAATTTCACTCAGAGTGTAGTGGGAGTGAGAAATTTCACACAGAGGGTGTTATGTTTGTGGAATGTCTTCACGCAGAGGGTGGCGGTAGTGTGGAAATTTACTCAGAGTGTGGTGGGATTGTGGACTTTCCCTCAGAGGGAGGTGGGAGTGTCGAACTTAACTCAGAGGGTGGGGTGAGTGTGGAATTTCTTCACTCAGTGTGTGGTGGTGTTGTGGAATTTCTCTGAGGTAGGTGGGACTATAGAATTTCACTCAGTGGGTTGTGTGAGTGTGGTATTTCTTCACTTCGAGTGTGTTGGGGTGTGGAATTTCACTCAGAGTGTGATGGGAATGTTTAATTTCACTCATGAATGTGTTGGGAGTGTGGAATGTCTTCACGAATGCTGTTGGGAGTGTGAAATTTCACTCATAGTGTGGTGGGGGGTGTGTAATTTCACACAGAGGGAGGTGGGAGTGTGGAATTGCACACAGAGGGAGGTGGGAGTGTGGAATTTCACACAGAGGGAGGTGGGAGTGTGGAATTTCACTCAGATGGTCGTGGTGTGTGGAATTTCTTCAATCAGAGTTTGGTGGGAGTGTGGGATATATTCACTCAGAGGGTGTTGGGGGTGTGGAATTTCACTCGGGAATGTTGTGGGAGTGTGGAATTTCACTCAAAGTGTCGTGGGAATCTGGAATTTCACTCAGAGTGTTTTGGGGATGTGTAATTTCATTAACAGGGTTGGCGGTTTGCGAGTTCTTCACTTAAAGGGTGGTGGAAGTTATGAATTTCACTGAGAGGGTGGTGCGAGTGGGGACATTCTTCACTCAGAGAGTGGCGGGGGTGAGGAACTTTACTCAGAGTGTGGTGGGGTTGCAGAATTTCACTCAGAGGGTGGTGGGAGTGACAATTTCACTCAGAGGGTGTTACGTTATTATTATGCTTTCACACAGCGGGTGGCAGGGAAGTGGAAATTCACTCAGAGTGTGGTGGGATTGTGGACTTTCACTCAGTGGGAGGTGGGTGTGTGTATTTTAACTCAATAGGTGGGGCGAGTGTGGAATCTCTTCACTAGAGTGTGAGGGGAATGTGTAATTTCACTCATTAGTGTGTTGGCAGTGTGGAATGTCTTCACGCATGCTGTTGGGAGTGTGTAATTTCACTCAGAGTGTGCTGGGAGTGTGAAATATCACTCAGAGCATGGTGGGAGTGTGGAATTTCACTCACAGGAAGGTGCCAGTGAGGAATTTCTTCACAGAGGATGGTGGGAGTGTGGAATTTCACTCAGAGTGTGGTGCCAGTGTGGTATATCTTCACTCGGAGCATGGAGGGCGTGTGGAAATTCACTCAGAGTGTGGTGGGATTGTGGACTTTCCCTCAGAGGGAGGTGGGAGTGTGGAACGTAACTCAGATGCTGGTGCGAGTGTGGAATTTCTTCACTTAGAGTGTGGTGTGGTTTTGGAATTTCACTCAGAGTGTGATGGGAAATTGGAATATAACTCAAGAGCGTGTTGGGAGTGTGGAATGTCTTCACACAGGGGGATGGGTGTGTGCAATTTCCCTCAGAGTGTAGTGGGGATGTGGAGTTTCACTCAGAGTGTAGTGTGTGTGTTGAATTTCTTGACAGTGTCTGGTGGGGCTGTAGAATTTCACTCCAAACGTCATGGGAGTGTTGAATGCCACTCGGAAAGGTGCTGGGAGTGTGGAATTTCACTCAGATGGTGTTGGCGTTGTGGAATTACACACAGTGGGTTGTGTCAGTGTGGAATTTAACTCAGAGCGTGGAGGGGGTGTGGAGTTTCACTCAGAAGGTCGTGGGGTGTGGAATTTCTTCAATCAGAGTTTGGTGGGAGTGTGGAATTTCACTCAGAGAGTGGTTGGAGTGTGGAATTTCACTCAGAGTGTGGTTCCAGAGTGGAATATCTTCATTCAGAGCATGGTGGGGGTGTGGAATTAACTCAGAGTGTTGTGGGAGTGTGGAATTTCACTCAGAGATTGCTGGGAGTGTGGAATTTCACTCAGAGGGTGGTGGGAGTGTGGAATTTCACTCAGAGGGAGATGGGAGTGTGGAATTTCACTCAGAGGGAGGTGGGAGTGTGGAATTTATCTCAGGGTGTTGCGAGTGTGGAATTTCTTCACTCAGTGTGTGGTGGGGTTATAGAATTTAACACAGAGGTAGTTGGGAGTGTGGAATTTCACTCAGTGGATTGTGCGAGTGTGTAATTTCTTCACTTATAGTGTGGTGGGGATGTGCAATTTCACTCAGAGTCTGATGGGAATGTATAATTTCACCCTGTAAAAAAACAAAGGCGAGAAATCATACTGCTCAAACTTCAGGGGAATCACGCTGCTCTCCATTGCAGGCAAAATCTTCGCTTGGATTCTACTAAATAGAATAATACCTAGTGTCGCCGAGAATATTCTCCCAGAATCACAGTGCGGCTTTCGCGCAAACAGAGGAACTACTGACATGGTCTTTGCCCTCAGACAGCTCCAAGAAAAGTGCAGAGAACAAAACAAAGGACTCTACATCACCTTTGTTGACCTCACCAAAGCCTTCGACACCGTGAGCAGGGAAGGGCTTTGGCAAATACTAGAGCACATCGGATGTCCCCCAAAGTTCCTCAACATGATTATCCAACTGCACGAAAACCAACAAGGTCGGGTCAGATACAGCAATGAGCTCTCTGAACCCTTCTCCATTAACAATGGCGTGAAGCAAGGCTGTGTTCTAGCACCAACCCTCTTTTAAATCTTCTTCAGCATGATGCTGAACCAAGCCATGAAAGACCTCAAAAATGAAGACGCTGTTTACATCCGGTACCGCACGGATGGCAGTCTCTTCAATCTGAGGCGTCTGCAAGCTCACACCAAGACACAAGAGAAACTTGTCCGTGAACTACTCTTTGCAGACGATGCCGCTTTAGTTGCCCATTCAGAGCCAGCTCTTCAGCGCTTGACGTCCTGCTTTGCGGAAACTGCCAAAATGTTTGGCCTGGAAGTCAGCCTGAAGAAAACTGAGGTCCTCCATCAGCCAGCTCCCCACCATGACTACCAGCCCCCCCACATCTCCTTTGGGCACACAAAACACAAAACGGTCAACCAGTTTACCTATCTCGGCTGCACCATTTCAACAGATGCAAGGATCGACAATGAGATAGACAACAGACTCGCCAAGGCAAATAGCGCCTTTGGAAGACTACACAAAAGAGTCTGGAAAAACAACCAACTGAAAAACCTCACAAAGATAAGCGTATACAGAGCCATTGTCATGCCCACACTCCTGTTCGGCTCCGAATCATGGGTCCCCTACCGGCATCACCTACGGCTCCTAGAATGCTTCCACCAGCGTTGTCTCCGCTCCATCCTCAACATCCATTGGAGCGCTTTCACTCCTAACGTCGAAGTACTTGAGATGGCAGAGGTCGACAGCATCGAGTCCACGCTGCTGAAGATCCAGCTGCGCTGGGTGGGTCACGTCTCCAGAATGGAGGACATCGCCTTCCCAAGATCGTGTTATATGGCGAGCTCTCCACTGGCCACCATGACAGAGGTGCACCAAAGAAAAGGTACAAGGACTGCCTAAAGAAATCTCTTGGTGCCTGCCACATTGACCACTGCCAGTGGGCTGATATCGCCTCAAACCGTGCATCTTGGCGCCTCACAGTTTGGCGGGCAGCAACCTCCTTTGAAGAAGACCACAGAGCCCACCTCACCGACAAAAGGCAAAGGAGGAAAAACCCAACACCCAACCCCAACCAACCAATTTTCCCTTGCAACCGCTGCAACTGTGTCTGCCTGTCCCGCATCGGACTTGTCAGCCACAAACGAGCCTGCAGCTGACATGGACTTTTTACCCCCTCTATAAATCTTCGTCCGCGAAGCCAAGCCAAAGAAAGAAGAGTTGGGAGTGTGGAATTTCACTCAGTGGATTGTGCGAGTGTGTAATTTCTTCACTTATAGTGTGGTGGGGATGTGCAATTTCACTCAGATTCTGACGGGAATGTATAATTTCACTCTGGACTGTTTTGGGAGTGTGCAATGTCTTCACACACGCTGGTGGGAGTGTGAAATTTCACAGAGTGTGGCGTGGATGTTGAATTTCACTCAGAGTGTAGTGGGAGTTTGAAATGTCACTCAGAGGGTGGTGGGAGTGAGGAATTTCACTCAGAGGGTGTTATGTTTTTGGAATATCTTCACGCAGAAGGTGGCAGGAGAGTGGAAATTCATTCAGAGTGTGGTGGGATTGTGAGCTTTCACTCAGAGGGATGTGGGAGTGTGGAAAGTCACTCAGAGGTTGGTGGGAGTGTGGAATTTCACTCAGAGGATGGTGCCAGTGTGGAATTTCTTCACAGAGGGTGGTGGGAGTGTGGAATTGCACTCAGAGTGTGGTGCCATTGTGGTATATCTTCACTCGGAGCATGGTGGGCATGTGGAAAATAACTCAGTGGGTGGTGGGAGTGTGGAATTTCATACAGAGGGAGGTGGGAGTGTGGAATTTCACACAGAGGTAGGTGGGAGTGTGGAATTTCACTCAGATGGTCATGTGAGTGTGGAATTACTTCTCTCAGAGGGTAGCAGAGATGTGGAATTTCACTCAGAGCATGGTGGGGGTGTGGAAATTAACTCAGACTGTGCTGGGTGTGTGGAATTTCACACAGAGGGAGGGGGGAGTGTGGAATTTCACACAGAGGGAGGTGGGAGTGTGCAATTTCTCTCAGATATTGGTGCGAGTGTGGAATTTCTTCACTCAGAGGGTAACGGGGTTGAGGAATTTCACTCAGAGGGTGGTGGGGCTGGGCGAGTTCTTCACTCAAAGTCTAGTGGAAGTGTGGTCTTTCACTCAGAGGGAGGTGCGAGTGTGGTATTTCTTCACTCAGAGGGTGGTGGGGGTGTGGAATATCACTCAGTGTGTTGTTGAAATGTGGAATTTAATTCAGAGTGTGGTGGAAGTATAGAATTTCATTCAGATCGTGGTATGGATGTGGAATTTCACTCAAGAAGGTCATGGGTTGTGGAATTTCACAGACGATGGTGGGAGTGTGCAATTTCTTCACAGATGGTGGTAGGGCTGTAGAATTTCACTCAAAGTCTAGTGGGAGGGTGTAATTTCACTCAGAGGGTTGTGTGAGTGTGGAATTTCTTGACAGTGGCTGGTGGGGCTGTAGAATTTCACTCAAAAGGTCGTTTGAGTGTTGAATGCCACTCGGAAAGGTGCTGGGAGTGTTGAATTTCACTCAGAGGGTGTTGGGGTTGTGGAATTTCACTCAGTGGGTTGTGTCAGTGTGGTATTTAACTCAGAGGGTGGAGGGGGTGTGGAGTTTCACTCAGAAGGTCGTGGGCTGTGGAATTTCTTCAATCAGAGTTTGGTGGGAGTGTGGAATTTCCTCACTCAAAGTGTGTTGGGAGTTGTACTTTTACTCAAAGTGTGGTGGGGGTGTTAAATTTCACTCAGAGTGTAGTGGGAGTGAGAAATTTCACACAGAGGGTGTTATGTTTGTGGAATGTCTTCACGCAGAGGGTGGAGGTAGTGTGGAAATTTACTCAGAGTGTGGTGGGATTGTGGACTTTCCCTCAGAGGGAGGTGGGAGTGTCGAACTTAACTCAGAGGGTGGGGTGAGTGTGGAATTTCTTCACTCAGTGTGTGGTGGTGTTGTGGAATTTCTCTGAGGTAGGTGGGACTATAGAAGTTCACTCAGTGGGTTGTGTGAGTGTGGAATTTCTTCACTTCGAGTGTGTTGGGGTGTGGAATTTCACTCAGAGTGTGATGGGAATGTTTAATTTCACTCATGAATGTGTTGGGAGTGTGGAATGTCTTCACGAATGCTGTTGGGAGTGTGAAATTTCACTCAGAGTGTGGTGGGAGTGTGTAATTTCACACAGAGGGAGGTGGGAGTGTGGAATTGCACACAGAGGGAGGTGGGAGTGTGGAATTTCACACAGAGGGAGGTGGGAGTGTGGAATTTCACTCAGATGGTCGTGGTGTGTGGAATTTCTTCAATCAGAGTTTGGTGGGAATGTGGGATATATTCACTCAGAGGGTGTTGGGGGTGTGGAATTTCATTCAGGAATGTTGTGGGAATGTGGAATTTCACTCAGAGTGTGGTGGGAATCTGGAATTTCACTCAGAGTGTTTTGGGGATGTGTAATTTCATAAACAGGGTTGGGGGTTTGCGAGTTCTTCACTTAAAGGGTGGTGGAAGTTATGAATTTCACTCAGAGGGTGGTGCGAGTGGGGACATTCTTCACTCAGAGAGTGGCGGGGGTGAGGAACTTTACTCAGAGTGTGGTGGGGTTGCAGTATTTCACTCAGAGGGTGGTGGGAGTGACAATTTCACTCAGAGGGTGTTATGTTATTGTTATGCCTTCACACAGCGGGTGGCAGGGAAGTGGAAATTCACTCAGAGTGTGGTGGAATTGTGGACTTTCACTCAGAGGGAGGTGGGTGTGTGGAATTTAACTCAATGGGTGGGGCGAGTGTGGAATCTCTTCACTTAGAGTGTGAGGGGAATGTGTAATTTCACTCATTAGTGTGTTGGGAGTGTGGAATGTCTTCACGCATGCTGTTGAGAGTGTGGAATTTCACTCAGAGGAAGGTGCCAGTGTGGAATTTCTTCACAGAGGATGGTGGGAGTGTGGAATTTCACTCAGAGTGTGGTACCAGTGTGGTATATCTTCACTCAGAGCATGGTGGGGGTGTGGAAATTAACTCAGAGGGTGCTGGGAATGTGGAATTTCACACAAAGGAAGGTGGGAGTGTAGAATTTCACTCAGATGGTGGTGCGAGTGTGGAATTTCTTCTCTTAGAGGGTAACGGGGATATGGAATTTCAATCAGAGAATGGTGGGGTGTGGAAATTAAATCAGATTGTGGTGGGCGTGTGGAATTTCACCCAGAGGGATGTGGTAGAATGGAATTTCACACAGAGGGAGGTGGGGATGAGGAATTTCACTCAGAGCGTGGTGGGAATGTGGAGTTTCACTCAGAGGGTGTTGGGAGTGTGGACCTCCTTTACTGAGATGGTGGTAGGGGTGTGGAATTTCATTCAAGAAGGTGTTGGGGGTTTGGAATTAACTCAGACGGTGGTGGGAATGTGGAATTCCTTTACTCAGAGGGTGGTCGGAGTGTGGAATTTCATCACTCAGCGAGTGGTGGGAGTGTGGAATTTCACTCAGAGATTGCTGGGAGTGTGGAATTTCACTCAGAGGGTGGTGGGCATGTGGAATTTCACTCAGAGGGAGGTGGGAGTGTGGAATTTAACTCAGGGTGTTGCGAGCATGGAATTTCTTCACTCAGTGTGTGGTGGGGTTATGAAATTTAACACAGAGGTAGGTGGGAGTGTGGAATTTCACAGATTGGGTTGTGCAAGTGTGTAATTTCTTCACTTATAGTGTGGTGGGAGTGTGCAATTTCACTCAGAGTCTGATGGGAATGTATAATTTCACTTTAGACTGTTTTGGGAGTGTGCAATGTCTTCACACAGGCTGGTGGGAGTGTGAAATTTCACAGAGTGTGGCATGGATGTGGAATTTCACGCAGAGGGAGGTGGGGATGAGGAATTTCACTCAGATGGTGGTGGAAATCTGGAATATCACTTAGAGGGTTTTGGGGATGTGTACTTTCATTAACAGTGTTCTTGCGAGTTCTTCTCTCAAAGGCTGGTGGAAGTTAAGAATTTCACTCAGAGGGTGGTGCGAGTGGGGAACTTTTATACTCAGAGAGTGGCGGGGTGAGGAACTTTACTCAGAGTGTGGTGGGGTTGTGGAATTTCACTCAGAGGCAGATGGGAGTGAGGAATTTCACTCAGAGGGTGGTGGGTGTGTGAAATTTCACTCAGAGCATGGTGGGAGTGTGGAATTTCACTCAGAGGATGGTGCCAGTGTGGAATTTCTTCACAGAGGGTGGTGGGAATGTGGAATTGCACTCAGAGTGTGGTGCCATTGTGGTATATTTTCACACGGAGCATGGTGGGCATGTGGAAAATAACTCAGTGGGTGGTGGGAATGTGGAATTTCACACAGAGGGAGGTGGGAGTGTGGAATTTCACACAGAGGTAGGTGGGAGTGTGGAATTTCACTCAGATGATCGTGTGAGTGTGGAAGTACTTTTCAGAGGGTAGCAGAGATGTGGAATTTCACTCAGAGCATGGTGGGGGTGTGGAAATTAACTCAGAGTGTGCTGGGAGTGTGGAATTTCACACAGAGGGAGGTGGGAGTGTGGAATTTCACACAGAGGGAGGTGGGAGTGTAGAATTTCTCTCAGATGGTGGTGCGAGTGTGGAATTTCTTCACTCAGAGGGTTACGGGGATGTGGAATTTCACTCAGAGTGTGATGGGAAAGTGAAATTTAACTCAAGAGCGTGTTGGGAGTGTGGAATATCTTCACAGAGGGAGGTGGGTGTGTGCAATTAATTTCACTCAGAGTGTACCGGGGATGTAGAATATCTCTCAGAGTGTAGTGGGAATGTGAAATGTCACTCAGAGGTTCGTGGGAGTGTAGATTTCACTCAGAGGGTGGTGGAAGTGTGGAATGACTTCACTCAGAGGGTGGTGGGAATATGTAATTTAATTTAGAGTGTAGTGGGATTGTGAATTTTCATTCAGAGTGTGGTGGGAGTGTGGAATTTCACTCAAGAGTGTGTTGGGATTGTTGAATGTCTTCACTCAGAGGGTGGTGAGAGTGTGGAGTTTCATTCAGAAAGCATTGGGGGAGTGTAATTTCACTCAGAGGGTGGTGGGGCTGGGCGAGTTCTTCACTCAAAGTCTAGTGGAAGTGTGGTCTTTCACTCAGAGGGAGGTGCGAGTGTGGTATTTCTTCACTCAGAGGGTGGTGGGGGTGTGGAATATCACTCAGTGTGTTGTTGAAATGTGGAATTTAATTCAGAGTGTTGTGGAAGTATAGAATTTCATTCAGATCGTGGTATGGGTGTGGAATTTCACTCAAGAAGGTCATGGTTTGTGGAATTTCACAGACGATGGTGGGAGTGTGCAATTTCTTCACAGATGGTGGTAGGGCTGTGGAATTTCACTCAAAGTCTAGTGGGAGGGTGTAATTTCACTCAGAGGGTTGTGTGAGTGTGGAATTTCTTGTCAGTGGCTGGTGGGGCTGTAGAATTTCACTCAAAAGGTCGTTTGAGTTTTGAGTGCCACTCGGAAAGGTGCTCGGAGTGTTGAATTTCACTCAGAGGGTTGTGTCAGTGTGGTATTTAACTCAGAGGGTGCAGGGGGTGTGGAGTTTCACTCAGAAGGTCGTGGGCTGTGGAATTTTTTCAATCAGAGTTTGGTGGGAGTGTGGAATATATTCACTCAGAGGGTGTTGGGGGTGTGAAATGTCACTCAGGAATGTTGTGGGAGTGTGGAATTTCACTCAGAGGGTGGTGGGAATCTGGAATTTCACTTAGAGGGTTTTGGGGATGTGTACTTTCATTAACAGGGTTCTTGCGAGTTCTTCACTCAAAGGGTGGTGGAAGTTAAGAATTTCAGTCAGAGGGTGGTGAGAGTGGGGATATTTTTCACAGAGCGTGGCGGGGGTGAGGAACTTTACTCAGAGTGTGGTGGGGTTGCGGAATTTCACTCAGAGGCTGATGGGAGTGAGGAATTTCACTCAGAGGGTGGTGAGTGTGTGAAATTGCACTCAGAGCGTGGTGGGAGTGTGGAATTTCACTCAGAGGATGGTGTCAGAGTGGAATTTCTTCACAGAGGGTGGTGGGAGTGTGGAATTGCACTCAGAGTGTGGTGCCATTGTGGTATATCTTCACTCGGAGCATGGTGGGCATGTGGAAAATAACTCAGTGGGTGGTGGGAGTGTGGAATTTCACTCAGATGGTCGTGTGAGTGTGGAATTACTTCTCTCAGAGGGTAGCAGAGATGTGGAATTTCACTCAGAGCATGGTGGGGGTGTAGAAATTAACTCAGAGTGTGCTGGGAGTGTGGAATTTCACACAGAGGGAGGTGGGAGTGTGGAATTTCACACAGAGGGAGGTGGGAGTGTGGAATTTCTCTCAGATGGTGGAGCGAGAGTGGAATTTCTTCTCTCAGAGGGAAACGGGGATGTGGAATTTCACTCAGAGTGTGATGGGAAAGTGGAATTTAACTAAAGAGCGTGTTGGGAGTGTGGAATGTCTTCACAGAGGGAGGTGGGTGTGTGCAATTTCATTCATAGTGTAGCGGGGATGTGGAATTTCACTCAGAGTGTAGTGGGAATGTGAAATGTCACTCAGAGCGTCGTGGGAGTGTAGAATTTCACTCAGAGGGTGGTGGAAGTGTGGAATGACTTCACTCAGAGGGTGGTGAGAGTGTGGAGTTTCATTCAGAAATCATTGGGGGAGTGTAATTTCACTCAGAGCGGGGTGGGGTTGAGGAATTTCACTCAGAGGGTGGTGGGGCTGGGCGAGTTCTTCATTCAAAGTCTAGTGGAAGTGTGGTCTTTCACTCAGAGGGAGGTGCAAGTGTGGTATTTCTTCACTCAGAGGGTGGTGGGGGTGTGGAATATCACTCAGTGTGTTGTTGAAATGTGGAATTTAATTCAGAGTGTGGTGGAAGTATAGAATTTCATTCAGATTGTGGTATGGGTGTGGAATTTCACTCAAGAAGGTCATGGGTTGTGGAATTTCACAGACGATGGTGGGAGTGTGCAATTTCTTTACAGATGGTGGTAGGGCTGTGGAATTTCACTCAAAGTCTAGTGGGAGGGTGTAATTTCACTCAGAGGGTTGTGTGAGTGTGGAATTTCTTGACAGTGGCTGGTGGGGCTGTAGAATTTCACTCAAAAGGTCTTTTGAGTGTTGAATGCCACTCGGAAAGGTGCTGGGAGTGTGGAATTTCACTCAGAGTGTGTTGGGGTTGTGGAATTTCACTCAGTGGGTTGTGTCAGTGTGGTATCTAACTCAGAGGGTGGAGGGGTGTGGAGTTTCACTCAGAAGGTCCTGGGCTGTGGAATTTCTTCAATCAGAGTTTGGTGGGAGTGTGGAATATATTCACTCAGAGGCTGTTGGGGTGTGAAATTTAACTCAGGAATGTTGTGGGAGTGTGGAATTTCACTCAGAGGGTGGTTGGCATCTAGAATTTCACTTCGAGGGTTTTGGGGATGTGTACTTTCATTAACAGCGTTCTTGCGAGTTCTTCACTCAAAAGGTGGTGGAAGTTAAGAATTTCACTCAGAGGGTGTTGCGAATGGGGAAATTCTTCACTCAGAGAGTGGCGGGGTGAGGAACTTTACTCAGATTGTGGTAAGAGAGTGAAAATTCACTCAGAGTGTGGTGGGATTGTGGACTTTAACTCAGAGCGAGTTGGGAGAGTGGAATTTAACTCTGAGTGATGTGCGAGTATGGAATTTCTTCACTTAGTGTGTGGTGGCGGAGTGGAATTTCACACAGAGTGTGATGGGAATTTGTAATTTCATGCAAGAGTGTGTTGGGAGTGTGGAATGCCTTCACACAGGCTGGTGGGAGTGTAATATTTCACTCAGAGTGTGGTGGGGATGTGGAATTTCACTCAGAGTGTGCTTGTGGAGTGGAATGTTTCCCAGAGTGTGGTGAGAGTGTGGAATTTCAATCAGATAGTGGTGGATGTGAAATCTACTCACTCAAAGTGTTTTTGGAATTGTACTTTTACTCAAAGTGTGGTGGGGGTGTTAAATTTCACTCAGAGGGTCGTGGGAGTGTAGAATTTCACTCAGAGGGTGGTGGAAGTGTGGAATGACTTCACTCAGAGGGTGGGGAGATTGTGGAGTTTCATTCAGAAAGCATTGGGGGAGTGTAATTTCACTCAGAGCGGGGTGGGGTTGAGGAATTTCACTCAGAGGGTGGTGGGGCTGGGCGAGTTCTTCATTCAAAGTCTAGTGGAAGTGTGGTCTTTCACTCAGAGGGAGGTGCAAGTGTGGTATTTCTTCACTCAGAGGGTGGTGGGGGTGTGGAATATCACTCAGTGTGTTGTTGAAATGTGGAATTTAATTCAGAGTGTGGTGGAAGTATAGAATTTCATTCAGATCGTGGTATGGATGTGGAATTTCACTCAAGAAGGTCATGGGTTGTGGAATTTCACAGACGATGGTGGGAGTGTGCAATTTCTTCACAGATGGTGGTAGGGCTGTAGAATTTCACTCAAAGTCTAGTGGGAGGGTGTAATTTCACTCAGAGGGTTGTGTGAGTGTGGAATTTCTTGACAGTGGCTGGTGGGGCTGTAGAATTTCACTCAAAATGTCGTTTGAGTGTTGAATGCCACTCGGAAAGGTGCTGGGAGTGTTGAATTTCACTCAGAGGGTGTTGGGGTTGTGGAATTTCACTCAGTGGGTTGTGTCAGTGTGGTATTTAACTCAGAGGGTGGAGGGGGTGTGGAGTTTCACTCAGAAGGTCGTGGGCTGTGGAATTTCTTCAATCAGAGTTTGGTGGGAGTGTGGAATTTCCTCACTCAAAGTGTGTTGGGAGTTGTACTTTTACTCAAAGTTTGGAAACTGCCAAAATGTTTGGCCTGGAAGTCAGCCTGAAGAAAACTGAGGTCCTCCATCAGCCAGCTCCCCACCATGACTACCAGCCCCCCCACATCTCCATTGGGCACACAAAACACAAAACGGTCAACCAGTTTACCTATCTCGGCTGCACCATTTCAACAGATGCAAGGATCGATAATGAGATAGACAACAGACTCGCCAAGGCAAATAGCGCCTTTGGAAGACTACACAAAAGAGTCTGGAAAAACAACCAACTGAAAAACCTCACAAAGATAAGCGTATACAGAGCCATTGTCATGCCCACACTCCTGTTCGGCTCCGAATCATGGGTCCTCTACCGGCATCACCTACGGCTCCTAGAATGCTTCCACCAGCGTTGTCTCCGCTCCATCCTCAACATCCATTGGAGCGCTTTCACTCCTAACGTCGAAGTACTTGAGATGGCAGAGGTCGACAGCATCGAGTCCACGCTGCTGAAGATCCAGCTGCGCTGGGTGGGTCACGTCTCCAGAATGGAGGACATCGCCTTCCCAAGATCGTGTTATATGGCGAGCTCTCCACTGGCCACCATGACAGAGGTGCACCAAAGAAAAGGTACAAGGACTGCCTAAAGAAATCTCTTGGTGCCTGCCACATTGACCACTGCCAGTGGGCTGATATCGCCTCAAACCGTGCATCTTGGCGCCTCACAGTTTGGCGGGCAGCAACCTCCTTTGAAGAAGACCACAGAGCCCACCTCACCGACAAAAGGCAAAGGAGGAAAAACCCAACACCCAACCCCAACCAACCAATTTTCCCTTGCAACCGCTGCAACCGTGTCTGCCTGTCCCGCATCGGACTTGTCAGCCACAAACGAGCCTGCAGCTGACGTGGACTTTTTACCCCCTCTATAAATCTTCGTCCGCGAAGCCAAGCCAAAGAAAGAAGAGTTGGGAGTGTGGAATTTCACTCAGTGGATTGTGCGAGTGTGTAATTTCTTCACTTATAGTGTGGTGGGGATGTGCAATTTCACTCAGATTCTGACGGGAATGTATAATTTCACTCTGGACTGTTTTGGGAGTGTGCAATGTCTTCACACACGCTGGTGGGAGTGTGAAATTTCACAGAGTGTGGCGTGGATGTTGAATTTCACTCAGAGTGTAGTGGGAGTTTGAAATGTCACTCAGAGGGTGGTGGGAGTGAGGAATTTCACTCAGAGGGTGTTATGTTTTTGGAATATCTTCACGCAGAAGGTGGCAGGAGAGTGGAAATTCATTCAGAGTGTGGTGGGATTGTGAGCTTTCACTCAGAGGGATGTGGGAGTGTGGAAAGTCACTCAGAGGTTGGTGGGAGTGTGGAATTTCACTCAGAGGATGGTGCCAGTGTGGAATTTCTTCACAGAGGGTGGTGGGAGTGTGGAATTGCACTCAGAGTGTGGTGCCATTGTGGTATATCTTCACTCGGAGCATGGTGGGCATGTGGAAAATAACTCAGTGGGTGGTGGGAGTGTGGAATTTCATACAGAGGGAGGTGGGAGTGTGGAATTTCACACAGAGGTAGGTGGGAGTGTGGAATTTCACTCAGATGGTCATGTGAGTGTGGAATTACTTCTCTCAGAGGGTAGCAGAGATGTGGAATTTCACTCAGAGCATGGTGGGGGTGTGGAAATTAACTCAGACTGTGCTGGGTGTGTGGAATTTCACACAGAGGGAGGGGGGAGTGTGGAATTTCACACAGAGGGAGGTGGGAGTGTGCAATTTCTCTCAGATATTGGTGCGAGTGTGGAATTTCTTCACTCAGAGGGTAACGGGGTTGAGGAATTTCACTCAGAGGGTGGTGGGGCTGGGCGAGTTCTTCACTCAAAGTCTAGTGGAAGTGTGGTCTTTCACTCAGAGGGAGGTGCGAGTGTGGTATTTCTTCACTCAGAGGGTGGTGGGGGTGTGGAATATCACTCAGTGTGTTGTTGAAATGTGGAATTTAATTCAGAGTGTGGTGGAAGTATAGAATTTCATTCAGATCGTGGTATGGATGTGGAATTTCACTCAAGAAGGTCATGGGTTGTGGAATTTCACAGACGATGGTGGGAGTGTGCAATTTCTTCACAGATGGTGGTAGGGCTGTAGAATTTCACTCAAAGTCTAGTGGGAGGGTGTAATTTCACTCAGAGGGTTGTGTGAGTGTGGAATTTCTTGACAGTGGCTGGTGGGGCTGTAGAATTTCACTCAAAAGGTCGTTTGAGTGTTGAATGCCACTCGGAAAGGTGCTGGGAGTGTTGAATTTCACTCAGAGGGTGTTGGGGTTGTGGAATTTCACTCAGTGGGTTGTGTCAGTGTGGTATTTAACTCAGAGGGTGGAGGGGGTGTGGAGTTTCACTCAGAAGGTCGTGGGCTGTGGAATTTCTTCAATCAGAGTTTGGTGGGAGTGTGGAATTTCCTCACTCAAAGTGTGTTGGGAGTTGTACTTTTACTCAAAGTGTGGTGGGGGTGTTAAATTTCACTCAGAGTGTAGTGGGAGTGAGAAATTTCACACAGAGGGTGTTATGTTTGTGGAATGTCTTCACGCAGAGGGTGGAGGTAGTGTGGAAATTTACTCAGAGTGTGGTGGGATTGTGGACTTTCCCTCAGAGGGAGGTGGGAGTGTCGAACTTAACTCAGAGGGTGGGGTGAGTGTGGAATTTCTTCACTCAGTGTGTGGTGGTGTTGTGGAATTTCTCTGAGGTAGGTGGGACTATAGAAGTTCACTCAGTGGGTTGTGTGAGTGTGGAATTTCTTCACTTCGAGTGTGTTGGGGTGTGGAATTTCACTCAGAGTGTGATGGGAATGTTTAATTTCACTCATGAATGTGTTGGGAGTGTGGAATGTCTTCACGAATGCTGTTGGGAGTGTGAAATTTCACTCAGAGTGTGGTGGGAGTGTGTAATTTCACACAGAGGGAGGTGGGAGTGTGGAATTGCACACAGAGGGAGGTGGGAGTGTGGAATTTCACACAGAGGGAGGTGGGAGTGTGGAATTTCACTCAGATGGTCGTGGTGTGTGGAATTTCTTCAATCAGAGTTTGGTGGGAATGTGGGATATATTCACTCAGAGGGTGTTGGGGGTGTGGAATTTCATTCAGGAATGTTGTGGGAATGTGGAATTTCACTCAGAGTGTGGTGGGAATCTGGAATTTCACTCAGAGTGTTTTGGGGATGTGTAATTTCATAAACAGGGTTGGGGGTTTGCGAGTTCTTCACTTAAAGGGTGGTGGAAGTTATGAATTTCACTCAGAGGGTGGTGCGAGTGGGGACATTCTTCACTCAGAGAGTGGCGGGGGTGAGGAACTTTACTCAGAGTGTGGTGGGGTTGCAGTATTTCACTCAGAGGGTGGTGGGAGTGACAATTTCACTCAGAGGGTGTTATGTTATTGTTATGCCTTCACACAGCGGGTGGCAGGGAAGTGGAAATTCACTCAGAGTGTGGTGGAATTGTGGACTTTCACTCAGAGGGAGGTGGGTGTGTGGAATTTAACTCAATGGGTGGGGCGAGTGTGGAATCTCTTCACTTAGAGTGTGAGGGGAATGTGTAATTTCACTCATTAGTGTGTTGGGAGTGTGGAATGTCTTCACGCATGCTGTTGGGAGTATGGAATTTCACTCAGAGGAAGGTGCCAGTGTGGAATTTCTTCACAGAGGATGGTGGGAGTGTGGAATTTCACTCAGAGTGTGGTACCAGTGTGGTATATCTTCACTCAGAGCATGGTGGGGGTGTGGAAATTAACTCAGAGGGTGCTGGGAATGTGGAATTTCACACAAAGGAAGGTGGGAGTGTAGAATTTCACTCAGATGGTGGTGCGAGTGTGGAATTTCTTCTCTTAGAGGGTAACGGGGATATGGAATTTCAATCAGAGAATGGTGGGGTGTGGAAATTAAATCAGATTGTGGTGGGCGTGTGGAATTTCACCCAGAGGGATGTGGTAGAATGGAATTTCACACAGAGGGAGGTGGGGATGAGGAATTTCACTCAGAGCGTGGTGGGAATGTGGAGTTTCACTCAGAGGGTGTTGGGAGTGTGGACCTCCTTTACTGAGATGGTGGTAGGGGTGTGGAATTTCATTCAAGAAGGTGTTGGGTGTTTGGAATTAACTCAGACGGTGGTGGGAATGTGGAATTCCTTTACTCAGAGGGTGGTCGGAGTGTGGAATTTCATCACTCAGCGAGTGGTGGGAGTGTGGAATTTCACTCAGAGATTGCTGGGAGTGTGGAATTTCACTCAGAGGGTGGTGGGCATGTGGAATTTCACTCAGAGGGAGGTGGGAGTGTGGAATTTAACTCAGGGTGTTGCGAGCATGGAATTTCTTCACTCAGTGTGTGGTGGGGTTATGAAATTTAACACAGAGGTAGGTGGGAGTGTGGAATTTCACAGATTGGGTTGTGCAAGTGTGTAATTTCTTCACTTATAGTGTGGTGGGAGTGTGCAATTTCACTCAGAGTCTGATGGGAATGTATAATTTCACTTTAGACTGTTTTGGGAGTGTGCAATGTCTTCACACAGGCTGGTGGGAGTGTGAAATTTCACAGAGTGTGGCATGGATGTGGAATTTCACGCAGAGGGAGGTGGGGATGAGGAATTTCACTCAGATGGTGGTGGAAATCTGGAATATCACTTAGAGGGTTTTGGGGATGTGTACTTTCATTAACAGTGTTCTTGCGAGTTCTTCTCTCAAAGGCTGGTGGAAATTAAGAATTTCACTCAGAGGGTGGTGCGAGTGGGGAACTTTTATACTCAGAGAGTGGCGGGGTGAGGAACTTTACTCAGAGTGTGGTGGGGTTGTGGAATTTCACTCAGAGGCAGATGGGAGTGAGGAATTTCACTCAGAGGGTGGTGGGTGTGTGAAATTTCACTCAGAGCATGGTGGGAGTGTGGAATTTCACTCAGAGGATGGTGCCAGTGTGGAATTTCTTCACAGAGGGTGGTGGGAATGTGGAATTGCACTCAGAGTGTGGTGCCATTGTGGTATATTTTCACACGGAGCATGGTGGGCATGTGGAAAATAACTCAGTGGGTGGTGGGAATGTGGAATTTCACACAGAGGGAGGTGGGAGTGTGGAATTTCACACAGAGGTAGGTGGGAGTGTGGAATTTCACTCAGATGATCGTGTGAGTGTGGAAGTACTTTTCAGAGGGTAGCAGAGATGTGGAATTTCACTCAGAGCTTGGTGGGGGTGTGGAAATTAACTCAGAGTGTGCTGGGAGTGTGGAATTTCACACAGAGGGAGGTGGGAGTGTGGAATTTCACACAGAGGGAGGTGGGAGTGTAGAATTTCTCTCAGATGGTGGTGTGAGTGTGGAATTTCTTCACTCAGAGGGTTACGGGGATGTGGAATTTCACTCAGAGTGTGATGGGAAAGTGAAATTTAACTCAAGAGCGTGTTGGGAGTGTGGAATATCTTCACAGAGGGAGGTGGGTGTGTGCAATTAATTTCACTCAGAGTGTACCGGGGATGTAGAATATCTCTCAGAGTGTAGTGGGAATGTGAAATGTCACTCAGAGGTTCGTGGGAGTGTAGATTTCACTCAGAGGGTGGTGGAAGTGTGGAATGACTTCACTCAGAGGGTGGTGGGAATATGTAATTTAATTTAGAGTGTAGTGGGATTGTGAATTTTCATTCAGAGTGTGGTGGGAGTGTGGAATTTCACTCAAGAGTGTGTTGGGATTGTTGAATGTCTTCAATCAGAGGGTGGTGAGAGTGTGGAGTTTCATTCAGAAAGCATTGGGGGAGTGTAATTTCACTCAGAGGGTGGTGGGGCTGGGCGAGTTCTTCACTCAAAGTCTAGTGGAAGTGTGGTCTTTCACTCAGAGGGAGGTGCGAGTGTGGTATTTCTTCACTCAGAGGGTGGTGGGGGTGTGGAATATCACTCAGTGTGTTGTTGAAATGTGGAATTTAATTCAGAGTGTTGTGGAAGTATAGAATTTCATTCAGATCGTGGTATGGGTGTGGAATTTCACTCAAGAAGGTCATGGTTTGTGGAATTTCACAGACGATGGTGGGAGTGTGCAATTTCTTCACAGATGGTGGTAGGGCTGTGGAATTTCACTCAAAGTCTAGTGGGAAGGTGTAATTTCACTCAGAGGGTTGTGTGAGTGTGGAATTTCTTGTCAGTGGCTGGTGGGGCTGTAGAATTTCACTCAAAAGGTCGTTTGAGTTTTGAGTGCCACTCGGAAAGGTGCTCGGAGTGTTGAATTTCACTCAGAGGGTTGTGTCAGTGTGGTATTTAACTCAGAGGGTGCAGGGGGTGTGGAGTTTCACTCAGAAGGTCGTGGGCTGTGGAATTTTTTCAATCAGAGTTTGGTGGGAGTGTGGAATATATTCACTCAGAGGGTGTTGGGGGTGTGAAATGTCACTCAGGAATGTTGTGGGAGTGTGGAATTTCACTCAGAGGGTGGTGGGAATCTGGAATTTCACTTAGAGGGTTTTGGGGATGTGTACTTTCATTAACAGGGTTCTTGCGAGTTCTTCACTCAAAGGGTGGTGGAAGTTAAGAATTTCAGTCAGAGGGTGGTGAGAGTGGGGATATTTTTCACAGAGCGTGGCGGGGGTGAGGAACTTTACTCAGAGTGTGGTGGGGTTGCGGAATTTCACTCAGAGGCTGATGGGAGTGAGGAATTTCACTCAGAGGGTGGTGAGTGTGTGAAATTGCACTCAGAGCGTGGTGGGAGTGTGGAATTTCACTCAGAGGATGGTGCCAGAGTGGAATTTCTTCACAGAGGGTGGTGGGAGTGTGGAATTGCACTCAGAGTGTGGTGCCATTGTGGTATATCTTCACTCGGAGCATGGTGGGCATGTGGAAAATAACTCAGTGGGTGGTGGGAGTGTGGAATTTCACACGGAGGGAGGTGGGAGTGTGGAATTTCACACAGAGGTAGGTTGGAGTGTGGAATTTCACTCAGATGGTCGTGTGAGTGTGGAATTACTTCTCTCAAAGGGTAGCAGAGATGTGGAATTTCACTCAGAGCATGGTGGGGGTGTAGAAATTAACTCAGAGTGTGCTGGGAGTGTGGAATTTCACACAGAGGGAGGTGGGAGTGTGGAATTTCACACAGAGGGAGGTGGGAGTGTGGAATTTCTCTCAGATGGTGGAGCGAGAGTGGAATTTCTTCTCTCAGAGGGAAACGGGGATGTGGAATTTCACTCAGAGTGTGATGGGAAAGTGGAATTTAACTAAAGAGCGTGTTGGGAGTGTGGAATGTCTTCACAGAGGGAGGTGGGTGTGTGCAATTTCATTCATAGTGTAGCGGGGATGTGGAATTTCACTCAGAGTGTAGTGGGAATGTGAAATGTCACTCAGAGGGTCGTGGGAGTGTAGAATTTCACTCAGAGGGTGGTGGAAGTGTGGAATGACTTCACTCAGAGGGTGGTGAGAGTGTGGAGTTTCATTCAGAAATCATTGGGGGAGTGTAATTTCACTCAGAGCGGGGTGGGGTTGAGGAATTTCACTCAGAGGGTGGTGGGGCTGGGCGAGTTCTTCATTCAAAGTCTAGTGGAAGTGTGGTCTTTCACTCAGAGGGAGGTGCAAGTGTGGTATTTCTTCACTCAGAGGGTGGTGGGGGTGTGGAATATCACTCAGTGTGTTGTTGAAATGTGGAATTTAATTCAGAGTGTGGTGGAAGTATAGAATTTCATTCAGATTGTGGTATGGGTGTGGAATTTCACTCAAGAAGGTCATGGGTTGTGGAATTTCACAGACGATGGTGGGAGTGTGCAATTTCTTTACAGATGGTGGTAGGGCTGTGGAATTTCACTCAAAGTCTAGTGGGAGGGTGTAATTTCACTCAGAGGGTTGTGTGAGTGTGGAATTTCTTGACAGTGGCTGGTGGGGCTGTAGAATTTCACTCAAAAGGTCTTTTGAGTGTTGAATGCCACTCGGAAAGGTGCTGGGAGTGTGGAATTTCACTCAGAGTGTGTTGGGGTTGTGGAATTTCACTCAGTGGGTTGTGTCAGTGTGGTATCTAACTCAGAGGGTGGAGGGGTGTGGAGTTTCACTCAGAAGGTCCTGGGCTGTGGAATTTCTTCAATCAGAGTTTGGTGGGAGTGTGGAATATATTCACTCAGAGGCTGTTGGGGTGTGAAATTTAACTCAGGAATGTTGTGGGAGTGTGGAATTTCACTCAGAGGGTGGTTGGCATCTAGAATTTCACTTCGAGGGTTTTGGGGATGTGTACTTTCATTAACAGCGTTCTTGCGAGTTCTTCACTCAAAAGGTGGTGGAAGTTAAGAATTTCACTCAGAGGGTGTTGCGAATGGGGAAATTCTTCACTCAGAGAGTGGCGGGGTGAGGAACTTTACTCAGATTGTGGTAAGAGAGTGAAAATTCACTCAGAGTGTGGTGGGATTGTGGACTTTAACTCAGAGCGAGTTGGGAGAGTGGAATTTAACTCTGAGTGATGTGCGAGTATGGAATTTCTTCACTTAGTGTGTGGTGGCGGAGTGGAATTTCACACAGAGTGTGATGGGAATTTGTAATTTCATGCAAGAGTGTGTTGGGAGTGTGGAATGCCTTCACACAGGCTGGTGGGAGTGTAATATTTCACTCAGAGTGTGGTGGGGATGTGGAATTTCACTCAGAGTGTGCTTGTGGAGTGGAATGTTTCCCAGAGTGTGGTGAGAGTGTGGAATTTCAATCAGATAGTGGTGGATGTGAAATCTACTCACTCAAAGTGTTTTTGGAATTGTACTTTTACTCAAAGTGTGGTGGGGGTGTTAAATTTCACTCAGAGGGTCGTGGGAGTGTAGAATTTCACTCAGAGGGTGGTGGAAGTGTGGAATGACTTCACTCAGAGGGTGGGGAGATTGTGGAGTTTCATTCAGAAAGCATTGGGGGAGTGTAATTTCACTCAGAGCGGGGTGGGGTTGAGGAATTTCACTCAGAGGGTGGTGGGGCTGGGCGAGTTCTTCATTCAAAGTCTAGTGGAAGTGTGGTCTTTCACTCAGAGGGAGGTGCAAGTGTGGTATTTCTTCACTCAGAGGGTGGTGGGGGTGTGGAATATCACTCAGTGTGTTGTTGAAATGTGGAATTTAATTCAGAGTGTGGTGGAAGTATAGAATTTCATTCAGATCGTGGTATGGGTGTGGAATTTCACTCAAGAAGGTCATGGGTTGTGGAATTTCACAGACGATGGTGGGAGTGTGCAATTTCTTCACAGATGGTGGTAGGGCTGTGGAATTTCACTCAAAGTCTAGTGGGAAGGTGTAATTTCACTCAGAGGGTTGTGTGAGTGTGGAATTTCTTGTCAGTGGCTGGTGGGGCTGTAGAATTTCACTCAAAAGGTCGTTTGAGTTTTGAGTGCCACTCGGAAAGGTGCTCGGAGTGTTGAATTTCACTCAGAGGGTTGTGTCAGTGTGGTATTTAACTCAGAGGGTGCAGGGGGTGTGGAGTTTCACTCAGAAGGTCGTGGGCTGTGGAATTTTTTCAATCAGAGTTTGGTGGGAGTGTGGAATATATTCACTCAGAGGGTGTTGGGGGTGTGAAATGTCACTCAGGAATGTTGTGGGAGTGTGGAATTTCACTCAGAGGGTGGTGGGAATCTGGAATTTCACTTAGAGGGTTTTGGGGATGTGTACTTTCATTAACAGGGTTCTTGCGAGTTCTTCACTCAAAGGGTGGTGGAAGTTAAGAATTTCAGTCAGAGGGTGGTGAGAGTGGGGATATTTTTCACAGAGCGTGGCGGGGGTGAGGAACTTTACTCAGAGTGTGGTGGGGTTGCGGAATTTCACTCAGAGGCTGATGGGAGTGAGGAATTTCACTCAGAGGGTGGTGAGTGTGTGAAATTGCACTCAGAGCGTGGTGGGAGTGTGGAATTTCACTCAGAGGATGGTGCCAGAGTGGAATTTCTTCACAGAGGGTGGTGGGAGTGTGGAATTGCACTCAGAGTGTGGTGCCATTGTGGTATATCTTCACTCGGAGCATGGTGGGCATGTGGAAAATAACTCAGTGGGTGGTGGGAGTGTGGAATTTCACACGGAGGGAGGTGGGAGTGTGGAATTTCACACAGAGGTAGGTTGGAGTGTGGAATTTCACTCAGATGGTCGTGTGAGTGTGGAATTACTTCTCTCAGAGGGTAGCAGAGATGTGGAATTTCACTCAGAGCATGGTGGGGGTGTAGAAATTAACTCAGAGTGTGCTGGGAGTGTGGAATTTCACACAGAGGGAGGTGGGAGTGTGGAATTTCACACAGAGGGAGGTGGGAGTGTGGAATTTCTCTCAGATGGTGGAGCGAGAGTGGAATTTCTTCTCTCAGAGGGAAACGGGGATGTGGAATTTCACTCAGAGTGTGATGGGAAAGTGGAATTTAACTAAAGAGCGTGTTGGGAGTGTGGAATGTCTTCACAGAGGGAGGTGGGTGTGTGCAATTTCATTCATAGTGTAGCGGGGATGTGGAATTTCACTCAGAGTGTAGTGGGAATGTGAAATGTCACTCAGAGGGTCGTGGGAGTGTAGAATTTCACTCAGAGGGTGGTGGAAGTGTGGAATGACTTCACTCAGAGGGTGGTGAGAGTGTGGAGTTTCATTCAGAAATCATTGGGGGAGTGTAATTTCACTCAGAGCGGGGTGGGGTTGAGGAATTTCACTCAGAGGGTGGTGGGGCTGGGCGAGTTCTTCATTCAAAGTCTAGTGGAAGTGTGGTCTTTCACTCAGAGGGAGGTGCAAGTGTGGTATTTCTTCACTCAGAGGGTGGTGGGGGTGTGGAATATCACTCAGTGTGTTGTTGAAATGTGGAATTTAATTCAGAGTGTGGTGGAAGTATAGAATTTCATTCAGATTGTGGTATGGGTGTGGAATTTCACTCAAGAAGGTCATGGGTTGTGGAATTTCACAGACGATGGTGGGAGTGTGCAATTTCTTTACAGATGGTGGTAGGGCTGTGGAATTTCACTCAAAGTCTAGTGGGAGGGTGTAATTTCACTCAGAGGGTTGTGTGAGTGTGGAATTTCTTGACAGTGGCTGGTGGGGCTGTAGAATTTCACTCAAAAGGTCTTTTGAGTGTTGAATGCCACTCGGAAAGGTGCTGGGAGTGTGGAATTTCACTCAGAGTGTGTTGGGGTTGTGGAATTTCACTCAGTGGGTTGTGTCAGTGTGGTATCTAACTCAGAGGGTGGAGGGGTGTGGAGTTTCACTCAGAAGGTCCTGGGCTGTGGAATTTCTTCAATCAGAGTTTGGTGGGAGTGTGGAATATATTCACTCAGAGGCTGTTGGGGTGTGAAATTTAACTCAGGAATGTTGTGGGAGTGTGGAATTTCACTCAGAGGGTGGTTGGCATCTAGAATTTCACTTCGAGGGTTTTGGGGATGTGTACTTTCATTAACAGCGTTCTTGCGAGTTCTTCACTCAAAAGGTGGTGGAAGTTAAGAATTTCACTCAGAGGGTGTTGCGAATGGGGAAATTCTTCACTCAGAGAGTGGCGGGGTGAGGAACTTTACTCAGATTGTGGTAAGAGAGTGAAAATTCACTCAGAGTGTGGTGGGATTGTGGACTTTAACTCAGAGCGAGTTGGGAGAGTGGAATTTAACTCTGAGTGATGTGCGAGTATGGAATTTCTTCACTTAGTGTGTGGTGGCGGAGTGGAATTTCACACAGAGTGTGATGGGAATTTGTAATTTCATGCAAGAGTGTGTTGGGAGTGTGGAATGCCTTCACACAGGCTGGTGGGAGTGTAATATTTCACTCAGAGTGTGGTGGGGATGTGGAATTTCACTCAGAGTGTGCTTGTGGAGTGGAATGTTTCCCAGAGTGTGGTGAGAGTGTGGAATTTCAATCAGATAGTGGTGGATGTGAAATCTACTCACTCAAAGTGTTTTTGGAATTGTACTTTTACTCAAAGTGTGGTGGGGGTGTTAAATTTCACTCAGAGGGTCGTGGGAGTGTAGAATTTCACTCAGAGGGTGGTGGAAGTGTGGAATGACTTCACTCAGAGGGTGGGGAGATTGTGGAGTTTCATTCAGAAAGCATTGGGGGAGTGTAATTTCACTCAGAGCGGGGTGGGGTTGAGGAATTTCACTCAGAGGGTGGTGGGGCTGGGCGAGTTCTTCATTCAAAGTCTAGTGGAAGTGTGGTCTTTCACTCAGAGGGAGGTGCAAGTGTGGTATTTCTTCACTCAGAGGGTGGTGGGGGTGTGGAATATCACTCAGTGTGTTGTTGAAATGTGGAATTTAATTCAGAGTGTGGTGGAAGTATAGAATTTCATTCAGATCGTGGTATGGATGTGGAATTTCACTCAAGAAGGTCATGGGTTGTGGAATTTCACAGACGATGGTGGGAGTGTGCAATTTCTTCACAGATGGTGGTAGGGCTGTAGAATTTCACTCAAAGTCTAGTGGGAGGGTGTAATTTCACTCAGAGGGTTGTGTGAGTGTGGAATTTCTTGACAGTGGCTGGTGGGGCTGTAGAATTTCACTCAAAAGGTCGTTTGAGTGTTGAATGCCACTCGGAAAGGTGCTGGGAGTGTTGAATTTCACTCAGAGGGTGTTGGGGTTGTGGAATTTCACTCAGTGGGTTGTGTCAGTGTGGTATTTAACTCAGAGGGTGGAGGGGGTGTGGAGTTTCACTCAGAAGGTCGTGGGCTGTGGAATTTCTTCAATCAGAGTTTGGTGGGAGTGTGGAATTTCCTCACTCAAAGTGTGTTGGGAGTTGTACTTTTACTCAAAGTGTGGTGGGGGTGTTAAATTTCACTCAGAGTGTAGTGGGAGTGAGAAATTTCACACAGAGGGTGTTATGTTTGTGGAATGTCTTCACGCAGAGGGTGGAGGTAGTGTGGAAATTTACTCAGAGTGTGGTGGGATTGTGGACTTTCCCTCAGAGGGAGGTGGGAGTGTCGAACTTAACTCAGAGGGTGGGGTGAGTGTGGAATTTCTTCACTCAGTGTGTGGTGGTGTTGTGGAATTTCTCTGAGGTAGGTGGGACTATAGAAGTTCACTCAGTGGGTTGTGTGAGTGTGGAATTTCTTCACTTCGAGTGTGTTGGGGTGTGGAATTTCACTCAGAGTGTGATGGGAATGTTTAATTTCACTCATGAATGTGTTGGGAGTGTGGAATGTCTTCACGAATGCTGTTGGGAGTGTGAAATTTCACTCAGAGTGTGGTGGGAGTGTGTAATTTCACACAGAGGGAGGTGGGAGTGTGGAATTGCACACAGAGGGAGGTGGGAGTGTGGAATTTCACACAGAGGGAGGTGGGAGTGTGGAATTTCACTCAGATGGTCGTGGTGTGTGGAATTTCTTCAATCAGAGTTTGGTGGGAATGTGGGATATATTCACTCAGAGGGTGTTGGGGGTGTGGAATTTCATTCAGGAATGTTGTGGGAATGTGGAATTTCACTCAGAGTGTGGTGGGAATCTGGAATTTCACTCAGAGTGTTTTGGGGATGTGTAATTTCATAAACAGGGTTGGGGGTTTGCGAGTTCTTCACTTAAAGGGTGGTGGAAGTTATGAATTTCACTCAAAGGGTGGTGCGAGTGGGGACATTCTTCACTCAGAGAGTGGCGGGGGTGAGGAACTTTACTCAGAGTGTGGTGGGGTTGCAGTATTTCACTCAGAGGGTGGTGGGAGTGACAATTTCACTCAGAGGGTGTTATGTTATTGTTATGCCTTCACACAGCGGGTGGCAGGGAAGTGGAAATTCGCTCAGAGTGTGGTGGAATTGTGGACTTTCACTCAGAGGGAGGTGGGTGTGTGGAATTTAACTCAATGGGTGGGGCGAGTGTGGAATCTCTTCACTTAGAGTGTGAGGGGAATGTGTAATTTCACTCATTAGTGTGTTGGGAGTGTGGAATGTCTTCACGCATGCTGTTGGGAGTGTGGAATTTCACTCAGAGGAAGGTGCCAGTGTGGAATTTCTTCACAGAGGATGGTGGGAGTGTGGAATTTCACTCAGAGTGTGGTACCAGTGTGGTATATCTTCACTCAGAGCATGGTGGGGGTGTGGAAATTAACTCAGAGGGTGCTGGGAATGTGGAATTTCACACAAAGGAAGGTGGGAGTGTAGAATTACACTCAGATGGTGGTGCGAGTGTGGAATTTCTTCTCTTAGAGGGTAACGGGGATATGGAATTTCAATCAGAGAATGGTGGGGTGTGGAAATTAAATCAGATTGTGGTGGGCGTGTGGAATTTCACCCAGAGGGATGTGGTAGAATGGAATTTCACACAGAGGGAGGTGGGGATGAGGAATTTCACTCAGAGCGTGGTGGGAATGTGGAGTTTCACTCAGAGGGTGTTGGGAGTGTGGACCTCCTTTACTGAGATGGTGGTAGGGGTGTGGAATTTCATTCAAGAAGGTGTTGGGGGTTTGGAATTAACTCAGACGGTGGTGGGAATGTGGAATTCCTTTACTCAGAGGGTGGTCGGAGTGTGGAATTTCATCACTCAGCGAGTGGTGGGAGTGTGGAATTTCACTCAGAGATTGCTGGGAGTGTGGAATTTCACTCAGAGGGTGGTGGGCATGTGGAATTTCACTCAGAGGGAGGTGGGAGTGTGGAATTTAACTCAGGGTGTTGCGAGCATGGAATTTCTTCACTCAGTGTGTGGTGGGGTTATGAAATTTAACACAGAGGTAGGTGGGAGTGTGGAATTTCACAGATTGGGTTGTGCAAGTGTGTAATTTCTTCACTTATAGTGTGGTGGGAGTGTGCAATTTCACTCAGAGTCTGATGGGAATGTATAATTTCACTTTAGACTGTTTTGGGAGTGTGCAATGTCTTCACACAGGCTGGTGGGAGTGTGAAATTTCACAGAGTGTGGCATGGATGTGGAATTTCACGCAGAGGGAGGTGGGGATGAGGAATTTCACTCAGATGGTGGTGGAAATCTGGAATATCACTTAGAGGGTTTTGGGGATGTGTACTTTCATTAACAGTGTTCTTGCGAGTTCTTCTCTCAAAGGCTGGTGGAAGTTAAGAATTTCACTCAGAGGGTGGTGCGAGTGGGGAACTTTTATACTCAGAGAGTGGCGGGGTGAGGAACTTTACTCAGAGTGTGGTGGGGTTGTGGAATTTCACTCAGAGGCAGATGGGAGTGAGGAATTTCACTCAGAGGGTGGTGGGTGTGTGAAATTTCACTCAGAGCATGGTGGGAGTGTGGAATTTCACTCAGAGGATGGTGCCAGTGTGGAATTTCTTCACAGAGGGTGGTGGGAATGTGGAATTGCACTCAGAGTGTGGTGCCATTGTGGTATATTTTCACACGGAGCATGGTGGGCATGTGGAAAATAACTCAGTGGGTGGTGGGAATGTGGAATTTCACACAGAGGGAGGTGGGAGTGTGGAATTTCACACAGAGGTAGGTGGGAGTGTGGAATTTCACTCAGATGATCGTGTGAGTGTGGAAGTACTTTTCAGAGGGTAGCAGAGATGTGGAATTTCACTCAGAGCATGGTGGGGGTGTGGAAATTAACTCAGAGTGTGCTGGGAGTGTGGAATTTCACACAGAGGGAGGTGGGAGTGTGGAATTTCACACAGAGGGAGGTGGGAGTGTAGAATTTCTCTCAGATGGTGGTGCGAGTGTGGAATTTCTTCACTCAGAGGGTTACGGGGATGTGGAATTTCACTCAGAGTGTGATGGGAAAGTGAAATTTAACTCAAGAGCGTGTTGGGAGTGTGGAATATCTTCACAGAGGGAGGTGGGTGTGTGCAATTAATTTCACTCAGAGTGTACCGGGGATGTAGAATATCTCTCAGAGTGTAGTGGGAATGTGAAATGTCACTCAGAGGTTCGTGGGAGTGTAGATTTCACTCAGAGGGTGGTGGAAGTGTGGAATGACTTCACTCAGAGGGTGGTGGGAATATGTAATTTAATTTAGAGTGTAGTGGGATTGTGAATTTTCATTCAGAGTGTGGTGGGAGTGTGGAATTTCACTCAAGAGTGTGTTGGGATTGTTGAATGTCTTCACTCAGAGGGTGGTGAGAGTGTGGAGTTTCATTCAGAAAGCATTGGGGGAGTGTAATTTCACTCAGAGGGTGGTGGGGCTGGGCGAGTTCTTCACTCAAAGTCTAGTGGAAGTGTGGTCTTTCACTCAGAGGGAGGTGCGAGTGTGGTATTTCTTCACTCAGAGGGTGGTGGGGGTGTGGAATATCACTCAGTGTGTTGTTGAAATGTGGAATTTAATTCAGAGTGTTGTGGAAGTATAGAATTTCATTCAGATCGTGGTATGGGTGTGGAATTTCACTCAAGAAGGTCATGGTTTGTGGAATTTCACAGACGATGGTGGGAGTGTACAATTTCTTCACAGATGGTGGTAGGGCTGTGGAATTTCACTCAAAGTCTAGTGGGAAGGTGTAATTTCACTCAGAGGGTTGTGTGAGTGTGGAATTTCTTGTCAGTGGCTGGTGGGGCTGTAGAATTTCACTCAAAAGGTCGTTTGAGTTTTGAGTGCCACTCGGAAAGGTGCTCGGAGTGTTGAATTTCACTCAGAGGGTTGTGTCAGTGTGGTATTTAACTCAGAGGGTGCAGGGGGTGTGGAGTTTCACTCAGAAGGTCGTGGGCTGTGGAATTTTTTCAATCAGAGTTTGGTGGGAGTGTGGAATATATTCACTCAGAGGGTGTTGGGGGTGTGAAATGTCACTCAGGAATGTTGTGGGAGTGTGGAATTTCACTCAGAGGGTGGTGGGAATCTGGAATTTCACTTAGAGGGTTTTGGGGATGTGTACTTTCATTAACAGGGTTCTTGCGAGTTCTTCACTCAAAGGGTGGTGGAAGTTAAGAATTTCAGTCAGAGGGTGGTGAGAGTGGGGATATTTTTCACAGAGCGTGGCGGGGGTGAGGAACTTTACTCAGAGTGTGGTGGGGTTGCGGAATTTCACTCAGAGGCTGATGGGAGTGAGGAATTTCACTCAGAGGGTGGTGAGTGTGTGAAATTGCACTCAGAGCGTGGTGGGAGTGTGGAATTTCACTCAGAGGATGGTGCCAGAGTGGAATTTCTTCACAGAGGGTGGTGGGAGTGTGGAATTGCACTCAGAGTGTGGTGCCATTGTGGTATATCTTCACTCGGAGCATGGTGGGCATGTGGAAAATAACTCAGTGGGTGGTGGGAGTGTGGAATTTCACACGGAGGGAGGTGGGAGTGTGGAATTTCACACAGAGGTAGGTTGGAGTGTGGAATTTCACTCAGATGGTCGTGTGAGTGTGGAATTACTTCTCTCAGAGGGTAGCAGAGATGTGGAATTTCACTCAGAGCATGGTGGGGGTGTAGAAATTAACTCAGAGTGTGCTGGGAGTGTGGAATTTCACACAGAGGGAGGTGGGAGTGTGGAATTTCACACAGAGGGAGGTGGGAGTGTGGAATTTCTCTCAGATGGTGGAGCGAGAGTGGAATTTCTTCTCTCAGAGGGAAACGGGGATGTGGAATTTCACTCAGAGTGTGATGGGAAAGTGGAATTTAACTAAAGAGCGTGTTGGGAGTGTGGAATGTCTTCACAGAGGGAGGTGGGTGTGTGCAATTTCATTCATAGTGTAGCGGGGATGTGGAATTTCACTCAGAGTGTAGTGGGAATGTGAAATGTCACTCAGAGGGTCGTGGGAGTGTAGAATTTCACTCAGAGGGTGGTGGAAGTGTGGAATGACTTCACTCAGAGGGTGGTGAGAGTGTGGAGTTTCATTCAGAAATCATTGGGGGAGTGTAATTTCACTCAGAGCGGGGTGGGGTTGAGGAATTTCACTCAGAGGGTGGTGGGGCTGGGCGAGTTCTTCATTCAAAGTCTAGTGGAAGTGTGGTCTTTCACTCAGAGGGAGGTGCAAGTGTGGTATTTCTTCACTCAGAGGGTGGTGGGGGTGTGGAATATCACTCAGTGTGTTGTTGAAATGTGGAATTTAATTCAGAGTGTGGTGGAAGTATAGAATTTCATTCAGATTGTGGTATGGGTGTGGAATTTCACTCAAGAAGGTCATGGGTTGTGGAATTTCACAGACGATGGTGGGAGTGTGCAATTTCTTTACAGATGGTGGTAGGGCTGTGGAATTTCACTCAAAGTCTAGTGGGAGGGTGTAATTTCACTCAGAGGGTTGTGTGAGTGTGGAATTTCTTGACAGTGGCTGGTGGGGCTGTAGAATTTCACTCAAAAGGTCTTTTGAGTGTTGAATGCCACTCGGAAAGGTGCTGGGAGTGTGGAATTTCACTCAGAGTGTGTTGGGGTTGTGGAATTTCACTCAGTGGGTTGTGTCAGTGTGGTATCTAACTCAGAGGGTGGAGGGGTGTGGAGTTTCACTCAGAAGGTCCTGGGCTGTGGAATTTCTTCAATCAGAGTTTGGTGGGAGTGTGGAATATATTCACTCAGAGGCTGTTGGGGTGTGAAATTTCACTCAGGAATGTTGTGGGAGTGTGGAATTTCACTCAGAGGGTGGTTGGCATCTAGAATTTCACTTCGAGGGTTTTGGGGATGTGTACTTTCATTAACAGCGTTCTTGCGAGTTCTTCACTCAAAAGGTGGTGGAAGTTAAGAATTTCACTCAGAGGGTGTTGCGAATGGGGAAATTCTTCACTCAGAGAGTGGCGGGGTGAGGAACTTTACTCAGATTGTGGTAAGAGAGTGAAAATTCACTCAGAGTGTGGTGGGATTGTGGACTTTAACTCAGAGCGAGTTGGGAGAGTGGAATTTAACTCTGAGTGATGTGCGAGTATGGAATTTCTTCACTTAGTGTGTGGTGGCGGAGTGGAATTTCACACAGAGTGTGATGGGAATTTGTAATTTCATGCAAGAGTGTGTTGGGAGTGTGGAATGCCTTCACACAGGCTGGTGGGAGTGTAATATTTCACTCAGAGTGTGGTGGGGATGTGGAATTTCACTCAGAGTGTGCTTGTGGAGTGGAATGTTTCCCAGAGTGTGGTGAGAGTGTGGAATTTCAATCAGATAGTGGTGGATGTGAAATCTACTCACTCAAAGTTTTTTTGGAATTGTACTTTTACTCAAAGTGTGGTGGGGGTGTTAAATTTCACTCAGAGGGTGGTGGAAGTGTGGAATGACTTCACTCAGAGGGTGGGGAGATTGTGGAGATTCATTCAGAAAGCATTGGGGGAGTGTAATTTCACTCAGAGCGGGGTGGGGTTGAGGAATTTCACTCAGAGGGTGGTGGGGCTGGGCGAGTTCTTCATTCAAAGTCTAGTGGAAGCGTAGTCTTTCACTCAGAGGGAGGTGCAAGTGTGGTATTTCTTCACTCAGAGGGTGGTGGGGGTGTGGAATATCACTCAGGGTGTTGTTGAAATGTGGAATTTAATTCAGAGTGTGGTGGAAGTATAGAATTTCATTCAGATCGTGGTATGGATGTGGAATTTCACTCAAGAAGGTCATGGGTTGTGGAATTTCACAGACGATGGTGGGAGTGTGCAATTTCTTCACAGATGGTGGTAGGGCTGTGGAATTTCACTCAAAGTCTAGTGGGAGGGTGTAATTTCACTCAGAGGGTTGTGTGAGTGGAATTTCTTGACAGTGGCTGGTGGGGCTGTAGAATTTCACTCAAAAGGTCTTTTGAGTATTGAATGCCACTTGGAAAGGTGCTGGGAGTGTGGAATTTCACTCAGAGGGTGTTGGGGTTGTGGAATTTCACTCAGTGGGTTGTGTCAGTGTGGTATTTAACTCAAAGGGTGGAGGGGTGTGGAGTTTCACTCAGAAGGTCCTGGGCTGTAGAATTTCTTCAATCAGAGTTTGGTGGGAGTGTGGAATATATTCACTCAGAGTGTGTTGGGGAGTGAAATTTCACTCACGAATGTTGTGGGAGTGTGGAATTTCACTCAGAGGGAGGTGGGAGTGTGGAATTTAACTCAGGGTGTTGCGAGCGTGGAATTTCTTCACTCACTGTGTGGTGGGGTTATGGTATTTAACACAGAGGTAGTTGGGAGTGTGGAATTTCACTCAGTGGATTGTGCGAGTGTGTAATTTCTTCACTTATAGTGTGGTGGGGATGTGCAATTTCACTCAGAGTCTGATGGGAATGTATAATTTCACTCTGGACTGTTTTGGGAGTGTGAAATTTCACAGAGTGTGGCGTGGATGTGGAATTTCACTCAGAGTGTAGTGGAAGTTTGAAATGTCACTGAGAGGGTGGTGGGAGTGAAGAATTTCACTCAGAGGGTGTTATGTTTTTGGTATGTCTTCACGCAGAAGGTGGCAGGAGAGTGGAAATTCCCTCAGAGTGTGGTGGGATTGTGGACTTTCACTCAGAGGGAGGTGGGAGTGTGGAATTTAACTCCAGAGTGTGTTGGGAGTGTGGAATGTCTTCACACATGGTGGAGGGAATGTGCAATTTCACTCAGAGGGTAGCGGGAGTGTGAAATGTCACTCAGAGTGTGGTGGGAGTGTGGAATTTCACTCAGATGTTGGTGGGGATGTGGATTGGCACTTAGAGGGTAGTGGGTGTGGAATTTCACTCAGAGTGTGGTGCAAGTGTGGAATTTCTTCACTCAGAGTGTGGTGGGGTTGTGGGATTTCATTCAGACTGTGTTTGGAGTGAGGAATTTCATGCAGAGGGTGATGCAAGTGTGGAAATATTTCACTCAGAATCTGATGGGGTTTGGAAATTCACTCAAAAGGTGTTGTGAGTATTGAATGCCACTCTGAAAGGGGGTTGGAATGTGGAATTTCACTCAGATGTTGGTGGGGGTGTGGATTGTCACTCAGAGGGTGGTGGGGGTGTGGAATTTCACTCAGAGTGTTGTGGGAGTGAGGAATGTAACTCAGAGGAAGGAGGGGAGTGGAGTTTTACTCAAAGGATCATGGGGGTGTGGATTGCCTCTCAGAGGGTGGTGGGGTTGTGATAATTCACTCAGACGGTGGTGGGAGTGTGGAACTACTTTACTGAGATGGTGTTGTGGGTGTTGAATTTCATTCAAGAGGGTGGTGGGGGTTTGGAATTAACTCAGACAGTGGTGGGAATGTGGAATTCCTTTACTCAGAGGGTGGTCAGAGTGTGGAATTTCATCACTCAGAGAGTGGTGCCAGTGTGGAATATCTTCACTCAGAGCATGGTCGGTGTGTGAAAATTAATTCAGAGTGTGGGGTGAGTGTGGAATTTCACTCAGAGGGTGTTGAGAGTGTGGAGTTTCACTCAGATGTTGGTGGGGGTGTGGATTGTCACTCAGAGGGTGGTGGGGGTGTGGAATTTCACTCAGAGTGTTGTGGGAGTGTGGAATGTAACTCAGAGGGTGGAGGGGAGTGGAGTTTTACTAAAAGGATCATGGGGGTGTGGATTGCCTCTCAGAGGGTGGTGGGGTTGTGGTAATTCACTCAGACGGTGGTGGGAGTGTGGAACTCCTTTACTGAGATGGTGGTGTGAGTGTGGAATTTCACTCAGAGGGTGTTGAGAGTGTGGAATTTCTCTCAGATGTTGGTGGGGGTGTGGATTGTCACTCAGAGGGTGGTGGGGGTGTGGAATTTCACTCAGAGTGAGGTGCAAGTGTGGAATGTCTTCACTCAGAGAGTAGTAGGGTTGTGGGATTTCACACAGAGGGAGGTTAGAGTGTGAAATTTCACTCAGAGTATGGTGCGAGTGTGGAATTTCACTCAAGAGTGTGTTGGGAGTGTGCAATTTCTTCACACATGGTGGAGGGAGTGTGAAATTTCACTCAGAGTGTGGTGGGAGTGTGGAATTTCACTCAGAGTCTGGTGGGAGTGTGTAATTTCACACAGAGTGTGGTGCCAGTGTGGAATATCTTCACTCAGAGCATGGTCGGTGTGTGAAAATTAATTCAGAGTGTGGTGTGAGTGTGGAATTTCACTCAGAGGGTGTTGAGAGTGTGGAGTTTCACTCAAATGTTGGTGGGGGTGTGGATTGTCACTCAGAGGGTGGTGGGGGTGTGAAATTTCACTCAGAGTGTTGTGGGAGTGTGGAATGTAACTCAGAGGGTGGAGGGGAGTGGAGTTTTACTAAAAGGATCATGGGGGTGTGGATTGCCTCTCAGAGGGTGGTGGGGTTGTGGTAATTCACTCAGACGGTGGTGGGAGTGTGGAACTCCTTTACTGAGATGGTGGTGTGAGTGTGGAATTTCACTCAGAGGGTGTTGAGAGTGTGGAATTTCTCTCAGATGTTGGTGGGGGTGTGGATTGTCACTCAGAGGGTGGTGGGGGTGTGGAATTTCACTCAGAGTGAGGTGCAAGTGTGGAATGTCTTCACTCAGAGAGTAGTAGGGTTGTGGAATTTCACACAGAGGGAGGTTAGAGTGTGAAATTTCACTCAGAGTATGGTGCGAGTGTGGAATTTCACTCAAGAGTGTGTTGGGAGTGTGCAACTTCTTCACACATGGTGGAGGGAGTGTGAAATTTCACTCAGAGTGTGGTGGGAGTGTGGAATTTCACTCAGAGTCTGGTGGGAGTGTGTAATTTCACACAGAGTGTGGTGCCAGTGTGGAATATCTTCACTCAGAGCATGGTCGGTGTGTGAAAATTAATTCAGAGTGTGGTGTGAGTGTGGAATTTCACTCAGAGGGTGTTGAGAGTGTGGAGTTTCACTCAGATGCTGGTGGGGGTGTGGAATTTCACTCAGAGGGTGTTGAGAGTGTGGAATTTCTCTCAGATGTTGGTGGGGGTGTGGATTGTCACTCAGAGGGTGGTGGGGGTGTGGAATTTCACTCAGAGTGAGGTGCAAGTGTGGAATGTCTTCACTCAGAGAGTAGTAGGGTTGTGGGATTTCACACAGAGGGAGGTTAGAGTGTGAAATTTCACTCAGAGTATGGTGCGAATGTGGAATTTCACTCAAGAGTGTGTTGGGAGCGTGCAATTTCTTCACACATGGTGGAGGGAGTGTGAAATTTCACTCAGAGTGTGGTGGGAGTGTGGAATTTCACTCAGAGTCTGATGGGAGTGTGTAATTTCACACAGAGTGTGGTGCCAGTGTGGAATATCTTCACTCAGAGCATGGTCGGTGTGTGAAAATTAAATCAGAGTGTGGTGTGAGTGTGGAATTTCACTCAGAGGGTGTTGAGAGTGTGGAGTTTCACTCAGATGTTGGTGGGGGTGTGGAATTTCAATCAGAGTGTGGTGCAAGTGTGGAATTTCTTCACTCAGAGTGTGGTGGGGTGTGGGATTTCACTCAGACTGTGTTTGGAGTGAGGAATTTCATCCAGAGGGTGATGCAAGCATGGAAATATTTCACTCAGAAGCTGTTGGGCCTGTGGAAATTCACTCAAAAGATGTTGTGAGTGTTGAATACCACTCGGAAAGGTGGTTGGAGTGTGGAATTTTTCTAAGATGTTGGTGGGGGTGTGGATTGTCACTCAGATGGTGGTGCGAGTGTGGAATTTCTTCACTCAGAGCATAACGGGGATGTGGAATTTCACTCAGAGCATGGTGGGGGTGTGGAAATTAACTCAGAGTGTGCTGGGAGTGTGGAATTTCACACAGAGGGAGGTGGGAGTGTGGAATTTCTCTCAGATGGTGGTGCGAGTGTGGAATTTCTTCATTCAGAGGGTAACGGGGATGTGGAATTTCACTCAGAGTGTGATGGGAAAGTGGAATTTAACTCAAGAGCGTGTTGGGAGTGTGGAATGTCTTCACAGAGGGAGGTGGGTGTGTGCAATTTCACTCAGAGTGTAGCGGGGATGTGGAATTTCACTCAGAGTGTAGTGGGAATGTGAAATGTCACTCAGAGGGTCGTGGGAGTGTAGACTTTCACTCAGAGGGTGGTGGAAGTGTGGAATGACTTCACTCAGAGGGTGGTGGGAATATGTAATTTAATTTAGAGTGTAGTGGGGTTGTGAATTTTCATTCAGAGTTTGGTGGGAGTGTGGAATTTCACTCAAGAGTGTGTTGGGATTGTGGAATGTCTTCACTCAGAGGGTGGTGAGAATGTGGAGTTTCATTCAGAAAGCATTGGGGGAGTGTAATTTCACTCAGAGCGTGGTGGGGTTGAGGAATTTCACTCAGAGGGTGGTGGGGCTGGGCGAGTTCTTCACTCAAAGTCTAATGAAAGTGTGGTCTTTCACTCAGAGGGAGGTGCGAGTGTGGTATTTCTTCACTCAGAGGGTGGAGGGAGTGAAGAATTTCATGCAGAGGGAGCTACGAGTGTGGAATTTTACAGAGAATTGTGGAAGTGCGGAATTTCATTCCTAGGGTGGTGGGAGTGTGGAACTCCTTTACTGAGATGGTGGTGGGGGTGTGGAATTTCATTCAAGAGGGTGGTGAGGGTTTGGAATTAACTCAGACGGTGGTGGAAGTGTGGAATTCCTTCAGTCAGAGGGTGGTCAGAATGTGGAATTAGAGTTTGGTGGGAGTTTGGAATTTCACTCAGAGTGTGGTGGGAATTTGAACTTTCACTCAGAGGGAGGTGAGAGTGTGAAGTTTTACTCAGAGAGTTGTGCGAGTGTGGAATTTTTTCACTCAGAGGGTGGTGTTGGTGTGCCAGTTCTTCACTCAAAGTGTGTTGGGAGTGTGGAATTATTCTCAAAGTGTGATAGTGGTGTGGAATTTCACTCAGACTGTGTTTGGAGTGAGGAATTTCATGCAGAGGGTGGTGCAAGTGTGGAATTCTTTCACTCAGGAGCTGGTGGGCCTGTGGAAATTCACTCAAAAGGTGTTGTGAGTGTTGAATGCCACTCTGAAAGGGGGTTGGAATGTGGAATTTCACTCATATGTTGGTGTGGGTGTGGATTGTCACTCAGTGGGTGGTGGGGGTGTGGAATTTCACTCAGAGAGTTGTGGGAGTGTGGAATGTAAATCAGAGGGTGGAGGGTAGTGCGGTTTCAATCAGAGGGTCGTGGGAGTGTGGATTGTCTCTCAGAGGGTGGTGGGGTTGTGGTAATTCAGTGAGAGCATGGTGTGACTGTGGAATTTCATTCAAGAGGGTGGTGGGGGTTTGGAATTAACTCAGATGGTGGTGGGAATGTGGAATTCCTTCAGTCAGAGGGTGGTCGGAGAGTGGAATTAGAGAGTGGTGGGAGTGTGGAATTTCACTTTGAGGGTGGTGGGATTTTGGAATTTCACTCAGAGTGTGGTGGGATTTTGAACTTTCACTCAGAGGGAGGTGAGATTGTGGAATTTCACTCAACAATGTGTTGGGAATGTGGAATGTCTTCACACATGGTGGAGCGAGTGTGTAATTTCACTCACAGGGTAGTGGGAGTTTGAAATGTCACTCAGAGTGTGGTGGGAGTGTGGAATTTCACTCAGTGTCGTTCCAGTGTGGAATATCTTCATTCAGAGCATGGCGGGGGTGTGGAATTAACTCAGAGGGTTATGGGAATTTGGAATTTCACTCAGAGGATGTTTGGTTTGTGGAATGTCTTCACCCAGAGGGTTGTGGGAGTGTGGAAATTCACTCAGAGTGTGGTGGGATTGAGAACTTTCACTTAGAGAGTTGTGCGAGTGTTGAATTTTTTCACAAAGTGGGTGGTGGGGTGTGGAATTTCACACAGAGGGTGTTGAGAGTGTGCAATTTCACTCAGATGTTGGTGGGGGTGTGGATTGTCACTCAGAGAGTCGTGGGGGTGTGGAATTTCACTCAGAGTGAGGTGCAAGTGTGGAATGTCTTCACCCAGAGTGTGGTAGGGTTGTGGGATTTCACTCAGACTGTGTTTGGAGTGTGGAATTTCATGCAGAGGTTGATGCAAGTGTGGAATTATTTCACTCAGAAGATAGTGGGCCTGTGGAATTTTACTCAAAAGATGACGTGAGTGTTGAATGCCACTCGGAAAGGTGGTTGGAGTGTGGAATTTCACTCAGATGTTGCAGGGGGTGTGGATTGTCACTCAGTGGGTGGTGGGGGTGTGGAATTTGACAGAGGTTTGTGGGAGTGTGGAATGTAAATCAGAGTGTGGAGGGGATTGTGGAACTCCTTTACTGAGATTGTGGTGGGGGTGTGGAATTTCATTCAAGAGGGTGGTGGGGATATGGAATTAACTCAGACGGTGGTGGGAGTGTGGAATTACTTCAGTCAGAGGGTGGTCAGAGTGTGGAATTACATCACTCAGAGTGTGGTGGGAGTGTGGAATTTCACTCAGAGGGAGGTGGGAGTTTGGAATTTCACTCAGAGTGTGGTGGGATTTTGAACTTTCACTCAGAGGGTGGAGAGAGTGTGGAGTTTTACTCAGAGAGTTGTGCGAGTGTGGAATTTTTTCACTCAGAGGGTGGTGGGGTGTGGAATTTCATTGAGAGTGAGATGCAAGTGTGGAATTTCTTCACTCAGAGTGTAGTGGGGTTGTGGGAATTCACACAGAGGGAGGTTAGAGAGTGGAATTTCACTCAGAGTATGGTGCGAGTGTGGAATTTCACTCAAGAATGTGTTGGGAATGTGGAATGTCTTCACACATGGTGGAGCGAGTGTGTAATTTCACTCACAGGGTAGTGGGAGTATGAAATGTCTCTCAGAGTGTGGTGGGAGTGTGGAATTTCACTCAGAGTGTGGTGCCAGTGTGGAATATCTTCACTAAGAGCATGGTCGGGGTGTGAAAATTAACTCAGATTGTGATGTGAGTGTGGAATTTTACTCAGAGTGTGTTGAGAGTGTGGAATTACACTTAGAAGGTGTTGAGAGTGAGGAATGTCTTTACTCAGAGTGTGGTGGTAGTATGGATTTCACTCAGAGTGTGGTGGGAGTGTGGAATTTCACTCAGAGTGTCGTGCCAGTGTGGAATATCATCACTCAGAGCATGGTCGGTGTGTGAAAATTAAATCAGAGTGTGGTGTGAGTGTGGAATTTCACTCAGAGGGTGTTGAGAGTGTGGAATTTCACTCAGATGTTGCAGGGGGTGTGGATTGTCACTCAGTGTGTGGTGGGGGTGTGGAATTTCACTCAGAGGTTTGTGGGAGTGTGGAATGTAAATCAGAGTGTGGAGGGGAGTGGGGTTTCACTCAGAGGGTCGTGGGTTTGTGGATTGTCTCTCAGAGGGTGGTGGGGGTGTTGAATTTCATTCACAGGGTTGTGTTAGTGTGGAATTTCACTCAGAGAGTGGTGGGAGTTTGGAACTCCTTTACTGAGATTGTGGTAGGGGTGTGGAATTTCATTCAAGAGGGTGGTGGGGTTTTGGAATTAACTCAGACGGTGGTGGGAGTGTGGAATTACTTCAGTCAGAGGGTGGTCAGAGTGTGGAATTACATCACTCAGAGAGTGGTGGGAGTGTGGAATTTCACTCAGAGGGTGGTGGGAGTTTGGAATTTCACTCAGAGTGTGGTGGGATTTTGAACTTTCACTCAGAGGGAGGTGAGAGTTTGGAGTTTTACTCAAAGAGTTGTGCGAGTGTGGAATTTTTTCACTCAGAGGGTGGTGGAGTGTGGAATTTCATTGAGAGTGAGGTGCAAGTGTGGAATTTCTTCACTCAGAGTGTAGTGGGGTTGTTGGAATTCACACAGAGGGAGGTTAGAGAGTGGAATTTCACTCAGAGTATGGTGTGAATGTGGAATTTCACTGAAAGGATGGTGCCAGTGTCGAATTTCTTCACTCAGAGGGTAGTGGGAGTGTGGAATTTCACTCAGAGGGTGGTGCCAGTGTGAAATATCTTCACTCAGATCATGGTCGGTGTGTGAAAATTAAATCAGAGTGTGGTGTGTGTGTGGAATTTCACTCAGAGGGTGTTGAGAGTGTGGAATTTCACTCAGATGTTGGTGGGGGTGTGGATTGTCACTCAGAGGGTCGTGGGGGTGTGGAATTTCATTCAGTGGGTGGTGCCAGTGTGGAATATCTTCATTCAGAGCATGGTCGGTGTGTGAAAATTAAATCAGAGTGTGGTGTGAGTGTGGAATTTCACTCAGAGGGTGTAGAGAGTGTGGAATTTCACTCAGATGTTGGTGGGGGTGTGGATTGTCACTCAGAGGGTCGTGGGGGTGTGGAATTTCACTCAGAGTGCGGTGCAAGTGTGGAATGTCTTCACTCAGAGTGTGGTAGGGTTGTGGGATTTCACTCAGACTGTGTTTGGAGTGAGGAATTTCATGCAGAGGGTGATGCAAGTGTGGAATTCTTTCACTCAGAAGATAGTGGGCCTGTGGAATCTTACTCAAAAGATGGTGTGAGTGTTGAATGCCACTCGGAAAGGTGGATGGAGTGTGGAATTTCACTCAGATGTTGCAGGGGGTGTGGATTGTCACTCAGTGGGTGGTGGGGCTGTGGAATTTGACAGAGGTTTGTGGGAGTGTGGAATGTAAATCAGTGTGTGGAGGGGAGTGGGGTTTCACTCAGATGGTCGTTGGTTTGTGGATTGTCTCTCAGAGGGTGGTGGGGGTGTTTAATTTCACTCACAGGGTTGTGTTAGTGTGGAATTTCACTGAGAGTGTGGTGGGAGTGTGGAACTCCTTTACTGAGATTGTGGTGGGGGTGTGGAATTTCATTAAAGAGGGTGGTGGGGGTTTGGAATTAACTCAGACGGTGGTGGGAGTGTGGAATTCCTTCAGTTAGAGGGTGGTCAGAGTCTGGAATTACATCACTCAGAGAGTGGTGGGAGTGTGGAATTTCACTCAGAGGGTGGTTGGAGTTTAGAATTTCACTCAGAGTGTGGTGGGATTTTGAACTTTCACTCAGAGGGTGGTGAGAGTGTGGAGTTTTACTCAGAGAGTTGTGCAAGTGTGGAATTTTTTCACTCAGAGGGTGGTGGGGTGTGGAATTTCATTGAGAGTGATGTTCAAGTGTGGAATTTCTTCACTCAAGAGTGTAGTGGGGTTGTGGGAATTCACACAGAGGGAGGTTAGAGAGTGGAATTTCACTCAGAGTATGATGCGAGTGTGGAATTTCATTCAAGAATGTGTTGGGTATGAGGAATGTCTTCACATATGGTGGAGCGAGTGTGTAATTTCACTCACAGGGTAGTGGGAGTATGAAATGTCTCTCTGAGTGTGGTGGGAGTGTGGAATTTCACTCAGAGTGTGGTGCCAGTGTGGAATATCTTCACTAAGAGCATGGTCGGGGTGTTAAAATTAACTCAGATTGTGATGTGAGTGTGGAATTTTATTCAGTGTGTTGAGAGTGTGGAATTACACTCAGAGTGTGGTGCCAGTGTGGAATATCTTCACTCAGAGCATGGTCGGTGTGTGAAAATTAAATCAGAGTGTGGTTGGAGTGTGAAATTTCACTCAGAGGGTGTTGAGAGTGTGGAATTTCACTCAGATGTTGGTGGGGGTGTGGATTGTCACTCAGAGGGTCGTTGGGGTGTGGAATTTCACTCAGAGTGCGGTGCAAGTGTGGAATGTCTTCACTCAGAGTGTGGTAGGGTTGTGGGATTTCACTCAGACTGTGTTTGGAGTGAGGAATTTCATGCAGAGGGTGATGCAAATGTGGAATTCTTTCACTCAGAAGATAGTGGGCCTGTGGAATCTTACTCAAAAGATGGTGTGAGTGTTGAATGCCACTCGGAAAGTTGGTTGGAGTGTGGAATTTCACTCAGATGTTGCAGGGGGTGTGGATTGTCACTCAGTGGGTGGTGGGGCTGTGGAATTTGACAGAGGTTTGTGGGAGTGTGGAATGTAAATCAGTGTGTGGAGGGGAGTGGGGTTTCACTCAGATGGTCGTTGGTTTGTGGATTTTCTCTCAGAGGGTGGTGGGGGTGTTTAATTTCACTCACAGGGTTGTGTTAGTGTGGAATTTCACTGAGAATGTGGTGGGAGTGTGGAACTCCTTTACTGAGATTGTTGTGGGGGTGTGGAATTTCATTAAATAGGGTGGTGGGGGTTTGGAATTAACTCAGACGGTGGTGGGAGTGTGGAATTCCTTCAGTTAGAGGGTGGTCAGAGTCTGGAATTACATCACTCAGAGAGTGGTGGGAGTGTGGAATTTCACTCAGAGTGTGGTGCCAGTGTGGAATATCTTCACTCAGAGCATGGTCGGGTTGTGAAAATTAACTCAGAGTGTGGTGTGAGTGTGGAATTTTACTCAGAGTGTGTTGAGAGTGTGGAATGTCTTTACTCATAGTGTGGTGGTAGTATGGAATTTCACTCAGAGGGTGGTTGGAGTGTGAAATTTCACTCAGAGGGTGTTGAGAGTGTGGAATTTCACTCAGATGTTGGTGGGGGTGTGGATTGTCACTCAGAGGGTCGTGGGGGTGTGGAATTTCACTCAGAGTGCGGTGCAAGTGTGGAATGTCTTCACTCAGAGTGTGGTAGGGTTGTGGGATTTCACTCAGACTGTGTTTGGAGTGAGGAATTTCATGCAGAGGGTGATGCAAGTGTGGAATTCTTTCACTCAGAAGATAGTGGGCCTGCGGAATCTTACTCAAAAGATGGTGTGAGTGTTGAATGCCACTCGGAAAGGTGGTTGGAGTGTGGAATTTCACTCAGATGTTGCAGGGGGTGTGGATTGTCACTCAGTGGGTGGTGGGGCTGTGGAATTTGACAGAGGTTTGTGGGAGTGTGGAATGTAAATCAGTGTGTGGAGGGGAGTGGGGTTTCACTCAGATGGTCGTTGGTTTGTGGATTGTCTCTCAGAGTGTGGTGGTGGTGTTTAATTTCACTCACAGGGTTGTGTTAGTGTGGAATTTCACTGAGAGTGTGGAACTCTTTTACTGAGATTGTGGTGGGGGTGTGGAATTTCATTCAAGAGGGTGGTTGGGGTATGGAATTAACTCAGACGGTGGTGGGAGTGTGGAATTCCTTCAGTTAGAGGGTGGTCAGAGTCTGGAATTATATCACTCAGAGAGTGGTGGGAGTGTGGAATTTCACTCAGAGGGTGGTGGGAGTTTAGAATTTCACTCAGAGTGTGGTGGGATTTTGAACTTTCACTCAGAGGGAGGTGACAGTGTGGAGTTTTACTCAGAGAGTTGTGCAAGTGTGGAAATTTTTCACTCAGAGGGTGGTGGGGTGTGGAATTTCATTGAGAGTGAGGTGCAAGTGTGGAATTTCTTCACTCAGAGTGTAGTGGGGTTTTGGGAATTCACACAGAGGGAGGTTAGAGAGTGGAATTTCACTCAGAGTATGGTGCGAGTGTGGAATTTCATTCAAGAATGTGTTGGGTATGAGGAATGTCTTCACATATGGTGGAGCGAGTGTGTAATTTCACTCACAGGGTAGTGGGAGTATGAAATGACTCTCAGAGTGCGGTGGGAGTGTGGAATTTCACTCAGAGTGTGGTGCCAGTGTGGAATATCTTCACTCAGAGCATGGTCGGGGTGTGAAAATTAACTCAGAGTGTGGTGTGAGTGTAGAATTTTACTCAGAGTGTGTTGAGAGTGTGGAATTATACTCAGAAGGTGTTGAGAGTCTGGAATGTCTTTACCCAGAGTGTGGTGGTAGTATGGAATTTCACTCAGAGGGTGGTTGGAGTGTGGAATTTCACTCAGAGGGTGGTGGGAGTGTGGAACTCCTTTACGGAGATGGTGGTAGGAGTGTTGAACCTCACTCAAGAGTGTGGTGGGGGTATGGTAATTTACTCAGATCTTGGTCGGAGTGTGGAATTTCACTCAGAGGGTGGTGGGAGTGTGGAACTCCTTTACTGAGATGGTGGTGGGGGTGTGGAATTTCATTCAAGAGAGTGGTGGGGGTTTGGAATTAACTGAGAAGGTGGTGAGAGTGTGCAATTCCTTCAGTCAGAGGGTGGTCAGAATGTGGAATTTCACTCAGAGGGTGGTGGTAGTTTGGAATTTCACTGAGAGTGTGGTGGGATTGTGAACTTTCACTCAGAGAGTTGTGTGAGTGTTGAATTTTTTCACTCAGAGGGTTGTGGGGTGTGGAATTTCACACAAAGCGAGGTTAGAGTGTGGAATTTCACTCAGAGTATGTTGCGAGGGTTGTGGGAGTGTGGATTTTCACTCAGAGGGAGGTGGGAGTGTAGTATTTCACTCAGAGGGTGGTTGGAGTGTGGAATTTCACTCAGAGGGTGGTGGGAGTGTGGAACTCCTTTACGGAGATGGTGGTGGGAGTGTTGAACTTCACTCAAGAGTGTGGTGGGGGTGTGGTAATTTACTCAGATCGTGGTCGGAATGTGGAATTTCACTCAGAGGGTGATGGAAGTGTGGAACTCCTTTACTGAGATGGTGGTGGGGGTGTGGAATTTCATTCAAGAGGGTGGTGGGGGTTTGGAATTAACTCAGACGGTGGTGGGAGTGTGGAATTCCTTCAGTCAGAGGGTGGTCGGAGAGTGGAATTAGAGAGTGGTGGGAGTGTGGAATTTCACTTTGAGGGTGGTGGGAGTTTGGAATTTCACTCAGAGTGTGGTTGGAATTTGAACTTTCACTCAGAGGGAGGTGAGAGTGTGAAGTTTTACTCAGAGAGTTGTGGAAGTATGGAATTTTTCACTCAGAGAGTTGAGGTGGTGTGCGAGTTCTTCAATCAAAGTGTGTTGGGAGTGTGGAATTACTCTCAAAGTGTGATAGTGGTGTGGAATTTCACTCAGACTGTGTTTGGAGTGAGGAATTTCATGCAGAGGGTGGTGCAAGTGTGGAATTCCTTCACTCAGAAGCTGGTGGGCCTGTGGAATTTCACTCAAAAGGTGTTGTGAGTGTTGAATGCTACTCGGAAAGGTGGTTGGAGTGTGGAATTTCACTCAGATGTTGGTGGGGGTGTGGATTGTCACTCAGAGGGTGGTGGGAGTGTGGAATATAACTCAGAGGGTGGAGGGGAATGGAGTTTTATTCAAAGGGTCATTGAGGTGTGAATTGTCTCTCAGAGGGTGGTGGGGTTGTGGTAATTCAGTCAGAGCATGGTGGGAGTGTGTAATTTCATTAAAGAGGGTGGTGGCTGTGAGGAATTTCATGCAGAGTGTGGTACGAGTGTGGAATTTCTTCACTGAGAAGCTGGTGGGCCTGTGGAATTTTACAGAGAATTGTGGAAGTGTGGAATTTCATTCCTAGGGTGGTGGGAGTGTGTAACCCCTTTACTGAGATGGTGGTGGGGGTGTAGAATTTCATTCAAGAGGGTGGTGGGGGTTTGGAATTAACTCAGACGGTGGTGGGAATGTGGAATTCCGTCAGTCAGAGGGTGGTCAGAGTGTGGAATTACATCACTCAGAGTGTGGTGGGAGTGTGGAATTTCATTCAGAGGGTGGTGGGAGTTTGGAATTTCACTCAGAGTGTGGTGGGATTTTGAACTTTCACTCAGAGGGAGGTGAGAGTGTGGAGTTTTACTCAGAGAGTAGTGCGAGTGTGGAATTTTTTGAGTCAGAGGGTGGTGGGGTGTGGAATTTCATTCAGAGTGAGGTGCAAGTGTGGAATTTCACTCAACAATGTGTTGGGAATGTGGAATGTCTTCACACATGGTGGAGCGAGTGTGTAATTTCACTCACAGGGTAGTGGGAGTTTGAAATGTCACTCAGAGTGTGGTGGGAGTGTGGAATTTCACTCAGTGTCGTTCCAGTGTGGAATATCTTCATTCAGAGCATGGCGGGGGTGTGGAATTAACTCCGAGGGTTATGGGAATTTGGAATTTCACTCAGAGGATGTTTGATTTGTGGAATGTCTTCACCCAGAGGGTTGTGGGAGTGTGGAAATTCACTCAGTGTGTGGTGGGATTGAGAACTTTCACTCAGAGAGTTGTGCGAGTGTTGAATTTTTTCAAAAAGTGGGTGGTGGGGTGTGCAATTTCACACAGAGGGTTTTGAGAGTGTGCAATTTCACTCAGATGTTGGTGGGGGTGTGGATTGTCACTCAGAGGGTCGTGGGGGTGTGGAATTTCACTCAGAGTGAGGTGCAAGTGTGGAATGTCTTCACCCAGAGTGTGGTAGGATTGTGGGATTTCACTCAGACTGTGTTTGGAGTGTGGAATTTCATGCAGAGGGTGATGCAAGTGTGGAATTCTTTCACTCAGAAGATAGTGGGCCAGTGGAATTTTACGCAAAAGGTGGTGTGAGTGTTGAATGCCACTCGGAAAGGTGGTTGGAGTGTGGAATTTCACTCAGATGTTGCAGGGGGTGTGGATTGTCACTCAGTGGGTGGTGGGGGTGTGGAATTTCACTCAGAGGTTTGTGGGAGTGTGGAATGTAAATCAGAGTGTGGAAGGGATTGTGGAACTCCTTTACTGAGATTGTGGTGGGGGTGTGGAATTTCATTCAAGAGGGTGGTGGGGATATGGAATTAACTCAGACGGTGGTGGGAGTGTGAAATTCCTTCAGTTGAGGGTGGTCAGAGTGTGGAATTACATCACTCAGAGAGTGGTTGGAGTGTGGAATTTCACTCAGAGGGTGGTGGGAGTTTGGAATTTCACTCTGAGTGTGGTGGGATTTTGAACTTTCACTCAGAGGGAGATGAGAGTGTGGAGTTTGACTCAGAGAGTTGTGCGAGTGTGGAATTTTTTCACTCAGAGGGTGGTGGGGTGTGAAATTTCATTGAGAGTGAGGTGCAAGTGTGGAATTTCTTCACTCAGAGTGTAGTGGGTTTGTGGGAATTCACACAGAGGGAGGTTAGAGAGTAGAATTTCACTCAGAGTATGGTGCGAGTGTGGAATTTCACTCAAGAATGTGTTTGGAATGTGGAATGTCTTCACACATGGTGGAGCGAGTGTGTAATTTCACTCACAGGGTAGTGGGAGTATGAAATGTCTCTCTGAGTGTGGTGGGAGTGTGGAATTTCACTCAGAGTGTGGTGCCAGTGTGGAATATCTTCACTAAGAGCATGGTCGGGGTGTTAAAATTAACTCAGATTGTGATGTGAGTGTGGAATTTTATTCAGAGTGTGTTGAGAGTGTGGAATTACACTCAGATTGTGGTGCCAGTGTGGAATATCTTCACTCAGAGCATGGTCGGTGTGTGAAAATTAAATCAGAGTGTGGTGTGAGTGTGGAATTTCACTCAGAGGGTGTTGAGAGTGTGGAATTTCACTCAGATGTTAGTGGGGGTGTATATTGTCACTCAGAGGGTGGTGGGGGTGTGGAATTTCACTCAGAGTGTGGTAGGGTTGTGGGATTTCACTCAGACTGTGTTTGGAGTGAGGAATTTCATGCAGAGGGTGATGCAAGTGTGGAATACTTTCACTCAGAAGATAGTGGGCCTGTGGAATTTTACTCAAAAGATAGTGTGAGTATTGAATGCCACTCGGAAAGGTGGTTGGAGTGTGGAATTTCACTCAGATGTTGCAGGGGTGTGGATTGTCACTCAGTGTGTGGTGGGGGTGTGGAATTTCACTCAGAGGTTTGTGGGAGTGTGGAATGTAAATCAGAATGTGGAGGGGAGTGGGGTTTCACTCAGAGGGTCGTGGGTTTGTGGATTGTCTCTCAGAGGGTGGTGGGGGTGTTGAATTTCACTCACAGGGTTGTGTTAGTGTGGAATTTCACTCAGAGAGTGGTGGGAGTTTGGAACTCCTTTACTGAGATTGTGGTGGGGGTGTGGAATTTCATTCAAGAGGGTGGTGGGGGTTTGGAATTAACTCAGACGGTGGTGGGAGTGTGGAATTCCTTCAGTCAGAGGGTGGTCGGAGAGTGGAATTAGAGAGTGGTGGGAGTGTGGAATTTCACTTTGAGGGTGGTGGGAGTTTGGAATTTCACTCAGAGGGTGGTGGGAGTGTGAAATTCCTTCAGTTGAGGGTGGTCAGAGTGTGGAATTACATCACTCAGAGAGTGGTTGGAGTGTGGAATTTCACTCAGAGGGTGGTGGGAGTTTGGAATTTCACTCTGAGTGTGGTGGGATTTTGAACTTTCACTCAGAGGGAGATGAGAGTGTGGAGTTTGACTCAGAGAGTTGTGCGAGTGTGGAATTTTTTCACTCAGAGGGTGGTGGGGTGTGAAATTTCATTGAGAGTGAGGTGCAAGTGTGGAATTTCTTCACTCAGAGTGTAGTGGGTTTGTGGGAATTCACACAGAGGGAGGTTAGAGAGTAGAATTTCACTCAGAGTATGGTGCGAGTGTGGAATTTCACTCAAGAATGTGTTTGGAATGTGGAATGTCTTCACACATGGTGGAGCGAGTGTGTAATTTCACTCACAGGGTAGTGGGAGTATGAAATGTCTCTCTGAGTGTGGTGGGAGTGTGGAATTTCACTCAGAGTGTGGTGCCAGTGTGGAATATCTTCACTAAGAGCATGGTCGGGGTGTTAAAATTAACTCAGATTGTGATGTGAGTGTGGAATTTTATTCAGAGTGTGTTGAGAGTGTGGAATTACACTCAGAGTGTGGTGCCAGTGTGGAATATCTTCACTCAGAGCATGGTCGGTGTGTGAAAATTAAATCAGAGTGTGGTGTGAGTGTGGAATTTCACTCAGAGGGTGTTGAGAGTGTGGAATTTCACTCAGATGTTAGTGGGGGTGTATATTGTCACTCAGAGGGTGGTGGGGGTGTGGAATTTCACTCAGAGTGTGGTAGGGTTGTGGGATTTCACTCAGACTGTGTTTGGAGTGAGGAATTTCATGCAGAGGGTGATGCAAGTGTGGAATACTTTCACTCAGAAGATAGTGGGCCTGTGGAATTTTACTCAAAAGATAGTGTGAGTATTGAATGCCACTCGGAAAGGTGGTTGGAGTGTGGAATTTCACTCAGATGTTGCAGGGGTGTGGATTGTCACTCAGTGTGTGGTGGGGGTGTGGAATTTCACTCAGAGGTTTGTGGGAGTGTGGAATGTAAATCAGAATGTGGAGGGGAGTGGGGTTTCACTCAGAGGGTCGTGGGTTTGTGGATTGTCTCTCAGAGGGTGGTGGGGGTGTTGAATTTCACTCACAGGGTTGTGTTAGTGTGGAATTTCACTCAGAGAGTGGTGGGAGTTTGGAACTCCTTTACTGAGATTGTGGTGGGGGTGTGGAATTTCATTCAAGAGGGTGGTGGGGGTTTGGAATTAACTCAGACGGTGGTGGGAGTGTGGAATTCCTTCAGTCAGAGGGTGGTCGGAGAGTGGAATTAGAGAGTGGTGGGAGTGTGGAATTTCACTTTGAGGGTGGTGGGAGTTTGGAATTTCACTCAGAGGGTGGTGGGAGTTTGGAATTTCACTCAGAGTGTGGTGGGATTTTGAACTTTCCCTCAGAGGGAGGTGAGAGTGTGGAGTTTTACTCAAAGAGTTGTGCAAGTGTGGAATTTCTTCACTCAGAGTGTAGTGGGGTTGTTGGAATTCACACAGAGGGAGGTTAGAGAGTGGAATTTCACTCAGAGTATGGTGTGAATGTGGAATTTCACTGAAAGGATGGTGCCAGTGTCGAATTTCTTCACTCAGAGGGTAGTGGGAGTGTGGAATTTCACTCAAGAGTGTGGTGGGGGTGTGGTAATTTACTCAGTATGTGGTCGGAATGTGGAATTTCACTAAGAGGGTGATGGGAGTGTGGAACTCCTTTACTGAGATGGTGGTGGGGGTGTGGAATTTCATTCAAGAGGGTGGTGGGGGTTTGGAATTAACTCAGACGGTGGTGGGAGTGTGGAATTCCTTCAGTTAGAGGGTGGTCGGAGAGTGGAATTAGAGAGTGGTGGGAGTGTGGAATTTCACTTTGAGGGTGGTGGGAGTTTGGAATTTCACTCAGAGTGTGGTGGGAATTTGAACTTTCACTCAGAGGGAGGTGAGAGTGTGAAGTTTTACTCAGAGAGTTGTGGAAGTATGGAATTTTTTCACTCAGAGAGTTGAGGTGGTGTGCGAGTTCTTCACTCAAAGTGTGTTGGGAGTGTGGAATTACTCTCAAAGTGTGATAGTGGTGTGGAATTTCACTCAGACTGTGTTTGGAGTGAGGAATTTCATGCAGAGGGTGGTGCAAGTGTGGAATTCCTTCACTCAGAAGCTGGTGGGCCTGTGGAATTTCACTCAAAAGGTGTTGTGAGTGTTGAATGCCACTCGGAAAGGTGGTTGGAGTGTGGAATTTCACTCAGATGTTGGTGGGTGTGTGGATTGTCACTCAGAGGGTGGTGGGAGTGTGGAATATAACTCAGAGGGTGGAGGGGAATGGAGTTTTATTCAAAGGGTCATGGAGGTGTGAATTGTCTCTCAGAGGGTGGTGGGGTTGTCGTAATTCAGTCAGAGCGTGGTGTGAGTGTGGAATTTCATTAAAGAGGGTGGTGGGTGTGAGGAATTTCATGCAGAGAGTGGTACGAGTGTGGAATTTCTTCACTGAGAAGCTCGTGGGCCTGTGGAATTTTACAGAGAATTGTGGAAGTGTGGAATTTCATTCCTAGGGTGGTGGGAGTGTGGAACTCCTTTACTGAGATGGTGGTGGGGGTGTAGAATTTCATTCAAGAGGGTGGTGGGGGTTTGGAATTAACTCAGACGGTGGTGGGAATGTGGAATTCCTTCAGTCAGAGGGTGGTCAGAGTGTGGAATTACATCACTCAGAGTGTGGTGGGAGTGTGGAATTTCATTCAGAGTGAGGTGCAAGTGTGGAATTTCACTCAACAATGTGTTGGGAATGTGGAATGTCTTCACACATGGTGGAGCGAGTGTGTAATTTCACTCACAGGGTGGTGGGAGTTTGAAATGTCACTCAGAATGTGGTGGGAGTGTGGAAGTTCACTCAGTGTCGTTCCAGTGTGGAATATCTTCATTCAGAGCATGGCGGGGGTGTGGAATTAACTCCGAGGGTTATCAGAATTTGCAATTTCACTCAGAGGATGTTTGGTGTGTGGAATGTCTTCACCCAGAGGGTTGTGGGAGTGTGGAAATTCACTCAGAGTGTGGTGGGATTGAGAACTTTCACTCAGAGAGTTGTGCGAGTGTTGAATTTTTTCACAAAGTGGGTGGTGGGGTGTTGTGATAGTACAGATCTATCACCAATGTACATAGTGTATGTAGTTACTGTATCTAGACTGTGCTTACAGCGATTGGCTGAGAGCTAAGCCACACCTATTGTTTGGGCCTTAAAGGGTTGTGTCCCTAGCCAGGTCGGATCATTCCGGACTGGTCGGCCACCTGTGAAGAGCTCCGGTCTTTTGCTAATAAAAGCCTTGGTTTGGATCAACAAGTCTTTGGTTCTTTCGACGAGCTCTACAGGTGTGCAATTTCACACAGAGGGTGTTGAGAGTGTGCAATTTCACTCAGATGTTGGTGGGGGTGTGGATTGTCACTCAGAGGGTCGTGGGGGTGTGGAATTTCACTCAGAGTGAGGTGCAAGTGTGGAATGTCTTCACCCAGAGTGTGGTAGGGTTGTGGGATTTCACTCAGACTGTGTTTGGAGTGTGGAATTTCATGCAGAGGGTGATGCAAGTGTGGAATTCTTTCACTCAGAAGATAGTGGGCCTGTGGAATTTTACGCAAAAGATGGTGTGAGTGTTGAATGCCACTCGGAAAGGTGGTTGGAGTGTGGAATTTCACTCAGATGTTGCAGGGGGTGTGGATTGTCATTCAGTGGGTGGTGTGGGTGTTGAATTTCACTCACAGGGTTGTGTTAGTGTGGAATTTCACTCAGAGAGTGGTGGGAGTTTGGAACTCCTTTACTGAGATTGTGGTGGGGGTGTGGAATTTCATTCAAGAGGGTGGTGGGGGTTTTGAATTAACTCAGACGGTGGTGGGAGTGTGGAATTCCTTCAGACAGAGGGTGGTCAGAGTGTGGAATTACATCACTCAGAGAGTGGTGGGAGTGTGGAATTTCACTCAGAGGGTGGTGGGAGTTTGGAATTTCACTCAGAGTGTGGTGGGATTTTGAACTTTCACTCAGAGGGAGGTGAGAGTGTGGAGTTTTACTCAAAGAGTTGTGCGAGTGTGGAATTTTTTCACTCAGAGGGTGGTGGGGTGTGGAATTTCATTGAGAGTGAGGTGCAAGTGTGGAATTTCTTCACTCAGAGTGTAGTGGGGTTGTTGGAATTCACACAGAGGGAGGTTAGAGAGTGGAATTTCACTCAGAGTATGGTGTGAATGTGGAATTTCACTGAAAGGATGGTGCCAGTGTCGAATTTCTTCACTCAGAGGGTAGTGGGAGTGTGGAATTTCACTCAGAGGGTGGTGCCAGTGTGAAATATCTTCACTCAGATCATGGTCGGTGTGTGAAAATTAAATCAGAGTGTGGTGTGTGTGTGGAATTTCACTCAGAGGGTGTTGAGAGTGTGGAATTTCACTCAGATGTTGGTGGGGGTGTGGATTGTCACTCAGAGGGTCGTGGGGGTGTGGAATTTCACTCAGAGTGTGGTGGGATTGAGAACTTTCACTCAGAGAGTTGTGCGAGTGTTGAATTTTGTCACAAAGTGGGTGGTGGGGTGTGGACTTTCACACAGAGCGAGGTTAGAGTGTGGAATTTCACTCAGAGTATGGTGTGAGGGTTGTGGGAGTGTGGATTTTCACAGAGGGAGGTGGGACTGTGGAATTTCACACAGAGGGAGGTGGGAGTGTGGAAATTCACTCAGATGGTGGTGCGAGTGTGGAATTTCTTCACTTAGAGTGTGGTGGGGTTGTGTAATTTCACTCAGAGTGTGATGGGAAAGTGGAATTTAATTGAAGAGTGTGTTGGGAGTGTGGAATGTCTTCACACAGGGTGGTGGGTGTGTGAAATTTCACTCAGAGAGTAGTTGGGTGTCGAATTTCACTCAGATATAGGTGGGCGTGTGGAATGTCACTCAGAGGGTTTTGGGAGTATGGAATTTCATTCGAAGGGTGGTGGTGGGAGTGTTGAATTTCACTCAAGAGTGTGGTGGGGGTGTGGTAATTTACTCAGGATGTGGTCGGAATGTGGAATTTCACTCAGAGGGTGATGGGAGTGTGGAACTCCTTTACTGAGATGGTGGTGGGGGTGTGGAATTTCATTCAAGAGGGTGGTGGGGGTTTGGAATTAACTCAGACGGTGGTGGGAGTGTGGAATTCCTTCAGTTAGAGGGTGGTCAGAGTCTGGAATTACATCACTCAGAGAGTGGTGGGAGTGTGGAATTTCACTCAGAGATTGCTGGGAGTGTGGAAGGTCTTCAAGCAGATGCTGGTGTGGTTGTGGAATTTCACTCAGAGTGTGGTGGGATTCTGGAATTTCTCTCAGAGGGTGGTGGAAGTGTGGAATTTCATGCAGAGTGTGGTACGAGTGTGGAATTTCTTCACTGAGAAGCTGGTGGGCCTGTGGAATTTTACAGAGAATTGTGGAAGTGTGGAATTTCATTCCAAGGGTGGTGGGAATATGGAATTTCACTCAGAACATGATATGGGTGTGGAATTTCACTCAAGAGTGTGGTAGGTTGTGGAATTTCACTGAGACGATTGTGAAAGTGTGGAATTTCTTCACTTAGATGGTGGTAGGGCTGTGGAATTTTACTCGACGTCTGGTGAGAACGTGTAATTTCACTCAGAGGATGATGGGGGTGTGAAATTTAACTCGGATGGTGGTGTGAGTGTGGAATTTCTTAACTCATAGGGTGGTGGGGCTGTAGAATTTCACTCGAAAGGTGGTGTGAGTGTTGAATGCCACTCGGAAAGGTGGTGGGAGTGTGGAATTTCACTCAAAGGATGGTGCCAGTGACGAATTTCTTCACTCAGAGGGTAGTGGGAGTGAGGAATTTCATTCAATGGGTGGTGACAGTGTGGAATATCTTCATTCAGAGCATGGTCGGTGTGTGAAAATTAAATCAGAGTGTGGTGTGAGTGTGGAATTTCACTCAGAGGGTGTTGAGAGTGTGGAATTTCACTCAGATGTTGGTGGGGGTGTGGATTGTCACTCAGAGGGTCGTGGGGGTGTGGAATTTCACTCAGAGTGAGGTGCAAGTGTGGAATGTCTTCACTCAGAGTGTGGTAGGGTTGTGGGATTTCACTCAGACTGTGTTTGGAGTGAGGAATTTCATGCAGAGGGTGATGCAAGTGTGGAATCTTTCACTCAGAAGATAGTGGGCCTGTGGAATCTTACTCAAAAGATGGTGTGAGTGTTGAATGCCACTCGGAAAGGTGGTTGGAGTGTGGAATTTCACTCAGATGTTGCAGGGGGTGTGGATTGTCACTCAGTGGGTGGTGGGGCTGTGGAATTTGACAGAGGTTTGTGGGAGTGTGGAATGTAAATCAGTGTGTGGAGGGGAGTGGGGTTTCACTCAGATGGTCGTTGGTTTGTGGATTGTCTCTCAGAGGGTGGTGGGGGTGTTTAATTTCACTCACAGGGTTGTGTTAGTGTGGAATTTCACTGAGAGTGTGGTGGGAGTGTGGAACTCCTTTACTGAGATTGTGGTGGGGGTGTGGAATTTCATTAAAGAGGGTGGTGGGGGTTTGGAATTAACTCAGACGGTGGTGGGAGTGTGGAATTCCTTCAGTTAGAGGGTGGTCAGAGTCGGGAATTACATCACTCAGAGAGTGGTGGGAGTGTGGAATTTCACTCAGAGGGTGGTTGGAGTTTAGAATTTCACTCAGAGTGTGGTGGGATTTTGAACTTTCACTCAGAGGGTGGTGAGAGTGTGGAGTTTTACTCAGAGAGTTGTGCAAGTGTGGAATTTTTTCACTCAGAGGGTGGTGCCAGTGTGGAATATCTTCACTCAGAGCATGGTCAGGTTGTGAAAATTAACTCAGAGGGTGGTGTGAGTGTGGAATTTTACTCAGAGTGTGTTGAGAGTGTGGAATTACACTCAGAAGGTGTTGAGAGTGTGGAATGTCTTTACTCAGAGTGTGGTGGTAGTATGGAATTTCACTCAGAGGGTGGTGGTAGTTTGGAATTTCACTGAGAGTGTGGTGGGATTGTGAACTTTCACTCAGAGAGTTGTGCGAGTGTTGAATTTTTTCACTCAGAGGGTAGTGGGGTGTGGAATTTCACACAGAGCGAGGTTAGAGTGTGGAATTTCACTCAGAGTATGTTGCGAGGGTTGTGGGAGTGTCGATTTTCACTCAGAGGGAGGTGGGAGTGTAGTATTTCACTCAGATGGCGGTTGGAGTGTGGAATTTCACTCAGAGGGTGGTGGGAGTGTGGAACTCCTTTACGGAGATGGTGGTGGGAGTGTTGAACTTCACTCAAGTGTGTGGTGGGGGTGTGGTAATTTACTCAGATCGTGGTCGGAATGTGGAATTTCACTCAGAGGGTGATGGAAGTGTGGAACTCCTTTACTGAGATGGTGGTGGGGGTGTGGAATTTCATTCAAGAGGGTGGTGGGGGTTTGGAATTAACTCAGACGGTGGTGGGAGTGTGGAATTCCTTCAGTCAGAGGGTGGTCGGAGAGTGGAATTAGAGAGTGGTGGGAGTGTGGAATTTCACTTTGAGGGTGGTGGGAGTTTGGAATTTCACTCAGAGTGTGGTGGGAATTTGAACTTTCACTCAGAGGGAGGTGAGAGTGTGAAGTTTTACTCAGAGAGTTGTGGAAGTATGGAATTTTTTCACTCAGAGAGTTGAGGTGGTGTGCGAGTTCTTCACTCAAAGTGTGTTGGGAGTGTGGAATTACTCTCAAAGTGTGATAGTGGTGTGGAATTTCACTCAGACTGTGTTTGGAGTGAGGAATTTCATGCAGAGGGTGGTGCAAGTGTGGAATTCCTTCACTCAGAAGCTGGTGGGCCTGTGGAATTTCACTCAAAAGGTGTTGTGAGTGTTGAATGCTACTCGGAAAGGTGGTTGGAGTGTGGAATTTCACTCAGAGTGTGGTGCCAGTGTGGAATATCTTCACTCAGAGCATGGTCAGGTTGTGAAAATTAACTCAGAGTGTGGTGTGAGTGTGGAATTTTACTCAGAGTGTGTTGAGAGTGTGGAATTACACTCAGAAGGTGTTGAGAGTGTGGAATGTCTTAACTCAGAGTGTGGTGGTAGTATGGAATTTCACTCAGAGGGTGGTGGTAGTTTGGAATTTCACTGAGAGTGTGGTGGGATTGTGAACTTTCACTCAGAGAGTTGTGCGAGTGTTGAATTTTTTCACTCAGAGGGTAGTGGGGTGTGGAATTTCACACAGAGCGAGGTTAGAGTGTGGAATTTCATTCAGAGTATGTTGCGAGGGTTGTGGGAGTGTCGATTTTCACTCAGAGGGAGGTGGGAGTGTAGTATTTCACTCAGAGGGTGGTGGGAGTGTGGAAATCCTTTACGGAGATGGTGGTGGGAGTGTTGAACTTCATTCAAGTGTGTGGTGGGGGTGTGGTAATTTACTCAGATCGTGGTCGGAATGTGGAATTTCACTCAGAGGGTGATGGAAGTGTGGAACTCCTTTACTGAGATGGTGGTGGGGGTGTGGAATTTCATTCAAGAGGGTGGTGGGGGTTTGGAATTAACTCAGACGGTGGTGGGAGTGTGGAATTCCTTCAGTCAGAGGGTGGTCGGAGAGTGGAATTAGAGAGTGGTGGGAGTGTGGAATTTCACTTTGAGGGTGGTGGGAGTTTGGAATTTCACTCAGAGTGTGGTGGGAATTTGAACTTTCACTCAGAGGGAGGTGAGAGTGTGAAGTTTTACTCAGAGAGTTGAGGAAGTATGGAATTTTTTCACTCAGAGAGTTGAGGTGGTGTGCGAGTTCTTCACTCAAAGTGTGTTGGGAGTGTGGAATTACTCTCAAAGTGTGATAGTGGTGTGGAATTTCACTCAGACTGTGTTTGGAGTGAGGAATTTCATGCAGAGGGTGGTGCAAGTGTGTAATTCCTTCACTCAGAAGCTGGTGGGCCTGTGGAATTTCACTCAAAAGGTGTTGTGAGTGTTGAATGCTACTCGGAAAGGTGGTTGGAGTGTGGAATTTCACTCAGATGTTGCAGGGGGTGTGGATTGTCACTGAGTGGGTGGTGGGGCTGTGGAATTTGACAGAGGTTTGTGGGAGTGTGGAATGTAAATCAGTGTGTGGAGGGGAGTGGGGTTTCACTCAGATGGTCGTTGGTTTGTGGATTGTCTCTCAGAGGGTGGTGGGGGTGTTTAATTTCACTCACAGGGTTGTGTTAGTGTGGAATTTCACTGAGAGTGTGGTGGGAGTGTGGAACTCCTTTACTGAGATTGTGGTGGGGGTGTGGAATTTCATTAAAGAGGGTGGTGGGGGTTTGGAATTAACTCAGACGGTGGTGGGAGTGTGGAATTCCTTCAGTTAGAGGGTGGTCAGAGTCGGGAATTACATCACTCAGAGAGTGGTGGGAGTGTGGAATTTCACTCAGAGGGTGGTTGGAGTTTAGAATTTCACTCAGAGTGTGGTGGGATTTTGAACTTTCACTCAGAGGGTGGTGAGAGTGTGGAGATTTACTCAGAGAGTTGTGCAAGTGTGGAATTTTTTCACTCAGAGGGTGGTGCCAGTGTGGAATACCTTCATTCAGAGCATGGTCAGGTTGTGAAAATTAACTCAGAGTGTGGTGTGAGTGTGGAATTTTACTCAGAGTGTGTTGAGAGTGTGGAATTACACTCAGAAGGTGTTGAGAGTGTGGAATGTCTTTACTCAGAGTGTGGTGGTAGTATGGAATTTCACTCAGAGGGTGGTGGTAGTTTGGAATTTCACTGAGAGTGTGGTGGGATTGTGAACTTTCACTCAGAGAGTTGTGCGAGTGTTGAATTTTTTCACTCAGAGGGTAGTGTGGTGTGGAATTTCACACAGAGCGAGGTTAGAGTGTGGAATTTCACTCAGAGTATGTTGCGAGGGTTGTGGGAGTGTCGATTTTCACTCAGAGGGAGGTGGGAGTGTAGTATTTCACTCAGAGGGTGGTTGGAGTGTGGAATTTCACTCAGAGGGTGGTGGGAGTGTGGAACTCCTTTACGGAGATGGTGGTGGGAGTGTTGAACTTCACTCAAGTGTGTGGTGGGGGTGTGGTAATTTACTCAGATCGTGGTCGGAATGTGGAATTTCACTCAGAGGGTGATGGAAGTGTGGAACTCCTTTACTGAGATGGTGGTGGGGGTGTGGAATTTCATTCAAGAGGGTGGTGGGGGTTTGGAATTAACTCAGACGGTGGTGGGAGTGTGGAATTCCTTCAGTCAGAGGGTGGTCGGAGAGTGGAATTAGAGAGTGGTGGGAGTGTGGAATTTCACTTTGAGGGTGGTGGGAGTTTGGAATTTCACTCAGAGTGTGGTGGGAATTTGAACTTTCACTCAGAGGGAGGTGAGAGTGTGAAGTTTTACTCAGAGAGTTGTGGAAGTATGGAATTTTTTCACTCAGAGAGTTGAGGTGGTGTGCGAGTTCTTCACTCAAAGTGTGTTGGGAGTGTGGAATTACTCTCAAAGTGTGATAGTGGTGTGGAATTTCACTCAGACTGTGTTTGGAGTGAGGAATTTCATGCAGAGGGTGGTGCAAGTGTGGAATTCCTTCACTCAGAAGCTGGTGGGCCTGTGGAATTTCACTCAAAAGGTGTTGTGAGTGTTGAATGCTACTCGGAAAGGTGGTTGGAGTGTGGAATTTCACTCAGATGTTGGTGGGGGTGTGGATTGTCACTCAGAGGGTGGTGGAAGTGTGGAATATAACTCAGAGGGTGGAGGGGAATTGACTTTTATTCAAAGGGTCATGGAGGTGTGAATTGTCTCTCAGAGGGTGGTGGGGTTGTGGTAATTCAGTCAGAGCGTGGTGGGAGTGTGGAATTTCACTCAGAGGGTGGTGGGAGTGTGGAACTCCATAACTGAGATGGTGGTGGGGATGTGGAATTTCATTCAAGAGGATGGTTGTGGTTTGGAATTAACTCAGACGGTGGTGGGATTGTGGAATTCCTTTACTCAGAGGGTGGTTGGAGTGTGGAATCTCATCACTCAGAGAGTGGTGTGAGTGTGGAATTTCACTGAGAGTGTGTTTCCGGTGTGGAATATCTTCATTCAGAGCATGGTGGGGGTGTGAAATTAATTCAGAGTGTGGTGGGAGTGTGGAATTTCACTCAGAGATTGCTGGGAGTGTGGAAGGTCTTCAAGCAGATGCTGGTGTGGTTGTGGAATTTCACTCAGAGTGTGGTGGGATTCTGGAATTTCTCTCAGAGGGTGGTGGGAGTGTGGAATTTCATGCAGAGTGTGGTACGAGTGTGGAATTTCTTCACTGAGAAGCTGGTGGGCCTGTGGAATTTTACAGAGAATTGTGGAAGTGTGGAATTTCATTCCAAGGGTGGTGGGAATATGGAATTTCACTCAGAACATGATATGGGTGTGGAATTTCACTCAAGAGTGTGGTAGGTTGTGGAATTTCACTGAGACGATTGTGAAAGTGTGGAATTTCTTCACTTAGATGGTGGTCGGGCTGTGGAATTTTACTCGACGTCTGGTGAGTTTTACTCGACGTCTGTGTAATTTCACTCAGAAGATGATGGGGGTGTGAAATTTAACTCGCATGGTGGTATGAGTGTGGAATTTCTTAACTCATAGGGTGATGGGGCTGTAGAATTTCACTCGAAAGGTGGTGTGAGTGTTGAATGCCACTCGGAAAGGTGGTGGGAGTGTGGAATTTCACTCAAAGGATGGTGCCAGTGTCGAATTTCTTCACTCAGAGGGTAGTGGGAGTGTGGAATTTCATTCAGTGGGTGGTGCCAGTGTGGAATATCTTCATTCAGAGCATGGTCGGTGTATGAAAATTAAATCAGAGTGTGGTGTGAGTGTGGAATTTCACTCAGAGGGTGTTGAGAGTGTGGAATTTCACTCAGATGTTGGTGGGGGTGTGGATTGTCACTCAGAGGGTCGTGGGGGTGTGGAATTTCACTCAGAGTGAGGTGCAAGTGTGGAATGTCTTCACTCAGAGTGTGGTAGGGTTGTGGGATTTCACTCAGACTGTGTTTGGAGTGAGGAATTTCATGCAGAGGGTGATGCAAGTGTGGAATTCTTATACTCAGAAGATAGTGGGCCTGTGGAATCTGACTCAAAAGATGGTGTGAGTGTTGAATGCCACTCGGAAAGGTGGTTGGAGTGTGGAATTTCACTCAGATGTTGCAGGGGGTGTGGATTGTCACTCAGTGGGTGGTGGGGCTGTGGAATTTGACAGAGGTTTGTGGGAGTGTGGAATGTAAATCAGTGTGTGGAGGGGAGTGGGGTTTCACTCAGATGGTCGTTGGTTTGTGGATTGTCTCTCAGAGGGTGGTGGGGGTGTTTAATTTCACTCACAGGGTTGTGTTAGTGTGGAATTTCACTGAGAGTGTGGTGGGAGTGTGGAACTCCTTTACTGAGATTGTGGTGGGGGTGTGGAATTTCATTAAAGAGGGTGGTGGGGGTTTGGAATTAACTCAGACGGTGGTGGGAGTGTGGAATTCCTTCAGTTAGAGGGTGGTCAGAGTCTGGAATTACATCACTCAGAGAGTGGTGGGAGTGTGGAATTTCACTCAGAGGGTGGTGGGAGTTTAGAATTTCACTCAGAGTGTGGTGGGATTTTGAACTTTCACTCAGAGGGTGGTGAGAGTGTGGAGTTTTACTCAGAGAGTTGTGCAAGTGTGGAATTTTTTCACTCAGAGGGTGGTGGGGTGTGGAATTTCATTGAGAGTGAGGTGCAAGTGTGGAATTTCTTCACTCAGAGTGTAGTGGGGTTTTGGGAATTCACACAGAGGGAGGTTAGAGAGTGGAATTTTACTCAGAGTATGGTGCGAGTGTGGAATTTAATTCAAGAATGTGTTGGGTATGAGGAATGTCTTCACATATGGTGGAGCGAGTGTGTAATTTCACTCACAGGGTAGTGGGAGTATGAAATGTCTCTCAGAGTGTGGTGGGAGTGTGGAATTTCACTCAGAGTGTGGTGCCAGTGTGGAATATCTTCACTCAGAGCATGGTCGGGTTGTGAAAATTAACTCAGAGTGTAGTGTGAGTGTGGAATTTTACTCAGAGTGTGTTGAGAGTGTGGAATTACACTCAGAAGGTGTTGAGAGTGTGGAATGTCTTTACTCAGAGTGTGGTGGTAGTATGGAATTTCACTCAGAGGGTGGTGGTAGTTTGGAATTTCACTGAGAGTGTGGTGGGATTGTGAACTTTCACTCAGAGAGTTGTGCGAGTGTTGAATTTTTTCACTCAGAGGGTAGTGGGGTGTGGAATTTCACACAGAGCGAGGTTAGAGTGTGGAATTTCACTCAGAGTATGTTGCGAGGGTTGTGGGAGTGTCGATTTTCACTCAGAGGGAGGTGGGAGTGTAGTATTTCACTCAGAGGGTGTTTGGAGTGTGGAATTTCACTCAGAGGGTGGTGGGAGTGTGGAACTCCTTTACGGAGATGGTGGTGGGAGTGTTGAACTTCACTCAAGTGTGTGGTGGGGGTGTGGTAATTTACTCAGATCGTGGTCGGAATGTGGAATTTCACTCAGAGGGTGATGGAAGTGTGGAACTCCTTTACTGAGATGGTGGTGGGGGTGTGGAATTAACTCAGACGGTGGTGGGAGTGTGGAATTCCTTCAGTCAGAGGGTGGTCGGAGAGTGGAATTAGAGAGTGGTGGGAGTGTGGAATTTCACTTTGAGGGTGGTGGGAGTTTGGAATTTCACTCAGAGTGTGGTGGGAATTTGAACTTTCACTCAGAGGGAGGTGAGAGTGTGAAGTTTTACTCAGAGAGTTGTGGAAGTATGGAATTTTTTCACTCAGAGAGTTGAAGTGGTGTGCGAGTTTTTCACTCAAAGTGTGTTGGGAGTGTGGAATTACTCTCAAAGTGTGATAGTGGTGTGGAATTTCACTCAGACTGTGTTTGGAGTGAGGAATTTCATGCAGAGGGTGGTGCAAGTGTGGAATTCCTTCACTCAGAAGCTGGTGGGCCTGTGGAATTTCACTCAAAAGGTGTTGTGAGTGTTGAATGCTACTCGGAAAGGTGGTTGGAGTGTGGAATTTCACTCAGATGTTGGTGGGGGTGTGGATTGTCACTCAGATCTTGGTCGGAGTGTGGAATTTCACTCAGAGGGTGGTGGGAGTGTGGAACTCCTTTACTGAGATGGTGGTGGGGGTGTGGAATTTCATTCAAGAGAGTGGTGGGGGTTTGGAATTAACTCAGAAGGTGGTGAGAGTGTGCAATTCCTTCAGTCAGAGGGTGGTCAGATTGTGGAATTTCACTCAGAGGGTGGTGGTAGTTTGGAATTTCACTCAGAGTGTGGTGGGATTGTGAACTTTCACTCAGAGAGTTGTGCAAGTGTTGAATTTTTTCACTCAGAGGGTAGTGTGGTGTGGAATTTCACACAGAGCGAGGTTAGAGTGTGGAATTTCACTCAGAGTATGTTGCGAGGGTTGTGGGAGTGTCGATTTTCACTCAGAGGGAGGTGGGAGTGTAGTATTTCACTCAGAGGGTGGTTGGAGTGTGGAATTTCACTCAGAGGGTGGTGGGAGTGTGGAACTCCTTTACGGAGATGGTGGTGGGAGTGTTTAACTTCACTCAAGTGTGTGGTGGGGGTGTGGTAATTTACTCAGATCGTGGTCGGAATGTGGAATTTCACTCAGAGGGTGATGGAAGTGTGGAACTCCTTTACTGAGATGGTGGTGGGGGTGTGGAATTTCATTCAAGAGGGTGGTGGGGGTTTGGAATTAACTCAGACGGTGGTGGGAGTGTGGAATTCCTTCAGTCAGAGGGTGGTCAGAGAGTGGAATTAGAGAGTGGTGGGAGTGTGGAATTTCACTTTGAGGGTGGTGGGAGTTTGGAATTTCACTCAGAGTGTGGTAGGAATTTGAACTTTCACTCAGAGGGAGGTGAGAGTGTGAAGTTTTACTCAAAGAGTTGTGGAAGTATGGAATTTTTTCACTCAGAGAGTTGAGGTGGTGTGCGAGTTTTTCACTCAAAGTGTGTTGGGAGTGTGGAATTACTCTCAAAGTGTGATAGTGGTGTGGAATTTCACTCAGACTGTGTTTGGAGTGAGGAATTTCATGCAGAGGGTGGTGCAAGTGTGGAATTCCTTCACTCAGAAGCTGGTGGTCCTGTGGAATTTCACTCAAAAGGTGTTGTGAGTGTTGAATGCTACTCGGAAAGGTGGTTGGAGTGTGGAATTTCACTCAGATGTTGGTGGGGGTTTGGATTGTCACTCAGAGGGTGGTGGGAGTGTGGAATATAACTCAGAGGGTGGAGGGGAATGGAGTTTTATTCAAAGGGTCATGGAGGTGTGAATTGTCTCTCAGAGGGTGGTGGGGTTGTGGTAATTCAGTCAGAGCATGGTGGGAGTGTGGAATTTCATTAAAGAGGGTGGTGGGTGTGAGGAATTTCATGCAGAGAGTGGTACGAGTGTGGAATTTCTTCACTGAGAAGCTGGTGGGCCTCTGGAATTTTGCAGAGAATTGTGGAAGTGTGGAATTTCATTCCAAGGGTGGTGGGAATATGGAATTTCACTCAGAACATGATATGGATGTGGAATTTCACTCAAGAGTGTGTTAGGTTGTGGAATTTCACTGAGACGATTGTGAAAGTGTGGAATTTCTTCACTTAGATGGTTGGTCGGGCTGTGGAATTTTACTCGACGTCTGGTGAGAACGTGTAATTTCACTCAGAGGATGATGGGGGTGTGAAATTTAACTTGGATGGTGGTGGGGCTGTAGAATTTCACTCGAAAGGTGGTGTGAGTGTTGAATGCCACTCGGAAAGGTGGTGGGAGTGTGGAATTTCACTCAAAGGATGGTGCCAGTGTCGAATTTCTTCACTCAGAGGGTGGTGGGAGTGTGGAATTTCATTCAGTGGGTGGTGCCAGTGTGGAATATCTTCATTCAGAGCATGGTCGGTGTGTGAAAATTAAATCAGAGTGTGGTGTGAGTGTGGAATTTCACTCAGAGGGTGTTGAGAGTGTGGAATTTCACTGAGATGTTGGTGGGGGTGTGGATTGTCACTCAGAGGGTCGTGGGGGTGTGGAATTTCACTCAGAGTGCGGTGCAAGTGTGGAATGTCTTCACTCAGAGTGTGGTAGGGTTGTGGGATTTCACTCAGACTGTGTTTGGAGTGAGGAATTTCATGCAGAGGGTGGTGCAAGTGTGGAATTCCTTCACTCAGAAGCTGGTGGGCCTGTGGAATTTCACTCAAAAGGTGTTGTGAGTGTTGAATGCCAGTCGGAAAGGTGGTTGGAGTGTGGAATTTCACTCAGATGTTGGTGGGGGTGTGGATTGTCACTCAGAGGGTGGTGGGAGTGTGGAATATAACTCAGAGGGTGGAGGGGAATGGACTTTTATTCAAAGGGTCATGGAGGTGTGAATTGTCTCTCAGAGGGTGATGGGGTTGTGGTAATTCAGTCAGAGCGTGGTCGGAGTGTGGAATTTCGTCACTCAGAGAGTGGTGCCAGTGTGGAATATCTTCACTCAGAGCATGGTCGGGGTGTGAAAATTAACTCAGAGTGTGGTGTGAGTGTGGAATTTTACTCAGAGTGTGTTGAGAGTGTGGAATTACACTCAGAAGGTGTTGAGAGTGTGGAATGTCTTTAATCAGAGTGTGGTGGTAGTATGGAATTTCACTCAGAGGGTGGTTGGAGTGTGGAATTTCACTCAGAGGGTGGTGGGAGTGTGGAACTCCTTTACGGAGATCTAGGTCGGAGTGTGGAATTTCACTCAGAGGGTGGTGGGAGTGTGGAACTCCTTTACTGAGATGGTGGTGGGGGTGTGGAATTTCATTCAAGAGAGTGGTGGGGGTTTGGAATTAACTCAGAAGGTGGTGAGAGTGTGCAATTCCTTCAGTCAGAGGGTGGTCAGAATGTGGAATATCACTCAGAGGGTGGTGGTAGTTTGGAATTTCACTGAGAGTGTGGTGGGATTGTGAACTTTCACTCAGAGAGTTGTGCGAGTGTTGAATTTTTTCACTCAGAGGGTAGTGGGGTGTGGAATTTCACACAGAGCGAGGTTAGAGTGTGGAATTTCACTCAGAGTATGTTGCGAGGGTTGTGGGAGTGTGAATTTTCACTCAGAGGGAGGTGGGAGTGTAGTATTTCACTCAGAGGGTGGTTGGAGTGTGGAATTTCACTCAGAGGGTGGTGGTAGTGTGGAACTCCTTTACGGAGATGGTGGTAGGAGTGCTGAACTTCACTCAAGAGTGTGGTGGGGGTGTGGTAATTTACTCAGATCTTGGTCGGAGTGTGGAATTTCACTCAGAGGGTGGTGGGAGTGTGGAACTCCTTTACTGAGATGGTGGTGGGGGTGTGGAATTTCATTCAAGAGAGTGGTGGGGGTTTGGAATTAACTCAGAAGGTGGTGAGAGTGTGCAATTCCTTCAGTCAGAGGGAGGTCAGAATGTGGAATTTCACTCAGAGGGTGGTGGTAGTTTGGAATTTCACAGAGAGTGTGGTGGGATTGTGAACTTTCACTCAGAGAGTTGTGCGAGTGTTGAAATTTTTCACTCAGAGGGTAGTGGGGTGTGTAATTTCACACAGAGCGAGGTTAGAGTGTGGAATTTCACTCAGAGTATGTTGCGAGGCTTGTGGGAGTGTCGATTTTCACTCAGAGGGAGGTGGGAGTGTAGTATTTCACTCAGAGGGTGGTTGGAGTGTGGAATTTCACTCAGAGGGTGGTGGGAGTGTAGAACTCCTTTACGGAGATGGTGGTGGGAGTGTTGAACTTCACTCAAGAGTGTGGTGGGGGTGTGGTAATTTACTCAGATCGTGGTCGGAATGTTGAATTTCACTCAGAGGGTGATGGGAGTGTGGAACTCCTTTACTGAGATGGTGTTGGGAGTGTGGAATTTCATTCAAGAGGGTGGAGGGGGTTTGGAATTAACTCAGACGGTGGTGGGAGTGTGGAATTCCTTCAGTCAGAGGGTGATCGGAGAGTGGAATTAGAGAGTGGTGGGAGTGTGGAATTTCACTTTGAGGGTGGTGGGAGTTTGGAATTTCACTCAGAGTGTGGTGGGAATTTGAACTTTCACTCAGAGGGAGGTGAGAGTGTGAAGTTTTACTCAGAGAGTTGTGGAAGTATGGAATTTTTTCACTCAGAGAGTTGAGGTGGTGTGCGAGTTCTTCACTCAAAGTGTGTTGAGAGTGTGGAATTACTCTCAAAGTGTGATAGTGGTGTGGAAATTCACTCAGACTGTGTTTGGAGTGTGGAATTTCATGCAGAGGGTGGTGCAAGTGTGGAATTCCTTCACTCAGATGCTGGTGGGCCTGTGGAATTTCACTCAAAAGGTGTTGTGAGTGTTGAATGCTACTCGGAAAGGTGGTTGGAGTGTGGAATTTCACTCAGATGTTGGTGGGGGTGTGGATTGTCACTCAGAGGTTGGTGGGAGTGTGGAATATAACTCAGAGGGTGGAGGGGAATGGAGTTTTATTCAAAGGGTCATGGAGGTGTGAATTGTCTCTCAGAGGGTGGTGGGGTTGTGGTAATTCAGTCAGAGCGTGGTGGGAGTGTGGAATTTCACTCAGATGGTGGTGGGAGTGTGGAACTCCTTTACTGAGATGGTGGTGGGGGTATGGAATTTCATTCAAGAGGATGGTTGTGGTTTGGAATTAACTCAGACGATGGTGGGATTGTGCAATTCCTTTACTCAGAGGGTGGTTGGAGTGTGGAATCTCATCACTCAGAGAGTGGTGTGAGTGTGGAATTTCACTCAGAGTGTGGTTCCGGTGTGGAATATCTTCATTCAGAGCATGGTGGGGGTGTGAAATTAATTCAGAGTGTGGTTGGAGTGTGGAATTTCACTCAGAGATTGCTGGGAGTGTGGAAGGTCTTCAAGCAGATGCTGGTGTGGTTGTGGAATTTCACTCAGAGTGTGGTGGGATTCTGGAATTTCTCTCAGAGGGTGGTGGGAGTGTGGAATTTCATGCAGAGTGTGGTACGAGTGTGGAAGTTCTTCACTGAGAAGCTGGTGGGCCTGTGGAATTTTACAGAGAATTGTGGAAGTGTGGAATTTCATTCCAAGGGTGGTGGGAATATGGAATTTCACTCAGAACATGATATGGGTGTGGAATTTCACTCAAGAGTGTGGTAGGTTGTGGAATTTCACTGAGACGATTGTGAAAGTGTGGAATTTCTTCACTTAGATGGTGGTAGGGCTGTGGAATTTTACTCGACGTCTGGTGAGAACGTGTAATTTCACTCAGAGGATGATGGGGGTGTGAAATTTAACTCGGATGGTGGTGTGAGTGTGGAATTTCTTCACTCATAGGGTGGTGGGGCTGTAGAATTTCACTCGAAAGGTGGTGTGAGTGTTGAATGCAACTCGGAAAGGTGGTGGGAGTGTGGAATTTCACTCAAAGGATGGCGCCAGTGTCGAATTTCTTCACTCAGAGGGTAGTGGGAGTGTGGAATTTCATTCAGTGGGTGGTGCCAGTGTGGAATATCTTCATTCAGAGCATGGTCGGTGAGTGAAAATTAAATCAGAGTGTGGTGTGAGTGTGGAATTTCACTCAGAGGGTGTTGAGAGTGTGGAATTTCACTCAGATGTTGGTGGGGGAGTGGATTGTCACTCAGAGGGTCGTGGGGGTGTGGAATTTCACTCAGAGTGAGGTGCAAGTGTGGAATGTCTTCACTCAGAGTGTGGTAGGGTTATGGGATTTCACTCAGACTGTGTTTGGAGTGAGGAATTTCATGCAGAGGGTGATGCAAGTGTGGAATTCTTTCACTCAGAAGATAGTGGGCCTGTGGAATCTTACTCAAAACATGGTGTGAGTGTTGAATGCCACTCGGAAAGGTGGTTGGAGTGTGGAATTTCACTCAGATGTTGCAGGGGGTGTGGATTGTCACTCAGTGGGTGGTGGGGCTGTGGAATTTGACAGAGGTTTGTGGGAGTGTGGAATGTAAATCAGTGTGTGGAGGGGAGTGGGGTTTCACTCAGATGGTCGTTGGTTTGTGGATTGTCTCTCAGAGGGTGGTGGGGGTGTTTAATTTCACTCACAGGGTTGTGTTAGTGTGGAATTTCACTGAGAGTGTGGTGGGAGTGTGGAACTCCTTTACTGAGATTGTTGTGGGGGTGTGGAATTTCATTAAAGAGGGTGGTGGGGGTTTGGAATTAACTCAGACGGTGGTGGGAGTGTGGAATTCCTTCAGTTAGAGGGTGGTCAGAGTCGGGAATTACATCACTCAGAGAGTGGTGGGAGTGTGGAATTTCACTCAGAGGGTGGTGGGAGTTTAGAATTTCACTCAGAGTGTGGTGGGATTTTGAACTTTCACTCAGAGGGTGGTGAGAGTGTGGAGTTTTACTCAGAGGGTTGTGCAAGTGTGGAATTTTTTCACTCAGAAGGTGGTGGGGTGTGGAATTTCATTGAGAGTGATGTTCAAGTATGGAATTTCTTCACTCAGAGTGTAGTGGGGTTGTGCGAATTCACACAGAGGGAGGTTAGAGAGTGGAATTTCACTCAGAGTATGATGCGAGTGTGGAATTTCATTCAAGAATGTGTTGGGTATGAGGAATGTCTTCACATATGGTGGAGCGAGTGTGTAATTTCACTCACAGGGTAGTGGGAGTATGAAATGTCTCTCAGAGTGTGCTGGCAGTGTGGAATTTCACTCAGAGTGTGGTGCCAGTGTGGAATATCTTCACTCAGAGCATGGTCGGGTTGTGAAAATTAACTCAGAGTGTGGTGTGAGTGTGGAATTTTACTCAGAGTGTGTTGAGAGTGTTGAATTACACTCAGAAGGTGTTGAGAGTGTGGAATGTCTTTACTCAGAGTGTGGTGGTAGTATGGAATTTCACTCAGAGGGTGGTTCGAGTGTGAAATTTCACTCAGAGGGTGTTGAGAGTGTGGAATTTCACTCAGATGTTGGTGGGGGTGTGGATTGTCACTCAGAGGGTCGTGGGAGTGTGGAATTTCACTCAGAGTGCGGTGCAAGTGTGGAATGTCTTCACTCAGAGTGTGGTAGGGTTGTGGGATTTCACTCAGACTGTGTTTGGAGTGAGGAATTTCATGCAGAGGGTGATGCAAGTGTGGAATTCTTTCACTCAGAAGATAGTGGGCCTGTGGAATCTTACTCAAAAGATGGTGTGAGTGTTGAATGCCACTCGGAAAGGTGGTTGGAGTGTGGAATTTCACTCAGATGTTGCAGGGGGTGTGGATTGTCACTCAGTGGGTGGTGGGGCTGTGGAATTTGACAGAGGTTTGTGGGAGTGTGGAATGTAAATCAGTGTGTGGAGGGGAGTGGGGTTTCACTCAGATGGTCGTTGGTTTGTGGATTGTCTCTCAGAGGGTGGTGGGGGTGTTTAATTTCACTCACAGGGTTGTGTTAGTGTGGAATTTCACTGAGAGTGTGGTGGGAGTGTGGAACTCCTTTACTGAGATTGTTGTGGGGGTGTGGAATTTCATTAAAGAGGGTGGTGGGGGTTTGGAATTAACTCAGACGGTGGTGGGAGTGTGGAATTCCTTCAGTTAGAGGGTGGTCAGAGTCTGGAATTACATCACTCAGAGAGTGGTGGGAGTGTGGAATTTCACTCAGAGGGTGGTTGGAGTTTAGAATTTCACTCAGAGTGTGGTGGGATTTTGAACTTTCACTCAGATGGTGGTGAGAGTGTGGAGTTTTACTCAGAGAGTTGTGCAAGTGTGGTATTTTTTCACTCAGAGGGTGGTGGGGTGTGGAATTTCATTGAGAGTGAGGTGCAAGTGTGGAATTTCTTCACTCAGAGTGTAGTGGGGTTGTGGGAATTCACACAGAGGGAGGTTAGAGAGTGGAATTTCACTCAGAGTATGATGCGGGTGTGGAATTTCATTCAAGAATGTGTTGGGTATGAGGAATGTCTTCACATATGGTGGAGCGAGTGTGTAATTTCACTCACAGTGTAGTGGGAGTATGAAATGTCTCTCAGAGTGTGGTGGGAGTGTGGAATTTCACTCAGAGTGTGGTGCCAGTGTGGAATATCTTCACTCAGAGCGTGGTCGGGTTGTGAAAATTAACTCAGAGTGTGGTGTGAGTGTGGAATTTTACTCAGAGTGTGTTGAGAGTGTGGAATTACACTCAGAAGGTGTTGAGAGTGTGGAATGTCTTTACTCAGAGTGTGGTGGTAGTATGGAATTTCACTCAGAGGGTGGTTGGAGTGTGAAATTTCACTCAGAGGGTGGTGGGAGTGTGGAACTCCTTTACGGAGATGGTGGTGGGAGTGTTGAACTTCACTCAAGAGTGTGGTGGGGGTGTGGTAATTTACTCAGATCTTGGTCGGAGTGTGGAATTTCACTCAGAGGGTGGTGGGAGTGTGGAACTCCTTTACTGAGATGGTGGTGGGGGTGTGGAATTTCATTCAAGAGAGTGGTGGGGGTTTGGAATTAACTCAGAAGGTGGTGAGAGTGTGCAATTCCTTCAGTCAGAGGGTGGTCAGAATGTGGAATTTCACTCAGAGGGTGGTGGTAGTTTGGAATTTCACTGAGAGTGTGGTGGGATTGTGAACTTTCACTCAGAGAGTTGTGCGAGTGTTGAATTTTTTCACTCAGCGTGTGGTGGAATTGTGGAATTTCACTCAGAAGGTGGTGGGAATGAGGAATTTCATGCAGAGGGTGGTACGAGTGTGGAATTTCTTCACTGAGAAGCTGGTGGGCCTGTGGAATTTTACAGAGAATTGTGGAAGTGTGGAATTTCATTCCTAGGGTGGTGGGAGTATGGAATTTCACTCAGAACATGGTATGGGTGTGGAATTTCACTCAGAGTGTGGTGGGATTTTGAACTTTCACTCAGAGGGAGGTGAGAGTGTGGAGTTTTACTCAGAGAGTTGTGCGAGAGTGGAATTTTTTCACTCAGAGGGTGGTGGGGTGTGGAATTTCATTGAGAGTGAGGTGCAAGTGTGGAATTTCTTCACTCAGAGTGTAGTGGGGTTGTGGGAATTCACACAGAGGGAGGTTAGCGAGTGGAATTTCACTCAGAGTATGGTGCGAGTGTGGAATTTCACTCAAGAATGTGTTGGGAATGTGGAATGTCTTCACACATGGTGGAGCGAGTGTGTAATTTCACTCACAGGGTAGTGGGAGTATGAAATGTCTCTCAGAGTGTGGTGGGAGTGTGGAATTTCACTCAGAGTGTGGTGCCAGTTTTGAATATCTTCACTAAGAGCATGGTCGGGGTGTGAAAATTAACTCAGAGTGTGGTGTGAGTGTGGAATTTTACTCAGAGTGTGTTGAGAGTGTGGAATTACACTCAGAAGGTGTTGAGAGTGTGGAATGTCTTCACTCAGAGTGCGGTGGTAGTATGGAATTTCATTCAGAGTGTGGTGGTGGTGTGCGAGTTCTTCACTCAAAGTGTGTTGGGAGTGTGGAATTACTCTCAAAATGTGGTGGTGGTGTGGAATTTCACTCAGACTGTGTTTGGAGTGAGGAATTTCATGCAGAGGGTGGTGCAAGTGTAGAATTCTTTCACTCAGAAGCTGGTGGGCGTGTGGAAATTCACTCAAAAGGTTTTGTGAGTGTTGAATGCCACTCGGAAAGGTGCTGGGAGTGTGGAATTTCACTCAGATGTTGGTGGCGGTGTGGATTGTCACTCAGAGGGTGGTGGGGGTGTGGAATTTTACTCAGAGGGTTGTGGGAGTGTGGAATGTAACTCAGAGGGTGGAGGGGAGTGGAGTTTCACTCAAAGGATCGTGGGGGTGCGGATTATCTCTCAGAGGGTGGTGAGGTTGTGGTAATTCACTCAGAGCGTGGTGGGAGTGTGGAATTTCACTCAGAGGGTGCTGGGAGTGTGAAACTCCTTTACTGAGATGGTGGTGGGGGTGTGAAATTTCATTCAAGAGGGTGTTGGGGGTTTGGAATTAACTCAGATGGTGGTGGGAATGTGGAATTCCTTTACTCAGAGGGTGGTCGGAGTGTGGCATTTCATCACTCAGAGAGTGGTGTGAGTGTGGAATTTCACTGAGAGGGTGGTTGGAGTGTGGAATTTCACTCAGAGTGTGGTTCCAGTGTGGAATATCTTCATTCAGAGCATGGTGGGGGTGTGGAATTAACTCAGAGGGTGGTGGGTGTGTGGAAATTCACTCAGAGTGTGGTGGGATTGTGAACTTTCGCTCAGAGAGTTGTGCGAGTGTTGAATTTTTTCACTCAGAGGGTGGTGGGGTGTGGAATTTCACACAGAGGAAGGTTAGAGTATGGAATTTCACTCAGAGTATGTTGCGAGGGTTGTGGGGGTGGGGATTTTCACTCAGATGGTGGTGCGAGTGTGGAATTTCTTCACTTAGAGTGTGGTGGGGTTGTGTAATTTAACTCAAGAGTGTGTTGGGAGTGTGGAATGTCTTCACACAGGGTGGTGGGTGTGTGCAATTTCACTCAGAGGGTAGTGGGGTGTGGAATTTCACTCAGCGTGTGGTGGAATTGTGGAATTTCACTCAGAAGGTGGTGGGAATGAGGAATTTCATGCAGAGGGTGGTACGAGTGTGGAATTTCTTCACTGAGAAGCTGGTGGGCCTGTGGAATTTTACAGAGAATTGTGGAAGTGTGGAATTTCATTCCTAGGGTGGTGGGAGTATGGAATTTCACTCAGAACATGGTATGGGCGTGGAATTTCACTCAGAGTGTGGTGGGATTGTGGAATTTCACTTAGACTATTGTGAGAGTGTGGAATTTCTTCACTCAGATGGTGGTAGGGCTGTGGAATTTCACTCTACATCTGGTGAGAACGTGTAATTTCATTCAGAGGATGGTGGGGGTGTGGAATTTCACTCGGAGGGTGGTGTGAGTGTGGAATTTCTTAACTCATAGGGTGTTGGGGCTGTAGAATTTCACTCAAAATGTGGTGTGAGTGTTGAATGCCACTCGGTAAGGTGGTGGGAGTGTGGAATTTCACTCAGAGGTTGGTGGGAGTGTGGATTGTTACTCAAAGGGTGCTGGGGGTGCGGAATTTCACTCAGATGGTTGTAGGAGTCTGGAATGTCACTCAGAGGGTTATGGTAGTATGGAATTTCATTTGAAGGGTGGTGGTGGGAGTGTTCATTTTCACTCAAATGTGTGGTGGGGTTCTGGTAATTCACTCAGAGCGTGGTGGGAGTTTGGAATTTCACTCAGAGTGTGCTGGGAGTGTGGAACTCCTTTACTGAGATGTTGCTGAGGGTGTGGAATTTCATTCAAGAGGGTGATGTGGGTTTGGAATTAACTCAGACGGTGGTGGGAGTGTGAATTTCATCAGTCAGAGAGTGGTGGGCTTGTGGAATTTCACGCAGAGTGTGGTGTGTGCATTGAATTTCACTCAGAGGGATGTGGGTTAGTGGAACTTCTTCACTCAATGGGTGGTGTGAAATTTCAATCAGAGTGTGGTGGGAATGTAAAATTTCACTCAGAGTGTTGTGGGGGTGTGGAATTCCTTCACAGAGGATGGTGGGGCTGTGGAATTTCACTTGAAGGGTGGTGGGAGTGAGGAATTTCACTCAAGAAGGTGGTGGGTATGTGGAATTTCATTTAAGAGGGTGGTGGGAGTTTGGAATTTCACTCAGATTGTGGTTGGAGTGTGTTAGGAATGTGTAATTTCACTCAGAGCGTGGTGGGGGTGTGAAATTCCTTGACAGAGGCTGTGGAATTTCACTCGAATAGTAGTGAGAGTTTGGAATTTCACTCAAGAAGTTGGTGGGGGTGTGTAATTTCTTCACTCAGAGACTGGTGATGTGTGCAGTTTCATTCAAGAGGGTGGTGGGGGTTTGGAATTTCACTCAGAGAGGTGGGAGTGTGGAATTCCTTTACTCAGAGTGTGGTGGGAGTGTGGAATTCCTTTACTCAGAGTGTGGTGGGAGTGTATAATTTCACTCAGAGTGTTGTGAGGGGTGTGCAATTTCACTCAGAGTGTGTTGGGAGTATGGACTTTCATTCAGAGGGTGGTGGGAGTGTGGAATTCCTTCACTCAGAGGGTGGTGGGGATGGGGAATTGCACAGAGCATGGTGGGAGTGTGGAATTTCACTCAGCGGGTGGTGGGTGTTTGGAATTCCTTCACTCAGCGGGTGGTGGGGTTGTGGATTTTCACTCAGAGTGTGGTGGGAGTGTGGAATTTCACTCTGTGTGTGGGGGGCATATAATTCCTTTACTCAGAGGGTGGTAGTGTGTGGAATTTCATCACTCAGAGTGTGATGGGATGTGGAATTTCACTAAGTGGGAGATGGGGGCATGGAACCTCTTCACTCAGAGGGTGGTAGGGTGTGGAACCACTCAGTGGGTGGTGGAGCTGTGGAATTTCACACAGAGTGTGGTGGGAGTGTGGAATTTCACTCAGATGGTGATGGGGGCGTGGAATTCCTTCACTCAGAGGGTGTTGGGGGTGTGGAATTTCACTCAGAGCATGGTGGGAGTGTGGAATTTCACTCCGCGGGTGGTGGGTCTTTGGAATTCCTTCACTCAGTTGTCGTGGATGTGTGGAATTTCAATCAGAGGCTGGAGGGAGTGTGGAATTTTGCTCAGATCCACGACACCTTTCTCAATCTTTCGTGTTGCCTTGTTGCACATCAGCCTTCGGTCAATACAATCTTGAACTATGGTCACATGACTTTCATTGATTTCGCTGTTGTGTGCAGATGATGTTTGAGTTTGCGCACACTTGTAGGCCAAGCGTCAAGCTGACATTGGCTCGTTGATTAAAACACATGAAAATTCTTAACTCGTGTGTTCATTGTTTCAAAATTCAAGATTATTTTATTGCCATGTAATAAAACAGAGAATGTCATATTACACCGTACCATGATCAATAACCACATGCAGACTCGGAGCAATTGATTAAGGCTTTAATAATCTTAAATGTTAGGCACGTCTCTACATGCTTCTGGCCCGGATCCGGGGCAGGTTTGTACGAGGAGACTATTGCTATCAGCCTTTATTGGGAATCTACAGGGAGGAGTTACCAGGTAGGAGGCAGGCCAACCTGTACAGTCGAGTGAGGTCACCTCCTGCACTACTGCGTTCCACCACATTCACCCCTCCTTTTCAGCTAAAGTCCGGCAGGGTGAAGTGGGGCAGCATCCATTGTTACCAGTCATATAACCATATATATAACCATATATATGGCATGGTTTATGGCATGGAAACAGCCCATCTCAGCCAATTCCACACCGGTTCACTCAAACAACTCCACTAGATCCTCCCACCTATTCTCTGACCATAACCTTCCAACCCCCTCCTATCCATGTCTATATCCAGCCTCCTGTTAAATGAGAATTGACTCTGCATCAACTATTTCCTCCGGAAGATTATTCCATTCAGCCACCACTCTCTGAGTGAAGAAACATCCTCTAATGTTTCTCCTAAAATTTTGCCCCCTTACCCTCAACTTGTGACCTCTTGTTTTAACCTCCCCTGTTCTCGGGGTAAGAGTCTACTTGCATCTAGTCTATCGATTCCCTTCATAATTTTAAATTATCAAATCCCCTCTCAGCCGTCTACATACCAATGAATAAAGTCCTAACCTCTTCAATCTTTCTCTGTACTCTAGGTATTTTAAGCCAGGCAACATCTTTGTAAATCTTCTCTGCACCCTCTCCACCTTATCTATATACTTACTTTAATTTGGAGACCAGAATTGAACACAATATTCCAAACCTGGCCTCACCAATGCCTTAAATAGTTGCAATAACACTTCCCAGTTCCTATACTCTATGCTATGATTTATGAAGGCTAACATACCAAATGCCTTCTTAACCACCCTTTCAACATGGGAATCCACCTTCAAGGAACGCTGCACCATAACTCCAAGATCTCTTTGTTCTTGTACATTCCCCAATGTCCTCCCCTTTACTACATATGCCCTATTTTGATTATTTTGTCCGAAATGAAGCACCTCACACTTCTCTACATTAAATTCCATCTGCCATCTTTCACCCCAATGCTCCAGACAAACCAAATCCCTCTGTAATCTTTGAAAACCTTCCTCACTATCCACCATTCCCCCTATTTTCATATTGTCTGCGTATTTACTTACCCAGTTAACCACCCCATCATCCAAATTATGAACAACAACAGGGGACTTAGCACCAATCCTTAAGACACGTCGCTCATCACAGGCTTCCATCCTGACAGACAGTTGTCCACCATGACCCTCTGCTGTCTCTCCTCCAGCCACCTCTGAACCCAACTCTATTAATCCCTAGTGACTGAACCTTTCTTACTAACCTTTCATGTGGAACCTTATCAAAAGCTTTGCTAAAATCCAGATAAACTACATCAACTGCTCTACCTTCATCCACCTTTCTTGTCACTTCTTTGAAAAACTCAACAAGGTTCTTCAAACATGACTTCCCCTTTACAAACCCATGCTGGGTGCTCCTGATCAATCCCTGCCTATCCAGATATTTATACACACCATCTCTAAGAATACCCTCCATAACTTTCCCCTCCACCGAACTCAAGCTCACAGGCCTATAATTACTTGGCTGACACCTCGTGCTTTTTTTAAACAATGGAACTACATTAGCAATCCTCCAATCCCGCGGCATCACACCCTCATGCAGTCTTTAATAGTTACAGATTCAGCCGGTCCGGTGGCTTTGTCCGCCACTGTGATCACCGCAGCACTGGTTGCATCGATGTCAGTTCCTGCAGGATGGTGACCTATATGGCGGGTTGAATGTCCAGGGACTGAACTGTGTTAGTCCAAATGGATTCCAGGGGGTATGGTTCCGTTTATGGTTGTAGGGGTGGTGGGGGAGAAGGCCTAAGGACTAGTGGAGGTGGGTTCAAGTGGTCATTTGTCTGGACGATACATGGGACCAGCTGTTTGCTGACAAGGACTTCTGGGTGCACCTCCTATGCCAGAGCCTCTGCTCGACCCAGGTCCCGGATGGACACCATGTCTTCCCGCCTGTCCAGGTTCTGTTCATGGGCACACTGGGATTTGGCATGCAAGAGGTGCACCTCCTCGACCATAGGTTCTGCCTTGTGGCTCCTAACGTGTCGGCAGAGAAGCATTAGCCCAGGGGTCATCAGCCAGACCAGCAGCCTAGTTCCTGACACTGACCTCCTAGGGAAGGAGAACAGTTTCTCACATTGGGTGGCGTTCGTGGCTGTACAGAGTAGGGACGTTGTGGTGTGTAGCACTTCCGGGGGGGAAGGTTCTCATCTCTGGGAGAAGGGCATCCCTTTTGACTTGAGGGCCAAGAGGATTGCCCTCCAGATAGTGCCATTCTCCCTTTCCTCCTGCACTTTCCCCCAGAGGTTCTGTTCGTGGTTATACCCTTGGTCAGGAAATATTGGCACAACTCCTCACCCATGAATGATGACGCCCGGTCACTGTGGATGTAACTGAGCTATCTGAACAGGGTGAAGAGGTTGTGGAGGACTTCAATGACCGTGGACGTGGTCATATCTGGGCAGGGGATGGCGAATGGGAAGGAGGAGTACACATCGATGATATTAAGGAAGTACACATTCCTGTTTGTGGATGGGAGGGGGTCCTTGAAGTCCATATTGAGGCATTGGAAGGGGTGAGTGGCCTTGATTAGCTCAGGCTTGTAGCCATGTGGCTTGCACTCCATGTAGATTGAGCAGTTATGGATCAGATCCCTGGTCTCCTCCACTGAATAGGGGAGGCTGTGAGCCCTCGAGAAGTGATAGAACCTGGTGATCCCAGGGTAGCAGAAATTATCATGGAGGGCTTGGAGGCAATCTGCCTGTGTCCTGCCACAGGTTCCCCAGTTCAGGGCATCGGATGGCTCATTGAGCTTACCTGGCCGATACAAGATCTCATAAGTGAAGGTAGACATTCAATTCTCCACCCCATGATCTTGTCATTTTTGATTTTTCCCCGCTGTTTATTGTTAAACATAAAAGCGACAACTCTCTGGTCCATCACCAGGGTGAAGGGTCTGCCAGCCAAATAGTGCCTCCAGTGGCACACCGCCTCCACTATAGCCTGTGCCTCCTTCTCAATGGCCGAGTGCTGGAGTTCGGGGCCCTGGAGGGTTCGTGAAAGGAATGCCATGGGCCTGCTTGCTTGGTTCAGCATGGCGGCAAGGGCGAAATCGAAGCCGTCGCTCTCCACTTTGAAAGGGATGGATTCATCAATGGCATGCATCACTGCTTCAGTAATCTCATCCTTCATGCCCTTAAAGGCCTTCTGGGCCTCCGCCGATGGGGGAAATTAGGTGGTTTTCACCAGGGGCTGGGCTTTGTCCGTATAGTTGGGGAGAAGGACCCCAGGCAACTTTTTAAAGTCTTTTGGTTCTGGGGGAGTGTGAGTTCCAGTGGGGGCGCATGCGCTTGGGGTTGGGGCAATGACACACTCCACCACGTACCACAGTATTGCCAAATGCGTGCTACTGAACATACTTCTTCTGATTGTATGTTAATTTCAGGGTTTTAGTGGTGGCCAGAAGCTTTTGCAGGTTCTCATCATGTTCCTCTTGGGTATGACTTCAGATGGTGACACTATCCAGATAGGGATGCGTGGCTTTTAATTTATTGTCATCCATTTCCCTTTGGAACACTGACACTCCATTCGTGAGGCCAAATGGGACCCACAGAAAGTGGTAGAGGCAGCCGTTGGCCTCGAATGCGGTGAATGGACAGTCCTCCGGGCAGATCCAGATCTGGTGGTACGCTGATTTGAGGTTATGCTGGAGAAGACCCGGTACTAGGTGATCTCATTCACCATGTCAGCTATGCGGGAGAGAGGGTAGGTGTTCAATAAGGTGAATCTATTGATAGTCTAACTATAATCGATGACCGTCCAGTGCTTCTCCCCACTCTTAACCACCACCACTTGTGGCCTCCAGGCGCTGTGACTGGGTTCTATGACACCCTCTGCTAGTAGCCGCCTCACTTCAGCTTCTATAAACTCCCTGTCCCCAGGGTTGTATTGCCTACTTTTTGTGGTGGTAGGTTTGCAGTCGGGTATGAGGTTCTGAAACAGGGGCACAGAGGCTCCCGGTCCACAGGTCGGCTGCCCTGGATAGCGTTCTGATGTTTGATTGGTCGTGTTTGGAAGTGGGAAGTGAGCCCTTCAGGAATTGGTTATTACTGACTGTGAGGGGAGGATTGGGCCTGTCAAACTGACACTGGAAATCTCGTCCCAGTATGATTGGCGCATTACCTGCAGTTTGAAATTTTTATACTTTGTGCCCCTAATAGTTAGGGTCATGGTGCAGCACCCGCGGATTTCTGTAGAGTGGGACTGGTATGCTAACACTGCCCTACACTTGGCAGGGGACACTGGCAGGGCGTAGCATTGGACCATGCCTGGGTGCATAAAGCTCTCAGTACCCCCCATGTCGAATTGGCATCCTGTGGTGTGACCATTTACCTCAATGTCCATCATTTATCGCACCAGTTGGTGTGGCCTGTTCTGGTCCAACACGATGGAGGCCAGAATTCGCTCATTGCTGTAGTGTTGAGATGGCTGCCACCATGATGGCCACCCTGGAGATCCTGAAGATGTCACCCCCATGGATCTCATGCAGTGGAGTCCGGAAGAGACACTGGACATGACGTCATCCCTAGTCATCTTCCTGCTGTTCCCACCATTTGGCTCATGGCCACCAGAGGTGACACCAGAAGTGGGTCAATCCAAGAGGGTGAACAAGTTGCGCTACAGGCCGAACAGTACTTCCTCAGGTGCTTAGTCTGGCCACAGTAGTTGCACCTCGTGTGCTCGGCAATGGCAGTGGTAGTCAGGGTCCCTGATTCCCAAGATGGCGGCACCTGCGCTCCCAACTTGGTGGTCGCGTGGCTCACAGAGTAGGCCTTCGCATTCTCCTGGGCTGCATCAAGCAATCGAGCCAACTGCACAATTTCCTGTCGGGTCTGATTGCCCTTCTTCAGGTGACGCTCGTGAATGTGGTTGGAATGGAAGCCGGCCACTTACCCATGGTGGATGAACTCCTCTTGATAGACCATGCACCCAGATCTCTCATGGCCCTCACAAAATCGTCGACGGACTCACTTGGGGCCTGGTGTTGGGTGACCAGCTGGTAACGTGCGTACACAGAGTTCACGGGAACACTGTATTGCTGCTGCAGCAGGGCCATCGCGTCCTCATACTTCTTGCAGTTCCATATTATTTGGTGAGCTCGGTGGCCCAACGATGAAAATAGCAGATTGTACTTGTCTACATCTGTGGAGACCTCGTGGCGTCTCATGTGGGCCTTTAAGCAGTGCAGCCACATATGACGGAGGCCGCTGGATCCCTGGGGTTGGCCTCCAGATTTTTCACGTGGATCGCCTTGTCCACGGTAAGTATTCTGGATATTAAATTGTAGCGCAATCAATATCCAGAAGTAGACACAAAGCAAGTGATTAAAGACTTTGATAACTTGAAACATCAGGCAAGTCTTTACATGCTGCTGGCCTGGATTCAAAGAGGAGATTAGGGCTATCAGCCCTTTATTGGGAATCTTACGGGGAGGAGTTAGGGAGGAGTTACAGGGTCGGAGGCAGGCCAGTCTGTACAGTGTAGTGAGGCTACCTCCTGCAATACTGTATTCTATCACATGCACAAAATTGCCTTTTGCCTGCTGTTAGACATACAGTTCATCATCAGCAGGAGAAGCAAAAGAGAGTCCCTTCAGAGTCATCAAGTGTCTGTGCATTCCCCTCCAGCCCTCCCGCAGCCTCCACAGCTCCACAAACTTCCGTCCAAACCACCAGCTCAGGATCCGACGTGATGAGGAGGCCTTTGGAGTCCTCTCACACCCCAGTTCCAATGCCTGGTACCCTCTACAGCTGGTCTCAAGCCAACGTCCAGCAACCCACAGCGAGTCTGAAATAATATACTCATCCTTATTCGAATGCTCCTAGAGATCGTAATGGTAGGAAATTAACACCAGAACAGACCGTCTCGAAACAGCTGGCAGGAACGTGAGTTAAAATGTCACAGTGCGGCTATGTCTGTCTTTTATATTTGACCAATTTTGTGTTAAACAGAAGAAAATTGTGTGTAAAAGTGGAACTTCAGGCATTTTGAAGTCTGACTGATACGGAGATGTATAGTCTCATTGTCATTCTAATGCAGTAAGGCAGAGCAGAGGGCGATGTGAATTCAGTAGAGCTACAGCATTCGAAAGGATCAGAGTTTGTGACAATCAATATTTATCAGTTAATCCTATGAATACATTTCAAATCACTAAACAGTCCAAATCCACCATTTGGGAAAAGGTTCTGTTTTATCCTGGCAACTGAAAGTCAACATTAACTGCTCCAATGGCTTTGGCCTGGTTTCTGTGACGGTTCGTTCGAATGGATGACAACTTGCCAGTGTTGACCATGCAATTAAGGGAAGTGTCAAAATGAAGTCAAGTACTTCACAGGCAAGGGAAATCAGAGGATGAGTCGTGGATGCCCAAATCTCGTTCAGCTCATCTACATAACAGTGAAGCTGCTTCGGAAATAATCCATGTTAAGTAAAAGGGTGTAGGACACTTTTAAGGTTCAAAGGTTCCTTTCAAAAGTTCCTTTTATTGTCACATAATGAAACATTAAAAATGTAATATGCATGATGTGCTTCAACTTCTGCCTGACATAAGGCAAACAAAGAGTCCCCATGAGCATTGCCCAGTGCCCTGAACAATGAGAGAAAGAGAAGCGAAAGAGAGGCCCTTCAGAGACATTGAGTGTCTGTGGATTTGCCTCCAGCTCTCCCACAGTGTCTGCAGTCGCTGTTCGATCCATCGGCAACTCCGAGCTCCAAATCCAAACCTCTGATACTATCGGGAAATCCTTCAGTGCCCGAGGTCCCTTCGGGAGCCCTTCTTGCCCTCAGCGCTCTCTCGAATCCCAGCTCCGAGACCTGGTTCCCGTGCACCCGTCTCCAGCAGGCCTGCATGGGTACTTCAGCTGCAAGTCGCCAGCAGCCCACAGCCTGTGCGAGTCTTTCAACCACAAGCCCACAACAGCCTGTGTGTGTACTTCAGCCGCAGAGCACCCGCTGGTGCACTATCATGCCCACCACCCTTCAGGTCATCTCCTCTGCTTCTCCTTCTCAATGGTAGGGGGGGGAGGAGTGAAGAAGGGGGGAATTTAATGGAAACAGGAGATAGAAGATGTTGTGGACAGTGAGGAGGGTTATCAAAGTTTGCAGAGGGATCTGGACCAGCTAGGAGAATGGGCCAAAAAATGGCAGATGGAGTTCAATGCAGACAAGTGTGAGGTGATGCATTTTGGAAGGGCAAACCAAAGCAGAAGATATACAGTTAATGATAGGGCACTGAGGAGTGCAGAGGAGCAGAGAGATCTAGGAATATACATACATTATTCCCTGAGGTGGCATCGCATGTGGACAGGGTTGTAAAGAAAGCTTTTGCTATCTTAGCCTTTATAAATCAAAGTATTGAGTCTAGGCGTTGGGATGTTATGTTGAAGTTGTTTAAGACATTGGTGAGGCCAAATTTGTGCAATTCTGGGCAGCTAACTACAGGGGGGTATCTATAAGATTGAAAGAGTGCAGAGAAGATTTACTGGAACATTGCCAGGTCTTCAGGAGTTGAATTACAGGGAAAGATTAAACAGGTTGGGACTTTATTCCATAGAGCAAAGAAGAATGAGGGGAAATTTGATGGAGGTTTACAAAATTCTGAGAGTTATAGACAGAATGGATGCGAGTTGGCTTCTTCCACTTAGATTGGGGGAGATAAATAAGAGAGGTCATAGTTTTAAAGTGGAAAGGGAAAAGGTTTAGGGGAAACATTAAGGGGAAGTTCTTCACTTGGAGAGTGGTGGGGTTGTGGAATGAGCCGCCATCTAATGTGGTGAATTCCAGCTTGATCGTGTGTTTTAAGAATAAATTGGATAGATACATGAATGGGAGGGGTCTGGAGGGTTATGGAATGGGAATAGTCACTGGGACTAGTGAGATGATGGTCAGCACAGACTGGATGGGCTGAATGGCCTGTTTTCTGTGCTGTAGCATGCTGTGGTTCAATGGTTCTAAGTTGATGTTGATGCCATCTGGTTGGAGGGTGCCCAAACAGAAGATGAGGTGCTGTTACTCCAATTTGCGGGTGGTCTCAGTCTGGCAGTGCATGTCAGAAAAGTCTGCCGCCTTCCTGTTCTCGGCTTACACCTTGAAGAAGAGCTCAGGCCTGAAACATCGGTAACGTATCTTTACCGCCTACGGATGCTGCGAGACCTGTCGAATTCCTCCAGCATTTCTGTGTTTTTACTACACTAGCGACAACCGGCCACAAAATATTTGAAGGCCTTTGCATCTTTGACCTTTATGAAATGGTGCATAATTACTGTTACATTTCTTGAGGCATGCATCTTCTGTTGTTTTCAGGAGTTTGCCCTGAATTTGCTGACTATGGATAGCCTCTGTCAACTAACAGTAGTAGAACCTCATTAAAAGCTAAAGCAAAAAGCATGACGCTGGAGAACTCAGCAGGTCACACAGGTACTTTATGAAGCAAAGATAAAAGTACATCACCCATGTTTTGGGCTTGAGCTCTTCATCAAGTTATGACAAACCTTGTTGAAGGGCTCAAGCCCGAAATGTGGGTCATGTATCTTTATCTTTGCTTCATAAAGTACCTGTGTGACCTGCTGAGTTTCTCCAGAGTCGTGTTTTTCCTTCAACTGCAAACTTTTGTGTTTTACTCATTGAAAATGATAGATTATTTTTCTACTGAGCCATACCTGAGTCAATGACTATGTCATTGAACATGTGGTCGCCGATGAAGTTGAGGACGATAAATAAAATTCAGTGCTCTGGAGGGTTTCAGAGCAGCTGGGTTCAGACTGGCCTGAACCATGAAATGGAGGTGAGTGAAGCCCATCGAGAGCAGCCATTGTCAATGGGGGCTACAGCAAAAAATTAAGTAAGATCCTTGTTTTCTTTTCACCTCATGTAATATAATTTTTTTTTTAAATGTTTTTAATGTATTCAGTCGAAGTATGGAGGGAACCAAAATTTGACTACTTCACAGGGAAGGGGGCCCATAAACCTTGAGCTCAGTCCTAATTGAGGGCCATGGTCCAAAAAAAATGGTTGAGAATGGTGATCGAGACCATGTCACATTACAGTGGACAACAAAGGTTTTGCTTCCTGAACACTTTTGGGTGTATTTTATGGATTTTGGGCTGTTGGTCACCTTATAATGTTCCGATCATGTACCATGTTTTAGATATAACCTATTTTTGTGATTTCCTGTCATATTTTAAGTCCACTTCAAACCGACAAAACCATGAAGTGCAACATGTCGTTGAAAATTCATTTCCTGCATTCGCAGGAAATTCCCGGCTGATCTTGGTGCTGTCAGTGATGAACACGGTGAAAGGTTTCACTGGGACATTGTGACCGTGGAAAAGCGGTATCAGGGCAACTGGAATCCATCAACACCGGCTGACTAATGTTGGACATTGACATGAGAGGCATCAGATGCTGAGTATAAATGAAAATTGGCATCTTTTTTCTTCTTTGGCTTGGCTTCACGGACGAAGATTTATGGAGGGGGTAAATGTCCACGTCAGCTGCAGGCTCGATTGTGACTGACAAGTCCGATGCGGGACAGGCAGACATGGTTGCAGCGGTTGCAGGGGAAAATTGGTTTGTTGGGGTTGGGTGTTGGGTTTTTCCTCCTTTGTCTTTTGTCAGTGAGGTGGGCTCTGCGGTCTTCTTCAAAGGAGGTTGCTGCCCGCCGAACTGTGAGGCGCCAAGGTTTGAGGCGATATCAGCCCACTGGCGGTGGTCAATGTAGCAGGCACCAAGAGATTTCTTTAGGCAGTCCTTGTACCTCTTCTTTGGTGCACCTCTGTCATGGTGGCCAGTGGAGAGCTCGCCATATAACACGATCTTGGGAAGGCGATGGTCCTCCATTCTGGAGACGTGACCCACCCAGCGCAGCTGGATCTTCAGCAGGGTGGACTCGATGCTGTCGGCCTCTGCCATCTCGAGTACTTCGATGTTAGGGATGAAGGCGCTCCAATGAATGTTGAGGATGGAGCGGCGACAACGCTGGTGGAAGCGTTCTAGGAGCCGTGGGTGATACCGGTAGAGGACCCATGATTCGGAGCCGAACAGGAGTGTGGGTATGACAACGGCTCTGTATACGCTTATCTTTGTGAGGTTTTTCAGTTGGTTGTTTTTCCAGACTCTTTTGTGTAGTCTTCCAAAGGCGCTATTTGCCTTGGCGAGTCTGTTGTCTATCTCGTTATGCGATTAAACAGGCTAAATTCAATAACAGTTAATTTAATGTTTTCCAACTTCCTACATAATATTAACCCAAATCTGAAATTATCTTTGTGTTTAGCTTGACATTGTCCATCATAATCTCTATGATTTTTCCTGAAAGCGAACCTTTTGAAAAAATATTGTTGTCCAATGTTATTGTCCAGATCCAGAAGACTGATTCCTGAACCTGATGGAGGACTTAGAGGTTTATATAGGTTGGGGAAATTTGGACTCAGAGACTGTCCTTACATTGAGTAAAAGGTTGACATATGTCAAAAGAAATTTTTTTAAATTGGTAACATTTTCTTCACACCAGCATCCAAGAGTTAGAAAGTTAAACTATTATTGTAAATGTGCCAAATGTTTGGGCTGCTAGACCTGAAAACTATGGTAGTTTTTAAGAAAGGAGAGCAAAGGAGATCCAGAATCATGTTTCAGAAATCATGGGGGTGACACAGTTAGCGTAGCAGCTATTACAGCCCCAGTGGTATGGGTTCGAATCCCACACTGTCTGTAAGCAATTTGTACATTCTCCCTGTGTCTGAGTGGGTTTTCCTCCTGGGGCTTCGGTTTCCTCCCACCCTTCAAAATGTACCAAGGTTGTCGGACATTGGCATGTAATTGGGCCAGAAAGGCCTGTTACTGCACTGTACGTCAAAAAGGAAATTGCATTCAAAAAGCGGTGAGGTCACTTGCAAGGGTAGACTAGATGGGAGGGGGATCGGCTGCCCAACACTTGGCAATGTTGCTAACAGGAGCAGAATGAAGAACAGATGGAGATAGACAAATCTGCAGCTTGTTTAGAACTATCTCCTTCCCAACTGCATTGGAATGTAACACAATGCAAATACCATGATATCAGAAAATCAAATAATGTGACTCACAATCAATGCCATTTATAACCACCATTGAATGTTCCCAAGTTTGTAAATTTCAAAATGTAGCTCAATCGTTCAAGGTAGCATGTCGCATTAAATAATAAAGATCCCTTGAGTGAAATTCTGTGGAATGGAGCCCAATAAATCCATATTTGGTTTTCAAGGTGTTTGGATCATTATTATGAATCGAATAAGGATAACTCTTCTTGTGGGATTCACAGAAAATACTTTATGATGTAAAAAATAATCACAAAACAAATTCCATTTGTTATGCCAGAGAACTATTAATTCTCACAATCTCCTAAACAATTTTGCTCTATTTGGTGTATGCCTGCGTGGGTTTTCCCCAGGGGCTTCGGTTTCCTACCACCTTTCAAAGTGTACAGTGGGGGGGGGGGCGGTGTAGGTTAATGGTGTAATTGGGCAGCACGGACGAGTGTGCCAGAAGGGCCAGTTACTGTGCTGTACGCCTAAAGATTTTTTTTTAAAGTTGCCTATTAAAAATAAACTGGGTTTCTTGGTCACAAAAGCATCCAATATCATCCTATAGTTTCATTCAGGTTCACTTGTTTTTAAATAAAGTGTGAAGCAGTGGATTATTATTTCTTATTTCTGAATTAATGGAGCTTTGCTGCCTTAGGAACTTGTTCCAAAATGTCAAAGAGTAACTGATCATTATAAAAATTGGAGGAACTGTGCTTTCCTTGTCATGGGTGTGGAAAGTTCTCCATATCAGTAGACAATTCAGATTTCACAGTTCAGATTTATTGTCAGAGAACATACTTGGCATCACATACAGCCCCGAAATGCTACTTCCTCCCGAGGCCAAATTACCACTAATTGGTAGTGCAAAAAAAAACTGTACTCCAACAAAGGTACATATGCAAAAGAGAGAAATATAAAGAAAGAAATGGGAACAAACTGCAGAATACAGAAGAAAAAATAAACATTCAACAAATAAGTGCGCAAGTCAGAGTCCTTAAATGAGTCCCTGATTGAGTTTGTTGTTGAGGAGTCTGATGGTGGGGGGGGGGGGGGGGGCAGCTGTTCCTGAACCTGGTGGTGCAAGTCTTGTGGCCCCTACACCACTTTCCTGATGGCAGCAGCGAGAACAGAGTGTGTGCTGGGTGGTGTGGATCCTTGATGATTGCTGCTGCTCTCCTGTAGCTATCAATCAACCACATTAGACAGAGAGTTGTGATTAATAGGCTTTAATCACCTTAAGACATCAACATTCTCACATGTTGCTGGCCCGGTTCCAAGGCAGGTACTGAGGGAAGCGTTTGGGTGTAAAAGCCTTTATAGGGATGTCTGGGAGGGAGGAGTCACAGGTTTGGGGGGAGTGGCGGGTCAGCCACTACAATACAAACAATACAGTGGTCGCACAAAATTTCCAAGGACAGTGTTCCCTGTAGATGTTCTCGATGGTGGAGAGAGTTTTGCCTGTGATGTCCTGAGCTTGTCCACTACCTTTTACACTCGGGTATTGGTGTTCCCATACCAGACTGTAATACAGCCGGTCAGCACACTTTCCACCACACCTCTTTAGAAATTTGCTGGAGTTTCTGATGCCATAACAAACCTCCACAAACTCCAGAGGAAGTAGAGGCCCTGATGTGCTTTATTCACGATGCCATTGGTATGTTGGGTCCAGGAAAGATCTTCCAATAACAATAGCCATTGTACTAATAGTCTCTGTAACATAATAACAGGACAACATAGCCATCAGAAATGTCCACTTCAGCAGCCTGTGAAACAATCAAGCTGCATTCCTCTCAGAATGAAATAAAACATTCTGGGAAAAAGCACGAGGTGGATTCTAAATTAAATACTGAATGCCTTCCATGTAAAAACATCTATGTCTTCCATGACTGCCTCATCCATATTACCCTGGGAAGCTTTCAGTCTCCTATTTATAATGAGACCTCACTTTGTTGGGGACTGTGGTTCAATAAAACTCATCTTTTTTTAATGCTGTTTACATCAGCTGCAAAGGAGCCTCTGCATTTCTAATCGCCCTGGTGGACCAATAATTATGTTACTCCAGTAATCGTTTACAGGCCTTTACTGGCGACTTGAAACACATTTCCAGTTCTTTAAAATATTGCTTTTTACTTTGTACAGTAAACCCCCTGGAAACCAGCAGCTATGGGGATTGGTAGATGCCGGATAAGTGTATTTTCCGGTTGCTTGAGACTTGCTCCTCCAATGCCTAACTCATATATCTGCATTAAGAATAAACAGTTTAAAAGACAAATATACTATTCTGTACTTACACCGAACAAAATTCACCTGCATGAATATATAAACCTTAAATTATTTTACTGTACTTTCAGTCACTTTCTTTGAAAATATTTAACTGTCGTTCCACGGAGCCTCCCGAAAGGTGAATAACATTATAGATAATTAACCTCCCTCCCCCCCCCAAAGTTTACAGATGAAGCCTCTGACTGAGGTGACTCTTACTCAGCAGGGATAAGGAGACCCTTGGAGAGAGTCACCCCAACAGCGAGCGACGTCATCCCGGGCGACCCCCATTCCTGCTTCACACGACTTTATTCAAACAGCGGCTACGAGCAAAGCCCGACCCAGGCTCTCCCTCCGCTGGCTGGATATTGGCTCCCGTCTTCACCCAAGGTTTATGTGTGACTTCAGAGAGCAGCTACTTTTACAATTTTCAATATACGTATTTTTTAACCTCTGATTTTATTTTTATTTATTTTCCTCATCTTTGTTTTGCCAGTTCCTTGAATTTTGTATACCAGGGTTTTACTGTTCACCTTTTTTTTATTCTTGCATTAGAGCAGAAGAAATACAGACGAGCCTCCAGTGACCACGGCAGTGGACCAGCGAGGGGCTCAGCGGCTGTGGGACCCACACAGGCTGCGGGTGACCTGCGGTCGGTCGGGGGAATCCACATGGGCTGCTGGAGATCGACTCACAGGGACCAGGAATCGGAGCTGGGATTTGCGAGGGCACTGAGGGCAAGAAGGGCTCCCGAAGGGCCTCGGGCGATGAAGGGCTTCCCGATAGTATCAGAGGTTCGGATCGGGAGCTCGGGCGGCCGATGGATGTGACTGTAGAGGCTGCGGGGCTGGAAGCGAATCCACGGGCACCTGAAGGGACTCTCTTCTGCTTCTCTTTCTCTCATACTGTGAGGGACGCCGAGCAACACGAACGGAAACTCTTTGCCTGCCTTACAACAAGCAGAAGGAAACGTTGTGTAATGTTACACGTTCTGTAGTATTACATGACAATAAAGGAGTTTTGAATCTTGAGAAGCCACCTCGATGATTCAGTCATGTAAAGTAGACATGAAGTTCCCAGGGAATACAAGTTTGAGGAGGGTGGCTCCACAGTTCCTCCCGGTCAACAGTGTCGAAGACCTTAGTGCGAGAGCCCGTGAAAGGTGGTCAGTGCAGCACCTGCCTTTTACAAATCCACACTTAACTTTTCTCGGTGGGGATGATCCATGGTGCTGCCTCGTGGGTGGAATTCAGGGAGGGGGTTCTTCAGTCACTGGGAGAAGGCATTTGAGGAGCACCTTGGCAGTGACCTATCCTGAGCGAGATCGCAATGAAACCCTCTCCAATTACCAGAGTTAGAAGTGTCTCCTTCCTCGAAGACCAGAAATCCAGACCGGACATAAAAGGCGCACTATGCTTGTTGAAGATGATTAAATAAAATTTTATACAGAGAAGCCCAGTGGTGCCAATGGCTCCCTGCTGTGCTTTCTACTCAATAGTCAGAGATTGAATTCAAGACCTGCCTTTCATTAGCCATTCAGCTGTGTGATGTGAGGTGGTGGCTGAGGCTGGTCCAGACTTGCTTGATTTGCAGGCAACATTATAGTTCTCAACCAGAGTCATTAATACTTCATCTCTATTGCTTGTCCATTGCTCAATTTAAAGATGGAATCAAGTCAATCATAAAGGAACTCCTATTCATTGTAAGATTTTTAATGTAATTCTTTGAAATCATTTTGCTCGGTTGTGAACAATATCACGAGCCCCCTTGTGCCAACATTTGCCAACAGGACGGAGTTAACATGCATTTACTGCATCAGATGCTCCTGTTATGGCCCTCTCTATATCGGAGGGACTGGACGCAGACTGGGGGATCGCTTCGCTGAGCACCTTCGCTCTGTCCGCGTTGGTGATGGGGATCTCCCACTGGCCAGCCACTTCAATTCTGCACCCCACTTCCGCGCTGACATGTCTGTCCATGACCTCGTATTCTATCCCACCGAGACCACCTGTAGATTGGAGAAGCAACACCTAATATTCCGTCCGGGCTCTCTCCAACTAGATGGATTTACACAGATTTCTCCAGTTTTCGCTAGCCCACTCCCTGTTCTTCCTCCCTTCCTCATCCCTCTGTCTCCTTCCCTCCATCTCTCCACCCCTTCCCTCTCCATTCACAGGCCCATCCCCGCTCCCCCAGTTTGCTGCTGTGCCCTCCCTCCCTTCTCACCTATTACCTCCTGCCTGTGGGACCGTGCCCCTTGCCCCACCATTTTGTTCGTACCTTGATGAAGGGCTCGAGCCCGAAATGTGGGTTATATATCTTTATCTTTGCTACATAAAAAGTTCACTGTTTGACCTGCTGAATTTCTCCAGCCTCGTGTGTTTACAGAGTTAACATATGTGGAGTTGAAGCAACTAGATTGGTCAAGTATCTTGTCTCAATGACAGCAACTTGACTGAGAGCAATTTATCTCCGTCCCGTCAGAGCACAAGGTTTGATCATTCATTGCAGGCCACACCAAATGATGTCATCAGCATTTGCCAATCAACCACGAATGTCCCTGGGCTCCACCTCGTTCATAGGATGAGGGTAACACCCGGTGAGGTCATCACTTGTTGCCAATTTCAGAGGGCAGGTCTTGAGTTCTGCATGGAATCACATGAAGTCCAGATCAGGCAAAGGGCAACAATTCAGACGTTTCTTGGTCAACATTACTGATCTTAACTTTTTTATTCTCGATAATTTGATGAACTGATTAGAAATGCCCCAACTGCCATTGTCTCCCTGAGTCATTATTACTCCAGTACAAGTTCAATTTATTGTCACCTGATTGTACAAATACAACCCGACGAAACAGCATTCTCCAGTCCCCAGTGCAAAACACACAGACAGACAAACAATACATATGCAGGACAAGTTTTCATCGATACAAATAAATATTGTTTCATGAATATGCGAGTCTCGGATGGTGAGTGTGAGCAGTTCCTTTGGTCGTTCACCATTCTCATTGCCCATGGGAAGAAGCTGTTCCTCAGCCTGGTGGTGCTGGCTCTGATCCTTCTGCAACTCTTCCCTGATGGGAGCAGCTGAATGATGCTGTGTGTGGGGTGGAAGAGGTCCTCAATGATTTTGTGCGCCCTCTTCAGACAACGATCCCAGTAGATCACAGTGATGGGAGGAGGGAGACTCCAGTGATCCTCTCTGCCACTCTTATGGTCCTGTGGATTGACCTCTGATCCATTTCTCTGCAGCCACCGGACCACACTGTGATGCAGCTGGCCAGGACGCTCTTGATAGATCTCCAGTAGAAGGTTGACATAATGGTGGCTGGTAGCCTTGCCCTCTTCAGTCTTCCCAGGAAGTGCAGTCGCTGTTGCACCTTCCTGACCAGTGAGGAGATGTTGAGTGTCCACAATAGGTCACTAGTTAAGTGAACCCCAAGGAATTTGGTGCTCTCCACTCTCTCCACTACAATGTTGTGGATGTGTAGTGGAGGGTGGTCATTCCTGGTCCTCCTGAAGTCCACGACCATCTCCTTCATCTTGTCCATGCTGAGACTCAGGTTGTTACTCTCGCATCATTTTACGAGATTTTCCACCTCTTCTCTGCAGTACGATTCATCGTTGTTACTGATGAGGCCGACGATTGTTGTGTCATCTTCAAACTTGATGACACTGTTTGTTAAAGTGGACCTGCAAATACTTGACAAATGAGCACAAATACAGCTGCCAAGTGCTTTATTGTTGTTTTGCAAAGCATGAGAACTTCATTACAGCAAGAGGCTGTGCCACCTGCAGCTAGCTGGCCACAAGGGAGTCTGCCACATGGTTCACAGGTTGCATATTTATACAGACAAACTTCCAGTTTTTGAACAGACTTTTCCATATAAGTACATTTCTTAGGTGGCACGGTTGGCATACTGGTGATCACAGTGCCTTTACAATGCCAGTGATCAGGATGTTCTCCCCATATCTTTGGGGGCTCCAATTTTTTCCCACCATTCAAAACGTACCTGAGGGGTATGTGGACCAAATGGGCCTTAAACTGTGCTGTTTGTCTAAATTAAAAATTATACCAGGCTGTGTCCCTTACCCGATGGCTAATAGTTGTTCACTGTCTTTGCCAAATGTGGAGATGTTCTTCTTCATAATCCACTTTAGTCCACTTTAATAAATCATGAATATACAACCAAATCATCTCTGCTTTTCTCATTTTTATCACTAATTTAAAACTCATTGTCATGGATCTGGGACTGGGTTGGGAGCATGTATAGGAGCGGGCTGAGCACCCAGCCTGAAGTGCGCCCGTGCTCAGTGTGAACTGCAGTGCTATCAGTCCCAGTGAAATTCTTTGCAGATTATTTTTGGATTCAATAATCTGCTATGAACTAGCATACCTCTCCCTTACTGCAGTGAATGGCCTAAAGTTGTAGTATGTGTTGTTGGTCACTGAACTACAGGAAAGGTATCAATAAGACAGAAAGAGTGCAGAGAAGATTTACTAGGATGTTGCCTGGACTTCAGGAACTGAATTAAAGGGAAAGGTTAAACAGGTTAGGACTTTATTCCCTGGAGCATAGAAGAACGAGGGAAGATTAGAAAGAGGTATTTAAAATTATGAGGGGACAGACAGCGTAAATGTAGGTCAGCTTTTTCCACTGAGGGTAGGTGAGATACAAACCAGAGGACATGAGTTAAGGGTGAAAGGGGAAAAGATTAGGGGGAATGTCTTCACACAGAGACTGACGGGAGTGTGGAACAAGCTGCCATCTGAGGTGGTGAATGCGGGCTCAGTTTTAACATTTAAGAAGGATTTGGACATGTCCATGGATGGGAGAGGTATGGAGGGCTATGAACTGGGTGCAGGTCAGTGAGAATAGGCAGAAAAATAATTCAGCACAGACTAGAAGGGTCGAAGGGGTTCTATGATGATGCATTTTGGCCTTCAGAATGAAGACACTGTCCTCGCAGGGTCGGGCCGGATTTCATCTGAGCTCCCAAAGGTAAGAGAGATTCATTGCAGCAATAAGGGATTCAGAGCCTCTGCCACTGAGCCTGGCGATTGATATTATATTGAACTAGATCCCCAGTTTTTATGTCAGACTCTCTGTCACTCACAATACGAGAGCAAGGATCTATGAACTCAAAACCTCCTTTGAAGATGTGAAGCACAAATGCAGCACAGTAAGAGTGGACAAGTGCTTGATAGCAGAACATCTTAGATAGAACAGTACAGGCCCTTCAGCCCACAATGTGTGGTGACCTATATAAACCTACTCAACAAACTAAACCTTCCCCACCTCACATCCAAAACCCTCTATGTTTGTTCCATCCCTATGCCTGTCTAAGAGTCTTTTAAATGTCCCTAATTTCTAGCCTCCACCACCATCCCTGGCAAGACATTCCAGGCCCCCACAACTCTCTGTGTGTAAAATACTTGCCCCTGACGTCTCCCCTAAACATCCCTCCCTTCACTTTGTACAGATGTCCTCTGTGTTCGCTGATCCTGCCCTGGGAAAAAAGCGTTGGTCGTCCCCCCCTATCGATGCCTCTCAGAATCGTTTTTTTAATTTACACCACGTAAACTCATTTAAACACATGCTGTCCAATGACACCCAAGTTGACCTCTATCCCTGGTATGCTTTGAAAGGTGGGAGAAAATCAGAGACCCCGGAGGAACCCACCCAGGCGCAGGAAGAACGTACAAATGCCTTTCAGACTGTGTTGAATTCGAACTCAGGCCATTGGCTTTGTAACAGCACCGTGCTAACCGCTACGCCGACCGAGCCTCCCAGAGAGGTCTTGTAGCCCTCTATTAAGTCTCCTCTCATCCTTCTTCACTCCAAAGAGAAAAGCCCCAGTTCTGTTAACCTTGCCTCAGAAGACACATTCTCCAATCCTGGTGAATCTCCTCTGCACCCTCTCCATAGCTTCCCCATCCTTCCTGTAATGAGGTGACCAGAACTGGGCACTATATTGCGAGAGGTCTCCCGTGAGTACTCAGTCATAGACCTGAGATGAAAAATAACAGTGCAGAGAGGAGAGCAGTGCATCATCACACCTGACTGGTGCCTTTATAAAAGGTGAGGCTGTCAGGAGCTGAGCAGTGCCAGGCCTCTCTTGTTAAAGATGACCATTGCCTGACACGTTTATCGTGTGGATGTTACTTGTCCCAAACCTGAACGTCTCAGTCTTGCCACAAGCAGGTATGAACAGGTTCATGTATGAACAGGTTCATTTGTGAGGAGCTGCAAATGGAATTGAATATTGTGAAATGTCACCACTTCTGACCTTTTCCTTTCATTCACCGGGCTCTGGGGAATGAATGAGGAAGCAGGGTTAATTGGATAGCTCGACCAAAGAGCTGACATCAACACAATGGGCCAAATGGCCTCTTGTGCTTCATTGCTCTGTGATTCAAATCTACATCTGTATGTGTAAATTAGAGTAGATTAAAGAGAGGCTTTGACCATGTTCAACACGCTGCGTGATTAATGAGCAAAGCTGGGGAAAGTGTTTTGTTCAGAGAAGTCTTTTGTATGGCTTGGAATGGGAAAGAAGGAGAATCATTTTTATTTTTTTGGGATTCTATGCTTGGATCAGGTGCATGGTTACTTGAAGTTGACTGCATTAGTATCAGACCCCTTGTGCATCGAATATTACCTTTTAAATGCATTGGATAATAGTTTAAAACACTTCATTGAAGAATTATAACTGCCTGCCTTGGTTATTGTAAGAATGCAGAACAAGCAGTAAATTCCCACAGGTGTTGCCTTGAAAGCAAAGCAGGGATGGAATTGAACTGTGGAATAAACGAGGTTAAATTCTGCTGTAGCTTTCTGTCTCCTTGTTATCGACCCTGGTGGTTGTGAGGTTGTCATTTATCAGCCAGTGGGAGGGATCTGGCCGCTTGCCACGATGCACGATGTGTGACCTGACTCCCTTTAAATTGGTTTGCGTGGACCTGATCCGGAGTCCAATTTAAACACCAGCACTGCAATCCAGAGAGTTTGTCTGACAGCTCAGGGACCATCCAACTCCCCAGAAAACCATAAAGCATGCAACTGGAAAAATGCCACAACTTAAATAAAAGGGTCGGGCTGCAAAGGGGGGGAGGGGCTTCTGTGTAATAAATTCAATAATTCAGACTTCTGCTTCAAACATTTATGGAAAATTATCTTGTCGAATTTGTGTTCATTGATTTGGAAATGGTGGGTTTACAGAAGAAAGACGAACAGGCAGTTGTGGTTAGATTATAGAACACTACATCACAGTAGAGCCCCCCTCAATGTTGTGCTGACCCATATATACCTACCAAAAACAAACTTAACTCATAACCCTCAATTTTTCTTCCATCCTGTGCCTGGATAGGAGTCTCTTAAATGGCCCTAATGTTCCAGGCCCCCCACAACTCTCTGTGTTAAAAAAAAACTTACCCCTAAACTTCCCTCCCTTCACATTGTACAGACGACTTCAGGTGTTTGCTGATCCTGCCCTGGGAATAAAAGGCGCCGGCTGTCCACCTTATTTATCCCTCTCATAATCCTGTAGACCTCTATTAAGTCTCCTCTCATCCTTCTTCACTCCAGAGAGAAAAGTCCCAGCTCTGCTAACCTTGCCTCACAAGACATGTTCTCCAATCCTGGTCAATTTCCTCTGCACCCTCCATAGCTTCCACATCCTTCCTATAACAAGGTGACCAGAACTGAACACTAGAATCCAAGTGCGGTCTCACCAGAGATTTGTAGAGTTCCAACATGACGTCTCAACTCTTGAACTCAATCCCACTATTAATGAAGCCCAGTCTTGTTAAATATCCTATCAAGTTGTGTGGCGGTGGATTTGGGACCCAAAATTGTGGAGATCTTGAACTTATTTCACTGATGATTTTTATACCATTTCAGTACAGATGGCCAGTGTTGTCTTCCATTGCTAAGCTGTCCCTCTCAAGTCTCAAAGGTATTCATGTGACGGCAGCATGAGACTGACCAACTAAATGAAGGAAAATAAAAATATTATTGTGGTGTCATGGTGAGAACTTTGGGGAGTTGAGTGTGATATCAGCACGCACTGTTTTGCTAAGCTGGCCCATTGGTTTAAAAAGAATGGGTACTGTACTTCCAAGCCAAGCAACATCGCCTGTCCCTGAACTGATTTGGTGAATAGTATTCAGGTCACACAAGTGGCCAATTCAGAATCAGAATCAGGTTTATTGTCACTGCATCCAGTGCTCCTGTTGTGGCCTCCTCTATAATGGAGAGACTGGATGTGGGTTTGCCAATCACCTTCACTCCGTCTGCACCAATGATAGAGATCTTGCAGTGGACGACCATTTTGATTCTGCACCCCTCTCCCGTGCTGACATGTCTGTCCATGGCCTCATGTACTATTCCACCGAGATCACTCGTCAATTGGAGAAACAACACCCGATTTTCCATCCGGGCCCTCTCCAGCCAGATGACATTAACATCGACGTCTCCGGTTTATGCTAGCCCACTCCCTGTTCTGCCTCCCTTTGTCTCCTTCCCTCCATCTCCCCACCCCCATCCCTCTCCATTCACTGAACCGTCCCCCCCTCCCTCTCCCCGTTTACTGCTGTGCCCTCCCTCCCTTCTCCACCTATTACCTCCTGCCTGTGGGACTGTACTCCTCCCCCTGCCCCTCCCCCCCCACCATTTTGTTTGGGCACCTGCCGACATCTTGCTCGTGCTGAGTTTCCCAGCATCGTGTTTTTACTTTTTTACACAGAGAGTTGTGGGTGCTTGGAATGCCTCGCCAGCGGTGGTGGTGGAGGCTAAAATATTAAGGGCATTTAAGAGACTCGAAGACAGGCCCTGTTAAGGAGAAGCAGAGAAGACAACCCTACAGGACCAGTGAGGGGCTCAGCGGATGCACACAGGCTGTTGGTGAACTGCAGTCGAAGGTCCCATACAGGCCGTGGGCTGTTGGAGACGTGGTCAGGGAATCCACATGAGATGCTGGAGATGCTGGAGACTGGCTCATGGTCAACCAGATATCAGATATCAGAACCAAGGTTACAGAGGTGCTGAGGGAAAGGTGGGCTCCCAAAGGGCTTTGAGTGCTGAAGGCTTCCTGATTGTGTCGGAGGTTTGGAGCTGGAGCTCGGGTGGCTGATGGATCTCTATTGTAAGGGACGGTACTCAAGGAGACTCTTTGCTTGCCTTACAGCTAAACTTAAAGTACATCAGGCATATTACATGTATTATTCCATGACAGTTGAAGAAACTTTTGACCCTTTAACTCTTTATTCACACAGTCTTTTTGCCATCTACAAGGTGGTGAGAGGGGATGAGAGCAGAATGGTTTAAGCGCATTTCCAATGTCCTCGGGGTTTATTTCAGATTTCCAGCATCTGCATAATTGTGCACATAGGCTGTGAGCCCTGCCGTGTGAATGATTCTGAAGCTAATTAAGCTTTAATTAGCTTAAACGTACATACCAGTCTCCGAGTCTTTATACGGCCAGTGATTGACAACTGGAAGGTGGGGCCACCCTCCCAGGATGTCCACCTGCAGGTACAGTGGTTGCCTCCTACAGTCAGCAGGTGGGAGTGCGGCCAGTACAGTGGTTGTAGTACCACATAGGCTGAGTGTGAATTGTTGGAGGAACATGAAAGGAAATGCATCAATAAACATTCAACTCGCATTTTTGACGACACTTTGTAAAAGTTCCCTGAACTAATTGAGGAGATATTGACATCCTACCCTGCATCAGGCCCAACCCCCTCATTTTGAAGTGAACAGAAAATCCTCCTTTAGAAAAATGAAACAAGGTGGACCATGACATCGAGCAGCATTCACTGAAATCTGAATTGGATGAAATTCTGATCCAGTCATTCGCATTTATTATTCTAAGAGTTCACGTCAATAAAAATATGTGCAAAAATGATACTGGGGTCACAGAGGCTTGAATTTTTGGTGGCATCTCATTAAAACTGAACATCCTTTAAACAGCCTTCTGCGACATGGTTATCCATGTGAGTTCGAGTTTCCATTGATTTGGGTTCTGCATTTACTGCCTCCAACCAGAAGTATGGTCCTGTACATCTACAGTTACTGGCTCAGAATTCTTCAACAACCCTCGCCCCCACAGCCACCACACACACACACACACACATCCACATTCACACGCACACAAACACAAACACATCCTCACACACATGCTCACACACACACACACACACACACACACACACACACACACAGACATACACACACACCCACACACAAATGCAAACCCACCAACCCACACATCCACCCACACACACACCCACCCACACACACAACCACGCATCATCACACACAGACACCCACACACACATCCACACTCACACGCACACAAACACACCCACACACACATGCTCACACACACCCATACACACAACCATGCACCAACACACACACACACACACCCACACACACACATACACACACACACATACACACACCCACACATACACACACCCACACACACATGCTCACACACATACCCACCCACACACTCAACCATGCACCAACACACACACACCCACATACACACACCTACACATACACACCCACATACACACACTCACACACACATCAACACAAACACATCCACCCACACAAACACCTACCCTCACCCACCCACACACACAACCATGCACCAACACACACACCCACATACACACACCCACACACACATGCTCACACACACCCACACACACAACCATGCACCAACACACACACAGACCCAGACGCACACCCACATACACACACCCACACACACATGCACACACACACATCCACCCACACACATAACCATGCACCAACACACACACACCCACATACACACACCCATACATACACACACCCACACACACATGCTCACACACACACCCACCCACACACACAACCACGCACCAACACTCACACACACCCCTACACACACACGCACACACTCCCACACACACACACACACACACACACACACACATGCACATACACCCCTACACACACATCCATGCACACACACACACCCACACTCACACGCACACACACGTGCACACACACACCTATATATACACACACCCACACAGACCCCCCACATATACACACACACATGGAACACACACACACACACACACACACACACACACACACACACACACACACACACACACACACACACACACACACACACACATTCAATCAACATGGCAGAAAGCAAGTCTGAAATCTTGACCACAGTCCCATTCTATTCAAGGGTCATTTTTTCCCAAATTATTCAGTCAAGTCGTAAACACACCCAGGCAGGGAGAAAAAAACTGCTCGCCTGCTTCTCACCATCTATATTAATTTAGACAATTTTCTTTACAAATCGCTTCTGCTGCCAGTGACACGGGCAATTTGTCTTTTATCTGCAACATGATATGATAATTGGTGGGGAGATATTATGCAGGGATGAATGTTCAGTTCTGGGACCTCTGTGGAAATCTGGCTCTATCCTTCATATTGTAAGGATAATTTTATAGTACAGTCAATTTTGACTTGCCACAAAATGTTATTTACTTATTATGAATAGTCTCATTGAAATATTGAGCTGTAATGTTTATTTTATCACTTGAAAAGTGAGATATTACAAGGTCAAGGGAAGTATGTGTGAGAGTGAAAATGTCATGATGCAAATTTGACCCTCAAACCACCATCTTTTGACAGTTTAGAACCAAATGACTAATAGCAGGCTTTAGTCCACTTCAAATGGAAAGGATGAAATAAAAGAGAAATTGATTGAAATAGTCAGCTTCTGTGAAGAGCTAATATTGAGGCCAAAGGTCGGGCACTGAGGGGTGCAGTAGAACAGAGGGATCTGGGAATCCAGATACATAATTCCCTGAAAGTGGCGTCACAGGTGGACAGGGTTGGAAAGAGAGCTTTTGGCATCTTGGCCTTCATAAATCAAAGTATGTCAGGATGATGCTTGGATTGGAAAATATGTCTTATGAGGCAAGGTGAGCAGAGCTGGGACTTTTCTTTTTGGAGTGTAGAAGGATGAGAGGAGACCTGATAGAGGTCTACAAGATTATGAGAGGCATAGATAGGGTGAACAGCCGTCACCTGTTTCGCAGGGCAGGATCAGCAAACACCAGTGAAGGGAGGGAAATTTAGGGGAGATGTCAAGGGTAAAAAAAAATTCCACAGAGAGTTGTGGGTGTCTGGAATGCCTTGCCTGGGGTGGTGGTGGAAACTGAAACATTGGGGGAATTTAAAAGTCTCCTAGACAGGCATATAGATGGAAGAAAAATAGGGGGTTTGAGATAGGGAGAGTTTAGTGTTACAGACTCAGACAGCAGTAATAGAGATTAGCCAAAGCAGTATTATATTTAAAATAGATTTTTAATTTATTAATCAAATATATAACACCTTATCTAACTATGCGCAACTATACTTGTGTGTGTGTGTGTGTGTGTGTGTGTGTGTGTGTGTGTGTGTGTGTGTGTGTGTGTGTGTGTGTGTGAGTGTGTGCGTGTGTGCGTGTGTGTGTGTGTGTGTGTGTGTGTGTGTGTAAAATATCCCAACCCATTATAGTTCATGCCTAATGGCCTAATTCTGGAACGTCAGTTCAAAATCCAGACTCAGAAATCTGGTGTTGACACGAAGACTCTTAAATTGATACAAAGAAGTGTTTACGAATGAGGTGGGAGAGACCGGGGTGAAAAACTGTTGTAACCTCACAAAATTCTTGTCGAGATGCTTCCTAAGAAATCTCCCCTTTTCCTTTTCTAGAGGAAACGAAGTAAGTGATCTTTACAAAGCTTCCAGAACCCTTTCATGGGTCAGCTGAAATGTTACCTTCCCTTTCTGGTCACCGTTTCGTCCACTAAGTCCCCTTCAAAAGTGACCTTTTCTTTGGCCACGGTGGGGCACATTAATCCCCCTTTCAGGAAGGAAATCAGACAAATTGTCCATGTTCACACGAGGCCACTTAAGCACAGTCTTACTTCAAGAGCTCCTGCTCCTGTGCTGCCTCCTTAAAAATGGCCCCTGATCGAACTGTTTCTTTAACATGTTGGCCACATGGTCTCTGCACCTGTGTTCTCAGGCCTTCCTCTCTCTTCACAAGTAGTGAGTTTGAGTACACGCTGTCCCCACAGTCAATCTTCAAAGCTTGCAGGGTTTGCAGCTTGATTTGTTCTCTTAAAGTGACAGTCCCATTCAAATGAAAATAAACAAGGAGCACGTAATATTTGTTTATTTTTTGGTATTCAGGCAAAACATCGAGGGCTGAAGGGCCTGTACTGTGCTGTAGTGCTCTATGATCTAATATCACACCCTTCTCAGTCTTGTGCAGCATCAATGTAAACTACTCCTGAAGGGGCACCACATTGTTCACCACAACCTCAGAACAACACCAGCAGCGTTCCCCTGGCATAAGTTCATGTTGACTCTGCCCAGTGCTATTATTATTTTAGAAGTGCCCTTTGCATATGTAAATTCGAGCTGGGAGTCGAAGGAGGAGAAGCTCGGAGAGAGTGACATGGAGGTAAGCAGTTAAGTACAAGGGCTTACTGGGGCTTGGGCCTACTCAAATCGGGCTGGGAGTCTGAGGAGGGAGCAGCTGGAGTTTGAGCTGTGAGTCAGAGGAGCAGGAGCTTGGAGAAAGTGACTGGGTTAATTGGTCAAAGGTTAATTGGTCAAGGTTAATTGGTCAAGGGGCCAGTAAAAGGAGTAAAAGGGGAGGGAGCGGCCAGCAAGGAGTGACGCACTGAGTGGGTGGGGCACTGAAGGAGCCTTTGGCTCAACAGGCTTAGGCAAAAGCAGGCAAGGAGAAGGGTAAGTGGCATTATTTTAGCTCAGTCATGCCTATGGGGTTAGTGCTTTGTACTGGATGTCAGATGTGGGAACCATGGGTGAGTCCCACCCTCCCAAATAGCCACATCTGCGTCAGGTGCACCGAGATGCAGTTCCTTAAGGACCAAGTTGGGGAACTGGAGCTGCAACTTGAGGACCTACGGCTGGTAAGGGAGAGTGAGGAGTTGATAGATTCAACTTTCAGGGACATAATTACCCCAAGACCAGATGTGTCAGGTAAGTGGGTAACTGTCAGGGGAAGAAAGAAAAATACCAGGAAAATGGAGAGCACACCTGTGACTACCCCTCTCAGCAACAGGTATATTTTGTTGGATGCTGTTGAGGGAGATGACCTGACAGAAGCTGGCAGCAGTGACCAGGTCGCTGGCACTGAGCCTGGCATGGTTCCTCAACATATTGGTCTAGATAACCGTCCCGTAAATTAGTAAAAATACTGAGGAGGAGGAATTCCTTGAATGTTTACGGGACGGTTATCTAGACCAATATGTCGAGGAACCAACTCGGGAGCAGGCCATTTTAGATTGGGTATTATGCAATGATAAGGGGCTAATCAAAAAGGTAAAGAGGAATGCAGTGGTCATTGGGGACTCTATTGTCAGAAATACAGACAGGAGATTCTGTGAGCCAGATAGGTATGCCCGCATGGTGTGCTGTCTCCCTGGTGCGAGGGTGCGGGATATCTCAAATCGGGTCCAGGGTATTCTAAAAGGGGAAGGCGAACAGCCTGATGTCTTGGTACATGTGGGTACCAATGACATAGATAAAAAGAAGGAGGAAGTACTGAAAAAGGATTACAGAGAGCTAGGACAGAAACTAAGAAATAGGACAGCCAGGGTGGTGATCTCTGGTTTGCTACCTGTGCCAAGTGCAACTGAGGACAAAATTGGAAGGTTAAGAAAAATGAATGTGTGGCTGAGGGGCTGGTGTAAAGGACAGGGTTTTGGGTTCTTGGATCATTGGGATCTCTTTTGGGGAAGGCATGACCTCTACTAGAAGGATGGGTTACACCTAAACCCAAAAGGGGTCAATATATTGGCAGCTAGGTTTGGTACAGCCGTCGGGTGCGGTTTAAACTAATTTGGCAGTGGGGAGAGAACCTGTATGATAGGGCAAAGGACAGAAAAGATAAAACAGGAAAAGTTAGGTTAGGCAGCAAAAGTAAAAAATCAAAAAGAGCAAGGAGGGTGAAAAAAGCAAATCTGAAGGTTTTATATCTTAATGCAAGAAGCATTCGGAACAAGATAGATGAATTAGCTGTGGAAATTGAGATAAACAAATATGATTTGATTGGGATTACAGAAACATGGCTGCAGGGTGGGAAAGCCTGGGAACAACATCCCTGGGTATATGATATTTAGGAGGGATCGGCAAGAAAGAAAAGGGGGTGGGGTAGTATTGATGGTGAGAGAAGGGACCGACAAGATTGACAGAAAGGTTATCAACTCGGAAGATGCGGAATCTATATGGGTAGAACTGAGGAATAGCAAGGGGTGGAAAACGTTAGTGGGGGTGGTATATAGGCCTCCAAATAGTAGTGTAGAGGTGAGGGAAGGCATTAAAAGAGAAATTAGAAAAGCGTGCAATAAGGGAACAGCTGTCATCATGGGAGACTTTAATTTGCATATAGATTGGACTAGCCAAATTAGTAAAAATACTGAGGAGGAGGAATTCCTTGAATGTTTACGGGACGGTTATCTAGACCAATATGTCGAGGAACCAACTCGGGAGCAGGCCATTTTAGATTGGGTATTATGCAATGATAAGGGGCTAATCAACAATCTTGTTGTACGAGGCCCTTTGGGTAAGAGCGATCACAATATGATCGAATTCTCACTCGACATGGAGAGTGATGAAATTAAAACCGAGACTAAGGTCCTGAATTTAAATAAAGGGAATTATGATGGTATGAGACGGGAGTTGAGTAAGATTGATTGGGTGGTGTTTATGGGGGAGTTGACTGTGGATAGACAATGGAAAGCATTCACAGATCTAATGGAGAAATTGCAAAAATCGTTTGGCATAAAAATAAACCAAAAAAGGTGACTCAACCGTGGATAACAAGGGAAATTAGAGACAGCATTAGGTCCAAAGAGAGAGCATATCAATTGGCCAAAAAAAGTACCACAACCGAAGACTGGGAGCAGTTCAAGATGCACCAAAGGACGACAAAGAGATTAATCAAGAGAGCAAAAATAAATTACGAAAGTAAACTTGCGGCAAATATAAAAACCGACTGCAAAAGCTTTTATAAATATGTCAAGAGGAAAAGATTGGTGAAATCCAGAGTAGGTCCTTTGCAGTCGGAATCAGGGGAATATATAATGGGGAATAAGGAAATGGCAGACCAATTAAATTCTTACTTTAGTTCTGTTTTTACAAGAGAGGATACAAATAACCTCCCAAGGATGTTGGGAAACATAGAGACTAATGCAAGGGAGGAACTGAAAGAAATCAGTATCTCTAAGGACATGGTATTTGGGAAATTGATGGGATTGAAGGCAGATAAATCCCAAGGACCTGATAATCTACATCCTAGGGTACTTAAGGAAGTGGCCATTCAGATAGCAGATGCTTTAAGAATTATTTTCCAGAACTCGATAGACTCAGGATCAGTACCCATGGATTGGAGGGTAGCTAATGTTACCCCACTATTTAAAAAGGGGGGTAGAGAAAAAGTGGGGAATTATAGGCTGGTGAGCCTTACATCAGTAGTGGGCAACTAGCAGAGAAGGGATCGGACAGAGTCAACATGGATTGGCAAAAGGTAAATCGTGCTTGACAAATCTATTGGAATTCTTTGAGATGGTGACAGGTAAAATAGATGGGGGAGAGCCAGTGAATGTGGTGTACCTGGACTTCCAAAAGGCCTTCGATAAGGTCCCGCATAAATGACTGGCTTCCAAAATCAAGGCTCATGGGATTGGGGGCAAGGTATTGATGTGGATTGAGAACTGGCTGGCAGGTAGAAGACAGAGAGTTGGGATAAATGGCTCATTTTCTGAGTGGAAGGCGGTGACCAGTGGATGCCACAGGGATCTGTACTGGGACCCCAGCTGTTCACAATTTACATTAATGATCTGGATGAGGGGATTGGATGTGATATCTCCAAATTTGCAGATGACACTAAGCTAGGAGGGGTTGTGTGCACGGAAGAGGGGGTCAGGAAGCTCCAGTGTGATTTGGATAAATTGAGGGACTGGGCAGATACATAGGAAATGCACTACAATGTGGATAAATGTGAGGTTATCCACTTTGGTAATACAAACCGGAGGGCAGATTACTATTTGAATGGCAATAGATTGGGAGATGGGGACGTGCAGAGAGACCTAGGGGTACTTGTACACCAGTCTCTGAAGGCGAGCATGCAGGTACAGCAGGCAGATAAAAAGGCAAATGGTATGTTGGCCTTCATATCAAGAGGGTTTGAGTATAGGAACAAGGATACCTTACTGCAGCTGTACAGGGCCTTGGTGAGACCACACCTGGAGCATTGTGTGCAGTTTTGGTCACCTTATCTAAGGAAGGATGTTCTTGCAAAGGAGGGAGTGCAGAGGCGATTCACCAGGCTGATACCTGGAATGGCAGGAATGACTTATGAGGAAAGATTGCGCAAATTGGGATTGTACTCGCTGGAGTTTAGAAGATTGAGAGGGGATTTCATAGAGACATATAAAATTCTAGCAGGACTGGACAGAGTGGATGCAGATGGGATGTTTCCAATGATGAGAAAATCCAGAACCCGGGGCCATGGTTTGAGGATAATAGACAAACCATTTAGGACCGAGATGAGGAGGAATTTCTTTACCCAGAGGGTGGTGAATCTGTGGAATTCATTGCCACAGAGGGCAGTAGAGGCAGGTTCATTAAATATATTTAAGAGGGAATTAGATCTATTTCTTCAGTATAAGGGTATTAAAGGTTACGGAGAGAAGGCGGGGACGGGGTACTGAGCTTTAAGATCAGCCATGATCTCGTTGAATGGCGGAGCAGGCTCGAAGCGTCAAATGACCTACTCCTGCTCCTATCTTCTATGTTTCTATGTTTCTATGCATTTTCCCTGCTGTTGAGGCCCCATTTCCTATCTTTCCGTCTATAGGAGCCGTTCTTGAATCTACGAAGGCTGCCGGCCAAGCCCAGCTCCTTCAAGTGCTCAGAATGCAAATCAACAGCTCCTGAGGGAGTTGTCACTGTTCAGCCCATGAACTCTTTTTTTTAATGATTGCTAATGTTTTTCATTAACGCTTACCTTCCTGACGGCATGATCGCACTCGACTTCTTTCCAGAATTTCCGAGGGCCTTTCTTTGTCATCTTCCACGAATACAGGCAGGGGATATTTGTTTAGTATCTCAGCCATTTCATTATTCCCCAATATAATTTATCCTGCATCAATCTGTCAGGTTTGCTAATCTTTTCCTTTTTACATAGCCATAGAAGCAGTCCATCTTTGTTTCTCGCTAGATTAATCTTGAATTCTATTTTCGATTTCCTTACCAATACCTTGGTCGTTCTTCACTGAATTTTGAAATTTTCTCAATCCTCAGCTTAATGCATCTTTTGGCAATATAATGAGCTTTTTCCTTTGATATGATTCAATCTTTTACTTCTCTTGATCGCCATAGTTAAACCACTTTATCTGCTGTTTTATGAATAGAACGTTCTATTACGGCTCAGTTCAGCCCACGATATTGTGCCGACCTCTATAAACCTACTCAACAATCTAACCTTCCCTCCCTCACACCCATAACCTGTTTTTCTTGGATCCATGTGCCTGTCTAGCAGTCTCTTAAATGTTCCTATTGTACCAGCCTCCACCACCACCCACATTCCATATTCTCTGTGTAAAAAACTTAGCCCTGGTGTCTCCCCTAAACCTTTCTCCCCTCACCTTGTTCAGATGTCCTCTGGTGTTTGCTACTCTCGCCCTGGGAAACAGGTATTGACCATCCTCCCTATCTATGCCTCTCAGAATCTTGTAAACCTCTATTAAGTCTCCTCTCACCCTTCTTCGCTCCAAAGAGAAAAGTCCCAGCTCTACTCACCTTGCCTCATAAGACACATTTTCCAATCGAGGCAATATCCTGGTCAATCTCCTCTGCACCCTCTCCAAAGCTTCCACATCCTTCCTATAACGAGGCGACCAGAACTGAACACAATATTCTAAGTGTAGTCTCACCAGACTTTTATAGAGCTCTTGCACTCTGCAGTGAACTGGGATTCACTGGTAGCGTGTTGAGCTGACAGTCGGCTCCACCCCACCTGCTCACATATAACCCTGGTTTCCCGCCTAAACTCAGAACCCTTCCGAAGACTACTGTGAGACCAAACCCATAGTTATAAGCCAATAAAAGCGTTTGTTCTCCCTCCAGTCGTGAGAGCTTTTATTTGTGCTACACACTCGATCTTGGCAATAAACAGATGTATTATAAACAAATTATTGAAACGTCAATCTTTGCTTGTTTAATGTCATACCTTTTCACGCACTTTTCCAATCTGCCTACTCACACAGCATGGTTAGTTTAGCGGTTAGCACAACACCTTTACAGCGGCAGCCATCAGGACCGGGGTTTGAATCCTGTCTGTCTGTAGGGAGTTTGTACGTTGTCCCCATGTCTGCTTGGGTTTCCCCCGGGGGCTCCAGTTTCCTCCCACCCTTCAAAATAGGATAATCCCACTTTACTGCATTTTAGAGCCTGTTTGATTTCTCCGCCCTTTTACAGCGAGTCTCAATATCTGCAGTAACAACAGTGACATTCCAGCGATAGCGTAGGCACAAGGTGACATCTATGCCTTCCTTTACCTTTTCTCTGTGTTATCCAGACTTGGTTTTCGGTTAATCAGTACGTCATCCTCAGTTACCGTGCTGTCGTGCATGTCTAAATTTGGGACAGGATTTGCTGAAAGCAGTGGAGGAGGCACTCTTAATTGTTTGCCCTGAACAGACTGTATATGTTGCCAAAATGCAGCAAAACCCCTGGTATCCTGCACCTACAAGGAATTAGTAGAGGCTGGATAAGCGAGTTTTCCAGTTGCTGGAGACTGCGTGTTGCGTGAACGGAGAACTAACGGCAAGGCGCGTCAATCGGGCGGCATGGTTGGTGTAGCGGTTAGCGCAATGCCTTTACAGCGCCAGTGATGGGGACCCTGGTTTGAATCCCACGCTGCCTGTAATGAGTTTGTCTGCGTGGATTTTCCCCGGTGTCTCCGGTTTCCTCTCACTGTTTAAATTTAAATTTTACTTTTAAAAATATCTCATGCCTTCACAGTTTTATTTATTGATTTTGTACTGAGATTTCAGATTGAACTAAATCGATTTCAATTTTTATGGAAAATTCTGTCATTATAATCACTGTTCCCTGAAGAACCCTTAACTATCAGGTCTTTCTTTTCCCCAATAATATGAACTGAAAATGCTGGAGAATCTCACTAGGTCACATGGCAACTGTGGAGAAGCACAAATCAATGAACTTTAATCAGACGTGGAGCAGTGTGAAAGTTACACAGAGGGGTTGACGTGACAAGAACAAGGGAGTGTGACCAAGAAGATTGATTGAGAGAGCAGGGAAGTAAAGATTGTGTGGATGAACTCCAGCAAAGCCTTTGGCAACAGCCTTCGTGGTCAGCTGGTCCAGAAAGTCACAGGGTGGGAATCCCAATCTATGGTGAAATGACCAATTGGATAGAGAATTGGCTTGCTGGTAGAAGCCAGTAGTAGTGGCGGATTGTCACTCTGCCTGGAGGCCTGTGACCAGTCTGTCATTGTGAGGGAGGTTCTCTAAGATCACAATAGGATCTCGACCAGTGATTCCTGGCCACAGCGTGTTTCTAAGTGGGCCACAAAGACATCCCAACCCACTGGGGTCAGGGTGTGTCTAAGGTCCTCTGGGGTAACCTTGGGTGAGGTGGCGGCCAATCTGCCACTGAGGTCAGTAAGGTAACCTGGCCATCTCTCAAAATAAGTGGCTTGGCGCTTAGCACTGAGTCACAGTCCTGTCAGGTCTCCACATGAGACGGATTCAGACTGATTCAGAGGGGTGTGTTTTCTGTCTTCATACTGCTTGTTGTTCACTTCAGTCAGGACTCAAGAGACTCCTGTTTATAAGGTAAGGCACATGATAGATTTCTCCTCTGAAATTGGATAGAAATTATTTTTGCAAAAATTCTCATCATAGATTTACTCTGGATGGGATTGAGTGACAGTAAGATATGTTACGTTTATTTGACTATTGTGGGCAAATGAATAACCTTTAACATTCAAGGAAACATCCTGACACTTTAGAAATAAATTAAACATAAACTAACAGACTGTGTATTTATGTATGTTAATTATTCACAAGAACCCTTCATAAAATGCAATAACATTAATGTTTTTCTGATGTAATTTGATGAGTTCATCGTGAACTCTGAAATGCTTTGTTCTTTTAAAAATGTTAAATAAAATACTGTAGCGGGCCGAGCGACCACATGGTTAGACGGGCAGAATTGCCGCACCACGTGCTTGTGTCACTTCCGGAAGCCGGCGCACATGTCACTGGAAGTGGGTTCCCCTTTGCACAACGCAGTGAATTCAAATAAAATCAGTTTTACTGGTTCACCCTCGCACCTCTTTATTCTGTAACTCTGCCGTAACAGATGCTACAATACTTTAAAGCAGTCTTTCTCAACCTTTTATTTTCCACTCACATCCCACTTTAAGTAATCCCTCTGCCATTGGTGCTCTGTGATTAGTAAGGGATTGTTTAAGGTGGTATGTGAGTGGGAAGGGAAGGTTGAGAACCACTGCTCGAGACCCAATTGTTACTGAAATATTTTGCTTGAGAAAAATTGTCATTGGCCCATTTCCTTTGGAGTTATGAAACAGTCCAAATAACGAGTCAATTAAGGACAATTAAAACAGTGGTTTTCAAACCTTTTTCTTTCCACCCACATCCCACCTTAAGTAATCCCTTACTAATCACAGAGCACTTACGGCACAGGGATTACTTAAAGTGGGATGTAAATGGAAAGGGAACGGTTGAGAACCACTGGATTAGGTAAAGATGTATTTCTTACAGAGCTCACTCGTTGCCACTTGTGGCCATGGCATGTTAGGCTGGAATCCAGGTGGGCCTTAGACCGAAAAAGGTTGAGAACCACTGGTCGAGATGAACTTGGAAAATGAGCCAAGGAATGGCAAAGGGAATTTAACTTGGACAAGCTGATTGGTTGGTGGACAAGGCTAGAGGGAAGGTAAGTCAGTGGCATCACTAGGGTTGGTCTCACCCAATGCAGTAACTCATGGTGTCACCTCCCCCCCTCCACCCCAACTCATGCTGTCACCCTCTTCCCCCATGGACCTCCTCCGTAACTGAGAAAACTGACCGGAAGCTTTTTTTGATATTTTCCCCTTCTATTCCTTTAATTACGACTTTATTCTCAAAAAGGTTATTGTTTTCGATTCACAAACACCAATTACCACAAAATTGTAGTTAAAACACCAGAACATTTGACCAAAGCAGCGACTATAAAAACCCCAGCAGCAACAAACCATGTGATTCAAAGCATCATTGTCATTGTCATTGACAGCTCTGACTGGAGCGCATTAGAAGATTCAAAAAGTACATGAACACCGAGTTTTAGCCTCGTAGGTCTATTGTTACATGTCAGATGGGCTTACGAAAAATGTTTATGTTGTTATAACTAACGACAGGGATATTTTATAAAAAATAATAAATTTCTGCTGAAACTGCTCAAAAATTTTAGAGACAGTCATTTTAGTGTCACCCCCTCTGATGCTGTCACCCAGTGCGGTCCCCACCCACCCAACCTGCCCCCCCCCCACCCAGTGGCACCAGTGAGGTAGGACAGAATATCTGACCATGGCTGAATAGGCATGTTGGGACAAGGGCATGGTGAATGGGCAGAGGAAGGCGGGATGGTGGAGAGGGAGTAAGGAGATGGGTTGAAGGGAAAGGGTCGCAAGATAGGCAAGGGATTGGTGGGTGGGGGGAAGTGTAGTAGGTGCAAGACGAGGAAAGGGTGTGAGAGGGATAGGGAAGATGGACAGACTGTGGGGGCAGAAAATGGGGAGATGCGGGAAGAGGATGTCAGACAGGAGGTGATGGAAAGCACAGGGAAAAGATGGGCAGAGGGTGGGACGACAGCAGCAAAAGGATGACAGCTGGGTGTTGAATCGAGTCAGGAACAAACTCTGGAGTGTTTTTGTGAACCTTAATAATCATTTGTTTTTTCTCACCTCTTTGTCGTCTATCACTATCAGAAGTGAACCATTCACCTCATTCACTTTTTAAAAAGGAACCTTGTGCTTGAAACATGGTATCACTAGACAGTGAACATTTTGCTTCCTGAACACTTTAGGGTGTATTTTTTTGATTTTGGGATGTTGATCACCTTATAATGTTCTGATCACGTACTATTTTTTAGATGTAACCTATTTTTGTGATTTCCTGTCATATTTTAATTCCACTTCAAGCTGACAAAACCATGAAGTGCAACATGTCGTTGAAAATTCATTTCCTGCATTCGCACTTGGACTCCTTCCCTGGTGACCTGGTGCCGTCAGTGACAAACACGGTGAAAGGTTTCACCAGGACATGGTGACCGTGGAAAAATGGTATCAGGGCAACAACTGGAATTGTTGGACTATTGTTGGACAGACTGTGGACATGAGAGGCATCAGATGCTGAGTACAAACAAAAACATTTTTAGGTCAATTGGACTGTCGTTGAAAACATGTAATTGAAAATTCATTTCCTGCATTTGCACTTAGATTTCTTCCCAGCTGAGAGGGACGTATCTAGGGTACGGCAGGTATGGGTCGTGCCCTGGGTCCGACTGAGCCATTTCTGCCCCCGGTGGTCTCCACACCTCCCCCCAATGACTAGAGGTGGTGCAATGAAGGAGGTGGATACCCAATTCGACTAGACCAAGTCCTATTCCCCACCCCTCCCACCCCCACCCCAGATTCTATAATCTATGTTCTACAATCTCAGGGTTGTAGACCATAGATCAGAGAACATTGAACACTACAGCACAGTGCAGACCCTTTGACCCACGACATATGTGCTGACCCATATATTCCTACCAAAAATATGAAGCCCTCCCTACCCTGTTACCCTCCATTTTTCTTCCATCCATGTGCCTGTCTAAGAGTGTCTTAAATGTCCCTAATGTTCCAGCCTCCACCACCATCCCTGGCAAGGCATTCCAGACACCCACAACTTTCAGGGAGATAGTTACCCCGAGACCAGATGTGTCAGGTAAGTGGGTAACTGTCAGGGGAGGGAAGAAAAATGCCTGGAAAATGGAGAGCACACCTGTGACTACCCCTCTCAGCAACAGGTATATTGTGTTGGATGCTGTTGAGGGAGATGACTTGACAGAAGCTGCAGCAGTGACCAGGTCGCTGGCACTGAGCCTGACACGGTGGTACAAAAGGAAAGGAGGAATGCAGTGGTCATTGGGGACTCCATTGTCAGAGGTACAGACAAGAGATTCTGTGAGCCAGATAGGTATACCCACATGGTGTGCTGCCTCCCTGGTGCGAGGGTACGGGATATCTCAAATCGGGTCCAGAGTATTCTGAAAGGAGAGGGCGAGCAGCCTGATGTCTTGGTACATGTGGGTACCAGTGACATAGATAAAAAGAGGGAGGAGGTACTAAAAAATGGAAGGTTAAGACAAATGAATGTGTGGCTGAGGGGCTGGTGTAAAAGACATGGTTTTGGCTTCTTGGACCATTGGGATCTCGTTTAGGAAAGGCATGACCTTTACAAGAAGGATGGGTTACACCTAAACCCAAAAGGGATCAATATATTGGCAGCTAGGTTTGGTACAGCCGTCGGATGCAGTTTAAACTAATTTGGCAGGGTGATGGGAACCTGTATGATAGGGCAAAGGACAGGAAAGATAAAATAGGAAAAGCTAGGTTAGGCAGCGAAAGTTAAAAATCAGAAAGAGCAAGGAGGGTGAAGAAAGCAAATCTGAAGGCTTTGTCCGTGAACTACTCTTTGCAGACGATGCCGCTTTAGTTGCCCATTCAGAGCCAGCTCTTCAGCGCTTGACGTCCTGCTTTGCGGAAACTGCCAAAATGTTTGGCCTGGAAGTCAGCCTGAAGAAAACTGAGGTCCTCCATCAGCCAGCTCCCCACCATGATTACAAGCCCCCCCACATCTCCATCGGGCACACAAAACTCAAAACGGTCAACCAGTTTACCTATCTCGGCTGCACCATTTCATCAGATGCAAGGATCGACAATGAGATAGACAACAGACTCGCCAAGGCAAATAGCGCCTTTGGAAGACTACACAAAAGAGTCTGGAAAAACAACCAACTGAAAAACCTCACAAAGATAAGCGTATACAGAGCCGTTGTCATACCCACACTCCTGTTCGGCTCCGAATCATGGGTCCTCTACCGGCACCACCTACGGCTCCTAGAACGCTTCCACCAGCGTTGTCTCCGCTCCATCCTCAACATCCATTGGAGCGCTTACATCCCTAACGTCGAAGTACTCGAGATGGCAGAGGTCGACAGCATCGAGTCCACGCTGCTGAAGATCCAGCTGCGCTGGATGGGTCACGTCTCCAGAATGGAGGACCATCGCCTTCCCAAGATCGTGTTATATGGCGAGCTCTCCACTGGCCACCGTGACAGAGGTGCACCAAAGAAAAGGTACAAGGACTGCCTAAAGAAATCTCTTGGTGCCTGCCACATTGACCACCGCCAGTGGGCTGATATCGCCTCAAACCGTGCATCTTGGTGCCTCACAGTTTGGCGGGCAGCAACCTCCTTTGAAGAAGACCGCAGAGCCTACCTCACTGACAAAAGGCAAAGGAGGAAAAACCCAACACCCATCCCCAACCAACCAATTTTCCCCTGCAACCGCTGCAATCGTGTCTGCCTGTCCCGCATCGGACTTGTCAGCCACAAACGAGTCTGCAGCTGACGTGGACTTTTTACCCCCTCCATAAATCTTCGACCGCGAAGCCAAGCCAAAGATATCTTAATGCAAGAAGTATTCGGAACAAGGTAGATGAATTGGCTGTGGAAATTGAGACAAACAAATACGATTTGATTGGAATTACAGAAACATGGCTGCAAGGTGAGCAAGCCTGGGAACTTAAAATCCCGGAGGGATCAGCAAGAAAGAAAAGGGGGTGAGGTAGCATTGATGGTGAGAGAAGGGACCGACACGATTGACAGGAAGGATATTAATTGGAAGATGCGGAATCTATATGGGTAGAACTGAGGAATAGCAAGGGGAGGAAAACGTTAGTGGGGGTGGTATATAGGCCAAATAGTAATATAGAGGTGAGGAAGGCATAAAAAGAGAAATTAGAGCAGTGTGCAATAAGGGAACAGCTGTCATCATGGGAGACTTTAATTTACATATAGATTGGACTAGCCAAATTAGTAAAAATACCGAGGAGGAGGAATTCCTTGAATGTTTACGGGACGGTTATCTAGACCAATATGTCGAGGATCCAACTCGGGAGCAGGCCATTTTAGACTGGGTATTATGCAATGAAAAGGGGCTAATCAACAATCTTGTTGTACGAGGCCCTTTGGGTAGGAGCGATCACAAAATGATCGAATTCTCACTTGACATGGAGAGTGAAGAAATTAAAACCGAGACTAAGGTCCTGAATTTAAATAAAGGGAATTATGATGGTATGAGACGGGAGTTGAGTAAGATTGATTAGGTGGTGTTTATGGGGGGGTTGATGGGGGATAGACAATGGAAAGCATTCAATGATCTAATGGAAGAATTGCAGAAATCGTTTATACCAGTTTGGCATATAAATAAACCAAAAAAGGTGACTCAACCGTGGATAACAAGGGAAATTAGAGACAGTATTAGGTCCAAAGAGAGAGCATATCAACTGGCCAAAAAAAGTACCAAATCCGAAGATTGGGAACAGTTCAAGATGCAGCAAAGGAGGACAAAGGGATTAATTAAGAGGGCAAAAATAAATTACGAAAATAAGCTTGCGGCAAACATAAAAACAAACTGCAAAAGATTTTATAGATATGTCAAGAGGAAAATATTGGTGAAATCCAGAGTAGGTCCCTTGCAATCAGAATCAGGGGAATATATAATGGGGAATAAGGAAATGGCAGACCAATTAAATTCTTACTTTAGTTCTGTTTTCATAAGAGAGGATACAAATAACCTCCCAAAGATGTTGGGAAACATAGAGACTAATGCAAGGGAGGAGCTGAAAGAAATCAGTATCTCTAAGGACATGGTCTTGGGGAGATTGAAGGCTGATAAATCCCAAGGGCCTGATGATCTACATCCTAGGGTACTTAAAGAAGTAGACATTCAGATAGCAGATGCTTTAAGAATTATTTTTCAGAACTCGATAGACTCAGGATCAGTACCCATGAATTGGAAGGTAGCTAATGTTACCCCACTATTGAAAAAGGGGGTAGAAAAAAAGCGGGGAATTATAGGCTGATGAGCCTTACATCAGTAGTGGGCAAAATGATAGAATCCATTATTAAGGATGTAATAGCGGAGCATATGACTAGCAGAGAAGGGATCGGACAGAGTCAGCATGGATTTACAAAAGGTAAATCGTGCTTGACAAATCTATTGGAATTCTTTGAGATGGTGACAGGTAAAATAGATGGGGGAGAGTTGGTGGATGTGGTGCACCTGGATTTTCAAAAGGCCTTCGATAAGTTCCCACATAAACGACTGGCATGCAAAATCAAGGCTCATGGGATTGGGGGCAAGGTATTGATGTGGATTGAGAACTGGCTGGCAGATAGAAGACAGAGAGTTGGGATAAATGGCTCATTTTCTGAGTGGTGACAGTGGGGTGCCACAGGGATCTGTACTGAGACCCCAGCTGTTCACAATTTACATTAATGATCTAGATGTTGTCTATATGGACTTCAGTAAGGCCTTCGATAAGGTACCACATGGAAGGTTAGTTAGGAAGGTGCAGTCTTTAGGTATAAATTTTGAGATAGTCAAATGGATTGAACATTGGCTGAAAGGGAGAAGCCAGAGAGTGGTAGTGGATAATTGTCTGTCAAGTTGGAGGCCGGTGACCAGTGGTGTACCTCAAGGATCTGTATTGGGCCCATTGTTGTTCATTATTTACATTAATGATCTAGATGATGGGGTGGTGAATTGGATTAGTAAATATGCAGACGATACTAAGATAAGTGGAATAGTGGATAATGAAGAAGTTTTTCAAGGATTGCAGAGGGATTTGGGCTGCTTAGAAAAGTGGGCTGAAAAATGGCAGATGGAATTTAATGCTGATAAGTGTGAGGTGCTTCATTTTGGTAAGAAGAATCAGAATAGGACATACGTGGTAAATGGGAGAGCATTGAGGAATACAGAAGAGCAGAAAGATTTAGGAGTAACGGTACATCGTTCCCTGAAGGTAGAAACTCACGTGAATAGGGTAGTGAAGAAGGCTTTTAGTATGCTGGCCTTTATCAATCATTGCATGGAATATAGGAGTTGGGAGGTGATGTTGAGATTGTGTAAGACGTTGGTGCGTCCTAATTTGGAGTTCTGTGTGCAGTTCTGGTCGCCTAATTATAGGAAGGATATAAACAGAGTGGAGAGAGTGCAGAGAAGGTTTACCAGAATGTTACCTGGGTTTAAGCATCTAGAGTATAGGGAGAGATTGATCAGATTAGGTCTTTATTCTTTGGAGCGTAGAAGGTTGAGAGGGGATTTGATAGAAGTATTTAAGATTATGAAAGGGATAGACAGAGTGGATGTGGATAGACTATTTCCGTTAAGAGGAGGAAAGATTAAAACAAGAGGACATGAGTTAAGAATTAAGGGGCAGAGGTTTAGAGGTAACATGAGGGGGAACTTCTTTACTCAGAGAGTGGTAGCCGTTTGGAATGATCTTCCGGGAGAAATATTGGCGGCGGAGTCAATTGTATTATTTAAGAAAAGGTTGGACAGGTATATGGATGAGAAGAAGATGGAGGGTTATGGGCATTGTGCAGGGAGGTGGGACTAGAAAGGGGTGTTTGGTTCGGTGCGGACTAGAAGGGCCTAATGGCCTGCTTCCGTGCTGTAATTGTTATGTTATGTTATGTTATATGTTATGTTAGATGAGGGGATTGGATGTAATATCTCCAAATTTGCAGACGACACTAAGCTAGGAGGGGTTGTGTGCACTGAAGAGGGGGTCAGGAAGCTCCAGTGTGATTTGGATAAATTGGGGGACTGGGCAGATACATGGCAAATGCACTACAATGTGGATAAATGTGAGGTTATCCACTTTGGTAATACAAACCGGAGGGCAGATTACTATTTGAATGGCAATAGATTGGGAGATGGAGAAGTGCAGAGAGACATAGGGGTTCTTGTGCACCAGTCACTGAAGGCGAGCATGCAGGTACAGCAGGTGGTTAAAAAGTCATATGGTATGTTGGCCTTCATATCAAGAGGATTTAAGTATAGGAATAAGGATACCTTACTGCAGCTGTACAGAGCCTTGGTGAGACCTCACCTGGAGAATTGTGTGCAGTTTTGGTCGCCTTATCTGAGGAAGGATGTTCTTACAATGGAGGGAGTGCAGAGGCGATTCACCAGGCTGATACCTGGAATGGCAGGAATGACTTATGAGGAAAGATTGCGCAATTTGGGATTGTACTCGCTGGGGTTTAGAAGATTGAGAGGGGATCTCATAGAGACATATAAAATTCTGGCAGGACTGGACAGAATGGATGCGGAAGGGATGTTTCCAATGGTGGGGGAGTCCAGAACTCGGGGCCATGGTTCAAGGATAATAGACAAACCATTTAGGACCGAGATGAGGAGGAATTTCTTTACCCAGAGGGTGGTGAATCTGTGGAATTCATTGCCACAGAGAGCAGTAGAGGCAGGTTCATTGAATATATTTAAGAGGGAATTAGATATATTTCTTCAGCATAAGGGAATTAGGGGTTACAGAGAGAAGGCGGGGATGGGGTACTGAACTTTAAGATCAACCATGATCTCATTGAATGGTGGAGCAGGCACGAAGGGCTGAATGACTTACTCCTGCTCCTATCTTCTATGTTTCTATGTTTCTGTGTAAAAAAACTTCCCTGACGTCTCCCATGAGCTTCCCTCCCTTCTCTGGTGTTTGCTGATCCTGCCCTGGGAAACAGGTATCCATGCCTCTCATAATCTTGTAGCCCTCTATCAATCCTCCTCTCATCCTCCAAAAAGAAATGTCCCAGCTCTACTAACCTTGCTTTATAAGACATGTTTTTCAATCCAGACAACATCCTGGTAAATCTCCTCTGCACCCTCTCCATAGCTTCCACATCCTTCCTATAACGAGTTGACCAAAACTGAACACAATACTCCAAGTGTGGTCTCACTAGAGATTTGTAGAGTTCCAACGTGAACTCTCTACTCTTGAACTCAGTCCCCCTATTAATGAAGCCCATTAATGCACGTGATGCCATGTATGTACTCTGACAATAAATCTGAAATCTGGAATGCAGAGATCAGATCCTGGTCACAAGGTGGACACAGAGACAACAATTCCATGTGGTATCACTGTGAATGGCACACAAAATGCGCTCTGGGATCTAAAACAATATCTGGTCAAATTCATATTGGAAGAAGTCTGTTCAGTTATCCATTTTTATCTTCAGGTGGACTATGCTTAATATACAACTGAGACAATCTTCCTGTTAGTCATGAAAACATGGAAGAGCTCATCCCATCGTACAGCATCCACAGGAGATATAGATATGTATCCAGCACCTAGTTGATAGCTGTAAAAATACAAAGCTGGAGAAACTCAGCAAGTCCGTGGACTTTATATGGCAAAGATAAAGACATAACCAACGTTTCGGGCTTGAGATCTGCATCAAAGGATTGGTACATACCGGCTAAGTGAATTTGCTGGTTGCTTGAGGTTGCGTGTTGCGTGGATTGACCAACTGACCGCTAGGGGCTGCCAATTTTAAACTTCCATATTTTTTACCCACTTAATTCCTGCAATTCTTTTGGCCAGTTGCTTGAATTCCAGCTAATGGGGATTTTACTGGAAGTGACATTGCAGGCCTGAGCCCTTCTTCAAGGTACGAGTATGAGGTTTTTTAACTCGTACCTCAAGGAAGGGCCCCGGCCCGAAACGTTTGTAATATATATTTTACCTCCAGTTGGCGCTGCGAGACCGGCTGGGTTCCTCCAGTGTTTACTGTGTGTTTTGACCACAACCACAGTGTCGGCAGACTTTCGTGTTCCACTTTCTTTCCTGTTAGTCATATTTATTTCTGACTGTGTGAAGTTTGCACTGAACTGAAAGCCCATGTCAGAGAGGCATTTACGATCTCTGACCTTTTTATCCTCAAAATCACTTTTTGCACTGCAGGCGATCTGAAACTTCTTTGCTCATCACAACCATTTAACCTGGTTATTTTAGATGTAAATCCTCCCAGTTCTTTTGAAAAAAGCAGAGACATAATGTCATCCAGAAACTCTGTGGATGATTCAGGTGCTCACAGGAAATTTGAAGCCTAAATGTTTTCAGCCAAAGCGAGCAGTTGGGGAGGTGTGATCCTCATTACCTGTCTCTTCAACAGCAACCTTGGGGTTGTAGAGAGACCACCTTTTTCTCCTTCTCCCTTTCTCTCCGCAGCCTCTCATCCATCCATCATTCCTATGCCCAGGAGACAAAAACAGACATAACACATGCACACATGAATCTGAAAGGAGCAAAGCGGTCCCCAGCTGAAGATAAATTGTGAACAAGCTGTGAATAAAATTTATATTTACGAGATGAATATCGCCTCCCCTGGCACCAGCCATTACTCAGTGCTAGCTCTCGCATTCAGATTGAAATAATTGTCCAAACAACTTTCTGCTCCTGTGCCTCCTGAAGCTGAAAGGATTTAAATTCAGATTAAGTGAACAAAGAACCTCAAGGTTTAGACAAATATTTAGGTATGCTTACAGCGCAGCAACAGGCCCTACTGGCCCATGAGTCCAATTACACGCTGTTAACCTACAATCTCCCGGTATGTTTTTGAAGGGTGGGGGGAAACTGGAGACCCTGTGGAAAACACGGACACAGGGAGAATATACACACCCCTTACAGACAGTGCAGGATTCAAACCCGGGTCCCACTCACTGGCGCTGTAGCAGGGTTATGCTAACCGCTATGCCAACCGTACAATCCCCTTTCCCTACCGCATACGCATATCCACACATGTGTGTGTGGATATGTATATGTGTGTGTGTGTGTGTGTGTGTGTGTGTGTGTGTGTGTGTGTGTGTGTGTGTGCGTGTGTGTGCGCGCGCACATGTGCATGTGTGTATGTGTGCACAGGTGTGCGTGTGTGTAAGTGTGTGCATGTGCATGTGAGTGCATTTGTGGCTGTGTGTGCATATGCACATGTGCATGTGTGTGTAAGCATGAGTGAATGTGTGGACGCATGTGTGTGCATGTGTTTGTGTACATATGTGTGCATGTGTGAGTGCATGCGTGTGTGCGCATGCATGTGTGTGTATGTATGTGTATGCATGTGTGTGTGCGCATGTGTGAGAGCATGTGAATGTGTGCGTGAATGTATGCATGTGTGTGATGTATATGCATGCATATATGTGTGTGTGCATGTGCATGTGTGTGAATGTGTGAGTGTGCATATGTGTGTGTCTGTGTTTGTGAATGTGTGCATGGGTGTGCATGTGTGTGTGTGTGTGTGTGTGAATGTGTGAGAGTGAATGTGTATGTGTCTGTGTGAGTGAGTGCATGTGTGTGCATGTGTCTGTGTGCATATGTGTGCATTTGTGAGTGCATGTGTGACTGCGTATGTGTGCATGTGTGTGTGCGCATGTATGTGTGTGTGTGAGTGTGTTATGTATATGTGAGTGTGTGTGCACATGTGTGCATGTGTGTGTGCACGCATGTGTGAGAGCATGTGAATGTGTGCACGAATGTATGCATGTGTGTGATGTATATGCATGCATATATGTGTGTGTGCATGTGCATGTGTGTGAATGTGTGAGTGTGTATGTGTGTGTGTCTGTGTTTGTGAATGCGTGAGTATGTGCATGTGTCCATGTGTGTGTGGGTGTGCATGACTGTGTGTGTGTGTGTGTGTGTGTGTGTGTGTGTGTGTATGTGTGTGTGCGTGCGTGTATGTGTGTGTGTTGTTTGTGTGTGGGCGTGCATGTTCATGTGTGTACATGTGGGTGTGTGTGTTCATGTGTGCGCATGTTCATGTGTGTGTGTGTATCCATGTGTGTGTGTGTATCCATGTGTGTGTGTGTGTTCATGTGTGTGTGTATGTGTGCACGTGCATCTGTGTGTGCATGTGTGTGCATGTTCGTGTATGGGTGTGTGTGGGTGTGCATGTTTGTGCATGTGCGTGTGGGTGTGAGTGTGCATGTGTGGGAGGGTGAGTGCATGTGTGTGTGCATGTGTGCTTGTGTGTGTGTGTTCATGTGTGTGTGCACATGTGTGTGAGCATATGTGTGTTTGTTCATGTGTGTGCATGTTCATGTGTGTGTCTGGGTGGGTATGTGTGTGTGCGTATGTGTGTGTGTGCATGTGTGCATGCGTGTGCGGGTGTGTTTGTTTGTGTGTGTGCATGTTCATATGTGTTTGTGTATGTGGCTGGGTGGGTGTGTGTGCATGTGTGTGTGTGTGGGTGTGTGTGTTCATGCGTGTGTGTTTGTTTGTGTGTGTGCGTGTTCATGTGTGTGTCCTTGTGTGTGCATGTGCATGTGTGTGTGCATGTTCATGTGTGTGTGTGTGCGTGTGGGTGTGCGTGTTTGTGTGTGTGCGTGTGGGTGTTTATGTGCGTGTGTGGGTGGGTGCGTGCGTGTGCATGTGGGTGTGCGTGTGTGGGTGGGTGGGTGCATGTGCATGCATGTGTGGGTGTGTGTGTGGGTGGGGGTGTGTGTGTGGGTGGGGGTGAGAGAGAGAGTACTGAATTCTGCTGGAAATGCAGGAAGACAACTGTCTGTTTGGACATTTCTACCTGCATTAGTTTTAATGAACAAGTGAATATGTTTCCAACCTTTGAATTGAAGAATTGTTAAAACTAATACGTACAGGGAAAAACCAGATATAATCTGAGAATGAGAATCTGAAAACCTGATATCGAGACTGATAAATGAAAAAAAAAGATTTAGTGGCCTGGCAATAAAAAAATATAGTTATTTTCTGATAGATTCATGTGAAAATTAATAAAGCTGAGAGATAGAATGATAACTAAATGAAGTAGCAAGTTGGATAGATAAACAGCTAAATCTCAATTGAAGGATGGTGAAACAGATCTGTATATAGCCTGGAAAGAGAAGTAGTTGGATAATAGTAAATGAGGCAGGCAGATAAATAGTGAAGTATTTTGCAATAGATGGATGTATATATAGAAAAGATGGATGACAGATAAATGACCAGTTGAACGTGGTGATTTGTATGCAATTGGGAGTTTGCATTGAAAATGAAAAACAAAAGGCAAACAAATTAAATGAGAACCAACAGTCTCTTGTACGATAAATTTCAAATACAGGGGTTCACATGCCCCTTGTCTTCAGCCAAAACTTTTAATGGAAGCATTTTTCATTTGACAAATGGGCTTTCCTTTCAGAATAATGACACACAATCCAAATGCTTGCTCTTTGCAATTGTAACTGGTGCTGCTGAATAAAAGATACGTGTTAACCTAATGTGGTCGTGCATATTTGCAGCCCAAAGAGTCGGCACCTTCAAATCAATTCAATCTTCTTCCCTTGTTTTTTTTTAATTTTTTATTTTTCACACTATGAACCATATTAACCAAAATACACGCAAACATTTCCCTCTTGAATATACACAGTAGAATTTTCTCCCCTTTTCCCCCCCTCCCTTCCCTCCCTCCTTCCCACCCCCCTCCCCACCCACTAAACATTCAACATATACAATACATTAAACCCATTAAACAATGTCATCACACAATGAAAATAAACAAGAAATTTGTGTCATCTACTTTTACACACTGGGTCAGTTCATGTGACCACAGCACATTAAAGTAAAAGCCTTGTTTTATTTTCATACTATCATTTTAGGGGGTGGAGGTCCAAGGTAGGCCCTTTCTGTTTTGTTCCATGTACGGTTCCCAAATTTGTTTGAATACAGTGACGTTATTTCTTAAATTATATGTTATTTTTTCCAATGGAATACATTTATTCATTACTATGTACCATTGCTGTATTCTCAGGCTCTGTTCTGATTTCCAGGTTGACATTATACATTTTTTTGCAACAGCTAAGGGTATTATTTTTGTGCTTCATCCAAATCGAGTCCAAGTTCTTTACTTCTTATATTACTTAGAAGAAAGATCTCTGGATATTTTGGGATGTTGCTTTTTGTGATTTTATTTAATACCTGATTTAGATCTTCCCAAAATTTTTCCACTTTCTCACATGCCCAAATTGCATGTACTGTTGTTCCTGTTTCCTTCTTACTGCGAAAACATCTGTCTGATACTGTTGGGTCCCATTTATTTAACTTTTGGGGCGTGATATATAGCCTGTGTATCCAATTATATTGTATCATGTGTAACCTCATGTTTATTGTATTTCTCATAGTTCCGGAGCATCATTTTTCCCATTTTTCATTTTTTATCTTTATGTTTAGATCTTGTTCCCACTTTTGTTTGAGTTTACAGCTTATTTCATCGTTCTCTTTTTCTTGCAGCTTGATGTACATGTTTGTTATAAATATTTTAATTATCATTGTGTCTGTAATCACATATTCAAAGCTACTTCCTTCTGGTAACCTCAGCCTGCTTCTCAATTTGTCCTTCAAGTAGGTTTTCAGTTGGTGGTATGCAAACATTGTACCGTGAGTTATACCATATTTGTACTTCATTTGTTCAAAAGATAATAAATTATTTCCCAAAAAACAATTTTCTATTCTTTTGATCCCTTAGATTTACCACTAACTTTAGTAGGAAGGGTAAATTGCATTAAAATGAATATCTTCCCAAGGATACAATACCTATTTCAATCGTTACCAATTCCCTTAACAGAGAAATTCTTCAATTAACTAAAGAAAATAATAAGGAAATTCTTATGGAAAGAGGGGAAACCAAGGATAGCGCTAGATAAATTAACAGAATGGTACAAACAAGGGGGCTTACAGCTACCAAACTTTAAGAATTATTATAGAGCAGCACAATTAAAATATCTATCAGATTTTTATCAAACAAGGGAAAAACAAGATTGGACCAGGTTAGACCTAGATAAAATAGGGGAGACGGTACCAGAACATATACTTTATAAATGGGATGAAAAGCTGGTTCAACATAAAAGTTCACCAGTACTGCACCATCTGCTCAACATTTGGAAGAAGATTCCCTTGTTTTTTTGAGGATTGTAGTAATGTCATCTCCCTGTTAGCACTTTCCAGGCTGCAGAGGTATGCACTGACCGACTCACAGAGGCTGGGCGGAGCTAACACAAGGGTGCTGTGAGGAAGGGCAACAGTCTTGAGCAACCTGGGGGCCACAGCACATTAAAGTAAAAGCCTTGTTTTATTTTCACTTCACATAGCATAAGTATTTGTTCTGATCTTCATGTAGTCGGCAGTACAGAAGAAATCTAAACTTGACCACTTCACAGGGCAGGAGGTCCATAAACTTTGAGCAGAGTCCGGTGGGGGGTGGGGGGGGAGCCATAGCCAAAAAAAGGTTGGGAATGGCTGGTTTAGAGTCCTCCCATTACTGGGCATTGACAGGCTAAAACCAATGGGAAGCCCCTCAAATAGAGAGAGGAGTAACAACAAGGCATCACAGTAGTGCCAATGGTGTACATCGAAATGAATGTAACAATGGATGGGAAATGAAGGTTGGGAACAGACTTGGAACAGTTTTCCTTTTGTAAATAATTTATTGTGAATAAAGTCTACAGTAAAAATGTTAAAATCTGGACTGCTCAGGGATTGGGTCGGTCCGGATTTTTGAATTTTCCTGATTCTCAGGCAGTATTGTTAAAATTCAAATTTAAGGATGTTATGAGCTCGTGTTTCATTTAGTGTGACTGTCACTTTAAGGGTTAATACAGAGTCGAAGAGAGATTGGGTGGCACCATCTAGTACAAACTAGAAACAAAGTTGATGCTCTGGAGCAGGGGTGTCAAACTCAAATTCACGGAGGGCCAAAATTAAAAACTTGGACTAAGTCGAGGGCCGAACTAAATATTTATTGAAAATTTTCAACAACATCTGCATGTTTTCTCTTCTTTCAACTTATGTAATGTTAAACTTTTTCTTATTAAAATAAATGTTTAATAATAGTTTTGGATAAACTCTTTCCAGAAGCATTAACAAATGAGAAATAAAATATTCAATAAATAATATTTCTCTATAGAGGATTTGTCAAATGTTGCTAGTGTGCTGTCGAATAGTAAAATCCGAGGGCTATTGCGAATGTGGGAGAATAACATGATTCCTGAAACAAATGGGTGACTGATTGTGGGCATGAACTCTAGCAGGGTTATTTGCCATGCCCTTTTTCCATTGGTACAGATATCCTTTGATTTACACACTTTTCAAGTTTTATGCCTAATGAGCTTGTATCCAGGTGCAGGACCATTTTTAACCAGGAATATATTTATCACTGTGACATGAAACTATTGGAAGATCGTTTTATCCTGAGATTAAAATTCATAATCCTTACTCAGGCTTGTGTGCGGGAGGGCGGGGTTTGCGGGCGATCGGGTTGGACAACGACAGTGCGGGGGCATCGGCTCTCGCTGCAGGGCGGCATCTCGGCGGATCAGTGGCCCCGTCACCTTGAGTCTCAGATCGGCCTGCGGCAGGGAGGGGGAGTGGGCAACGGTCCTGGCGAGGTCAGGCCCGAGGCCTCCGGTTCCGGGCGCTGGGAAGCGGCCTTGGCTTCCCCTGACACCGGCCAGGCCCCAAAACCAGAGTCCATGATGAGACCCTGCAACGTAAACAGAGGAGGTGGGGGTGATTAGCAGGCTGACGCCAATGCATTCTGGGATTTGTTGTATTTCTGTGCAAGTGCTATACTAGCGCGGCGGCCAGCGGGCCACCTCTAATACATTTTTGAAATGATCTTGTGGGCCAAATATAATTATATCGCGGGCCAAATTTGGCCCGCGGGCCAGAGTTTGACATGTGTGCCCTATGCCATCGGAACTCTGTAATTAGTAAGGGATTGCTTAAGGTGGGATGTGAGTGGGAAGGAAAGGGTGAGAATCACTGCTTTAGACCCAATTGTTACTGAAATATTTTGCTTGAGAAAAATTGTCATTGGCCCATTTCCTTTAGCGTTCTGAAACCGTGCACATGCCGATTCAATGAGGGATGATTAAAGCAGTGGTCTTCAAACTTTTTCTTCCCACCCACAGACCACCTTAAGCAATCCCTTACTAATCACAGAGCACCAATGGCACAGGGACGCGAGTGGAAAGAAAAAGGTTGAGAACTGTTGTATTGTGGTAACTCCACATCTGATTAGGTTAATTGTTAGGCAAGTGGTCAGAGAAGGACCCCCCCCCACCCCAAGAAAGGCTTAAATCACAGGAACAAAATAAGCTTCCGTCTCACTGCTCCCAATCTTACACACAGTCCTGATGTGGAATGTGGGGTCGCAGCTCCACGTTCACCCGAGTTCAGGTGCTGTCTGTGTGGAGTTTGTCTTGGACCAACAGGTCGGTCGCCTGATGAAGGCACCCAAACCCCCCGTTGAAATGCCAGCGTCCGGGGCGGTGGAGGAATTGGCTGAGAAGAGCGCGTTGCTCCCACCCCCCCTCCATGGTTGGAGAGGGATTAAACTGCGATCTCACGGCGCCGGGCTCATCTCCAACAAAAGGAGCGAGAGGCAGGGTCCGCCGCGCACGGAGCGAGGGGGAAGGCATCGCCAACGAGACGTTCGGTCCGGCATCGCCGCTGAAGCGCAGACCCAGCGAGGATGGTCCCCAACTCCAGCCGCGTCTGTGTGTCCGGGAGCCGGGCAGGCTGAGTGCGGCGCTCCGATCCCCGGGATTCGGGACTCTGAGATCCCTCCACACCTCCAGCATCTTCATTTTCACCTTCAGTGTGCATGCGCTATACTGGCGCGGCGGCCAGCGGGCCAACTCTAATATATATTTAATATGATCTTGCGGACCAAATATAATTATATTGTGAGCCAAATTTGGCCCGCGGGCCAGAGTTTGACATGTGTGCTCTGGAGGAAGAGAAAGAAGAATGGTTGTTTATCCAGGAAAACAGGTCCTGAGAGACTCGTGTGAGTGGGACACTTGAAGAAACAGGATTTGATTATTGGCCACCAGCCATCTGACAAACACGGAGGTGGAGTGACTCTATGTGAAGTGGACAATTCGGCTGATTCTACCTGTTAGGGGAATTATTGAACCCTGACAGGTCACTTTGATTGACCTGTATCTGGGTAAAGGAAACAGGAGAATTGCTGTATTGAATCATGACCATTCTGATGGTCATTTCCACTGACCCGGGTTTCCACTGGCCTGGGTTTTGGAAGCATCATGGAAGTTACTCGTTTCATTTTCCCTACATGAGGAACATGGGACCTGTGACAACCATTCATCCGAAAGGAGATTTCTCAGCTAGAAACTCAACAAGGATTCGTGAGTTTTCAGCAGTCCAGTCACTCAGTTGTAATTACTTCAGGGCACCAGTTTAAAAGTTTATGTTTCAACACAGGGTTTCTAAGACTGAACTTTGGGAATGACTTCCTAGAATTGTGCCTAAGCTGTAACGGTTTGGGTAACACACACACACACACACACACACACACACACACACACACACACACACACAGGTGCGCGCGCACACACACATACACATGCATGCACACACACACAGATACATACACATGCACACACACATTGCACACATACACACACACAGACATGCACACACACACGCACGAGCATGCACACCCACACACACACACACACACACACACACACACACACACACACACACACACACACACACACACTCAAGTATATTTGCGCATAGCTGGGGTAAATTTAAGTAAGTAGTTATATTATTAGAAATTATTAATAAATAAATTGTTTTAAAAGAAAAACACTCTTTCTTGGTGAAGTTCTATTACCGTTGATCTATGACATGACAAGGAGAATAAGGAAGAGATGAACGGGAAAATGTTGACAGTTTATTAACGAAACACTTATTCATATTAAATACAAAGCGCATAAAAAAACAAATATTTTTTCCTTACATTTCCACGACTTCCGTGTGGCGGATTGTTGCCGCTGTGCATCTGTGGCACTCACGCACGCACCCACAGACATAAATGCCCACTAAATTTATAAAGTTTGAGCGTTTTCGAGAAGTCTGGAATCTCGGGTGGTCTGGATTTCTGTCATCCGGATTTTTGGGCTTCTACTGTAAAACAAAATCATCACCCCTGCATCAGTCTCCGAATTTTTAGTATAAATTCGTGAATTGTGAAATTTAATGTATGCAAGATTAAACGTATTTACTAAATGAATATTTCTGAAATACTCTTGGATGCAATTGAAAGGAACCTTGGTTGAATTTTAGTAATGTTAATTGCCCATGCAGCAGCCAATGAATTGAACATAATGTTGAGTGCCATCGGCAGAACAGAAGGTCAGGTCATTCTTTTAATATTCTGTCTGGTCCTGGTCACGAGAGACAAGGCAAACCATTGAGTGCTGGATGCAGAACAGAAAGGAACAACAAAGCCTATCTATAGTCAGAGAACTTGGACACAATGCTCCGAATGTCAAAGGGAAGCAAGACACTGTGTTGCCAAATGCATCATGATCACTAAACAGGCTCAGTGTCAATGGGGGTGCATTCGCGGGCAATGCCTGCCACCCAAAAATGAGTTATTGTGCCCCCCCATTTATTTTTCATACTGCTGATCGAAGCATTACATTTACATCGCATGAGCTTCTTCAGTTTAACATATAGAAAAAGTCATTTTGACGTAATATGAATCCATCACTACCCCTCCTCATCAACCTAATTTAACTGATTGCTCCATCTTACTTGTAGCTTCCAGAGTGAATTGACCGGCCAATACCGGTAAGATGGAAGGAGTCGGGCCTCATGACATTGCAGGCTAGTTTGACACAAAAGGCTGCATTGCAAATACTGTGGCAATTCTCTTGTTTGGTGACGGTTCCCCACTTCAGCACTTCTGAGTGAACGTATTTGGTTCTCCACCTGCATTGGTGCCAGGCCATTTGACAAAATAGACATTTGAAAGTTTTATACGTTCTTTTACTACAAATTGGACGTTTCATGACCTTTACTGTCTTGTTTTTCTGCTGACATGAAGGGGAACAGCATGTTTCACAGATACATCTTTAAAAATTCAAACCAGCCAAGCGAACCAACATGGGATTGATCCACGTGGGACGAACAAAAGTGAAAAAGATGATTGCTTGTTCTGCTTTTTCTTTCAAATGGAGGACGCTCAACAGATATTGGCAAGCCATTGTCTCTGGATTGACCTCCAACACTCATCTTGGCCAGTCACATAAACGTCTCTGGCTGAATGACTGAGTGGCTCATCTCTTGGGAGCCAAAAAATTGAGACATCAAAACTGTAACTGGAATGTTAATAGAATGCCCAGCGTTACAAGCCCAGAGGACCCCAAAACCTAGCAGCAATAGAAATTCTCCAAGACAAATGGTTACTTAAACAAAAGTTGCTTTTAATTATCTTTAAACATGAAAACAGGTTCAAACTTTAACTTAGCACTATTAACTTAACTAACCTAACTTAACCTCCTTCTAATTCTGAGCGCACGTGTATGTAATGTGTGTGTAAGTTCAGAAAAGTTCTTTGATTCACAGTCCAATCTCATTTCTCATTTCTTCAAGTTCACTGGTTACAGGGAATTCTTATACTGTGCACAGAATTTAACATTTATGAATCTTCACCAGGCTTTGGTGCTTGAAAGGTAAATGGTTACCACTCAGGAAGGTTCTTGTCAGTTTTCAGAGAGAGATTTATTGTTCCAGGTCACAAACTGATCCCTTTTAATCAGCCACTTCAGTATATTGCTGACGAAAGTTGCCCCTTCAGGGTTTTCCAGATGTTAACCTCTTTCTTTCAGGTCACCACAGACTTCCTTTTTGTTTCCCTTATTTCAAGTGAAACATTATACAGCCAGTCCTCTCCTCTTGCATGAACCACAAGGGCTTTGACTAGGCTGAACACCCATCTTCAAAATGGGGTTTTTCCACAAGCTTTCCAGCTTGTCCTGTTCCAGTCCCAGCTGCTGCTGCTGAAATGTAGAACTGAATTCTCTCTCTCTCTCTCTCTCTCTCTCTCTCTCTCTCTCTCTCTCTCTCTCTCTCTCTCTCTCTCTCTCACTCAGAGAAAACCACATGACCCTCTTAGAACAGCCAACTGCACTCAGAGAGACTGCAGCTCTGGGCCCAATCTTCCAAGTTTGCTCATCTGTTGCTTTCCAAAACAATAATCCATTACTCCACAGCTTGTCCAATTAACACCTACTTGTGAAGTCCTTATAGGCATTTTTAAAAGTTTTTGCAAAGGCACCCAGAGCCTGGACTGTCTGGCTTGAGCAGAGCTCTGGCATTTTAAATGAGATCTGTTTTGAAGTGTTTGTGACCTACACTAAAAATCTTGCACAATTTATCTTCCAAAAACATATCTATATAAAATATTACATAATCCATTTGGTCCAATAACAACCCCCTTGTCAAAAAATGATTGACCATCTTTCGGAGAAAGCAGAGTGCACAAATGGCAGCCTAAACAAAAAATACTCCCACAACTTCAATGTACACCATCTCCAACAGTGAATTTACCAAAGTTACTTTCTTGGCATCTCCTAAGTCAGAACTTCTACTACCAGTGGGTTCATAGGGAAATCACCATTTCCAGATTCTCCTCCAGACCTGGTAATTAACTGCTGTTAATTCCGTTGCTGGATCTAGAGCCAGAGTTTTCACCTTCAACAGCGTTGTATATACTAAAAGCAGGTGATTGTATCAGATTAAAAGAGGGCTTACTGCCATGTTCTCAATTACCATTTGGGTGGTTAATAAATATCACCCATGCCAGTGTCACCCACATCCTAAAAAATGAACTGAACAAATGAGCCTTAACCCTTCATCAAGAATATCAATAATTACCAGCTTGCTGTTTTGAGTTGATCGGTCAATCAGATTGTAATTTCTCTTTAAAAATGCTTGGTACAGTAATGTGCATAAATCTATAATCATAAGAGAATCGAGTCAGAATGAGAATTCATTGTCATGTACAAGTCATGAAATTCGATGTTTTGCTGCAGCATCTTAGTGCAAATATACATACTATAACAATTTTACAACATTACTATAAAAAATAAAAATAATACTGCATGAAAAGTCAGTGGTTCACTGATCACTCAGGAATCTGCTGGCAGCAGGGAAGAAGCTGTCCTTGTGCCGCTGAGTGCTCGTCTTTATGCTCCTGCACCTTTTACCTGAAGAGGGCATGGCTTGGGTGGTGGAATCTTTGAGAATAGCGGTTGCTTTCTTAAGACACCGCTTCATTTCGATGTCTTTGATGGAGTGAAGTTTGGTGCCTGTGATGTCACAGACCAAGTTAACAACCCTCTGGAGTTTTTTCTTGTCCTGAGAGTTGGTGCCTCCATACCAGGCAGTGATGCAACCAGCCAGAATACTCTCCACGATACACCTGTAGAAGTTTACAAGAGTCTTCAGGTGACGTACCGAATCTCCTCAAACACCTCACAAAGTATAGCCACTGGCGAGCCTTCTTCATGATTGTATCGACATGGAGGCTCCAGGACAGATCATCAGAGATGTTGACTCCAAGGAATTTGAAGTTCTTGGCCCTCTCCACTACTGAGCCCTCGATGAGGACTGGATCGTGTTCCCCTGACTTCCTCCTGGTCCACAATCATCTCCTTGGTTTCGCTGACATTGAGCATAAGGTAGTTGTTGTTACACCATTCAACGAGCTGATCTAAACCCTCCTGTATGCTTCCTCATTGCTGTTTGTGATTCTGCCGACAACTGTGGAGTCATCGACTAACGTAGATGGCATTGGCAGCACAGTACTCTGTGAGGATATAATGGACATATAATGGACAGAGAACCTTAATTAACCTAAAACAAAATTATCCTGTGACATTTCTCATAAAACCAAAGGGCTGGTGAGCTCGGAACACTAACATCACTTATGATTTATTTGTACTTAAATTATTTTTTTTCTGTCTGCATCTCCATGACAGGTATGGCACCTGCTCCCTCCCCCCTCCCCTCCGCTGAATGCCCCCCCCCCCATGGTTACCCTAATGCCTCCCGATTAGATCTCTTCTGGTGCCAACTTGGTCATTGAACAATAATAACATTGAATTGAGGGGGCCTGCAGACGCAGTGATTGTAGTAAAAACACACAGAAATGTTGGAAGAACTCGGCTGGTTTTGCAGTGTCCATCGGGGGTGAAGGTGTATTACCACCCAAGGCCTTCTTCAAGATATAAGCAAAGCAAGCAGGCATCTCAATAAAGACTGGGAGAGAAGGGGGGGGAAGAATGGGAGGGGGAGGAGTCCAGACCAACAAACAAAAGGATATGATAAGAGGAAAGGTGAGAATTGATTTTGCCTCCATGAAAGGAGAAGAGAGAGAGAGAGAGAGAGAGAGAGAGAGAGAGAGAGAGAGAGAGAGAGAGAGAGATATTCAGACAGATAGACAGACAGAGCTCGGGGAAAAGCGACAGGGGAAAGTAGAAGGGGGGAGGGAGGGTTTAACGGGAGCCAGAGAAGTTGATGTTAATACCATCCAGTTGGAGTGTGGCCAGACAGAAGAAGAGATGTTGTTCCTCCAATTTGCGGCTGGTCTCAGTCCGGCAGTGCACGTGAATGGGACGGGGATTGAAATGGGTGGCCACTGGGACAGACATGTCAACAAGGGAATGGAACATTGAATTGAGGGGGTGATTGCCTTGTATGAAATATTCCATGTGCATAGTTCACTGGAGCCTCCAAAAACACGCCTTGTGCCTGAAGGCACAAGTCAAATTGGAAGCCACTTTCTCTTCACGGCCACCCAGGATGTGTTCCCAGGGCCGAAAGCTCTGCTGGAATCAAGGTTAAAAGGGTCATTAAAGAGAGTCACTGACTGGACTGCTTTGCCCAGAACCTTGCACATATCCAGCAATTAATCACCTACAGTTTTGTGTAAAGGCTGCCAGTGAGGGTCAGTGTTGGGCGGGTTGGGAGGAGCGATGCAGACACTCAGCACTGAGATGTGGGGCTCAGGACTGCAGCCTGGTCAGCACATTGAGTGTGAACTGTGAACTATGACAGCACCTGCTCCATCTTTTGACTCGTCCTGTTGGATGCAATGAAAATTGCTGTTGGTCTGCACATTCTTGTGTAAAGGTAAAGGCTCCATTATTGTTATGTAACACTACATTTAGAATGTAACATGCATGAAATTCTTTAACCTTGACTACCGTGAGGAAGGCAGAGAGTCGCCACTTTGTCCAGCGCCCCTCACAGGCTGTCTCCCCTCCAAGCACTGACCAATCCTGAGCCTGCTTAGCTTAGCTTAGCTTCTGAGATCAGACAATCCCAGGTGAATTCAGGCTATTAGGCTACTTGAGATGCTGAACAGTAACGCTCAATTTAAACAGCAAGACCTCCGTTTCTATCGCATCCAGATGAGGTAATGGAAATGGCTGTCTCATCATCTCGCTGAAGGAATGGCATTTTCCAGAGGAGGGGGTGAATCTGTGGAATTCGCTGCCCATTGGGCGACCTCAGTAAATATATTTAAGACCAGCTTGGATCGATTTTTACACAGTTGGGGTATTAAGGGATATGGGGAAAAGGTAGGTGGTTGGAGATGATCCTATAGCAGATCAGCCATGATCTCATTGAATGGCGGAGCAGGCTCGATGTGCCGGATGGCCAACTCTAGCTCCTGTTTCTTCTGTTCTTATGCGTTGATGGGGGAGTCTGTAGGATCCGCGTGGTGTGTCAACGCATGGAGAAGATGCAGTCCTGAGCCCCACGTCTCAGTGCTGAGTGTCCCCTGTTGCGCCTGACTCCAACCACCACAGTCTCTTCATACCAAGTTGTGGGCAGCTCATTCCGGAGGAGGGGTATGGAGCATCAGCAGAGAGAAAGGGTGAAGATCGCAGTACAGCTGCAGAAAGAGTAAGGATTTGCGGCAGGTTCCCAGTGCAACAGCTTGCAGCCCAAGTGGATGTATTTTTTTAAAAGGGTAGGGGGAGGGAGTGTGGGAGTTGATATACATATCAGAGAGTGTTGAGATTACAGAAGCATTGCACTTCGCAGGGTACCAGCATACAACAAAAAATGTAAATTCAGCGCAATTTTGTGTAATAGTCAAGTTTATTGTCATCTGATTGTACAAGTACAACCCGAAGAAACTTGTTCTCCGGCCCTTGGTGCAAAATATGCAGACACACAACCAGATATAACTCACACGCAGACAACCAATACACATGCAGGACAAGTATTCATACAGATAAATAAATAAATATTGCTTCATGAATATGAGAGTCTCGGATAGTCAGTGTGAGCAGTTCCTTTGGTCATTCACATTCTCACTGCCCATAGGAAGAAGCTGTTCCTCGGCCTGGTGGTGCTGGCTCTGATACTCCTCTATCTCTTCCCTGACGGGAACAGCTGAAAGATGCTGTGTGCAAGATAAAAGGGGTCCTCAATGATTTGGTGCACCCTCCTCAGGCAGCAATCCCAGTAGATCACATCATTGGGGTAGGGGGAGGAGGGGGAGGGAGACTCCAGTGATCCTCTCTGCCACTCTTATGGTCCTGTGGATTGACCTCTGATCCATTTCTCTGCAGCCAATGTACTCACACTATGATGCAGCCAGCCAGGACACTCTCGATAGAGCTCCTGTAGAAGGTTAATGTAGCCTTGCCCATTTCAGTCTTCTTAGGAAGTGCAGTCGCCGTTGCACCTTCCTGACCAGTGAGGAGATGTTGTGTCCATGATAGGTCACTAGTTAAGTGAACTCCAAGGAACTTGGTGTCTCCACTCTCTCTACTACAGAGTTGTTGATGTGTAATGGAGGGTGGTCATTCCTGGTCTTCCTGAAGTCCACGAGCATCTCCTTCATCTTGTCCACGCTGAGACTCAGATTGTTGCTCTCGCCCCATTTCACGAGATTTTCCACCTCCTCTCTGCAGTGCGACTCAACATTGTTGCTGACGAGGCAATGAATGTCGTGCCATCTGCAAACATCTGTTTTATTACATGAGAATAAAGGAATCTTGCATCTTGAAAAGAGTCATAATAGAGCACATTTGGAGGTGACGTGGTGTAGGGAGAGTAGGAGGAGGTAGAATCCCAGAGCTCCAAGGCTTGTAAGAAAATAAACTTTAAAAGAATCGCCAAAATACTTGTAAGGGGCGTAGGAAGATGTCTGGAACAGAATAATGACCAAAAAAAGCAAACTCACAAGCAAAAACGCAAAGGAATTGGCGTTGAAACTGGAAACCCGACTCAAGATGGGGAAAATGGCAGGGCTGCATCAAGGCTCAATGAAGGAGTCGACACTCCAACCAAACAACCAGCCCAGCAAGAGAGAGTAGACTCAGGAGGAGACGTTACTCCAGACCAGCAAGTAATGGCTGAAAGCCCCGCAAAATGCCTTGGGGAGAGTGAGAGGCCCTCCCGCAATGAGAATGCCAGGTCAGGCGCACTAACATCACACGTGATGCTTTCAGTGACATTGATGAGTTCAGCAGTTGGGGGGGGCGGAGAGGCCGGGGAGCACAGAGAAGGGACCAGGCCAAGAGATTAAGAAGCCAGGAGGAATTGGCATTGGGTCCAGGTTCAGAGCAAAAGGCACAGCATACCTCAGCTCCAACGGCAGGTCCAATGTCAGATTCAATGCATGCGGCAACCTACAAAGGAGTAGTCGGCACTGGTCGGGAGCAGAAACGAGCTCCAGCGGCAGGTCCAGTGCTGGGTCAGGAGAAGCGGCAAGTAACAGCAGTGGGAACAACGAGGCCGGGGTCTGTGATGTGGGTCCAAGCAGCGACAGAGGTACGGACAAAGGCTTCGAGGGGCCATGAGGCTTGAAAATATCTCTAACGAGGCAAAGCATTTAGGGGTGCTCAGAGCCCTCCCTGCGAGATGTAATGAAGGTGTTGGGCCTCAGAGGACAGACTCTCCCAGACAATGGATAAAAGGACTCAGGACATAAAATTAGATCAAATGCAGGGTGCCCTCTCAGGACTGATGGGGAGGATGTCAGAGGCAGAAGAAAGAGTGGGGGAAAGCGAAGATACCATACATATTATGGAGAATAAATTAGACACATTGATGAAGGAGAGAGATTGTATATGGGGGAAGTTAGATTCCCTCGAAAATTATAGTAGGAGAAATAATATTAAAATAGTGGGGCTAGAAGAGGGGGCTGAAAGACAGAACCCTGTAAACTTTTTTCAGAGCTGGATCCCTGAGGTCCTGGGTAAAGACACATTAGGGGAAAGGGAAGAAATAGAGAGGGCCCACAGGTCCCTCCTCCCGAAACTGGGACCCAGGAAGTAACCACGTTCAGTCCTGGTGAAACTATTACATTACCAGGACAGGTATAAAATATTGGGGGCAGTGGCAGTCGGCGCAAAAAGCAGGGGATGTCCCATGGAAATAGAGGGGAATAAGGTTTTCTTTTACACTGACATCAGTGCTGCACTCCTAAAGGCCAGGAAGGTGCTTGAGCCAGCCACAATGGCAGAGAGGGTACGTCTGGGTGTTGAGATACCCGGCCACCCTGAAAGTACCAGGGTGGGGATGGGGGGACAAAGTTTATTACTGGGCACATCAATTTGCTGAAGATTTAGCTATGCTTGGGGGTAAAATGAAGAATTAAAACTAAAATGGGGATTAATCCACAATGACGTACATATTTATCGTGTATTGTAAAGTATCTTGGCATGAAAAGATGTAAATATTGTGTTCATAGCAAATAGAAGTGAAGTGATAAGTCTAATTTTTCTGTGAGTCCATAGGAGGCGGTTGGAGGAGAAGATGGGTGCGAGGCGCACAACCTGTTATAGCGAGGTGTGATGATTAGCGAAAAGATATAGTCACAGAGGTGGGGGGAGGGGAGGGTATAATGTGGGGCAAGGACTGCGATGGGAGAATCGTTTGGGGCTAACTAACTGTGTCACCTTATCTGTGTTTGTGTTATTATTTTTCATTTTTCTTTGGCTGGTTATTTTAGGTTCTGCCTTTTTTCCCCAGCATGGCTCAGGAGGTCAAGAGTGGGTGGCTGAAGACAAAGGCTGGATGAGGAAGAGACCCAAGGTGGTAGAGGTACAAAAGAAATATAATTCTAATAACCCCCAGGTCAATGGCTAAGAGCATAAAATTTGCAAGTTTCAATGTCTTGAACAGAGAAGTCAAGAGAAAAAGAGTCTTGCAACACATTAAGAAAATGGGAGTGGACCTGGCCTTCCTCCAAGAAACCCATTTAACAGAACAAGAGCATCAAAAGTTAAAAAAAAAAGAAGGTTGGTGGGCCAGGTAATAGCCTCCTTATTGGTTCGAAGGCAAGGGGGTGGCAATTCTGATTGGGAAGAGTGTTCCGGTGAGAGTGCGGGATGTGACTGCAGACAAGGCAGGCACATTTATAATGGTGCACTGTCAAATATACTCAGAATTCTGGACCTTAATGAATTTATACGCCCCTAATATAAACAATGAAAAATTTATACAGGACATTTTCTTGAGATTGGCAGAAGGAAAGGAGACTATTCTAATTGGGGGAGATTTTAATTTTTGTCTGAGCCCTGGTTTGGGCAAGTCAACAAGGAAAATAGTGAATAAAGGGCAGCATGTGCCACTATTGATGGTATGAAGGAGCTGAATTTGATATACATATCGAGGCAGAGGCATCCAAGGGAGAGGGATTATTCCTTCTACTCAAGGCAACATGACTCCTACTTAGAATAGATTTTCTCGGCTTCAGCCCATGTAGAGGGTAGGATCATAGAGGCTGAGTATACAATGAGATTTCTCTGAGATCATTCACCCCAAGTAGGTAGGATTGAGATGCTGGATAAGCAGGAGACTGTATACAGATGGCGTCTTAATGTATTGCTGTTAAAGAAGCTGGAGTTTTGTAGTTTCATAAGAAAAAATGTTTTGTGAGGCCAATTGTACTTCTACTCCAGATAAATTCCTTTTATGGGACACCCTCAAAGCATATTTGAGGGGTCAAATAATCAGATATACTAAAACAGTAAGGAAAGAATTTGAGAGGGAGGTGGGCGAATTGGAACAAGAAATTGCTCGTTTAGAAAAGGACTTCCAAAAATCGGGCTCAAAAATATCAATATAGGTTTTTAACAAACAAAAAGCTGAAATATAATCATGTTCAAACATACAGCATGAAAAAGGCCATATTACAATCTGAGCAAAAATATAATGAATTGGGCAAAAGAGCCCACAAGGTCCTTGTATGGCAGTTGAGAGCAGAGCAGACCTCAAGAACGATCAATGTGATACAAACTGGGGACCAAAGGAAATTAATGACACCTTCTGGAAATTCTACGAAGGTTTATATAAATCAGAATTGGTAGGGAGGCCAGATAAAATTGGTGAGTTCCTGTCTAAGATGGCAAATATAGTTCCAGGAGAGCAGGATGGTTTAGACTGTCCCTTCACAGAAGAAGAGATATTGAGTGCATTGAATTCGCTGCAGACTAACAAGACTCCGGGGGAAGATGGGTTTCCACCTGAGTTTTACAAGGTGTTCAAAGATCTATTGATACCTCATTATATGGAGGTGTTAGATCAGGCAATAGAGACCCATAAACTCCCAGAATCTTTTTCAACAGCAATTATTATGACGATCTTGAAGAAAGATATGGACCCGCTAATGCCATTTTCTTATAGACATGTTTCATGATTAAATACAGACTATAAGATAATAGACAAACCCCTGGCAAATAGATTGGCAAAGCATTTGCCAGAAATAATTAATAAAGATCAAGTGAGCTTTGTACAAAAAAGACAGGTGGTGGATCGCATTGGTAGACTACTAAGTATAATACATTTGGCACAAACTAGAAATGAGAGGGGCCTGGCTATGGCCCTCGATGCAGAAAAGGCATTTGATAGATTAGAGTGGGACTTTTTATTCAAAGTGCTGGATAAAATAGGGCTAGGGCCAATGTTTATTAATTGGATAAGAATGCTGTACCATGCTCCCAAATTTCTTCAGCCTTCCCACTCACAAGATCAAGTAAACAGGGGTGTCCATTATCTCCAGCTCTGTTCGTACTGGCTATTGGAGTGTTGGCTGAGGCCATTCCCCAGAATCTAGATATCAAAAGGTTTAAAGTAGGCCAGGAAGAACACAAGATGATGTTGATGTACTGATATGTCTGAAAGACACCATAAACTCGCTGTCCAAACTGTGGGGAGGTCTCCGGGTACAAGATCAATTGGGACAAGAGTGATATTATGCCACTTACGGGGGTGGGGGGGGGGGAACTATAGCCAATGTCAAGAGAACAGTTACCAAAAGTGGCTGCAAAATGGGATCAAGTACCTAAGGGTCAAAATAGAAAATAACCAAAACAATTTGTATAAATTAAATGACACCACTACCACTGCAAAAAATCGAGGAAGACCTGAGCAGATGGATGTCCCTGCCCATAGCGCGGATGGGCAGGGACATCTGTGTGAAAATGAATGTGTTGCCAAGACTTCAATATCTCTTTCAGACGTTGCTTGTGGCATTACCCAGGGTTTTTTTCAAACCCTGCTCTCACGACGAAGAACATTCCTTTGGAATGGGAAGGTAGCCAAGGTATCTATGGAGAAATTGACCTGGGATTACAGTCTGGGCAGATTGCGAATGCCAGAATTTTTTAAAAACTTTATTTATTCATTCAAATAATTCCTAAGGAGAGCCATAAAGAAAGAAAAAAGAACAATATTACAGAAAAATTAAATATACATATTAAGATCTAATCAATGTAAATTGAAATGTAAATATTCTGAATATAACAAACACTTATTAATAAAAAATTATAATTATCACGTGAAACGTATAACCATATAACCATATAACCACTTACAGCACAGAACAAGCCAGTTCGGCCCTACTAGTCCATGCCGTAGCAAATCTCCACCCTCCTAGTCCCACTGACCACCACCCGGTCCATACCCCTCTAGTCCCCTCCTATCCATGTAACGATCCAGTCTTTCCTTAAATGTAACCAATTATCCCGTCTCGACCATGTCTGCCGGAAGCTCATTCCACATCCCCACCACCCTCTGCGTAAAGAATTTTCCCCTCATGTTCCCCTTATAATTTTCCCCCTTCAATCTTAAACCATGTCCTCTAGTTTGAATATCCCCCTTTCTTAATTGAAAAAGCCTATCCACATTTACTCTGTCTGTCCCTTTTAAAATCTTAAACACCTCTATCAAGTCCCCTCTCAATCTTCTACGCTCCAGAGAAAAAAGCCCCAGTCTGCACAACCTTTCCCTGTAACTCAGACCTTGAAATCCTGTCAACATTCTCATGAACCTTCTCTGCACTCTCTCTATTTTGTTTATATCTTTCCTATAATTTGGTGACCAAAACTGTACACAGTACTCCAAATTCCCTACTCTTCACTTACTGGTAATATTTCACTTTTTTCCCAAAAGACATCCATATTGTATTAAACACTCCTTCAAGTGCAAAAGTGACTGAGCTGGGTTTGTTAAATACACCAATACATCATCAGCAAATAAATTAATTTTATACTCCTCGTCTAAAACTTTCATACCTTGTATCTGTGTATTTTGTCTTATCAACTGTGCTAAAGGTTCAATCACTAACGGAAACAAAGCTGGTGATAAAGGACAACCTTGACAAGTTGATTGAGTTAACTTAAAGGATTCCAAAATCAAACCATTCGTCAATACTCTAGGGGGTAGGTTTACTATATAGTAAACTATATAGTAGGTTTACTATATAGAGCCCTAATCCAAACAATAAAAAAAGGACTAAACTTAAATTTCTCCAAAACTTTAAACAAAAAATTCCATTCAACTCTATCAAATGCTTTTTCTGCATCTAAAGATATCACCATTGGGTGATCTGAAGATTGTCAAAATCTACTAATCAAACTAATCATGCGCAAAATGTTAACTGAAGCATATCTATTCTTTATAAAACCTGTTTGATCCATATGAATCAACTTAGGTAAAAGTTTAGCCAATCTATTCGCTAATATTTTAGCTATTCTTTTATAATCTACATTTAACAATGAAATTGGTCTATATGAAGATACTTTCAAAGGATCTCTATTTTTTTTGGAATTACTGTAATTAAAGCACTAGAACAAGACTCAGGTAATTCATAATGTTCTCCAACTTGATGTAATACATCCCCAAACACTGTAGATAAATCATCATAAATATTTTATAAAATTCAACCAAAATTCCATCATCACCAGGTGATTTACCGTTCGGCATTTCCAGCAAAGCCATTTTAATTTCCGAATCAGTAAATGGTTCTTCTAACTCCTGTATATCTGCATCCTCTAATATCGGTAAATTCAACTGTGATTAAAAAAAAGATACATCAATCCAGTTTCTTCTTTTCCTTCAGATGTATATAACTTTTTTATAAAATGAATAAAATTCATCAAGGTTTATAAGTAATAAGAGAATTCCATCTAGCAGCATTAATGGTCCTCAAAATCTGTTCTTTCTTTAATTGCCATGCCAGTACCTTATGTGCTTTCTCTCCCCATTCATAATACCGTTGTTTAGTCCTATTAATCACACATTCAAATTGATAAGATTGCAAAGTATTATATTCCATTTTCAACCTTGATAATTCTATTTTCTGATCTTCTGTAGCATCTTTCTGAAATTCCTTTTCTAACTCAGCAATCTGTTTCTCTAATTCAAAACTCTGATTTAATCTATTCTTTTTTATTTTAGAAGTATAACTAATTATTTGTCCTCTCAAATAGGCTTTCATAGCATCCTATAATACAAACTTACTTTGAACAGAATTCGAATTTTCTTTCAAAATAAATTAATTTGTTTTTTCAAAAAATCAATAAATTCCATATTTTTTAACAACATTGTATTAAACCTCCGCCATTTGAATTTTCTCAGAAGTTGCATATGTAAAATATAACAAAGAATGATCTGAAATCACCCTACTTTTATATTCCGTTGTTGTATTTTCCCTAATAAATGTGCCGATACTAAAAAGAAGTCAATCCTTGAAAACAATTCATGTCTAGATGAATAAAAGGAGAAATCTTTCTCTTTCGGGTTAAGACGTCTCCAAATAACTACTAAATTAAGATCTTTCATCAACGCTTGAACCTGAACTGCCATCTTGGATTTCTTAACTTTCTTCAGAGATTTATCTAATAAAGGTTCCAAAACACAATTAAAATCACCACCAACTAAAATATTATCATTAGCCTGACCCAAACATAAAAATGCATCTGAAATAATTATTTCATCATCTGCATTTGGGGCATAAATATTAAGTAAAGTGCAAAATTCACTAAAAATCTTACAATTCAATTTAAGAATACATCCTGCCTTTTCCTCCATTGATTGTAATTCAAAAGATAAATTTTTATGTATCAAAATTGCTACACCTTTAGCCCTAGAATTAAATAAAGAAGAATATACATGCCCAACCCAGTCCCTTTTTAATTTCATGCTTTCCTTTGCATTCAGATATGTTTCTTGTAAAAAGGCAATATCAATTTTAATTTTCTTAATATACACCAAGACTCGCTTATGCTTAATCGGACTATTTAATCCTCAAACATTAAAAGTAGCAAACCTCAACTTTGAAATATCTACTATTATTACTAAATACCAATAATATCTTTATATAAAAACTCAAATCAACCTATATAGGCCGTCCAATAGAAAAAAATTAAAAATTAACTAAAATGAAAATAAAAAAATAATAAAGACAAAAAAAGAAAATTCCTCCCCCCAAAAAAAAACTACCAAAAAGGTAGTAATCCCCTAAGCAAAAATTGGGTGTGGGTCACCCACCAGTGGCTGATGACTAGTAAAGAACTTAGAGCAAATCTTGCCCTCCCCAGCAAAACAATCAATAACATCAAAATATCATAATAACAAAAAAAGTAAGAAAAAGAAAATTCTACTTTTCATCCAAGAGATTCCAAATTCGAAGATCCCATTTCAGAAGAAGTTGGACTCTTTCCATTCCCGTTTTTCCCATTTCTGCCATTTCTTCCATTTCCAGAACAATGAGATTTTTCTTTAGGAGATAATGGTGGACTACGTCTTTGTCCTCTTATATCTGGCAATGAATCAGCAAAAATCATTGCTTCATGTTCATTTTCAAAAAACCAAAATTGATAGTCTCCATAAAACACTTTCAACACTGCAGAGTAGCGAAAAGTAGACTTATAACCTTTATGCCACAAAACTTCTTTAACTGGATTAAATCAACGTCGATGTTGAATGACCTCTTGACTCAAATCAGGATTTTAAAAAACTCTGCTATTCTGAATCAATAACGGAGTTTGTCGTTGTCTCACATTTTGCACTGCTATTCGAAGTATTGCTTCTCTGTCCAAATAATTCAAACATCGAATTATTACCGGTCTCGGTGGTTGACCAGCTGAAGGTGTTCTTCTTAGAGCTCTATGGGCTCTTTCCAGTACCAATTCCCCAGAAAAAAAATTCTTGCCCTAATACTTGCGGGATCCAGTCTTTAAAGAAATGAAGAGGATCTTGTCCTTCTATACCTTCTGGCAAACCAACAATTTTCACATTATTCCTTCTGCTTTGATTCTCCAAATAGTCTATTTTCCTCTCTAGCTCCTTCTCGTGTTCTCCCAATTCTATGACTGATTTTTCAACCTTCAACACTTTTTCTGTGTTAGAAGCCACTTGTTATTTACAGTCCGAAAAAGCAGTCTGAATTTTTTTAATTTCTTCATAAGATGCATTGACACGTGCTTTAACTGTATTCAGTTCTGAACTTATACCAACATTCATTTGAACCATCTCATTGATTAGATGCTGAATAACTGCATTTAATTGCATACACTGTGATTCAGTAAAGCTCAGCTCTGCTCTCTCTGACGTAATGGCAGAACAAGGTAACTGCAGCTCCTGCTGCAACTCAACAGAAGGCATTTTAAAAGTTTTACTGCGGGTCTGGACTCCCAGTGACGGCACCCTGACTTCCTCAGGGGGTCGCCGCTGGTCTCCCCCCGCCTCATTGTTTTTTTTGCAAAATCACGAAGGAAAGCGATATCTTCAGGTTGAAATGCTTCCTGATGCATTTCCAACAATGGAGTCGTCTTCCTGCATGCTCCCTCCATTGAAATCGAAAGGCTTTCCAAATCGGGATCCACTTTTTGGGAACACGCACCTTCTTCCAGAGCCATCCTTCACTTGGTGAGAATTAGACGTTTTTTTTCCAGCTCCCACAGGCAATCTTTGAGGTTTAGACACTGAAGAGATTAAGCCTTGGGCTGTATCAAGTCGTCTAGGCCCCAAATCTTCAGTACTTCGAAAATGTAACTTCTTCTGCTCTTGAGGTTTAATCTTTTTACCATTAGTGGCCATAATAGTTCCATAATATTTTAAACTAAAATTTAAAATGTTTAAACTTGAAAACAAAGAGTTAAAAAACGGGTACTTAAAAGTCTGGCCAGAGAGGTCGAGATTACACGTCTAGACTCTACGCCATCTTGCCACGCCCCCCCCCCCCCCCCCCCCCCCCACACGAATGCCAGACTTCAAAAAATATTATTGGGCAGCCTATTCGAGATACATCTCCTCACTCTTCGGGTTGGGGGGGGAATGGGGAGACATTCTACCCTGGGCACAAATTGGTCTGCACTTTGTGGGCAAGAGGGTGCCAGAGGACTTTATTTATAAATGGCATGCCTATTTGTTATCTGGAAAAACAGACAGCCTATACTAAAACAAATTATTCATATCTGGAATAATGTTAATCAATATTTAGGAATAAAAATGGGGCTGTCCCCAAAAGCGCCCCTGACTCCAAATCAATTAATACCCCTGATGGTAGGTAACAAGATCCTGGACACCTGGCATTGAAATGGAGTCAGGTGTGTAGAGGACTGTTACGAGCAGGGGCAGCTAATGTTATTTGAACAACTTAGACATTCCACTGCTACCTTCAGATAAAATCTTTTCCACAGGACAAATTAGGTCCAACCATGGTCCTAGCAGCGTGCAGTGACATAGCGACAAGGATTCAAAGGGGGAGCACACGGAAACTTATTTCTGCTCCAGGCGGAAGGGACTAAGCGAGGTCTTCATAAATCAAGTTAGAGATGGGAGATGGACTTAGGAATAACAATTGATGAGTGGTGCTGGTCCAACCTGTGCCGGGCCGGCACGTCTGCAGTCATCAATTCAAGGTACAGGCTGGTGCAGTACAATCTCTTGCACCAGTTGTACCTGATGCCACAAAAGATAAATAGAGCGAAGCCAGAATTCTCCGGTCAGTGTTTCAGATGCGGCACTGGGACAGGAATCTTTGTGTATGTGACCTGGACATGTATAAAGGTGAGGCCCTTCTGGGTGGAACTCGGTGAAGTCCTAGGGGAAAATCATAGGTAAGAAATTCCCACAGGACCTGGAGTTGTTCCTGTTGGGTTACATAATGGACATAAGACTTACAATGAAGCTGTCAAAATTCCAAATTCAATTTGTAATGATCGCATTGGCGGTGGCCAGGAAGTACACAGCGGTTCCCTGGAAGTCCAACTCTTGTCTGAGTATTGCATAGTGGAGCAAGGAAATGCAAGCCTGTACTCCCCTGGAGAAAATCACCTAAATTAAGGGGAAGGTACAGCACTTTCCAAAAAGTTTGGCAGCCGTACCTGAACCACACAGGAGCACAGTTGTGAAGAGGACAATTTTGCCTCATAGCCCGGTCTGTTCCAATTCCTCCCCAATTCTGGGGTGGGGGTTGGGAGGGCGGCATAGGGTCCATCTCATTCCAGCCAGGAAAAGTCAGGGAAAATAAAATATTGGCCCAATCCTGGGCCATCAGGCTATGTCCCTGATATGATTTACTCCTTTGTTGTAAGTGTTTCCAAAGTCTTAAGTGTTTTTCTTTGATTGGTTTCATGTCAAGTGTTAGATGTTGAGGGAGTGGGGGGGAGGGGAGAGAGAGAGAGATGATAAGCTTGGACTCGACAGAGGAACCTGTATAGAATGGGTAAGGATAAGTGTAATCGGTATAGATCTGTAATCACACTATTTGCGTTCAAATCTGAAAAACTATAAATAAAATATTTTTAAGAGCAAATTTAGGTTATTCTGAGTCTTTTTTTCCTTTTGCATTCTCCTGGAAGTTAGATTCTTTTGAGACAATGCTTAGTAATTATTTTATTTACCCAGAGTCCCATTACTCATACAAACAGGATTCTTAACAGTCTGGAAGAACAGAAGGACTTTGAGGTCTAAATTTATATATATCTCAAGGTCACCATATGGATTGATAGGACAATTAAGAAGGCCTATGGGATGCTGGCCTTTATTCATCAGGAGATTGAGTTCAAGGGCCATGAGGTCATGTTGCAGGTCTACACTCTGGTTTGACCACAATTGGAATATTGTGGCCAGTTCTGGTCACCTCATTACAGGAAGGACATGGAAGCTATGGAGAGGGCATGGGGAGGAATTTACCAGGATGTTGCCTGGATTGGAGAATGCATCTTATGAGGCAAGGTGCTTTTCTCTTTGGGGCAAAGAAGGATGAGAGGTGACAATAGAGGCCTACAAGGAGAGGCATAGACAAGGTGGACAGCTATCACAGCGCAGGAGGGGAAGAAGGGGCAGGTCTTTTTTTTACACAGAAAGGAATGGGTGCCTGGAAAGCATTGCCAGGGATGGTGATAGAGACTTGTACAATAGGGGCATTCAAAAGACTGACAAGTGCATGGATGCAAGAAAAATAGAGGGTTATGGGTATTAGGTAGGGAAGGTTTCGTTTGTTGAGTAGGTTGCTATTGGTCAGCACCACATTGTGCTGTATGTTCTATTTTTAAGTCTATGTCATCATCCCTCAGATGAGATAGCCAGAAAAGAGCAAGGAAGACCAGAAAGTGCAGTCTGGCCATCGAGTGCTGAGATCTCTCTGACAGTTTACGGAAGGTCTAACTCTGAAGATAATTGTGAGAGAAAGTTAAAGGGAGCAAATGCTGAGTCATCTTTCAAATTAAATGGTGCATAGATCTCGGCCAAGGTGATTCGCAGCCAGAAAATTGCCATATTGTCCTTTGGACGCAAGGATTGACGTCCTCTTGCACAGAGAAGTCCTTCAAGTACAAATCCCGCTTCTTATCCTTTCCCGCTTCATTAAAATGTTCCTTTATTTTTCTGCTGAAGAGAACTGAAATATTTGACCTGCAAATGAATTCTTACAAACTTTAAATAATATATTTGATTGCTTAAATTGAGTGAAGTTTGCAGATGTATATAAAATAGCAAATCTATTTTTGCTTGACATCCTTGGGTTCTGTTATTTCAAGAGAGGCTTGTGAAGAGGTAGCGCCCAGTCGGGGCAGGAGAAGCTCGGAGGGCAGTTTGCCATTTGGTGAATTTACTTGTGGTTGCCGTGGAACCAAAATCCTCCATCCTGAACGAGCTCTGGTAATCACCTAAATTATTGCTGGGAGCTGCTGGGCCCAAAATATTTTCACATTTCCAGACACCAGCACACTCTGCAAGGGGAGGTGCAGAGAGACCATGTTACTGGAGATCGCCGTTGCCTGGCAAGTGAAATTTGACAATTACACTGGACAACATATGTTGACAACAAAGGTTTGCTTCCTGTAAAGAAATTTGGGATTATGATAGATTGTGTTCAAGCTGAACACAAAGATCATTTCAAATCTGCTGCATCATGTTGGAAGTTGGAGAAACATTAAATTAACTTTTTTAAATTATTTTATTTTTTGTTTTCTGACTGTTACAGAATATATGAACATCTCCCAGCAATCTATATACATGTGGTGTTTCTTCCCCCTCCCATTCCCAACCTGCCTCCCCCTCCCCCACAAAAAAGGGAAAGACAGAGAAAAATAAAAAGGGAAAAGGGAAAGAAAAGAAAGAGAGTGGCCGGGTATGGTGTCGGCACTTCTGACGAGTGCCCACCTATCCCCTAGAAATTATCTTAACTGGAGGAAACAGTCTAAGGTCCCATTAGACAAATCATATTTGCCCTTTAGCTGCTCGAAGGACATAAGCTGTCTCCCCTCATAGCCGTCCTCAATATATCGGATCCCCTGCCGATGTCAAATCTCCAGGCTTTTATTACCCACGTTCATGGGCATCAATTCATATGAGTCAATGGTACCTTTGGCAATATTCCCACTTTCTCTCCAACACCCTCACAGATCTCGTTACAGAATTTAATCAGATGTTTCAGGATGGGGTTATCCATTTTTTTTTTGCTATTAATTTGGGGTCCCATTTGTATATGAAATCCTTCGCCGTCCTCTCCCTCATTTGTACCCAAGTGGTTGGTTTCCCCTCCTCAAAGACTGAGCTGTAGATAATATTTCTTAAAATCAGGCAACCTTAGCCCCACACCCCACCCCCCCAGCTGTAGCCCCATGTCAGTTTTTTAAAGGCTATTCTGGGTACTTTCCCCATTCCAGATGAATTTTCTTATATGGTCATTCAGCGCTTTAAAAAAATATTATGACAATGGAATTGGCAAAGACTGGAAGAGGTCCGGGCATCATCTTCATTTTTATGCAGTTAATCCTTCCCATTAAGATCCCTCCATCTCATTAAGTCACCTTCAATCTTCTCTACTTAAGTTTGCATAAATTTTCCAGGTTACTATCACACTTGATTCCTAGGTATTTCACAGCCCCTGTCTGCCAACTGAAGTTGCTCTTTGTGGTCACAGTTATTCAGTGGCGTGATCTTGCTTTTTTCTGTGTTGGCTTTATAGCCTGATATTGTACCACAGTCCTCTAGTGTGGTGAGCAACTTTGGAAAATACCTGGCTGGGTCCGTCAGGTACAGCAACATGTCATCTGCCATTAGATTTATAAATGAACTTTAACTGAATTGAGCCTGTTTAATGACATCATGATGCTGACACATTGCATTAGTTCAACTGACCTAAAAACGTTTTGCAGCCGATTTTTGTTTGTACTCAGCATCTGATGCCTCTCGTGTCAGTGTCCAACAATAATCGGCCGGCGTTGATGGATTCCAGTGGCCCTGACACCGCTTTTCCATGGTCGCCATATCCTGGTGAAACCTTTCACCGTGTCCGTCACTGATGGCACCAAGATCAGCCGGGAAGAAGTCCATGTGCAAATGCAGGAAAGGAATTTTTAACGACATGTTGGACTTTATGGTTTTGTCGGCTTGAAGTGGAATTAAAATATGACAGGAAATCACAAAAATAGGTTATATCTAAAACATGGTACGTGATAGGAACATTTTAAGGCTATTTTCGTGATCAGCAACCCAAAATCCATAAAACACACCCAGAAGTGCTCAGGAAGCAAAATCTTTGTTGTCAAGCGAAATTAATGTTTTTTGCTTAAATTTCTTTCCCCCTTCTTTCCTTCCTTTCTTCCACTGCAGTAATAATTTCCTAAATTCTGGCATGTGAAGGTTCTCCCAGTTTTATAACTTGCTTCGTTTTCCAATTTGTATGAGCTTTTATGATGAACAGGTAAAAGATTTAAATTAGGCTGATGGGATTAGGCCCTCCGTACAATTTCCCGTTGGCATTAATAACCATGATAACTGTTTATTGCCCTTTTATTACATTTTTAACTTTAGACATACAGCAGAATTACAGGCATTTTCGGCCCACGAGCCCGTGCCACCCAATTACACCCGATTAACCCATAACTCCCAGTACATTTTGAATGGAGGGGGGAAACCAGAGCCCCCGAGGAAAATACCCACAGACACAGGTAGAACATACAAACTCTTTACAGACAGCACGGGATTCGAACCTCAGTCCTGATCACTGACGCTGTAACAGCTCGCTATGCCAACCATGCCGCCCAATGTAAAATTGACCTGTTATATTTGGTGCTCCATCCTGGTGTTATCACTTCTTGGCCACTGTTAAAGTGCTCTCTAATGCCCTGAAGTTGTTCATGCCATACAGCTGAGCAGTGGAAGAAGGTGAGATATCCTCACGCAGGATACCCAAAAACAGGGGTGACCAAACTATGGCCCAAAGGCCATCTGTAGCCCATTGGCCATTTTAAAGTGGTCCATTAGAACATAGTCTCGAAGAATAAATGGCACTGTATATACATTGCACTTCTTAGTTTCAACACTAGATGTTGCTCTCATTTTTGAACAACTACTAGACCAACTGTTGAAATGTTACTCATCGATTAAAATGTTTACCTCAGTTAAAAAAAAGTTTACCTCAGTTGATTGAACATGGCAGAACTAAAAAAAATGGTAAATAGCAAGGGGGGGTGCCAAAAATTTCAGACACAGTGGGAAAATGAAAACTTTTCACAGAAGTCAAGGGGAAGTGGGTTTATTTGATTTGCAAGGACTCTGTTAACTTTAATAAACTATCTACAGATTTACACAAATGCATCATAATCATTAAGGTGGTCATTTGGGCCGTGAACTGTATTCACGGAGATTGTGGAAGAACATTGGAGACGGCCTTGTCCCTTCCTCGATCTTTTCTCCTCATTTTGCACCCAGCTTTTTATTTTGCACTGATTTATTAATGTTTTAAAGTTTTACTGTATTCATTTAAAATAAATTTAAGAGCGGCAGATATAGAAATGCCTACTGTAATATGTGAGCACATCAGTAAACTACTGGAATGCCAACAGTTCAGAGGTGTCGTGTAATTATTTTGATAGAAAATGAATTTTCAATGGTACAGGGATTTATGGTCAACAATCACATAATGGCATAATGAATTAAGAGCTTGTATCCGTTGGAAAAAATTACATGTAACTTCCATGATCATTATTCCTTCTTTGTTAATATGTGGTCTTCTTATTGGGAATATATGAATTTGAAAATACTTTGAAATATTCTGTTTTGTTTTTGTATTTGGCTCCCCTTAAGGGAGCTGGCTGAAGGGCTGGGAGGGTGGGGAGGGTTTTTCTTTTTGTATCTAAAAATTTATTGCTGTTATTTGATTGTATTTTGTTTTTAAATAAATCTTTTAAATAAAATTTGAAAAAAAAGAAAATCACAATTTTTCTTGCAAGTGTAACTGGTAGAAAATTGCCGGACTTAATATTATTTGTACCAGCTGGTAAAATGGGCTGAAAAAAATAGCAGATGGAGTTTAATGCTGACAAGTGTGAGGTGTTGCATTTTGGAAGGACAAACCAAAAAAGGACGTACACAATAAGTGTTCGGGCTCTGAGGAGTGTGGTAGAACAGAGGGTTCTGGGAATACAGATACATAATTCCCTGAAAGTGGTGTCACAGGTGGATAGGGTTGTAAAGAGAGCTTTTGGTATATTGGCCTTCATAAGTCAAAGTGTTGAGTACAGGAGTTGGGATGTTATAGTAAAGTTGTGTAAGACATTGGTGAGGCCAAATTTGGAGTATTGTGCGCAGTTTTGGTCACCTAACTAAAGGAAAGATATCAATAAGGTAGAAAGAGTGCAGAGAAGATTTACTAGGATGTTGGCTGGACTTCAGGAACTGAGTTACAGGGAAGGGTTAAACAGGTTAGGACTTTATTCCCTGGAGCGTAGAAGAATGAGGGCAGATTTGATAGAAGTATTTCAAATTATGAGGGGGACAGACAGAGTAAATGTAGGTCGGCTTTTTCCACTAAGGGTTGGTGAGATACAAACCAGAGATCATGGGTTGAGAGTGAAAGGGGAAAAGTTTAAAGGGAACTTCTTCACACAGTGTGAAACAAGCTTCCAGCTGAGGTGGTGAATGTGAGCTCAATTTTAACATTTAAGAAGAATTTGGACTGGTACTTGGATGGGAGAGGTATGGAGGGCTATGGACTGGGTGCAGGTCAGTGGAGCTAGGAAAAAAAATGGTTCAGCACAGACTAACTAGAAGGACTGAATGGGCCTGTCTCTGTGCTGTAGTGTTCTATGGTTCTATGATGTTTCCCATGGTTGGGGAGTCTAGGACAAGGGAACATAAATTCAGAATAAAAGGGCGTCAATTTAAAATAGAGATGTGGAAAAATGCCTTCATTCAGAGGGTCATGAGTCTGTGGAACTGGTTGCCACAGGTGGCTGTAGAAGCGAGGTCATGGGGTGTATTTAAGGCAGTGATTTGATCAGTCAGGTCATCAAGGGTTTTGAGGAGAAGGGCCGGGGAGTTGGGCTGAGTGAGAGGATGGATCAGCTCATGATTAGAATGGTGGGGCAGACTCGATGGGCTGATGGGCCTACTCTGCTCCTATATCTTGTGATCTTGTGAAATTACCACTGATCATGGCCAAAGGGATTATTTAACTGACAACCAAAGTCCACAACCTTTTAAAGCTCAATGGCAGCTTCTGAATTAAATGAGTTGATCAAAGCAAAACACACAACTGTTTTGATAAACATATTAATTCAAATCTGTTCAACAAAAAGCTCTTTTGTTGGTCTGTTAAAATAGATTAACTCGTGCTCACCATAATATTCTCTGAATATTGGCCACACCATCTCTAATGCCAGACCCCAGTTCGGAAAAGCAGCCCAATATCCTTGTACCAATCAGACGTTTACTTTGTGTTCAAAAGAGGAATATTATTAACATGGAATAAAACATGGACATCTGCAGACACCATGATTGAAGTAAAAACACAATGCTGGAGAAACTCAGCAGGTCAAACAGTCCCTGGGTTAGGAACGTCCAACTTACAGACAACTCATACTTATGAGCGGACTATGCGTGGCTTCAGCAGTTCGTCGGCTCGATGAAGGAGAATGCCATCTTAAGTCAGATCATGTTGCCATTGACCCTCTGTTGAGTGTGTGGCTTAAATGTTTCTCTTGTTTACCTTTGTAACCATGCCTCCAAAGTGTAAATCTAATGCAAACGCTGGTGACACATTAAAGAAAAGTAAGTTCCGACTTGCCTACAAATTTGACTTAAAGGCAGGCTTAGGAGCGGATCTTGTTTGCAACCCAGGGACTGCCTGTACTTTATGTAGCAAAGACAAAGATACATAACCAACATTTCAGGCCCTTCATCAAGGTGGGCAGGCATCTGAACAAAATGGTGGGGGGTGGCCAGTGGGAGGAGCACAGTATAGGTGGAGAAGGGAGGGTGGACACAGCAGCAAATAGGGGGAGGGGGGATGGCTCTGTGAATGGAGTGTGAAGGGGTGGAGAGCTGGAGGAGAGGAGATGGAGGGATGGGGAAGGGAGGGAGAATGGGGAGTGGGCTAGAATATTATGAGAGGAAAATGTGGGCTAAAAATATGAAATTGCAATTTAGTTTTAAACAATATAATTTGATGGCGTTGTGCAACAAATTGCAATTCTGGTTACCATGTTGTATGAAGGATATGGCAGCAATGATTTACTAGTACAAAACCAGAACTATGAAGTTACACCTGTCAATAATGAAGAAATGACAGCTCTATTGTCCAGGGGTGACCTGATGGAGGCCTTTTGATAGAGTAGAATTGGAGAAATTATTTTAATTTGTGTGCAAGACCAAAGCTTGAGCCATAAATATAACATGATGACCACTAATAAATCCAGGAGACAATTCAAGGGAACCATTTATGGGGAGTTGTTAAAAATGTGAAATTTGCCACTACAAGAAATAGTGGGGCCTCAATGCACTGAAGGTGGAAGTGGATGAATAAACAAAGTTGCAGGGAACTGACGACGATGGTGGGTGAAGATTTTTGTGAAACAGAATGATCATTATGCCCAGGAGCTGCAAATTGTGTGCAATAAGATGATACAAATTCTCACGATAATAGCTCTGCGTCTCGAGCTCAAGCTTCAAGTGAGTGTTTTGGTGGCTGAGGACCAGCCTCTGTGTCAACTGGCTTTGCAATGGCAGTACTTCTGGAGGGTGTGCCATCAAACTCTGCAGCAAAACATTGTTTCATGCCTGGAGGGCAGCCATGTGGGTAGCTTGGAAGGTCTGGTGGCCAATGGTCAGTGAATTTGTTTGCTTCAACTATCACTGTACGTTTTTATAACTGACAATCTTCTTGCAAGGGTGTTGGTTTGATAAAGAAACCCATTAGTGTCCATTACATCAGTTATATCCAAAGTAGGATGGCTATTTGATGACTTAAAATTTTAAATTTAAATTTAGACATACAGCACGGTCACATGCCCTTCCAGTCCATGATCCTGCGCTGCCCAATTACACTCAATTAACCTATGTCCCTGGTATGTTTTGAGGAAACAAGGAATGCCTGGAGACAGACAGAGCAGGATTTGAATGTGGGTCATTAGTGCTGTAATAGCATCGTGCCAATCGCTATGCCAACCGTGCCACCCAAAGAGATCTGCAGACCTATAACTCACCTCTCATCCTCTCAAGGAGAAAAGTCTCAGCTCTACCAGCCTTGCCTCATAAGACACATGCTCTAATCCAGGCAACACCCTGGCAAATCTCCTCTGCATCTCTCCATATAGAGACAGGGAGAACCACGGTCACTGGTGCTGTAACAGTGTGGCGCTAACCCTGCCAGCCAACAAAATTGCTTCTGCTTTTATTAAACATAATTGCTGAAATTCCCCTCTTACTTTATCGAGTGAAGTTTATTTTTACAGTTTTCCATTTCATGTTCCCAGACCGAACTCCTCCACACTTTGAATGTGGCCAAACATCCTGTCGCTAAAGTGTATCAGGGGTTCTGTCCTATCCTTGACAGTGATGACACTGGCAGCAAGTCATCCATCTTCTGAACAGACACCATAATGTTTAGCTCTTTGATCGATACTTCGATACTTCAGGCACAACAAACACTTCAGCAATTCCTACATGGAGTACAAATGACTTCAAATCAATGTTACTTTTGTTTACAGTTGCTGTGCATTTAACTGAAAATAAAATTGAGAGAATTTTATTGAATATTTTATATTTACCTCTTATTCCTGTCCCTGAACGTGTTCTCTCTCTAGATGCAGAGAAGGCTTTTGATCGGGTGGAATGGGGATATCTATTTGCCACTTTGGAAAAATTTAATTTTGGACCATGTTTTATTAAATGGATTAAATTATTATATTTATGTTCCACTGCCTCGGTTTTACTAATTTACAGCAATCAAAACCTTTTGATCTTCAACAGGTTGCCCTTTAAGACCATTAATTTTTGACTTTGTATTAGAATCTCCAGCAAGTGTTCTTTGTGAAAGTAGAGTTTTTACAGGGATCCATAAGAACAACAATGAACATAAGGCTTCCTGATGTACAGATGATCTTTTGCTTTTTGTATCGAATCCAGATGTTTCTTTACCAAGCTTTCTCATATTAGTCAGTTTTCTAGGTACAAGTTGAATCTGCATAAGATCTTTAAATGGTTTTATATCAAGATATTCTAATTTTCCCTTTAAGATTGTGAAGAATTTTAAGGAAACAATGAAATATAATTGATTGTATCCATAAGTATGTTTTCTCATATCACATAATTTGCAAAGATATGTTATTAATAATATATAGATCAGTGACCATTCTTAAAGAGATTCTGAAGTCATTGAAACTGACTTGTTCATTCTGAGAAACTTTGCAATATGATGACTGAATTCTGCAGAGGATCATTTCCTCTATCAATATGTGTCATTAGTTAAACAAGAGCATCTCCAGATGCTGGGGTTGTAGTACACTGTACAAAAGTGCTGGAGAAATTTGACAGGTCAGGCAGCGTCCACATGTTTGGAAAGTACTACATTAAATAAAACCTATTTTACCATAAGCTCAATGATGAAAGCAAGAGTTAAGTTCACACAATTTAATTTTGGTCACAGAAACATTACCAAACTTCTAAGAGCAGACATCAGCACCTCTACTTCCTCAGGAGTTTGTAGAGTTTGGTACGACACCAGAAACCATGGCAAATATTGATAGAGGTGTGGTGGAAAGTGTGCTGACCAACTGCATCATGGTCTTGTATGAGGATACCAATACCCTTGAGTGTACAGCCCTCCAAAGGTAGTGGACACAGCCCAGAACACCACAGGCAAAACCCTCCCCACCATCAAGAACATCGACAGGGAACGCTGCTGTCGGAGAGCAGCAGCAATCATCAAGGATCCACACCACCCAGCACACGCTCTGTTCTCACTGCTGCCATCAGGAAAGAGGTATCGGTGCCATAAGACTCGCACCACCAGGTTCAGGAACAGATGCTCCCCCTCCACCATCAGATTCCTCAATGACAAACTCCATCAGGGACTCATTTAAGGGCTCTGACGTGCACTTTATTGATTTTCTTTTTGTTCTCTCTGTATTGCACAGTCAGTTTGTTTACATTCATTTTCTGTTTGCAGTTCTTTTATTTACATGTATATGCTGCATCCAGTTTATTTTTTACATTACCAATTCGTGGTAATTCTGCCACACCTGCAGGTAAAAGAATCTCAGGGCTGTAGGTAATGCCATGTATGTATTCTGACAATAAATTTGAAATCTGAATCTAAATCATCACCAAAACACATCTAATAATAAATATTGAAATCAATGTGTGCTATAGAGACATTTAAGAAAGAATAATGAAAACAAAATAAAATTATTTAACCAGAGTTTGGTGAATCAGTGAGTAACAGGAGTTACAGTCTGGGGAGGGAGGCTTCTGGGATCCCGCAGTGATCGTCATCACTTAGGGGCAGAGAAGCAGCTCGGTCATCTCCATCACATAAAGTGAGGGTGGGAATGTTGCAAGGAATTCCTGTTTTTTGTGGCCACAGTCAGCGGGGGTGCACAGTGCATGTTTAGCGCCCATGGCAACAGGGATAAGTCAAGGAACAAATGTTTGAAACGCAATAATTGGAAGAGGCAGCACCTGCCAGTGTTCTGTTCTCACTGACATTATAACAAAACGACGTTGAACAAAATGACTTTATTCAAGGATTTACTCTTCATCATACCCAGGGGTGCAGTGCGGCTGGAGCTCACCGGAGCACCACTCCGGCACCTCAGGGCACTTCATTGGGCGGCTCTGACACCTCCTTGTCACCATTTTTGGTGAGTTCCGGCACAAAAAATATTAGCCCTACGCCCTTGGTCGTACCATACCATGGCATCCAGGTACAAAATCTGACTGATGATATTCTGACGCCCTCTTGATGGATCACAGGAACTTCAGGGATAAGAGGAAATGTTCATCCCCTGAGGGCTGTTCTGTCATTCAAACAGATGGCCACCACAATTCATTTTACCCAGCCTGTTCTCCACATCCTGAACAAAATGACCCTAATCAAAATGCTGCCATTTTGAGAAGAGTGCTCCACATTTTAATAGCCATTGTGTAGAAAAACAAAACACTCCCTGACATTGTTCCTGAAAGAGGACAGCACGGTTGGTGTAGCGGTCAGCGCAATGCCCTTACAGCGCCAGCAATCAGGACCAAGGTTTGAAGCCCGTGCTGTCTGTAAGGAGTTTGTACGTTCTCCACATGTCTGTGTAGGTTTTCCCTGGGGCTCCGGTTTCCTCCCACCTTTCAAAATGTACCAGGGGTTGTAGGTCAATGGGGTGTAATTTGACAGTACAGATTCTTGGGCCAAAATGGCCTGTTACCACGCTGTATGTATAAAAAAAATTTAAAAATTAATATGATCTGAATGGTCACCTTGCCTTTTGTTTTACGCTTTAACTTAATTTGTCTATATCTTTTTCCAATTTTCTGCTTGTTTGAATTACTCACCTACTATCCTTCAATCAACATAATTTAATCCTTTTTGGATTTTTCTTGTTGAATTCCCATCCACGTATATGCAAATACAATCAAGAAAAGTATTTTGTATGGAGGAAAATCCTGATGGGGAGGGTAATCTGCCTTTGAGAGCACAATAAGATGAACATCTCTTACTTACTAGATTCTACTGTTAATTACATAGTGGTGTTTGATTAGTGAAGTATGTGATGAGGAGGGGTTTGATTCAATTACATAATATGTCTGACAGATCACATTGCACAGACCCATTCAGAGCATCACGAGATGCTGGAAGCTGAGTCAAAACATAACTGCATCATTTCCTTGAGAAAGGGATCAGGCCAGAAACATTAGTTCTATATCTCTGCCTCCTACAGGTGCTATGAGGGCTTCTGTGCTTTTACTAGAATCGCCCCGTCTGCAGACTTTCATGTTTCATATCATGTTTCTGCAACCTTGTCTCCAAAACATGAAGCTGCGAGGAGACCAGTTGCTCCAGCTTTTCTGTGCGTCGTTACGACAATGTCAGTGTCTGCAGACTTCGGTGTTTCACTCCAAAACATGACAGCTTGCACCTCTGGCCTGGAGCCTAGCTGCCATGGAATGAATTTCTGAAACATTAGTGATCAATTTTACCCATTGGTTATTCATTTCTGAAATAATTTAGGATACTTCTTAGCTGAACTATCCCTTTTATTTACAGCTTTCCAGTTGAAGAGAAAGGATATTTTGCATCAATGGAAATATTCTACCGAGAAAGAATGATCCATTATCTCATCAACTGTGGGCGGCACAGTTGGCATAGTGGTTAGCGCCGCACCTTTACAGCCCCAGCAATCAGGACCAGGGTTCGAATCCTGTGCTGTCTGTGAGAAGTGTGCATGTGTCTGCGTGGGTTGTCCCCCGGGGCTCCAGTTCCCTCTCACTGTTCAAAATGTACTAGGGTGTGTAGATTAATGAGGGGTGAATTGGGCAGCATGGGCTCATGGGCCAAAATGGCCTGTTTCTGTGCTGCATGTCTAAAACAAAACCTTTTTTTTTAAAAAACATGCAATAAGGTGAGTCTAAAATTCTACAAAATCCTGAAAGCAATCTACTGGCAATTCTGCAATTTGCTGCAAAACATGTCAGCGCAATACCTTTACAGTGCCAGCTATCGGGACTGGGGTTCAAATCCCATGCTGTCTGTAAGGAGTTTGTACGTTCTCCCCGGACTGCATAGGTTTTCCCCGGGGACTCTGACTTCCTTCCACCATTTGAAACATAACGGGGGTTGTAGGTTAATCGTGTGGCATGGGTTCGTGGGCCAAAATGGCCTGCTACCATGCTGTACGTCTAAAAACAATTGTAGAAATTGACCAAAAAGTAAATATTTCCAAATATTTAAAACCTGAAATGGAACAAGCGAACTGACCCTTGTTTACCTGGGCTTTGTTGATAATCCTGGAGTCAGTAATATATGATTTTTTTTAATGATCTTTTATCCCTTGTTAACTTTTTGAACATCAAATCGACAAAGTGGTTTTTACTTTACCTATCATTATATACGCCATTTAACGACCAACTGTTCAGAGGGAGGTGTAGCTGAAGCAAATTACTTGGCCATATATAGATTTGACATACATTCTAAAAAAAAGTAACTGTTGTTTTACCTGTATGAACACATCTTTCCCCTTCTCCTTTCTCCTTTCCTCCAGGCTCGGTATTCACTAAGCCACCTTCCTCCTCCTCCCAACCACCCCCCCCCCCCCCCCCACCGCTGATCAATTCTCATCTTTTCTCTGAGGAATGTACAGAAATTAATAAATCCTAGGAAAGATCTCATCTGTTTTGGTGTGTGGCACAGGAGTTTGGACAATCGGAGCGATCCTGTCCTCAGTCAGCTTCCTGTCTGTCACGTGGAGTATGGTGCCAAGGAACTTTACTTCCTCTTGGCCCTGTTATAGTTTTAGTTTTTGGGGAGTGATAACGTAACCCAAAGAATGCAGAACGTGTAGCTGACCCAAGGGTCCTTTTGTCTAATATGACAGCCTATAACGGAACTTATTTTATCTGTGACCATAAGAATTACCTGGTTGCTGGTAAACATGTTACCTTGGGTACATTGTCCCCTATATCCATCATGGGCAACATTTGAATGTCTTTCTGGCCTGGCCTGGTAGGCACAGAACTAAACGTGGTATTTCCACAGTGGAGCAAGTCTTTATGATCCTATTCCCCTCCTCATTGTCGTGTTATCCCTCAAGTTCGAGGATGATGGTCTTCGTTCCTAAGTGGCTTGTGCGTCCAATCTTGGAAAGTAGCCCACTGAGTGAAGATGCCTGTGCGTGTGTTCGTTTAATGTGTACTTGATGTTTCTCTCCAAGAAAGACACGATACTTCACAAAATTATTCCAATGGCCTGGAAACCACAACGATTGGAGCTGATGGATTTGTTGCCGTTGAGTTCAGAGTCATTTCGTCTGCCTGTTCCACCATTGAGGACTTTGTTGGATTGTTCTTTGTCAGGGGCCTCACCCTCGACCTTACTGCCATGGGTGGCCCTACCAGGGGCATAGCTCCAGATGGCATCACTCTCAGGATCTCAGGACCACACAAACATCCGCCACGACAAGGTGACAATCCACGGAGAAGGTTCCCCTTCAATAGTACTGGCAAAGCAGCAAAAGAACTCATCCACCTTGCTTCGATCTTGGAACAGCTGGCCAATGACATGGCTCATGGCTTCCAGGTCACAGAAGATGCGATGAGGCAGCTGTATGCCAAAATTGTACCCATAAGAACAGTAGCAATTCCGCATTGGTGAAGTCAATAGGCCAGGAATGTTGTACATATATCCCAGAGAGCTCTGAGGATATTACCAACCTAGTAGGGCTCATGAAACAACATGTGAATGATTTGTAGAGGATCAGGGCTGATATGCATAATTATTACACCAATCCCATTGGGCAATGTTTTTGATACACATTGGTTACACTAGCATTGAAAACGGATTTATCATTTTGTTAACTATTCTTGTGATGACACTTCTTTGCTGCTTCTGTAAGCTTGCTTCTTGCCATCTCACCAGTATTCAGTTATACATTATCATGGAATGTTAAAAGGAGAGAATGAAGAATGTGGGACTTAAAGTGTTAACAAATGTCGTGAAACAGGGCACAGTACATAGAAACATAGAAACATAGAAGATAGGAGCAGGAGTAGGTCATTCGACCCTTCGAGCCTGGTCCACCATTCAACGAGATCATGGCTGATCTTAAAGTTCAGTACCCCGTCCCCACCTTCTCTCCGTAACCTTTAATACCCTTATACTGAAGAAATATATCTAATTCCCTCTTAAATATATTTAATGAACCTGCCTCTACTGCCCTCTGTGGCAATGAATTCCACAGATTCACCACCCTCTGGGTATAGAAATTCCTCCTCATCTCGGTCCTAAATGGTTTGCCTATTATCCTCAAACCATGACCCCGGGTTCTGGATTTTCCCATCATTGGAAACATCCCATCTGCATCCACTCTGTCCAGTCCTGCCAGAATTTTATAGGTCTCTATGAGATCCCCTCTCAATCTTCTAAACTCCAGCGAGTACAATCCTAATTTGCACAATCTTTCCTCATAAGTCATTCCTGCCATTCCAGGTATCAGCCTGGTGAATCGCCTTTGCACTCCCTCCATTGCAAGAACATCCTTCCTTAGATAAGGTGACCAAAACTGCACACAATACTCCAGGTGGGGTCTCACCAAGGCCCTGTACAGCTGCAGTAAGGTATCCTTGTTCCTCTACTCAAACCCTCTTGATATGAAGACCAACATACCATTTGCCTTTTTAACCGCCTGCTGTACTTGCATGCTCGCCTTCAGAGACTGGTGTACAAGTACCCCTAGGTCTCTCTGCACTTCCCCATCTCTTAATCTATTGCCATTCAAATAGTAATCTGCCTTCCGGTTTGTATTACCAAAGTGGATAACCTCACATTTATCCACATTGTAATGCATTTGCCATGTATCTGCCCAGTCCCTCAATTTATCCAAATCACACTGGAGCTTCCTGACCCCCTCTTCCGTGCACACAACCCCTCCTAGCTTAGTGTCTTCTGCAAATTTGGAGATATTACATCCAATCCCCTCATCCAGATCATTAATGTAAATTGTGAGCAGCTGGGGTCCCAGTACAGATCCCTGTGGCACCCCACTGGTCACCGCCTGCCACTCAGAAAATGAGCCATTTATCCCAACTCTTTGTCTTCTACCTGCCAGCCAGTTCTCAATCCACATCAATACTTTGCCCCCAATCCCATGAGCCTTGATTTTGGAAGCCAGTCGTTTATGCGGGACCTTATCGAAGGCCTTTTGGAAGTCCAGGTACACCACATCCACTGGCTCTCCCCCATGTCACCATCTCAAAGAATTCCAATAGATTTGTCAAGCACGATTTATATATATATATTAGGACAATGATTCACCAAGGCTTAAGCTGATTGTGAAAAACAACTCATTATTTAGTGAAGACAGTAAAGGTTGAACCAATAAAATGCGATGCAACCCATAAAACGTGATTTACTGCATGTTCTTATAACAAATCGTAAAATGTGTACCTTATGTGGAAAAACGATTGTGACAGTCTGTATCAAATGTTCTGGAAAACATTTGTGAGCCCAGCAGAGAGACTCCCTTGTGGTGAGACTAGCTGCACATGGCAGTGCTTCTTGCTGTAATGGAGTTCTCATGCTTTGCAAAGTAATAAAGATATTGTAACTCTTTAATCGTCATCATCCTTATTCCAACTCCAGGAGTTAATTAACACTTCTCCTGCCCTCCTATCCATGAGCAATGATGGCCTTTTGCCTGTTGGCCTGTACTCCTCCCCCTGCCCTTTCTTATCTCCTCCCCCAGCCATTTTAGTCAGGCTCATGTATTTTCGCTCATGCCCTGACAAAGGGCTCAAGCCTGAAACGTCGGTTACATATTTTTTGCCTCCTATGGGGGCTGCATGACTGGCTGCATTCCTCCAGTGTTTTCCCTGTTTTTACTACAATCACAGCATCTGCAGACTTCCGTGTTTCACCACAGTAGACAGTTGTTGGGTCGCTTCACTCCACATTCGCAGGTACTTTAGACAGGTGCAGCCTGACTATTGTGACTCCCCATTAATATGAAGCTCAATTGACTAGTTTGAATCCACTGATAATATTTACCAATATGTTGGAGTCAAAATACTGTGAATAGTAATACTGTGAACATTCATTGAGGGGCAAATGTTCTATTTGTCAGAGATGTATTAACAAGTCTATGGAGTATTGTATGTCTGCAAAAATGTTCTCTTTACTTCAGAATATTCTGTAATACCAATCTAAATGATACATAATGATATACACTTGAAGCTTTACAATCTCCAGCTATTGCTGCATAATATACCTAATCTTATAAAACTCAGTTGTCTAGTTGTTTGTAAACATTCTTGTATCCAAAAAAATCGATAGGCTTTACAAATTAAAGCCAACTAAGCTTCCTTTTATTTTCCTCTACAGTGAGATACAGTTTCAAAATACTGTGAATTCTGCTTGAGGGTAGCATATCCCTTTGGGCTGTGACTGGTGTCCTTTTAGATGTGTATTAATGACCTGGACTTGTTTATGAAGGGACTAATTTCAAAGTTTATGAAGGATCACACAAAGCTTTGAAGCCTCTACTTCCTCAGGAGTTTGCGGAGGTTTGGTTAGGACTCTGGAAATCCTGGCAAATTTTCTACAGATGTGTGGTGTAAAGTGGGCTGACCGGCAGCATCACGGTCTGGGATGGGGACACCAATATCCGGAAAGTTAAGGCCTGCAAAAGGTAATGGACACAGCCATCACAGGCAAAACCCTCCCCACCATCGAGAATATCTACAGGGAACGCTGCTGTCAAAGAGCAGCAGCAATCATCAAGGATCCACGCCCCCCAGAACATGCTCTGTTCTCACTGCTGCCATCAGGAAAGAGGTGTAGGTGCCACAAGACTCGCCCCACCAGGTTCAGGAACAGCTGCTCCCCCTCCACCAGACTCCTCAACATCAAACTCCATCAGGGACTTATTTAAGGGCTCTGACTTGTGGACTTGATTGATTTTTCACTCTCTATATTGCAGTCAGTTTGTCTACATTTCTTTGTCTGTACCTTGAGTACAGTTTTTTCCACTGCCAACAAGTGGTAATTCTGCCTTGCCTGCCGGAAAAAGGATTGTATGTGATGTCATGTGTGCACTCTGACAATAAATCTGGAATCTGGATGGTAGAAGACAGCAAGGAGAATGGTCAGAGTTTAGGGGGAAATTTGGTGAAATGAGGCAGCAGTGGGAAGATGAAATTTAATGCAGAGGCATATCAAATAAAGCGATTTGGATGGGAAATTGAGAAGCAGGACCATCCAAAAGGTGCAACTTTCAAAGGGAGTTTTTAAACAGAGCATTTACCATCACTGATCTTTGACAGAACAGGCTGACTGTTTTCAGGGGTGGGAGTAGTGGGGTGGGGGGAGGCATTTGGAATTTAATTTCGCCCAACAGAGCACAGATGTGTCAGTCAGTGGTGAGACCTTAGCGGCCAGAGGTGTCCTCCCTGGAATGTGCTCACTGGAAACCTCGGGAACAGAGGTGGGGAAAGCAAAACAGGCTGGCCCGGCCGAACGAATGGCCACAGGTGGTTGGGGACGAGGTCTCGACACGGGTCCAAAACATTTGGCTGTGTGGATTTTGCCAGAAGAAATCAGAGTGCAGCTTCCTGCCCTGTCGATGCTCTGATATTGGGTGAGCTAGACCCTAACACCGAGGCACGGTGTATGCCAACCAGAACCTTACATCCAGATGTAACCTGCCCCCTTTTGTAATCAATAAAATCTTCTTCCACATCCCAGCAAGTCTCTTAACCCTTCGTTGCATATTCGGTCTAATCGCGTGAGCGCTGTGATTGGGATTTAACAAAGATTGCCATTAAAATTCTTGTGACAATATCTTCTGGGGTGTTTTTCGATTGGGATTTTTTTTTGGTTTGGTTGGGTTGACCCCCAGTGTAACGCCGGAGTCTGCAGACGTCGTGAACGTTTCGGGACTGAGCCCCTCCTTCAAGGCTCCAGCCAGCACCAAGGAGCCCTCCTTGCCGGACCCCAGTGACCAAGTTTAGCTCTAGTCTCCTTCTCATATTCTTCACCCCAGTGAATTTGCAACCGTGAACATTTTTTTTAAAGACAACAGGGGTCAAACACAGCCAATTAACTGGGTTCTGCAGACCTCCCCGTGGCAGCGAGTATCGTTCCACTTGGAATCCTTCAAACCTAATTAAGGCCACTATTAACCATCCCTATTTAAACTTTACAGTACATTTTACAAGAATCCGTTGAAGCTAATTGGGGTGGGGTTGGGGGGGGACACCCGTAATCGTTAATCTTGGAATTGAATACTTTTATTTAACAAATCAAACTTTGTTTTACTGGCGAGAATATTTTCGAATCGCCACATCTGCTTGGATAACAATGATTAATTCTGGTTGGAAATTATATTGATTGCGGTCTATGGGTCTCCTGTGCGTGTTTATCAAGCGAAAAGGACAATTAATAAAGCTTGGTCCAGCGTCTCCACGGGGTCTGGGTTTGCAAGGAAATATTCTCTTGCCCCCCACCCCCAATTCCCCAGCTCACACTGGAGAATATATCTCCTCGGTCCCAGAGGTAAGTTCGGTTATTTCACAGCTGAGGTGTCATAGTCTCATGAAACGGACGCAGATAAATCTTCAATAGGCTGGGGCGAATATCGTGCATCCGTTAAAGGCGGACTGTTCGTTCGTTCACAAGCAAATTCAGAGCTCAAACCAACACAGGCATCGTTCTTTTAAATCGATTTTGTTCCACAGTCAACAAAAATAGGAAGTTTCTTGGGCAGGAGGGAATGCGCCGCGTTCAAAGCTGCACCTTCGTCTCGCTGCAACTGGTGCTAAAAAGCAGGATTGAGTGCAAACATCATCAGTTCCAGCCGCCGGTCGCAATCACGGGTCCCCCCCACCACCAAGAGACTGGAAAAAGAGACTCGTTTAAAAATAAACAGCCACCGGGCGATAGGAGGGCAGGGGGGACAGCTTAGTGGCCAAGCATTGTCCCAAATGAGATTTGTCCCAAATGAGATTTTTAGGCTTGTTTTTTGTTTAAACTGAGATCGACGTGGAAATTTCATCATCTGCGGGTTCGGTGATCAAATTCCAATTAAGTAATTCAATGGGACACAGCACTTTGCCTTGAAGCTGCTACTGAAAGCTGTTTTTACAGGGCAATCTAGTCTGGGGGGGGGGGGTATTAAAATTAAACCGGCTAATTTTATCGTTTATCTCTTGCTAAGTGTGTGTGTGTGAGTGAGAGAGAGAGAGAGAGAGAGAGAGAGAGAGAGATGAGTCCCAGACGGAGACGGAGAGGTGTTACAGGGAGGTAAATAGTCTTTTTGAGTTAACCTAGGGAAAGGTTAGAGAGAGGGGGGGTGGGGGGGTGTTGCAGGGAGGGAGAGAAACAGTCTCCCAGAGAGCCAGGGAGAGATGTCAAGACCGTGAGAGGTGTCCGATGAAGAAAGAAGCCCTGGATGGAAAGGCGGTGGTGGGGGGCGGGGGGAAGGTGATACTAAGTTCTGCAGTTTCCATCATGTCAGTTAATATATAATCCTTGACTTCAAATAAATTTCTTCAGCCAGCGAAAATAAATAAGTCTGATAAGATCGTGTGGTTTAAATAAATTAGGGCTGAGATTATTGAAATGCATCACTTGTGGACAATTTAAATACCCGAAGAATTTTATCTGCCCTGATATATTTTTAAAGAAGTTTGTTGAAGACCTGGCCGCACTTCTGCGAAGATTCGCGATCGTAGCCGAGGGCGGCTGGCGTCAGGAAGATGCGATTTCATACGATCTGAAGGCAGGGGTCGCTCAGATTGTCCACACACAAAAACCCCCTTTCCCTCGTCAGAGCTCTGCAGCAACCTGAGGGAGCAGACACTCCGAGCTGCCTCCCCTCGCCGATGGACTCTGGTTGTGGCAGGGGAACGAAGAGCAAAACTTTCTCCAGAAAATCCTGATCTTCCCCACCCCCACCCAGAAACATCTTCTGTCTCGAACAGCGAACCAGGGAGATCTCTCCTCCAGTAAATCGTTCACCATTACTTCCAAAAGTGAGAGCGATTTTTTGACTCTGGCTGCGTCCAGGATCAACCGGAGGAAGAGGGTGATTGGAGCGGCAATCGGGGTCGTCATGGTCTTGATTCTGCTCGTCGCTATCCCCTTGCTGGTCCAAAGCTCCAAGGCTTCAGCGCACTACGAGATGCTGGGCAGCTGCAGGATGGTGTGCGAGCCCTACAGCCCCAAGCCCAGCTCCACGGCGGCAGAAGCCATCCAGGACCTCGCAGTCATGTCCCCTCCGCCCTTCGTCCACGGGAGCAAAGGAGAGCAGGGTCGCCGGGGCAAACCTGGAGCCAGGGGACCCCCGGGCGAACCGGGTCCCCCTGGCCCGCGAGGTCCGCCCGGAGACTGGGGAGATTTGGCCAAGCCCGGGCCGCCGGGTTCGGGGGCTGGGACGTTCAGCGCGGCTTTCCACAGCCCGAAGATTGCCTTTTATGCCGGCCTCAAGAAACCACACGAGGGCTACGAGATCCTCAAGTTCGACGACGTGGTCACGAACGTCGGGAACCACTACGAAGCGTCCACGGGCAAGTTTACCTGCACCGTGCCTGGTATCTACTTCTTCACCTACCACGTCCTGATGAGAGGAGGGGACGGCACCAGCATGTGGGCCGATCTGTGCAAGAATGGCCAGGTAAGTTCGCTGCAAAAAGCAAGCGCCTGCCAAGGTTGTCCGGTGCGCAAAGTTGCAGCCAGCTCACATCAGCCCAAATTGGCGACCCAGATGGGGGCGGCTGGCCAGTTCCCCACCATCAGGAGGATGGTTGGGTGAGGGGAGGACATGTCTAGAGGGCATGTCGGGGGGGGGGGGGGGGATTGTTTTACGCAGAGAGTCGTGGGTTGTCTGGAATGCAGAGACCATGCTGCCCGGATTGAAAAATAAGCCTTGTGGGGGAGAACTGGGACTGTCGAAGGATGAGAGAAGACTTGATAGAGGTCTGCAAGATTCTGAGAGGCATCCATAACGTGAACAGCCAGCACCTGTTTCCCAGCGCAGGATCAGCAAACACCAGGAGACATCTGTACAAAGTTAAGGGGGGAGGGAGGGGAAAGTTTAGGGGTATGTTTTTCTCACAGAGAGTTGTGGGGGCCTGGAATGCCTTGCCAGGTGTGGTGGTAGAGGCTGGAACATGAGGGGTGTTTAAGACAGGCACATGGATGAAAGAAAAATAGAGGGTTACGAAGTAAGGAAGGGTCTCGAATTTATTTGGTCAGCACAACATTGAGGGCTGAAGGGCCGGTACTGGGCTGCAGTGTTCAATGTTCTCGAGTTGTGGGTGCATAGTGGTTCCTGAATTGCCCATAGACACTTCGTTGAGGTGCCTGCATTGCCAGGGGTGGTGGTGGAGGCTGGAACATGAGGGGCGTTTAAGAGACATGAATGCTAGAAAAATAGAGGGTTACAGGATGCGAGGTGGGGAGATGGTTGAGTAGGTTTATATTTGTTGGCACAACAAGGTGGACTGAAGGGCCTGCACTGTGGTCTATGTTCTAATGTCTGCAGATTTCGGGGGTGGTAATTTGTTGGGAGAGGAGCTTGGTGTGGCGGGGGTGGTTGGGGGGGGGGGGGGGAGGTGGGAGACTGACTGAGAAATCCCGGAGTCTTTCTCGGTTGTGCATCTCTTCCGTGGATAAGCGAGCGAGTCAGAGTGCTGTGTTGGAGGCGCTCGTCCTCGCCCTTCTATCCCCAGTGTGAGCACCCGCCGGCCACGGCAAGGCTTCGCCTTCACAAAGCCCAGATGGTGAATTGGTGTTGAGGGGATGGTACAGTCCTAGAAGCTCTTCAGCCCCTCATGCCTGTGTTCGATCTCTGACAGAGCTCCTAACTCGTCCCACTTGCTGCTCTCACCATCCCGATCTCTCTCCCACTGCAACCAGTTTCCTTGTGAAGTTGTGTCCACCGCTCTCGAGCAACACATTCCAGATTATAAATGCCCAGCACCTCTGGGTTCAAGAAGAGGTTTTCTACCCCCCTCACACAGCAATCTCCCCATAACATGACTGCAAAACTACCTCATCTGTTTATATCAAGCACAACTGTGAATATTAAAAAAAAACAATATAATTCAACAGCAGAAAAGGTTCACTCAGCTCAAGAGATGAATCCTAAAAAATCAGGAAAGCCTGCAGATACTGGAAATTTGAAATAAAAAAAAGAATATGCTCAGACTTAGGAATATGAGTTACAGGGACGGGCTAGGACATTATTCCCTGGAGCTTAGAATGAGAGGAGATTTGATGGAGGTATTTAAAATGATGAGGGGGACAGACAGAGTAAATGTAGGTCGGCTTTTTCCACTGAGGGCAGGTGAGATACAAACCAGAGGACATGAGTTAAGGGTGAAAGGGGAAAAGTTTAGGGGGAAACTTCTTCACATACAGAGAGCAGTGGGATCGTGGAATGAGCTGCCAGCTGGGGTGGTGAATGTTGGCTCAATTTTAACATTTAAGAAGAATTTGGACAGGATGGGAGTGGTATGGAGGTAAAGGTCATTGGGACGAGGCAAAACAAAATGGTTCGGCACAGACTAGGAGGGACCTGTTTCTGTGCTGTAGTGTTCTATGGTTCTATGATTCTACAAACCTTGATGAAGGGCTCAAGCCCAAAACATTGGTTATGTGTCTGTATCTTTGCTACATAAAGGACACTGTTTGACCTGCTGAGTTTCTCCAGCGTTGTGTTTGACTTCAATCACGGTGACTGTGAATTTTATTTTCATTTTATATTGCCTTTTTTTCCTCTCTGTTGTGAGTTCTATGTACCAGGGAAGCTGCAATATTAAACATTCACTGCATCTCGACATTGTACTGATTATATGGCAATAAACTTCTCATTCGTTCATATTTTTCTTTTAAAAATCTGATTTTTCTTCTGGCATTTTTGCCCTTTGTCTTGAGTTCTTTGGTTCCAGATCCTCCTGTCAGCCATAACCGGTTCCTTCTGCCAGTCCCCTCTTCCTCGGCATAATTGTGAACATCTCCTTCACCTTCGTAACTACAATGAAAATAAATGCAGTGTCTCCACTCTCTCTTTGCCCCTTGTGCTGCATCTTCTGTGGCCTCTCTTTCAGCCCCAGGTATTCTTCCTGAAATGTGGTGTGTGAGATTGGGGGCCAAAAAAATGAGCTGAGATTGAAACTGGGATTTAGAATGGTCTCCCTTGCTTTTCTACTCTTTGTCCCCATCAGTGCATGAAGATAATGTTGCATGTGTACTGTGTATTCTAAATAGCTATTGTGCAGAAATAAATGCTGATAATTCAAATACTTTCTGTTAAAATGTGTGGAGAAAGATTGTTTTTCTTTCTCTTTGCAGTTGTATATAAGCGTTGTGTTTTGGATGTCAGATTTCAGATGTATGGTCAGGAACCTACCTGACATCACATCCAACCCTGAGATTCCTTTTTCCTGCAGGCACGGCAGGAAAATATAAACTGTGCATAGTGTAAACATGTAAACAAACAAGAACTATAAACAGATAAAGAAATAACTGTGCAATACAGAGAGGGAAAAACATCAATTAAGTGCATGTCAGAGTCCTTAAATGAGTCCTTGATGGAGTTTGTTGTTGAGGAGTCTGATGGTGGAGGGGGAGCAGCTGTTCCTGAACCTGGTGGTGCGAGTCTTGTGGCACCTACACCTCTTTCCTGATGGCAGCAGCGAGAACAGAGCGTGTGCTGTGTGGCGTGGGTCTTTCAAGGTGGGAGAAATCTTGAAAGATTCCAATTAAATCGACCTTCTGAGCTTTTGCAAATAGCTGGCCTTTTTAATTTAATGCCTCATTGCCAAAGTCAAAAATTACATGGATCCACCATCTTGTAAAAGCTTCCAACAGAATGAGAGTCAGGTCTGGAACCTTTCTGCAATACTGGGTTGTGCGCCAGAACCGGGAGTCTTCATGGGAAGCTGATGTCATACGGAAATTACCATTTGATTAGCTGGACCCAAATTGCCAGTTAATCTTCAGGATATTTGATGTTTTTAATTTAAATATCGACACTTTAGATAAAGGTGAATGAGCCCCAAACATGTGGGTGATATCCACTACCAGTCTGTCTTTCAGAACTAATGCAACTCAGATTTACTGCCTCTGTGCAATTTCCTGTTTAACCTTAATATATTTTATCAATTTGAAACAGCATTTGTCTTGTTTAAAACTGAAATAATAAGGCACCTTTGCTCTGTTAGCTTCAATAACGCGAATATCCCAGTGGCCAACCATTTCAATTCTACACCCCATTTCCACACACGACATGTCTGTCCATGACCCCAAGCGCTGCCAAATCGAGTCCACTCACAAATTGGAGGAACGACACCTAATATTCTGTTTGGGTACTCTCCAAACAGGCAACACCGACCTCCAGTTTCCATTAGGCCTTTCCCCCCACCTCTCTCTCTCTCCCTTTCTCTTTCTCCATCCCTCTGTCTCCTTTCCTTCAGCTCCCCACCCCCTTCCCTCTCCATTCAGAGAGCTCCCCCCCATTCCCAGCTTTTTCCTCTTCTGCCCTCCCACCCATGACTCCCTTGTCTGTTGGCTGTGCACCTCCCCCTGCCCCTTCTTCCCTCCTCTCCTCTCCTCTCCTTCCCCCACTTTTTGATTCAGGCGCCTACCTGCTCTTTGCTTATACCTTGACGAAGGGCTCAGACCCAAAACCTTGGGTATATCCCTCTACTTCCTACAGACACACTGTGACCTGCTGAATTTCTCCAACTCTGTGTGTTGCACAAGGTCTACTTATGCCAAGTCTTTAGAAATTAATGTGCTCACTGCGTGAAGGGACTGTTTCAACTTTACATCTGAGAAATTGGATCCATTACAGTCAAACACTAAAATGATTGGACGTAGGTCAGGTTGCCCCAACATTGTGGCCATCAGGAAATTTGTCTTGGCACTTCCAGTAACCCAATGACGTCTCCTCACAAGTTGCATATTGTATTCCTCCATTGGTGACAGAATTTGCAGCTTCAGGGCAAACCTTTGACCTTCGTGGACACTTACGACCGGACATTAATATATATACCCAGCATCTGATCAGTGCACCAGAAGGTGAAATGCAATTTCAGTCGCACATATCTTCTACCTTCGATACTAATGTATTTTACAAACCTTTAGGTTCACTTCACACTTTCAGGCAAATTGGCCAGCTAGACCAGTAAGTGCACATTAAAACCTTTCACTTTCCACCACAGGGCATTGTCCAGCGCTGCAGAGGGAGAGGACCTGCAAGGCTGCAGGTCCTGATAACAGACATTGATCAGTGTCCTTTCCAATCTATCTCCATTGCATAGTTGAATCATACAGGAATCCCCCCTTCTTGATTTATTTGTCATAGGTCTGAATAGTGATGGGATTCTGTTTTTACTCTTCTCTCTCACAAAATATAACTGTTTATTTTAATTAAAACAACTTCTTAAAATACAAGATCAAAAGTGCATCTGAAGAGGACGTTCTCCTCTCTGTTCATGCCTTCTTGTGCCCTTTCAACCTTACTGGGCTTTTACTGTCTTTTTAAAGTCAGCAATTGAATTTTGGTCTCTCAAGGTATCACCTTGAATCACAAATTCAGGGTGTGTCGCCCGCCCTCATCTGTTCCGTTCTCATGTTTTATTGGGTTCCCACCTGATTTGTTTGGTCATTGCTTGTAAAATTAACATCTCATCAAGCTTTAATTTTAAATCAGGACAAGCTGTGGACCTTTTGGTTGAAATTCTTGTTGTTCACCAGGGTTGAGGTTTGTTGCTGATTGAAAGTGGAACTTTTTTATGCTTCAGGCCACCAGCATCCAAAGTTCTTGCATTAAGTGTGTAGTATGGCTGTGGGCACAGGGCATCTCCTTGTGCTCTGTGCAGCTACATGCATTGACCCCAAATGGAGAAGAGTAGGCTGTGTAGTGTTTCCACTTCCCTCCATAGCTGTCTTTAAGACCTCTCCAAGAAAAAGTGTCAATTTGAAGACAATTAGTGCACTGCTTGTAGTGTGCAGCCAAGTGGACAAGGAACAAAGTCGAGACCATCCAACTGCATTCCATGTCGGCTCCTTATAGAGACAATCATTTTGCCCCATCGGTCGTGGCCAGAGCTGAGCCCACCAGATAGGTGTAAGTGCAATGCTAACCCACTGCAGATTTAACTGCAATTGCTATTGTTACCTTCTTATCACCTTTGTATTAGTTCTCAATCTGGATGCACTGGCCATTTCACAATAGTGTGCCAATCCCAAGAAAGGGAATCAATGTTATTTAAATGTTACCCAACTGCCTCAAGAAATCTCTTGGTGCCTGCCACATTGACCACCGCCAGTGGGCTGATATCGCCTCAAACCGTGCATCTTGGCACTTCACAGTTCGGCGGGCAGCAACCTCCTTTGAAGAAGACCGCAGAGCCCACCTCACTGACAAAAGACAAAGGAGAAAAAACCCAACACCCAACCCCAACCAACCAATTTTCCCCTGCAACCGCTGCAACCGTGTCTGCCTGTCCCGTATCAAACTTGTCAGCCACAAACGAGCCTGCAGCTGACGTGGACATTTACCCCCTCCATAAATTTTCATCCGCAAAGCCAAGCCAAAGAGAAGAACAACAAAATACTACAGAGGCTGGAAATCTGAAAGAAAAAGGTTGATGAGTTTTCATGATTGTTGGTGATAGGTGACACTGGACAACAATTTTTTTCAAAAGGTTTGCTTCTTGAAAAAAAAATTGGGATTGATGATCGATGACTTCAAGCTGAACGCAAAGATCATTTCAGATTTGCTGTATCATGTAGGAAGTTGGAGAAACATTAAATTAACTTTTACTGAATTTACCTTGTTTAATCGTATAATGATGCTGACATATTGCGTTAGTTTAACTGACCTAAAAAAAAGATTTTGCCGCTGGTTTTTGTTTGTTCTTGGCATCTGATGCTTCTCGTGTCAGTGTCCAACAATAGTTGGTTGGCCCTAACACCGCTTTTCCATAGTTGTCATGTCCTGGTGAAACCTTTCACCGTGTCCGTCACTGATGGCACCAAGATCAGCCAGGAAGGAGTCCACGTGCGAATGCAGGAAATGAATTTTCAACGACATGTTGCATTTCATGGTTTTGTCTGCTTGAAGTGGACTTAAAATATGCCAGGAAATCACAAAAATAGGTTATATCTAAAACATGGTATGTGATAGGAAACTTTTAAGTTGATTTTATTTTTTGTGATCAACAGCCCAAATCCATCAAATGCACCCAAAAATGTTCAGGAAGCAAAATCTTCGTTGTCCAGTGTAATTGGCCTGAAATATTAGCTCTTTTGTTTTTCTGCACAGATACTAAATGACCTGCTAAATATTCACAACATATTATGTCTGTTTTTTTAAAAAACAGACTGTTGCCTTCAGTGGAAAATCATTTAGATTCTGGAGCAATATTGCAAGACGAATGCATGTGATAGTTTGCACCAGCTGAGCTCCTCTGAGTCCTGCACTGGACCCTGGCATCTGTAAATTTTTCTGTTTCACAATTTTCACCCATTATTTTAGAGAAAAAGTTTTTGCAATTATGTTAATTAAAATTTCAAAAGAAATCCACAATATATTTTTAAATATCCAATGTACCAAGTGTACCACAATGATATGATAAGCTATATATTATTTTATGGCCAAAAATATTTTTGTTTTATTCTGTTGCTGTTCAGTGTTACAAAACCCTGATGAACTCAGTATCTAGCCAAAGGAAAAAAAAGTCCATCAAATAAGTGAGAACTGCAGATAACTAAAACTTCTAAAGGGTTGCTAAATCAAATAACACTGTCGCACAACAGAGAAGAGGTGGAAAATCTCGTGAAATGGTGCGAGAGTAACAACCGGAGTCTCAACATGGACAAGATGAAGGAGATGGTCGTGGACCTCAGGAGGACCAGGAACGACCACCCTCCACTACATGTCAACAACTCTGGAGTGGAGAGAGTGGAGACACCAAGTTCCTCAGAATTCACTTAACTAGTGACCTATCGTGGATACAACATCTCCTCACTGGTCAGGAAGGTGCAACAGCAACTGCATTTTCTGAGAAGACAAAAGAGGGCAAGGCTACCAACCACCATTATGTCAACCTTCTACAGGAGATCTATCAAGAGTGTCCTGGCCGGCTGCATCACGGTGCGGTACAGTTGCTGTGGAGAAGTGGATTGGAGGTCAATCCACAAGACCAGAAGAGTGGCAGAGAGGATCACTGGAGTCTCCCTCCCCCCCATCGACATGATCTACTGGGATCATTGAGGACCCCTTCCATCCCACACACAGCACCTTTCAACTGCACCCACTGGGGAAGATATACAGGAGGATCAGACCCAGCACCACCGGGCTGAGGAACAGTTTTTTTCTCACAGGCTGAACAACCAAATAAACTAACCCTCCAAGACTCTCACATTCATGAAACAACATTTATTTATTTATTTATTTGCCTATATGAATACTTGTCCTGCATTTGTGTTGTGTCTGGTTGTGTGTCTGTGTGTTTTGCACTGAGGACTGGAGAACGCTGTTTCATCAGGTTGTGCTTGTACAGTCAGATGGCAATAAGCTCGAACTTCAACTTGGCTAATACTTTTGAACAAATGACGAGTGGATATATGTTTAGCATTGAGTTGTTCAGTATAAGATATAGGTTTAGAAAACTTTGAGCACAAATGCAAATAGTGTATGAATTTAATCATTCCTGAGCCGATGTAACCAGTGAAATACAAAGAATGTGAACCGGTCTGAAATATATTGTCTGAAATAATTTGAGTCGATGCCCTGCATTTTAAATCCATTTACTCTATCATGGAGGAATGGGGAGAAACTTTGTTGAACTGTTTATTCTAGTCCGTGATGCAGCAGATTGATGAGTATGGCATGGATTATGTTCTCATTAAAGAAAATTTGATTTTCTCCACTCATGATATGTCAAAGGAAGAACCTTCATTGATTGCTAGTAACAAGTACTCGTGAAGCATAATATAAGGCAGCAAAGAAATAACCTGAGTGACATTGGGAAGTGAAGAGGTAGCTCCATTTTTAACATCTTTTACCTTCATTTCATGTGTGAATATGCTGCGTTAGTTCTTGAAATTTGTTGCAGGTGAGGGTTTTAGTTGAGTTGAGAGTATTTATAAAATTTATTGGATTCAAATAGCTCATCCATTGAGCTGATCCCAAAACAATGGGATCCACTTTGATGTGCAGCTCCAGTTCAGTAAAATGACAAGTCTGTGGCGATTTGCAGCAACATAAAAGTCCCGTCTGGCAATAATGATGTTTTCTTTTCCAAGTAGATCACGCCCACTCCTCAAGGAAATGAGCTTTCCTCTCTCTGCCCTTTCACCCGGCGCAGTCCATTGCAAAAATTACCAAAAATCTCAGGTGTATGATCTCATCTGGGAGATTTTTTATCATGTCTCCATCACGGTAATATCATGGAAATCCTCTTCAAGAATTATATTTCTGAAAAATGCAGAATCATTAAAGCAGCCCACAGGAATGTTCAATGATCCTGTAGGAATGCATGGCATCAAATGGTATTCCTGCTGCTCAGCAAGATGCTCCCTTTGGTGCATGAGTGCATTTCAGTTTCCTCATCCACGCGCTCAATGGGAAGGTTGCCCCTCTTATATTCACCCTAGATGAGGGCATCAGGCACTTCCTAAACAAAATGCAATGGCATCCAGACTCCAGTGAGGTGTGCTAAATCACTGCACAAGTGAGTCTGGATAACATGCTGGCTTTAGGCTTCAATTGACCCGCAGCAAAGAAACTTGGCTCTTCTTGAAACTTTGCTATTTTAGAAGGCGGGTCTCAACAGAAATACAGTTTGGGGCAAATCAAAGCCAGCTATGGTTGTCAGGTGATGGCACAGAATGGGAAGACTGGAGCTGATGGTTGCTTTACAAAACATCAACCGTGCTGATCATTTTTTTTTCTGGAGGTAAAACTTTATTGGATTCTATGTTCCAAAAGAAACAAACAGCAGAACAAGTAGTTAAATCATGTCATTTTTATCAGCCCTGTGAAATCCCATCTGCTGAAAATTCGATCCTATGGTACAAAGTGTAAGTTATTCATGAAAATATTTCATTGAAGAATGAAGTGCGACAGATTATGTTGAATTTATATTGTATGCAGATATTTTTTAAAAGAGATAAATTGGGGCAGGTTTTTTTTAGTTTAGGTCACACACAGATACAAATACTTCAAAACATTTAAAATGCCAGAGCTCTGCTCAAGTCAGACAGTCCAGGCTCCGAGTGCCTTTGCAAATACTTTGAAGAATGCCCATAAGGACTTGACAAGAAAGTGTTAATTGGACGTGCTGTGGAGTAATGGATTATTGTTTTGGAAAGCAACAGACGAACAAACTCAGAAGATTAGGTTCGGAGTCGCAGTCTGTTTGAGTGCAATTGACTGTTCTAAAAGGATCATGTGGTTTTCTCAGAGAGAGAGAGAGAGAGAATTCAGTTCTACAGTCAGCAGCAGCAGCTTGGACTGGAACAGGACAAGCTGGCAAGCTTATTGAAAAACCCCATTTGAACCAGGTTGTGAGTTCTTAGTTCAGCCTGGTTGAAGCCCTTGTGGTTCATGCAAGAGGAGAGGACTGGCCATAACGTTTCACTTGAAATAAAGGAAACAAAAAGGAATTCTGTGGTGACCTGAAAAAAAGAGGTTATCATCTGGAAAATTCTGATGGGGCAAGACAAAAAAGTGACTGAAGTGAAGCAAAACACTGAAGAGGCTAATCAAAAGGAATCAGTTGTGTGTGTCCAATGAGCAACAAAACTGACAAGAACCTTCCTGAGCGTTAACCATTTACCTTTCAAGCACCAAAGCCTGGTGAAGATTAATAAATGTTAAATTCTGTGCACAGTATAAGAATTGCCTGCAACCAGTGAACTTGGAGGAATGAGAAGTGAGATTGGACTGTGAATCAAAGAACTTTTCTGAACTTACACACACATTATGTACACATGCGCTTAGAATTAGAAGGAGGTTAAGTTAGAAGGGGGTTAAGGACTGCTTAAAGAAATCTTTTGGTGCCTGCCACATTGACCACCACCAGTGGGCTGATATCGCCTCCAACCGTGCATCTTGGCGCCTCACAGTTCGGCGGGCAGCAACCTCCTTTGAAGAAGACCGCAGAGTCCACCTCACTGACAAAAGACAAAGGAGGAAAAACCCAACATCCAACCCCAACCAACCAATTAATTTTCCCTTGCAACCTCTGCAACCGTGCCTGCCAGTCCCGCATCGGACTTGTCAGTCACCAACGAGCCTGCAGCAGACGTGGACATTACCCCTCCATAAATCTTCATCTGCGAAGCCAAGCCAAAGATGAAAGAAAGAAGTTAATAGTAATGTTAAAGTGTGATTCTGTTTTCATGTTTCGAGATAATTAAAAGCAACATTTTTTTAAATAACCATCTGTCTTGGTGAATTTCTATTGCTGCTTGAATTTGGGATCCTCTGGGCTCATAACAGAAGGAAAAATAAGTACAGTAAAACCCCTGGTATCTGGCACTTATGGGGATTGGTAGATGCCAGTTAAGTGTATTTTCCAGTTGCTTGAGATTCATTCTTACAATGCCTGACTAATACACCTGCATTAAGAATAAACAGTCTAAAAGACAAAAATACTACATTGTACATGCACTGAAAAAATATTTTATTTTCAGTCACATTCTTTGAAAACATTTACCTGTCGCAGCATCTACAGGTTCCTCCCCCTCCACGGAGCCGCACGGAAGATGAACTATAGCATTATAGATAATTAATCATCCCCCTCCCCCCAAGTTTACAGATGAAGCCTCTGACCCCGGGGCGACTCTTACTCAGCAGTGATAAGGAGACATTTTAAGAGAGTCACCACAACAGCAAGCGGCATCAGCCAGCTCTTTATCCTGGGTGACCCCCTCATTGCTGTTTCACACAACTTTATTCAAACAGCTGCTACGAGCAAAGCCCGACCAAGGCTTTCCCTCCGCTGGCTGGATATTGGCTCCCTTCTTCACCATCTTCAGAGAAAATTAAACTTATGTATTTTTTACATATTATTTTATTCTTATTTATTTTCCTCGATTTATTTTGCCAGTTGCTCGAATTCCAGGTATCAGGATTTTACTGTACTGTTGGGCAGTATCTGAGGAGAGAAAAAATACAATTTAATGTTTCAAATGAATGATTCTTTTTCAGATCTGGGAAAAGTTAGAGCTAAAGCAAGTCTTAAGTGGCAAACTGGAATATTCGGAACGGTGTGGAAGGAATTAATAAAAATTTCTGATAAAATTGAAGATTGGAGAGATTACATGACAAAAGAGATGGGGGTAAGGCCCTAGGGGGTGGTAAGTCAAGATAAATAGAGGTCAAGAGATGGAAATGAGAGTATCAGGTTACTATCTGAAATTATTGAGCTCTGTTCAGTCAGGAAAGTCTTAATATCCTGAATCAGGAGATAAGGTGCTGCTGTTCCTTGACCTTATTGTTTATTGATAATTGTCATCCAATTGTACAAGTACAACCCGACAAAACAGCATTCTCTGGTCCTCGGTGCAACACACGCAGACACATAACCAGACATAATACACACAGACAAGCAATACATATGCAGGACAAGTATTTCATCTGTAAGTGAATAAATATTGTTTCAGGAATGTGAGAGTCTTGGCTGGTCAGTGTGAGCAGTTCCTTTGGTCGTTCTCCATTCTCACTGCCCATGGAAAGAGGCTGTTCCTCAGCCTGGTGGTGCTGGCTCTGATCCTCCTGGATTTTTTCCCCAATGGGAGCAGCTGAACGATTATGCAGATCTTCAGTGGATTTGAACAGGAGGGAGAAGAAAGAAAAATGAAAGTGACAAATGAGAGAGAGCTTAAGCCAGTGGTTCTCAACCTTTCCCCCCCCCCCCCCCCACCCACCACTCACATACCACTTTAAGTAATCCCTGACTGACCACAGAGCACCATTGGCACCATCGGTGCTCTGTGGTTAGTCAGGGATTACTAAAAGTGATCCATCTGTCTGCATTGTGTCTTTCCGATGCAGATAAGATTTCATTGTGGGCTGCAAATGGATCTTTGACAGTGAGAAAAAAGCAGATAAAGGGGCAGGCTTTTCATGGAAGGGGCTGCAGGAAAGAAAGTGGCTGATATTCGTAATTGAGAAGTGAACCTGGATGCTGCAGATGGAGCAGAACCTCTGGAATGTGGATGGAAGGGGCTAAAAGGCGATGCAAGTGGTGGAAGATGGGATGCATGTGCAGACTGATGGGGTGGATTGTGAGAGAAAGAAGATCCCTAATTTGGTTCTGGGAGGGGAAGGGGAAGGGTGTGAGTAGAAATATAGAAAGTGGACTGGCCGCAGACCCTAATAACTGAGACAGATCGGATTCTTCAGTTGAGAAGCAAAGGCACATTGGAAGCAAATGTGTGTAAGGTGACATTGTGGCTGAAGCGGTAATTCTGAGCTAATCGAATGGACACTTACAGAAGCCACCCCAAGCCATTACCATTTTCCACAGAGAGTTGTGGGGGCCTGGAATGCCTTGCTGGGGATGGTGGTGGAGGCAGGAACATTAAGGCCATTTAAGAGATAGGCCCATGGATGGAAGAAAAATAGAGGGTTATGAAATATATCTTTGGTAGGAATAAATATGTCAGCACAACATCGAGGGCCGAAAGACCTGTACTGTGCTGTACAGTGGCAGATTAATCATTAAGCTGAGCAGGCTTAAGCCTAGGGCCCCAGAAGGAAGGGGGCCTGGGCAGGAGCAGGGACCTTAAGCTCCCGGGCAGGACCGGGGACCTTGGACTCTACTTTTGACCCCAAAAGTTCAATTTCCCCCCCCCCCAGCGTCTGTCAACCCCCTGCCATTTTGCAACCCCTAGGATACTCTCATCGGCCCCTAGGAGTCAATATGGACCACTATGAAGACCCCTAATATGTTACTTAATGTCACTTTAACGAAGGGTGTGGCAGGGGGCGCAAAGTCAGGGGGAGCCTTCCTAAAGCTCAGCCTAGGGGTGGTAGTAAATCTGCCACTGGTGCTGTAGTATGTTCTACACCGCTAAAAGAAAAAGCAATCAAGGTGAGGCCAGTGGCCTTGTATCGGGCATATTCCCAACCAATGGAAATCAGAGAAATCATGGAAAGGAAATATCTGAGTGTGAAATTAGAAGACTGGAAATTGGAATGTTTTGAAATGGTCTGGCCTGGGTTGGCAACAAGAACTGATATATATCTCACTGCTGCTCCAAAGTGGCTAATATAGCAGTTGCCTTCAATTGTTGGTGTGGCTTGTTCTTTACTCCACTCTGCTCTCCATGTTTTGTCACTGCATGGTGCTTCTGAACTCCTGAGCTGTAACCCAGAGGTTTCACAGCGCACCTCCAAAACTTGTTTCAAAGAAGGCGTGCCCTACCTTACCCCTTACGTGCACATGTGTGACCGGGTATGAGGGAAGTTGGCAGGGTATGTAGAGAAGGTAAGCTATTGAGGGAATTAATGAAGGAATGGGATTGCTTGGTGAGCTGGCACCAGATTTCCAATTTATTGTCAGAGTACATATGTGACATCACATGCAGCCCTGAGATTCCTTTTCCTTGTGGGCATGGCAGAATGACCACTAATTGACATGGAATAAACTGTACACAGTGTGAACGTAAATAAAGAACTGTAAACAGATCATGAATGTAAACAAACTGACTATGCAATACAGAGAGAACAAAAAGAAAATCAACAAAATGCACAAGTCAAAGTCCTGAAATGAGTCCCTGATTGAGTTTGGTGTTGAGGAGTCTGATGGTGGAGGGAGAGCAGCTATTCCTGAACCTGGTGGTGCAATTCTTTTGGTACCTACACCTCTTTCCTGATGGCAGCACTGAGAACCAAGTGTGTGCTGGGTGGCGTGGATCCTTGATGATTGGTGCTGCTCTCCAACGGCAGCGTCCCCTGCAGATGTTCTCGATGGTGGGGAAGGTTTTGCCTGTGATGCCTTGGGCTGTGTCCACTCCCTTTTGCAGGGCTTTACGCTCAGGGGTATTGGTGTCCCCCATACCAGCTGGTCAGCACACTTTCCACCACAACACTGTAGAAATTTGCTGGGGTTTCTGGTGTCATACCAAACCTCCGCAAGCTCCTGAGGAAGTAGAGGGGCTGATATGCTTTCTTCACGATGCCATTGGTGTGTTGGGTCCAGAAAAGATCCTCCGAGATGGTGACTCCCAAGAACCTAAATGTGTTCACCCTCTCCACCCCTGATCCCCAACAATGACTGGATTGTATTCTGATGAGCTGAATAGCCTCCTACATTGTATGAATATCCCGAGCAACTACCTAAGATGAAGAACAAATGAGTATGGGTAGGGATGTGTAACACCATGAGGCAATGCCACTTTCAGTAGAACTGGAAATCAAACTTCAGCTTGTCGACCGACAGTGATTTACACCCCTGCAGCTGGAAGTGGTGAGTGCTCAGCTGCACTTGGACCATCTGAATGGCTGTCAGTGATACAACATTCAATTGCAGTCCTCCAAGTGTAAATTGCTACTTACAAAAGTATATAATCATAAATTAAAACTTAAATGGAAATAAGACATGATAATTGGGTAATTTACTTGGTCAAACATAAACCTTATGGGATAATTATTTAGCAATTCCTTGGGAATTATTTGTGGTATTTAAATAGCAGCTTAAATCAGTTTAACAGTTGTAAACCAGTGTGTGCCTTATGGTTTTTAACGCAAGTTTCATCACCACATATTTATGTTTTGCAGTGTGGAGTTCTCTTCAGTTAAAGGCTACTGTGGTTTCCAGTTTCAAATTAAAGCAATTGAAATGGAAGCCTTTTGATTTGATCGAAATATTTAAGATTTGAATGAATTCAAATTTGGATTCTATTCAATATTTCCTCCCCCCATCCACTCCCCCCCCCCCCCTACCATCCACCACCATCAATGAAGAAAGTGCCGACAGGTGTGAATTTGATTTTGACATTGATGTTTTGGCAAGGTATTGCTGGCTGCAAATCGGTTTGCATCAATCCCAAACAAAACAGGACTCTTTACAGGGAACCGTTAAACAGGTTAGGACTTTGTTCCCTGGAGTGGAGAAGAATGAGGGGAGATTTGATCAAGGTATTTAAAATGATGAGGGGGATAGACAGTGTAAACGTAGGTCGGCTTTTTCCACTGAGGGTTGGTGAGATACAAACCAGAGAATATGGGTTAAGGGTGAAAGGGGAAAAGTTTAGGGGGATCTTCTTCACACAGAGAAATGTGAGGTGTGGAACGACCATCCAGCTGAGGTGGTGAATGCAGGCTCAATTTTAACATTTAAGAAGAATTTGGACAGGTCTGTGGATGGAAGGGGAATGGAGGGCTATGACACAGGTCAGTGGGACAAGGCAGAATTATAGTTTGCCACACACTAGAAGGGCCAAATGGCCTGCTTTCTGTGCTGTAAAGTTCTATGGTTCTATGTTAAAAATTGGAGAGCATGTTTGCACATATTTCTGGATGCCCTGATGCCTGCCAGGAAACTGGACTCTTTGTTTTGTTGGCAGGAGTTTTGTTTGAATCAAATTCTATCTGCATTGAGAATTTCAACTTTTCTGATCTGAAAAATGTCAGTTCTTATTTCCTCACAGAACAGCCAAGTTTTATAAACCCCCTGCAGGTGTGTTATTTAAAGTGCCAGCATTTGTGCTCCTTCCTGACATTGGTGACCTCCTCTGACTTTAGATATGAGCTTGAATGCTTTGCCAATGGAGTTCAGGGCTGTGACCACACATTGCTTTCTAGGCCTGAACCAGTCCAGGCCACAGCTGCTGACTTCGCTCATTGAAGTGCCAGTTGATGAAGTAGACAAAGACGATGTGGTCAAACAATAATCATGGCTTTTATTAGCAGAAACTCATGGTACAATAATGAAAGACTATAGATGCATATACAGTTATATCCAAGGGGAGTGTCCTTAACAGTAGAGATAATGCACAGCCAATGTTAGTACAGCAAGGCTCGCCAGAGTGGAGACAGGCAGCTTGGCAGACATTCACCACACTCTCGTCTCCTTTTTCTGCGCTAGTGAAGTCCCACAATCACCATATGAATTGTACCGTGGAGAGCATTCTGGCAGGTTGTGTCACTGTCTGATATGGAGGTGCCAATGCTCAGGACAAGAAGAAACTCCAGAGGGTTGTTAACTCACATCACAGGCACCAGACTTCACTCCATCGAGGGCATCAACATGAGGCCGTGTCTTAAAAAAGCAGCCTCTATCCTCAAAGACCCTCACCACCCAGGCCAGGCCCTCTTCACTCTGCTACCATCGGGGAAAAGGTTCAGGAGCCTAAAATCGAGCACTCAACGGCACAAGGACAGCTTCTTCCCCGCTGCCATCAGATTCCTGAATGGACAATGAACCAAAGACACTGCCTCACTTTGACTTTTCATGCACTATTTTTATTTATTCTGTAAGGTGGTTTATATAAATGGTTGCCGCCGCGAAACAATGAATTTTGTGCCTCCCACCAGGCACTGTTCTTCCCTGACGTATCCAGGACATTTTGATTCCTTTGGGAGCACCTTCTCCGCACTGTCCTATCCTTGCTGAATCCATTCATTCAGCAGTAACCTGGAAGAGGGCTCAAAGTTCTGATTTGCAGTCCGAGTACGTAGCTGACAGCACATACTGAACAACCCTGAGATTCTTTTTCCTGTGGGTGTGGCAGAGTTTCTATGTTGCTCATACATCTCAGTCAGGAACCGACAGTCGACACAGGGAAACCTAGCGCTACTGTTCCATGAACTTTGCCTTTCACAGTGTTAGTGTGGGCCGCAATGCTTTTCTAATGCCAAAAATAATTGTGGAGTTATTACAAGGCCTTGTATTTGAATGCTTAAGTGCCGACATAAATGAGTACACATCATTGGTTCATAACACCAATGTGCTGGAGAAACTCAGCAGGTCACGTAGCATCCATGGAAAGCAAAAGGTGGTCACCGTTATGAGCTTGAACCCTTCCTCAGCTGTGCTGAAAATCAGATGGTGTTGGGGGAGTGGGGGTGGGGGGATGGAGGAATATGAAAGGACAGGGATACAGGTGGGAGGGGGAGGAGGAGAAGGTGAAGAGAGGTGAATGGGGGGAGGGGGCTGAGGATTGAGAAAAATGCACTGACAGGAGACAGGAAGGAAGGGGGTGGGGAGCTGGAGGCAAGGAGTCAGAGGGGTGAGGGCAAGTGGGAGATCTGGGGGGGGAGGGGGTTGTGAGTGGGAAATGAAGGTTGAGAACCACTGCTCTTGACCCAATTGTTATCAAAATATTTTGCTTGAGAAAAATTGTCATTGGCCCATTTCCTTTGGAGTTCTGAAACCATGCACATAACGAGTCAATGAGGGACAATTAAAACAGTGGTTTTCAAACCTTTTCTTCCCACTCACATCCCACTTTAAACAATCCCTTACTAATCACAGAGCACTGATGGCAGAGGGATTACTTAAAGTGGGATGTGAGTGGAAAGAAAAAGGGTAAGAACCACTGCCTTAGCCACTAAGCAGAGTGATACTTAGGCCTGCATCACCCACTGAGACACATCCTCATAGTCTTTTACACAAGTACGATTGTGGAAAGAAATAACTGTGACATCAGTGCTAACCACGGGTTCATAAAGTTGACATGTTTCACTTTGATGGCATATTCATCCAAAAAAGATATTTTACTTGAGGTGCCACATAAAATCCACCAGTGAACCATTCTGAGATAACATTGATTTCGTGACTTGCTGACTCACTAATGGAAATGCTCAAGTTTTACAGAGATCTTTGATATGATAATAACATTTATAGCTTCGATGTTGAGGCTGCGCAATTGCTCAACAAAAGGAGGTGCAAAGCGCTCCTCCCATCTGACAGCCTGCAGGTCGCCCTTGGACAAGGTGTAGTTTACCCTCCCAATCAGGGTCATGTGAAGCCATGGATTGCAGACGGTAGATGGTTTTTAACAGGCAGATTCTACAAATTGGAATTTACGGTTGTAAAACTAAAAACGCTGGGCAGATTAATCTGCTGATCAATGGCCAGGGATACCCATCCAGTACGGACACTGCAACTGAAGAAGGCAATGGGAAACCACTTCAGTATTTTTCCCTTGTGTAATTATGAACTCAACATCGACTACAGTCTCACCTCAAAGATGGAGCCTTTACCAAAGGAGAACGGGAGACAACAACTACAATTCGGAGGGTTAGAGATCGCGGTGGATGGAGAGGCACGATCGCCCATGTCGAACGGCGAGGCACCTGGATGATGACTGAATACAAGTGAAACACAAATAATAAATATCATGCCTATAATGAGTAGTTTTTACGGAAATAAAGTGGGGCAGGAAGGTAAATTTAAGGCTGAAAATAAATCAAATCGAACCGACTGTAATTATCAGACCTCAAAAAGTGAGAGGTGGGAAACGTAATGCATGAAAATGCTCTCCTTTTATTTCTGGGATGCAACTTTATCCAGACTGATAGAGTGAAAATCTTAGCTGCTGACAGCTTCTGGAAAATTCTCAGTGAAAGGAACATTGAAAGGCACAGGCCAGTTCCCAACAGAGAAAAGTCCAAAGTTGAAAACTTTCAATTGGCACTAATTGGACAATCTCACTCAGGGTGGCTATTAGCCCAGTGGGTGTGAGAAATGAAAATGTCCCCTTGATTTAGTCAGGGGCACTCTGAGCTCATGGGTTACGCTAATTTGGGGCAGCGTAGAGAGATTTCCGAACTGTAGCTAACCCCCACCAGTCCAAACTTTCAGCAAGGTACATGCTGGCATTGGAAAGAAAAAGCTGAAAAGAAAGTTTTAATGTTTAACACTAATTTTTAATCTGGATCAGCTCACAATTCTTCAGGAAATAATAAAATGTGCAATGTGTTCAATGTGATTCCAATCAGACGCATGTATCACCACATTTTATCACCAGTTAATCCCTGTTCTGTTTTTAGAGTTTGACAAATTGATGTAAAATTGAACCACGACATAATGTTCACTCAATATAATCATAATCAATGTTCCACATCTCTTTAGAATTTTAGTATCAGTTGTTCCACATCATTGAAACAACTCAAAAAGAGAATCGTCAGAGTTAAAGGGGACATTGTTAGAATAGGGAGGCACGGTTAGTGTAGGGGACACGGTTAGTGTAGAGGGCGATATGGTTAGTGTAGAGGGGGCACAGTTAGTGCGGAGGGCGATAAGATTAGTGTAGAGGGGGTCATGGTTAGTGCAGAGGGGGATACGGTTAGTGTAGGGGTCACGGTTAATGTAGAGGGGGATTCGGTAAGTGTAGAAGGAGACACGGTTAGTGTAGAGGGGACATGGTTAGTGTAGAGGGGGATAAAGTAAGTGTAGAGGGAGCACGGTTAGTGTAGAGGGGGCAAAGTTAGTATAGAGGGTAATACAGTTAGTGTAGAGGGGGGCACAGTTAGTTAGAGAGACACTGTTAGTGCAGAGGATGATAAGGTTAGTGAAGAAGGGACATGATTATTGTAGAGTGGGATAAGGTTAGTGTAGAAGGGACATGGTTAGTGTAGAGGGACAGGGTTAGTGTAGAGGGGGAATAAGGTAAGTGTAGAGGGGGCACAGTTCGTGAAGAGGGGGATACGATTAGGGTAGAGGGGGATACGGTTAGTGTAGATGAGGTACGTTAAGTGTACAGAGGAGACGGATAATGTAGTGGGGGGGGGTTACAGTTAAAGTACATGATGCTGAACCAAGCCATGAATGACCTCAACAATGAAGACGCTGTTTACATCCAGTACCGCACGGATGCCAGTCTCTTCAATCTGAGGCGCCTGCAAGCTCACACCAAGACACAAGAGAAACTTGTCCGTGAACTACTCTTTGCAGACGATGCCGCTTTAGTTGCCCATTCAGAGCCAGCTCTTCAGCGCTTGACGTCCTGTTTTGCGGAAACTGCCAAAATGTTTGGCCTGGAAGTCAGCCTGAAGAAAACGGAGGTCCTCCATCAGCCAGCTCCCCACCATGACTACCAGCCACCCCCCCACATCTCCATCGGGCACAGAAAACTCAAAACGGTCAACCAGTTTACCTATCTCGGCTGCACCATTTCATCAGATGCAAGGATCGACAACGAGATAGACAACAGACTCGCCAAGGCAAATAGCGCCTTTGGAAGACTACACAAAAGAGTCTGGAAAAACAACCAACTGAAAAACCTCACAAAGATAAGCGTATACAGAGCCGTTGTCATACCCACACTCCTGTTCGGCTCCGAATCATGGGTCCTCTACCGGCATCACCTACGGCTCCTAGAACGCTTCCACCAGCGTTGTCTCCGCTCCATCCTCAACATTCATTGGAGCGACTTCATCCCTAACATCGAAGTACTCGAGATGGCAGAGGCCGACAGCATCGAATCCACGCTGCTGAAGATCCAGCTGCGCTGGGTGGGTCACGTCTCTAGAATGGAGGACCATCGCCTTCCCAAGATCATGTTATATGGCGAGCTCTCCACTGGCCACCGTGACAGAGGTGCACCAAAGAAGAGGTACAAGGACTGCCTAAAGAAATCTCTTGATGCCTGCCACATTGACCACCGCCAGTGGGCTGATATCGCCTCAAACTGTGCATCTTGGTGCCTCACAGTTCGGCGGGCAGCAACCTCCTTTGAAGAAAACCGCAGAGCCCACCTCACTGACAAAAGACAAAGGAGGAAAAACCCAACACCCAACCCCAACCAACCAACCAATTTTCCGCTGCAACCGTGTCTGCCTGTCCCGCATCGGACTTGTCCGGACTTGTCAGCCTGCAGCTGACGTGGACATTTACCCCAGCTGACGTGGACATTTACCCCCTCCATAAATCTTCGTCCGCGAAGCCAAGCCAATGGAAGGACAGTGGGCACAGTTAGTATAGATGGGGACACGGTCAGTGTAGAGGGGGTCCTGGTTAATGTATAGGGGACACAGTTAGTTTAGAAGGGCCACGGTTAGTGCAGAGGGGACACAGTTAGTGTAGAAGAGGCACGATTAGTGTACAGGGGGCGCAGTTAGTGTAGAGGGGGCATGGTTAGTGTAGAGGGGACATGGTTAGTGTAGAAGGGTCACAGTTAGTGTAGAGGAGGATAAGGTTAGTGTAGAAGGGCCATGGTTAATGCAGAGGGACACAGTTAGTGTAGAAGGGGATAAGGTTAGTGTAGAGGGGGTATGGTTAGTGTAGATGGGGATTGGTTAGTGTAGAGGGGACACGGTTAGTGTAGAAGAGGCACGATTAGTGTACAGGGGGCGCAGTTAGTGTAGAGGGGGCATGGTTAGTGTAGAGGGGACATGGTTAGTGTAGAAGGGTCACAGTTAGTGTAGAGGAGGATAAGGTTAGTGTAGAAGGGCCATGGTTAATGCAGAGGGACACAGTTAGTGTAGAAGGGGATAAGGTTAGTGTAGAGGGGTTATGGTTAGTGTAGATGGGGATTGGTTAGTGTAGAGGGGACACGGTTAGTGTAGAGGAGGCATGGTTAGTGTAGAGCAGATACGGTTAATGCAGATGGGGCACGATTAGTGTAGAGGGACATGGTTAGTGTAGAGGGGACATGGTTAGAGTAGGGGACTTGATTAGAGTAGAGGGGACACGGTTAGTGTAGGGGACATGTTTAGTGTAGTGGATACACGGTTAGTGTAGGGGGGACACGTTTACTGTAGATGGGACATGGTTAGTGTAGGGGGCATGGTTAGAGTAGAGGTGACATACTTAGTTTAGGGAACATGGTTAGAATAGGGAGACGAGTTTGGAATATGTGGCACGGTCAGGGTAGAGGGGACACGCTTAGTGTAGTGGGGACACGGTTAATGTAGAGTGTACATGGTTAGAGTAGGGTGGATGGTTAATGTAGGGCGCCACGGTTCATGTAGGGGTCACTGCTATTGTAGAGGAGACAAGGTTGTGTAGAGGGGACGGTTAGTGTGGGGGACACGGTTAGAGTAAAAGGGACACAGTTAGTGTAGGGGACATGTTTAGTGTAGAGGGTACATGGTTAGTGGAGGAGGACACGGTTAGTGTAGAGGGGATACAGATAGTGTAGAGGAGGATAAAGTAAGTGTCGAGGTGGCACGGTTAATGTAGAGGGAAACGATTAGTGTAGTGGGTGGCACAGTTAGTATAGAGGGACACGGTTAGTGTGGGGGAACACGGTTCATGTAGGGGAGATGTTTAGTGTAGAGGGTGCATGGTTAGTGAAGAGAGGATATGGACAGTGTTGACTGTCATGGTTAGTATAGGGGACACGATTCAGATAGGGGGCATGGTTAATGTTGAGGGGACATGGTTAGAGTAGGTAACTTGATTAGAGGGGACACAGTTAGTGTAGGGGGGACATGTTTAGTGTAGAGGGGACATGGTTATTGTAGGGGGCATGGTTAGAGTAGATGTGACACGCTTAGTTTAGGGAACATGGTTAGAGTAAGGAGATGAGTTTGGAATATGTGGCATGGTCAGGGTAGAGAGGACACGCTTAGTGTAGAGGGGACATTGTTAATGTAGAGGTTACATAGTTAGTGTAGGGGACACGATTAGAGTAAAAGGGACACAGTTAGTGTAGGGGACATGGTTATTGAGGGGACATGTTTAGTGTAGAGGGGACAGTTAGTGTAGGGGACATGGTTATTGAGGGGACATGTTTAGTGTAGAGGGGACAGTTAGTGTAGGGGACATGGTTATTGAGGGGACATGTTTAGTGTAGAGGGGACAGTTAGTGTAGGGGACATGGTTATTGAGGGGACATGTTTAGTGTAGAGGGGACAGTTAGTGTAGGGGACATGGTTATTGAGGGGACATGTTTAGTTTAGAGGGGACAGTTAGTGTAGGGGATATGGTTAGAGTAGAGGGGACGCAGTTAGTGTAGAGGACATGGTTAGATTAGGGGGACATGTTTAGAGTAGGGGGACATGTTTGGAATATGGGACACAGTTAGTGTAGGTGGGACACTTATAATGTAGTGAGACACAGGTAGTGTAGGGAGTACACTGTTAGTAAAGACGGTCCTGGTTAGTATAGGGGACATGTTTAGTGTAGGCAATATGGTTATAGTAGATGGGATATGGTTAGTATAGTGGGACACGGTTAGAATAGAGGGGACACAGTTAGTGTTGGGCTCACGGTTATTGTAGAAGGGACAAGGTTAGAGTAGAGGGGACACGGTTAGTGTAGGGGGCATGGTTAGTGTAGAGGGGACATGGTTAGAGTAGGGGGACACGGTTAGTGTAGAGAGGACATGGTCAGTGTAGTGGGACACGTTTACTGTAGTGGGGGCATGGTTAGAGTAGAGGTGACATGCTTAGTGTAGGGAACATGGTTAGAGTAGGGAGACGAGTTTGGAATATGTGGCACGGTCAGGGTAGAGGGGACACGCTTAGTGTAGAGGGGACATTGTTAATGTAGAGGGTACATAGTTAGTGTAGGGGACATTGTTAGAGTAGGGGACTTGATTAGAGTAGAGGGGACACGGTTAGTGTAGGGGACATGTTTAGTGTAGTGGATACATGGTTAGTGTAGGGGGGACACGTTTACTGTAGATGGGACATGGTTAGTGTAGGGGGCATGGTTAGAGTAGAGGTGACATACTTAGTTTAGGGAACATGGTTAGAATAGGGAGACGAGTTTGGAATATGTGGCACGGTCAGGGTAGAGGGGACACACTTAGTGTAGTGGGGACACAGTTAATGTGGAGTACATGGTTAGAGTAGAGTGGATGGTTAGTGTAGGGGGCACAGTTCATGTAGGGGTCACTGTTATTGTAGAGGAGACAAGGTTGTGTAGAGGGGATGGTTAGTGTGGTGGACACGGTTAAAGTAAAAGGGACACGGTTAGTGTAGGGGACATGGTTATTGTAGAGGGGACATAGTTAGTGTAGAGGGACGGTTAATGTAGAGGGACACGGTTAGTGTAGAGGGGATAAGGTTAGTATAGAAGGGGCATGATTAGTGTAGAGGGAGATACATTTAGTGTAGAAGGGGCACGGTTAAAGTAGAAGGGGCACGGCTAGTGTAGAGTTCACGGTTAATGTAGAGGGGATACGGTAAGTGTAGAGGGAGACATGGTTAGTATAGAGCGGACATGGTTAGTGTAGAGGGGATACTTTTAGTGTAAAGGGGCATGGTTTGTGTAGAGGGGATACGTTTAGTGTAGAGGGGGCACTGTTAGTGTAGAGGGGACATGGTTGGTGTAGAATGGGCACTGTTAGTGTACAGGGTATAAGGTTAGTGTAGAGGGGGCACAAATAGTGCAGAGGGGGATACATTTAGTGTAGAAGGGGATACGGTTAGTGTCAAGGGGCACAGATAGTGTAGAGGGGAATACGGTTAGTGATGAGGGAGGCGCAATTAGTGTAGAGGGGACACAGATAGTGTAGAGGGTGGCACAGTTAGTGTAGGGGGACATGGTTAGTGTAGGGGGACACGGTTAGTGTAGGGGACATGTTTAGTGTAGAGGGTACATGGTTAGTGGAGGGGGACATGGTTAATGTAGAGATGATATGTATAGTGTAGACGGTCATGTTTAGTATAGGGGACACGATTAGAGTAGGGGGCATGGTTAGTGTAGAGGTGACATGGTTAGAGTAGGGGACTTGATTAGAGTAGAGGGGACACGGTTAGTGTAGGGGAGATGTTTAGTGTAGAGGGTACATGGTTAGTGTAGAGGGGATACGGTTGGTGTAGAAGGGGCATAGTTAGTGTAGGGGACTTGATTAGAATTGAGGGGACACGGTTAGTGAAGGGGACATGTTTAGTGTAGAGGGGACACGGTTAGTGTAGGGGGGACATGTTTAGTGTAGAGGGGACACGGTTAGTGTAGGGGACATGGTTAGAGTAGAGGTCAATTCTTAGTGTAGGAAACATGTTTAGAGTAGGGAGATGCCTGTGGAATATGTGGCACGGTCAGGGTAGAGGGGAGACCCTTAGTGTAGAGGGGGCATGGTTAGTGTAGAGGGGACATGGTTAGAGTAGGGTGGACAGTTAGTGTAGAGAGGACACGGTCAGTGTAGGGGGACACATTTACTGTAGATGGGACATGGTTAGTGTAGGGGGCATAGTTAGAGTAGAGGTGACATGCTTAGTTTAGGGAACATGGTTAGAGTAGGGAGACGAGTTTGGAATATGTGGCATGGTCAGGGTAGAGGGGACACACTTAGTGTAGTGGGGACACAGTTAATGTAGGGTGGATGGTTAGTGTAGGGGGACACGTTTGGAATAGGGGACATGGTTAGTGTCATTGGGACACCGATAATGTAGTGGGAAACTGTTAGTGTAGAGAGTACACTGTTTGTGTAGGTGGTCATGGTTAGTATAGGGGATATGGTTAGTGTAGGGTGCCACGGTTAGTGTAGATGGGAGACGGTTAGTATAGGGGACATGGTTAGTATAGAGGGACATTGTTAGTATCAGGGAGGGATGGTTAATGTAGAGGGGGGCACAGTTAGTTTAGTGGGACACGGTTAGTGTAGGGTGGCACGGTTAGTGTGAAGAGACATGTTTTAGTGTAGGGGACACTGTTAGTGTAAAGGGTTCACGGATAGTGTAGAGGGGACATGGTTAGAGTAGGTTGGAGACAGTTAGTGTGGAGAAGACATGGTTAGAGTAGGGTGGACATGGTTAGTGTAGAGGGGACAGTCAGTGTAAGGGGTCATGGTTAGTGTAGAGGGCACACAATTACTGTAGAGGGTATGGTTAGTGTGGGGACATGGTTAGAGTAGAGGGGACATGGTTTGCGTAGGGGACATGGTTATTATAGAGGGGATATGGTTAATGTAGAATGTAAAACAATTAGGCCACCAACTGTCAATGAAACTACCAGATTTGGAGACCTCGAGCGTCGTTCCACCGACTTTGTTTGACGTGATGTATTAGGGAGATCCAGTCATGGTCTCCGTCGCTATCTGACTCCCAAATTCACTGCTGCAGGCACCTGTATTTGTCCAGAGAGACAAACAAATCGGATTACATCATGGGATAAACTCGTGAAAACAACATTAAGACCCTTACTACATTTATATTTGTATTAAAATCTTAGTTTTATCTAATATGAAGATAGAAGTGTCAATAACCTTTAATTGTCCTTGATTATGGTTAAGGCTTAAACTTCATTTCTAAATAATCTAAAGAAGAATGCATCAATAATCACTGTTACCATCCTTGACCAGTTTAGGCTTAGCTTCTAAATAGGATCTCATTGAAAGATGCTGTATTAAAATGGGCTGGTTGCCAATTGCCTGAGTGTCAATCTCAAAGCTGCAGCACAAACCTTCTTTCACAGATTTGGTGTCAATTCTGTTTGTGACAGTGTCGATCTTCATCAAATTTCTTCCTCAATTATTTCCACTGGAAAGTAGATAATGGTGAGGGATACAAAATCTGTACATCAGTGGTTCTCAACCTTTTTCTTTCCACTCACATCCCACTTTAAGTAATCCCTATGCCATCGGTGCTCTGTGATTAGTCAGGGATTGTTTCAGATGGGATGTAGGTGGGAAGGAAAGGTTGAGAATCACTGCTCTAGACCTGATTGTTACTGAAATATTTTGCTTGAGAAAAATTGTCATTGGCCCATTTCCTTGGAGTTCTGAAACCGAGCACATCACGAGTCAATGAGGGACGATTAAAACAGGGTGTTTCAAACTTTTTCTCCCCACTCACATCCCACCTGAAACAATCCCTCACTAATCACAGAGCACCTATGGCATAGGGATTACTTAAGGTGGGATGCAAGTTTGTAGTGGGGGGGGAGTTTGAAAACTGCTGAGTTAGAGAAAAATGAGAACAGGAGTGGGTCAGGAAGAGATGGGAACAGTGAAACTTGATGGAGGTGCAGGGTTACCTAAAATTAGAAAAAATAATCAATGTTCAAGCCACTGGGCTAAAGGATGTCCTGGACAAATATGATGTGTTGTTCCTCAACTTTATGTTTGGCTTCACAACGGTTACAAAGTAGGTTTGGTTATGATGGTCAATTGGGGTGCAGGTTTAAAATTGTGCTCATGCACTTGGGAAACATTCCGACCGGGGTGCTGCTGCCCTGGGAATCTATGCATTATCTAGGTCACTGCTTACATAACCGTCAAGAACATTGTCACAAAAGAAATAGGTTTCCACTCAAAGTTAACTGATACCTGTTATTTGTGTCCCGATGAAGAAACACGCAACCTTTTTACACCAACATTTCACTCCCAACTTCTATTGCCCCTTCAGACTCCACACTCCAGCCTCCCCACCTCGTACTTAACCGAAGTCCAGACCTAACTATGACAGGGCAGCTCATCCTGACTTTAGGAAATTGACGAATGAATCAATGGTAATGAGATACTGTAACTTTGACGGACTGACAGTGGAATCTGAAATCCTTGTTGATTATTGATTTATGCTGTGTCAGCACTAGAGGTGCTGGCGTGGTTTCGTGTAAACAAATTTAATTAAAGTTTAAATTTTTTTACCCTTTATATAAATGATGTAACACATGTCACTTACCTCCCAGTCACTGTTTTGACGGATGGGCTGTAAAAGATGGGTGGAATCATAAGTGCCAATTTTTTAGTCTGTAACTCGCTCTCTGGTTAGAATTTCCTCTTTATGAGGATAACGTTAGGGTCCCACAATGAAGTGTAACTACAAAGCTTGGAAATGTATGTATATGTGTTCGGTGTCATTAGGAAGGATAAATTTCACAGTTAGCAATGTCGATTGTAAACAGACAAAGTTGTGACACATATTGATTTGTGGAATTCACCTTTATGTGGATTTTACAAAATAGGAAGCTATAGTCGGAGTTTGTTCCATAGCAAAAAAACACACAGAGATGCTGGAGGACCTCGGCCAGTCACACAGCGTCCATCAGAGGGAAAGATATATTCCCAATGTTTCGGGCCTAAGCCCTTCTTCAGAATATAAGCACTGCTTATACCTTGAGGAAGGGCTCAGGCCCGAAATGTCAGGAGTATATCGTTACCTCCTGTGGATGCTATGAGACCGACCGAGCTCCTCCTCCATCTCCATGCGATTTTACCACAATCACCGTGTCTGCAAATGTCTGTGTTTCACTGCGTTCTGAGAGCACGATGGGATTCACTTCAGAACGCAGCAAGTCTGAATAATGTCAGTTATTTGAAAAGCATGGCTTGTGTCATCAATGCTAGTTTAATTAGTTCCAAGCTAAGGTCGCAACTGAATGGAAACATCAAAGTGAGGGGGAAGAATCTGTTTAGTCAAAAACAAAAAGTAAAATGAGACAGCAGAAACTCAGCAGGTCAAACAGTGTCCTTTATGTAGCAAGATACAGAACCCACATTTCAGGCAAAATGTCAGCAGGTACACGAACAAAATGGTTGGGGGGAGGGGAAGGGGGAGGAGCACAGTCCCACAGGCAGGAGGTAATAGGGAGAGAGGGCCCATCAGCAAACCAAGGGAGGGGGGACAGCTCTGTGAATGGAGAAGAAAGAAGACAGAGGGACAGGGAAGGGAGGGAGAGCGGGGAGTGGGAGAGCGGAAACCGGAGACGTGATGTTAATGCCATCTGGTTGGAGAGGGCCCAGATGGAAAATCGGGTGCTGTTTCTCCAATTTATGGGTGCTCTCAGTGGGACAGTACGAGGCCATGGGCAAACATATCAGTCCGGGAGTCCGACGCAGAACTGAAATGGTTGGCCGCTAGGAGGTCTGTGTCACCGATGCAGAGTGAAGGTCCTCAGCGAAGCGATTGCCCAGTCTGCGCCGCGTCTCTGATGCAGAGAGCACAACAAGAGCACCGGATGCAAAAGATCACTCCCGCAGGCACACAAGTGGAGTGTTCCCTCTGTTTGTTTGGGGCCCTGAAAGGTGGTGAGGGAGGAGGTGCGTGCAGACTTCTGCATTTTACTTTGGTCAAGCACAAACAGGCAGTTCCACAAACATCATCTGGGCCCCTAAATTGGATTAGTTTCTTAAAATTGTGTAGCAGCTCAAATTAAGTTTCTGTAAATTTGTGTTGTCATTTCCATGATGCACAAATTCCTTAGTATCGTTTTATTGTTTGAGAAAATATATAATAAAATAACCTTGGTGTTACAAAGTTATCTTTTATCACAAAAACATCTCCAAGTACTTCACAGGGCATAAATTACCATTCCAAGTCTGTTCCCACCCTTAGTTTCGTATCCATACATTTCCATCACCGTGTTTTGTTACATTCACTTCTATTCACACCATTGCCACCACTGTGACATCCTGCTCTTACTCTCCTTGCTGTTTGAGGGACTTCCTTTCAGTCTCAGCCCCTCAGTGCCCAGTAATGGGAGGACTCTAGACCATGGTCCTTGGCTGCGCCAAAGCTTCAGTCTGTACCCCTGCAGCCTGGAATGTGCCAGTCAGCAGTGTTCCCACACCGACATTTCCGTGGGTTGCAAGACTGTCGAGAAATTGGATTTCACTTTCCTTTGTTGAACTAAACATGCTACATATAAGAACATCAGAAACAGAAGCAGGAGTCGTCTGTTCGGCCCATCGGGCCTGCTCTGCCATTCATTGAGATCATGGCTGATCTGATGATGGGCTCATCTCCACCCACCTGCCTTTTCCCCATTTCCATTAATTCCCTCACTATGTAAAAATCTACCCAACCTGGTCTTAAATATATTTACTGAGGTCGTCTCCACTGCTTCAAATGGCAGTGAATTCCACAGATTCCCCAGCCTCTGGGAAAAGCAGTTTCTCCTCATCACCGTCCTCAATCTACTCCCCTGGATCCTCGTTCTGGTCTCCCCCACCAATGGGAACAATCTACCTACCTCTATCTTATCTATGTCTTTCATAATTTTATGTGTTTCTATAAGATCCCCTCTCATTCTTCTAAATCCCAGTGAGTACAGTCCCAGACGACAATCTCTCCTCATCTCTGGGATCAACCTGGTGTAACGCCCAATCAGATCCCCTGCAACATAGCCTGACATTGGATAAACATAAGTTCACAGCAACCCAATGTGGTTTGCCCACAGAATCAGATGCTGCCATGCGATTCAGACAGTTCCCGTTGGAAGAGGATTCCAGGTGCCATGTCTTTTTCATCATTGGGTTGAGGATTCCGCGGAGGGGAGGGAAATGCTGGACAGCGGAGAACATGGTGATCCCCTGTTGTGTGTGGGCAGGGCCCTCCATAATGTTTGGGACAAAGGGATGTATATTAAAGTAGTCAACTTGAGTACTTCAGCATATGGAAGACCTGCTCAATTGGATTTTGATTGGGTGACTGACTTGGCCATTCAAGAATTTTCCAGTTTTAGGCTTTTAAAAACTCCTCTCTTGCTTTAGCAGTCTGTTTGGGGTCATTGTCTTGCTGTAGGATGAAGCACCGTCAATGTGTTTGGAGGGATTTGCTCGAACCTGAGCAGATAAGATGTTTCTATACACCTGAGAATTCATTTTGCGACTGCCATCATCAATGAAGATAAGTGCCCCAGTACCTGTGGCAGCCGTACATGCCCAGGGCCATAACACCCCCACCACCATGTTTCATAGGTGAAGGGGTGTGATTTGGACGTTGGGCAGTTCCTTTACATCTCCATGCTTTGCTCTTACCTTCACTCTGATACAGGTTAATCTTGGCCTCATCTGTCCACAAGACATTTTTCCAGAATTCTGCAGGCTCTTTTAAATACTTCTTGGCAAACTATAATCTGGCCATCTTGTTTCTGTGGTGAACTAGTGCTTTGCATCCTGCAGTGCAGCCTCTGTATTTCTGTTCATGAAGTCTTCTGTGGACAGTAGTCACTGACACATCCACTCCTGCCTCCTGAAGAGTGTTTCTGATCTGTTGGACAGGCGTTTGGGGATTTGTCTTCATTATGATGAGAATTCTTCTGTCATCAACAATGGAGTCTTCCTTAAAATACCAGTCTCTCTGCAATTACGGAGCTCACGAGTACACTCTTTCTTCTTAACGATGTTCCAAACTGTTGATTTTGGTGATGCTAAAGTTTGGCCGATTTCTCTCACTGTTTTATTCCTGTTTTCCAGCCTCGTAATGGCTTCTTTGACTTTCATTGGCACAACTCTGGTCCTCGTGTTGAAAAATGCCAACTGCAGACTCCAAAAGTGATCAACAGCTTAGAAGCAAGCCCAGGTACATACCTGTACCAATGAAACAATTAAATATCCCTGAGTAACCGCAAACATCTGTAAAGCCAAATGTCACTGTGATAAAATTCTAATTATTAATCCTTAGTTATATATTTTTCTTGGTAAAGTTAGTTTTAAGGTTGACAGGGCACACTTACAGAGACATAATTACACTCAGAGAGAAACCATTGTTTGGTGGAAGTTGTGTAAACAGTCATAGAGCTAGAGGGATTGTCCATTCAATTGCTGCACCAATGAATGTCTGCTGGAGAAACAGCTGTGTATGCAAGGAAGCCATTTGCTGGTTAGCTGGGCAGACAACTCAGAGACAGTTTGCTCATAAATGCTTTTGGATGAGACGAACTTCAAAGACAATACGGCATTGATGTTGTGTCATGTGATGAGGCATTTCAGAGAACATATTACTGAACCAGAGACATTTTGAAACCAGATGAAGGTGCTTGGCTATCATGTAAGTCACACAGTATTGAAATGCCATAACATTCTGTGAGTAACACATACTGACAGTGGATCCAGAAGGGGTGGCCACTTTGCTGCTTCTCTTGAGCAAGAGAGAAAGAGCAGGGCTGTGGTGGCATTTTAAATAGACACTTATGACTGACCCAATTTGGGGCAAATCATATCATTCTGGTTTCTGAATCATAGTTATTGTAATGGTGACTTCATCAGGCTCAGAGCTGGTTTTGTGAAATCATCATGGAAAAAAAAACGCAACTACTGTAACCTCCATGCAAGAGAGGGAAATCATTCGTATGACAGCGGAGAACATGGTGATCCCCTGTTGTGTGTGGGCAGGGCCCTCCATAATGTTTGGGACAAAGGGATGTATATTAAAGTAGTCAACTTGAGTACTTCAGCATATGGAAGACCTGCTCAATTGGATTTTGATTGGGTGACTGACTTGGCCATTCAAGAATTTTCCAGTTTTAGGCTTTTAAAAACTCCTCTCTTGCTTTAGCAGTCTGTTTGGGGTCATTGTCTTGCTGTAGGATGAAGCACCGTCAATGTGTTTGGAGGGATTTGCTCGAACCTGAAAACTACTCTGCAAGAGGTTCAAGAGTTTTGAGAAGTCTGATGCCTCACAGTTACTCCACAATTACTGTTGATCAACAATTTAAAGAATCTGAGTTTCAAAACAAAATTGACTAAACTTTAAAATCATCTCTTCAGAATTATACACACACACCCCAGACAGACAAACACACACCCACACACACCCACACACTCCCACACACACACACACACACACACACACATGACACACACTCACACATCTGCACATTGTGGAGTTAGGTTTAGAGTAAAGTAAAAAGTGTTATGTTATTAATAATTAAAAATTATTATTTTGAAGATACCATTGTCTTGGTGAATTTATATTGCTGTTGTCTAGTAACATTCCTAAATATTATGGTGCCCTAAAATGAGGGGACTCTGTATAGAAAGTACAGTAATTTGTACATAGACAAACCAAAAAGTACACAAATAACCTTGAATAAAATCTGCAATGTGCATTTTAATTACATGTGAATTGTTTGATTACAAATTTAAAACTGTGAAGCACAGGTACATCAATGTTGCAAACATTATGGGGGTGTGTGTGGGTGTGTGTGGTGTGTATGCGGGCATATGAGTGGGTAAATGTGTGTGCAGGTATTAGTGTGTGTGTGTTTGTGTGTGTGAGTGTGAATGTGTGCATGTGTAAGAGTGTATGGGTATTGTGTGTGAGGGTGTGTTTGTGTGAGTGTGTGAGGGTGGGTGTGAGTGTGAGTGTGTGCTAGTGTGAGTGTGTGTGTGGGTGTGGGTGAGTGAGTGTGTGTGTAGGTGTGTGAGCATGTGTGTGTGCATGCGTGTGTGCATGTGTAGGGGGTGTCGATGTGTGTGTGCATGTAGGTGTGGTGGGTATGTGGGGGTATGTGTATGCATGTGTGTGTGTGAGTATGTGTGTGGAGGCATGTTGGTGTGTGTGGGTGTATGTATTTGTGTATGTGGGTGTGTGTACATGTGTGTGTACATGTGTGTGAGCATTTGTCTGAGTGAGTGTGTGGGTGTGCATGTTTGAGAGTATGTGTGTGTGCATGTGTGTGTGTGTGAGCTTGTGGGTGCATGTGAGTGTGTGTGCGTGGGGGTGTGTGTGAGTATGTGTGTGAGTGTTTGTGTGAGTGTGTGAAGGTGTGTATGAGTGTGTGTGCACACAGGTGTGTGGGTGTCTGCATGTTCATGTGTGTGAGTGTATGTTTGTGTGTGTGTGTGTGTGAATGTGTGTGCATGAGTGTGTGTGCCCGCACATGTGTGGGTGTGTGCATGTGCATGTGAGTGAGCGTGTGGTTGTGTGAGTGTAAGTGAGTGTGTGTTTGTGTGGGAGTATGTGTATGTGTTCATGTGTGTGAGCATGTGTCTGTGAATGTGTGTGGGTGGGTGTGAGTATGTGTGTGCATGTATGTGCATTTGTGTGCATGTATGTGGGTGGGTGGGTGTGTGTGTGAGTGGGTGTGTGTGTGTGTGCATGTGTGTGAGTGTGTGTCTGTGGGAGTATGTGTGTGGGGGTGTTTCTGTGTTTGTCTGTGTGTGTGCATTTGTGGGTGTATGTGTGATTATTTGTGTGGGGGTTGTGTGCTGGTGTATGTGGGTGTGTGTGTGCAAGTGTGTGAGAGTGTGTCTGTGTGAGTATGTGTGTGGGGGTGTTTCTGTGTTTGTCTGTGTGTGTGCGTTTGTGGGTGTATGTGTGATTATGTGTGTCTGGGGGGGCGTGTGCTGGTGCATGTGGGTGTGTATGTGTGTGGGGGTGTTGGTGTGTGCGATTGTGTGTATGTGTGTGTGGAGCTGCTGGTGTGTGTGTGAGTAAGTGTGTGTGGAGGATGTCACTGTGTGGGTGTGTGAGTGAGTATGTGTGTGTGTGGGGGATGAGTGTGGGGGTGTGTGTGCGCATGCATGTGTGTGTGGGGGGCGTCAGTGTGTGTGTTTGTGTGTGTGTGAGTGTGTGTAGGTTTGTGTGGGTGTAAGTGAGTGTGTGTGAGTATGTTTACACATATGTGTGTGTGCATATGTGTATGTTTGAGTGTGTGTGGGGGTGTGGGTGTGTGTGAGTGTGTATGCAATTGTATGCATGTGTATGGGTGGGTGTGTGCGTGTGTGTGCGTAAGTGTGAATGAGCATATATCTGTGCAAGTGTGTGTGTGGGTATATGTGAGTATGTGTGTGTTTGTGTGCATGTGTGTGGGTGTGGGTGTCACCATGTGGTTGTGTGTGTGTGTGACTGTGTTTGTGTGTGTGTGTGTGTGTGTGTTAGTGTGTGTGCATGTGTGTGTGTCTATGTGCGTGAGTCTGAGCATGTGTCTGTGTGAGTATCTGTGTGTGGGGGTATGTCAGAGTGTGTGTGGGTAGGTGTGTGGGGTGGGTGTGAGTGTGTGTGTGTGTGAATTTGTGTGAGTGTGCATGTGTGAACAAGTGGGTGTGTGTGTGTGGGTGTATGTGTGTGTGCATGAGTGAGAATGTGGGTACATGAGTGTGCATGTGAGTGTGTGTGTATGTATGTGACTGTGAGTGTGAATGTGTGTGGGAGTGTATGTGTGTGTGTTTGTGGTTGTGTATGGGTGTGGGTGTGAGTATGTGTGTTAGTGTGTGTGCAAGTTTGCGGATGACAGAAAGATTGGTGGTGTTGTGGACAGTGAGGTAGATTACCGTAGATTAAAAGGTTATTTAGGAAGGCTGGAGGTGTGGGCTGAGAAATGGCTGATGGAATTTAATACAGATAAATGTGAGGTGCTACATTTTGGAAAGGCAAATTTAAATAGGTCATATACATTGAATGCTAGACAATTGAGGAGTGCAGAGCAACAAAGGGATTTAGGAGTGATGATAAATAGTACCCTCAAGGCTGATACTCAGGTAGATGGTGTGGTGAAGAAGGCATTTGGAATGTTGGCCTTCATAAATCGGAGTATTGAATTCAAGAGTAGGGAATTTGGAGTACTGTGTTCAGTTTTGGTCACCAAATTATAGGAAAGATATAAACAAAATAGAGAGAGTGCAGAGAAGGTTCACGAGAATGTTGACAGGATTTCAGGGTCTGAGTTATAGGGAAAAGTTGTGCAGACTGGGGCTTTTTTCTCTGGAGCGTAGAAGATTGAGAGGGGACTTGATAAAGGTGTTTAAGATTTTAAAAGGGACAGACAGATTAAATGTGGATAGGCTTTTTCAATTAAGAAAGGGGGAGATTCAAACTAGAGGACATGGTTTAAGATTGAAGGGGGAAAATTATAAGGGGAACATGAGGGGAAAATTCTTTACACAGAGGGTGGTGGGGATGTGGAATGAGCTTCCGGCAGACGTGGTCGAGGCGGGATCATTGGTTACATTTAAGGAAAGACTGGATCGTTACATGGATAGGAGGGGACTAGAGGGGTATGGTCAGTGGGACTAGGAGGGTGGGGATTTGCTACGGCATGGACTAGTAGGGCCTAACTGGCCTGTTCTGTGCTGTAAGTGGTTATATGGTGTGTGAGTGTGCATGTGTGTGCAAGTGGGGAGTGTCAGGGCGTGTATCTGGGTGTGTGTGAGTATTTGTGTGTGTGTGTGTGTGTGTGTGTGTGTGTGTGTGTGTGTGTGTGTGTGTGTGTGTGTAGGGGTCGGTGTGTGTGGATGTGAGTGAATGTGTGTGTGTGCATGTGTGTGTGTGGAGAAGTGTGAGTGTGTGTGTAGGTGTGTGTGAGTGTATATGTATGTGTGTGCATGTGTGTGCGTGCATGTGTGTAAATGTGTGCATGTGTAAGTGTGTGGGGTATGTTGGTGTGTGTGTAAGTGTGAGTGAGCATATGTCTATGTGAGTGTGTGTGTGGGTATATCTGTGTATGTGTGTGTTCGTGTGCGTGTGTGTGTCTGAGTGTGTGTATACATGTGTGTGGCATATGTTTGAGTGTGTGCGGTGGGGTGTCATTTCGTGTGAGTGTGTTTAACTGTGTGTGAGTGTGTGTAAATGTGTGTGAGTGTGTATGTATGTGTGAGTGTGTGTGCATGTGTGCGCATGTGTGAGTGTGTGTGCATTTGTGTGTGTGAGTGTGTATATATTTGTATGCATTTGTGTGAGTGTGTGTATGTAAGTGTGAGTGAGCATATGTCTATGTGAGTGTGTGTGGGTATGTCTGTGTATGTGTGTGTTTTCATGTGCGTGTGTGTGGGTGTGTGTGTCACAATGTGGTTGAGTGTGTTTGAGTGTGTTTGGTGTGTGTGTGTGTGTTAGTATGTGTGAGTGTGTGTGCATTTGTGTGCATGTGTGGGTGTGTCTGAGCATGTGTCTGTGTGATTATCTGTGTGTGGGGGATGTCAGAGAATGTGTGGGTGTGTGTGGGTGGGTGGGTGGGGCAGGTGTGAGTGTGTGTGTGTGGGTTTGTGTAAGTGTTCGCGTGTGCGCAAGTGTGTGTGTGGGTGTAGGTGAGTGTGTGTGAGTGTGAATGTGTGTGGGAATGTGTCTGTGTGCATGTGGAGGTGTCAGGGTGTGTGTGTGGGTGTGTGTGAGTATGTGTCTGTGAATGTGTGTGGGTGGGTGTGAGTATGTGTGTGCATGTATGTGCATTTGTGTGCATGTATGTGGGTGGGTGGGTGTGTGTGTGAGTGGGTGTGTGTGTGTGTGCATGTGTGTGAGTGTGTGTCTGTGGGAGTATGTGTGTGGGGGTGTTTCTGTGTTTGTCTGTGTGTGTGCATTTGTGGGTGTATGTGTGATTATTTGTGTGGGGGTTGTGTGCTGGTGTATGTGGGTGTGTGTGTGCAAGTGTGTGAGAGTGTGTCTGTGTGAGTATGTGTGTGGGGGTGTTTCTGTGTTTGTCTGTGTGTGTGCGTTTGTGGGTGTATGTGTGATTATGTGTGTCTGGGGGGGGCGTGTGCTGGTGCATGTGGGTGTGTATGTGTGTGGGGGTGTTGGTGTGTGCGATTGTGTGTATGTGTAAGTGTGTGTGGTTGTGAGTGAATCTATGTGTGCATGTGTGTGTGGAGGGGTGTGAGTGTGTCTGTGTAGGTGTGTGTGAGTGTATTTGTATGTGTGTGCATGTGGGTGTGTGCATGTGTGTAAATGTGTGCATGTGTAAGTGTGTGGGGGTATGTTGGTGTGTGTGTAGGTGTGTGTGGGTGTAAATGAGTGTATGAGCGTGTTTACACTGTGTGTGGCATATGTGTATGTTTGAGTGTGTGTGGTGGGGTGTCATTATGTGTGAGTGTGTTTAGCTGTGTGTGAGTGTGTGTAGATGTGCGTGAGTGTGTATGTATGTGCGAGTGTATGTGCATGTGTGCGCGCATGTGTGAGTGTGTTTGCGCATTTGTGTGTGTGAGTGTGAATGCATTTGTATGCATTTGTGTGGGTGGGTGTGTGTAAGTGTGAGTGAGCATATGTCTATGTGAGTGTGTGTGTGGGTATATCTGTGTATGTGTGTGTTCGTGTGCGTGTGTGGGTGGGTGTGTGTGTGTCACAATGTGGTTGAGTGTGTGTGAGTGTGTTTGGAGTGTGAGTGTGTGTTAGTATATGTGAGTGTGTGTGCATTTGTGTGTGGGTGTGTCTGTGTGTGTGTCTGAGCATGTGTCTGTGTGAGTATCTGTATGTGGTGGATGTCAGAGAGTGTGTGGGTGTGAGTGGGTGGGAGGGTGGGGCAGGTGTGAGTGTGTGTGTGTGGGTTTGTGTAAGCGTGCGTGTGTGCACAAGTGTGTGCGTGTATGTGGGTGTAGGTGAGTGTGTGTGAGTGTGACTGTGTGGGAGTGTGTCTGTGTGTGTGCATGTGGGGGTGTCAGGGTGTGTGTGTGGGTGTGTGTGAGTATGTGTATGTGTGGGTGTGTGTGTGAGTATGTGTGTGTGTGGGTAGGGGTCGGTGTTTGAGGTTGTGCGTGAGTATGTGTATGTGTGGAGGTGTGTGTGCATGTGTATGTATGTGTGTGTGTGTGCATGCACGTGTGTGCATTTGGGTAGGGTTCAGTGTGTGTGGAATGTGTGTGTGCATGTGTGTGAGTATGTGTATGGGGGTGTGTGAGTGTGTGTAGGTGTGTGTGAGTATGTATATGTGTGTGTGCATGCATGTGTGTAAATGTGTGCATGTGTTAGCGTGTAAGGGGTGTTGTGTGTGAGGGTGTGTTTGTATGAGTGTGTGTATATAAGTGTGTGTGGGCAGGTGTGAGTGTGTGTGAGTTTGTGTGTAAGTGTGTATGTGTGTGTGAGTATGTGTGTGAGTGTTTGTGTGTGTGTGGGTGTGTGTGTGTCTGTGTGTGCATGTGCCTGAGCATGTGTCTGTTTGTGTATCTGGGTGTGGGGGATATCATAGTGTGTGTGGGTGGATGGGGCTGGTGTGTGTGAATGTGTGTGCATATGGGGGGTGTCAGGGTGTGTGTGTGGCTCTGTGTGAGTATGTGTGTATGTGTGTGTGTGTGTGTGTGTGTGTGTAGGGGTCGGTGTGTGTGAGTATGTGTGTGTGTAAGGGTCGATGTGTATGGTTGTGAGTGAATGTGTGTGTGTGTGCATGTGTGTGGAGGGGTGTGAGTATGTGTAGGTGTGTGTGAGTGTGTGCATGTGTGTAAATGTGTGCATGTGTGTGGGGTATTTTGGTGTGTGTAGGTGTGTGTAGGTGTGTGTAGGTGTAATTGAGTGTATGAGTGTGTTTACACATGTTTGTGGCATATGTGTATGTTTGTGTGTGTGTGGTGGGGTGTCATTGTGTGTGAGTGTGTTTAGCTGTGTGTGAGTGTGTGTAGATATGTGTGAGTGTGTATGTATGTGTGAGTGTGTGTGCATGTGTGCGCGCTTGTGTGAGTGTGTGTGTGCATTTGTGTGTGTGTGAGTGTGTATGCTTTTGTATGCATTTGTGTGGGTGTGTGTGTAAGTGTGAGTGAGCATATGTCTATGTGAGTGTGTGTGTGGGTATATCTGTGTATGTGTGTGTTCGTGTGCATGTGTGTGTCACAATGTGGTTGAGTGTGTGTGTGTTAATATGTGTGAGTGTGTGTGCATTTGTGTGTGGGTGTGTCTGTGTGTGTGTCTGAGCATGTGTCTGTGTGAGTATCTGTGTGTGGGGGATGTCAGAGTGTGTGTGGGTGTGTTTGGGTGGGTGGGTGGGGCAGGTGTGAGTGTGTGTGTGTGTGTGGGTTTGTGTAAGTGTGTGTGTGGGTGTAGGTGAGTGTGTGTGAGTGTGAATGTGTGTGGGAGTGTATCTGTATGTGCATGTGGGGTTGTCAGGGTGAGTGGGAGTGTGTGTGACTATGTGTGTGTGGGTGGGTAGGGGTTGGTTTGTGAGGTTGTGTGTGAGTATGTGTGTGTGTGGAGAGGTGTGAGTGTCTGTGTAGGTGTGTGTGTATGTATGTGTGTGTGTGTATGTGCGTGCATGTGTATGCATTTGTGTAGGGTTCGGTGTGTGTGGAATGTGTGTGTGTGTGTGCATGTGTGTGAGTATGTGTATGGGGTTGTGTGAGTGTGTGTAGGTGTGTGTGAGTGCATGCATGTGTGTAAATGTGTGCATGTGTTACTGTGTGGGGTGTGATGTGTGTGAGGGTGTGTTTGTGTGAATGTGTGTATATAAGTGTGTGTGGGCATGTGTGAGTGTGTATGTGTGTGAGTGTGTGTGTTTGTCTGTGGATGTGTTGGTGTGTGTAATTAAGTGTGTGTGGGGGATGTCACTGTGTGGGTGTGTGTGTGAGTGTGTATGTGTGTGGGGATGTGTGTGTGGGGGTGTTTGTGTGCATGTGTGTGAGGGTGTGTCAGTGTGTGTGTTTGTGGGTGTGTGTGAGTGTGTGTAGGTGTGTGTAGGTGTAAGTGAGAGTGTGTGAGTGTATGTGTATGTGTGTGCATCTGTGTAAATGTGTGCATGTGTAAGTGTGTGGGGGTATTGATGTGTGTGTAGGTATTTGTGGGTGTAAGTGAGTGTGTTTACATGTGTGTGTGTGTGCCTGTGTGTGCATATGTGTATGTGTGTGAGTGTGTGTGTTGGGGGCGTGGAGTGTGTGAGTGTGTGGAGATGTGTGTGTGTGCATGCATTCGCATGCATTTGTGTGGGTGTGTGTGTGCATTTGTGTGCGTAAGTGTGAGTGAGCATATGTCTGTGTGAGTGGGTATATGTGAGTATGTGTGTGTTTGTGTGCATGTGTGCGGGTGTGTGTGTAACCATGTGGTAGTGTGTGTGAGTGTGTTTTTGTGTATGTGTTAGTTTATGTGAGTGTGCGTGCATTTGTGTATGTGTGTGTGGGTGAGTGCATGTCTGTGTGCGTGTGTCTGTGTGAGTATCTGTGTGGGGGATGTCAGAGTGTGTGTGGGTGTTGTAGATGGGTGGGTGGAGCAGGTGTGAGTGTGTGTGTGGGTGGTTTGTGTCAGTGTGTGTGTGTGTGCGCAAGTGGGTGTGTGTGTGGGTGCATGTGTGTGTGATGTTGTGTGTCTCTGTGTGTTTGTGTGTGTGTGTATGTGTGTGTGGGTGTAGGTGAGTGTGTGTGAGAATGTGGGTATATGTGAGTGTGTGAGTGTGAATATGTGTGGGAGTATGTCTGTGTTTGTGTGTGTGTGTGTTTATGGGTGTGGGTGTGAGTATGTTTGTGTGTGGGTGTGTGTTAGTTTATGTGGGAGTGTGTGTGCAAGTGTGTGTGTGAGAGAGTGTGCATGTGTGTGTATGTGGGGGTTGTCAGGGTGTGTGTGAGTATGTGTGTGTGTGGGGGGGGTGTGTGGTTGTGTGTGTGTGCATATGTGTAAATGTGTGCATGTGTAATTGTGTGTGGGGTGTTGTGTGTGATGGTGTCTTTCTGTGAATGTGTGTATATAAGGATGTGTGGGCATTGATGTGTGCAAGTATGTGTGTAAGGAGATGTTGTTGTGTGTGTCGGTGTGAGTAAGTGTGTCTGGGGGATGTCAGTGTGTGTGTGTGAGTGTCTGTGTATGAGTGAGTATGTGTGTGGGGATGTGTGTGGGGTGTGTGTGTGCATGTGTGTGTGGAGGTTGTCAGTGTGTGCATTTGTGGGTGTGTATGTGAGTGGGTATATGTGTGTGTGGGTGTGAGTGTGTTTACGCATGCACACAGACTCACACACACATGTGTGTGTGCATATGTGTGTGTGTGACTGTGTGTGGGTTTTCCGGTATGTGTGTGAGTGTGTTAAGGTGTGTGTGAGTGTGTGTAGATGTGTGTGTGTGTGTGTGTGTGTGTATGTATGAATGTGTGTGCATGTGTGCATGCATGTGTGAGTGTGTTTGAGAGTGTGTGTATGCATGTTAATGGGGGTGTGTGTGCATGTGTGTGTTGGTGTGTTTGTGAATTGGTGTGTTCATGTATGTGTGTGTATGAGCCTGTGGTTGTGTGTGTGTGTGTGTGTGCATGTGTGTGTGTGTGTGTGTGTGTGTGTGTGTGTGTGTGTGTGTGTGTGTGTGTGAGTCTGTGTGCATGTGCATTTGTGTGCATTTGTGTGCATGTGTGTGGGTGTGTGTGTGCGTGTGTGACTTGGTGTGAATGCATGTGTGTGTGTGGATATGTGTTTAGGGGGTGTCAGGGTGTGTGTGGGGGTGTGTGAGTGTGTGTAGGTTGGTGTGAGTGTTTTATTTGGTGTGTGTGAGTGTGTGTGCATGTGTGTGGGTGTGTGTGGGTATGTGTGTGTGAGTGTGTGTGAGTGAGTATGTGTGTGGGGAATGTCACTGTGTTGGTGTGTGAGTGTGTGTGTGAGTGAGTATGTATGGGGGATGTGTGTGCGGGTGGTGTTGGTGTGTGTGCTTGTGGGTATGTGTGCATGTGTGTGTGTGAGTGAGTATGTGTGTCAGGGATGTCACTCTGTGGGTGTATGAGTGTGTGTGTGAGGGAGTATTTGTTGGGGGATGTGTGTGGGAATGGGCGTGTGCATGTGTGTGTGTGTGGCGGGTGTTGGTGTGTGTGTTTATGGGTGTGTCAGTGTGTGTGTTTGTGGATGTGTGTGAGTGTGCGTAGGTGTATGTAGGTGTAGGTGTGCGTGTGACTGTGTTTACACATGTGTGTGTGGCATATGTGTATGTTTGAGTGTCATTGATGTGTGTGTAGGTATGTGTGGCAGGAAAAGTAAATAATGTTGTTCTTAAAGATGAGGGAAAACAGGGATTAAAAAATGGGAAATCCCTGAAATTCATATATTTTAATGCCAGGAGTATTGTAAAAAAGGTGGATGAGCTGAAGGTGTGGATTGATACTTGGAAGTATGATGTGGTAGCGATTAGTGAGACATGGTTGCAGGAGGGATGTGATTGGCAACTGAATATCCCTGGGTTTCGTTGTTTTAGGTGTGATAGAGTCGGAGGGGCAAGAGGAGGTGGGGTTGCATTGCTTGTCAGGGAAAATATTACAGCGGTGCCTAGGAAGGATAGATTAGAGGGCACATCCACGGAGGCTATTTGGGTGGAACTGAGGAGTAGGAAAGGAGAGTTTACACTTGTAGTGGTGTATTATAGACCACCCGGAGGGGACCGAGACCTAGAGGAGCAAATCTGTAGGGAGATAGTAGATATTTGTGATAAGCACAGGGTTGTAATTATGGGAGATTTTAATTTTCCACATATAGATTGGGAAACACATTCTGTGAAAGGAATGGATGGGTTAGAGGTTGTGAAATGTGTGCAAGATAGTTTTTTACAACAATATGTAGAGGTGCCGACCAGAGAAGGAGCAGTGTTAGATCTACTGTTGGCAAATGGGATGGGTCAAGTGACGGAGGTTTGTGTTGGCGAGCCCTTCGGGTCCAGTGATCATAATGCCATCAGCTTCAATGTCATTATGGAAAGAGAGAAATCAGGGCCAAGAATTGAGGTTTTTGATTGGGGAAAAGCTAGATTTGAGGAGATGCGAAAGGACTTGCAGGGTGTGCATTGGGACAATTTGTTTTATGGGCAGGATGTAGTAGAGAGATGGAAGTCTTTTAAAGATCAGATTTTGAGAGTGCAAAAGCTTTATGTTCCTGTTAGGTTAAAAGGAGGGGCAAAAGGTTTGAGAGAGCCGTGGTTTTCAAGGAATATTGGAAACTTGGTTCGAAGAAAAAGGGAGGCGTACATTAGATATAAGAAGCATGGAGTTAAGGAGATGTTTGAAAGATACATTGAATGTAAGAGGAATCTTAAGAGAGGAATTAGGAAAGCTAAAAGAAGGTAGAAGAAAACTATGGCAAGCAGGGTGAAAACTAATCCAAAAGAGTTCTACAAATATGTTAATGGTAAGAGGAAAGCTAGAGACAAAATTGGTCCCTTAGAAAATCAGAGTGGAAAACTGTGTGTGGAACCTAGAGAAATGGGGGAAATATTGAACAGTTTCTTTTCTTCGGTATTCACTAAGGAGAAGGATATTGGGAGATGTGGGATAAAAAAAGCAAATTGGGTAAATATGGGGAATATAGAGATTACAAAAGGTGTAGTTTTAAGGCTTTTGAAGAATATAAAGGTGGATAAGTCTCCGGGACCAGACGGGATCTTCCCCAGGACATTGAGAGAAGTGAAGGAGGAAATAGCAGAGGCTCTGGCGGTAATTTTTCAAATGTCATTAGATATGGGGATAGTGCCGGAGGATTGGCGCATTGCGCATGTGGTTCCGTTATTTAAAAAGGGTTCAAGGAGGAAGCCTGGCAACTATCGGCCTGTAAGTTTGACGTCTGTGGTAGGTAAATTAATGGAGAAAATTCTTAGAGATAGTACTTATAAACATCTGGATAGACAGGGTCTGATCAGGAGCACTCAACATGGATTTGTGGGAGGAAGGTCATATTTGACCAATCTGATTGAATTTTTTGAAGAGGTGACTAGGAATGTGGATGAGGGTAGCGCAGTGGATGTTGTCTATATGGACTTCAGTAAGGCCTTCGATAAGGTACCACATGGAAGGTTAGTTAGGAAGGTGCAGTCTTTAGGTATAAATTTTGAGATAGTCAAATGGATTGAACATTGGCTGAAAGGGAGAGGCCAGAGAGTGGTAGTGGATAATTGTCTGTCAGGTTGGAGGCCGGTGACCAGTGGTGTGCCTCAAGGATCTGTATTGGGCCCATTGTTGATCGTTATATACATTAATGATCTAGATGATGGGGTGGTGAATTGGATTAGTAAATATGCAGACGATACTAAGATAGGTGGAATAGTGGATAATGAAGAAGGTTTTCAAGGATTGCAGAGGGATTTGGGCTGCTTAGAAAAGTGGCCTGAAAAATGGAAGATGGAATTTAATGCTGATAAGTGTGAGGTGCTTCATTTTGGTAAGAAGAATCAGAATAGGACATATGTGGTAAATGGGAGAGTATTGAGGAATACAGAAGAGCAGAAAGATTTAGGAGTAACGGTACATCGTTCCCTGAAGGTAGAAACTCACGTGAATAGGGTGGTGAAGAAGGCTTTTAGTATGCTGGCCTTTATCAATCATTGCATGGAATATAGGAGTTGGGAGGTGATGTTGAGATTGTATAAGACGTTGGTGCGGCCTAATTTGGAGTTCTGTGTGCAGTTCTGGTCGCCTAATTATAGGAAGGATATAAACAGAGTGGAGAGAGTGCAGAGAAGGTTTACCAGAATGTTGCCTGGGTTTAAGCATCTGGAGTATGGGGAGAGATTGGACAGATTGGGTCTTTATTCTTTGGAGCGTAGAAGGTTGAGAGGGGATTTGATAGAAGTATTTAAGATTATGAAAGGGATAGACAAAATGGATGTGGATAGACTATTTCCGTTAAGAGGAGGAAAGTTTAAAACAAGAGGACATGAGTTAAGAATTAAGGGGCAGAGGTTTAGAGGTAACATGAGGGGGAACTTCTTTACTCAGAGAGTGGTAGCTGTGTGGAATGATCTTCCGGGAGAAATAGTGGCGGCGGAGTCAATTGTATTATTTAAGAAAAGGTTGGACAGGTATATGGATGAGAAGAAGATGGAGGGTTATGGGCATTGTGCAGGGAGGTGGGACTAGAAAGGGGTGTTTGGTTCGGTGCGGACTAGAAGGGCCTAATGGCCTGTTTCCATGCTGTAATTGTTATGTTATGTTATGTTATGTTATTGTTTGTGTGAGTGTGTTTAGCTGTGTGTGAGTGTGTGTAGATGTGTGCGAGTGTGTGTGTGTGCGAGTGTGTATGCATTTGTGTGTGTGTGTGTGGGATATGTGTGTGACCATGTGGATGTGTGTGAGTGTGTGTGTGTGTGTGTGTGTGTGTGTGTGTTAGTATGTGTGAGTGTGTGTACATTAGTGTGTGAGTGTGTGTGGGTGAATAGGCGGGGTGGGTGTGAGTGTATGAGTTTGTGTGAATGTGTGTGTGTGCGCACGTGTGCGTGTGTGTAGGTGAGAGTGTGTGTGTGTGAGTGTGAATGAATGTGGGAGTGTGTCTGTGTGTGCATGTGAGGGTGTCAAGGCGTGTGTGTGTGAGAATGTATGTGTGTGTTTGTGTGTCAGTGTGTGTGAGGGTATACATATGTGTGTGCATGTGTGTAAATGTGTGCATGTGTAAGTGTGTGTGGGTGTTGATGTGTGTGTGGGATTAAGTTAGTGTGTGTGAGTGTGTTTACACATGTGTGTGTTTGTGTTGGGGTTGCCGGTGTGTGTGTGTGTGTAGATGTGTGTGTGTGTGTGTATATGAGAGTGTGTGTGAGCATGTGGGTGTGTGTGAGTGTGTATGCATTTGTATACATGTGTGTGGGTGTGTGTGCATGCGTGTGTAAGTGTGAGTGAGCATATGACTGTGTGAGTGTGTGTGGGTATATGTGAGTATGTGTGTGTTTGTGTGCATATGTGAGAGTGTGTGTGTCACCATGTTGTAGTGTGTGTGAGTGCGTTTGTGTGTGAGTGTGTGTGTGTTAGTTTATGTCAGTGTGTGTGTATTTATGTATGTATGTGCGTGGGTGAGTATGTGTCTGTGTGTGTGTCTGAGCATGTGTTTGTGTGAGTATCTGTGTGTGGGGGATGTCAGAGTATGTGTGGGTGTGTGTGGGTGGATGGGTTTGTGTGAGTGTGCTTGTGTGCGCAAGGGGGTGTGTCTGTGGGTGCATGTGTGTGTGGTGTTGCTTGTGCAGGTATGTGTGTGTGTGGGTGGGTGGATGTAGGTGAGTGTGTGTGAGAATGTGGGTATAAGTGAGTGTGGTGTGAGTGTGAATGTGTGTGTGAGTGTGTCTGTGTTTGTGTGTGTGTGTGTTTTCGGGTGTGTGGGTGTGAGTATGTGTGTGGGGGTGTGTGTTAGTGTATGTGGAGGTTTGTGTGTGCAAGTGTGTATGTGTGTGAGAGTGTGCATGTGTGTGCATGTCAGGGTTGTCAGGGTGTGTGTGTGGGTGTGTGTGAGTTTATGTGTGTGAGTGTACGGGTCAGTGTATGTGGTTGTATGTGTGTGCATGTGTGTAAATGTGTGCATGTGTAAGTGTGTGTGGGGGTTGATGAGTGTGAGGGTGTGAATGTGTGTATAAGTGTGTGTGGGCGTGTGTGAGTGTGTATGTGTGTGTGAGTGTGTATGTGTGTGTGGGTATTCGTGTGTGCAAATGTGTGTGTATGTGTGTGGAGCTTTTGTTGTGTGTGGGTATGAATAAGTGTGTCTGCGGATGTCAGTGTGTGTTTGTGCTTGTGTGTGTGAGTGGGAGGTGTCAGTGTGTGCATTTGTCGGTGTGTGTGCATGTGTATGTATATAAAAATGTGTGTGCATGTGTGCACGCATGTGTGAGTGTGTGTGAGCGTGTGTGTAAGCATTTACATGCATTTTATGTGGGTGTGTGTGTGTAAGTGTGAGTGAGCATATGTCTGTGTGAGTGTGTGTGGGTATGTCTGAGTATGTATGTGTTTGTGTGTATATGTGTGCTTGTGTGTGCATGTGTTGTGTGTGAGTATGTGTGTCTGAATATTGTGGGGGTGGGTGTGGGTGAGTGTTTGTGCATGTGAGAGTGTGTGTGTGTCTGTGCATGTGTGAGAGTGTGCATGTGTGTGTATGTTGGTTTGTGTGCATGTGTGCATTGGTTTGTGAGCATGTGTGTGTTTGTGTGCATTTGTGTACATGTTGTGTGTGCATGTGTGAGTGGGCGTGAATGCATGTGTGTGTGTGTGTGAGCATGTGTCTGTGTGAATATATGTGTAGGGTGTGTCAGGGTTTGTGTGGGGGTGTGTGAGTGTGTGTGGGTGGGTGTGAGTGTTTCTTTTGGTGTGTGTGAATATGTGTGCATTTGTGTGCATGTGTGTGTGATCATGTATCTATGTGGGCTTGTGTGAATATGTGCATGTTTGTGTGCATGTATGTGGGTGTGTATGCATTTGTGAGTGGGTGTGAATGCATGTGTGCTTGTGCGTGCATGTGAGCATGTGTCTGTGTGAATATGTGTGTACGGGATGTCAGGGTGTGTGGGGGGTGTGTGTGTATGTGGGTGGGTGTGAGTGTTTTCTGTTGGTGTGTGAGTGGGAGTGCATTTGTGGGCATGTGTGTGTGTGTGTGTCTGTCTGTGTGTGTGTGTGTGTGTGTGTGTGTGTGTGTGTGTGTGTGTGAGAATGTGTCTGTGTGAGTATGTGTGTGGGGTGTGTGTCTGGGTGTGTGTCAGGGTGTGTATGTTTGGATCTGTTAGCGTGGCTGTGTCTGTGTGTGTGTGTGCATGGGTTTGTGTGAGTATGTGTGAGTGTGGTTGTGAGTGTGTGTGTATGTGTTTGGAGTGTGAGTGTGTGAGAATGTCTCTCTGTGACTATGTGTGTGGGGGTTGTGTGAGTGTGTGTGTGGGTGTGAATGAGTGTGTGAAGGTGGGTGTGAGTGTGCTTGTGTATGTGTCTATGTGTGTGGATGTGTGTTTCAGTGGGGGGTTGAGTCGGTTCGTGTGGGTGAGTGTGGGTGTGTGTGGGGGTGGTTGTTAGTGTGTCTGTGTGTGTGCATGTGTGTGGGTGTGTGTGAGTGGGAATGAATGCATGTGTGCATGTGCGTGCATGTGCGCATATGCCTGTGTGAATATGTGTGTAGGTGGTGTCAGGGTGTGTGTGGTGGTGTGTGAGTGTGTGTGGGTGGATGTGTTTCTGTTGGTGTGCGTGAGTGTGTGTGCATTTGCGTGTATGTGTGTGTGAGTGTGTGAGTGTGTATGCATTTTATGCATATGTGTGGGTGTGTGTGTGTAAGTGTGAGTGAGCATATGTCTGTATGAGTATGTGTGTGGGTATATCTGTGTTTGTGTGCATGTGTGTGGGAGATGTGTGTTACCATGTGGATGTGTGTGTTTGAGTGAGTTTGTATGTGAGGGTGTATGTGTTAATATGTGTGAGTGTGTGTACATTTATGTGTGGGTGTGTGTGTGGGTGTGTCTGTGTGTGTGTCTGAGCATGTGTCTGTGTGAGTATCTGTGTGTGGGGAATGTGAGAGTGTGTGTGAGTGAATAGGTGGGGTGGGTGTGAGTGTGTGGGTTTGTGTGAGTGTGCGTGTGTGCGCACATTTGTGTGTGTGGGTGAGAGTGTGTGTGTATACATGTGTGTGTGTGTGAGTGAGAATGAGTGTGTGAGTGTGTCTGTGTGTGCATGTGGGGGGTGTCAGGGTGTGTGTGTATGTATGTGATTGTGTGTAGGTGTGTGTGAGTGTATACGTATGTGTGTGCATGTGTGTAAATGTGTGAATGTGTAAGTGTGTGGGGGTGTTGGTGTGTGTGTAGGTGTGTGTGGGTTTAAGTTAGTGTGTGTGAGTATGTTTACATATGTGTCTGTGAGTGTGTGTGTTGGGTTTGCCGGTGTATGTGTGAGTGTGTGTAGATATGTGTGAGTGTGTATGTATATGCGAGTGTGTGTGAGTGTGTATGCATTTGTATGCATGTGTGTGGGAGTGTGTGCATGTGTGTGTATAAGTGTGAGTGAGCATATATCTGTGTGAATGTGTGTGGGTATATGTGAATATGTGTGTATTTGTGTGCATGTGTGAGGGTGTGTGTGTCACCATGTTGTAGTGTGTGTGTGTGTGTGTGTGTTAGTTTATGTGAGTGTGCATGTATTTGTGTATGTGTGTGTGGGTGAGTGTGTGTCTGTGTGAGTATCTGTGTGTGGGGGATGTGAGAGTGTGTGTGAGTGAATAGGTGCGGTGAGTGTGAGTGTGTGCGCACGTGTGTGTGTGTGTGTGTGTGGGTGAGAGTGTGTGAGTGTGAGTGTACGTGTGTGTGTGTGAGTGTGAATGAGTGTGTGAGTGTGTCTGTGTGTGCATGTGGGGGTGTCAGGGTGTGTGTGTGAGTAGGTATGTGATTGTGTATACGTATATGTATGTGTGTGTATGTGTGTAAATGGGTACATGTGTAAGGTGTGGGAGTGTTGGAGTCTGTGTGTGTAGGTGTGTGTGGGATTAAGTTAGTGTGTGTGAGTGTGTTTACACATGTGTGTGTGCATATGTGTGTATGAGGGTGTGTGTTGGGGTGCCGGTGTGTGTGTGTGAGTGTATTTAGGTGTGTGTGAGTGTGTGTGGATGTGTGTGAGTGTGTATGTATATGCGAGTGTGTGTGAGCGTGTGGGTGTGTTTGAGTGTGTATGCATTTGTATGCATGTGTGTGGGAGTGTGTGCATGTGTGTGTATAAGTGTGAGTGAGCATATATCTGTGTGAGTGTGTGTGGGTATATGTGAATATGTGTGTATTTGTGTGCATGTGTGAGGGTGTGTGTGTCACCATGTTGTAGTGTGTGTGTGTGTGTGAGTGTGTTTGTGGGTTTGTTTGAGTGTATGTGTGTGCCCGAGTGGGCATGTGTGTGTGTGGGTGCATGTGTGTGTGGTGTTACTTGTGCAGGTATGTGTGTGTGTGTGTTTGTGGGTGGGTGCATGTGTGTGTGGTGTTGCTTGTGCAGGTATGTGAGTGTGTATGTGTTAGTATGTGTGAGTGTGTGTGTGTGTGTGTGTGTTGGTTTGTTTGAGTGTATGTGTGTGCCCGAGTGGGCATGTGTGTGTGTGGGTGCATGTGTGTGTGGTGTTACTTGTGCAGGTATGTGTGTGTGTGTGTGTGTGGGTGGGTGCATGTGTGTCTGGTGTTGCTTGTGCAGGTATGTGAGTGTGTATGTGTTAGTATGTGTGAGTGTGTGTAGATTTTTGTGTGGGTGTGTGTGTGGGTGTGTCTGTGTGTGTGTGTGTGTGTGTGTGTGTGTGTGTGTGTGTGTGTGTGTGTGTGTATGTGTGTGTGTGTGTGTGAGCATGTGTCTGTGTGAGTACCTGTGTGTGGGGGATGTCAGAGTGTGTGTGGGTGAATAGATGCGGTGGGTGTGAGTGTGTGGGTTTGTGTGAGTGTGCATGTGTGTGTGTAAGTGTGAGTGAGCACATATCTGTGTGTGTGTGGGTATATGTGAATATGTGTGTATTTGTGTGCATGTGTAAGGGTGTGTGTGTCACCATGTTGTAGTGTGTGTGTGTGAGTGTGTTTGTGTGTGTGTGTTAGTTTATGTGTGTGTGCGTGTAATTGTGTATGTGTGTGTGTGTGAGTGTGTGTGTGTGTCTGAGCATGTGTCTGTGTATCTGTGTGTGGGGAGGTCAGTGTGTGTGTGGGTGGAGCGTGTGTGAATGTGTGTGTGGGTGTGTCTGTGTGTGGTCTGAGCATGTGTCTGTGTGAGTATCTGTGTGTGGCGGATGTCAGAGTGTGTGTGGGTGAATAGCTGCGGTGGGTTTGAGTGTGTGGGTTTGTGTGAGTGTGCATGTGTGTGCACGTGTGTGTGTGTGGGTGAGAGTGTGCGTGTGAATGAGTGTGTGAGTGTGTCTGTGTGTGTATGTGGGGGTGTCAGGGTGTGTGTTTGTGAGTATGTATGTGATTGTGTGTAGGTTTGTGTGAGTGTATACGTATGTGTGTGCATGTGTGTAAATGGGTACATGTGTAAGTGTGTGGGGGTGTTTGAGTGTGTGTGTAGGTGTGTGTGGGATTAAGTTAGTGTGTGTGAGTGTGTTTACACATGTGTGTGTGCATATGTGTGTGTGAGGGTGTGTGTTGGGTTGCCGGTGTGTGTTTGAGTGTATTTAGGTGTGTGTGAGTGTGTGTGGATGTGTCTGAGTGTGTATGTATATGTGAGTGTGTGTGAGCGTGTGGGTGTGTTTGTGTGTGTATGCATTTGTATGCATGTGTGTGGGAGTGTGTGCATGTGTGTGTATAAGTGTGAGTGAGCATATATCTGTGTGAGTGTGTGTGGGTATATGTGAATATGTGTGTATTTGTGTGCATGTGTGAGGGTGTGTGTGTCACCATGTTGTAGTGTGTGTGTGTGAGTGTGTTTGTGTGTGTGGGTTAGTTAATGTGAGTGTGCGTGTAATTGTGTATGTGTGTGTGTGGGTGAGTGTGTGTCAGTGTGCGTGTTTCTGAACATGTGTCTGTGTGAGTATCTGTGTGTGGTGGATGTCAGAGTGTGTGTGGGTGTGTGTGGGTGGAGCATGTGTGAGTGTGTGTGTGTGTGTGGGTGGGTTTGTGTGAGTGTGCGTGTGTGCGCAAGTGGGCATGTGTGTGTGGGTGCATGTGTGTGTGGTGTTACTTGTGCAGGTATGTGTGTGTGTGTGTGTGGGTGGGTGCATGTTTGTGTGGTGTTGCTTGTGCAGGTATGTGAGTATGTATGTGTTAGTATGTGTGAGTGTGTGTACATTTGGGTGGGTGTATCTGTGTGTGTGTGTGTGTGTGTGTGTGTGTGTGTGTGTGTGTGTGTGTCTGAGAATGTGTCTGTGTGAGTTCCCGTGTGTGGGGGAAGTCAGAGTGTGTGTGTGTGTGGGTGAGAGTGTATGAGTGTGTGTGTATGTGTGAGTGTGAATGAGTGTGTGAGTGTGTCTGTGTGTGCATGTGGGGGTGTCAGGGTGTGTGTGTGTGAGTATGTATGTGATGGTGTGTAGGTGTGCATGTGTGTAAATGTTTGCATGTGTAAGTGTGTGGGGGTGTTGGTGTGTGTGTAGGTTTGTGTGGGTTTAAGTTAGTGTGTGTGAGTGTGTTTACATATGTGTCTGTGAGTGTGTGTGTTGGGGGTGCCGGTGTGTGTGTGAGTGTGTGTAGATATGTGTGAGTGTGTATGTATATGCGAGTGTGTATGTATATGTGAGTGTGTGTGAGCATTTTTGCATTTGTATGCATGTGTGTGGGTGTGTGTGCATGTGTGTGTGTAAGTATGAGTGAGCATATATCTGTGTGAGTGTGTGTGGGTATATGTGAATATGTGTCTATTTGTGTGCATATGTGAGGGTGTGTGTGTCACCATGTTGTAGTGTGTGTGTGAGTGTGTTTTTGTGTGTGTGTGTTTGTGTGTGTGTGTGTGTGTAATTGTGTATGTGTGTGTGGGTGAGTGTGTGTCTGTGTGCGTGTGTCTGAGCATGTGTCTGTGTATCTGTGTGTGGGGGGTGTCAGAGTGTGTGTGGGTGTATGTGGGTGGAGCGTGTGTGAGTGTGTGTGTGTGGGTGGGTTTGTGAGAGTGTGCGTGCGTGCGCACGTGTGTGTGTGGGGGGGTGGGGGGGTGCATGTGTGTGTGGTGTTGCTTGTGCAGGTATGTGAGTGTTTATGTGTTGGTATGTGTGAGTTTGTGTACATTTGTGTGGGTGAGTGTGTGTGGGTGTGTCTGAGCATGTGTCTGTGTGAGTAACTGTGTGTGGCAGATGTCAGAGTGTGTGTGGGTGAATAGGTGTGGTGGGTGTGAGTGTGTGGTTTTGTGTGAGTGTGCGTGTGTGCGCACGTGTGTGTGTGTGTGTGTGTGTGGGTGAGAGTGTGTGAGTGTGTGTGTACGTGTGTGTATGAGTGTGTGAGTGTGTCTGTGTGTGTATGTGGGGGTGTCAGGGTGTGTGTGTGTGAGTATGTATGTGATGGTGTGTAGGTGTGGATGTATGTAAATGTTTGCATGTGTAACTGTGTGGGGGTGTTGGTGTGTATGTAGGTTTGTGTGGGTTTAAGTTAGTGTGTGTGAGAGTGTTTACATATGTGTCTGTCAGTGTGTGTGTTGGGAGTGCCAGTGTGTGTGTGAGTGTGTGTAGATATGTGTGAGTGTGTATGTATATGCGAGTGTGTGTGAGCGTGTATGAATTTGTATGCATGTGTGTGGGTGTGTGTGCATGTGTGTGTGTAAGTGTGAGTGAGCATATATCTGTGTGAGTGTGTGTGGGTATATGTGAATATGTGTGTATTTGTGTGCATGTGTGAGGGTGTGTGTGTCACCATGATGTAGTGTGTGTGTGTGTGAGTGTGTTTGTGTGTGTGTGTGTTAGTTTATGTGATTGTGCGTGTAATTGTGTATGTGTGTGTGTGGGTGAGTGTGTGTCTGTGTGCGTGTGTCTGAGCATGTGTCTGTGTATCTGTGTGTGGGGGATGTCAGAGTGTGTGTGGGTGTATGTGGGTGGAGCGTGTGTGAGTGTGTGTGTGTGGGTGGGTTTGTGAGAGTGTGCGTGCGTGCGCAAGTGGGCATGAGTGTGTATGTGTGCATGTGTGTGTGGTGTTGCTTGTGCAGGTATGTGTGTGTGTGTGTGTGGGGGGGTGGGTGGGTGCATGTGTGTGTGGTGTTGCTTGTGCAGGTATGTGAGTGTTTATGTGTTGGTATGTGTGAGTTTGTGTACATTTGTGTGGGTGTGTCTGTGTGTGTGTCTGAGCATGTGTCTGTGAGTAACTGTGTGTGGCGGATGTCAGAGTGTGTGTGGGTGAATAGGTGTGGTGGGTGTGAGTGTGTGGGTTTGTGTGAGTGTGTGTGTGTGCGCACATGTGTGTGTGTGTGTGGGTGAGAGTGTGTGAGTGTGTGTGTATGTGTGTGTGTGTTAGTGTGAATGAGTGTGTGAGTGTGTCTGTGTGTGTATGTGGGGGTGTCAGGGTGTCTGTGTGTGAGTATGTACGTGATTGTGTGTAGGTGTGTGTGAGTGTATACGTATGTGTGTGCATGTGTGTAAATGGGTACATGTGTAAGTGTGTGGGGGTGTTGGAGTGTGTGTGTAGGTGTGTGTGGGATTAAGTTAGTGTGTGTAAGTGTGTTTACACATGTGTGTGTGCATATGTGTGCGTGAGTGTGTGTGTTGGGGGTGCTGGTGTGTGTGTGAGTGTATTTAGGTGTGTGTGAGTGTGTGTAGATGTGTGTGAGTGTGTATGTATATGCGAGTCTGTGTGAGCGTGTGGGTGTTTGAGTGTGTATGCATTTGTATGCATGTGTGTTTTAGTGTGTTTGTGTGTGTGTGTGTGTGTGTTAGTTTATGTGAGTGTGCATGTAATTGTGTATGTGTGTGTGTGGGTGAGTGTGTGTCCGTGTGCGTGTGTCTGAGCATGTGTCTGTGTGAGTATCTGTGTGTGGGGGATGTCAGAGTGTGTGTGGGTGTGTGTGGGTGGAGTGTGTGTGATTGTGTGTGTGTGGGTGGGTTTGTGTGAGTGTGCGTGTGTGCGCAAGTGGGCATGTGTGTGTGTGTGTGGGTGCATGTGGGTGTGGTGTTAATTGTGCAGGTATGTGTGTGTGTGTGTGTGTGTGGGTGGGTGGTTGGGTGCATGTGTGTGTGTGTTTCTTGTGCAGGTATGTTAGTATGTGTGAGTGTGTGTACAATTGTGCGTGGGTGTGTGTGTGGGTGTGTGTGTGGGTGTGTGTGTGTGTGTCTGAGCATGTGTCTGTGTGAGTATCTGTGTGTGGGGGATGTCAGAGTGTGTGTGGGTGAATAGGTGCGGTGGGTGTGAGTGTGTGGGTTTGTGTGAGTGTGCGTGCGTGCACACTGTGTGTGTGTGTGAATGAGTGTGTGAGTGTGTCTGTATGTGCATGTGGTGGGTGTCAGGGTGTGTGTGTGTGAGTGTGTATGTATGTGGGCTTGTGTGAGTATGTGTGTGTTTGTGCGCATGTGTGTGGCTTTGTGTACGTGAGTGTGTGTGTTGGTGTGTGGAGAATGTGTCTGTGTGAGTATGTGTGTGGGGTGTGTGTCTGGGTATGTGTGTTGGTGTGTATGTGTGTGAGGGTGGGTATGTGCGTGTGAGTGTGTGTGCATGTGTGAGAGTGTGTGTGTTGATTTGTGTGCATTTGTTTTGGTTTGTGTGCATGTGTGTGTTTGTGTGCATGTATGTGGGTGTGTGTGCATGTGTGAGTGGGTGTGAATGCATGTGTGCATATCGTGCATGTGAGCATGTGTCTGTGTGAACATGTGTGTAGGGGATTTCAGGGTGTGTGTGAGTGTTTGTGGGTGGGTGTGAGTGTTTCTGTTGGTGTGTGAGTGTGTGTGCATTTGTGGACATGTGTGTGGGTGTGGGTGTGTGTGTGTGTGTGTGTGAGAATGTGTCTGTTTGAGTATGTGAGTGGGGTGTGTGTCTGGGTGTGTGTCAGTGTGTGTATGTTTGGCTGTGTTAGCGTGTCTGTGACTGTGTGTGTGTGCGTGGGTTTGTGTGAGTATGTGTGTGTGGTTGTGAGTGTGTGTGTATGTGTTTGGGGGGTGTGTGTGTGAGAATGTGTCTGTGTGAGTATGTGAGTGGGGTGTGTGTCTGGGTATGTGTGTTGGTGTGTATGTGTGTGAGGGTGGGTATGTGCGTGTGAGTGTTTGTGTGCATGTGTGAGAGTGTGTGTGGGGGGTTCAGTGAGTGTATGTGTGTAGGTGTGTGTGAGTGTGTATGTATATGTGTGTGCATGCATGTTTGTGAATGTGGGTATGTGTACGTGTTTGTAGGGGGTGTTGTGTGTGAGTGTGTGTGTGAGTGTGCGTGTGGGTGGGTGTTTGTGAGTGTGTGTGTGTTGGTTTGTGTGCATGTGTGTGTTTGTGTGCATATGTGTATGTGAGCTTGTATGTATGTAGGCATGTGTGTTTGTGTGCATTTGTGTGCATGTGTGTGAGTGTGTGTGTGCGTGTGAGAGTGGGTGTGAATGCATGTGTGTGTGTGCATGCGTGTGAGCATGTGTCTGTGTGAATATGTGTGTAAGTGATGTCAGTGTGTGTTGGGGTGTGTGAGTGTGTGTGGGTGGGTGTGAGTGTTTCTGTTGGTGTGTGAGTGTGTGTGCATTTGTGTGTATGTGTGTGTGTGTGTGTGAGAGAGAGAGAGGGACAGAGAGAGAGAGAGAGAGAGAAAGAGAGAGAATGTGTGCGTGTGTCTTTACACATGTGTGTGTTCATGTGTGTGTGTGACTGTGTGGGATTGTTGGTATGTGTGTAAGTGTGTTTTGGTGTGTTTGAGTGTGTGTAGGTGTGTGTGCATGTGTATGTATGTATAAATGTGTGTGCATGTGTGCACGCATGTGTGAGTGTGTGTGAGCGTGTGTGGATGCATTTGCATGCATTTTATGTGGGGGTGTGTGTGTATGTGTGAGTGAGCATATGTCTGTGTGAGTGTGTGGGTATATCTGAGTATGTGTGTGTTTGTGTGCATATGTGTGCTTGTGTGTGCATGTGTTGTGTGTGAGTATGTGTGTCTGAATATTGTGGCAGCGTGTTGGTGTGTGTGTGCATGTGTGAGTGTTGGTGTGTTTGTAAATTGGTGTGTTCATGTATTGGTGTGTGTTTGTGAGTGCCTGTGATTTTGTGTGTGTGAGTGTTTGTGCGTGTGACAGTGTGTGTGTCTGTGCATGTGTGAGAGTGTGTGCGTGTGTATGTGAGTTTGTGTGCATGTGTGCATTGGTTTGTGAGCATGTGTGTGTTTGTGTGCATGTGTGTGTGAGCATGTATGTATGTGGGGATGTGTGAGTATGTGTGTGTTTGTATGCATTTGTGTGCATGTGTGTGTGCATGTGTGAGTGGGTGTGAATGCATGTGCATGTGTGAGAACATGTGTCTGTGTGAATATATGTGTAGGGGGTGTCAGGGTTTGTGTGGGGCTGTGTGAGTGTGTGTGTGGATGTGCGTGAGTGTTTCTGTTGGTGTGTGAGTATGTGTGCATTTGTGTGCATGTGTGTGGCAGTGTGTGCGTGAGTGTGTGTTGGTGAGTGGAGTATGTGTGTGTATGAGAATGTGTCTGTGTGAGTATGTGTGTGGGGTGTGTGTCTGGGTATGTGTGTTGGTGTGTATGTGTGTGAGGGTTGGTATGTGTGTGTGAGTGTGTGCATGTGTGAGAGTGTGTGTGTTGGTTTGTGTGCATGTGTGTTGCTTTTGGGGATGTGTGTGTTTGTGTGCATGTGTGTGTGATCGTGTATCTATGTGGGCTTGTGTGAATATGTGTGTGTTTGTGTGCATGTATGTGGGTGTGTGTGCATGTGTGAGAGTGGGTGTGAATGCATGTGTGTGTGTGCATGCGTGTGAGCATGTGTCTGTGTGAATATGTGTGTAAGTGATGTCAGTGTGTGTGTTGGGGTGTGTGAGTGTGTGTGGGTGGGTGTGAGTGTTTCTGTTGGTGTGTGAGTGTGTGTGCATTTGTGTGTATGTGTGTGTGTGTGTGTGAGAGAGAGAGAGGGACAGAGAGAGAGAGAGAGAGAGAAAGAGAGAGAATGTGTGCGTGTGTCTTTACACATGTGTGTGTTCATGTGTGTGTGTGATTGTGTGGGATTGTTGGTATGTGTGTTAGTGTGTTTTGGTGTGTTTGAGTGTGTGTAGGTGTGTGTGCATGTGTATGTATGTATAAATGTGTGTGCATGTGTGCACGCATGTGTGAGTGTGTGTGAGCGTGTGTGGATGCATTTGCATGCATTTTATGTGGGGGTGTGTGTGTATGTGTGAGTGAGCATATGTCTGTGTGAGTGTGTGGGTATATCTGAGTATGTGTGTGTTTGTGTGCATATGTGTGCTTGTGTGTGCATGTGTTGTGTGTGAGTATGTGTGTCTGAATATTGTGGCAGCGTGTTGGTGTGTGTGTGCATGTGTGAGTGTTGGTGTGTTTGTAAATTGGTGTGTTCATGTATTGGTGTGTGTTTGTGAGTGCCTGTGATTTTGTGTGTGTGAGTGTTTGTGCGTGTGACAGTGTGTGTGTCTGTGCATGTGTGAGAGTGTGTGCGTGTGTATGTGAGTTTGTGTGCATGTGTGCATTGGTTTGTGAGCATGTGTGTGTTTGTGTGCATGTGTGTGTGAGCATGTATGTATGTGGGGATGTGTGAGTATGTGTGTGTTTGTATGCATTTGTGTGCATGTGTGTGTGCATGTGTGAGTGGGTGTGAATGCATGTGCATGTGTGAGAACATGTGTCTGTGTGAATATATGTGTAGGGGGTGTCAGGGTTTGTGTGGGGCTGTGTGAGTGTGTGTGTGGATGTGCGTGAGTGTTTCTGTTGGTGTGTGAGTATGTGTGCATTTGTGTGCATGTGTGTGGCAGTGTGTGCGTGAGTGTGTGTTGGTGAGTGGAGTATGTGTGTGTATGAGAATGTGTCTGTGTGAGTATGTGTGTGGGGTGTGTGTCTGGGTATGTGTGTTGGTGTGTATGTGTGTGAGGGTTGGTATGTGTGTGTGAGTGTGTGCATGTGTGAGAGTGTATGTGTTGGTTTGTGTGCATGTGTGTTGCTTTTGGGGATGTGTGTGTTTGTGTGCATGTGTGTGTGATCGTGTATCTATGTGGGCTTGTGTGAATATGTGTGTGTTTGTGTGCATGTATGTGGGTGTGTGTGCATGTGTGAGTGGGAGTGAATGCATGTGTACATGTTCATGCATGTGAGCATGTGTCTGTGTGAATATGTGTGTAGGGGATGTCACAGTGTGTGGGGTGTGTGAGAGTGTATGTGGGTGCGTGTGAGTGTTTCTGATGGTGTGTGTGAGTGTGTGTGCATTTGTGGGTGTGTGTGGGTGTGTGTGTGAGTGTGTGTGTGAGAGAATGAGTCTGTGTAAGTATGTGTGTTGGATGTGTGTCTGGGTGTGTGTCAGGGTGTGTATGTTTGGCTGTGTTAGCGTGTCTGTGTCTGTGCGTGTGTATGTGCATGGGTTTGTGTGAGTATGTGTGTGTGAGTGTGTGGTTGTGAGTGTGTGTGTGTGAGAATGTGTGTGTGAGAATGTGTCTCTGTGACTATGTGTTGGGGTTGTGTCAGTGTGTGTGTGGGTGTGAATGAGTGTGTTGTGGGTGTGAGTGTGTTTGTGTATGTGTGTAAGTGTGTGGGTGTGTGTTTCTGTGGGGGGTTGAGTCAGTTCATGTGGGTGTGTGTGGGGTGGTTGTTAGTGTGTCTGTGTGTGTACATGTGTTGGTGTGTCAGGGTGTATTTGTGGGTGTATGTTGGTGTGTGTGTGGGGGGTTGGTGTGTGTGTGTAGGTGTGTGTGGGTGTGTATGTATGTGTGTGTGCATGCATGTTTGTGAATGTGGGAATGTGTAAGTGTTTGTGGGGGGTGTTGTGTGTGAGGGTGTGTTTGTGTGAGTATGTGTATATAAATGTGTGTAGGTGGGTGTGAGTGTGTGTGTGAGTGTGTGTGTGGGAGGGTGTTTGTGAGTGTGTGTGTTGGTTTGAGTCCATGTGTGTTGGTTTGTGTGCATGTGTGTGTTTGTGTGCATATGTGTGTGTGAGCATGTATGTATGTAGGCATGTGTGTGTTTGTGTGCATTTGTGTGCATGTGTGTGTGTGTGTGTGTGTGTATGAGAGAGAGAGAGAGAGAGAGAGAGAGAGAGAGAGAGAGAGAGAGAGAGAGAGAGAGAGTAAGAGAGAGAGAATGTGCCTGTGTGAGTATGTGTGTGGGGTGTGTGACTGGGTTTGAGTCAGGGTGTATATGTTTGGCTCTTTTAGCGTGTGTGTGTGTGTGTGTGTGTGTGTGTGTGTGTGTGTGTGTGTGTGTGGGGGGGGTGTTTGTGTGAGTATGTGGTTGTGTTTGTGTGTGTGTGCTTGGAGTATGTGTGAGTGAGAATGTGTCTCTGTAAGTATGTGTGTGAGGGTTGTGTCAGGGTGTGTGTGGGTGTGAATGGTGTGTGCATTTGTGTATGTGTTTGTCTGGGGGGTTATTCTGTGGATGTGGGTGTGTGTGGGGTTGGTTGTGAGTGTGTGTGCATGTGTTGATGTGTCAGGTTGTGTGTGTGGGTGTATGTTGGTGTGTGTGAGTGTATGTTGGTGTGTGTGAGTGTGTGTGTGCATATGTGAGAGTGTGTGTGGAGGTTTGGGTGAATGTGTGTGTAGGTGTGTGTGAGTGTGTATGTATGTGTGTGTGCATGCATGTTTGTGAATGTGGGCATGTGTGTTTGTGGGGGAGTGTTGTGTGTGTGGTGTGTTTGTGTGAGTGTCTGTATAGAAATGTGTGTACGTGGGTGTGAGTGTGTGTGTGAGTGTGTGTGTGGGTGGGTGTGTGTGAGTGTGTGTGTGTGTGTGTTGGTTTGTATGCATGTGTGTGTTTGCGTGCATATGCATGTGTGAGCATGTATATATGTGGCCATGTGTGAGTATGTGTGTGTTTGTGTGCATGTGTGTGGGTGTGTGTGAGTGGGTATGAATGCATGTGTGTGTGTGCATTCATGTGAGCATATGTCTGTGTGAATGTGTGTAGGTGGTGTCAGGGTGCATGTGGGGATGTGTGAGTGTGTGTGGGTGGGTGTAAGTGTTTCTGTTGGTGTGCGGAAGTGTGTGTGCATTTGTGTGGATGTGTGTGTGTAAGTGTGAATGAGCATATGTCTTGTATGAGTGTGCGTGTGGGTATATCTGTGCATATGTGTGTTTGAGTGCATGTGTGTGGGAGATGTGTCTCACCATGTGGATGTGTGTGTGAGTGCGTTTGTGTGTGATTGTGTATGTGTTAGTGTGTACATTTGTGTGTGGGTGTGCATGTGGGTGTGTCTGTGTGTGTGTGTCAGAGTGTGTGTGTGTCTGAGCATGTTTCTGTGTGAGTATCTGTGTGTGGGTGATATCAGAGTGTGTGTGGGTGAATATCTGCAGTGGGTGTGAGTGTGCGTGTGTGTGCACGTGTGTGTGTGTGTGTGTGTGTGGGTGAGAGTGTGTGAGTGTGTGTGTACGTGTGAGTGTGAATGAGTGTGTGAGTGTATCTGTGTGTATGTGGGGGTGTCAGGGTGTGTGTGTGAGTATCTATGTGATTGTGTGTAGGTGCGTGTGAGTGTATACATATGTGTGTGCATGTGTGTAAATGGGTACATGTGTAAGTGTGTGGGAGTGTTGGAGTGTGTGTGTAGGGGTGTGTGGGATTAAGTTAATGTGTGTGAGTGTGTTTACACATGTGTGTGTGCATATGTGTGTGTGAGTGTGTGTGTTAGGGGTACCGGTGTTTGTGTGAGTGTATTTAGGTGTGTGTGAGTGTGTGTATATGTGTGTGAGTGTGTATGTGTATGCGAGTGTGTGTGAGTATTTGGGTGTGTTTGAGTGTGTATGCATTTGTATGCATGTGTGTAGGAGTGTGTGCATGTGTGTGTATAAGTGTGAGTGAGCATATATCTGTGTGAGTGTGTGTGGGTATATGTGAATATGTGTGTATTTGTGTGCATGTGTGAGGGTGTGTGTGTCACCATGTTGTAGTGTGTGTGTGTGTGTGTGTGTGTTTGTGTGTGTGGGTTAGTTAATGTGAGTGTGCGTGTAATTGTGTATGTGTGTGTGTGGGTGAGTGTGTGTCAGTGTGCATGTTTCTGAACATGTGTCTGTGTGAGTATCTGTGTGTGGGGGATGTCAGAGTGTGTGTGGGTGTGTGTGGGTGGAGCATGTGTGAGTGTGTGTGTGTGTGTGGGTGGGTTTGTGTGAGTGTGCGTGTGTGCGCAAGTGGGCATGTGTGTGTGGGTGCATGTGTGTGTGGTGTTACTTGTGCAGGTATGTGTGTGTGTGTGTGTGTGTGTGTGGGTGGGTGCATGTTTGTGTGGTGTTGCTTGTGCAGGTATGTGAGTGTGTATGTGTTAGTATGTGTGAGTGTGGGTGTATCTGTGTGTGTGTGTGTGTGTGTGTGTGTGTGTGTCTGAGAATGTGTCTGTGTGAGTTCCCGTGTGTGGGGGAAGTCAGAGTATGTGTGTGTGGGGGTGAGAGTGTTTGAGTGTGTGTGTATGTGTGTGTGTATGTGAGTGTGAATGAGTGTGTGAGTGTGTCTGTTTGTGCATGTGGGGGGTGTCAGGGTGTGTGTGTGTGAGTATGTATGTGATGGTGTGTAGGTGTGCATGTGTGTAAATGTTTGCATGTGTAAGTGTGTGGGGGTGTTGGTGTGTGTGTAGGTTTGTGTGGGTTTAAGTTAGTGTGTGTGAGTGTGTTTACATATGTGTCTGTGAGTGTGTGTGTTGGGGGTGCCGGTGTGTGTGTGAGTGTGTGTAGATATGTGTGAGTGTGTGTAGATATGTGTGAGTGTGTATGTATATGCGAGTGTGTGTGAGCATTTATGCATTTGTATGCATGTGTGTGGGTGTGTGTGCATGTGTGTGTGTAAGTGTGAGTGAGCATATATCTGTGTGAGTGTGTGTGGGTATATGTGAATATGTGTCTATTTGTGTGCATATGTGAGGGTGTGTGTGTCACCATGTTGTAGTGTGTGTGTGAGTGTGTTTGTGTGTGTGTGTTTGTGTGTGTGTGTGTGTGTGAGTGTGTCTGTGTGTGCATGTGTGTGTCTAAGTGTGAGTGAGCATATATCTGTGTGAGTGTGTGTGGGTATATGTGAATATGTGTGTATTTGTGTGCATGTGTGAGGGTGTGTGTGTCACCATGATGTAGTGTGTGTGTGTGAGTGTGTTTGTGTGTGTGTGTGTTAGTTTATGTGATTGTGCGTGTAATTGTGCATGTGTGTGTGTGGGTGAGTGTGTGTCTGTGTGCGTGTGTCTGAGCATGTGTCTGTGTATCTGTGTGTGGGGGGTGTCAGAGTGTGTGTGGGTGTATGTGGGTGGAGCGTGTGTGAGTGTGTGTGTGTGGGTGGGTTTGTGAGAGTGTGCGTGCGTGCGCACGTGTGTGTGTGGGGGTGCATGTGTGTGTGGTGTTGCTTGTGCAGGTATGTGAGTGTTTATGTGTTGGTATGTGTGAGTTTGTGTACATTTGTGTGGGTGAGTGTGTGTGGGTGTGTCTGTGTGTGTGTCTGAGCATGTGTCTGTGTGAGTAACTGTGTGTGGCAGATGTCAGAGTGTGTGTGGGTGAATAGGTGTGGTGGGTGTGAGTGTGTGGTTTTGTGTGAGTGTGCGTGTGTGCGCACGTGTGTGTGTGTGTGTGTGGGTGAGAGTGTGTGAGTGTGTGTGTACGTGTGTGTATGAGTGTGAATGAGTGTGTGAGTGTGTCTGTGTGTGTATGTGGGGGTGTCAGGGTGTGTGTGTGTGTGAGTATGTATGTGATTGTGTGTAGGTGTGGATGTATGTAAATGTTTGCATGTGTAACTGTGTGGGGGTGTTGGTGTGTGTGTAGGTTTGTGTGGGTTTAAGTTAGTGTGTGTGAGTGTGTTTACATATGTGTCTGTCAGTGTGTGTGTTGGGAGTGCCAGTGTGTGTGTGAGTGTGTGTAGATATGTGTGAGTGTGTATGTATATGCGAGTGTGTGTGAGCGTGTATGAATTTGTATGCATGTGTGTGGGTGTGTGTGCATGTGTGTGTGTAAGTGTGAGTGAGCATATATCTGTGTGAGTGTGTGTGGGTATATGTGAATATGTGTGTATTTGTGTTCATGTGTGAGGGTGTGTGTGTCACCATGATGTAGTGTGTGTGTGTTTGTGTGTGTGTGTGTGTGTGAGTGTGTCTGTGTGTGCATGTGTGTGTCTAAGTGTGAGTGAGCATATATCTGTGTGAGTGTGTGTGGGTATATGTGAATATGTGTGTATTTGTGTGCATGTGTGAGGGTGTGTGTATCACCATGATGTAGTGTGTGTGTGTGAGTGTGTTTGTGTGTGTGTGTGTTAGTTTATGTGATTGTGCGTGTAATTGTGTATGTGTGTGTGTGGGTGAGTGTGTGTCTGTGTGCGTGTGTCTGAGCATGTGTCTGTGTATCTGTGTGTGGGGATGTCAGAGTGTGTGTGGGTGTATGTGGGTGGAGCGTGTGTGAGTGTGTGTGTGTGGGTGGGTTTGTGAGAGTGTGCATACGTGCGCAAGTTGGCATGAGTGTGTATGTGTGCATGTGTGTGTGGTGTTGCTTGTGCAGGTATGTGTGTGTGTGTGTGTGTGTGGGGGGGGTGGGTGGGTGCATGTGTGTGTGGTGTTGCTTGTGCAGGTATGTGAGTGTTTATGTGTTGGTATGTGTGAGTTTGTGTACATTTGTGTGGGTGAGTGTGTGTGGGTGTGTCTGTGTGTGTGTCTGAGCATGTGTCTGTGAGTAACTGTGTGTGGCGGATGTCAGAGTGTGTGTGGGTGAATAGGTGTGGTGGGTGTGAGTGTGTGGGTTTGTGTGAGTGTGTATGTGTGCGCACATGTGTGTGTGTGTGGGTGAGAGTGTGTGAGTGTGTGTGTATGTATGTGTGTGTGTTAGTGTGAATGAGTGTGTGAGTGTGTCTGTGTGTGTATGTGGGGGTGTCAGGGTGTCTGTGTGTGAGTATGTACGTGATTGTGTGTAGGTGTGTGTGAGTGTATACGTATGTGTGTGCATGTGTGTAAATGGGTACATGTGTAAGTGTGTGGGGGTGTTGGAGTGTGTGTGTAGGTGTGTGTGGGATTAAGTTAGTGTGTGTAAGTGTGTTTACACATGTGTGTGTGCATATGTGTGCGTGAGTGTGTGTGTTGGGGGTGCCGGTGTGTGTGTGTGAGTGTATTTAGGTGTGTGTGAGTGTGTGTAGATGTGTGTGAGTGTGTATGTATATGCGAGTCTGTGTGAGCGTGTGGGTGTTTGAGTGTGTATGCATTTGTATGCATGTGTGTTTGAGTGTGTTTGTGTGTGTGTGTGTGTGTTAGTTTATGTGAGTGTGCATGTAATTGTGTATGTGTGTGTGTGGGTGAGTGTGTGTCTGTGTGCGTGTGTCTGAGCATGTGTCTGTGTGAGTATCTGTGTGTGGGGGATGTCAGAGTGTGTGTGGATGTGTGTGGGTGGAACATGTGTGAGTGTGTGTGTGTGTGGGTTTGTGTGAGTGTGTGTGTGCGCAAGTGGGCATGTGTGTGTGTGGGTGCATGTGTGTGTGGTGTTACTTGTGCAGGTATGTGTGTGTGTGTGGGTGGGTGCATGTGTGTGTGGTGTTGCTTGTGCAGGTATGTGAGTGTGTATGTGTTAGTATGTGTGAGTGTGTGTAGATTTTTGTGTGGGTATGTGTGTGCGTGTGTCTGTGTGTGTGTGTGTGTGTGTGTGGGTGGGTGGTTGGGTGCATGTGTGTGTGTGTTTCTTGTGCAGGTATGTTAGTATGTGTGAGTGTGTGTACAGTTGTGCGTGTGTGTGTGTGTGGGTGTGTGTGTGGCTGTTTGTGTGTGTGTCTGAGCATGTGTCTGTGTGAGTATCTGTGTGTGGGGGATGTCAGAGTGTGTGTGGGTGAATAGGTGTGGTGGGTGTGAGTGTGTAGGTTTGTGTGAGTGTGTGTGCGTGCACACTGTGTGTGTGTGTGAATGAGTGTGTGAGTGTGTCTGTATGTGCATGTGGTGGGTGTCAGGGTGTGTGTGTGTGAGTGTGTATGTATGTGGGCTTGTGTGAGTATGTGTGTGTTTGTGCGCATGTGTGTGGCTTTGTGTACGTGAGTGTGTGTGTTGGTGTGTGGAGAATGTGTCTGTGTGAGTATGTGTGTGGGGTGTGTGTCTGGGTATGTGTGTTGGTGTGTATGTGTGTGAGGGTGGGTATGTGCGTGTGAGTGTGTGTGCGTGTGTGAGAGTGTGTGTGTTGATTTGTGTGCATTTGTTTTGGTTTGTGTGCATGTGTGTGTTTGTGTGCATGTATGTGGGTGTGTGTGCATGTGTGAGTGGGTGTGAATGCATGTGTGCATATCATGCATGTGAGCATGTGTCTGTGTGAACATGTGTGTAGGGGATTTCAGGGTGTGTGTGAGTGTTTGTGGGTGGGTGTGAGTGTTTCTGTTGGTGTGTGAGTGTGTGTGCATTTGTGGACATGTGTGTGGGTGTGGGTGTGTGTGTGTGTGTGTGAGAATGTGTCTGTTTGAGTATGTGAGTGGGGTGTGTGTCTGGGTGTGTGTCAGTGTGTGTATGTTTGGCTGTGTTAGCGTGTCTGTGACTGTGTGTGTGTGCGTGAGTTTGTGTGAGTATGTGTGTGTGGTTGTGAGTGTGTGTGTATGTGTTTGGGGGGTGTGTGTGTGAGAATGTGTCTCTGTGACTATGTGTGTGGGGTTGTGTAAGTGTGTGTGTGGGTGTGAATGAGTGTGTGAAAGTGGGTGTGAGTGTGTTTATGTATGTGTGTGGGTGTTTGTTTCTGTGGGGGTTGAATCTGTTCATGTGTGTGTGTATGGGGGTGGTTGTTAGTGTGTCTGTGTGTGTGCATGTGTTGGTGTGTCAGGGTGTATGTGTGTGTGTATGATGGTGTGTGTGCGTGTGTGGGAGGTTGGTGTGTGTGCTTGTGTGTGAGTGTGTGTGCTTGTGTGTGAGTGTTTGTGTGCATGTGTGAGAGTGTGTGTGGGGGGTTCAGTGAGTGTATGTGTGTAGGTGTGTGTGAGTGTGTATGTACGTGTGTGTGTGTGAGTGTGAATGAGTGTGTGAGTGTGTCTGTGTGTGTATGTGGGGGTGTCAGGGTGTGTGTGTGTGAGTATGTATGTGATTGTGTGTAGGTGTGTGTCAGTGTATACGTATGTGTGTGCATGTGTGTAAATGGGTACATGTGTAAGTGTGTGGGGGTGTTGGAGTGTGTGTGTAGGTGTGTGTGGGATTAAATTAGCATGTGTGAATGTGTTTACACATTTGTGTGTGCATATGTGTGTGTGTGAGTGTGTGTGTTGGGGGTGCCGGTGTGTGTGTGAGTGTATTTAGGTGTGTGTGAGTGTGTGTAGATGTGTGTGAGTGTGTATGTATATGCGAGTGTGTGTGAGCGTGTGGGTGTGTTTGAGTGTGTATGCATTTGTATGCATGTGTGTGTCACCATGTTGTAGTGTGTGTGTGAGTGTGTTTGTGTGTGTGTGTGTGTGTGTGTGTGTGTGTGTGTGTGTGTGTGTGTGTGTGTGTGTGTGTTAGTTTATGTTAGTGTGCATGTAATTGTGTATGTGTGTGTGGGTGAGTGTGTGTCTGTGTGCGTGTGTCTGAGCATGTGTCTGTGTGAGTATCTGTGTGGGGGGATGTCAGAGTGTGTGTGGGGGAAGCGTGTGTGATTGTGTGTGCGTGGGTGGGTGCATGTGTGTGTGTGTGTTGCTTGTGCAGGTATGTGAGTGTGTATGTGTTAATATGTGTGAGTGTGTGTACATTTGTGTGTGGGTGTGGGTGTGGGTGTGTCCGTGTGTGTGTGTGTGTGTGTGTGTGTGTGTGTGTGTGTGTGTGTCTGTGCATGTGTCTGTGTGAGTATCTGTGTGTGGGGGATGTCAGAGTGTGTGTGGGTGAATAGTTGCGGTGGGTGTGAGTGTGTGGGTTTGTGTGAGTGTGCGTGTGTGCACACGTGTGTGTGTGTGGGTGAGAGTGTGTGAGTGTGTGTACATGTGTGTGTGTGAGTGTGATTGAGTGTGTGAGTGTGTCTGTGTGTGCATGTGGGGGGTGTCAGGGTGTGTGTGTGTGAGTGTGTTTGTATGTGGGCTTGTGTGAGTATGTGTGTGTTTGTGTGTATGTGTGTGGCTTTGTGTACGTGAGTGTGTGTGTTGGTGTGTGGAGTATGTGTGTGTGTGAGAATGTGTCTGTGTGAATATGTGAGTGCGGTGTGTGTCTGGGTATGTGTGTTGGTGTGTATGTGTGTGAGGGTGGGTATGTGCGTGTGAGTGTTTGTGTGCATGTGTGAGAGTGTGTGTGGGGGGTTCAGTGAGTGTATGTGTGTAGGTGTGTGTGAGTGTGTATGTATATGTGTGTGCATGCATGTTTGTGAATGTGGGTATGTGTAAGTGATTGTAGGGGGTGTTGTGTGTGAGTGTGTGTGTGAGTGTGCGTGTGGGTGGGTGTTTGTGAGTGTGTGTGTGTTGGTTTGTGTGCATGTGTGTGTTTGTGTGCATATGTGTTTGTGAGCTTGTATGTATGTAGGCATGTGTGTTTGTGTGCATTTGTGTGCATGTGTGTGAGTGTGCGTGTGCGTGTGAGAGTGGGTGTGAATGCATGTGTGTGTGTGCATGCGTGTGAGCATGTGTCTGTGTGAATATGTGTGTAAGTGATGTCAGTGTGTGTGTTGGGGTGTGTGAGTGTGTGTGGGTGGGTGTGAGTGTTTCTGTTGGTGTGTGAGTGTGTGTGCATTTGTGTGCATGTGTGTGTGTGTGTGAGAGAGAGAGGGACAGAGAGAGAGAGAGAGAGAGAGAAAGGGAGATAATGTGTGCGTGTGTCTTTACACATGTGTGTGTTCATGTGTGTGTGTGACTGTGTGGGATTGTTGGTATGTGTGTTAGTGTGTTTTGGTGTGTTTGAGTGTGTGTAGGTGTGTGTGCATGTGTATGTATGTATAAATGTGTGTGCATGTGTGCACGCATGTGTGAGTGTGTGTGAGCGTGTGTGGATGCATTTGCATGCATTTTATGTGGGGGTGTGTGTGTATGTGTGAGTGAGCATATGTCTGTGTGAGTGTGTGGGTATATCTGAGTATGTGTGTGTTTGTGTGCATATGTGTGCTTGTGTGTGCATGTGTTGTGTGTGAGTATGTGTGTCTGAATATTGTGGCAGCGTGTTGGTGTGTGTGTGCATGTGTGAGTGTTGGTGTGTTTGTAAATTGGTGTGTTCATGTATTGGTGTGTGTTTGTGAGTGCCTGTGATTTTGTGTGTGTGAGTGTTTGTGCGTGTGACAGTGTGTGTGTCTGTGCATGTGTGAGAGTGTGTGCGTGTGTATGTGAGTTTGTGTGCATGTGTGCATTGGTTTGTGAGCATGTGTGTGTTTGTGTGCATGTGTGTGTGAGCATGTATGTATGTGGGGATGTGTGAGTATGTGTGTGTTTGTATGCATTTGTGTGCATGTGTGTGTGCATGTGTGAGTGGGTGTGAATGCATGTGCATGTGTGAGAACATGTGTCTGTGTGAATATATGTGTAGGGGGTGTCAGGGTTTGTGTGGGGCTGTGTGAGTGTGCGTGTGGATGTGCGTGAGTGTTTCTGTTGGTGTGTGAGTATGTGTGCATTTGTGTGCATGTGTGTGGCAGTGTGTGTGTGAATGTGTGTTGGTGTGTGGAGTATGTGTGTGTATGAGAATGTGTCTGTGTGAGTATGTGTGTGGGGTGTGTGTCTGGGTATGTGTGTTGGTGTGTATGTGTGTGAGGGTTGGTATGTGTGTGTGAGTGTGTGCATGTGTGAGAGTGTGTGTGTTGGTTTGTGTGCATGTGTGTTGCTTTTGGGGATGTGTGTGTTTGTGTGCATGTGTGTGTGATCGTGTATCTATGTGGGCTTGTGTGAATATTTGTGTGTTTGTGTGCATGTATGTGGGTGTGTGTGCATGTGTGAGTGGGAGTGAATGCATGTGTACATGTTCATGCATGTGAGCATGTGTCTGTGTGAATATGTGTGTAGGCGATGTCACAGTTTGTGGGGTGTGTGAGAGTGTATGTGGGTGCGTGTGAGTGTTTCTGATGGTGTGTGTGAGTGTATGTGCATTTGTGGGCATGTGTGTGGGTGTGTGTGTGTGAGTGTGTGTGTGAGAGAATGAGTCTGTGTGAGTATGTGTGTTGGATGTGTGTCTGGGTGTGTGTCAGGGTGTGTATGTTTGGCTGTGTTAGCGTGTCTGTGTCTGTGCGTGTGTATGTGCATGGGTTTGTGTGAGTATGTGTGTGTGAGTGTGTGGTTGTGAGTGTGTGTGTGTGAGAATGTGTGTGTGAGAATGTGTCTCTGTGACTATGTGTTGGGGTTGTGTCAGTGTGTGTGTGGGTGTGAATGAGTGTGTTGTGGGTGTGAGTGTGTTTATGTATGTGTGTAAGTGTGTGGGTGTGTGTTTCTGTGGGGGGTTGTGTCAGTTCATGTGGGTGTGTGTGGGGGTGGTTGTTAGTGTGTCTGTGTGTGTACATGTGTTGGTGTGTCAGGGTGTATTTGTGGGTGTATGTTGGTGTGTGTGTGGGGGGTTGGTGTGTGTGTGTAGGTGTGTGTGGGTGTGTATGTATGTGTGTGTGCATGCATGTTTGTGAATGTGGGAATGTGTAAGTGTTTGTGGGGGGTGTTGTGTGTGAGGGTGTGTTTGTGTGAGTATGTGTATATAAATGTGTGTAGGTGGGTGTGAGTGTGTGTGTGAGTGTGTGTGTGGGTGGGTGTTTGTGAGTGTGTGTGTTGATTTGAGTCCATGTGTGTTGGTTTGTGTGCATGTGTGTGTTTGTGTGCATATGTGTGTGTGAGCATGTATGTATGTAGGCATGTGTGTGTTTGTGTGCATTTGTGTGCATGTGTGTGTGTGTGTGTGTGTGTGTATGAGAGAGAGAGAGAGAGAGAGAGAGAGAGAGAGAGAGAGAGAGAGAGAGAGAGAGAGAGAGAGTAAGAGAGAGAGAATGTGCCTGTGTGAGTATGTGTGTGGGGTGTGTGACTGGGTTTGAGTCAGGGTGTATATGTTTGGCTCTTTTAGCGTGTGTGTGTGTGTGTGTGTGTGTGTGGGAGGGGGGGGTTTGTGTGAGTATGTGGTTGTGTTTGTGTGTGTGTGCTTGGAGTATGTGTGAGTGAGAATGTGTCTCTGTAAGTATGTGTGTGAGGGTTGTGTCAGGGTGTGTGTGGGTGTGAATGGTGTGTGCATTTGTGTATGTGTTTGTCTGGGGGGTTAGTCTGTGGATGTGGGTGTGTGTGGGGTTGGTTGTGAGTGTGTGTGCATGTGTTGATGTGTCAGGTTGTGTGTGTGGGTGTATGTTGGTGTGTGTGAGTGTATGTTGGTGTGTGTGAGTGTGTGTGCATATGTGAGAGTGCGTGTGGAGGTTTGGATGAATGTGTGTGTAGATGTGTGTGAGTGTGTATGTATGTGTGTGTGCATGCATGTTTGTGAATGTGGGCATGTGTGTTTGTGGGGGAGTGTTGTGTGTGAGGGTGTGTTTGTGTGAGTGTCTGTATATAAATGTGTGTACGTGGGTGTGAGTGTGTGCGTGAGTGTGTGTGTGGGTGGGTGTGTGTGAGTGTGTGTGTGTGTGTGTGTGTGTGTTGGTTTGTATGCATGTGTGTGTTTGTGTGCATATGCATGTGTGAGCATGTATATATGTGGCCATGTGTGAGTATGTGTGTGTTTGTGTGCATGTGTGTGGGTGTGTGTGAGTGGGTATGAATGCATGTGTGCGTGTGCATTCATGTGAGCATATGTCTGTGTGAATGTGTGTAGGTGGTGTCAGGGTGCATGTGGGGATGTGTGAGTGTGTGTGGGTGGGTGTAAGTGTTTCTGTTGGTGTGCGGAAGTGTGTGTGCATTTGTGTGGATGTGTGTGTAAGTGTGAATGAGCATATGTCTTGTATGAGTGTGCGTGTGGGTATATCTGTGCATATGTGTGTTTGAGTGCATGTGTGTGGGAGATGTGTCTCACCATGTGGATGTGTGTGTGAGTGTGTTTGTGTGTGATTGTGTATGTGTTAGTGTGTACATTTGTGTGTGGGTGTGCATGTGGGTGTGTCTGTGTGTGTATGTCAGAGTGTGTGTGTGTCTGAGCATGTGTCTGTGTGAGTATCTGTGTGTGGGGGATGTCAGAGTGTGTGTGGGTGAATAGGTGTGGTGGGTGTGAGTGTGTAGGTTTGTGTGAGTGTGTGTGCGTGCACACTGTGTGTGTGTGTGAATGAGTGTGTGAGTGTGTCTGTATGTGCATGTGGTGGGTGTCAGGGTGTGTGTGTGTGAGTGTGTATGTATGTGGGCTTGTGTGAGTATGTGTGTGTTTGTGCGCATGTGTGTGGCTTTGTGTACGTGAGTGTGTGTGTTGGTGTGTGGAGAATGTGTCTGTGTGAGTATGTGTGTGGGGTGTGTGTCTGGGTATGTGTGTTGGTGTGTATGTGTGTGAGGGTGGGTATGTGCGTGTGAGTGTGTGTGCGTGTGTGAGAGTGTGTGTGTTGATTTGTGTGCATTTGTTTTGGTTTGTGTGCATGTGTGTGTTTGTGTGCATGTATGTGGGTGTGTGTGCATGTGTGAGTGGGTGTGAATGCATGTGTGCATATCATGCATGTGAGCATGTGTCTGTGTGAACATGTGTGTAGGGGATTTCAGGGTGTGTGTGAGTGTTTGTGGGTGGGTGTGAGTGTTTCTGTTGGTGTGTGAGTGTGTGTGCATTTGTGGACATGTGTGTGGGTGTGGGTGTGTGTGTGTGTGTGTGTGAGAATGTGTCTGTTTGAGTATGTGAGTGGGGTGTGTGTCTGGGTGTGTGTCAGTGTGTGTATGTTTGGCTGTGTTAGCGTGTCTGTGACTGTGTGTGTGTGCGTGAGTTTGTGTGAGTATGTGTGTGTGGTTGTGAGTGTGTGTGTATGTGTTTGGGGGGTGTGTGTGTGAGAATGTGTCTCTGTGACTATGTGTGTGGGGTTGTGTAAGTGTGTGTGTGGGTGTGAATGAGTGTGTGAAAGTGGGTGTGAGTGTGTTTATGTATGTGTGTATGTGTGTGGGTGTTTGTTTCTGTGGGGGTTGAATCTGTTCATGTGTGTGTGTATGGGGGTGGTTGTTAGTGTGTCTGTGTGTGTGCATGTGTTGGTGTGTCAGGGTGTATGTGTGTGTGTATGATGGTGTGTGTGCGTGTGTGGGAGGTTGGTGTGTGTGCTTGTGTGTGAGTGTGTGTGCTTGTGTGTGAGTGTTTGTGTGCATGTGTGAGAGTGTGTGTGGGGGGTTCAGTGAGTGTATGTGTGTAGGTGTGTGTGAGTGTGTATGTACGTGTGTGTGTGTGAGTGTGAATGAGTGTGTGAGTGTGTCTGTGTGTGTATGTGGGGGTGTCAGGGTGTGTGTGTGTGAGTATGTATGTGATTGTGTGTAGGTGTGTGTCAGTGTATACGTATGTGTGTGCATGTGTGTAAATGGGTACATGTGTAAGTGTGTGGGGGTGTTGGAGTGTGTGTGTAGGTGTGTGTGGGATTAAATTAGCATGTGTGAATGTGTTTACACATTTGTGTGTGCATATGTGTATGTGTGAGTGTGTGTGTTGGGGGTGCCGGTGTGTGTGTGAGTGTATTTAGGTGTGTGTGAGTGTGTGTAGATGTGTGTGAGTGTGTATGTATATGCGAGTGTGTGTGAGCGTGTGGGTGTGTTTGAGTGTGTATGCATTTGTATGCATGTGTGTGTCACCATGTTGTAGTGTGTGTGTGAGTGTGTTTGTGTGTGTGTGTGTGTGTGTGTGTGTGTGTGTGTGTGTGTTAGTTTATGTTAGTGTGCATGTAATTGTGTATGTGTGTGTGGGTGAGTGTGTGTCTGTGTGCGTGTGTCTGAGCATGTGTCTGTGTGAGTATCTGTGTGGGGGGATGTCAGAGTGTGTGTGGGGGAAGCGTGTGTGATTGTGTGTGCGTGGGTGGGTGCATGTGTGTGTGTGTGTTGCTTGTGCAGGTATGTGAGTGTGTATGTGTTAATATGTGTGAGTGTGTGTACATTTGTGTGTGGGTGTGGGTGTGGGTGTGTCCGTGTGTGTGTGTGTGTGTGTGTGTGTGTGTGTGTGTGTGTGTGTGTGTGTGTGTGTCTGTGCATGTGTCTGTGTGAGTATCTGTGTGTGGGGGATGTCAGAGTGTGTGTGGGTGAATAGTTGCGGTGGGTGTGAGTGTGTGGGTTTGTGTGAGTGTGCGTGTGTGCACACGTGTGTGTGTGTGGGTGAGAGTGTGTGAGTGTGTGTACATGTGTGTGTGTGAGTGTGATTGAGTGTGTGAGTGTGTCTGTGTGTGCATGTGGGGGGTGTCAGGGTGTGTGTGTGTGAGTGTGTTTGTATGTGGGCTTGTGTGAGTATGTGTGTGTTTGTGTGTATGTGTGTGGCTTTGTGTACGTGAGTGTGTGTGTTGGTGTGTGGAGTATGTGTGTGTGTGAGAATGTGTCTGTGTGAATATGTGAGTGCGGTGTGTGTCTGGGTATGTGTGTTGGTGTGTATGTGTGTGAGGGTGGGTATGTGCGTGTGAGTGTTTGTGTGCATGTGTGAGAGTGTGTGTGGGGGGTTCAGTGAGTGTATGTGTGTAGGTGTGTGTGAGTGTGTATGTATATGTGTGTGCATGCATGTTTGTGAATGTGGGTATGTGTAAGTGATTGTAGGGGGTGTTGTGTGTGAGTGTGTGTGTGAGTGTGCGTGTGGGTGGGTGTTTGTGAGTGTGTGTGTGTTGGTTTGTGTGCATGTGTGTGTTTGTGTGCATATGTGTTTGTGAGCTTGTATGTATGTAGGCATGTGTGTTTGTGTGCATTTGTGTGCATGTGTGTGAGTGTGCGTGTGCGTGTGAGAGTGGGTGTGAATGCATGTGTGTGTGTGCATGCGTGTGAGCATGTGTCTGTGTGAATATGTGTGTAAGTGATGTCAGTGTGTGTGTTGGGGTGTGTGAGTGTGTGTGGGTGGGTGTGAGTGTTTCTGTTGGTGTGTGAGTGTGTGTGCATTTGTGTGCATGTGTGTGTGTGTGTGAGAGAGAGAGGGACAGAGAGAGAGAGAGAGAGAGAGAAAGAGAGATAATGTGTGCGTGTGTCTTTACACATGTGTGTGTTCATGTGTGTGTGTGACTGTGTGGGATTGTTGGTATGTGTGTTAGTGTGTTTTGGTGTGTTTGAGTGTGTGTAGGTGTGTGTGCATGTGTATGTATGTATAAATGTGTGTGCATGTGTGCACGCATGTGTGAGTGTGTGTGAGCGTGTGTGGATGCATTTGCATGCATTTTATGTGGGGGTGTGTGTGTATGTGTGAGTGAGCATATGTCTGTGTGAGTGTGTGGGTATATCTGAGTATGTGTGTGTTTGTGTGCATATGTGTGCTTGTGTGTGCATGTGTTGTGTGTGAGTATGTGTGTCTGAATATTGTGGCAGCGTGTTGGTGTGTGTGTGCATGTGTGAGTGTTGGTGTGTTTGTAAATTGGTGTGTTCATGTATTGGTGTGTGTTTGTGAGTGCCTGTGATTTTGTGTGTGTGAGTGTTTGTGCGTGTGACAGTGTGTGTGTCTGTGCATGTGTGAGAGTGTGTGCGTGTGTATGTGAGTTTGTGTGCATGTGTGCATTGGTTTGTGAGCATGTGTGTGTTTGTGTGCATGTGTGTGTGAGCATGTATGTATGTGGGGATGTGTGAGTATGTGTGTGTTTGTATGCATTTGTGTGCATGTGTGTGTGCATGTGTGAGTGGGTGTGAATGCATGTGCATGTGTGAGAACATGTGTCTGTGTGAATATATGTGTAGGGGGTGTCAGGGTTTGTGTGGGGCTGTGTGAGTGTGCGTGTGGATGTGCGTGAGTGTTTCTGTTGGTGTGTGAGTATGTGTGCATTTGTGTGCATGTGTGTGGCAGTGTGTGTGTGAATGTGTGTTGGTGTGTGGAGTATGTGTGTGTATGAGAATGTGTCTGTGTGAGTATGTGTGTGGGGTGTGTGTCTGGGTATGTGTGTTGGTGTGTATGTGTGTGAGGGTTGGTATGTGTGTGTGAGTGTGTGCATGTGTGAGAGTGTGTGTGTTGGTTTGTGTGCATGTGTGTTGCTTTTGGGGATGTGTGTGTTTGTGTGCATGTGTGTGTGATCGTGTATCTATGTGGGCTTGTGTGAATATTTGTGTGTTTGTGTGCATGTATGTGGGTGTGTGTGCATGTGTGAGTGGGAGTGAATGCATGTGTACATGTTCATGCATGTGAGCATGTGTCTGTGTGAATATGTGTGTAGGCGATGTCACAGTTTGTGGGGTGTGTGAGAGTGTATGTGGGTGCGTGTGAGTGTTTCTGATGGTGTGTGTGAGTGTATGTGCATTTGTGGGCATGTGTGTGGGTGTGTGTGTGTGAGTGTGTGTGTGAGAGAATGAGTCTGTGTGAGTATGTGTGTTGGATGTGTGTCTGGGTGTGTGTCAGGGTGTGTATGTTTGGCTGTGTTAGCGTGTCTGTGTCTGTGCGTGTGTATGTGCATGGGTTTGTGTGAGTATGTGTGTGTGAGTGTGTGGTTGTGAGTGTGTGTGTGTGAGAATGTGTGTGTGAGAATGTGTCTCTGTGACTATGTGTTGGGGTTGTGTCAGTGTGTGTGTGGGTGTGAATGAGTGTGTTGTGGGTGTGAGTGTGTTTATGTATGTGTGTAAGTGTGTGGGTGTGTGTTTCTGTGGGGGGTTGTGTCAGTTCATGTGGGTGTGTGTGGGGGTGGTTGTTAGTGTGTCTGTGTGTGTACATGTGTTGGTGTGTCAGGGTGTATTTGTGGGTGTATGTTGGTGTGTGTGTGGGGGGTTGGTGTGTGTGTGTAGGTGTGTGTGGGTGTGTATGTATGTGTGTGTGCATGCATGTTTGTGAATGTGGGAATGTGTAAGTGTTTGTGGGGTTGTTGTGTGTGAGGGTGTGTTTGTGTGAGTATGTGTATATAAATGTGTGTAGGTGGGTGTGAGTGTGTGTGTGAGTGTGTGTGTGGGTGGGTGTTTGTGAGTGTGTGTGTTGATTTGAGTCCATGTGTGTTGGTTTGTGTGCATGTGTGTGTTTGTGTGCATATGTGTGTGTGAGCATGTATGTATGTAGGCATGTGTGTGTTTGTGTGCATTTGTGTGCATGTGTGTGTGTGTGTGTGTGTGTGTATGAGAGAGAGAGAGAGAGAGAGAGAGAGAGAGAGAGAGAGAGAGAGAGAGAGTAAGAGAGAGAGAATGTGCCTGTGTGAGTATGTGTGTGGGGTGTGTGACTGGGTTTGAGTCAGGGTGTATATGTTTGGCTCTTTTAGCGTGTGTGTGTGTGTGTGTGTGTGTGTGGGAGGGGGGGGTTTGTGTGAGTATGTGGTTGTGTTTGTGTGTGTGTGCTTGGAGTATGTGTGAGTGAGAATGTGTCTCTGTAAGTATGTGTGTGAGGGTTGTGTCAGGGTGTGTGTGGGTGTGAATGGTGTGTGCATTTGTGTATGTGTTTGTCTGGGGGGTTATTCTGTGGATGTGGGTGTGTGTGGGGTTGGTTGTGAGTGTGTGTGCATGTGTTGATGTGTCAGGTTGTGTGTGTGGGTGTATGTTGGTGTGTGTGAGTGTATGTTGGTGTGTGTGAGTGTGTGTGCATATGTGAGAGTGCGTGTGGAGGTTTGGATGAATGTGTGTGTAGATGTGTGTGAGTGTGTATGTATGTGTGTGTGCATGCATGTTTGTGAATGTGGGCATGTGTGTTTGTGGGGGAGTGTTGTGTGTGAGGGTGTGTTTGTGTGAGTGTCTGTATATAAATGTGTGTACGTGGGTGTGAGTGTGTGCGTGAGTGTGTGTGTGGGTGGGTGTGTGTGAGTGTGTGTGTGTGTGTGTGTGTGTGTGTGTGTTGGTTTGTATGCATGTGTGTGTTTGTGTGCATATGCATGTGTGAGCATGTATATATGTGGCCATGTGTGAGTATGTGTGTGTTTGTGTGCATGTGTGTGGGTGTGTGTGAGTGGGTATGAATGCATGTGTGCGTGTGCGTTCATGTGAGCATATGTCTGTGTGAATGTGTGTAGGTGGTGTCAGGGTGCATGTGGGGATGTGTGAGTGTGTGTGGGTGGGTGTAAGTGTTTCTGTTGGTGTGCAGAAGTGTGTGTGCATTTGTGTGGATGTGTGTGTAAGTGTGAATGAGCATATGTCTTGTATGAGTGTGCGTGTGGGTATATCTGTGCATATGTGTGTTTGAGTGCATGTGTGTGGGAGATGTGTCTCACCATGTGGATGTGTGTGTGAGTGTGTTTGTGTGTGATTGTGTATGTGTTAGTGTGTACATTTGTGTGTGGGTGTGCATGTGGGTGTGTCTGTGTGTGTATGTCAGAGTGTGTGTGTGTCTGAGCATGTTTCAGTGTGAGTATCTGTGTGTGGGTGATATCAGAGTGTGTGTGGGTGAATATCTGCAGTGGGTGTGAGTGTGCATGTGTGCGCACGTGTGTGTGTGTGTGTGTGGGTGAGAGTGTGTGAGTGTGTGTGTACATGTGAGTGTGAATGAGTGTCTGAGTGTATCTGTGTGTATGTGGGGGTGTCAGGGTGTGTGTGTGAGTATCTATGTGATTGTGTGTAGGTGCGTGTGAGTGTATACATATGTGTGTGCATGTGTGTAAATGGGTACATGTGTAAGTGTGTGGGAGTGTTGGAGTGTGTGTGTAGGTGTGTGTGGGATTAAGTTAGTGTGTGTGAGTGTGTTTACACATGTGTGTGTGCATATGTGTGTGTGAGTGTGTGTGTTAGGGGTACCGGTGTTTGTGTGAGTGTATTTAGGTGTGTGTGAGTGTGTGTATATGTGTGTGAGTGTGTATGTATATGCGAGTGTGTGTGAGCATTTGGGTGTGTTTGAGTGTGTATGCATTTGTATGCATGTGTTGGGAGTGTGTGCATGTGTGTGTGTAAGTGTGAGTGAGCATATATCTGTGTGAGTGTGTGTGGGTATATGTGAATATGTGTGTATTTGTGTGCATGTGTGAGGGTGTGTGTGTCACCATGTTGTAGTGTGTGTGTGTGATTGTGTTTGTGTGTGTGTGTGTGTTAGTTTAGGTGAGTGTGCATGTAATTGTGTATGTGTGTGTGTGGGTGAGTGTGTGTCTGTGTGTGTGTGTCTGTGTATCTGTGTGTGGGGGATGTCAGAGTGTGTGTGTGTGTGTGTGGGTGGAGCGTGTGTGTGTGTGTGTGTGTGTGTGTGTGTGGGTGGGTGGGTGCATGTTTGTGTGGTGTTGCTTATGCAGGTATGTGAGTGTTTATGTGTTAGTATGTGTGAGTTTGTGTACATTTGTGTGGGTGTGTGTGTGGGTGTGTCTCTGTGTGTGTCTGAGCATGTGTCTGTGTGAGTATGTGTGTGTGGCGGATGTCAGAGTGTGTGTGGGTGAATAGCTGCGGTGGGTGTGGGTTTGTGAGTGTGCGTGTGTGCGCACGTGTGGGTGTGTGTGTGGGTGAGAGTGTGTGAGTGTGTGTGTAAGAGTGTGTGTGAGTATGAATGAGTGTGTGAGTGTGTCTGTGTGTGTACATGGGGGTGTCAGGGTGTGTGTGTGAGTATGTATGTGATTGTGCGTAGGTGTGTGTGAGTGTATACGTATGTGTGTGCATGTGTTTAAATGGGTACATGTGTAAGTGTGTGGGGGTGTTTGAGTGTGTGTGTAGGTGTGTGTGGGATTAAGTTAGTGTGTGTGAGTGTGTTTACACATGTGTGTGTGCATATGTGTGTATTGTGGGTGCTGGTGTGTGTGCGAGTGTATTTAGGTGTGTGTGAGTGTGTGTAGATGTGTGTGAGTGTGTATGTATATGCGAGTGTGTGTGAGCGTGTGGGTGTGTTTGAGTGTGTATGCATTTGTATGCATGTGTGTGTCACCATGTTGTAGTGTTATGTGTGTGTGAGTGTGTTTGTGTGTGTGTGTGTGTGTGTGTGTGTTAGTTTATGTGAGTGTGCATGTAATAGTGTATGTGTGTGTGTGGGTGAGTGTGTGTCTGTGTGCGTGTGTCTGAGCATGTGTCTGTGTGAGTATCTGTGTGTGGGGGATGTCAGAGTGTGTATGGGTGTGTGTGGGTGGAGCATGTGTGATTGTGTGTGTGTGGGTGTGTTTGTGTGAGTGTGTGTGTGTGTGCAAGTGGGCACGTGTGTTTGTGGGTGCATGTGTGTGTGGTGTGACTTGTGCAGGTATGTGTGTGTGTGTGTGTGTGTGTGGGTGGGTGGGTGCATGTGTGTGTGTTGCTTGTGCAGGTATGTGAGTGTTTATGTGTTAGTATGTGTGAGTTTGTGTACATTTGTGTGGGTGTGTGTGGGTGTGTGTGGGTGTGTATGTGGGTGTGTCTGTGTGTGTGTGTGAGCATGTGTCTGTGTGAGTATCTGTGTGTGGGGGATGTCAGAATGTGTGTGGGTGAATAGGTGCGGTGGGTGTGAGTGTGTGGGTTTGTGTGAGTGAGCGTGCATGCACAAGTGTGTGTGTGTGGGTGAGAGTGTGTGAGTGTGTACATGTGTGTGTGTGAGTGTGAATGAGTGTGTGAGTGTGTCGGAGTGCGTGGGGGGTGTCAGTGTGTGTGTGTGAGTGTTTATGTATGTGGGCTTGTGTGAGTATGTGTGTGTTTGTGTGCATGTGTGTGGCTTTGTGTACATGAGTGTGTGTGTTGGTGTGTGGAGTATGTGTGTGTGTGAGAATGTGTCTTTGTGTGAGTATGTGTGTGGGGTGTGTGTCTGGGTATGTGTGTTGGTGTCTATGTGTATGAGGGGGGTATGTGCGTGTGAGTGTTTGTGCGTGTGTGAGTGTGTGTGTGTGTTGATTTGTGTACATGTGTTTTGATTGTGTGCATGTGTGTGTTTGTGTGCATGTATGTGGGTGTGTGTGCATGTGTGAATGGGTGTGAATGCATGTGTGCATGAGCGTGCATGTTAGCATGTGTCTGTGTGAATATGTGTGTAGGGGATGTCAGGGTGTGTGGAGGGGTGTGTGAGTGTGTGTGGGTGGGTGTGAGTGTTTCTGTTGGTGTGTGAGTGTGTGTGCATTTGTGGGCATGTGTGTGGGTGTGTGTGTGTGAGTGTGTGTGTGTGTGAGAATGTGTCTGTGTGAATATGTGTGTAGGGGATGTCAGGGTGTGTGTGGGGGTGTGTGAGTGTGTGTGGGTGGGTGTGAGTGTTTCTGTTGGTGTGTGAGTGTGTGTGCATTTGTGGGCATGTGTGTGGGGATGTGTGTGTGTGTGAGAATGTGTCTGTATGAGTATGTGTGTGGGGTGTGTGTCTGGGTGTGTGTCAGTGTGTGTATGTTTGGCTGTGTTAGCGTGTCTGTGACTCTGTGTGTGCGTGGGTTTGTGTGAGTATGTGTGTGTGGTTGTGAGTGTATATGTATATGTGTGTGCATGCATGTTTGTGAATGTGGGTATGTGTAAATGTTTGTAGGGGGTGTTGTGTGTGAGGGTGGGTGTGAGTGTGTGTGTGAGTGTGTTTGGGTGGGTGTTTGTGAGTGTGCGTGTGTGTTGGTATGTGTGCATGGGTGTTGGTTTGTGTTCATGTGTGTGTTTGTGTGCATATGTGTATGTGAGCGTGTATGTGAGCGTGTATGTATGTAGGCATGTGTGTTTGTGTGCATTTGTGTGCATGTGTGTGAGTGTGTGTGTGAGCGTATGTGTATGCATTTGCATGCATTTTATGTGGGGGTGTGTGTGTATGTGTGAGTGAGCATATGTCTGTGTGAGTGTGTGGGTATATCTGAGTGTGCATTGGTTTGTGAGCACGTGTGTGTTTGTGTGCATGTGTGCGTGAGCATGTATGTATGTGGGGATGTGTGAGTATGTGTGTGTTTGTATGCATTTGTGTGCATGTGTGTGTGCATGTGTGAGTGGGTGTGAATGCATGTGCATGAGTGAGAGCATGTGTCTGTGTGAATATATGTGTAAGGGGTGTCAGGGTTTGTGTGGGGGTGTGTGAGTGTGTGTGTGGATGGGTGTGAGTGTTTCTGTTGGTGTGTGAGTGTGTGTGCATTTGTGTGCATGTGTGTGGCTGTGTGTGTGTGAGTGTGTGTGTTCGTGTGTGGAGTATGTGTGTGTGTGTGAGAATGTGTCTGTGTGAGTATGTGTGTGGGGTGTGTGTCTGAGTATGTGTGTTGGTGTGTATGTGTGTGAGGGTTGGTATGTGTGTGTGAGTGTGTGCATGTGTTAGAGTGTGTGTGCTGGTTTGTGTGCATGTGTGTGTTTGTGTGCATGTGTGTGTGATCGTGTATCTATGTGGGCTTGTGTGAATATGTGTGTGTTTGTGTGCATGTATGTGGGTGTGTGTGCATGTGTGAGTGGGCATGAATGCATGTGTGCATGTGTGTGCATGTGAGCATGTGTCTGTGTGAATATGTGTGTAGGGGATGTCACGGTGTGTGGGGGTGTGTGAGTGTATGTGGGTGGGTGTGAGTGTTTCTGTTGGTGTGTGTGAGTGTGTGTGCATTTGTGGGCATGTGTGTGGGTGCGGGTGTGAGTGTGTGTGTGAGAGAATATGTCTGTGTGAGTATGTGTGATGGATGTGTGTCTGGGTGTGTGTCAGGGTGTGTATGTTTGGCTGTGTTAGCGTGTCTGTGTCTGTGCATGTGTGTGTGCATGGGTTTGGAGTGTGTGTGAGAATGTGTCTCTGTGATGATGTGTTGGGGTTGTGTCAGTGTGTGTGGGTGTGAATGAGTGTGTGGTGGGTGTGAGTGTTTCTGTGGGGGGTGGTTGTTAGTGTGTCTGTGTGTGTACATGTGTTGGTGTGTCAGGGTGTATTTGTGGGTGTATGTTGGTGTGTGTGTGTGTGTGGGCATTTGGTGTGTGTGCTTGTGTGTGAGTTTGTGTGGGGGTTGGGTGAGTGTGTGTGTAGGTGTGTGTGAGTGTGTATGTATGTGTGTGTGCATGCATGTTTGTGAATGTGGGCATGTGTAAGCATTTGTGGGGGGTGTTGTGTGTGAGGGTGTGTTTGTGTGCATATGTGTATATAAATGTGTGTAGGTAGGTGTGAGTGTGTGTGAGTGTGTGTGTGTGGGTGGGTGTTTGTGAGTGTGTGTATTGGTTTGAGTGCATGTGTGTTGGTTTGTGTGCATGTGTGTGTTTGTGTGCATATGTGTGTGTGAGCGTGTATGTATGTAGGCATGTGTGTGTTTGTGTGCATTTGTGTGCATGTGTGTGAGTGTGTGTGTATGTGAATATGTGAGTAGGCGATGTCAGGGTGTATGTTGGTGTGTGTGAGTGTGTGTGGGTGGGTGTGAGTTTTTCTGTTGGTGTGTGAGTGTGTGTGCATTTGTGTGCATGTGTGTGTGTGTGAGAGAGGGAGAGTGAGAGAGACAAAGAGAGAGAGAGAGAGAGAATGTGCCTGTGTGAGTATGTGTGTGGGGTGTGTGACTGGGTTTGTGTCAGGGTGTATATGTTTGCCTGTTTTAGCATGTCTGTCTCTGTGTGTGTGTGGGGGGGTGTTGTGTGTGTGGGGGGGGGGGGGTTGTGTGAGTATGTGGTTGTGATTGTGTGTGTGTGCTTGGATATGTGTGTGTGAGAATGTGTCTCTGTAAGTATGTGTGTGAGGGTTGTCAGGGTGTGTGTGGGTGTGAATGGTGTGTGCATTTGTGTATGTGTTTGTCTGAGGGGTTAGTCTGTGGTAGTGGGTGTGTGTGGGGGTGGTTGTGAGTGTGTGTGTGCATGTGTTGATGTGTCAGGTTGTGTTTGGGTGTATTTTGGTGTGTGTGAGTGTGTGTGTGCATGTGTGAGAGTGTATGTTGAGGTTTGGGTGAATGTGTGTGTAGGTGTGTGTGAGTGTGTATGTATGTGTGTGTGCATGCATGTTTGTGAATGTGGGCATGAGTGTTTGTGGGGGAGTGTTGTGTGTGAGGGTGTGTTTGTGTGAGTGTCTGTATAGAATTGTGTGTAGGTGGGTGTGAGTGTGTGTGTGGGTGGGTGTGTGTGAGTGTGTGTGTGTAAGAGTGTGTGTGTGTTGGTTTGTATGCATGTGTGTGTTTGTGTGCATATGCATGTGTGAGCGTGTATGTATGTGGCCATGTGTGAGTATGTGTGTGTTTGTGTGCATGTGTGTGGGTGTGTGTAAGTGGGCATGAATGCATGTGTGTGTGTGCATTCATGTGAGCATATGTCTGTGTGAATGTGTGTAGGTGGTGTCAGGGTGCGTGTGGGGATGTGTCAGTGTGTGTGGGTGGGTGTAAGTGTTTCTGTTGGTGTGCAGAAGTGTGTGTGCATTTGTGTGCATGTGTGTGGGTGTGGGTGTGTGAGTGTGTGAGTGTGTATGCATTTGTATGCATTTGTGTGGATGTGTGTGTGTAAGTGTGAATGAGCATATGTCTTGTATGAGTGTGCGTGTGGGTATGTGTGCAAGTGTGTGTATATGTGTGTAGAGCTTTTGTTGTATGTGTGGGTATGAATAAGTGTGTCTGCGGATGTCAGTGTCTGTGTGTGTGTGTGTGAGTGGGGGTGTCAGTGTGTGCATTTGTGGGTGTGTGTGAGTGTGTGTAGGTGTGTGTGGGTGTAAGCGAGTGTGTGCCTGTGTGTTTACACATGTGTTGTGTATGAGTATGTGTGTCTGAATATTGTGGGGGGGTGTTGGTGTGTGTGTGCATGTGTGTGTGTTTGGTGTGTTTGTGAATTGGTGTGTTCGTGTATGTGTGTGTGTGTTTGTGTGAGCCTGTGATTTTGTGTGTGTGAGTGTTTGTGCGTGTGACAGTGTCTGTGTGTGTCTGTGCATGTGTGAGAGGGTGGGCGTGTGTATGTTTGTGTGCATGTGTACGTTGGTTTGTGAGCATGTGTGTGTTTGTGTGTTAGTGTGTATGTGTTAGTATGTGTCAGTGTATGTACATTTGTGTGTGGGTGTGTGTGTGGGTGTGTCTGAGCATGTGTCTGTGTGAGTATCTGTGTGGGGGAATGTCAGAGTGTGTGTGGGTGAATAGGTGGGGTGGGTGTGAGTGTGTGGGTTTGTGTCAGTGTGCGTGTGTGCACACATGGGGATGTGTGTGTGTGGGAGTGAGAGTGTGTGAGTGTGTATGTACGTGCTTGTGTGTCTGTGTGAGTGTGAATTAGTGTTTGAGTGTGTCTGTGTGTGCATGTGGGGGTGTCAGGGTGTGTGTGTGTGAGTATGTATGTGAGTGTGTGTAGGTGTGTGAGTGTATATGTATGTGTGTGCATGTGTGTAAATGTGTGCATGTGTAAGTGTGTGGGGGTGTTGGTGTGTGTGTAGGTGTGTGTGGGTTTAAGTTAGTGTGTGTGAGTGTGTTTACACATGTGTGTGTGCATATGTGTGTGTTGGGGGTGATGGTGTGTGTGTGGGTGTGTTTAGGTGTGTGTGAGTGTGTATGTATATGCGAGTGTGTTTGAGCATGTGGGTGTGTATGCATGTGGGTGTGGAGGGAGAGATTGGACAGATTAGGTCTTTATTCTTTGGAGCGTAGAAGGTTGAGAGGGGATTTGATAGAAGTATTTAAGATTATGAAAGGGATAGACAGAGTGGATGTGGATAGACTATTTCCGTTAAGAGGAGGAAAGATTAAAACAAGAGGACATGAGTTAAGAATTAAGGGGCAGAGGTTTAGAGGTAACATGAGGGGGAACTTCTTTACTCAGAGAGTGGTAGCGGTGTGGAATGAGCTTCTGGGAGAAATAGTGGCGGCGGAGTCAATTGTATTATTTAAGAAAAGGTTGGACAGGTATATGGGTGAGAAGAAGATGGAGGGTTATGGGCATTGTGCAGGGAGGTGGGACTAGAGAGGGGTGTTTGGTTCGGTGTGGACTAGAAGGGCCTAATGGCCTGTTTCCGTGCTGTATTTGTTATGTTATGTTATGTTATGTTATTTGTATGCATGTTTGTGGGTGTGTGTGCATGTGTGTGTGTAAGTGTGAGTGAGCATATATCTGTGTGAGTGTGTGTGGGTATATGTGAGTATGTGTGTATTTGTGTGTATGTGTGAGGGTGTGTGTGTCACCATGTTGTAGTGTGTGTGAGTGTGTTTGTGTGTGTGTTAGTTTATGTGAGTGTGCATGTATTTGTGTATGTGTGTGTGTGGGTGAACGTGTGTCTGTGTGCATGTGTCTGAGCATCTGTCTGTGTGAGAATCTGTGTGTGGGGGATGTCAGAGTGTGTGTGGGTGTGTGTGGGTGGAGCGGATGTGAGTGTGTGTGTGTGTGTGGGTGGGTTTGTGTGAGTGTGCATGTGTGCGCAAGTGGGCATGTGTTTGTGTGGGCGCATGTGTGTGTGGTGTTGCTTGTGCAGGTATGTGTGTGTGTGTTTGTGTGTGGGTGGGTGGGTGGGTGTAGGTGAGTGTGTGTGAGAATGTGGGTATATGTGAATGTGTGAGTGTGAATGTGTGTGGGAGTGTGTCTGTGTTTGTGTGTGTGTGTTTACAGGTGTGTGTGTGGGTGTGAGTATGTGTGTGGGGGGTATGTGTTAGTGTATGTGGTTGTGTGTGTGTGCAAGTGTGTGTGTGAGAGTGTGCATGTGTATGCATGTGGGGGTTGTCAGGGTGTGTATGTGGGTGTGTGTGAGTATATGTGTGTGAGTGTAGGGGTCAGTGTGTGTGGTTTTGTGTGTCTGCATGTGTGTACATGTGTAAGTGTGTGGGGGTTGTTGAGTGTGAGGGTGTGAATATGTGTATAAGAGTGTGTGGGTGAGTGTGAGTGAGTGTGTATGTGTGTGAGTGTGTGTGGGTATTCGTGTGTGCAAGTGTGTGTATATGTGTGTAGAGCTTTTGTTGTATGTGTGGGTATGAATAAGTGTGTCTGCGGATGTCAGTGTCTGTGTGTGTGTGTGTGAGTGGGGGTGTCAGTGTGTGCATTTGTGGGTGTGTGTGAGTGTGTGTAGGTGTGTGTGGGTGTAAGCGAGTGTGTGCCTGTGTGTTTACACATGTGTTGTGTATGAGTATGTGTGTCTGAATATTGTGGGGGGGGTGTTGGTGTGTGTGTGCATGTGTGTGTGTTTGGTGTGTTTGTGAATTGGTGTGTTCATGTATGTGTGTGTGTGTTTGTGTGAGCCTGTGATTTTGTGTGTGTGAGTGTGTGTGCGTGTGACAGTGTCTGTGTGTGTCTGTGCATGTGTGAGAGGGTGGGCGTGTGTATGTTTGTGTGCATGTGTACGTTGGTTTGTGAGCATGTGTGTGTTTGTGTGCATGTGTGTGTGTGAGCATGTATGTATGTGGGGATGTGTGAGTATGTGTGTATTTGTGTGCATGTGTGTGTGTGCATGTGTGAGTGGGTGTGAATGCATGTGCGTGTGTGAGCGCATGTGTCTGTGAGAATATATGTGTAGGGTGTGTCAGGGTTTGTGTGGGGGTGTGTGAGCGTGTGTGGATGGGTGTGAGTGTTTCTGTTGGTGTGTGTGAGTGTGTGTGCATTTGTGTGCATGTGTGTGGCTGTGTGTGCATGAGTGTCTGTGTTGGTGTGTGGAGTATGTGTGTGTGTGAGAATGTGTCTGTGTGAATATGTGTGTGGGGTGTGTGTCTGGGTATGTGTGTTAGTGTGTATGTGTGTGAGGGTGGATGTGTGTGTGTGAGTGTGTGCATGTGTGAGAGTGTGTGTGTTGGTTTGTGTGCATGTGTGTTGGTTTGTGTGCATGTTTGTGTTTGTGTGCATGTGTGTGTGATCGTGTATCTATGTGGGCTTGTGTGAATATGTGCGTGTTTGTGTGCATATTTGTGTGGGTGTGTGTGCATGTGTGAGTGGGCGTGATTGCATGTGTGCATGTGCGTGCATGTGAGCATGTGTCTGTGTGAATATGTGTGTAGGGGATGTCAGGGTGTGTGGGGGGTATGTGAGTGTGTGTGGGTGGGTGTGAGTCTTTCTGTTGGTGTGTGTGAGTGTGTGTGCATTTGTGGGCATGTGTGTGGGTGTGTGTGTGTGAGAATGTGTCTGTGTGAATATGTGTGTGGGGATGTCAGGGTGTGTATTGGGGTGTGTGTGTGTGGGTTTGTGTCTGGGTGTGTGTCAGGGTGTGTATGTTTGGCTGTGTTAGCGTGTCTGTGTCTGTGCGTGTGTGTGTGCATGGATTTGTGTGAGTATTAGTGTGTGAGTGTGTGGTTGTGAGTGTGTGTGTATGTGTTTGAAGTGTGTGTGTGTGAGAATGTGTCTCTGTGACTATGTGTTGGGGTTGTGTCAATGTGTGTGTGGGTGTGAGTGTGTTTGTGTATGTGTGTATGTGTGTGGGTGTGTGTTTCTGTGGGGTGTTGAGTCGGTTCATGTGGGTGTGTGTGGGGGTGGTTGTGAGTGTGTCTGTGTGTGTGCATGTGTTGGTGTGTCAGGGTGTATTTGTGGGTGTATGTTGGTGTGTGTGCGTGTGTGGTGGTTTGGTGTGCGTGCTTGTGTGAGAGTGTGTGTGGGGGTTGGGTGAATGTGTGTGTAGGTGTGTGTGAGTGTGTATGTATGTGTGTGTGCATGCATGTTTGTGAATGTGTGTAAGTGTGGGGGAGTGTTGTGTGTGGGTGTTTGTGTGAGTGTGTGTATATAAATGTGTGTAGGTGGGTGTGAGTGTGTGTGTGTGTTTGTGTGAGCCTGTGATTTTGTGTGTGTGAGTGTTTGTGCGTGTGACAGTGTCTGTGTGTGTCTGTGCATGTGTGAGAGGGTGGGCGTGTGTATGTTTGTGTGCATGTGTACGTTGGTTTGTGAGCATGTGTGTGTTTGTGTGCATGTGTGTGTGTGAGCATGTATGTATGTGGGGATGTGTGAGTATGTGTGTATTTGTGTGCATGTGTGTGTGTCCATGTGTGAGTGGGTGTGAATGCATGTGCGTGTGTGAGCGCATGTGTCTGTGAGAATATATGTGTAGGGTGTGTCAGGGTTTGTGTGGGGGTGTGTGAGCGTGTGTGGATGGGTGTGAGTGTTTCTGTTGGTGTGTGTGAGTGTGTGTGCATTTGTGTGCATGTGTGTGGCTGTGTGTGCATGAGTGTCTGTGTTGGTGTGTGGAGTATGTGTGTGTGTGAGAATGTGTCTGTGTGAATATGTGTGTGGGGTGTGTGTCTGGGTATGTGTGTTAGTGTGTATGTGTGTGAGGGTGGATGTGTGTGTGTGAGTGTGTGCATGTGTGAGAGTGTGTGTGTGGGTTTGTGTGCATGTGTGTTGGTTTGTGTGCATGTGTGTGTTTGTGTGCATGTGTGTGTGATCGTGTATCTATGTGGGCTTGTGTGAATATGTGCGTGTTTGTGTGCATATTTGTGTGGGTGTGTGTGCATGTGTGAGTGGGCGTGATTGCATGTGTGCATGTGCGTGCATGTGAGCATGTGTCTGTGTGAATATGTGTGTAGGGGATGTCAGGGTGTGTGGGGGGTATGTGAGTGTGTATGGGTGGGTGTGAGTCTTTCTGTTGGTGTGTGTGAGTGTGTATGCATTTGTGGGCATGTGTGTGGGTGTGTGTGTGTGAGAATGTGTCTGTGTGAATATGTGTGTGGGGATGTCAGGGTGTGTATTGGGGTGTGTGTGTGTGGGTTTGTGTCTGGGTGTGTGTCAGGGTGTGTATGTTTGGCTGTGTTAGCGTGTCTGTGTCTGTGCGTGTGTGTGTGCATGGATTTGTGTGAGTATTAGTGTGTGAGTGTGTGGTTGTGAGTGTGTGTGTATGTGTTTGGAGTGTGTGTGTGTGAGAATGTGTCTCTGTGACTATGTGTTGGGGTTGTGTCAATGTGTGTGTGGGTGTGAGTGTGTTTGTGTATGTGTGTATGTGTGTGGGTGTGTGTTTCTGTGGGGTGTTGAGTCGGTTCATGTGGGTGTGTGTGGGGGTGGTTGTGAGTGTGTCTGTGTGTGTGCATGTGTTGGTGTGTCAGGGTGTATTTGTGGGTGTATGTTGGTGTGTGTGCGTGTGTGGTGGTTTGGTGTGCGTGCTTGTGTGAGAGTGTGTGTGGGGGTTGGGTGAATGTGTGTGTAGGTGTGTGTGAGTGTGTATGTATGTGTGTGTGCATGCATGTTTGTGAATGTGTGTAAGTGTGGGGGAGTGTTGTGTGTGGGTGTTTGTGTGAGTGTGTGTATATAAATGTGTGTAGGTGGGTGTGAGTGTGTGTGTGTGGGTGTGTGAGTGGGTGTGTGTGAGTGTGTGTTGGTTTGTATGTATGTGTGTGTTTGTGTGCATATGTGTGTGAGCATGTATGCATGTGGCCATGTGTGAGTATGTGTGTGTTTGTGTGCATGTGTGTGGGTGTGTGTGAGTGGGTATGAATGCATGTGTGTTTGTGTGTGCATGTGAGCATATGTCTGTGTGAATATGTGTGTAGGTGGTGTCAGGGTGTGTGAGGGGTGTGAGTGTGTGTGGGTGGGTGTAAATATTTCTGTTGGTGTGCGTGAGTGTTTGTGCATTTGAGTGCATACGTGTGGGTGTGTGGGTGTGAGTGTGTATGCATTTGTATGCATTTGTGTGGATGTGTGTGTAAGTGTGACTGAGCATATGTGTTGTATGAGTGTGTGTGTGGTATATCTGTGTATATGTGTGTTTGAGTGCATGTGTGTGGGAGATGTGTGTCACCATGTGGATGTGTGTGTGTTTGTGTGAGTGTGTTTGTGTGTGAGTGTGTATGTGTTAGTATGTGTGAGTGTATGTACATTTGTGTGTGGGTGTGCGTGTGGGTGTGTATGTGTGTGTCTGAGCACGTGTCTGTGTGAGTATCTGTGTGGGGGATGTCAGAGTGTGTGTGGGTGAATAGGTGGGGTGGGTGTGAGTGTGTGGGTTTGTGTCAGTGTGCGTGTGTGCACACATGGGGATGTGTGTGTGTGGGAGTGAGAGTGTGTGAGTGTGTGTGTACGTGCTTGTGTGTCTGTGTGAATGAGTGTTTGAGAGTGTCTTTGTGTGCATGTGGGGGTGTCAGGTTGTGTGTGTGTGAGTATGTATGTGAATGTGTGTAGGTGTGTGAGTGTATACGTATGTGTGCACATGTGTGTAAATGTGTGCATGTGTAAGTATGTGGAGGTGTTGGTATGTGTGTAGGTGTGAGTGGGTTTAAGTTAGTGTGTGTGAGTGTGTTTACACATGTGTGTGTGTGTATATGTGTGTGTTGGTGTTGCTGGTGTGTGTGTGAGTGTGTTTAGGTGTGTGTGAGTGTGTATGTATATGCGAGTGTGTTTGAGCATGTGGGTGTGTGTGAGTGTGTATGCATTAGAACGCATGTGTGTGGGTGTGTGTGCATGTGTGTGTGTAAGTGTGAATGAGCATATATCTGTGTGAGTGTGTGTGGGTATATGTGAGTATGTGTGTATTTGTGTGCATGTGTGAGGGTGTGTGTGTCACCATGTGTAGTGTGTATGAGTGTGTTTGTGTGTGAGTGTGTGTGTGTTAGTTTATGTGTGTGTGCATGTATTTGTGTATGTGTGTGTGTGGGTGAGTGTGTGTCTATGTGTGTGTGTCTGAGCATTTGTCTGTGTGAGTATCTGTGTGTGGGGATGTCAGAGTGTGAGTGTGTGTGGGTGGGTGGGTTTGTGTGAGTGTGCATGTGTGTGCAAGTGGGCATGTGTTTGTGTGGGCGCATGTGTGTGTGGTGTTGCTTGTGCAGGTATGTGTGTGTGTGTGTGTGTGCGTGTGGGTGGGTGTGTGGGTGTAGGTGAGTGTGTGTGAGAATGTGGGTATATGTGAGTATGTGAGTGTGAATGTGTGTGGGAGTGTGTCTGTTTTTGTGTGTGTGTTTACAGGTGTTTGTGGGTGTGAGTATGTGTGTGTGGGGGTATATGTTATTGTATGTGGTTGTGTGTGTGTGCAAGTGTGTGTGTGAGAGTGTGCATGTGTATGCATGTGGGGGTTGTCAGGGTGTGTGTGTGGGTGTGTGTGAGTATATGTGTGTGAGTGTAGGGCTCAGTGTGTGTGGTTGTGTGTGTTTGCATGTGTGTACATGTGTAAGTGTGTGGGGGTTGTTGAGTGTGAGGGTGTGAATGTGTGTATAAGTGTGTGTGGGTGAGTGTGAGTGTGTGTGTTAGTGTGTATGTGTGTGAGTGTGTGGGTATTTGAGTGTGCAAGTGTGTGTGTATGTGTGTGGAGTTTTTATTGTATGAGTGGGTATGAATAAGTGTGTCTGCGGATGTCAGTGTCTCTGTGTGTGTGTGTGAGTGTGGGTGACAGTGTGTGCATTTGTGGGTGTGTGTGAGTGTGTGTAGGTGTGTGTGAGTGTAAGCAAGAGTGTGCCTGGGTGTTTACACATGTGTTGTGTATGAGTATGTGTGTCTGAATTTTGTGGGGGGGTTTAGGTGTGTGTGTGCATGTGTGCGTGTGTTGGTGTGTTTGTGAATTGGTGTGTTCATGTACGTGTGTGTGTGTTTGAGTGAGCCTGTGATTTGTGTGTGTGAGTGTTTGTGCATGTGTGAGAGTGTGTGCATGTTTATGTTAGTTTGTGTGCATGTGTGCGTTGGTTTGTGAGCATGTGTGTGTTTGTGTGCATGTGTGTGTGTGAGCATGTATGTATGTGGGGATGTGTGAGTATTTGTGTGTTTGTGTGCATTTGTGTTCATGTGTGTGTTTGCATGTGTAAGTGGGTGTGATTGTATGTGCGTGTGTGAGATCATGTGTCTGTGAGAATATATGTGTAGGGTGTGTCAGGGTTTGTGTGGGGGTGTGTGAGTGGGTGTGAGTGCTTCTTTTGGTGTGTGTGAGTGTCTGTGCATTTGTGTACATTTGTGTGTGGGTGTATCTGTGTGTGTGTCTGAGCATGTGTCTGTCTGGGTATCTGTGTGTGGGGGATGTCAGAGTGTGTGTGGGTGAATAGGTGGGGTGGATGTGAGTGTGTGGGTTTGTGTGAGTGTGCGTGTGTGCACACATGTGTGTGTGTGTGTGTGGGAGTGAGAGTGTGTGAGTGTGTGTGTATGTGTGTGTGTGTGTGTGAGTGTGAATGAGTGTTTGAGTGTGTCTGTGTGTGCATGTGGGGGTGTCAGGGTGTGTGTGTGTGTGTGTGAGTATGTATGTGAGTCTGTGTAGGTGTGTGAGTGTACACGTATGTGTGTGCATGTGTGTAAATTTGTGCATGTGTAAGTGTGTAGGGGTTTTGGTGTGTGTGTAGGTGTGTGTGGGTTTAAGTTAGTGTGTGTGAGTGTGTATGTATATGTGAGTGTGTTTGAGCGTGTGGGTGTGTGTGAGTCTGCATGCATTAGTATGCATGTGTATGGGTGTGTGTGCATGTGTGTGTGTAAGTGTGAGTGAGCATATATCTGTGTGAGTGTGTGTGGGTATATGTGAGTATGTGTGTATTTGTGTGCATATGTGAGGGTGTGTGTGTCACCATGTTGTGGTGTGTGTGTGAGTGTGTGTGTGTGTTAGTTTATGTGAGTGTGCATGTATTTGTGCATGTGTGTGTGTGGGTGAGTGTGTGTCTGTGTGCGTGTGTCTGAGCATGTGTCTGTGTGAGTATCTGTGTGTGGGGGATGTCAGACTGTGTGTGGGTGTGTGTGGGTGGAGCGGATGTGAGTGTGTGTGTGTGGGTTTGTGTGAGTGTGTGTGGGTATATCTGAGTATGTGTGTGTTTGTGTGCATATGTGTGCTTGTGTGTGCATGTGTTGTGTGTGAGTATGTGTGTCTGAATATTGTGGCGGGTTGTTGGTGTGTGTGTGTGCATGTGTGTGTGTGTGTGTGTGGGTGGGTGGGTGTAGGTGAGTGTGTGTGAGAATGTGGGTATATGTGAGTGTGTGAGTGTGAATGTGTGTGGGAGTGTGTCTGTTTTTGTGTGGGTGTGTTTACAGGTGTGTGTGGGTGTGAGTATGTGTGTGTGGATTGATGTGTTCATGTATGTGCGTGTGTGTGTGTTTGTGTGAGCCTGTGATTTTGTGTTTGTGTGAGCCTGTGATTTTGTGTGTGTGAGTGTTTGTGCATGTGTGAGAGTGTGTGCGTGTTTATGTTAGTTTGTGTGAATGTGTGCGTTGGTTTGTAAGCATGTGTGTGTTTGTGTGCATATGCATGTGTGAGTGTGTATGTATGTGTGCATGTGTGTGGGTGTGTGTGAGTGGGTATGAATGCATGTGTGCATGTGCGTTCATGTGAGCATATGTCTGTGTGAATATGTGTGTAGGTGGTGTCAGGGTGTGTGTGGGGGTGTGTAAGTGTGTGTGGGTGGGTGTAAGTGATTCTGTTGGTGTGCGTGAGTGTGTATGCATTTGTGTGCATGTGTGTGGGTGTGGATGTGTGAGTGTGAGTGTGTATGCATTTGTATGCATTTGTGTGGATGTGTGCAAGTAAGTGTGAGTGAGCATATGTCTTGTATGAGTGTGTCTGTGGGTATATCTGTGCATATGTGTGTTTGAGTGCATGTGTGTGGGAGATGTGTGTCACCATGTGGATGTGAGTTTGTTTGTGTGTGAGTGTGTATGTGTTAGTATGTGTGAGTTTGTGTACATTTGTTTTTGGGTGTGTTTGTGGGTGTCTGTGTGTGTGTGCGTGACTGTGCATGTGTCTGTGAGAGTATCTGTGTGGGGGGGATGTCAGAGTGTGTGTGGGTGAATAGGTGGGGTGGGTGTGGGTTTGTGTGAGTGTGCATGTGTGCTCATGTGTGTGTGTGTGAGAGTGTGTGTGTGTGTGTGTGCATGTGTGTGTGTGTGTGAATGAGTGTGTGAGTGTGTCTGTGTGTGCATGTGAGGGTGTCAGGGTGTGTGTGTGAGTATGTATGTGAGTGGGGGTGCTGGTGTGTGCGTAGGTATGTGTGTGGGTTTAAGTTAGTGTGTGTGAGTGTGTTTACACATGTGTGTGTGCATATGTGTGTGTGAGTGTTTGTGTGTTGGGGGTTCCTGTGTGTGTGTGTTTAGGTGTGTGTGAGTGTGTGTAGATGTGTGTGAGTGTGTATGTATATGCGAGTGTGTGTGAGCATGTGGGTGTGTGTGAGTGTGTATGCATTTCTATGCATGTGTGTGGGTGTGTGTGCATGTGTGTGTGTAAGTGTGAGTGAGCATATATCTGTGTGAGTGTGTGTGGGTATATGTGAGTATGTGTGTATTTGTGTGCATGTGTGAGGGTGTGAGTGTGGAGTGTGTGTATGTATGTGGGGGGTGTGAGTATGTGTGTGTTTGTGTGCGTTTGTGTCCATGTTGTGGGTGTGTGTGTGTGAGTGTTTGTGTGTACATGGGTATGTGTGAGAGTGTGTGTGTTTGTATGCATCTGTGTGCATATGTGTGTGTGTGTGCATGCATGTGTGAGAGCATGTGTCTGTGTGAATAGGTGTGTGGGTATCTGTGTGTTTGTGTGGGTGGGTGTGAGTGTGTGGCATTGTGTGTGTGAGTGTGTTGTTGTGTGTGTGTGCATGCGGGTGGTGTGTCAATGTGTGTGTGGGTATGTGTGGGCGGGCGGGTGGGTGTAGGTGAGTGTGTGTGAGAATGTGGGTATATGTGAGTGTGTGAGTGTGAATGTGTGTGGGAGTGTGTCTGTGTTTGTGTGTGTATGTTTACAGGTGTGTGTGTGCGTGTGAGTATGTGTGTGTGGGGGGTATGTGTTAGTGTATGTGATTGTGTGTGTGTGCAAGTGTGTGTGTGAGAGTGTGCATGTGTATGCATGTGGGGGTTGTCAGGGTGTGTGTGGGTGTGTGTGAGTATATGTGTGTGAGTGTAGGGGTCAGTTTGTGTGGTTGTGTGTGTCTGCATGTGTGTACATGTGTAAGTGTGTGGGGGGTTGTTGAGTGTGAGGGTGTGAATGTGTGTATAAGTGTGTGTGGGTGAGTGTGAGTGTGTGTGTGTGAGTGTGTATGTGTGTGAGTGTGTGTGGGTATTCTTGTGTGCAAATGTGTGTATGTGTGTGTAAGCTTTTGTTGTATGTGTGGGTATGATTAAATGTGTCTGGGATGTCAGTGTCTGTGTGTGTGTGTGAGTGGGGGTGTCAGTGTGTGCATTTGTGGGTGTGTGTGAGTGTGTGTAGGTGTTTATGGGTGTAAGTGAGTGTGTGCATGTGTGTTTACATATGTGTGTGTGCATATGTGTGTGTGTGACTGTGTGGGATTGTCGGTATGTTTGTTAGTGTGTTTAGGTGTGTGTGAGTGTGTGTAGATGTGTGTGCATTTGTATGTATGTATGAATGTGTGTGCATGTGTGTGCGCATGTGTGAGTATGTATGTGAGCGTGTGTGTGTGTGCATTTGCATGCATTTCATGTGGGGGTGTGTTTGTAAGTGTGAGTGAGCATATGTCTGTGTGAGTGTGTGTGGGTATATCTGAGTATGTGTGTGTTTGTGTGCATATTTGTGCTTGTGTGTGCATGTGTTGTGTATGAGTATGTGTGTCTGAATATTGTGGGGGGGTGTTGGTGTGTGTGTGCATGTGTGTGTTGGTGTGTTTGTGAATTGGTGTGTTCATGTATGTGTGTGTGTTTGTGTAAGCCTGTGATTTTGTGTGTGTGAGTGTTTGTGCGCGTGACAGTGTGTGTCTGTGCATGTGTGAGAGTGTGTGTGTGTGTGTATGTTTGTGTGCATGTGTGTGTTGGTTTGTGAGCATGTGTGTGTTTGTGTGCATGTGTGTGTGTCTGTGTGAGTGTGTGTGGGTATATCTGAGTATGTGTGTGTTTGTGTGCATATGTGTGCTTGTGTGTGCATGTGTTGTGTGTGAGTATGTGTGTCTGAATATTGTGGCGGGTTGTTGGTGTGTGTGTGTGCATGTGTATGTGTTGGTGTGTTTGTGAATTGATGTGTTCATGTATGTGCGTGTGTGTGTGTGTGTTTGTGTGAGCCTGTGATTTTGTGTGTGTGAGTGTTTGTGCATGTGTGAGAGTGTGTGCGTGTTTATGTTAGTTTGTGTGCATGTGTGAATTGGTTTGTAAGCATGTGTGTGTTTGTGTGCATGTGTGTGTGAGCATGTATGTATGTGGGGATGTGTGAGTATGTGTGTGTTTGTGTGCATTTGTGTGCATGTGTGTGTTTGCATGTGTGAGTGGGTGTGAATGCATGTGCGTGTGTGAGAGCATGTGTCTGTGAGAATATATGTGTAGGGTGTGTCAGGGTTTGTGTGAGGGTGTGTGAGTGTGTGTGGGTGGGTGTAAGTGTTTCTGTTGGTCTGTGTGAGTATCTGTGCATTTGTGTGCATGTGTGTGGCTGTGTGCGTGTGAGTGTGTGTGTTGGTGTGTGGAGTATGTGTGTGTGTGAGAATGTGTCTGTGTGAGTATGTGTGTGGGGTGTGTGTCTGGGTGTGTGTGTTGGTGTGTATGTGTGTGAGGGTGGGTATGTGTGTGTGAGTGTGTGCATGTGTGAGAGTGTATGTGTTGGTTTGTGTTCATGTGTGTGTTTGTGAGCATGTGTGTGTGATCATGTATCTATGTGGGCTTGTGTGAATATGTGTGTGTTTGTGTGCATGTATGTGGGTGTGTTTGCATGTGTGAGTGGGCATGAATGCATGTGTGCATGTGCGTGCATGTGAGCATGTGTCTGTGTGAATATGTGTGTAGGGGATGTCAGGGTGTGTGGGGGGGTGTGTGAGTGTGTGTGGGTGGGTGTGAGTGTTTCTGTTGGTGTGTGTGAGTGTGTGTGCATTTGTGGGCATGTGTGTGGTTGTGTGTGTGTGAGTGTGTGTGTGTGTGTGTGAGAATGTGTCTGTGTGAGTATGTGTGTTGGGTGTGTGTCTGGGTGTGTGTCAGGGTGTGTATGTTTGGCTGTGTTAGCATGTCTGTGTCTGTGTGTGTGTGGGTTTGTGTGAGTATGTGTGTGTGAGTGTGTAGTTGTGAGTGTGTGTGTATGTGTGTGGTGTGTTTTATGTAGAGGGTTGAGTAGGTTCATGTGGGTGTGTGTGGGGGTGGTTGTTAGTGTGTCTGTGTGTGTGCATGTGTTGGCGTGTCAGCGTGTATTTGTGGTTGTATGTTGGTGTGTGTGCGTGTGTGGGGGGTTGGGTGAGTGTGTGTGTAGGTGTGTGTGAGTGTGTATATATGTGTGTGTGCATGCATGTTTGTGAATGTGGGCATGTGTAAGTGTTTGTGAGGGTGTTGTGCGTGAGGGTGTTTTTGTGTGAGTGTGCGTATATAAATGTGTGTCGGTGGGTGTGAGTGTGTGTGTGAGTGTGTGTGTGTGGGTGGGTGTTTGTGAGTGTGTGTGTTGGTTTGTGTGCATGAGTGTTGGTTTGTGTGCATGTGTGTGTTTGTGTGCATATGTGTGTGTGAGCGTGTATGTATGTAGGCATGTGTGTGCTTGTGTGCATTTGTGTGCATGTGTGTGAGTGTGTGTGGGCGTGTATGAGTGGGTGTGAATGCATGTGTGTGTGTGTGTGCATGTGTGTGAGCATGTGTCTCTGTGAATATGTGTGTAGGGGATGTCAGGGTGTGCGTTGGGGTGTGTGAGTGCGTGTGGGTGGGTTTGAGTGTTTCTGTTGGTGTGTGTGAGTGTGTGTGCATTTGTGTGCATGTGTGGGTGGGTGTGTGTGTGTGTGAGAGAGAGAGAGAGAATGTGTCTGTGTGAGTATGTGTGTGGGGTGTGTGACTGGGTTTGTGTCAGGGTGTATATGTTTGGCTGTTTTAGTGTGTCTGTGTGTGTGTGTGTGTGCGTATGTGTGTGTGGGGGGGTTTGTGTGAGTATGTGGTTGTGATTGTGTGTGTGTGTGCTTGGAGTATGTGTGCGAAAATGTGTCTCTGTAAGTATGTGTGTGGGGGTTGTGTCAGGATATTTGTGGGTGTGAATGAGTGTGTGCATTTGTGTATGTGTGTATGGGTGTGGGTGTTTGTTTGTCTATGGGGTGAGTCGGTGGATGTGGGTGTGTGTGGGGGTGGTTGTGAGTGTGTGTGTGTGCATGTGTTGATGTTTCATGTTGTGAGTGTGGGTTTATGTTGGTGTGTGTGAGTGTGTGTGTGCATGTGTGAGAGTGTGTGTGGGGGTTTGGGTGAATGTGTGTAGGTGTGTGTGAGTGTGTTATGTATGTGTGTGTGCATGCATGCTTGTGAATGTGGGCATGTGAGTTTGTGGGGGAGTGTTGTGTGTGAGGGTGTGTTTGTGTGAGTCTCTGTATAGAAATGTGTGTAGGTGGGTGTGTGTGTGTGTGTGTGGGTGGGTGTGTGTGAGTGTGTGTGTGTGTGAGAGTGCGTGTGTGTGTTGGTTTGTATGCATGTGTGTGTTTGTGCACATATGCATGTGTGAGCGTGTATGTATGTGGCCATGTGTGAGTATGTGTGTGTTTGTGTGCATGTGTGTGGCTGTGTGTGAGTGGGTATGAATGCATTTGTGCATGTGCGTTCATGTGTGCATATGTCTGTGTGAATATGTGTGTAGGAGGTGTCAGGGTGTGTAAGTGTGTGTGGGTGGGTGTAAGTGTTTCTGTTGGTGTGCGTGAGTGTGTGTGCATTTGTGTGCATGTGTGTGGGTGTGGATGTGTGAGTGTGAGTGTGTATGCATTTGTGTGGATGTGTGCAAGTAAGTGTGAGTGAGCATCTCTCTTGTATGAGTGTGTCTGTGGGTATATCTGTGCATATGTGTGTTTGAGTGCATGTGTGTGGGAGATGTGTGTCACCATGTGGATGTGTGTGTGTGTGTGTGTGAGAGTTTTTTTGTGTGTGAGTGTGTATGTGATAGTATGTGTGAATTTGTTTACATTTGTGTTTGGGTGTGTGTGTGGGTGTCTCTGTGTGTGTGTGACTGTGCATGTGTCTGTGAGAGTATCTGTGTGGGGGGGATGTCAGAGTGTGTGTGGGTGAATAGGTGGGGTGGGTGTGGGTTTGTGTGAGTGTGCGTGTGTGCTCATGTGTGTGTGTGTGAGAGAGAGTGTGTGAGCGTGTGTGTGCATGTGTGTGTGTGTGAGTGTGTCTGTGTGTGCATGTAGGGGTGTCAGGGTGTGTGTGTGTGTGAGTATGTATGTGAGTGTGTGTAGGTGTGTGTGAGTGTATATGTATGTGCATGTGTGTAAATGTGTGTGGGGGTGCTGGTGTGGGTGTAGGTATGTGTGTGGGTTTACATTAGTGTGTGTGAGTGTGTTTACACATGTGTGTGTGCATATGTGTGTGTGAGTGTGTGTGTGTTGGGGGTTCCTGTGTGTGTGTGTGTGTGTGAGTGTGTTTAGGTGTGTGTGAGTGTGTGTAGATGTGTGTGAGTGTGTATGTATATGCGAGTGTGCGTGAGCATGTGGGTGTGTGAGTGTGTATGCATTTCTATGCATGTGTGTGGGTGTGTGTGCACATGTGTGTTTAAGTGTGAGTGAGCATATATCTGTGTGAGTGTGTGTGGGTATATGTGAGTATGTGTGTATTTGTGTGCATGTGTGAGGGTGTAAGTGTGGAGTGTGTGTATGTATGTGGGGGGGTGTGAGTATGTGTGTGTTTGTGTGCATTTGTGTCCATGTTGTGGGTGTGTGTGTGTGAGTGTTTGTGTGGACATGGGTATGTGTGAGAGTGTGTGTGTTTGTATGCATCTGTGTGCATATGTGTGTGTGTGTGCATGCATGTGTGAGAGCATGTGTCTGTGTGAATAGGTGTGTGTGTATCTGTGTGTTTGTGTGGGTGGGTGTGAGTGTGTGGCATTGTGTGTGTGAGTGTGTTGTTGTGTGTGTGCATGCGGGTGGTGTGTCAAGGTGTGTGTGGGTATGTGTGGGTGGGTGGGTGGGTGTAGGTGTGTGTGTGTGAGAATGTGGGTATATGTGAGTGTGTGAGTGTGAATGTGTGTGGGAGTGTGTCTGTGTTTGTGTGTGTGTGTTTACTGGTGTGTGTGTGGGTGTGAGTATTTGTGTGTGGGGGGTATGTGTTAGTGTATGTGGTTGTGTGTGTGTGCAATTATGTGTGTGTGAGAGTGTGCATGTGTATGCATATGGGGGTTTTCAGGGTGTGTGTGTGGGTGTGTGTGAGTACATATGTGTGAGTGTAGGGGTCAGTGTGTGTGGTTGTGTGTGTCTGCATGTGTGTACATGTGTAAGTGTGTGGGGGATTGTTGAGTGTGAGGGTGTGAATGTGTGTATAAGTGTGTGTGGGTGAGTGTGAGTGTGTGTGTGTGTGTGTGTGAGTGTGTATGTGTGTGAGTGTGTGTGGGTATTCATGTGTGCAAGTGTATGTGTGTGTGGAGCTTTTGTTGTATGTGTGGGTATGAATAAGTGTGTCTGTGGATGTCAGTGTCTGTGTGTGTGTGTGTGTGTGTGTGTGAGTGGGGGTGTCAGTGTGTGCATTTGTGGGTGTGTGTGAGTGTATGTAGGTGTGTTTGGGTGTAAGCGAGTGTGTGCCTGTGTGTTTGCACATGTGTTGTGTATGAGTATGTGTATCTGAATATTGTGGGGGGGTGTTGGTGTGTGTGTGGTTGTGTGAGTGGGTGTTTGTGTGTGGGTTTGTGGGTGTAGGTTTGTGTGTGTGAGTGTGCATGTGTGTGCAAGCATGCGTGTGTGCGTGCATGTATTTGTGTATGTACATTTGTGGGGGATGTGAGTGTGTGTGTGTTGGGGTGTGTGGGTGTGAGTAAGTGTATGTATGTGTGGGTGTATGTGAGTGTGTACACACGCATGTGTGCATGTGTGTGGGCATATGTGTGAGCATGTTTGTGTTTGAGGGTGTATGTGTGCTGGGTGTGTGTGGGGATGTGAGTGTTCATGCATTTGTGTGTAACTGTGGGTGGGTGTGGGTGGGTGTGAGTATGTATGTGCTTGTGTGCATGTGTGTGAAGTTGTGGTCATGTGTGTATGTACGTGTTTGTGTACAAGTGAGTGGGTGTGTGCATGTGTGTGCTTGTTTGTATGTCTGTAGGGGCTGTGTGAGTTCGTGTGTGTTTGTGTGCATTTGTGTGTGTATGTGTGTGTGTGTGTGTGTGTGTGTGTGTGTGTGTGTGTGTGTGTGTGTGTGTGTGTGTTTGAGTGCATGTTGTGAGTGGGTGTGTGCGTATGTATAAATGTGGTTTGTGTAAGTGTGTGTGTTTCTGTGCATGTGTGTTGGTGTGGGCATGCATGTGTGCATATGTGTATGTCTATGGGAGTGAGTGAGTACGTGTTTGTGTTTGTTTGTGTGTGAGCATTTGTCTGTGAGTGTGCATGGGTGTGTTTGAATGTGTTTGTGTGTCGGTGAGTGTCTGTGTAGGTATGTGCATGTGTGTTTGAGTGCACGTATGAGTGTGGGTGTGTTTGTTGTGTTTGTGGATGTGTGTGTGATTGTGTGTGTTTGGGGGTGTGTTTTGTGTCAGTGTGTGTGTGGGTGCATGTGAGTGTGTGATAGGTGTGTGAGTGTACACGTATGTGTGTGCATGTGTGTAAATGTGTGCATGTGTAAGTGTGTGGAGGTGCTGGTGTGTGTGTAGGTGTGTGTGGGTTTAAGTTAGTGTGTGTGAGTGTGTTTACACATGTGTGTGTGCATATGTGTGTGTTGTGGGTGCTGGTGTGTGTGAGTGTGTTTAGGTGTGTGTGAGTGTGTATGTATATGCGAGTGTGTTTGAGCATGTGGGTGTGTGTGAGTGTGTATGCATTAGTATGCATGTGTGTGGGTGTGTGTGCATGTGGGTGTGTAAATGTGAGTGAGCATATATCTGTGTGAGTGTGTGTGGGTATATGTGAGTATGTGTGTATTTGTGTGCATATGTGAGGGTGTGTGTGTCACCATGTTGTGGTGTGTGTGTGAGTGTGTTTGTGTGTGAGTGTGTGTGTTAGTTTATGTGAGTGTGCATGTATTTGTGTATGCGTGTGTGTGGGTGAGTGTGTGTCTGTGTGCGTGTGTCTGAGCATGTGTCTGTGTGAGTATATGTGTGTGGGGGATGTCAAACTGTGTGTGGGTGGGTGTGGGTGAAGCGGATGTGAGTGTGTGTGTGTGTGGGTTTGTGTGAGTGTGCATGTGTGCGCAAGTGGGCATGTGTTTGTGTGGGCGCATGTGCGTGTGGTGTTGCTTGTGCAGGTATGTGTGTGTATGGGTGGGTGGGTGGGTGTAGGTGAGTGTGTGTGAGAATGTGGGTATATGTGAGTGTGTGAGTGTGAATGTGTGTGGGAGTGTGTCTGTGTTTGTGTGTGTGTGCATACTGGTGTGTGTGTGGGTGTTAGTATTTGTCTGTGGGTGGTATGTGTTAGTGTATGTGGTTGTGTGTGTGTGCAATTGTGTGTGTGTGAGAGTGTGCATGTGTATGCATGTGGGGGGTTGTCAGGGTGTGTGTGTGGGTGTGTGTGAGTATATGTGTGTGAGTGTAGGGGTCAGTGTGTGTGGTTGTGTGTGTGTGCATATGTGTACATATGTAAGTGTGTGGGGGGTTGTTGAGTGTGAGAGTGTGAATGTGTGTATAAGTGTGCGTGGGTGAGGGTGAGTGTGTGTGTATGTGTGTGAGTGTGTGTAGGTATTCGTGTGTGCAAGTGTGTGTATGTGTGTGTAAGCTTTTGTTGTATGTGTGGGTATGATTAAATGTGTCTGGGATGTCAGTGTCTCAGTGTGTGTGTGAGTGTGTGTAGGTGTGTGTTGGTATAAGTGAGTGTGTGCATGTGTGTTTACACATGTGTTGTGTATAAGTATGTGTATCTGAATATTGTGAGGGGGGGTTGGTGTGTGTGTGGGTGTGTGAGTGGGTGTTTGTGTGTGTGTTTGTGGGTGTAGGTTTGTGTGTGTGAGTGTGCATGTGTGTGCATGCATGCGTGTGTGTTTGCATGTGTTTGTGTATGTACATTTGTGGGGGGTGTGAGTGTGTGTGTGTTGGGGTGTGTGGGTGTGAGTAAGTGTATGTATGTGTGGGTGTATGTGAGTGTGTGCGCACATATGTGTGCATGTGTGTGGGCATATGTGTGAGCATGTTTGTGTTTGAGGGTGTATGTGTGCTGGGTGTGTGTGAGGGTGTGTGAGTGTTCATGCATTTGTGTGTAACTGTGGGTGTGTGTGGGTGGGTGTGAGTATGTATGTGCTTGTGTGCATGTGTGTGAAGTTGTGGTCATGTGTGTATGTACGTGTTTGTGTGCATGTGAGTGGGTGTGTGCATGTGTGTGCTTGTTTGTATGTCTGAAGGGGCTGTGTAAATTTGTGTGTGTTTATGTGCATTTGTGTGTGTGTGTGTGTGTGAGTGTGTGTGTGTGTTTGTGTGCATGTTGTGGGTGGTTGTGTGCGTATGTATAAATGTGGTTTGTGTAAGTGTGTGTCTTTCTGTGCATGTGTGTGGGTGTGTGCATGCATGTGTGCATATGTGTATGTCTATGGGAGTGTGTGAGTACATGTTTGTTTGTGTTTGTTTGTGTGTGAGCATTTGTCTGTGAGTGTGCATGGGTGTGTTTGAATGTGTTTGTGTGTCAGTGAGTGTCTGTGTAGGTATGTGCATGTGTGTTTGAGTTCACATATGAGTGTGGGTGTGTTTGTTGTGTTTGTGGCTGTGTGTGTGATTGTGTGTGTTTGGGGGAGGTGTTGTGTGTCAGTGTGTGTGTGGGTGCATGTGAGTGCGTGTAGGTGTATGAGTGTACATGTATGTGTGTGCATGTGTGTAAATGTTTCCATGTGTAAGTGTGTGGGGGTGTTGGTGTGTGTGTAGGTGTGTGTGGGTTTAAGTTAGTGTGTGAGAGTGTGTTTACACATGTGTGTGTGCATATGTGTGTGTGTGTTGGGGGTGCTGGTGTGTGTGAGTGTGTTTAGGTGTGTGTGAGTGTGTATGTATATGCGAGTGTGTTTGAGCATGTGGGTGTGTGTGAGTGTGTATGCATTAGTATGCATGTGTGTGGGTGTGTGTGCATGTGGGTGTGTAAGTGTGAGTGAGCATATATCTGTGTGAGTGTGTGTGGGTATATGTGAGTATGTGTGCATTTGTGTGCATATGTGAGGGTGTGTGTGTCACCATGTTGTGGTGTGTGTGTGTGTGTGAGTGTGTTTGTGTGTGAGTGTGTGTGTGTTAGTTTATGTGAGTGTGCATGTATTTGTGTATGTGTGTGTGTGGGTGAGTGTGTGTTTGTGTGCGTGTGTCTGAGCATGTGTCTGTGTGAGTTTCTGTGTGTGGGGGATGTCAGACTGTGTGTGGGTGCGTGTGGGTGGAGCGGATGTGAGTATGTGTGTGTGTGGGTTTGTGTGAGTGTGCATGTGTGCGCAAGTGGGCATGTGTTTGTGTGGGCGCATGTGTGTGTGGTGTTGCTTGTGCAGGTATGTGTATGTGTGGGTGGGTGTGTGGGTGTAGGTGAGTGTGTGTGAGAATGTGGGTATATGTGAGTGTGTGAGTGTGAATGTGTGTGGGAGTGTGTCTGTGTTTGTGTGTGTGTGTTTACTGGTGTGTGTGTTTATGTGAGTATTTGTGTGTGGGGGGTATGTGTTAGTGTATGTGGTTGTGTCTGTGTGCAATTATGTGTGTGTGAGAGTGTGCATGTGTATGCATGTGGGGGTTGTCAGGGTGTGTGTGTGGGTGTGTGTGAGTATATGTGTGTGAGTGTAGGGGTCAGTGTGTGTGGTTGTGTGTGTGTGCATGTGTGTACATATGTAAGTGTGTGGGGGGTTGTTGAGTGTGAGAGTGTGAATGTGTGTATAAGTGTGCGTGGGTGAGTGTGAGTGTGTATGTGAGTGTGTATGTGTGTGAGTGTGTGTGAGTATTCATGTGTGCAAGTGTGTGTATGTGTGTGTAAACTTTTGTTGTATGTGTGGGTATGATTAAATGTGTCTGGGATGTCAGTGTCTGTGTGTGTGTGAGTGGGGGTGTCAGTGTGTGCATTTGTGGGTGTGTGTGAGTGTGTGTAGGTGTGTGTGGGTATAAGTGAGTGTGTGCATGTGTGTTTACACATGTGTTGTGTATGAGTATGTGTATCTGAATATTGTGGGGGTGTGTTGGTGTGTGTGTGGTTGTGTGAGTGGGTGTTTTTGTGTGTGTTTGTGGGTGTAGGTTTGTGCATGTGAGTGTGCATGTGTGTGCATGCATGCGTGTGTGTGTGTGTGCATGTGTTTGTGTATGTACATTTGTGGGGGGTGTGAGTGTGTGTGTGTTGGGGTGTGTGGGTGTGAGTAAGTGTATGTATGTGTGGGTGTATGTGAGTGTGTGCGCGCGCGTGTGCATGTGTGTGGGCGTATGTGTGAGCATGTTTGTCTTTGAGGGTGTATGTGTGCTTTGTGTGTGTGTGGGGGTGTGTGAGTGTTCATGCATTTGTGTGTATCTGTGGATGTGTGTGGGTGGGTGTGAGTATGTATGTGCTTGTGTGCATGTGTGTGAAGTTGTGGTCATGTGTGTATGTACGTGTTTGTGTGCATGTGAGTGGGTGTGTGCATGTGTGTGCTTGTTTGTATGTCTGTGGGGGCTGTGTGAGTTCGTGTGTGTTTGTGTGCATTTGTGTGTGTGTGTGTGTGTGTTTGTTTGTTTGTGTGCATGTTGTGGGTGGGTGTGTGCGTATGTATAAATGTGGTTTGTGTAAGTGTGTGTGTTTCTGTGCATGTGTGTGGGTGTGGGCATGCATGTGTGCATATGTGTATGTCTATGGGAGTGTGTGAGTATGTGTTTGTTTGTGTTTGTTTGTGTGTGAGCATTTGTCTGTGAGTGTGCATGGGTGTGTTTGAATGTGTTTGTGTGTCGGTGAGTGTCTGTGTAGGTATGTGCATGTGTGTTTGAGTGCACGTATGAGTGTGGGTGTGTTTGTTGTGTTTGTGGGTGTGTGTGTGATTGTGTGTGTTTGGGGGAGGTGTTGTGTATCTCTGTGTGTGTGTGTGTGTGTGTGTGTGTGTGTGTGTGTGTGTGTGTGTTTGCACGTGTGCATTCATGCATGTGTGTGTGAGACCTCCCCTCCTCATTATCAAATTCCATGACCTGAGTTGTTGCATGTCCCCACATTATTTAGGATGGCCAAGGGGCATAGATTGAGTATGTAATTCCAATGTGAATTGTATAAAGAGGCTGCAAACAGTGACAGTATAACCAGGAAGGAAAAGCATGTTTCCCACTGTGGGAGAGTCTTGCACAAGAGCGTACAACTTCAGGATTGAAGGGTATCCACTTAGAACAGAGATCCAGGGGAAGTTATTCAGCAAGAGAGCAGTTGGCAGTTGGTAACACAGACAGTTGTGGAGGCCAAGTCATTTTGGGTGTATTTGAGGGAGATATTGATAGGTTCTTGATTAGCCAGAGCATCAAAGGTTATGGGGAAAGGACTGGGCAGTGGGACTGAGAGGGGAAATCGATCAGATCATGATTTAATTGTAGGGCAGACTTGATGGGCTGAATGGCCTTTTTCTGTTCCTATGTTTTGTGGTCTAACTGAGGCTAATTCATGCTGAAATTAAAGTATCTACAGCATGGTGTAGGTCCTTTAATGACAGGCATTGGCAACTTCAGAGCAATGTCTCCTCCTTGTTTTTTGTGCGGATTTAACAGGGATTCTGGGTTACACGTGAACACTCCACTTTAGGCTTGCAACGGAAATGTGCGCTTCATGGCTTGGAATCTCATTAGGTCCTGAATGACAAGAAGAAATGAACATGCATGTGCCGGGGACAATTTCTTAAAGGACGCAATTTCACCCAGAAACAAATCTTGGAATGATTTGACATGGTAAAATTACTTTTATTCATGAGTTCTTTTATCAAATAGCAGGTTTGAATAGATCTAGCTTCTTACTACCGATTTTTGGGCATCCAGAAATTCAATATGATCATATATTTTGTCACATAATCCATTTTAAAGGCTTAGGGCCATTTCATGAAACAAAAGTTCCATTTAAACGTCACAAAATAAAATGAAAACTAATTTGATTTAGAGTCAAGATACAATATGCTCCAATTAGTTAAAGTGTTCATTTTGTCCAGTGGAATTATTCCTTATCTCACGTGAAATTGTCAGTAAAGTCCAAACATCTCTGTGTTTTCATGGAAAACTTTTTCGCAAATGGGGAAAACACCCCTGAAAAATCATACACTTTCTTAGCAATGAATTGCAACAAGCTCAAGTTAAAATGTAGTTCATGGTCGCCTGAGGTCAACTTCTCATTAAAGTGCGACAAGATCGAACTTATCTGTCAATGACTTGAAACATTTTGCATCATATCATCTCAGATTTCGAAATGTTGATCAATCACTCGATTCTTTTGAATTTATGGTAATAATGACTGCAGATCATATATTTAAATAGGTAACTCCAGAGCTAGCGCAATAAAAATGGTATGACAGTAAAACCCCTGGTATCCGGCACCGATGGGGATTGGTAGTGAATTTTCCGATTGCTTGAGATTGCGTGTTGTGTGGACTGGTGAGGAGTGTTGATTTTAAACTTCTGTACTTCTTACCTATTTATTTTCCACAATTTATTTTGCCTGTTGTTTGAATTCTGGATAACAGGGGTTTTACTGCAGTGAGACAGGTGTAGCATGACACGTGGAGAATAATAATTAAAATAAGATGATGATGATGATGATGATGGTGATGGTGATGGTGATGATGGCGATGGTGGTGATGATGATGGCGATGATGATGGTGATTATGATGGTGATGATGATGATGATGATGATGATGATGATGATGATGGTGATGGTGAGAATGAATATTATGGTGATGATGATAGTGATGGTGGTGATGACGATGGTGATGATGGTGGTGATGATGACGATGATGGTGATGATGATGCTGATTGTGATGATGATGGTGATGGTGGTGATGATGGTGGTGATGACGATGATGGTGATGATGGTGATGATGATGATGATGGTGATGATGATGATGATGGTGATGGTGATGTGATGATGATGATGATGGTGGTGATGATGGTGAGGGTGATGGAGGTGATGACGATGATGATGGTGATGATGATGGTGGTGATGATTATGGTGATGGCGGTGATGATGATGATGATAATGATGATGGTGATGATGGTGATGGTGGTCATAATGATGATGATGATGGTGTTGATGCTGATGATGATGATGCTGATTGTCATGATGCTGATTGTGATGATGATGGTGATGGTGGTGATGATGGTGGTGATGGTGATGATGATGATGATGGTGAAGGTGATGATGATGATGATGGTGACGGTGGTGATGATGGTGAGGGTGATGGAGTTGATGACGATGATGATGGTGATGATGATGGTGGTGATGATGATGGTAATGGTGGTGATTATGATGGTGATGATGATGATAATGATGATGGTGATGATGGTGATGATGATGGCGATTGGTGGTCATTATGATGATGATGATGGTGTTGATGGTGATGATGATGATGCTGATTGTCATGATGCTGATTGTGATGATGATGATGGTGATGGAGGTGAAGATGATGGTGATTATGGTGGTGATTATTATAGTGATGATGGTGATGATGATGATTATGGTGACGATGCTGATTGTGAGGATTATGGTGATGATGATTATGGTGATGGTGGTGGTGATGATGATGATGATAGTGATGATGGTGATGGTGATGATGGTGATGGTGATGATGGTGATGGTGATGATGATGGTGATGATGGTGACCATGATGCTGATCCTGATGATGATGATAATGATGGTGGTGATGATGGGTATGATGATTATGGTGATGATAATGCTGATGATGATTATGATGCTGATTGTGATTATGATGGTGATGGTGTTGATTATGATGGTGATGATGGTGATGATTATGATTATTATGGTGATGATGATGCTTATTGTGAAAATGATGGTGATGATGGTGATAATGGTGATGATGATGATGATTATGGTGATGATGGTGAAGATGATGATGGTGATGGTGGTGATTATGATGGTGATGATGATGATGGAGATGATGATGATTATGGTGATAATGATGCTTATTGTGATAATGATGGTAATGATGGTGATGATGATGATGGTGGTGATTATGATTGTGATGATGATGATGATGATGGTGATGATGATTATGATTATGGTGATGATGGTGATAATCATGATGATGACGGTGATGATAGTGATGATTATGGTGATGGTGATGGCGTTGGCGGGGATGATGGTGGTGATTATGATGGTGATGATGGTGACCATGATGCTGATCCTGATGATGATGATAATGATGGTGGTGATGATGGGTATGATGATTATGGTGATGATAATGCTGATGATGATTATGATGCAGATTGTGATTATGATGGTGATGGTGTTGATTATGATGGTGATGATGGTGATGATGATGATTATTATGGTGATGATGATGCTTATTGTGAAAATGATGGTGATGATGGTGATAATGGTGATGATGATGATGATTATGGTGATGATGGTGAAGATGATGATGGTGATGGTGGTGATAGTGATGATTATGGTGATGGTGATGGCGATGGCGGGGATGATGGTGGTGATTATGATGGTGATGATGAAATAGTGATGATGATGATGATGATGGTGATGGTGGGAATGAATATTATGGTGATGATGGTGATGATGATGGTGATGGTGGTGATGACGATGGTGATGGTGGTGGTGATGATGACGATGATGGTGATGATTATGCTGATTGTGATGATGATGGTGATGGTGGTGATGATGGTGGTGATGGTGATGATGATGATGATGGTGAAGGTGATGATGATGATGATGGTGACGGTGGTGATGATGGTGAGGGTGATGGAGTTGATGACGATGATGATGGTGATGATGATGGTGGTGATGATGATGGTAATGGTGGTAATTATGATGGTGATGATGGTGATGATGATGATAATGATGATGGTGATGATGGTGATGATGATGGCGATGGTGATGATGATGATGCTGATTGTCATGATGCTGATTGTGATGATGATGGTGATGGTGGTGATGATGATGATGGTGATGGAGGTGAAGATGATGGTGATTATGGTGGTGATTATTATAGTGATGATGGTGATGATGATGATTATGGTGACGATGCTGATTGTGAGGATTATGGTGATGATGATTATGGTGATGGTGGTGGTGATGATGATGATGATAGTGATGATGGTGATGTTGATGATGATGATGATTGTGGTGATGATGCTGATTGTGAGGATTATGGTGATGATGATTATGGTGATGGTGGTGGTGATGATGATGATGATTATGGTGATGATGCTGCTGCTGATGATGATGATGCTGATTGTGAGGATTATGGTGATGATGGTGATGGTGGTGATGATGATGGTGATGATAGTGGTGATTATGATGGTGATGATGGTGACCATGATGCTGATCCTGATGATGATGATAATGATGGTGGTGATGATGGGTATGGTGATTATGGTGATGATAATGCTTTTGATGATTATGATGATGATTGTGATTATGATGGTGATGGTGTTGATTATGATGGTGATGATGGTGATGATGATGATTATTATGGTGATGATTATGCTTATTCTGAAAATGATGGTGATGATGGTGATAATGGTGATGATGATGATTATGGTGATGATGGTGAAGATGATGATGGTGATGGTAGTGATTATGATGGTGATGATGATGATGGAGATTATGATGATTATGGTGATGATGATGCTTATTGTGATAATGATGGTAATGATGGTGATGATGATGATGGTGGTGATTATGATTGTGATGATGATTATGATGGTGGTGATTATTATGGTGACGATGGTGGTGGTGATGATGATAATGATGATGATGATGATGATGATGGTGATGATGATTATGATTATGGTGATGATGGTGATAATCATGATGATGATGGTGATGATGGTGATGATTATGGTGATGGTGATGGCGATGGCGGGATGATGGTGGTGATTATGATGGTGATGATGAAATAGTGATGATGATGGTGATGATGGTGATGATGATGATGATGATGCTGATTGTGATTATGATGGTGCTCGTGGTGATTATGATGGTGATGATAGTGATGATGACGATGATGGTGATGGTGGGAATGAATATTATGGTGATGATGGTGATGATGATGGTGATGGTGGTGATGACGATGGTGATGATGGTGGTGATGATGACGATGATGGTGATGATTATGCTGATTGTGATGATGATGGTGATGGTGGTGATGATGGTGGTGATGGTGATGATGATGATGATGGTGATGGTGGTGAAGATGGTGAGGGTGATGGAGTTGATGACGATGATGATGGTGATGATGATGGTGGTGATGATGATGGTAATGGTGGTGATTATGATGGTGATGATGGTGATGATGATGATAATGATGATGGTGATGATGGTAATGATGATGGCGATGGTGGTCATTATGATGATGATGATGGTGTTGATGGTGATGATGATGATGATGATTGTCATGATGCTGATTGTGATGATGATGGTGATGGTGGTGATGATGATGATGATGGTGATGGTGATGGAGGTGAAGATGATGGTGATTATGGTGGTGATTATTATAGTGATGATAGTGATGATGGCGATGATGGTGATGGTGGGAATGAATATTATGGTGATGATGATGGTGATGGTGGTGATGACGATGGTGATGATGGTGGTGATGATGATGCTGATGGTGAAGATGATGGTGATGATGATTATGGTGATGATGATGATGATGTTTATGGTGATGATGATGATGATAATGGTGATGATGATGCTGCTGCTGATCATGATGATGCTGATTGTGAGGATTATGGTGATGATGGTGATGATGATGATGGTGATGGTGGTGATGACGATGGTGATGATAGTGGTGATTATGATGGTGATGATGATGATGCTTATCCTAATGATGATGATGATGATGGTGGTGATGCTGGGAATGATGATTATGGTGATGATGATGATGATGATGATGTTTATGATGATGATGGTGATGATGATGATGATTATGGTCATGATGATACTGCTGCTGATGATGATGATGCTGATTGTGATGCTGATGGTGATGGTGTTGTTTATTATGGTGATGATGACGATGATGGTGATGATGATGCTGATTGTGATGATGATGGTGATGGTGGTGATGACGATGGTGATGATAGTGGTGATGACGATGGTGATGATGGTGATGATGATGATGATGGTTATGGTGGTGGTAATGATGGTGGTGATGATGATGATGATGGTAATGATAGTGATGATGATTATGATGATTATGGTGATGATGATGGTGATGGTGGTGATGATGACGATGATGGTGAGGATGTTGATGATTATGGTGATTATGGTGGTGATGACGATGGTTATGATGGTGATGATGGTGGTGATGATAACAATGATGGTGATGATTGCAATGATGATGATGATGGTGATGTTGGTGATGATGATAATGACGATGGTGATTATGCTGATGATGATGATTATGGTGATAATGATGGTGATGATGGTGGTGATGACGATGGTGATGATGGTGGTGATGTTGGTGGTGATGATGACGATGATGGTGATGATTGCGATGATGATGATTATTATTATGGTGATTGATGCTGATTGTGATGATGGTGGTGATGATGATGATGCTGATGGTGATGATGATGGCGATGGTGGTCATTATGATGATGATGATGATGGTGTTGATGGTGATGATGATGATGGTGATGATTATAGTGATGATGATGATTATGGTGATGATGATGCTCATTGTGAGGATTATGGTGATGATGGTGATGGTGGTGATGATGATGGTGATGATAGTGGTGATTATGATGGTGATGATGGTGACCATGATGCTGATCCTGATGATGATGATAATGATGGTGGTGATGATGGGTATGATGATTATGGTGCTGATGATAATTATGATGCTGATTGTGATTATGATGGTGATGGTGTTGATAATGGTGGTGATGATGGTGATGATGATGATTATTATGGTGATGATTATGCTTATTCTGAAAATGATGGTGATGATGGTGATAATGGTGATGATGATGATTATGATGATGATGATTATGGTGGTGGTGATGATGGTAATGATGATGATGATGATGGTGATGATGTTGAAGATGATGGTGATGGTGATGATGATGATGATGTTTATGGTGATGATGGTGATGATGATGATGATGATGATGATTATGGTGATGATGATGCTCATTGTGAGGATTATGGTGATGATGGTGATGATGATGGTGATGATAGTGGTGATTATGATGGTGATGATGGTGACCATGATGCTGATCCTGATGATGATGATAATGATGGTGGTGATGATGGGTATGATGATTATTATGGTGATGATTATGCTTATTCTGAAAATGATGGTGATGATAGTGATAATGGTGATGATGATGATTATGATGATGATGATTATGGTAATGATGGTGAAGATGACGATGGTGATGATGGTGGTGATGATGGTAATGATGATGATGGTAATGATGGTGATGATTATGGTGATGATGACGGTGATGGTGATGATGATACTGATTGTGATGATGATGGTGATGGTGGTGATGATGGTGATTATGAAGCTGATTGTGATGATGGTGATGATGATGATGACGATGATGGTGATGGTGGTGATGATGATGGTGGTGATTTTGATGGTGATGATGATGATGATGGTGATGATGATGATTATGCTGCTGCTGATGATGATGATGGTGATGATGATGATGATGATGATGACGCAGACTGTGATGATGATAGTGGTGATTATTTATGGTGATTATGATGCTGATTGTGATGATGGTGGTGATGATGGTGATGATGATGATGGTGATGGTGCTGATTATGATGGTGATGATGATGCAGACTGCGATGATGATGCTGATGATGATGATTCAGACTGTGATGATGATATTGGTGATTATTTATGGTGATTATGATGCTGATTGTGATAATGGTGGTGATGATGATTATGCTGATCGTGATGATGATGGTGATTGTGGTCATGATGATGATGATGGTGGTGGTGGTGGTGGTGATGGTGATGATGATGATGATTGTGATGATGATGTTGATGGTGGTGAGGATGATGATGGTGATGGAGGTGATACAATGGTTATGATGGTGATGATGATGTTTATGGTGACAATGATGCTAATGCTGATGATGATGATGCTGATTGTGATGATTATGGTGATGATGGTGATGATGATGATGGTGACGGTGGTGATGACGATGGTGATGATAGTGTTGATTATGGTGATGATGGTGATGATGATGGTGATTGTGGTCATGACGATGGTGATGGTGATGATGGTGATGTGATGCTGATGGTGATGGTGGTGATGATGTTGATGCTGATTATGATGATGCTGATTGTGATGATGATGGTGATGGTGGTGAGGATGATGATGGTGATGGAGGTGATATAATGGTGATGGAGGTGATATAATGGTGATGATGGTGATGATGATGATGATGGTAATGATGGTGATGATGATGATGATTATGGTGATGATGATGGTGATGATGGTGGTGATGACGATGTTTATGATGTTGATGATGGTGGTGATGATGACGATGATGGTGATGATTGCAATGATGATGATGATGGTGATGTTGGTGATGATGATGATGATTATGGTGATGAATATGCCCATTGTGGTGATGATGATGCTGATTGTGATGATGATGATGTTGATGGTGGTGATTATGATGGTGATGATAATGATGGTGATGGTGGTGATTATGATGGTTATGATGGTGATGATGATGATGATGCTGATCGTGATGATGGTGGTGGTTGTGGTCATGATGATGATGATGTTGATGATGGTGATGTGATGCTGATGGTGATGGTGATGATGATGATGATGCTGATTGTGATGAAGATGGTGATGGTGGTGAGGATGATGATGGTGATGGAGGTGATACAATGGTTACGATGGTGATGATGATGTTTATGGTGACAATGATGCTGAGGCTGATGATGATGATGCTGATTGTGATGAAGATGGTGATGGAGGTGATAATGATGGTGATGATGGTGATTATGATGGTGATGATGGTGATGATGATGATGATGATGATGATGATGATGGTGATGATGATGATGCTGATTGTGATTATTATGGTGATGATGGTGATGATGATGATGGTGATTGTGGTCATGATGATGGTGATGATAGTGGTGATTATCATGCTGATTGTGATGATGATGGTAATGGTGGTGATTATGGTGATGATAATGATTATTATGGTGATGATGATGCTTATTATGCTAATGATGTTGATGATGGTGGTGGTAGGGATAATGATGGTGATGATGATGGTGATGATGATCATGATGATGATGATGGTAATGATGGTGGTGATGATGATGGTGATGATGATGGTGATGATGATATGGATGATGATGGTAATGATGGTGATGATGGTGATGATGGTGGTGATTATGATGCTGATTGTGATGATGATGGTGATGGTGGTGATTATGATGGTGATGATGGTGATGATGATGATGATGGTGATGATGGTGGTGATGATGATCATGATGATGATGATGGTGATGATGGTGGTGATGATGATGGTGATGATGATGGTGATGATGATATGGATGATGATGGTAATGATGGTGATGATGATGGTGATGATGGTGATGATGTTGGTGATTATGATGCTGATTGTGATGATGATGGTGATGGTGGTGATTATGATGGTGATGATGGTGATGATAATGATGATTATGGTGATGATTATGCTTATTGTGATAATGATGTTGATGATGGTGATGATGCTGCTGGTGATGATGGTGATGATGATGATGATTATGGTGATGATGCTGATGCTGATGATGATGGTGATTGTGATGATGGTGATGATTATGATGATGGTGATGGTGATGATGGTGATGGTGATTGTGATGATGATGGTGATCATGGTGATTATGATGGTGATGATAGTGATGGTTGTGATGATGGGTATGATGATTATGGTGATGATGATGCTGATGATGATTATGATGCTGATTGTGATTATGGTGATGGTGGTGATTATGATTGTGATGATGATGAAGGAGATGATGATGATGATTATCGTGATGATGATGCTTATTGTGATAATGGTTGTGATGATGATGATGATGGTGATGGTGGTGATAATGAAGGTGATTATGGTGTTGATGATGATGAATATGATGATGAAAATGCTGATGATGATGATGCTGCTGGTGATGATGATGATGATGGTTATAATGATGGTGATGATGGTGATGATAATGATGATTATGGTGATGATGTTGCTTATTGTGATAATGATGTTGATGGTTGTGATTATAATGGTGATGATGTTGATGATGCTGATGATGATGATGGTGATGATGGTGGTGATGATGATTATTATAGTGACGATGATGCTGATGATGATGATGATTGTAATGATGATGGTGATGGTGATCATTATGATGGTGATGATGATGGTGATGGTGGTGATTATAATGATGATGTTGATTTTGATGATGATGGTGATGGTGATGCTGATTGTGATTGTGATTGTGGTCATTATGATGATGATGGTGATCATGAGCCTGGTCAACATGGATTTATGAAAATAACATTATATTTTCTAAAGAGGGATCACAAAATCATTGAGGACATTGCACACAGCTGCTCCCATTGGGATAGAGACACAGGACTATCAGAGCCAGCACCACCAGGCTGAGGAACAGCTTCTTTCCATGGGCATTGAGCATGGTGAACTGCTCACACTCGCCCTCCGAGACTCAACTATTTATTTAACAAGATCATATTTTATCATTTTAATATTTGTATCTACATACTGAGTATAGGGTTCATTTGTAGGTGTGTCATGTCTGGCTGTGTGTCTGCGTGGACTGGAGAACGCTGTTTCATCGGGTTGTACTTGTATAATCGGATGACAATAAACTCAACGAGTATTTGACAAATCCGTTAAGATTGTTTTGATTTGTAACTGTTAGAATAGATACAAAGGAACCCGTGAATGTATTTGGAATTTCAGAAGTTGCTTACTGAGCAAATTCAGAGTATGCAGCATCTGGGATGAGACAGAGGATTGGTTAAAGGGCACAGAACAAAGAGTAGGAATAAAAACAGAAAATACTCAGCATGTCAGGAAGCCTCTGCGGAAAGAGAAGCAGAATTTACCATTGATTCAAAGGATCTGAAGCAGCAACTGTTTTTTGCTTCACAAATGCTGCCTGAGCTGCTGAGGGCTTCCAGAATGTTCCAATTTGGTTGAGATTTACAACATTTGCAGTGTTTTGGATTTTCACAGAGGAGGACCATTTTCAGGATGGGAGACTGTGGCCAGTGGGTGGTGGGGGGATCGGCGCTGGAGCTGCAGGTATTATCAATTATTTGGATGAAGGGATCGGGGGGGGGGGAGTATATACCAAGTTTGAGTTATGAGCAGAGTTTAAGGGAGCTGGGGCTTTACTCTTTGGAGAGAAGGAGGATGAGAGGAGACAGGTTAGAGGTTTACAATATATTAAGAGGAATAGACAGAGTGGATGGCCTGTGCCTCCTTCCCAGGGCACCACTGCTCAATACAAGAGGGCATGGCTTTAAGGAAATTCAAGGGAGATATTAAAGGAAGGTGTTTTACCCAGACCTGGGTTAATGGTGGAGGTAGGTACTTGGGTGAAATTCAAGAGACTCCCAACAAGCATATGGAGGAATTTAAAGTGGAGGGTGATGTGGGAGGCAGGGTCTAAAGGTCAGCACAACATTGTGGGCCAAAGGGCCTGTACTGTTCTATGATACAAGGTGAAGTTGAATGGAAGAAACCAAGATTCTTCAAGGGAAATAGACCAGCCTAAGTGACATGGAATCACAAGTGAAAATCATGTTGGGATCCACGTTAGTACAAAAAAAGGAAAATCCAAGTTTTGTTGAAATAGTGGGAGATTTCAAGATATTGCTTCAATGCTGGTAAAGGAATGATGAAAGTTGAACTATTCCAGGTCAGATTTAATACATGAGCACAGATTAAATATGGAACCTTTAAAATAAACCACACAGAAATGCTGGAGGAGCTCAGCCAGTCCTGCAGCATCCACAGGAGGGAACATTGTATTACCAACGTTCCAGCCCTGAGCCCTTCCTCAACATGTGAGCAAAAGGCAAAAAGGTGTCAGACTAAAGACTGAAGACTAGCTGGGGACCAACAGAAGTTGGATATGATGGGGAGAAGTAAGAATTGATTTTGGCTCTGTAAAAGGTGACAGGGGGAAAAGGGAAAAGAGAGAGGGGGGCAGAGCTGGGAGAAAGGCGACGGGGGGGAGAAGAAGGGGGAGGTTTAATGGAAGCCGGAGAAGAAATTGATGTTAATGCCGTTTATGCCATCCAGTTGGAGGGTGCCCGGAAGGAAGATAAGGCTCAGGCCCGAAACATCGGTAATATATCTTTCCCTCCTGTGGACGCTGTGAGACCAGCTCAGTTTCCTCCAGTGTTTACTGTGTTTTACTACAATCATAGCATCTGGAGACTTTCATGTTTCACTCTGGAACCTTTATAAATTCATTTGGATCCTTTCAATGGAAATTGTCTTATCCAGTGGTAAAATAAACAGGCACAGTGCTCCCGTAGGGTCCAACTGTTCAGTTCACCTGCCATCAGCTCAGTACAGACTTTAAATAGTCTGCAAATGGAGCCGAAAATAGTTTTATCTGGTCTTGGTCTGCGCCCAAGATGGCGGCGCCTATTAATCGGCAGCAGCCACAAGGGGCTGCAGACTCTGGGGAAGCGAAGGACTGGCACAGGGCACCAGAGAACAGGAAGATCGCTCACCATCTGAGAGGAAGAAGCAGAGGAGACAGCCCATGGGATGGTGACCATGGCGGCAAACTAGCAATGGGCTCTTCGACTGAAGAAATACACAGGTGCCTTGAGGAGAGGAACCTACGCAGGCTGTGGGCTGCCGGCGACTGCAGTCAAGGTACTCGGGCCAGGCTACGGGCTGCCAGGGACTGGCTGGAAACTGGCTGAAAGGCTACCAGTTATCAGAATCGGGAGGCGAGAGGGTGCCGAGGGCGCTGAAGGGTTTTCTGATCGTGTCAGAGATTCGGATCTGGAGATTGGACTCTATGTGGCTGCAGGGGCTGAGGGAGCTGGAGGTGAATCCATGGACACTCGGCGACTCTGGGGTGGGGGACCCCCTTTTGCTCCTCTTTCCCTAACTGTAAGAGGCTCTTCCGACAATTTCTGCCGGTGGCAAATCTGTCTGATTTATGTCAGACTAAAGTGAATTTTGTGAAATATTGCAGTATTTTTATTATATGCCAATATATTGAAACTAGAATAAATTTCCCTTGGAACTAATTATTTTCAGTGTTGCTACAGGGGATGTTAGAATAGTTATGGGTAATCTATGTCTTTAAAAGAGAGAGATTGTGGGTGTTTACAGAGAAACACTTCACAAAAGACATCTCATAGAAAATGCAAGAGCTTTGCTGAAGTGAGATGTTGAGGCTCTGGTTAACTTTACAGAAGCAATGAAGATCTGTTGTATATGGGCAGTAAAGTCCAGGCTCAGAGGCTGATAAGATCTTTCAAAGATTTGGTTTGGGGCCAAACCAGAGAAAGGAAAAACAAACAGGTAATTTCTCTTTTGGGAGAAAGAGAGAGAGAGAGGTTAGTTCTACAGCAACAGTTGAGGCTGCAAAATGACAAGCTGGCAGCTTGTGGAAAAACCCAATTTTGAAGACGAGTTCTGAGTTCAGCCTGGTTAAAACCCTTGTGGTCCTTACAAGAGGAGAGGACTGGCCGCATAATCACTTGAAATAAGGGGAAACAAGAGGAACTCTGTGGTGACCTGGAAGAAGAGGTTATCATTTAGAAAATCCACAATGGAGCAAGTTTCTTTGGCAAGACACTGAAGTGACTGATCAGAGGAAATCAGTTTGTGTGTGTCCAATGAGCAACAAATCTCTCTCTGGGGTTCAGTACCTTCCTGCGCAGTAACCATTTAACTTTAAGCACCAAAGCCTGGTGAAGATTCATAAATGTTAAATTCTGCGCACAATTCTTCTACTGTAGAAGAATTGCCTGATACCGGTGAATGTGGAGGAGTGAGAAGTGAGATTGGACTGTGAATCAAAGAACTTTTCTGAACATACACATACATTACATACACGTGTGTTAGGTTGTTAATAGTAATAAGTTAAAGATTGATCCTGTTATTATGTTTAAAGAAAATTAAAAGCAACTTTTGTTGAAGTAACCATTGTCTTGGTGAATTTCTATTGCTGCTGGGTTTTGGGGTCCTCTGGGCTCATAACAGTATTAAGATATATACTGTTCATCTTGTCTGCTACAAGTATACTAAGCAATAAATCCATAAATTATCTCTATTAATCGATTTGCATTCAATAGGTGAGTTTATATCTGTTGCACTGTAACACCAAGAATCTAGGAAAGTTGAGTAAACACATCAAAATGCTGGAGGAACTCAGCCGGTCTTTTCTTCATCCATAGGAGACAAAGATATATTGTCAACATTTCAGGCCTGAGCCCTTCTTTAAGGAAAAATCAGAAAAGGCAGAAACAGGATACATCAGCAAGCCTCAGAATTCAAACAATGGGGGAGGAATCCAGACCAACAAAAGGATCTGATAAGAGACTTGGTAGAATTTATCATGTCTGCGAGAAAGGAGACAGGGAAAGGAGCTGGATCATCAGAGATGTCCTCCTCCTTCAAGCAATGTGGCTTTCCCTCTACCACCATCAACTCAGCCCTCACCCGCATACCCTCCATTACCCGCTCATCTGCCCTGGCCCCCTCTGTCCCCATGTGCAACAAGGACAGGATTCCTCTTGTCCTCATCTACCATCCCTCCAGCTTCTGCATCAAATGCATCCTCTGCCACCTACTACATGATCCCACCACTAGACATATATTCCCCTCTCTGCCTTTCCATGGACCACTCCCCCCTTGACTCCCTTGTCCACTCCGCCCACCCACCAATCATCCCCTTTGGACCTACCTGATGGAGAGAAGGCCACAAAGGGAGCACCAGATGCAGTAAATCAGTCCTGATTTACTCCCTTTGTGGCCTTCTCTACATCAGAAGGACTGGGCGCAGACTGGGAGATCGTTTCACTGAGCGCCTTCGCTCCATCTGCACCAATGTCAGGGACCTCCCAGTGTCCAACCATTTCAATTCTGTCTCATTCCCACACTCACAGGTCTGTCCATGGCCTCATGTACTATCCCACCCAGACCACCTGCAAATTGAAGGAACAACACACTAATTTTCTGTTTGGGCCCTCTCCGGCAAGATGGCATTAACATCGACTTCTCTGCTTTCTGCTAACCTGCTCTCCTCTTCCCAATCCCCCTTCCCCTTTCCAGTTCTCCTCCCTCCCTTCACCTAACCATTCCTCCTCACCTTGATTGCTGCTGTTCGTTCCCTCCCTTCTCCACCTTTCACCTCCTGCCTTTTCGACCATCCCTCCTCCCACCATTTTGTTTGGGCGCCTGCTGACATTTTGTCCATACCTTGATAAAAGGCTCCAGCCTGAAACGTCGGTTCTCTATTTTCACCTTTGCTACATAAAGGGCCCTATCTTTCCCTCACCAGCTATCTCTAGATACAGAACTGAACCTTCATGGAATGAGAATTAGTTGGCAGCCAAGGACTTCTGATGGGATCCAGAGTGATCAACCAACATATGGAGACTGGGGCTTCTGGTAATTCATTCAAGAGAGCGGACTGAAACATAATGTGCTGAATTAACCTGTCTGTTCTCCATGGTACACACTTGCAAATTATCCGCTCCAGATGAAAAATCTAACTTGATTCTCAGAAGGGCCGCGTTGTGTTATATGTGGGAAGGTAACCATACTCGAGTTTCTCCAGAGTTGTGTGTTTTTACTTTATTCAATAAACCAATCTACATTCCATGTGTTTTCCACTTCTCTCTTTTGACAGTACATTTGGGAATTTCTGAGCTAATTAGGCCCTGGATACTTCCCCACTTTTGATATGATCAAGACACTTGGGAACTGAGGGAGCAGAAAAAGTGATTCAACATCACAGAACACTCAGCAGAGAGTTAGGAAAAAAAAGTCACTGTTTACAAAAATTGACAAGAGCACGTCAGCACCAGTGCAGGGAAAAGCATAGGTTTCAAAGAGATCTAGGGGAGTAGAAGTAAATCAAACATTTCTCTTTGCAGTTTGTGATCTTTTTCTGTCTTGTGTCTGGAGTTAGTAAGTAACCTTGTTCCTGATGTTCCCTCCTCTTTTTTAAGAAAGGCATAGCCACCAAAAACACAGAAGGTGGAATTGCTGCTGTGAAGAAGGACTTGGAAATCACAAAAGCCTGGTTTGCAGGTGCAGCAGGATATCGAGGAGGCAAATGGAATGTTGGCCTTCATTGCGAGAGGGATTGAATTTAGGAGCAGGAAGGTTCTGCTACAACTGTACAAGGTCCTGGTGAGGCCACATCTGGAGAACTACGTCCAGTTCTGGGCTCCTAACCTGAGGAAGGATGTACTGGGTTTGGAGGCAATGCAGAGGGGGTTCACCAGATGAGGAGGTTGGCCTATGAGGAGAGATTGAGTCATCTGGGACTGGACTCTCTGGAATTCAGAAGAATGAGAGGGGATTTGTAGAAATGTATAAAATTTTGAAAGGCAAAGATAAGATAGCGGTAGGTAAGTTGTTCCCATTGGTGGGGTGACTAGAATGAGGGGACATAGCCTCAAGATCCAGGGGAGTAGATTTAGGACGGAGATGAGGAGGAACTGCTTTTGCCAGAGGGAAGTGAATCTGTGGAATTCACTGGAGTGGCGATGACCTCAGTGAATAGATTTAAGACCAGGTTGGATAGATTTTTACATAGTCAGGGAATTAAGGGATACGGGGAAAAGGCAGGTGGGTGGAGATGAGCCCATCATCAGATCAGCCATGATCTCATGAATGGGGGAGCAGGCTCGACGGGCCAAATGGACGACTCCTGCTCCTATTTCTGATGTTCTTATGTAAGTAAAGGGAAAAGCTGCTTAGTGTCTTAGATATGATCAAGACACTTCTCCCTGAAGTGTATGCAATCAAACCAGACATGGTACAACTCAGCAGGTTTTTTTAAGTTTAAATGTAGACATATAGCACGGTAACAGGCCCTTTTGGTTCATGAGCCCATGCCGCCCAATTGCATCCAATTGACCTATGACCCTGGTATGTTTGAAGGGTAGGAAGAAACAGGAGCACCCGGAGGAAACCCTCACAGACATGGGGAGAACGTACAAATTCCTTCCAGTCAGCGCCAGATTCGTACCCCAGTCGCTGGCGCTGTAACAGTGTTTTGTACTAACTGGCCAATATTAAAATGAAAAATGACTGATTCCATATTAAACAAGAGATAATAACATATGTGTGTGAGCCCTGCTGTGTGAATGATTCTGATGCAAAGTCCACAGACTGTACAACAGGCTTTAATTAGCTTGAACCTGTACACACCAGTCTCAGTATCTTTGCTGGCTCCATATGTGTCTGACTGTCCTCTGAAGGGGCCGGCTCGAGCCTTTATACAGGCCGGTGACATAAAGGGCCCTATCTTTCCCTCACCAGCTATCTCTAGATACAGAACTGAACCTTCATGGAATGAGAATTAGTTGGCAGCCAAGGACTTCTGATGGGATCCAGAGTGATCAACTAACATATGGAGACTGGGGCTTCTGGTAATTCATTCAAGAGAGCGGACTGAAACATAATGTGCTGAATTAACCTGTCTGTTCTCCATGGTGCACACTTGCAAATTATCTGCTCCAGATGGAAAATCTAACTTGATTCTCAGAAGGGCCACATTATGTTATATGTGGGAAGGTAACCATACTCAAGTTAAGTTGTTGAGTCTCCTGGTGGTACAGCCGGGTTACGTGGGATTCAGTGTCCTTAACTGGTGACTCAGTAACCAGCCATGGAGCAAATGGGCTGATGTCTGAAAGAAAAGCATTGTCAAAGGCACTGATACAGCCAGTGCTGTCTAATTACTGTCTGACTTCAGGATTTAAAGTGAATCCAGCCTGGTCTTACCCTTCAAAAGAATGTTCTTTCCGGGAGAGAAACCTGCTGGAAAGGAAGCAAAGATCCAAAGCTGACGGCATCGTCCCACAGCTAGCACTCAATAATCAAAGATGAATGAACTTATCGTTCAGGAGAGCTCAATATGATTAGCCAAGTCCACAAGGCAAATGATGTTTGACAAACGTGCTTGAATTGTTTCACGATGTGGCAGGGAGAGTTAATGGTTGTGAGGTCTTATGAGCGGAACCAAAAGGCAGATATTCTAAATCAGTGGCGTAGCTCGGAGTGGGTGAAGAGGGGGAGCGACCCACTCCCCCTCAGCACAAACTTCAAAGGTGGTGCTTTTTTGAACTGGGTGCTTGCTGCTCGGTCTCCTGTGATGCGCTGGTGAATCATAGGAGACTGAGGAGTGAGCACCTCTTGTGAAGAATGTGCTGAGGGGGAGCGGTCTGGCCGCTGGCATCTGGGGAGGAGTAGCTCGAAAGGTATTGATTTCTCCTTGGCTTTCAAATGATGCACTTCCTTTAAAACTATCTTCCTTAGGCTCCTTATGTTAAATACAAATTAAAAATGTATAATGATTCAAAATTATTTGGTATGCGTCGTGGACTTGACGTCCCAGTGGCCAACCATGTCAATTCCACGCCCCACTCCCACACTCACACGTCTGTCCGTGGCCTTGTATACTGACCCACTAAGATCACCTGCAAATTGGAGGAGCCACACCTGATTTTCCATCCGGGCCCTCTCCGACCAGATGGCATTAACATTGACTTCTCCGGTTTCTGTTCACCTGCTCTCCTCTCCCCCTCCTCCTCCCCCCCCCAATATCAGCTCTCCTCTCCCCTGTTCTCCCAGCCATCTCTCCTCCCCTGATCGCTGCTGTCCCCTCCCTTCCTTCTCCATCTATCACCTCCTGCCTTTGCGACCACTTTACTCTTTTGTTCGGACCCCTGCCGACATTTTCCCGCACTTTGATGAAGTGCTCAAGCCTGAAATGTCGGTTCTATATTTTCACCTTTGCTATATAAAGGACACTGTCTGACCTGCTGACTTTCTCCAGCTTTGTGTGTTTTTACTTTACACACTGAAAGCCTATTTCTATTATAAACCGCGTGTAGAGAGTGAAAATAATAGGTCCCAACATTGCTCTACATGTCTGCTCTTTAATTGCTGGCATTAAATGACCAGGCGAGCCTTGGGAATTGTAAGCCACTATTGATTGTTCCCTCAGCTCTCTGAGCAATCTTTCACCAGTAGATCCTCAGCATCAGTCAATATTTGAACAATATGAGGCAGTTCTCTTTGATCTGAGCCAGATTGGATTTTTCCTGTTTAAGTGCGAGACGTCGATTCGAACAATCTTCTTCAGGATTCCCCTTTTCACCATTCCACTAAAATAACCTTACAGAGTAAACATCTTCATAGTTTAGTGTCTGCTGTGTCCAGCGAGCTCTCAGCTCTGGACCCTGAAGGTCCTGCTTTCAAGTTGTACACTGGACACTGCCAGACTGAGACCATCTGCAAAATGGCAGAACAACAGCTCATTTTCCGTCTGGACACCCTCCAACCGGACGGCATTAACATAAATTTTCCCCCAAAATCTATTGAATGAGCATCAAAAGCAACTGTACACTGTGCTCCTATTTTCATTTTTATAACAGAAAAACCAGCACACGTGTACACAAACATTCACATACACCCTCAGATACACACCCAAACTCCCCACCCCCTGACCACCTTGACACTTCTGCTGACAGTATCATCGGTATATTACTGATTGTACCATCTCACAGTTAGTCTTTCACTCCGTATGCATTCGTAATTCTGGGAGGAAACACATAAAGGGATGCCATTTGTGGAAAAATTCTCCGCCGGATCCTCTTAATGTGTATTTGATTTTGTCCAGTTTAATAAAGAAACTGATGTCCTTAGTCTGTGGTGCAATAGAGGGATCCCTGTCAGACTTCCAGTGTAACAAGATTCAACTAATAGGGATGTAAATGCTATCGCATCTTTCTGCAGGGAATTTAGGGAGGTATCAGAACTTCCAAATATTGCAGTCAACGGGCAGGGTTTCAAATTGACTTTAAATATTTTGGAAAGAGTGCTGAAGACTCTGCTCCAGAACACTTGTATTTTGGGGCATTGATCAAACATGTGACTTAGATGAAAAGGGGAGTCATTGCATTTGTCCTCTGCCTCAGGGTAAATGGCTGACAGTCTAGATTTTGAAAAAGTGAAGCCTTGAACTGAATAAGTCCCAAGCTAACATCAACTTCTCCAGTTTCTGTTAAACTCCCCACCCCCTTCTTCTTCCCCCCCACCTTTCCTCTATCTCGCTCTCTCTCTCTTTCCCTTTTCCCTCTGCCTCCTTTCACAGAGCCAAAATCAACTCTCACCTCTCCTCCTATCATATCCATTTTGTTGGTCCAGACTCCTCCCCTGGCCAACCTCCAGTCTTTATTCTGACGCCTTCCTGACCTCTGCTTATACCCTAGAGAAGGACTCAAGCCCGAAACATTGGTAATACACCTTTACCTCCTTTTGACGCTGCAAAACTGACCGATTCCTTCAGCGTTTACTGTGTTTTTCCCACAATCACATCTGCAGACTTACGCATTTCATCTGCCTATGATATTCGGGCACAGGACTGGGGGTGGGGGAGGGCTGCATTTCAGACCTCTCACCTTTTGAGTGAGACGTTTAATGGAGGCTGCCTCCGATGGGTTTCAAAGAATCACAGGAGTGTTCTCCGCAGTATCCTGGCTCATGGTGATCCCTCAACTGACATCACCACCCAGCACACGCTTTGTTCTTGCTGCTGTCATCAGGAAAGAGGTATAGGTGCCACAAGACTAGCCCCACCAGGTTCAGGAATAGTTGCTCTCCCTCCACCATCAGACTCCTCAACAACAAACTCCATCAGGGACTCATTTAAGGATCTTACTTGGAGAGTTTATTGATTTTGTTTCTCTCTGTATGCACAGTCAGTTTGTTTACATTTCCTTATTTGCTTACACTACCGATAAGTGGTCATTCTGCCTGGGTCACAGGAAAAAGGATCTCAGGGTTGTATGTGATGTCGTATAAGTACTCTGACAATAAATCAGAAATCTGACTTTCCAGCACATCTGAAAAATGGGTGCAAGCAGCCAATGTCCTGTGGAAACAGCAATGTAATATTGCCTCATCGCGCCTTCACTTACAAGCCTCTTGTGTTCTTCACCATTCAATAAGATGGGTGATCTTAGGCTCAGTCCTGCAATCCTATGTCTCCTCAATAGAACCATAGAACAATAAAGCACAGTAACAGGCCGCTTCAGCCCTTCTAGTCTGCGCTGAACCATTTTGTTCTGCCTCATCCCATTCACCTGCACCCAACCCATAGCCCTCCCTACCTCTCCCATCCATGGACCTGTCCAAATTCCTCTTAAATGTTAAAATTGAGCCCACATTCACCACTTCAGCTGACAGCTTGTTCCACACCCCCACCACTCTCTGTGTGAACTTTTCCCCTTTCACCCTTAATCTATGTCCTCTGGTTTGTATCTCACCTACCCTCAGTAGAAAAAGCCCTATCTACATTTACTCTGTCTGTCCCCCTCATAATTTTAAATACCTCTATCAAATCTGCCCTCATTCTTCTGTGCTCCAGGGAATGAAGTCTTAACCTGTTTAACCCTTCCCTGTAACTTAGTCTGGGCAACATCCCAGTAAATCTTCTCTCTACACTTCCCTGAAGTTCAGTGACCAAAACTGCACACAATGTTCCAAATTTGGCCTCACCAATGTCTTGTACAACTTTACCAAGAACATCCCAACTCCTGTACTTTGATTTATGAAGGCTAATATGCCAAAATCTCTCTATCCATCTGTGACTCCACTTGCAGGGAATTATGTATCTGTATTCCCAGATCCCTCTATTCTACCGCAGTCCTCAGGGCCCGACCACTTGGTTTGTCCTTCCAAAATGCAACACCGCACACTTGTCTGCATTAAATTCCATCTGCCATTTTTCAGCTCATTTTCCAAGCTGGTCCAGATCCCTTTGCAAACTTTGAAAGCTTTCTTTGCTGTCCACAATGCCTCCAATACGGTCTACAAAAATCTATTGTTCTGTCCCAATGGTATTGAGAGATTGAGTGTCCAGAGTCTTATTGGGTAGACAAACCCAGAGGTTTATTACCTTCCAGGTGAAGACATTTATTCTCATCTCTGTGCTGAATCACTGACCCCTTATTTTGAGTACGTTTGAATGAGGTCATCTCCCATTCTTCCAAAATGGCTTTGTTACTCATCGTTTTCACAAGCTGAGCCATCGGGGAAGCTCTTGGGAGTATTTGCATTTATCCAATGGGACAGAGGATTTAAAGTTTAGCTCTAAATATTTATTGGTTTAACCTCATTAATATTCTCAGAAACCCCAATCTCTGTTTGCGTATGTCTGTGTGTGAGAATTCTTCCTTTGACATGTCAGCTGTTAAGGGAAACAGTTCAATCTGTTTTTACTTGCAACAGGCAATGATATGTAGCCACTCTAACACAGTGAAATATCTTAAGGGAGATCACAGAACCCAAAGAAGGTGATCAAAGCTTGGTCAAATAGAGTGCTCTCAGGAAACATCTTTTTTTTTAATTTTTTTATTTTTCACACTATAAACCATATTGACCAAGATACATACAGACATTTTTCTTCTTAAATATATACAGTGTCGTTTTCTCCCCCTTTTCCCCCCCCTCCCTTCCCTCCCTCCCTCACTCCCTTTCCCATTTATTTGAAGCTCAATCTATAAGATACATTAAACCCGTTAAACAATGTTGTCACTTAATAAAAATAAACAAGAAATTTTACTGAGTCAGTTCTTTTCATTCTCTTCTCCTTCTGTCAAAAGCACAGGAAAGCGAAGGGGAGAATGACAATCTGCCTTTTTTTAAACAAGAAACCATGGCATTCAAATGGCTCAGAACTGACCAGCACAATCTGCTGCAGGTGAAACACGGAAGTCTGCAGACACCGTGATTGTAGTAAAAACGCTGGATGAAACTCGGCCGGTCTCACGGTGTCCATAGGAGGGAAAGACGTTTTGGGCCTGAGCCCTTCTTCAGAGGACAAGCAAAAAGCTGGGGGACATGGATAGTAGGACAGGAGAGGAAAGGTAGGGGGGTAGAAATGACACCTCACATTCCGTCTGGGCCAACCAGATAGCATTAACATCAACTTCTCCAGTTTCCATTACTCCCTCCCATCTCTCCCCTGCCCATATCTCCTTTCTTCACTCTCTTTCTCTCTCTCTCCCCCCCCCCTCTCTCTCTGCACCTTCCCCAATCAATTCTCACCTTTCCTTTCCTGCCCTCCTGTCCATGTCCAATTATTACCTCCTGCCTGCTGGTCTGTATTCCTCCCCTTCCGTTCTCCTCCAGAATCTTTTCTTGCACCAGCTTGTTCCTTGTGCCTTGAAGAAGGGCTCAGGTCAAGAATGTTGATTATATATTGTTACCTCCTATGGACTCTGCGTGACCTGCTGAGTTCTTCCAGCATATTTGTGAGGTTACTACAAACTGCTGGAGAACTCAGAAGGTTGAGAGAGAAAGAACGGAAACTATTTCAGGCCTGAACCCTTTATTGGGACTGGAAATGCAGAGAGACATTTGCACTTCCAGTCTTGATGAAGAGTTTCCGCTCAAAACATTGGCTGTTCCTTTTCTCCCACGGATGCCGCTCGACGCAGAGTGTCGATGGCAGCATCTTCAGTCTCCCGTTTGTCTCCAATATGGAAACAACCTTGCTCCATCGAACGCCCTGCTCACTCTACTTGACCAGTGGAATTGATACCAACAGCATTAAGATGAAAGCCACCATCTCATTCCTTGACCCCGCATAATGTGCTCCGAGTTTTTATGTAGGCAAGCAGCCAAGTCTGAAGGTCACCCCAAAATAAACCACCAATTTCTGCCAGCATACACAGCATTAGGTCCAAAGAGAGAGCATATCAATTGGCCAAAAAAAGTACCACAACCGAAGACTGGGAGCAAAAATAAATTACGAAAGTAAGCTTGCGGCAAATATAAAAACCGACTGCAAAAGCTTTTATAAATATGTCAAGAGGAAAAGATTGGTGAAATCCACAGTAGGTCCTTTGCAGTCAGAATCAGGGGAATATATAATGGGGAATAAGGAAATGGCAGACCAATTAAATTCTTACTTTAGTTCTGTTTTTACAAGAGAGGATACAAATAACCTCCCAAGGATGTTGGGAAACATAGAGACTAATGCAAGGGGGGAGCTGAAATAAATCAGTTTCTTGGGGAAATTGATGGGATTGAAGGCAGATAAATCCCAAGGGCCTGATAATCTACATCCTAGGGTACTTAAGGAAGTGGCCATTCAGATAGCAGATGCTTTAAGAATTATTTTCCAGAACTTGATAGACTCAGGATCAGTGCCCATGAATTGGAGGGTAGCTAATGTTACCCCACTATTTAAAAAGGGGGGTAGAGAAAAAGCAGGGAATTATAAGCCGGTGAGCCTTACATCAGTAGTTGGCAAAATGATGGAATCCATTATTAAGGATGTAATAGCGGAGCATATGACTAGCAGAGAAGGGATCGGACGGAGTCAACATGGATTTACAAAAGGTAAATCGTGCTTGACAAATCTATTGGAATTCTTTGAGATGGTGACAGGTAAAATAGATGGGGGAGAGCCAGTGGATGTGGTGTACCTGGACTTCCAAAAGGCCTTCGATAAGGTCCCGCATAAACGACTGGCTTCCAAAATCAAGGCTCATGGGATTGGGGGCAAAGTATTAATGTGGATTGAGAACTGGCTGGCAGGTAGAAGACAGAGAGTTGGGATAAATGGCTCATTTTCTGAGTGGCAGGCGGTGACCAGTGGGGTGCCACAGGGATCTGTACTGGGACCCCAGCTGTTCACAATTTAATTAATGATCTGGATGAGGGGATTGGATGTAATATCTCCAAATTTGCAGATGACACTAAGCTAGGAGGGGTTATGTGCACGGAAGAGGGGGTCAGGAAGCTCCAGTGTGATTTGGATAAATTGAGGGACTGGGCAGATACATGGCAAATGCACTACAATGTGGATAAATGTGAGGTTATCCACTTTGGTAATACAAACCAGAGGGCAGATTACTATTTGAATGGCAATAGATTAAGAGATGGGGAAGTGCAGAGAGTCCTGTGGTACTTGTACACCAGTCTCTGAAGGCGAGCATGCAGGTACAGCAGGCGGTTAAAAAGGCAAATGGTATGTTGGCCCTCATATCAAGAGGGTTTGAGTATAGGAACAAGGATACCTTACTGCAGCTGTACAGGGCCTTGGTGAGACCACACCTGGAGTATTGTGTGCAGTTTTGGTTACCTTATCTAAGGAAGGATGTTCTTGCAATGGAGGGAGTGCAGAGGCGATTCACCAGGCTGATACCTGGAATGGCAGGAATGACTTATGAGGAAAGATTGCGCAAATTGGGATTGTACTCCCTGGAGTTTAGAAGATTGAGAGGGGATCTCATAGAGACATATAAAATTCTGGCAGGACTGGACAGAATGGATGCAGATGGGATGTTTCCAATGATGGGAAAATCCAGAACCCGGGGCCATGGTTTGAGGATAATAGGCAAACCATTTAGGACCGAGATGAGGAGGAATTTCTTGACCCAGAGGGTGGTGAATCTGTGGAATTCATTGCCACAGAGGGCAGTAGAGGCAGGTTCATTAAATATATTTAAGAGGGAATTAGATCTATTTCTTCAGTATAAGGGTATTAAAGGTTACGGAAAGAATGCGGGGACAGGGTACTGAACTTTAAGATCAGCCATGATCTCGTTGAATGGTGGAGCGGGCTCGAAGGGTCGAATGACCTACTCCTGCTCCTATCTTCTATGTTTCTATGTACATGATCTCAGGCGTCAGTGACTGTGCAGGTAAATTCGGCCACACTGAGGTGAGTTGTGCTTGGAAATGCACCAACCAATTTCTCAGCGGCGCCAATTCACCTGGAAGCACAACCAGAAGTGCAGAAAAGGATTTTTTTGCAATTTCCACATTTTTTTAAAAAATCCACAAGTGGGTCCAATTTCCAGGAAAATATTTTCACATGAACGTTTAGTTCACAATATAGACCTGATATCCACTCCCCTCTGCACAACGATTGAGGTTATATCAGAGATCTTGGATGATTGAAGGGACAAAGTTGAGGTGAAGGAGCTGCCATTGACTTACCTTGTATCCATAGAGACAACATTTTGTACATAATATGAGCTGATGTGTCACAAATTCCAATGTTAGGCTATCAATGCTCAGTTTAATAAACTCATGCCACAGTGATGGGACAGAAACACAAAATGCTGGGAGCCTTGAGCGGACAAAGGATCGCTGGAGGGACTCTCTGGGACAGACACTGACTACTCGTGAATGCTATCTGACCCGCTGAGTCCTTCCTGCAATTCTTTGTTTCCTCAGTTTTACTTATAGGTTTATATTGGTGATTTATTTTTTAACCTAATAAGGTCTAAGGAGCTGTGGAATGATAATTACCTTAACACTACAAATTCAAGTTGATTGTCATCTGATTGTATAAGTACAACCCAATGAAACAGTGTTCTCCGGTCTTTGGTGTAAAAACATGCAGACACACAACCAGGCATAACATGTACAGACAAACTATACACATGCACAGTACGTACATACATATATTAAATAAATATTATTGTTAAATAAATAGTTGAGCACAGAGGGTTTATACAAGCAGTTCATCAGTCATTCACCATCCTCACTGCCCGTGGGAAGAAGCTGTTCCCCACCCTGGTGGTGCTGGCTCTGATCCTCCTGCATCTCTTCCCCGATGGGAGCAGCTGGAAGATGCTGCTTGCGGGATGATGGGGGGCCTCACTGATTTTGTGCACCCTCTTTAAATTTCTTCTTCTCTTTTCTTCGTGGAGGGGGAGGGTGTGGACATGTCCTCGGGCCTGCACAAAGGAGCTTTTAGGTGGAGTGCAGTGTGCGCAGTACTGGCCCCACCCTTTACACCCATGGTTCGTGTGCCGTGGCCAAGCAAGCTGGGACGTGGCAGCGAGGTCCTTGGGTCGTAGGTTTTATATTGGAGTGGCCTTCTCCTATGCAGGTTTCTAACTCACATCAATGGGCGGGGGGGGGGGGGGGACACCCAAGTGATCCTCTCTGCCACTCTTATGGTCCTGTGGATTGACCTCTGATCCATTTCTCTACAGCAACTGCGTCACAGAAAATCTTCACCCACAAATTGGAGGAACAACACCCTCTTTTCCATCTTGGCCCTCTCCAGCTGGACGGCATTAAAAATCCGCCAACCTGCTCTCCTCTTCCCCCTCTTCCCTTCCCCTTCCCAGTTCTCCTCCCTCCCTTCACCCAGCCATCGCTCCTCCCCTTGATCTTCACCTCCTACCTCTGCGACCACCTCTCCTCCCCACTTCACTCTTTTGTTCAGAACCCTGGCGACATTTTTCCACATCTTAATGAAGGGCTCAAGCCCGAAACGTCGGTTCTGTATTTTTACGTTTGTTAGATAAAGGACCCTGTCTGACCTCTTGAGTTTCTCCAGCATTGTGTGTTTTTACAGTGTGATGTAACTGGCCAGGACGCTCTCAGTTGAGCTCCTGTAGAAGGTTGTCATGATGGTGGCTGGTAGCCTTGCCCGCCTCAGTGCAAATTTTATGCTCGTTTTCATTTTAATCCACAAGATGTTGGATGTGAATAAAGGAGTCATGAGAAAAAGAGGCCTTGGTTTGGAACTAATTTTTATCATTGGACTTTGCAAATCATTAGTTTATTACGAGGGTTCAGAAAACTAGATGTATTCAGAAGTATCTGATGTCACACTCATTCTGTAAGTCCCTGAAAAACCAATTGAGGATGGGAAGGTTGAGGAAGACAAAGGGGATAGAATCATTGAACTACAGAACAGAAACAGGCCCCTCCAGACTTTCTAGCCCTTCTGCCTTGTCCCACTGACCAACACCCAGTCCATAGCTCTCCGTACCTTTCCCATCCCCATATCTGTCCAACTTCTATCGAGCCCACCTTCACCACCTCAGCTGGTGCTCATTCCACACTCCCATCACTCTCTGTGAGAAGAAAGACATCCCCCCCTAAACTTTTCCCCTTTCACTTGTAACCCATGTCCTCTGGTTTGCATCTCACCACTCCTTGGTGGAAAACACCAACTTGCGTTTACTGTACTCTATCTACCCCTATCAAATCTCCCCTCTTTCTCCAACACTGAATGAGTCCTGATTGAAACACAGTATATGGAGGGAGTGATACCGGTATTTCAGGGCTTGTGTGGTCCTTTATTGAGGAAGGCCGTGGGAAGGCGAACCACACCTGAGTTTTGAAATGTTGCAGGTATTGCTGCCTCACCTCAACGAATGTGTCACAGCTCCCTCTTAAGTTGGAAGTAATTTTCTCCAGGGGAATGCAGCTCTGCATCTCTGTGTTCCATTTTGTTGTGCTTAATTGGGAGTCAGATTTCCAGTTACCATTGTAGCATCTCCTGGCCACCACTAAGACCACCTTCATGAATTGAGTTTGGAGTTTGGACAATCTCGGACTCGCATCCGTAATATCCCCCAGCAGGAACAGGGCTGGGTGCCTGTGGATACTCCACCTCTGTGATTTTCTTTCCAAAATGTCCCCTAATTCTACCCAGAAGGGTCTCACCCTTGCACATTCTCCACCCCTGTGATTTTCTTTCCAAAATGTCCCCTAATTCTACCCAGAAGGGTCTCACCTTGGCGCATAGCCATGTCGAATGCACAATAGTTCCTGTCTCTATGCTGCATCTGAGACACAAGTCTGAGATTTTTGGTTTAACCTTATCCAATTTTTGGGGCATGAGGTATAACTGGTGCAAAATGTTGTATTGCACCAGCCTATATCTGGCATTAGTAACCGCCTCCATTCTGTCCTGGCAGAGGTCGGACCAGCATCATTCAGGAATTGTTGTTCCCAAATCCAATTCCCATCTTTGCCTCACTTTATGGAGACCAGGTTTCGGGCTCTTGCTTTGGAACAGGAGATACATGTTGAAATGAATTTACGTTTGATGCCCCTTCAAATTAGAGCATACACGTCACTACTGTAAGGTAAAACATCATGAGATGGGAATGTGTAAGGAGTTACCCTGTGCAGGGCTGTAACAAGATGTGAATGCATCCTTGTACTTACAAGATAAGAGAGACATTGATGGATTGAGAGGCAGGAAGCTAGCAGGGAAAGGATAGCAACAGTTTTAGTCATTGGACAAGTAATGATATGATGATGTTCTAAGCACGTATCCAAGGGTATAAAAAATCACCATTTTGCTGATAACGGCAGAATGCATTCTCCAACTAACATTGTTAGTTGCAAGTGTTACAATCCGGTAATAAAGAACAAAGAACCCTGATTTCGACTCAGTCTGGTGTTTGTCTCACTCATTCATGAACAAAGCAGACCTAACACTACCCAGCGGCTGGGCTATGGCAGACCTAATTTTGTCCCTCAATGAAGATCTTAATTGAAGGTAGCAGAAGAAGGTCTTGTTTGATAAGTCAAATTTGTTTTTTAATTGCTTGAATGACATGAGCTTCTCCCTCTCATAACAGTCCTCGATACATCAGATCCCTTTCTGCCACCACGTGTCCAGGATCTTGTTACCCATGGTCATGGGGATTCATTTGTTCTAGGTTAGGGGCATTTTAGGGGACAACCCTACTTTTAACCCAATAATCTGGTTTATTTCTTGCCACATTTAGATTAAATGATTTAATATCAGGTTGTCTTTTTTTTGCATATTAACTTGTAAATAATCCCTCCTGCTATCTCCTCCCCTACTGCGTGTCAACTAATTTGTGCCTAGGAGGATAAACCACCCAATAATATTTTTTAAAGTCCGGGAGCCTCATCCCTCCCAGACTATAGTCCCAGGTCTATTTTTCCATGGAGACTCTAGCTACCTTTTATTCTGCCACAGGAATTGTCTGGCACACCCTTTAAGTGTCTTGGTAAAGCTCTGGGGCAGTGGATACGGGCAAAGGTTGAAAGAGGTTTTGCAGCCTGCTCATCAACGTGATAGGCAGGTGCATCCACATATCTTTACGCCCCCTGTGGACACTGCAAAACTGGCCGGGTTCCTCCAGCGTTCCTGTGTGTTTTTACTACAATCAGAAAGTCTGCAGGCTTCCGTGTTTCACTTTACCAGCTCCCTAGAATTATCCCACTGCATAATCCTCCATTTTTCTCAGTTCCATGTACCTATCTAATTTTCTCTTAAAAGACCCTACTGTCCCTGCCTCCACCACTGTTGCTGGCAGCCCATTCCATGCACCCACCCCTCTCTGTGAAGAACTCTCCTCCTACATCCCCCCTGTACTTGCTCCCTAGCACCTTGAATCTAGGCCTCTTGTGTTAGCCATTTCAAACCCCTGGGAGGAAAAGCTTTGGGCCATCCACATGATTAATGCCTCTCATCATCTTGTCCACCTCTATCAGGTCACCCCTGTAATTCCAAGGAGAAAAAGCCAAATTCACTCAACCTATCCTCGTAAGGCATGCTCACCAATCCAGGCAGCATCCTCTATGGCATCCACATCCTTCCTGTAGTGAGGGGACCAGTGCAGAATATGGTGGCCAAGTGCTGGAAGAACTTTAACCTGAAAGAGAGCATTAATTTATCTATCCATTGAATAAAATGTCTGTAGGAAGTAAACAATGACCAACGTTTCGGGCTTGAGCCTTTTGTCAAGGAATGAGCGAAAAGCAGGTGTCTGAATAAAAAGGTGAGGGGAGGGGAGGCGGGGGGAAAGGGCAGGGGGAGGGGTACAGGCCAGTGGACGAGAGGTCGTACGTGGATGCAGGTGAGAGGACAGAAGAGCTGAGAAGTGATGGGGGAGGGGATAGCTCTCCGAATGTAGAGGGGAGGGCATGGGGAGCTGAAGGAAAGGATATGGGGGGCAGGGGAAGAGGGGGAGATGGGGGAGTGGCCTAATGGAAATCAGAGAAGTTGATGTTAATGCCATCCGGTTGGAGGGCACCCAGACAGAGGATGAGGTGATGTTCCTCCAATTTGTGGGTGGTCTCAGTCTGGCCATGCACGAGACCACGGACAGACATTTTGGAGTGGGGGTGTGGAGTGGAATTAAAATGTTTGTCTATTGGCGGATCCCTGTCCTTGATGCGGATAGAGTGAATGTGCTCAGCGAAGCGATCTCCTGGTCTGCATCCAGTCTCTCCGATGAAAAGGAGGCCCACAATGGGAGCACCGGAGGCAGAAGATGATTCTGGCTGATATACTTTTTGGTTATTCTAGGGTTCAGCAAAAGGAAACGACTGCACCTTCCAGTCATCTTTCACCTGAACAAGAGCCAGCAAAGCCACAAACAGATGTGGTAGAAGTCCAGGTGGTGGAGGGTGTTAGTGGGAGGAGGGTGGGGGGGTGGGGGGATCAGGAGAGGAAGTGGAGGATTGGGGAAGTCAGAGGGGGGAGGTGGGAGGTCAGAAGGGAAGAATCTCCCAGTGGCCGACCATTTTAAATCTGCGCCCCACACCCACACTGACATGTCTGTCCCACCAAGACCACCCATAAATTGAAGGAACAACCCTGGGTTTTTTGTCTCTAACTGAATGGCATTAACATTGACCTCCGGTTTCTGCTAGCCCACTCCCCATACTCCCTCCCTTCCCCATTTCTCCATCTCCTTCCTTCCAGCTCTCCACTCTCATCCCTCTCCATTCAGAGCCATCCTCCCTCCCCCTGTTTGCTGCTGTGCCCTCCTTCCTTTATCCATCTATTATCTCCTGCCTGTGGGGCCATGCTCCTCCCCCAACCCTCCCTCCACCATTTTGTTCAGACACCTGCCGACATTTTATCAGTACCTTGTGTTATATAATCAGAATAATGTGAACTATTTTGTAACTGCATAAGAATACACCCTTCTCACTGTAGTGCACCACTGTGGGGTGTATGTATATGTGTGTGTGTGTGAACAGCTTCCTGAGATGGTGGAAGGCATCAGTAAGTAAAGTTTCTTTTGTTATTTGAATCTTTCATCTCTAAGTTATTTAAGAAGCCTCCCAAGTAACACAGAGACATAACATGGTGGCAGCGGTAATAAGAGAACAAGAATAAATCCATACAATTGGATGTAAGTCACTGAAATCCAAAGGGGAAGAAGAGGAGAAACATTACTGAAAAATGGCTGGAGCAACAGCAGTTCTCCCAGTGATGGGCGGGGAGGCTGAAGACACTGTTGAATCATTTAAAAAGTTTCAGCTGAAGTGCAATTTAGCATTCGAAAGCTATTTTAAAAATGCAACAGCAGAGAAGTTGGTCAGTTATATACTTCTCTGGACAGGGGAGCGAGGCCGTGAGTTATTTAATAGCTGGGCGCTTACAGAGGTGGAGAAAAATGATCCAGAGCAGATATTTGCAAAGTTTGCTTCTCACCTTGAACCCAGGTCTAATCATAAAATTAAACACTATGAATTTCAACACTTAATGCAAGAGACTGATGAAACTGTTGATAACTTCCTCAGTAGACTAAAAATTGTTGCTGCAAAATGCAGATTTAAGAAAAAAGAGGAAAGATTAGTTGATAAACTAATACGGGGGAGTGCCCGTCGTGAAGTGCAAAAGGCTCTTCTTGGGAAGGATAGCTTGAAACTGGCCAAAGCTATAGACATGGCCAGAGCCTTCGAAGTCATGAGGACACAAATGAAATCCCTATCTATGCAGACCCACCCACAGCAAAGAGAAGGAAGGGTCGATGCTATAAAGAACGCAATCAGAAAAGTTCAAACCTCCAAGACCTGCAGGAAGTGCGGCAGACAACACCCCTTCGATGACCGAAACAAATACCTCGTCTATGGTTCTGAATGTAGAGCCTGTGGTAAGCAAACTACTGGGCGAAGATGTCCAAGTCTGCTATGAAGAAAACAGTAATACCAGTGAAGAAAAAAGACAAGAAGAAGATCCACCACATAAAAGGAAACAACAATGAGGATTTCAACACCCAGATACTGGACATGGAATCCATACATCTTCACAAGATGTTGGGTGAGATGAAAGAAGGAAGTGAGTTGCACACAAGAATCCAAATACAGAGGACATTCCAGAACAAACCTATGATATTTAACCTAAAGTGAAGTTGGATACTGGATCACAAAGCAACATCCTTCCATTCAGACCCTTCCACCAGATGTTCCCAGAGAACATAATAAATGGGTATTCAAAATACAGTGCATTGGAAACAGCAAATGTCACATTAACGGCCTATGGTGGACCCATGATCAAGCAGTGAGGGAGAGCTAAGATCAATGGCTGCCAAAAGGGAAAGAACATCCTCTGTACATTCTACGTGGTAGACACAGACGGACCAATAATTCTAAGTCTGGTTAGCTGCCAGGAGTTGCAATTGATCTCTGTCAATTATGAGATCCAGATGAAGAAGATATGCCAAAAGTACAGAAACACACAACGAAAAGAGGAAATGTTTTCCACAGAAGTACCTGCCTGGCCATGGCCCACAGTGGGAGCAGACTTGTTCACCGAGAATCAAGAGTGGTGTTTAATAGTAGCCTGTTACTACTCTGTTTCCATTCGTCAAAAGGGTGAAAGACCTGAGAGCGTCAACTATCACCTCAGAAATGAGAGTGCTCCTTGCTGAACAAGGGATATGTGACAATGGAACACAGTCACGTCACAAGAATTCTGAAAGCTGGCTGCAGAGTATGCATTTGTTATCATTACATCATCCCCATACTACCCCAAAGGTCACGGGTTCATAGCAAGATGATTTGAGTCCAGGAGTACAGAGATCCTGCTCCAGCTGTACAGGGCCTTGGTGAGACCACACCTGGAGTACTGTGTGCAGTTTTGGTCTCTTGATCTGAGGAAGGACATCCTCGCCATGGAGAGGCTGCAGAGAAGGTTCACTAGACTGATGTCAGGGAGGGAAGGACTTGCATATGAAGAAGAGTTGGATAGACTAGTCTTGGATTCTCTGGAATTTAGAAGATTGAGGGGGGATCTTATAGAAACATATAAAATTCTTAAGGGTTTAGACAGACTAGATGCAGGAAGGTTGTTTCCAATGCTGGGAAAAACCAGAACTAGGGGTCACAGTTTAAGGATAAGGGGGAAGTTTTTTAGGACTGAAATTAGGAAAAATTTCTTCTCTAAGAGGGTGGTGAATTTGTGGAATTCTTTGCCACAGGAAGTAGTTGAGTCCGGTTCCTTGTCAATATTTAAGAGTAGGTTAGATTTGGCTAAGGGGATCATGGAGTATGGGGAGAAGGCAGGAACCGGGTACTGATCAGCCATGATCATATTGAATGGCGATGTAGGCTTGAAGGACCAAATGGCCTACTCCTGCACCTATTTTCTATGTTTCTATGTTTCTAAGTGCAAACTGTGAAACACACACAAGCTAAATTTCGTGAAACAGATTACAAGCAACACCTTTAAGGGCTGATGTGAAGTTCCCGGCAGAACATCTAAATGGCAGGAGATATAAAACAACTCTGCCAAGCAAAATTCACCCAACAGAAGACCAGGAGGAAACTAGAAGAAGACTGGCTGACACACAAGAAGAATGACGTCAGCATTATAACAAATATGCACAAACATTGCCAGAATTCTTCAGAGGGCAGCATGTGCATATTCAAGAGCCGATGTTGAAAACATGGACCCCAGCAAAGGTCATCAGAGAAGCAGAGACACCAAGACACCATTATCAAGACAGACTCTGGCCATCAACTGAGGAGGAACAGAATTCACATCCGGCCGACACAAGATGTGATGAAGCAGAGAGCTTTAATACCAGCAAAGCCTGCAACCCCAATATCAAGTGAGGTATCGAGTGAAGAGACCACAACCACTAATACCGAAACATCAACACAGCAGTTGTCAGGTGAAGCACAATTACATCACCTACCAGCATGTACCAGCAACACAGAGCCTGACGGTCGCAAGATGGCAAATCCGCAAGATGGCGAAGGAACATACTGCCACCAGTGCGATATCAATAAGAACTTTTAAAAAATAGTTGTGTAAATAAAAGAGTGTACAAGCTCAGTTACTTAAGTTGCACTGGAAAGAAAGTGATAAAGAACACTAATTCTTTCTTTATCTTGAGAAGGAGGGATATTATATAGTTGGGATAATGTGAACTATTTTGTAACCTTGTAAGAATACATCCTTCTCACTGTTGTAACTATAGTGCACCACTGTGGGGTGTATGTATATGTGTGTGTGTGTAAACCGTTTCCTGAGATGGTGGAAGGCATCAGAAAGTAAAGACTCTTCTGTTATTTGAATCTTGCATCTCTAAGTTATTTAAGAAGCCTGCCAAGTAACTCCAGAGGCATAACACCCTGATGAAGGGCTCAAGCCTGAAACGTTGCTTATGTATCTTGATCTTTGCTACATAAAGTTCACTGTTTGACCTGCTGAGTTTCTCCAGCCTTGTGTTTTCATTTTTAAGGCAACAAAGAGGATTGTCTTTGTCATAAATACCTCTGAGGAATAGACAAAAGCCTCTTGAAATTGCAGGATTATTGTGTGTTTGGAAGGTGAAGAAGGAGAGCAAACAGCCATTGATAATGACAGTTAATGCCTGTGAGCTCTATCAAGGGTCGAGTCAGGGACACATTAAAAAGTGTGGTTGTCGGCAGTGCAGAATGTTCCTGTCATGCACTGAGCAGCTATACTCTACTGCAGGAAAGAGTTTTGAAAAATTAGCGTAAAAGAATTAAACAAGAACATCTGCAAATGCTGAGGTTGCAGTTGGCACAAAAATGCTGGAGAAACACAAGTCACACAGCGTAAATGAGCTGTTTGGAGAAGAGGTGGCTGAAGTAAGAGTAACACACCCTTATGCATTTTCTTTTCTTGTTTGTTGCCATTAGATTTATTGTCAGAGTACAATACATACATACAACGCCGAGATCCTTTTTCTGTGGGCCAAGCAGAATTACCACTTATTGGTAGTGAGGTAAAAACTGTACTCAATGAATGCACAAATAAAGATATGTAAACAAATTGACTGTGCAATACAGAGAAAAAAATCCATAAAGTGCAAACTCTGATGGAGTTTGTCATTGAGGAGTCTGATGGTGGAGAGGGAGCAGCTGTTCCTGAACCTGGTGGTGCGAGTCTTGTGGCACTGACACCTCTGTCCTGATGGCAGCAGCGAGAACAGAGTGTGTGCCGGGAGGTGTGGATCCTTGATGATCGCTGCTGCTCTCCGACGGCAGAGTTCCCCATAGATGTTCTCGATGGTGGGGAGGGTTTTTGCCTGCGATGTTCTGAGCTGTGTCCACTACTTTTTACAGGGTGCTACACTCAGGGGCTGTTTAAAGCATGTATAGAGCTGTTGGCAGTCAGTTCCCACAGGGAAAGGGGGAACACTTTGTCTCTGCTCCCTGCCTTTTCCGGGTCCGCCCCAGCGGCAGCGCTGCTGTTACAGCAGCTTGGGCAGCATTCGGACACCATGGGAAGGAAATTAAGATAGCTTGAGAGATTGCTCAATGTCACTGATATCTGTTACATTCTGTCTTGGTTCAGGTACGAGCGAGTGCCATCGCCCAGGATGCTGATCAGAACTATGATTACGCCAGTAACAGTGTCATCTTGCATCTGGATGTTGGTGACGACGTCTACGTAAAGCTTGACGGAGGGAAGGTTCATGGCGGCAATAACAACAAGTATAGCACCTTTTCCGGTTTCATCATTTACCCAGACTGAGCAAAGGTGCCTTTGTGTCCTCTCGGAGACCATCCAGGGAAGAATATGTGTGGTATCTATTGGAAGGTTAAATGGAGCACAGAATTAGCAACCCACCCCACCACCCCTAAATCTTCAATAGAGAAATGGAAAATTCTATTATAATTTTATTTTAAAATTCACAATCAGTGGATTTTTTTCTGCACTCATTCCAATTGATCCAGTAAACAAGTCGATTTAATGTGAGGGAAGTTACTAGCATTACCAAGAAAAGGAAAGGCAAAACTCTGGAAAGAAAATAAAACCACAGTTAAAAATAATGAGTGAATATCAATTAACTAACGTGTAACAATCTGAATTGAATGTGCTGGTCGTGTATTTATCATTTGCAGATCAAATTTGTAACCAAGCTGTGTGCTTAACCTATTTTTTTACAAATAATTGCTTGTAAAATACCTTGAATTTACTGAAACCTCCAATCCCAATCCCGTGTCGTCATTGTTGCTTCCTGCTTTCCACGCATCACCCTCCACTGGATGATGTCACATTTGTCTTAACAATGTCAAGAGCATCACTGTTCATCAATCAGTAGAATAGCCCACTGAGAATCTGGGCAGCAATATAAACTTGTCACAAAATACTCAAAGCCCCATCTACCTGTTCCAGTGGTTCAGGTGGACACCATGGCAATTTTCTCCTTCCTTGGCTAGCTAATCACCAAAAAAATAGATCAACCGCTCAATCATCTCATTGTTCAGTATCGAGATTTGCTGTGCGCAAAATGGCTGCTGCATTTGCCTATGTAACAACAGTCACTGCACTTCAAAGAAGCTAATTGTAAGCAGGCGCTATATTAGTACATCTTTCTTTCTTCCTTACCTAATTTAAATGGTCTACATTTTTTTTTAAATCTGTCTATGCTTTCAGTGAGAACCAAGTCAAATTTATGAAATCTCTATCCTTGCAAACTGCGGTTAACGTCATTTAATGCAAAACAGACGAAGGGGTCTTCTTGATACCAGAGCAAAAATGCATGTCCTCTGTAGTTACATTGGGGCTTCATTTCCTCTGTGTTGCTCGGATAAGTTTCACCGCCCCCCCCACCTCACCCCACACCAGCTGTCGATAAGTCGTACTGCGGAAGGCAGCACCTGTTCAGCACGAAGTTGATTTGATTTCATTCATGACTATAGGGAGCAGATGAAGGAAGAAAAGTTCCAACAGAAAGAAAAATTACCCGCGTACGTCCTGGCTATAGTTAGCACTGACGCCATGCAAACACCGCACATACTTACCCAGAATAATTCTGTGCACCTTTTAAGTCTAAGTGCACCAGATAGTTCAAGCATTTTCAAATATGGAAATATTGGTGTAATGAAATAAAATCTAGTCATAAACCTGGTGATACCAAAACTCTTGCAAACAATGCAGGAGGTGACATGACCCATTAGTATTCCTTCTTTCTGCTTCGACTTTCTGACCAGTTGTTTCCTGACTGCATGGCATTATTCATGAAACCAAAATTGCACATGTTATTCTGACTAAATTCCAGACGTTTAGCCTGTATGGTTCACCTGTAAAGACAAGCAGATCTGCAATGTTAATGACTGGACACAAAAGGTGTCATTTCCATTTGCAAAATCGATTTTGATCCTGCATATATCATCAATTGGAATAATTTCTTTATTAGGAACAGTTGAGAGACTTTGCTTAATGTTGAGCTTGCATCTTGTGAAGTGCAAGGTTGCCAGAAATCGATCCTATTAAAAAAAATTACGAGGACAAGAACATCAATCTTTGAGGCCTCAAATTACATCTGTGGGTCTTCACCTTAATCAACTTATGTCTTTTTCACATATTCGTTGTAGCATTTCAATGAAATAAAGATGGAATTGTAGGTGTTCCACCTTGCAAAATTTTGCAAAGAGCCAAAAATCACTTGACTAACTCTTAATTCAAAGGCTTGGTCACAAGATGAACACCTTCATGCAAATAGGGCCATTGTGATTGAACAGAAAGGGAGCGAGTTCATGCCGAGTAAAGACTGATTTGTACTGTGCAAACATCATGCTTCATAGCATAAGCACTGTAAACCGTTCCTGGCAGAAGAGGTAGACCCTTGGTACAATTTTCTCGACCCACCTTGCATATTCAAATTCCTGCTTCACTCATCACTAATTACTTTGTCCTCAAGTTATGTCTCCTGCGGTACTCGTTGTCCAGACTCGCTTTTTTACCAGGTGTTAATAGTGCCTGATAGGAGCTTTAATCTTGCAAATGTGCATAAGGGCTGCCTCTGTTGTATATAATATTCTAAGGCCATTTTATGGTGCAACCCTGCATTAAAGAGGGCTCAACGAAAATAAAAGGGGAATTTACATTTATTATAGAGAAGGCCTATGAGGCCGATCCAGCGTATTCCAGAGTGAGGGAGGCAGGAGAGTGGTGCAGCAGCACCGTCCGTCGCCATGACATCATCTGTACCTGCCGGGAAGTGAAATATTAATGTAGACCTTCCCTCCCACCCAAAAGAACCAAAAGCGTTAGCCATCACTAACTTGATGCGATTGATGAGTAATAAGTATCTGAACACACCGAGCGGTTCAACCTTTACGCTCCTGGGTCGCGGGCCGACGACGTCATCATGACATCATTGGCCCGCGCCCTTTTCCAGCCACTTTCAGCGGCATTCCCTTCACAGAGAGGGTGGACTCCACCTCCAAGTGTACCCCGCTAGGCGGATTGGAGTTCACCTGCTGAATGCGCCCTTGGAGCTTTCTTCAAGGTCAGTGAAGTGACATAAAGATGGAGAATATCCCACCTCTACATTCATAGATTTTTCCACTATCAAAAGGTCTTTAAGATATAACTCTGAGTAACCTGAGGAGATGCATGAGAAATTGATAAAGCACTCAATCCTTCTTACAAATCCAACTGATTGAACATCTCACCATAACGGTACAACTTCTGCGGTGGTCACCAAAGTAAATTTTGTGAGACCTTGTTTCTGTTCTCACTGCAATATACAAAATAAATAACAGGTCTAAAAGGAAACAGCATGAATAGCTAGGCTGGGATTTAATTCCAGTAAATTCTCCATCCCAGTTTGTATCTTGATGACTTTATCTTATGTCCAAATGTTTTGATAAAGCATTAAAGATCCCTTGGCATGATTGGAAGTTCAAAGAGTTTTGAACTCTGGCCAACAGTCATCCTCAACCAAATGATGGAGATTAATTGGTCATCTTGCTTGTGAGATTTTGCTGTGCGCAAAATGGCTGTTGCATTGGCTTTTCGCTGCCATTTTTGGAAATATCTGCTAAAGCGCCATATCGTTGCAAGACGTTGTCTTTACTTTCCCTTCGCAGTTTGCTCACAGAGTGGACAACACTGGGCCTGCATTTGCCATAGAGCACTTGCTACGGCCTGTGAGTACTCAAGGTAGGGCTCAAGTGACCTTCCCCATGGTGCCCCCCCCCCACTGACGTACCTTCCACACTGCCCATGCCTGTCTGCTCTACTGCAACACATTTCAGCACTGTCCCCATTCCCTGACCTGCAAGAGACATCGGAAGGCTGCTTACAGCTGGAAGATATCCCAGAGCAAAGCTGAATTGCTCTATTCAAAATGTTTTCCATTATTTAGCACTGCAGTGTGTGGGAGAGTATCTGAAAGTAGCCCTTGAATATCCAGTAACTAAACTGTCAGATTCACCTCTGCTTTACCTTTACTTAACTGATTAAATCAAAAGCACAAGGTCTTAAAAAATGGGGCAGTAGGGTTGGCGTACAGGTTAGCGCAATGCTGTTACAGTGCCAATGATCGGGACTGGGGTTTAAATCCCATGCCATCTATAAGGAGTTTGGACATTCTCTCCATGTCTGTGTGGGTTTTCCCCAGAGGCTCCAGTTTCCTCCCACCCTTCAAAATGTACTGAGAGTGTAGATTAATTGGATGTAAATTGGGCAGCACGGACTCGTGGGCCAAAAGGGTCTGTTATGTCTAAATTTAAACTTAAATTGACAAATTTAAATTTGTATTTAAAATTTTTTAAATATATATAAATATGTATAAATTAATGAAAGCCAGGAAAAAAGTTACTGTCACCTGAAGCGCTAAGTCCTGAAACGGGAACTAGAATTTCTTAGATGTTAATAACTTTCATTTAAAAGTTACTTCATTTTTTGGTGATGGTTACACAGTGGCTTAGTTGAGCCCCTGCCGCACAGTTCCAGTGACCGGGTTCAATCCCGACTTGGGTGCTGCCTATGTGGAGTTTTCCATGTGGATTTCGTCCAGGTTTTCGCAAACATCCCCAGGAGGCGTTGTTGGGTTCATTGGCTGACAGAGATTTCCGCCTGTGTAGGTGAGAGCTTGGAGAATCGAAAGTGGGGGGGGGAGGGTTAAGATCATTGATTTGATGAGCCGAATGACACAACATTATTATATGTACATGTATATACATATAATTTGCAGATGATGCCGCTTTAGTTGCCCATTCAGAGCCAGCTCTTCAGCGCTTGACGTCCTGCTTTGCGGAAACTGCCAAAATGTTTGGCCTGGAAGTCAGCCTGAAGAAAACTGAGGTCCTCCATCAGCCAGCTCCCCACCATGACTACCAGCCCCCCCACATCTCCATCGGGCACACAAAACTCAAAACGGTCAACCAGTTTACCTATCTCGGCTGCACCATTTCATCAGATGCAAGGATCGACAATGAGATAGACAACAGACTCGCCAAGGCAAATAGCGCCTTTGGAAGACTACACAAAAGAGTCTGGAAAAACAACCAACTGAAAAACCTCACAAAGATAAGCGTATACAGAGCCGTTGTCATACCCACACTCCTGTTCGGCTCCGAATCATGGGTCCTCTACCGGCACCACCTACGGCTCCTAGAACGCTTCCACCAGCGTTGTCTCCGCTCCATCCTCAACATCCATTGGAGCGCTCACACCCCTAACGTCGAGGTACTCGAGATGGCAGAGGTCGACAGCATCGAGTCCACGCTGCTGAAGATCCAGCTGCGCTGGATGGGTCACGTCTCCAGAATGGAGGACCATCGCCTTCCCAAGATCGTATTATATGGTGAGCTCTCCACTGGCCACCGTGACAGAGGTGCACCAAAGAAAAGGTACAAGGACTGCCTAAAGAAATCTCTTGGTGCCTGCCACATTGACCACCGCCAGTGGGCTGATAACGCCTCAAACCGTGCATCTTGGCGCCTCACAGTTTGGCGGGCAGCAGCCTCCTTTGAAGAAGACCGCAGAGCCCACCTCACTGACAAAAGGCAAAGGAGGAAAAACCCAACACCCAACCCCAACCAACCAATTTTCCCTTGCAACCGCTGCAATCGTGTCTGCCTGTCCCGCATCGGACTGGTCAGCCACAAACGAGCCTGCAGCTGACGTGGACTTTTTACCCCCTCCATAAATCTTCGTCCGCGAAGCCAAGCCAAAGAAGATACATATAATAATGTTGTGTCATTTGGCTCATCAAATCAAGGCTGAATCTCAAACCAATGGCACCTCCCCACCCCCCCCAATAAACAACCTGGATCGTGTTCTCCCATGCATGAGCTTAACCTCTCTTTCAATTCTCAAGTGTCTGGCAAACCCATCATAAGTCAAAAAAAAACCGCAGGTCATTTTTTATAATTACATTTTATTCCACACTGAAAAATCGTGGCCATTACTGACTGGCCGCCTTCACGCTGAGCAAGTATCTTGAGTTTCATTTCCAAAGTTAATGCTTTGCTCTTTTTCTTCTCACCAGAAGCAGGAAACATACATGGGCATTTAGTAGACATGATGGGTTGTTTGCAATGCACTCGTTCACGTTATCGCTACAGAGACTGCGAGGATGGTTGAATCAGCATCGCGGAGAGTACGCTGTACGATACTCCCGTGCAGGGATACTGCCATCACCCAGCATCACAAGAGAGTCGCGTATCGCGTATCGCAAGCGCGGGAACAGATCAGAATCTGAAATTTAAAGTGCGGATTCGAACCATCGTAACTTCGAAAAATCGTAAGTCAGACCTTAATAAGTAGGGGAGCGCCTGTACATGAAGATCATCTCATTGGCTGAGGTGGTGAATGCGGGCTCAGTTTTAACATTGAAGAGGAATTTGGATGGGTGGGGTAAGGAGGGCTGTGGTCTGGGTGCAGGTCAGTGGGACTAGGCAGAATAATAGTTCAGCACGGACTATCTGTGCTGTAATGTTCTATGGTTCTATGGTTTCAGGTGATGTTGGACCACACATGGCTCTGGCCGCCTTTGAGTGGTGAATTGTTTCAATGTTCAGGTAATACAAAGTTTTTGGCCTCCTCTTTGCCAGTCCTTTGATGTATGACAAACTTTCAGCTTCATTATTCACAGTGAAGAAGCAAATTAATCACATGCGTTGATTAAAGTCTACCACTGCTGCAAGCGATTGATCAGTGGGGTTTTGTTGTTCTGCTTGGAATACTGCAAACCAGCTCCCCGGTGAGCTGAGGTGGTCATTAGCAGGCAGAACAGCTTGAAGAGCAGGGTATGGCCCAAGCATTGTAATACGAACTAAGTGTTGTAAATCTACCCAAACCACAGAGGATCAAGTCAATGCCCACCAGTAGACAAACAGGTGGATTTTATATTAAGAAATGAGCAATCTGCCTTATTACCATTACAATTATAAACGAGACTATTCAGCCCACTGTTTGGAATATTGGATTAGAGCTATTTCTTTGCTCTTTCCTCTTGTCCACACTTTTTGAGAGTCGCTGGTGAACCTGCATCCCTTACAGCAGCACATTTCAATTCTCGGGAACTTGCTGCCTACTCTCCTCTATTCAAGAACTCCGACTTTGGAACTTCCTGCCAGTTAAAAAATGAGGAGTCTTCCTTTGCTACAACAGCGACTGCTCTTTGAAGCCACGTTGGCTGCAAAGCCTGAAAGGTGCGGCCAGGCGCAAAGGCATTTGCTTTCTTGGTCTGTTTTATCCCAATGTTCCCAAACTGCTCTTTGTTTAGGTTTCAAATACCCAATTTCTAACACCTTGAAGAAGTTCAAATGGGCAACGTCTTCTTGAAAATACCACTGACAAAACGTTTCTCTGCATGAAGCAGCAGTGGATGGAATTTGCATGGCTTTTCTCACATTGCAATGATGAGTGTTCACTAGACCCTTGGAAGTTGCCTTCTAAAATGGGGTTAACTGGGCAATTTACTAGGTTGAAGACCCAGGTACAGGGCTATTTGAAAGGGCTGAACTGGGCAAGCCCGGTCAAAGTCTACCTGGGTCCCAGACCTACCTCGGAGGTGGTCAGGGAACCCAGTAAAACTTACCTGGGCACCCTCCTCTGCCTATTTGAAAGGGAAAATGGCTCACCCGGTTACTCTGGAACTTAAAATAAAAAAGGAACTGCATGACGTGTCTCTCACCATGTCATTGCAGGGGCGGGATCCCCCTTAAATCGCCAGGTTGATTATTTAACAGGTAGGTTAGGCTGCCATTTGAAAGGTGCAGGAGGCACACATGACCCAGTCATCTCACCCAGGTCCCAGGAGGGCTACCCAAGTGCTGCAATTTAAAAGTTCCTATAGCGATTGATTTCACTGTTCACCTCTTACAACTCTGGTCAGAAATTAGTCTAACTCACAATTCTCTCCTACATCACACATTATGAAGATGTTTGCTTCAAGATTCACCATCATCATGTACTCTTCATTCAATACAGACAATATTAAAAAGATCATAAGACCTCAAGATGTAGGAGCAGAAACAGGCCATTCAGCCCAATGAGTCTGCCCCGCTATTCAATCATGAGATGATCCATTTCCCCACACAGCCCCACTACCCAGCCTTCTCCCCATAACCTTTGATGCCCTGGCTAATCAAGAACCTATCAATCTCTCCCTTAAATAGACCCAATGACCTGGTCTCCACAACTGCCTGTGACAACAAATTCCACAGATTCACCTCCCTCTGGTTGAACTAAGTGGACGGCCCTTCAATCCTGAAGTTGTCCCCTCTTCTCACCCACACACACAGACACACACACACACACACACACACACACACACACACACACGCACACCCATGCGTGCACACCCCGTCCCCCCCCCCCACACACACACACACACACACACCCATCCCACACACACACCATGGCCTCCACTGAGAATGGCTGTCCTGGATTCTCCCACCGTGAGAAACAACCTTTCTACATTTACTCTGTCCAAGCCTTTCAATATTCAAAATATATCAATGAGATCCCCCCTCATTCTCCTAAATTCCAATGAGAACAGGCAAAGAACTGTCAAACGCTCCTCATATGAGAACCTTTTCATTCCTGGAATCATCCCCATGAACCTCCTCTGAACCCTCTTCCAACTTCAGCACATCCTGTCTTAAATGAGGTCCCTAAAACTGCCCACAATACTCCAAGTGGGGTCTCACCAGGGCCTTATAAAGCTTCAACATCACATCCCTGCTCTTATATTCAGTTATTGTTATTTCCAGTCAGCTTTTAAGGTCTTGTAGTTCAAATTTCCAAAGCCATATCACAAGGACTTTGAAACACATATATCCTCTTTAACATGAATGACTATGAGCAATGCTGTGATTTCCTCGTACATATTTGTTTCCATATTCCATTATGCTGGAACAGTCATTCCACAGAGAGGGTAAGGCTTCCCTCAGCATGGACCTTCCCTTCTGCTAAACAGTGCCATCCTGGTCTCCGACTGGAGGCATGGGTTCGAATCCCACTTTCTGACACCATGCTTGTTTTTGCAAGAAGAATGACTTTATGTGGGTTTAACACTTAACCCACTTTATTTTCCATGAGCTGCTTCAACTGACTTCCAACGTCAACCCCCGTCATAGGCCACTTTCGGTTTCCGCCCAACCACGCATATTGCACATAGTTCTTATTTACACACATAATAACACATCTTCGATCTGTACTTGACACTCCTCCATGAACACTGATCTTTGATCCGTTTTCCAATTCCCTGCCTTCTGTGGCTGTTGTCTGTCACCAAGCACCGTTCCATCTAGAGGCTCGGCTGAGATGTGGTGTGCGTCGAGGGATTTTTTTATTTCGACATACAGCACAGTAACAGGCCATTTTGGCCCATGAGTATGTACTGCCTAATTTACACCCAAATTACCTACACCCCCGGTGCATTACTTAAAGTCAATTTATTGGAAATTCTGAAGTGTTTTACTGAGAGCAAGCGTGTGAAAAACAGTATCAATCCAATCAAAAGCTGTCCCATATAACCATATAATCATATGCAGCACAGAACAGGCCAGTTTGGCCCTACTAGTTCATGCCGGAACAAATCCCCACCCTCCTAGTCCCATTGACCAGCACCTGGTCCATACCCTTCCAATCCTCTCCCCTCCATGTAATTCTCCAGTCTTTCCTTAAATGTAAATAACGTCCTTGCTTCAACCACCTCTGCCGGAAGCTTATTCCACATCCCAACCACCCTTTGCGTGAAGAAATTTCCCCTCATGTTCCCCTTATAATTTTCCCCCTGCAATCTCAAACCATGGCCTCTGGTTTGAATATCCCCCACTCTTAATTGAAAAAGCCTATCCACATTGACTCTCTCTGTCCCTTTTAAAATCTTGAACTCCTCCATCAAATCCCCCCCTCAATCTTCTACGCTCCAGAGAAAAAAGCCCCAGGCTGCTATTCTCTGTAACTCAAACCCTGACATCCTGTCAACATTCTCGTGAACCTTCTCTGCACTCTCTCTATTTTGTTTATATCCTTCCTATAATTCGATGACCAAAACTGCACACAGTATTCCAAACTTGGCCTCACCAGTCCTTTGTACAATTTCATCATAGCATCCCAACTCTTGAATTCAATACTCCGATTTATGAAGGCCAACATTCCAAATGCCTTCTTCACCACTCTATCTACCTGAGTATCAACTTTGAGGGTACTATTTACCACAACTCCTAAATCCCTTTGTTGCTCTGCACTCCTCAATTGTCTACCATTCAATGTATATGACCTATTTACAAAATGCAACACTTCACACTTATCCGTATTAAATTCCATCAGCCAGTTCTCAGTCCACTCCACTAGCTTTCCTATATCTCTTTTTAAGCTATTGTAATCTTCCTCACTGTCCACAACACCACCAATCTTTGTATCATCTGCAAACTTACTTATCCAATTTACCACCCCTTCTTCCAGAACGTTAATATATATAACAAACAATAGTGGACACAGGACCGATCCCTGAGGAACTCCACTAGTCACCAGCCTCCAATTTGACAAACAGTACTCTCTGACACCTCCCATCCCCGCCAAGAGAGAGCTCCTGAATCAATTTAAATCTCAGATCTTATGGAAAAAGAACAGGAGTAGACCAATTGGCTTCTTGGTCCTACTCGGCTGTTCAAAAAAGTTAAGGGCTGCTTCAATTGTAGTCGTACAACACTGTCATACAGCATTTTCCCACTCTCTCCCCCTGACCTTTGGTTCCATTTTAGCCTGTCAAACACGTGAACCTCTCTCACCCCCTCTGCCCTGCCCACACCTCACACCCAGCCAGGTCCAGGGGAAGGAGCAGATTATCTCCACGCTGACACAACTATACAATTGGCTCATGCATCAGACAGAATTGGTTTGGTCCCTTGGTCAGTCCCCTCTGGGATGGTTCAGTCCCCCTGGGATGGTTCAGTCACTGGAGAGTGAGCTGTTCACATTCTGTGGTGAGAACTGCAGAACGTTGCCCAACCAGAGGGAGCTTTCAATATTTGCATTAAAGTTGCACAAGGCAACAATTGGCAATAAAACAGCAAAAAAACTGTTGAGGAGGGGGAAAATTATAGAAAGTCATTAATGATTTCTAAAAGTTCTTTGCCTTTAGATAAAAATTAATCAAAACATATTGAAAGAAATTAGATGGTCTGGACCCTTGAAAATATCCTCGCTGTTCACCTCAACCACTCCCTGTGGTAGCAAGACTCACATTTCCACTATTCTCTCCTGAATTTCCCATTGAATTTATGATGCATTTATTGAAGGAGGCAGGAAATGTGAGTTACAGCACCTCAAAGGTTGTTTTTATTAATTAAAAACATTTGATTTTATTGGCTCATAGTCTGATTCTTTTCAATTTGCAGCATTTTCCTTAATGTAGAATGAGGCAGTGTGTGTGTGTGTGTGTGTGTGTGTGTGTGTGTGTGTGTGTGTGTGTGTGTGTGTGTGTGTGTGTGTGTGTGTGTGTGTGTGTGTGTGTGTGTGTGTGTGTGTGTGTGTGTGTGTGTGTGCATGTGATTGTGTCTGTGTATGCCTGTGAATGTGCACACGCGCATGTGTTCACGTGTGTGTCTGTGCGTGCATGTATATGTGCACGTATGTGTCTGTGTGTGTGCTTGTGTATGTGCATGTATGTGCATGTGTTTGTGTGCATGTGTGTGTGTGTGAGAGAGAGAGCATGTGTGTGAGAGGATGTGAGTGTTCACCTGTGTGAGTAGCTGCATGTCTGCCCACTACACACATGTTGGCCACATTTTCCTTGAGCCACATTGAATGTGTATGGTCTCAAGCAAGCGCAAAAACTACCTCTTCATCCTGTCTGCTGCACCGGTCTCTCATTTAACCACAAATGCCAGTAAATTCACTTCAATGCATACAGGTTGATTCACCAGAAAGTTGAATGAGTGGAGGGTATACTCTCAGCACAGATACGGTATTTTGTAGCCATTTTTTAAGGGGAAATAGAAAACAAGTTGTGTTATTGATCAGGGTAAGGAAACTGCAAAACTATTCAAATGAAGTCTGCAATGGTGGAAATTTGAAATAAAATTCAAACAGAAAAATTAAAATACTCAGCAGCTCTTAAATGGAGTTTTGAATCACACGGTTTCATCAGGGACAATTGAAATTAAATGCTGTGAAGTTTGTCCATCAGGATCATTTGAAAGCCTTATTTTGCACCTTCTGCGAGGACAATGTTCAAGGAGAGAACGTACAGAGGGGCAAAGACATATTATTTGGGGAAATGTATTGAAAGCGCGTCTTCTCCAAACTGTCGATTTCCAGCAGTATGAATAATGACATTTTGACATGTTGTGCAATTAATATGATTTCTATCTTCTCTACCTTGTCTGTATATTCTGTGAATTTGTATCTGAAGCAAGGGTGTCTCTCTCCTTCCTGATGTGCATTACAAAGCTTGGCAATATTCCACAGTTGCTTACACCATTAAAGTTGAGAATTTCAGACTCAACTCCAACAGAATTCAGAAGTAAAACACCAAGGTCTACAGGCACTGTTCAAATATTGAAAGTAAAATGCGAAAGTCTGTAGCCACCGTGGTTGAAGTAAAAACGCAAAATGCTGGAGAAGCTCAGCTGGTCAAACAGTGTCTTTTATACACCAAAGGTAAAAATGTGGAACCAACATTTTGGGCTCGAGCCCTTCATCAAGGAGTAGACAAAATGTCAACTGGCGTTTGAACAAAAGGGGGGGAGGTGGCAAAGGCAGGAGAAGATAGGTGGAGAAAGGAGGGAGGGAGCAGCAGCGATCAGGGAGGAGGGGGGATAGCTGGGTGGATAATCTGCTGTCTCCTCCCTCCTTTCTCCACCTATCACCTCCTGTCTTTGCCTCCTACCCATCATTTGTTCAGACACCTGCCGACATTTTCTCATCCTTTTTTTGAATATTTTATTTAGCATTTTAACTCACATCGAAAAATACATATTGATTTCAAATTACATGTGAATATTTTCAACCTTCCCTCTCTCCCTCCTAACTTCCCTCCCTAACCCTCTTTCTAATCTAATAATAAAAATAAAAGATAGATAAAAGAAGGAATATATATGTATTCAGGCTCCATATTTTCAAAAAGAAATTATATTTATGGCATAAATTATAAGTAATTTTTTCAAGTGGAATACATGAATGTCAACTTTCTAACCCAGTGGTTCTCACCTTTTTCTTTCCACTCATATCCCACTTTAAGTAATCCCTTAAAGCCATAAGTACTCTGTGATTAGTAAGGGATTGCTTAAGGTGGGATATGAGTGGGAAGAAAAAATTTGAAACCCACTATTTTAATCATCCCTAATTGACTTGTTATGTGCACAGTTTCAAAACTCCAAAGGAATTAGGCCAATGACAATTTTTCTCAAGCAAAGTATTTCAGTAACAATCTGGTCTAGAGCAGTGGTTCTCAACCTTCCCTTCCCACTCACATCCCACATTAAGCAATCCTTTACTAATCACAGAGCACCAATGGCAGAGGGATTACTTAAAGTGGAATGTGAGTGGGAAGAAAAAAGTTGAGAACCACTGCTCTAACCCTAAATCTACATTAGATTTCCATGTAATAGCAATACATTTCTTTGAAACAGCTAAAGTAATTTGTAAGAATTCTATTTGATACATGGTTAATCACAACTTAATACAAGTATTTTTAATATCTCCTAAAAAAAATCATAGGATCCATTGGGAGTGTAACTCCTAATACTTAATTCAAACTTTTTAAAATTTCAGAGCAAAATGTATACACTTTTGGACACATTCTCTCATACCTTGATGAAGGGCTGGCCTGAAACATTGGTTACGTATCTCATTCCCAATTTGGTTTTTGTCTTTCTTGTCACACAGAAAAAATGGGTGCTTACTTTGGCTGTCTTGCATTTGCTGTTGTGCGCTCACTGATTAGAGAATGCCAAATCTTGCAGCGCCCAACCTTGCGGAAGTTGGGGCTGCACGATTTGCTATTCTGTGAAGTTGCTTGGCAGTTTGTTACACGCCAGGCAACTGAATGATTTATTTCTTTTTATTATTAGCCAAAGGTAATTTATTTGAGTAAGTCCCTTTGAATGAAGCAGTATGAAGCCGGCTGATTGGTGAGTTTGGACAATGGTGAGGGCGGACTGATGATCCACTTGGTCTTCTATTTGTGCAAAATGAGATCCTCCACAGCTCAGACAGGTTGCCTGGTGTCTGTAATTATCACACAATCCAACCAGTTTTCAGTGGGTTTATAATCTTGTGACACTAACACTTAGTGCCAATGTGCAGAAATTGAAATGCCTCTCTGGCACAGCTAAAGGTGGTTTCTAAACTTGGTGGCTTGAGGAATTGCAATTAGAAGTGAAATTTGCTTAAGATAACCCAAGAATGCTTCATTCTGACAGCCCAAGTCATTTTGAATTGGAGAAAAATATTGTCATATTGGGAATTTCAGCAAAGTGGACATAGAAAGCAAGCAACATGACATCTAATATTATTGGACACTGAAGATTTTACTTCCTGGGTGTATTTTCTGGATTTTGGATTGTCGATCATGAAAATCACTTTAAAATTTTCTTATCACATATTGATTTCTTTTAAATATAACCTATTTTTGTGATTTCCTGTCATATTTTGTCTACTAGTATATTGCCCACAAAGCAAGATGTTTTGGTCAGTCCAAGAATGCCTGGGCATGCACTCAGTCCAGGTGCTATGCAAATGTTGTCTTAGGCCTGGGCATCTTTAATCAGGATAGGTGCAGACAGGCTATAAAAGCAGCTCACATATACAAATGTTGTGCATTACATCACTATAGATTGAATGAGTGTTGATGCACATGTTCTTCAGGCAACAGCACAGTGAGTGTCTTCAGGAAGATTCAATACAGCAGAAATATCTCGTCAATGTCCAACAGCTATGATACATCCTGTTATATTTGTGGTGAGTTTACGCTTAAGGCTAAATCCAATAAAAGATGATTTAATGTTTTCCCAATTTCCTATGGGATACAGCAAATATGAAATTATCTTTGTGTTTGGCTTGACGTTTATCTATCATAACCCCCCCCCCTCCCCAATATTTTGTTCAGGAAGCCTACCTTTTGAAAAATATTATTGCCCAGAAAGACAAGACAGAGCTACAATGTGAGCAAAGTAATCTTAAAACAAGAATATGAAGCAACTGGTCAAAATATGATGATGGAATGGGCAGAGGTTGAGAGATGGGAAGTAATTATCCTCAACAAATAAATAGGAATAGATTTCTGAGCTCTCTCCATGTTCAGTGACCAACATGAAGTTAGCAATCCCATGTGTCAGACCTCCTGAGATTTCCTTTGTGGGCCAAAAATTACAAAGGGAAATGGGTATTCTCACATTCTTTAGAGGAAATGCACCCATTCAAGTCAGGGGTGCAGTCCTGCTGGAGCTCACCAGAGCATCGCTCCGACACCTCATCACTCCGAATGCATTCTCCCCACTCCCCACCTACCACTGCCCTGAGTGCTATTCTGGACATACAAGGTATCTGTTTCTTCCACAGATGGTCATCTTCCTTTCTCGTCCTACAGTTCGCTCTCAATTATACAACATGGTGGCCATCAAGGGCAGGTCTCACGAGACTTCCTCGTCGCCATTCGTGGTGAGCTCCAGTGCCTAAAATATTAGCCCTATCCCCCTGGTTCAAGTGAAAGGCATCCTTCAACATATGTATGTGCTCTGGAGCCAATCTTGCATGTTCTGCACACCTCAGTGAGTTCGGCAAGCCTCTGATTTTGTAGGTTTGCAGCAATTTTTATATTAATAGCTAAAAAAAAGCAAAGGGCAGATGGATGTTCCTTAATGCACAATAGTGTGTCATATTTTAGGAAAATGTGTAATAATTTTCATTTTGAAATGAGACCAAATGGGTTTACTTTTGCTTTAATTGTCTCCTATATCTTTTCTCCCTGCATTTTGGCTGGATTGTAATCTAGTGGGTAATTTTAATTTAAATGTCATTACAGTAATTATTTCACTGAGCTGTTTTTGAACAAATGTCTCCTGAATGGTTTGATTCTGGTTTCAGTACTGACTGCCCTCATTATGGTACCAGACTCACAAAACTTCCACCTTCCCTGTTACAAACGTAGGAGATGGATTTTTCCAGTTTCTTTTTTTTAAACTATACTCCAACCCTGTACAAACAGGGTTTGTACCCATCACATCCAACAACTGGAGAAATTTCATATTTCACTTGTCTCCAACCTGGAGGTCTTGGGACGTGCAAAGTCCACCAGCATTGAGTCCATGACCATCAGACCACATATGTGGTGGGTGAGACACATCATCAGAATGGACGACCATCATATGCCTCGCCAGCTGCTCTATAGTGAACTGAAGACTGGAAGTACCTCTCAAAATTGTCCACGCAAGCACTGTGAAGGAAACCCTATGCTACTGTGACAACCAGCCAAGAGAACTAGAAGCTGCGGTTGCTGACAGGTCCCGTTAGAGAGCCCTGTGTGATGAAGTCTTCACCAGTTTTGAAGACGGGCGTTGCCAAAAACTGGTGGAAGGCCGTGAATGGCGTCACAGAGCAGCAGCCACAGTTATTACAACAGCTGACTTCCAGTGCCCCCATTCTGCTAGACTCTGCACTTCCAGACTGGGACTTCAGAGTCACCTTGTGTCCACAGATGAACTGCACAACAACATGTCTTCTTCAAACCACAGGGTGACCATTATACTCCACCTGCCAACACAGTATTAACTGCTTTTACTGCACTGATTCTCCCGCATTTTGTGCTTTTACTTCCACCACAGTGTCTACAGATTTTCGTGATTTACTTTCTGCACTGATTTCTCCCTCACCTCATGGCACCAAGTGCCAATGGCCTACCTGCACTGCAACAGGCATTGAATTATAACATGTCTACATTTTCTTATGACAACATTAGGGAAATTGCTGAAGAATTTTTTTTAAATCAGTGAACACAGAAAGATATGGCCTATTCAAAAAACAGTCAACACAGATCTACAAAAGGAAATTCATGCTTCTCGAATGTAACTCTTCTGATGAAATTAGCAAACTTAAGACAGGAAATATGATGGTTGGACTTGATATCAAAGCCTTGTCATGAAGATGGAAGCTAAGGGTGTGAAGAGCAAATTAGTGAGACAGACGGAGGGATGGCTCATGGACAGAGATGCAGAAACAATTTTAGTTAGTAAAGTTTTCCTGTGGATCTATATTGGGACTCATAAATCAGTCAGTCACCAACTGACGATACCAAGTTAGGAGATCTAGCTCATATTGGAAGCAAAGTATATTTAATGTGAATTTTACTTTGTTCTCTTTTAAACCAGTTTAACTCGAACTATGTATTTTTGTTCAGTTTCTCTTTAAATGGGAATAAAGTTTTTTCTATCCTGTCAAATATTTTAAACATATTTTTAATCGCTTCGTCTCCAGATGGTCTAAGGCCAGTTTACCCAACTGGTCATCATAACACAGTCAATGGTGACACAGGTGCCTCACAGCTCCAGGTACGATCCTGATCTGGGGGGGCCATCTGTTCCCTCTGTGACCACAGGTGGCCCTGGCAATTCCAGTCAACAGAAAACTTGCAATCCAGATTTAAGATAATTATTTACTGGCATGAAATCAAGATAAAGTACATCTTATGAATGACTTGTGGAGCATTGGCTGAAATCTTAGAAATAGGTTTGCAAAATTATTAAAGGATCTGAGGGGCAAATCTTCAAATATTAATTCAATCGGATGGAAGTATAAAATGGTAAGAGAAAATCATTTTTAATATGCACAGGCTTATCAGAAGATGGAATTCAGTCCCACAAGTGATGATAAAATGTGAGTCTGTCATGATATTTGGGAGGATTATATTCCAAAGAACAACAGTGTTTGTGGCACGGTTAGCACAATGCCTTTACAGTGCCAGCGACCAGGTTTTGAATCCTCTGTAAAGAGCTTCTACATTCTCCCTGTGTCTGGGTGGGTTTTCCCTGGAGGCTCTGGTTTCCTCCCACCATTCAAAAAGTACCGGGGGTTGTAGGTCAATTGGGCAGCAAGGGCTCGTGGGCCGGAAGGGCCTGTTACCGTGCTGTATGTTTAAATTAAAGAAAAAATTTAACAGAAAGCGTAGAACTAGTGTGGATATGATGGATTAAGTGGTCTCCTTGTGTTAAAAATTTCATAACGCTAGGAACAGAAACCAATTTACATAATTAATTGCTGCATGAGTTCTGATTATCCACCAGCACTTTGGTGAAACTATTGGCACAAAGGCCTTTTATTCCATTTATCCAATACTTTTCTGCCTCACTTCCAGCAGGTACTCAAAAGATCCCCCGGAAATAATCAACCCCGATTACAAATCTACCGAGTGAATAAAAGAATTTGGTTCACTTTTCCTTTGGATAACCAGCTCAACTGCTTGTTGAGTGGAAGGAATTAATGCATACATTGGGTGAAGATGTGATTGATCATCATCCGATCCCATTTTTATACAGCCAAAGGTTTTGCTGCAATAATTAGTGGTGAAATAAGGGGTGGGTGTGTGTGCATGCACGTCTCTGTATGTGTGTGTGTGTGTGTGTGTGTGTGTGTGTGTGTGTGTGTGTGTGTGTGTGTGTGTGTGCATGTTCGTTCGTGTGTGTGTGCACGTGTGTGCGCACATGTGTGTGTGTGCATGTTCGTGTGTGTGTCTGCATGCGTTTGTGTGTGTGTGGGGAGTGTGTGTGTGTGTGTCCATGTGCATCTGTGTGTGTGGGGTGTGTGTGCGTGTGTGTGTGGGTATGTGTGTGGGTGTGTGTGTGTAAATGTGTGTGGGTGGATGTGTGTGAGTGTGTGTGGGAGGTGTGTGTGTGGGAGTTTGTGTGTGTGTGGGTGTGTGTGTGAGGGTGTGAGTGTGGGTGTGTGTGGGGGGAGTGTGTGTGTGTGTGTACGCGCATGTGTGTGTGTAAATGTGTGTGGGTAAATGTGTGTGGGTGGGTATGTGGGGGGTGTGTGTGAGTGTGTGTGCAGGAGTTTGTGTGTGTGTGAGTGTGTGTGTGTGTGTGTGTGTGTGTGTGCGTGTGTGTGTTCGCACACATCTGAGTGTGTGCATTTGCGTCTCTGTGCGCACACGCGCATGCCTGCCTGTGTGTGTGTCTGCATGTGTGTGTGTAGGTGTTCACTTTTCTGGATGTGTGAAGCATTATAAATGCAATGCTGATCCTATGCATATAATGTTTGTACTGGACATTTGGATGTTATGGTGACTATTAGCTCAAACTCCAGTCCTGAATTACAAGTGGCCCTATTCACATGAATGTGATGGTTTACATTTTATTTATTATCTTGAATGAAATTAATCTTAGAGTTGGACCAGCTTATTTTATTACTGCTCCTTCTATTTGAAAATATATTGCTACTATCTGACAATTTACAAAATGATTATTCTGGCTGATTTGCAAAAGGCACGACACACAATTCCATTTTCCGCTGTCAAAGAGTTCAAATTCTGATGTCTCTGGGATGCAGGAATGACCTCTGCCAATGTCAGTCATGGATGTAACCTGACATGGAGTTTTCTTGTTCCTTTGCCATGATGTTGCTTAAACTTTCAATTGTTATTGAACTGTAAATTAATCCTGTTGGAATTCATAAATCTGGCCAGCAATTAAGAGACCCAAAAAAACCCACGAGGACCAAAATAAAACTCTGCACAAATGGACTCACTTTAGGCTGCGTTGAACGTATCTGAAGTAAAAACTGAAAATGCTGCAAATACTTCTGTGGGAGGAAAAAGAACAGAGCGAATGTTTCAGGTCTACGACCTTTCTCCTGAACCGATGCAGCTCATTGATTTGAATGTTAGCTGTTCCTCTCTCTCCACAGATGCTACCTGATCTGCAAAGTTTCTGCAGCATTTTCTGTCGTTTCTGAACATATATAAACAAATGTTGAATATGGAGTTCAAGTCCCTCTGGTTTCTCAGCTGCATAAGTTGCATCTCCACTGATTTCAACAGCATGAGGCCTTTTAACAAGGACGAGGGTCAGATGAATCGGGTGATGCAGCAGGGAAATTCTGGGCAGTGGTTAGAATAGGTTTATTCGGTCGGCACGACACTCACGGTAAATAATGACAGGTTCCACCAAAATCTTCTTTTCTGTCACCATTCAAAGTAGGAGGGATTCGAGTTGTCAGGGCATTCTCCAACCAGAGATCCACTGAGTTGGATATCCCAACCGCAAGGCTTGCACAAGTTGTATGACCGAGGTTCGGCCCCAGAGACAAAACAGAATGCCACTTCGAAATTCAGTGGGATCTTTCTGTCAGTGTTTTAACGCTGCTGGAAATATTCAAACTCTCTTCTAAATCCCGTTTTGCGAGTAGGGGGCGAGACTAATGTCACTCTTTTTTTTTAATTAAATGTAAATGACTTAAAAATTGTGAGAATCCAAGATATATTGCAGGGATCCAGGACTTGGAATTCAGACAAAGCTACCGACCATCAAAGCACAGGTGGACACTGACAGTGTGTGTGATATTCTTGAGAACCTCACTTCCCCTTCTCTTCCAACAGTTACTGTTCCATTCCAATGCAAATGAATCATTTCTATTCTTGTTCTGCTGGCTCTATAACGGGACGGAGGGGATTTTGCAAGATGCAAGACCAGGGTTGTAAATTATGGCAGTAAACTTACTAACGCAAACTATGTATGCACATAAAATGTTATTTTCTTGCAGATAAATAGACATTTCACATTATATATGTCACATCTTTCAACTGACACAAGATAGATTCGATGAATAGCTCGTTTCCAAGGGCCACGAGCCGCCACTTGTGTGAGTTTTGGGACATGCCAGAGGGAGCTGTGAGGCTCTGCTAAAGATTTGTTTATCATCAAGGTGAGTTTATGTTGCAACAAGTGCCTGGTGCAAACCCTAATATAATTCAAACGTTTACATTCTTGTCCGCAAGTTAAAGTTTCATTGGTGGGGGGGGGGGGTGTCGGGGTCGCTGCCCCTTGCGATGTGGGTTACTGCACTGGCTGCAGTATGAACGTCACGGTGTAGAGAGCTGGGTGTGCATCCATTCTCCTTTCCCATTCTAAGGCCAATTGAGGAGATGCGGGGTATTGCATTGAACGATGAGAAACAAAATTCAGGCCGGGGGAGGGGGGGTGAAGAAATGTAAAAAGAGAGCAAAATTTGTGACTGTAACCAGTGGACTCGGATTGGAAACTAGATTTGAAGTTGGTCTGGCTGAAAATGTCACAGCTAACTAGAATTATTTAAGTAAATGTGAAATATTAGTGTGATATTACATTATGAATTGCATGACTGTGGTCTCTTTTAATCATTAAAAATTAAAATAATTTTGATATCAATTATTTTATGGTCCTTTTGTTCTTTGCAAATTTGTTTTCTTACTGAAAAATATTTCTATGTAGCACAAAATAAGATGAATTCCTGTTATGTGTATATGATTGAGCTGTCCAATAAAACCACTGTTCCTTATTGTAAAATCTTACTTTCTGCCTTCTCGTTTGAATGTCCTTTTGTATGGGTCCTTTCTGCTCTGTAACCACCCCCAGTACAGCACAGCGCCACACTTTTACAGATAGCCTGGAGTTGCTGCAACAGTCTGATTGGGAACTCAGTGATGCAGACTGCAGTGGAAGTACACAGTACCCAGTGGGCTTAACATTTCTGCCTTCCAACGTTGGTTCAGGTTTGGGGGCAGGGATTCAGTTCCTGTCATTGTTTAGGGAAATTGCATATTGAGACATATGTTCCAAGTTTCATTCTCTGTAACATATCACAACTTATGTTGGTAATAACAACCACTGTAAAAATCTGGTATCCGGCACCTATGGGGATTGGTAGATGCCATATAAGTGTATTTTCTGGTTGCTTGAGACTCACTCTTACAATACCTAACTAATACACCTGCATTAAGAAATATTTTAGAAGACAAAAATACTACACTGTACTTACACTGAACAAACTTCACTTTCATGAATATATAAATCTTAAAGCATTTTATTTTATTTTTTGTGATGCGCTATCGAGCAGAAAGCAGACACAAAACATCAAGTCTGTTCAACAGGCTTTATTCTAAATAAACTTCCACAGAGCTGGCTGTGAGAGTGGCTGTGCTGGCTCTGAGGCTGACCTTGAGGGGCCGGATCTAGCTTATAATCCCGGAAGGTGATTGGCAGCCGACCAGGTGGGGCTTGGTCCATTCAGGTCAGCTGATTGACAGCTGGCCAGGTGTTGCTTTGTCCTCCAGTGCTCTTCTGCAGGTACACAGGTTGCCCCCTGCAGTAGGCTAGTGGTGTATACCACAATTTTCAGTCACATTCTTTGAAAACATTTACCCGTCACTGCAACTGCAGATTCCTCCCCCTCCACGGAGTTGCCTGAAAGCCGAACTATAACATTATAGATATTTAAACCCCCCCCCCTCCCCCACAAGTTTACAGATGAAGCCTCTGACTGGGGCGACTCTTACTAAGCAGGGATAAGGAGACACTTTGAGAGAGTCACCCCAACAGTGAGCAACATCAACCAGCTCTTCAACCCGGGCGAGTCCCATTGCTGTTTATTCAAACAGCTGCTATGAGCAAAGCCCGACCAAGGCTCTCCCTCCGCTGGCTGGATATTGGCTCCCATCTTCACCCAAGGTTTATGTGTGACTTCAGAGAACATTTACTTTTACAGTTTTAAACTTTTATTCACATTTTTATAAATTTTTATTGATACAACTCAAGCATGTACATTTTCACATATGATAGCCTCACACGGTTGGCGTAGCGGTTAGAGCAATGCTGTTGCAACGCCAGCAATTGGGACTGGGTTTAAATCCCGTGCTGTCTGTAAAGAGTTTGTATGTTCTCCCTGTGTCTGTGTGGGTTTTCCCTGGGGGCTCCAGTTTCCTCCCACCCTTCAAAACGTACCGGAGGTAGCAGGTTAATTGGGTGTCATTGGGCTGCACGGGCTTGTGGACCGAAATGGCCTGTTACCGCACTGTATGTCTACATTTAAATTTTAAAATATAGATACATCAGGTAGCAAAAGATTAGCAACACTCAATACTGCATTGGCAAGCCAATGGATAGCTTTACAAATGGTTTGATGCAAGACTGACAGGGTCAGGCCACCAGACCCAAGCACACCTTTTGTCTCCCATTCAGCAAACAGTCTACAACCGCTATGTTTTCCTATCTGATTAAACTTTAATAAGGCGGCACGGTTGGCGTAGCAGCCAGCGCAACGTCTTTACAGCGCCAGCAATCGAGACTGGGGTTTGAATCCATCACTGTCTATGAGTGTGTACGTTCTCCCTGTGTCTGCGTGGGTTTTCCCCATAGACTTCAGTTTCCTCCCACCATTCAAAACGTACTGGGGGTGGAGGTTAATGGGGCGTAAATTGGGCAGCATGGGGCTCGTGCGCTGAAATGGCCTGTTACCATGCTATAATGTCCCATTAATTAATCTCCCATGTCGACAAGTTGGGCAATCTCAGTGTCACCTTTTTTTTAAACTGTGTTTAACTTTGGAAAGATTTTGCTGAAATCCAAGCCAAGTAATACTTCAAAGTCTCAAAAAGAACCCAGTTCATTCTCCCCTTAATTATATGCTGACCCAGAGGCATGTAGTGTTTGTCCAAAAGAATCAATAAAAACTTCAAATGGATAGATCTGCCCTGAGGCTTTTCTGAGCAACTTGCAGCTAATGCTGTGAATGAACCCCTACCTGGCTACAAAAGCAGCCCCAAGGTTTCTTAATTAATTTGGTTTCTTTCTCTCTCTTTCTGTTAATTAGTGGCACTACTTCATACGCAAGGAAATAAGTGATCCCCAACTGAAAATAGAAGGAAAAGAGCCCATAAGGTTACTTTCTTTTATAGACATGCAATGCAAAGGGCTGATTCACCTCAAGACATTCCAAATCACTTGATAACCAATGAGGTATTTTTGAAGAGTAGGTCAAAAAAGTTCAATGTTATTGTCAGAGAACATACAGGACATCACATACAGCCCTGAGATTCTTTTTCCTGTGGATGAGGCAGAATTTCTGCTTATTGGTAACTGTAAACAAGAGAAAAAGATACATAGACTAAAGATAAATGTAGACAAACTGACTGTGCAATACAGAGAGAACAAAAATCAATAAACTCTACAAGTAAGAATCCTTAAATGAGTCCCTAATTGAGTTTGTCGTTGAGGAGTCTGATGGTGGAGGGGGAGCAGCTGTTCCTGAACCTCGTCGTGTGAGATTTGTGGCACCGACACCTCTTTCCTGATGGCAGCAGCGAGAACAGAGCGTGTGCTGGGTGGGGTGGATCCTTGATGATTGCTGCTGCTCTCCGTCAGCAGTGTTCCCTGTAGATGTTCTCGATGGTGGGGAGGGTTTTGCCTGCAATGTCCTGGGCTGTGTCCAATACCTTTTGCAGGGCTTTACACTCAGGGCTATTGGTGTCCCCATATCAGACTGTGATGCAGCTGGTCAGTACACTTTCCATAGCACCTCTGTAGAAATTTTCCAGGGTTTCTGATGTTGTACCAAACCTCCGCAAACTCCTGAGGAAGTAGAGGCGCTGACATGCTTTCTTCACAGTGCCATTAGTGTGCCGGGTCCAGGAAAGATCCTCCAAGATAGTGACTCCCAAGAACTTAAATTTATTCACCCTCTCCACCTCTGATCCCCCAATGATCATTAGACCATCCCACCTCTGGTTTTCCCTTCTTGAAGCTCCTTGGCTTGGGTGACATTGAGGGTGAGGTTGTTGTTCGGCCAAGTTTTCACTCTCCCTCCTGTTTGCTGACTCATCCCCTTCCTTTATACAACCCACTACCTTGGGATCATCAGCAAACTTTTCCTGCTTCACTCTAGTGCAGGGGAGTGGGATCTGAAGCCACAACTTTCTGACTTGCAGATGAGAGTGTACTCCACTGAGGCGTGCATGATCTGCACTGAGGTGTACACTGTGGGTGCACACTCACGCTGGGTTGTATACTGTGTCCGCACCCTCGCGCTGGGGTGAACAACGTGTATGCATCCTCACGTTGAGGTGAACACCATGTACGCATCCTCACGCTGAGGTGTTCACCGTGTACGCATCTGTTGAGGTGAACACCGTGTATGCATCCTCACGCTGAGGTGTTCACCGTGTACGCATCTGTTGAGGTGAACACTGTGTTCACGGGAGTTGAGTAAGATTGATTGGGTGGTTTTTATGGGGGGGGTTGACGGTGGATAGACAATGGAAAGCATTCAAAGATCTAATGGAAGAATTGTAGAAATCGTTTGGCATAAAAATAAACCAAAAAAGGTGACTCAACCGTGGATAACAAGGGAAATTAGAGACAGCATTAGGTCCAAAGGGAGAGCATATCAATTGGCCAAAAAAAATACCAAATCCGAAGACTGGGAACAGTTCAAGATGCAGAAAAGGAGGACAAAGGGATTAATCATGAGGGCAAAAATAAATTACGAAAGTAAGCTTGCGGCAAACATAAAAACCAACTGCAAAAGCTTTTATAGATATGTCAAGAGGAAAAGATTGGTGAAATCCAGAGTAGGTCCCTTGCAGTCAGAATCAGGGGAATATGTAATGGGAAATAAGGAAATGGGAGACCAATTAAATTCTTACTTTAGTTCTGTTTTCACAAGAGAGGATACAAATAACCTCCCAAGGATGTTGGGAAACATAGAGACTAATGCAAGGGGGGAGCTGAAAGAAATCAGTATCTCTAAGGACATTGTCTTGGGGAAATTGAAGGGATAAATCCCAAGGGCCTGATAATCTACATCCTAGGATATTTAAAGAAGTGAACATTCAGATAAAAGATGCTTTAAGAATTATTTTTCAGAACTCGATAGACTCAGGATCAGTACCCATGGATTGGAGGGTAGCTAATGTTACCCCACTATTTAAAAAGGGGGTAGAGAAAAAGCAGCGAAATATAGGCCGGTGAGCCTTACATCAGTAGTGGGCAAAATGATGGAATCCATTATTAAGGATGTAATAGCGGAGCATATGACTAGCAGAGAAGGGATTGGACAGAGTCAGCATGGATTTACAAAAGGTAAATCGTGCTTGACAAATCTATTGGAATTCTTTGAGATGGTGACAGGTAAAATAGATGGGGGAGAGCTAGTGGATGTGGTGCACCTGGATTTCCAAAAGGCCTTCGATAAGTTCCCACATAAACGACTGGCATGCAAAATCAAGGCTCATGGGATTGGGGGAAAGGTATTGATGTGGATTGAGAACTGGCTGGCAGGTAGAAGACAGAGAGTTGGGATAAACGGCTCATTTTCTGAGTGGCAGGCGGTGACCAGTGGGGTGCCACAGGGATCTGTACTGGGACCCCTGCTGTTCACAATTTACATTAATGATCTAGATGAGGGGATTGGATGTAATATCTCCAAATTTGCAGACGACACTAAGCTAGGAGGGGTTGTGAAGCTCCAGTGTGATTTGGATAAATTGGGGGACTGGGCAGATACATGGCAAATGTACTACAATGTGGATAAATGTGAGGTTATCCACTTTGGTAATACAAACCGGAGGGCAGATTACTATTTGAATGGCAATAGATTGGGAGATGGGGAAGTGCAGAGAGACCTAGGGGTTCTTGTGCACCAGTCACTGAAGGCGAGCATGCAGGTACAGCAGGCGGTTAAAAAGGCAAATGGTATGTGGCCTTCATATCAAGAGGGTTTGAGTATAGGAATAAGGATACCTTACTGCAGCTGTACAGAGCCTTGGTGAGACCACACCTGTAGTATTGTGTGCAGTTTTGGTCGCTTTATCTGAGGAAGGATGTTCTTGCAATGGAGGGAGTGCAAAGGCAATTCACCAGGCTGATACCTGGAATGGCAGGAATGACTTATGAGGGAAGATTGCGCAAATTGGGATTGTACTCGCTGGAGTTTAGAAGATTGAGAGGGGATCTCATAGAGACATATAAAATTCTGGAGGACTGGACAGAATGGATGCGGAAGGGATGTTTCCAAGGGTGGGAAAATCCAGAACCCGGGGCCATGGTTTGAGGATAATAGACAAACCATTTAGAACCGAGATGAGGAGGAATTTCTTTACCCAGAGGGTGGTGAATCTGTGGAATTCATTGCCACAGAGAGCAGTAGAGGCAGGTTCATTGAATATATTTAAGAGGGAATTAGATATATTTCTTCAGTATAAGCGAATTAGGGGTTACGGAGAGAAGGTGGGGACGAGGTACTGAACTTTAAGATCAGCCATTATCTTATTGAATGGCGGAGCAGGCTTGAAGGGCCGAATGACCTACTCCTGCTCCTATCTTCTATGTTTCTATGTATGCATCCTCACATTGAGGTGTTCACCGTGTACGCATCCTCGCGCTGAGGTGTTCACCGTATACGCATCCTCATGTTGAGGTGAACACCACGTCCGCATCCTCAAGCTGAGGTGTTCACTGTGTACGCATCCTCACGTTGAGGTGAACACTGTGTGCACATCCTCATGCTGAGGTGTTCACCGTGTCCACATCCTCACGTTGAGGTGAACACCGTGTGTGCATCCTCAAGCTGAGGTGAACACCGTGTATGCATCCTCGCGCTGAGGTTATATGAGGTGAGAAGAAAACAAGGCTTTTGCTTCAATGTGCTGTCCCCCCCCAGGGAAACCATGGCCTCCCCCCTCCCACCCGTTGAGAACGGCTGATGTAAACTATTACATAATGAAATCCTTTCTGCTTTTCCACAATTCAAAAATTTTCTTTCTCCCAAGGCAAAATTGTTCACCAAGTCAGGTTTATTGTCATCTGGTTGTACAAGTACAACCTGACGAAACAGCGTTATCCGGCCCTCAGTGTAAAACATACAGACGTAACACACACACACAGACAAACAGTACATATGCAGGGCAAGTATTCCTGTAGACAGAAAAGAAAAACCAGAAAACTTTGGAACTCGAAATTGCCCACTGTGGTGTCACATGTAACCCTCCAGATTCGCTGGTGGGATGAGTGCTCTGCCCGGTCAACATCCCCCAGTACTGAGGCTCTCATTATGCTCAGCTGGGAACTTTGGGCCAAGGATGCCATGTCGGAGGTGACAAAGACGGTGACCAAGTACACATGCTGCAAGTAAAGCTCCACAAACTGCGGACAAACAAACTGATAGGGCAGCACGGTTGGCGTAGCAGTTAGCGCAACGCTGTTATTGCACCAGTGATGGGACCAGGGTTTGTTTGTATGTTGTCCCCGTGTCTGCTTGGATTTCCCCCGAGGGCTCCGGTTTCCTCCCACCCTTCAAAATAGGATAATCCCACTTTCCTGCATTTTAGAGCCTGTTTGATTTCTCCGCCCCTTTACAGCGAGTCTGTTGCAGTAACAACAGTCACATTCCAGTGATGGCATAGGCACAAGGTGACACCTATTACCTTCCTTTGCCTTTTCTCTGTGTTATCCAGACTTGGTTTTCGGTTTGTCAGTACGTCACCCTTGGTTACCGTGCTGCTGTGCATGTCTAAATTTAAACTTGACGCTGTTGCTTTGGGACAAGATTTGTTTGCCCTGAACAGACTGTATCTGTTGCCAAAATGCAGCAAAACCCCTGGTATCCTGCACCTAAGGGGAATTAGTAGAGGTCAGATAAGCGAGTTTGAACGGAGAACTAACGGCGAGGCACGTCAGTCGGCGGCATGGTTGGTGTAGTGGTTAGCACAACACCTTTATAGCGCCAGCGATGGGAACCCTGGTTTGAATCCCACATTGTCTGTAAGGAGTTTATACGTTCTCCCCGTGTCTACATGCAGTTTCCCCAGAGGCTCCAGTTTCCTCGCACCATTCAAAACATACCGGAGGTGTAGGTTAATTGGGTATAAATTGGGCGGCATGGGCTCACGGGCCAAAAGGGCCTGTTACCATCATGTATATCTAAATTTTAATTAAATTAAACTTCCAAATTTTTTACCCATTTATTTTCCATTATATTTTTTACATTTGAATTCTGGAAAACGAGGATTTTACTGTTCTATCAGCACAGGGTTTACTTCCCCTGGATTCTGCTTTGAGATAACCAAGATTGCTTGTAACATGAAATATCTATGTTATTTTTTAAATGTATCAAAACGCTGAGCTCAACACTGTGTTCCATTACTTGACGTGGTACTTCCTTGACAGATGAATATTATTCAATATGTTACGTTGATGTGAGTTAGCTGGACTCCCTCTGTGAAACGCAAGAAGTCTACAATCAACAGAAAACATTGCTTTTTCAGTTAAGTAGGCTTGAATTAACTTTCTAATGGGGGTTACTCCAACCCCGTGAGTTGGAGCAGCTTTGAATTTTATAAACTTTAAATTTTTTTAAATTTAGACAAACAAGCACGGTAACTGGCCTTCACACGAGCGCGTGCCACCCAATTACACCCCATTAACCTGCAAGTTCCCTGGTACGTTTTGAACAGTGGGAGGAAACCGGAGCCCCCGGGGAAAACCCACACAGACACAATGAGATCGTACAAACTCCTTACAGACAGGGCGGGATTCTACAGCTGGCGCTGTAACGGCGTTACGCTGATCGCTACACCAACTGTGCGGTTATTTGTTATTTTTTTAAAGATTATTCTGAAAACTTCCTTTTGGCTTTTTTTTGCATTTCACATTACCAGCAATGTGATCTAGATCAGCCATTTTCAACCTTTATTTTGGCTGTGGCCCACTTCAGACTCTCCTCAAAGTTTATGTGACCCTTCCCTGCAAAGCAGTCAAGTTTAGTCAGTACTTCTCTCCAACCAACTACACAAAAAAAAACACAGAAGATATTTTTGTTACATGAGGTGAAAGGAAAATAAGGCTTTTACTGTGGCCCCCAGGGAGACAGTAGGGCCCCTATTGAGAATGGTTGGACTAGACAACATTCAGGCATGGGTGAAAAGTGGCAAGTGCCCAGGCAGTAACAATTGAGAATCAAACCACTTACCCATGACATTATCCGCCGGAATTTCCGGCACTTCCTACAGGACCCCACCACCAGATACATCTTTCCTTCTCCTCCCTTTTCAGCCTTCCATAGGGTCTGGTCCCTCCGTGACTCCCTGTGCACTCTTCCCTCCCCACCCATCACCCCCCCCAGCACCTTCCTCTGTGAACCTGCACCCACACCTCATCCCTCACCACAGTCAAAGGTCCCAAACAGACCTTTCAGGTGAAACAACACTTCACCTGTACCTCCAAAGAACTCATTTACTGCATCCGGTGCACCCTCTGTGACCTTCTCTACATTGGAGAGACTGGTCACAGCTTAGGAGATAGCTTTGCCCAGCATCTCCTCTCCATCCACAACAAAAGTGACCTCCCCATAGCCAACCATTTCAATTCTGAGTCATACTCTCAAGCTCACACGTCTGTTCATGGCCTTTCACCCTACCCCACCCTGACCACCCGCAGGTTGGAGGAACAACACCTCATTTTTCATCTGGGCCCTCTCCAACCCAGGGCATGAACATTGAGTTCACTGCATTCCACTAATCATCTTTCCTTCCCCACCACCCCCCCACCCCCCACTTTAACTAGTCATTCTAGTTCCTACTTCCTTTCTCTCTCCACCTGCTTCCTGCGGTCCTTCCCCTCCCCCACTACCTATTATCTCCCACCCTCACCACCCCCCCCATTTTGTTCGGACATCTCTCATGTTCCCCCACTCCTTGATGAAGGGCTCCAGCCCGAAACGTCGGTGATGTATCTTTATTTTGCTACATGAAGGCACTGTTTGACCTGCTGAGTTTCTCCAGGATTTATGTTTTTTCACTACCCATGCCATTCAGTGATTGCTAAGTCTGTGATCAACACCATCTTGAGGGTTGACATATACAAGAACCTTAACTAATCTAGCCACATAAATACAATGACTGCAAGAGCAAGTCAGAGCCTGGGTATCTTGTGGCACATGACTCACCTCCTAACAGCACACCCCTCTCCCTCCAAAGCCTTCCCAACATTAGAAAGAACAAGTGAAAAGTGTAGCAGAATACTCTTGTCTGGATGAATGTCGTTCCAACAACACTGACATCTGACATCCAAGACAAAGCAGCTTGGCTCTTCATCCATCATCAGCTCACAGCATTTGGGGTGCACATTAGCTACAGTGGTTTTCAAACATTTTCTTTCTTTAAGCAATCCCTTACTAATCACAGAGCACATATGGCATAGGGATTACTTAAAGTGGGATATGGGTGGGAAGGGACCCAATTGTTACTGAAATATTTTGCTTGAGAAAAATGGTCATTGGCCCATTTCCTTTGGAGTTCTGAAACCGTGCACATCACGAGTCAATTAGGGACGATTAAAACAGTGGTTTTCAAATTTTTTCTTTCCACTCACATCCCACTTTAAGTAATCCCTATGCCATCAGTGCTCTGTGATTAGTAACGGATTGCTTAAGGTGGGATGTGAGTGGAAAGAAAAAGTTTGGAAACCACTGAGCTACACGATGCACGAGAGCAACTTTACAAGCTTTCTTCAATAAAAACTCTCCCAAAGCTTCAACCTCGACCACCTCAAAAGACAAGGTTGGATAAGGGAATCTCACAACTCTATGTCACACACTGTACTAACACAATTATAGTAAAACCCTTGATATCTGGAATTCAAGCAACCAGCAAAAAAAATCTAAGAAAATTAAAATAAATAAGAATAAAATAATAGGTAAAAATATGCAAATTTAAAATGGTAAAAGTAAATGTTCTCTGAAGTCACACATAAACCTTGGGTGAAGATGGAAGCCAATATCCAGCCAGTGGAGGGAGAGCCTTGGTCGAGCTTTGCTCGTAGCAACTGGTTGAATAAAGTTGTGTGAAACAGCAATGGGGGGGTCGCCCAGGATGAAGAGCTGGTTGATGCCGCTCGTTGTTGGGGTGGCTGTTAAAGTGTCTCCTTATCCCTGCTGAGTGTGATGTTTCTTTTATTACAATAAAGAAACTTGGGTTCTTTTTAAAACAACTAGATTTATTAACTAAGCATCCAGCACTAAAAACAGAACTCACACATGCAGACCTCATGAGAAAGCATCCCTCATAACTCTACTAAAGATGCAACAACTTCACAAGATGCAACATTCCCCAGATATACACACTCCATCTCGATGGTAGCACTCTATCATTACACTTAGTAAGAGTCACTCCCAGTCAGAGGCTTTATCTGTAAACTTGGGGGATGGGGGTTCATTATCTGCAATGTTATAGTTTAGTTTTCGGGCGGCTCTGTGGAGGGGGAGGAACCTGCAGATGTAGCGACGGGTAAATGTTTTCAAAGAATGTGACTGAAAATAAAGTAAAATGTGCAAGTGAAGTTTGTTCAGTGTAAGAACAGTGTAGTATTTTTGTCTTTTAAACAGTTCATTCTTAATGCAGGTGTATTAGTTAGCCGTTGTAAGAGTGAGTCTCAGGCAACCAGAAAATGTACTTATCCAGCATCAACCAATCCCCATAGGTGCCAGATACCAGAAATTTTACTGTAATATAGCTGATCTGTTGGTGCTGGATATTAATAGAGATTTGCTTTCTAACAATGCAATGGAAGTACTATCACTACAATGGATGGCACATCTTCTCAAAGTTAATAAATGCAGTGACACCCATACTCCATAAATTAATTTTAAAAGACATTTGCAAAGGTTTATTCTGATGAGGCCCTGTCATTAAGATTGGCAGTGGCTCAGGTTTGATTGCCTGCATGCTACCCTTCTCTCACTACTCCCCTGCCACTGGTGCCGATAGGAGGAGAACCCTCGGCTCAGGAGCAAGAACAAAGCACATCGATTAGAGGGAGAGCAACAGACAGTGAGAGAGAAAATTCTGACTAACTAAGCAAGTTAATTGGCCATTAATCAATAGTTGAACTTGAACTCCGTCTCCTGTGTCCTTCCTCGCATCACCCCTTTCGTCCATCACTCCAGTGCTTGCTAAATGAAGCAATGCCTTAATGTTAAAAATTCCCATCCTTGTTTTCAAATCCTTCCAAAGCCTGGCATCTTACCTAACCCCCTTCATGATCTTCACCGAAGAGAAAACCACCTGAGATCTGTGTTCCTTCAACGTTGGCTCCTTGTGCACCAGTGAATGCAACTCTATCCACCGCTAAGAAGCTCTAGATATCTCACTACACCTCCACTTTTTTTTGTTTTCTTCTAGACATTCTATAAAACTATCCTTTTCAACCAAGCTTCTGTTTATTTTCCGCCATATTTTATGTTCTTACATTAAGGCCTTTATACAAAGTGAATGGGGCTGTGTAAAATCACAAATGCTGGAGACACTCAGCAGGTCAAGCAGTGAATTTTATGCATCAAAGATAAAGATATATCACCAACGTTTCGGGCTTGAGCCCTTCATCGAGGTGTGGACAAAATGTCTGCCAGCACCCGAACAAAATGGTGGGGGGGGTGTGGGGGAGGAGCATGGTCCCACAGGTAATAGGGAGGGTACAGCATCAAACTGGGGAAGGCTCTGTGAATGGAGAGGGAAGGGGATGGAGAGCTGGAGGAAAAGGAGGGGAGAGAGAACGGAAAGTGGGCTAGCAGAAACCGGAAACGTTGATGTTAATGCATCTGGGGCTATGTAAATGCAAGTTGTTAAATACAGGAACAGGGACATTTCAGTAGGCAATTTAAAAAAAAACAACAATTGCAGAGTTTTATTTCTTTATGTCAAAATACAAATCTTTGAAATCCAAATCAACTATTTCAGAGCAACTTGAATGGAATTGAGAATTATGTCACGAGGTTATAAAGTCTTTACATGGCTCACATTAATCCAGCTACCAGCAGCCACGTTTGTTTGGGGATTGTGTCAACAAGGCTGGCTTTGATTTGAATCATTTCAGCAGAATGCAGCACAACTCCAATTAAGGAAAAGAAAGAGATAAAAGTAAAACCGAGGAAATATTTGGATTAAAAGAAGCCTCATTAAATTGATTGGAGTCCAAATGTTGTCATCAGAAGGAGAAAGGCTGTGAACAATGAGGTCTGGTCATTTGCAGAGCTTGATCTGTCAGAATTATACATTTTGTTATGGTAATTGCTCTGAATATTAATTCCTGCTGTGGTAACAGAACAGAATTTCAAATATTAAAAATAATACAAGAAGGCTGACCTGTTTGGATCGTCCCATCGTTATGATGTCATGTTCATCACAATACAGACATTCCCCAGACACCGTGGACCATGTAATCTTCTGGGACAGGCGAAAATAAAAAGCAGGAAAAGGCCCATACTAATTAACGAAAATAAAATTCTCTCTAAGCCTCTGGTGAACAAGCCTAATCCAGGAGATGAAAGTGTCAGTTTACAGTGAAGCGACAGACAAGTGGTACAAAATACTAAATGGAACCAGTGAGCCATTACCTGAAGTAAAAACATGACGCTGGAGAACCTCAGCAGATCAAACAGCATCTTTTATGGAGCAAAGGTAAAGATATGTATCCAGCCCTGACAGGGATTGGTAGATGCCGGATAAGTGAATTTCCAGGTTGCTTGAGATTGTGTGCTGCGTGATTGGCGAACTAACGGCGAGCCGCACCAATTTAAAATTTTCAATTTTTTTTTAACCTATTTATGTTTCACAATTTTTTTTGCCGGTTGCTTGAATTCTGGATAACAAGAATTTTACTGCACATAAGCTCAAGCCCAAAATGTAGGTTATGTACAGAACATAGAACAATACAGCACAGTCCAGGCCCTTTGGCCCTCGATGTTGTGCTGACCCATATATTCCCTGCCCAAAAAAACTAAACCCTCCTTGCCCAATAACCCTTGATTTATCTTTCATCCCTGTGCCCCTATTATTCCAGCCTCCACCACCACCCCTGGCAAGGCATTCCAGGTACCCACAACTCTGTAAAGAAAATATACCCCTGACATCCCCCCTCCCCCAAACTTCCCTCCCTTCACTTTGTATCTTTATCTTTGCTACATAAAGTTCGCTCTTTGACCTGCCAAGTTTAGTGTTGATACTTCAATCACTGCCTCTGCAGACTTTGGTGTTAAATTTGGATTTCAGATTTATCATCAGAGTACATTGACGACATCACATAGAACCCCGAGATTCTTTTTCCTGTGGCCGCGGCAGAATTACCACTAATTGATAGTGCAAAAAAAACTACAAAATGTAAACAACTGTGCAATAGAGAGAGGAGGGGGGAAATAAACAAACTAAAGAGCAAAAGTAAGTCCTTAAAAATATCCCTGATTGAGTTTATTGTCGAGGAGTCCCTGTTTGAGTTTATTACCTTAAAATATTTCTCTATTCCATTCCTCTCCAAACTCCACTAACACAAGGCCTGGGGGTCGGGGGGGGGGGCGCTCTTCAAATTTTAGGCAAGCAGTCACTATGAGCCTGGGTATTAGCTGACAATTTTGCCCAGGACAACTTTATATCTGAGTCCCTATCCATCATCTGACATCGAGGCAGCAGCTATTTGCAGCAGATAAATCAGGAACCCCAGCCGCAAAACCGCTGTTTCATGGTCCCAGCTCTGTCGCAGGGATGTTGAGATCAAAGGTTACACTTCAGGCAGAAGCTTTTAATGAATTTCAAGGTCGGCTGTAATATTTTGCTGTTCAATATATTGTACTGCCTGTATCTAAATCTTCCCTCTTGCTGAGGCCCACAGATGCTCATTTAATGAACGTTTAAGTACTCGTGTATTCCTGTCTGAGACTGTTGTTACAGGTCCAGAGGATCCCCAAATCCCAGCAGCAATAGAAATTCACCAAAACAAATGGTTGCTTAAACAAAAGTTACTTTTAATTATCTTTAAACATGAAAACAGGATCAAACTTTAACTTATTACTATCAACTTAACTTAACCCCCTTCTAATTCTAAGCGCACATGTATGTAATGTGTGTGTAAGTTCAGAAAAGTTCTTTGATTCACAGTCTAATCTCACTTCTCACTCCTCGAAGTTTACTGGTATCAGGCAATTCTTCTACTGTGCACAGAATTTAACATTTATGAATCTTCATCAGGATTTGGTGCTTGAAAGGTAAATGGTTACCACACAGGAAGGTTCTTGTCAGTTTTCAGAGAGAGAAATTTGTTGTTTGTTGGACACAAACTGATTCCTTCTGATCAGCCACATCAATGTCTTGCTGAGGAAACTTGCCCCATCAGGGTTTTCCAGATGATAACCTCTTTCTTTCAGGTCACCACAGAGTTTCATTTCTGTTTCCCTCATCTCAAGTGAAACATTTTACCGCCAGTCCTCTCCTCTTCCATGGACCACAAAGGCTTTGAACAGACTGACCTCAGAACTTACAACCTGTCTTCAAAATGGGGTTTCAAACAAGTTTCCAAAAGCCACTGCAGAAATCCAGCACTCTCTCTCCCTCTCTCTCTCTTAGAGAAAAACCTGTTTGTCTCTCTCTGCTTGCAAAACCACACGACCTTCCTAAAACAGCAAACTGCCCTCAGGCAGAATGCGGCACTGGCACCATCTTCTGAGTTAGTTCATCTGTTGCTTTCCAAAAGAATAATTCATTGCTCCACAGCATGTCCAATTAACACCTACTTGTGAAGTCCTGATGGGCATTCTTCAAAGTTTGTGCAAAGGCACCCGGAGCCTGGACTGTCTGGCTTGAGCAGAGCTCTGGCATTTTAAATGAGATCTGTTTTGTGAAGTGTTTGTTTTTGTTTGTGACCTACACTAAAATAAACCCACAATTTATCTCCTTTAAAACATCTATATACAATATTAAATACAACATAATCAGTCATCTTTTGACTGGCAGGCCATGCCATTTTAAGTATCAATTCTGAATAACTTTCTTCTGTTTTATTCAAAGAATTTATAGGTACACAATTTTTTTTAACCTCAAAATTCAGTTTGCATCAAGAACCTAACAATTCCAGGGAATGGAGAAATCCTGTACCACCATCGTTTAAATGGCTGTCGGGTTACTGTTTAATGAAGGGGAAAAGTAACTCTGTTTATTTTTGATGTTCACCCCGAATTGCTTTGGAGATTGTAGTGGTTATTCTTGTACTATTCCTGTCGTTGAAGTGATGGTGTTTCTGGACAGGAATTCTAGCATTTTGACACTGCAATAATGAAGGAATGGTAACTCTGCTCCAAGATAAAAAGCAGAAAATCTGGAGATATTCTGCAGATCACGCCTCATCTACAAAGAGAGAGAAACAGAGTTAAGATATCAAGTTGTCTTGACATGTTAACCCTGCGTCTCTCTTCTCAAGTGTGGTTTGACCTGCTGAATATCTCCAGCATTTTCTGCTTTCTTTTCAAATTTACAGCATCTTCAGGGTGTTTTTTTTTTTGCTTTTCAACGTGGCACTAAATCTGCATGGATTGTTCAATCCAGATTAATTACTGGTGATCTCTATTTCATTTTCATTATGTTTTGATATATAGTAAAACCCCTGGTATCCGGAATTCAAGCAACCAACAGGCAAAAAAATCCAAGGAAAATAAATTTGAAAAATTAAAATAAATAAGAATAAAATACTCAAGTTTAAAATTGTAAAAGTAAATGTTCCCTGAAGTAACATATCAACCTTGGAGTAAAGATGGGAGCACATATCCAGCCAGCAGTCGGGCTTTGCTCTTAGCAGCTGTTTGAATAAAGTTGTGTGAAACAACATAACATATAACATAACAATTACAGCACGGAAACAGGCCATTAGGCCCTTCTAGTCCGCACCGAACCAAACACCCCTTTCTAGTCCCACCTCCCTGCACAATGCCCATAACCCTCCATCTTCTTCTCATCCATATACCTGTCCAACCTTTTCTTAAATAATACAATTGACTCCGCTGCCACTATTTCTCCCGGAAGATGATTCCACACAGCTACCACTCTCTGAGTAAAGAAGTTCCCCCTCATGTTACCTCTAAACCTCTGCCCCCTAATTCTTAACTCATGTCCTCTTGTTTTAATCTTTCCTCCTCTTAACGGAAATAGTCTATCCACATCCATTCTGTCTATCCCTTTCATAATCTTAAATACTTCTATCAAATCCCCTCTCAACCTTCTACGCTCCAAAGAATAAAGACCCAATCTGTCCAATCTCTCCCCATACTCCAGATGCTTAAACTCAGGCAACATTCTGGTAAACCTTCTCTGCACTCTCTTCACTCTGTTTATATCCTTCCTATAATTAGGCGACCAGAACTGCACACAGAACTCCAAATTAGGCCGCACCACCGTCTTATACAATCTCAACATCACCTCCCAACTCCTATATTCCATGCAATGATTGATAAAGGCCAGCATACTAAAAGCCTTCTTCACCACCCTATTCACGTGAGTTTCTACCTTCAGGGAACGATGTACCGTTACTCCTAAATCTTTCTGCTCTTCTGTATTCCTCAATGCTCTCCCATTTACCACATATGTCCTATTCTGATTCTTCTTACCAAAATGAAGCACCTCACACTTATCAGCATTAAATTCCATCTGCCATTTTTCAGCCCACTTTTCTAAGCAGCCCAAATCCCTCTGCAATCCTTGAAAACCTTCTTCATTATCCACTATTCCACCTATCTTAGTATCGTCTGCATATTTACTAATCCAATTCACCACCCCATCATCTAGATCATTAATGTATATAACGAACAACAATGGGCCCAATACAGATCCTTGAGGCACACCACTGGTCACCGGCCTCCAACCTGACAGACAATTATCCACTACCACTCTCTGGCCTCTCCCTTTCAGCCAATATTCAATCCATTTGACTATCTTAAAATTTATACCTAAAGACTGCACCTTCCTAACTAACCTTCCATGTGGTACCTTATCGAAGGCCTTACTGAAGTCCATATAGACAACATCCACTGCGCTACCCTCATCCACATTCCTAGTCACCTCTTCAAAAAATTCAATCAGATTGGTCAAACATGACCTTCCTCCCACAAATCCATGTTGAGTGCTCCTGATCAGACCCTGTCTATCCAGATGTTTCTAAGTACTATCTCTAAGAATTTTCTCCATTAATTTACCTACCACAGACGTCAAACTTACAGGCCGATAGTTGCCAGGCTTCCTCCTTGAACCCTTTTTAAATAACGGAACCACATGCGCAATGCGCCAATCCTCCGGCACTATCCCCATATCTAATGACATTTAGAAAATTACCGCCAGAGCCTCTGCTATTTCCTCCTTCACTTCTCTCAATGTCCTGGGGAAGATCCCGTCTGGTCCCGGAGACTTATCCACCTTTATATTCTTCAAAAGCCTTAAAACTACACCTTTTGTAATCTCTATATTCCCCATATTTACCCAATTTGCTTTTTTTATCCCACATCTCCCAATATCCTTCTCCTTAGTGAATACCGAAGAAAAGAAACTGTTCAATATCTCCCCCATTTCTCTAGGCTCCACACACAGTTTTCCACTCTGATTTTCTAAGGGACCAATTTTGTCTCTAGCTTTCCTCTTACCATTAACATATTTGTAGAACTCTTTTGGATTACACCCTGCTTGCCATAGTTTTCTCGTACCTTCTTTTAGCTTTCCTAATTCCTCTCTTAAGATTCCTCTTACATTCAATGTATCTTTCAAACATCTCTTTAACTCCATGCTTCTTATATCTAATGTACGCCTCCCTTTTTCTTCGAACCAAGTTTCCAATATTCCTTGAAAACCACGGCTCTCTCAAACCTTTTGCCCCTCCTTTTAACCTAACAGGAACATAAAGCTTTTGCACTCTCAAAATCTGATCTTTAAAAGACTTCCATCTCTCTACTACATCCTGCCCATAAAACAAATTGTCCCAATGCACACCCTGCAAGTCCTTTCGCATCTCCTCAAATCTAGCTTTTCCCCAATCAAAAACCTCAATCCTTGGCCCTGATTTCTCTCTTTCCATAATGACATTGAAGCTGATGGCATTATGATCACTGGACCCGAAGTGCTCGCCAACACTAACCTCCGTCACTTGACCCATCCCATTTGCCAACAGTAGATCTAACACTGCTCCTTCTCTGGTCGGCACCTCTACATATTGTTGTAAAAAACTATCTTGCACACATTTCACAAACTCTAACCCATCCAGTCCTTTCACAGAATGTGTTTCCCAATCTATATGTGGAAAATTAAAATCTCCCATAATTACAACCCTGTGCTTATCACAAATATCTACTATCTCCCTACAGATTTGCTCCTCTAGGTCTCGGTCCCCTCCGGGTGGTCTATAATACACCCCTACAAGTGTAACCTCTCCTTTCCTACTCCTCAGTTCCACCCAAATAGCCTCCGTGGATGTGCCCTCTAATCTATCCTTCCTAGGCACCGCTGTAATATTTTCCCTGACAAGCAATGCAACCCCACCTCCTCTTGCCCCTCCGACTCTATCACACCTAAAACAACAAAACCCAGGGATATTCAGTTGCCAATCACATCCCTCCTGCAACCATGTCTCACTAATCGCTACCACATCATACTTCCAAGTATCAATCCACACCTTCAGCTCATCCACCTTTTTTACAATACTCCTGGCATTAAAATATATGAATTTCAGGGATTTCCCAATTTTTAATCCCTGTTTTCCCTCATCTTTAAGAACAACATTATTTACTTTTCCTGCCAATTGCCCTTCATCTTCTTCCAGAGCATTTCCCTTCTCTATCACCTGCCCATCCATATTCAAATACTTACTACAAACTTTCTTTGTTTGCATTCTAACCTTCTTACTGCTCTGTACTATTTTGTTCCCTCCCCCCAACCATTCTAGTTTAAAGGATCCTGAGTAGCCCTAGCAAATACCTCTGCCAGGATTCTGGTCCCCCTGGGATTTAAGTGTAACCCGTCCTTACTGTACAGGTCACATCTCCCCCAAAAAAGGTCCCAGTTATCCAGAAACTTAAAACCCTGCCCCTTACTCCACCCCTTCAGCCACGTGTTAATCCTCCACCTCATTCTATTTCTATTCACACTGTCACTGACAATGGGGGTCACCCAGGATGAAGAGCTGGTTGAGGCCACTCGCCACTGGGGTGACTCTCTCCAAGTGTCTCCTGAGTAAGTGTCGCCCCAGTCAGAGGCTTCATCTGTAAACTTGGGGGAGATGGGGGTTAATTATCTATAATGTTATTGTTCATCTTTCAGGCAGCTCCTTGGAGGGGGAGGAACCTGCAGGTGCAGCGACGGGTAAATTTTTTCAAAGAATGTGACTGAAAATACAGTAAACTGCTTTAAGGTTTTTATATTCATGCAGGTGAAATTTGTTCGGTGTAAAAAAACAGTATTTTTGTCTTTTAAGCTGTTTATTCCAAATGTAGGTCCATTAGTTAGGCATTGTAAGAGTAAATCTCAAGCAACTGGAATGTACACTTATCTACCAATCTTCATAGGTGCCGGATACCAGGGGTTTTACTGTAGTTATTTGATAATGAGGAATTGTAGAACTAACTAAATGGCTGGATCTGCTTCAAGGTTAGACCACATGTGGAAAATATTATGAGCTCGAGTTTCCTCAAAGTCGAGGAGAGACTGGGTGGCACCATCAAGTACAGACTAGAAACAAAGTTGATGCTCTGGAGGAAGAGAAAGAACAATGGTTGTTTATCCAGGAAAACAGGTCCTGAGAGACTCATGTGAGTGGGACACTTGAAAAAACAAAATTTAATTATTGGTCACCAGCCATCTGACGAACACGGAGGTGGAGTGACTCTCTGTGAAGTAGGTAATTCAGCTGATTCTCCCTGTCAGGGGAATTATTTAACCCTGAAGGATCACTTTGATTGACCCGTATCTGAATAAAGGAAACAGGAGAATTGCTGTATTGAATCGTGACCATTCTGATGGTCATTTCCACTGACCCGGGTTTCCACTGGCCTGGGTTTTGGAAGCATTGTGGAAGTTACTCGTTTAATTTCCCCTACACAAGGAACAGGGACCTGTGACAACTGTTCATCCGAAAGGAGATTTCTCAGCTAGAAACTCAACAAGGATTCGTGAGTTTTCAGCAGTCCAGTCACTCAGTTGTAATTACTTCAGGGCACCAGTTTAAAAGTTTATGTTTCAACACAGGGTTTCTAAGACTGAACTTTGGGAATGACTTCCTAGAATTGTGCCTAAGCTGTAACAGTTTGGGTAACACACACATACAAACACACATAGTGGGGATAAATTTAAGAAAGATGTGATATTATTAGTAATTATTAATCAATATATATTGTTTTAATAGAACAATAACAGTCTCTTGGTGAATTTCTATTGCTGCCGGTCTGAGACGATAAAAAAAATTTCCATCGCCAAAGGGAGGTTTACCATTACTGACAATAGCTTTCTATTCCAAATGATCTAATTCAATAAATTTGAATTCCCCAACTGCCAGAGCATGATTTTAACTCATCTGTCTAATCAATTGTCCATGCCTTATGAGTACCAGTTCACTCTCCTCCGTGGATTGTCACCTTGTTGTACAAGCTTGTGTGGTCCTGAGAGCGATGCCATCTGGAGCTACGCTCCCGGTAGGGCCACCCATGGTGGTAAGGTCGAGGGTGAGGCCCCTAACAAAGGGTAATTCAACCAAATCTTCAACGGTGGAACAGGCGGACGAAGTGACTCTGAACTCGACGGCTGTGAAGGCGGCAACAAATCCATCAGCTCTAATCGTCGTGGTTTCCAGGCCATTGGAACTAGTTGGTCAATTTGTGAAGTACCATGTCCTTCTTGGAGTGAAACATCAAGTACACATTAAACAAACACACGCACAGGCGTCTTCGCTCAGGGGATCATCAGAACGAAGGCCGTCATCCTCGACCTCGAGGGAGAGTCACAATGACCAGTCGAGTAATTAAACCACTGTACTACGCTTGTTTTAAGTATGCTCAAAACTTTATGAAATCTAAGTGACAAATTTATTTTAGGATTACATGGCTGTAATCTTTACTGCAAAATAGTTTTTAATCTAAATTATTTATTTTAGATAAATAAAATGTATTTTTGTTTTAAATTTAGACATTCAGCACAGTTACAGGCCATTTCAGTCCATGACGCCAAATTACACCCAATTAAACAACAATAATCTCATTGCTTGGACCTTACCCCAAAAATGTGTACTTTTTAATATAAAAACACACACATTTCTAAAAATGATGGACTCCCTGAATCCCGACTGCAATACTGATCTCACTTGTTTCCTCAGGCCCAGTCTCCAGGCTGTTTTACTCTGAGTGTTGGACAGTCCTATCACTAAATCTTATCAGCATACTAATGTTACTTCATAAAATATAATTGAATTTTGAAGGTGCATTGATATACTAGTCCATCAATATTTAATATTATTCATTGCAATGATAGGAGCAATACATTGATTTTCAGGTGCACTAAATGGTAGTAAAATATGGGGGTACCAATCAGCACCTCTCAATATTATTCACTGTCATCTTTATCTAGTTAACAGTGATGAAGCAGATAAAGAAATATATTGTTATTTGACCTTTGGATGTAGATTTTTCCAGGAACTCTTGAAATCCTCCAATAATCAGGCTGTCAGAACATTAGAAGATTTACAAATGTTGCCAATGGAAAGATCAATCTCCTGAATTGGCAGTAATGAGGGTTATGGGAACAATTACACAGTGCCTGAAGTATCTCACCTTAATTAATTCTACTTAAATCCCTGTCCCTGTTAAACCTACCCCACAAACATTGCAGAACTAGATCTGAAAGAAGGAACATTGTTGCTCTAATGCAACTGACTTGTGGGACCCTGGTGTGTACGATTTACCCATTCTCCTCCACCTCCAGCCTGGCACAACAAAGAACTCATGCAAAAACACATCAATATTCTCTTTCCCACGCTCACCTACCGTTGTGTTGAGAAAGAGTGTCAGGTTCGGTGGGTTCACAGAGCGATGAGTCTGGACGCAAGGGTTTGCAATCACACATAGCTTTTATTATCACAAGAATTTATAAAAAATCATAGGAAAATTGTAATGGGAATAAAACAGACACACAATTTATGAAAGAGAATAGGAAAATGTTAAACAGTAGCAGTTACTAATTCACACAGGCAGTGCCAACATTCGCACACTGTAAGCAGGGGTAATGCACACCCTCCCAGACCTCTTGATCATCAGGAGGTGCGGCTCTACTGCAAGTATTGATCTATGAGCAATACTATGGCTCACCTTACCTATGACCCTTCCAAGTAACTACCCCAATAGTGACCTGGCATGGAGCAGTGTCCAGGGCTATCACCATGAGGCAGAGAGAGCAAAATGTGCTCTGTGCTGGTGCTAAATATAGAGCTAAATCTGTGTGTCTAGCCAATAGAGGCACTGAGTGATTTTGAATTAGCCAATGGCATGAATTAGTGGGCCCAAGTCCAACCCTGATTGACAGGTGATTTCATTTGCAGTCGAGTTGGAATCGGAGATGGAGTGAGTGATTGGTGGGCACCAGTGATTTGGACAATTTAAAAAGGGCGCAAGAGCAAAGAGTTAAGCCAATTAAGAGTTGATTTGTGGGAGTGAGTAATTAGTTCATTGTCAGGGACCAATAAAAGGAGAGGTGGTTAAAGGAGTGGCCAGTGGCTCAGTGCAGGAATAGAGCTTCGGTGAGCAGAAGCTGAGAAAGAGCTCCCTTGTTTGCTATGAGAGAGGTAAGGTCAGGTGAGGTAGTTCATTCCTTTCATTAAAGTTAGATAATGGAGTCAGCCAGGGCAGTGGGTTACTGTGGTTGTGGGATGTGGGAAATCTGGGACAGTGTACTTGTCCCTGATGACTACACCTACAGAGGGTGCATCCAACTGCAGCTTCTTACAACCTGAGTTAAGGAACTGGAGCAGGAGCAGGAGCAGGAGTTGGATGAGCTGTTCCTCTTGAGGCAGAAGCAAGTGTAAGGGAGGTGGTCATCCTGCCATTTCAGGAAACAGGCAGCTAGGTGACTGTCAGGAGAGGGAAGGGGAAGATGCAGATAGTGCAGAGTATCCCTGTGGCTATTCCCATCAACAATGGGTATACAGTTTTGGATACTGTTGGTGGTGACCTACAAGTGATATGTTGAGGTGGTCATATCTCTGGTGCAGAGGCTGGCCCCCTGGCTCAGAAGGGGAGGGAAGGGGATTTGTTGGTTATACAAGTGGATAGGAGGTTTGCTGGATGAGATTGAGGCTCCTGGATGGTATGTTGCCACCCAGGTGCCAGGGTCAGGGATGTCTCTGAATGAGTACACAGCATTTTGTTGGGGAGAGCAAGCAGCCAGATGTTGTGGTCCATGTGGGGATGAGGTCCTGAAGGAAGAATATAGGGAAGTTGAAAAGCAGGACCTTTAGGGTGGACACCAGGGTTATATGTGGGCAGATGGGGGGAGGAGCTGGGAGGCGGGGCCAGCCATCAGCACAACACCCATTAGTGAATCCCAGTTCACTGCAACAGGTAAGTAGGTTCATTTGGAATAGGAGGGTCTCCATGCAGAAATTAACCTGGGATTAGAGTCTGGGTGGACTGAGATGACCAAATTTTAAGAAATAATATTGGGCAGGGCAGTTGAGGTATATTGCCTCACTCATTGAGGAAGGAGGTATACCATCCTGGGCACAAATTGGTCTGTACATGATAGGTGAGAAGATAGCAAGAGACTTTATTTATAAATGGGACTCTAAATTGTTATTGGTGACCAAGACACCCCCTTATTAAAACATTCTTTGTGTGTGGAACAAGATTATCAATACATTGGGCTTAAAGTGGGACTGTCTTCAAAAACACCCCTGACTCAGAATAGCTTAATACCATGAACACCTGGTCCAACAAGATCCTGGACACCTGGTCCAACAAGATCCTGGACACCTGGTCCAACAAGATCCTGGACACCTGGTCCAACAAGATCCTGGACACCTGGTCCAACAAGATCCTGGACACCTGGTCCAACAAGATCCTGGACACCTGGTCCAACAAGATCCTGGACACCTGGTCCAACAAGATCCTGGACACCTGGTCCAACAAGATCCTGGACACCTGGTCCAACAAGATCCTGGACACCTGGTCCAACAAGATCCTGGACACCTGGTCCAACAAGATCCTGGACACCTGGTCCAACAAGATCCTGGACACCTGGTCCAACAAGATCCTGGACACCTGGTCCAACAAGATCCTGGACACCTGGTCCAACAAGATCCTGGACACCTGGTCCAACAAGATCCTGGACACCTGGTCCAACAAGATCCTGGACACCTGGTCCAACAAGATCCTGGACACCTGGTCCAACAAGATCCTGGACACCTGGTCCAACAAGATCCTGGACACCTGGTCCAACAAGATCCTGGACACCTGGTCCAACAAGATCCTGGACACCTGGTCCAACAAGATCCTGGACACCTGGTCCAACAAGATCCTGGACACCTGGTCCAACAAGATCCTGGACACCTGGTCCAACAAGATCCTGGACACCTGGTCCAACAAGATCCTGGACACCTGGTCCAACAAGATCCTGGACACCTGGTCCAACAAGATCCTGGACACCTGGTCCAACAAGATCCTGGACACCTGGTCCAACAAGATCCTGGACACCTGGTCCAACAAGATCCTGGACACCTGGTCCAACAAGATCCTGGACACCTGGTCCAACAAGATCCTGGACACCTGGTCCAACAAGATCCTGGACACCTGGTCCAACAAGATCCTGGACACCTGGTCCAACAAGATCCTGGACACCTGGTCCAACAAGATCCTGGACACCTGGTCCAACAAGATCCTGGACACCTGGTCCAACAAGATCCTGGACACCTGGTCCAACAAGATCCTGGACACCTGGTCCAACAAGATCCTGGACACCTGGTCCAACAAGATCCTGGACACCTGGTCCAACAAGATCCTGGACACCTGGTCCAACAAGATCCTGGACACCTGGTCCAACAAGATCCTGGACACCTGGTCCAACAAGATCCTGGACACCTGGTCCAACAAGATCCTGGACACCTGGTCCAACAAGATCCTGGACACCTGGTCCAACAAGATCCTGGACACCTGGTCCAACAAGATCCTGGACACCTGGTCCAACAAGATCCTGGACACCTGGTCCAACAAGATCCTGGACACCTGGTCCAACAAGATCCTGGACACCTGGTCCAACAAGATCCTGGACACCTGGTCCAACAAGATCCTGGACACCTGGTCCAACAAGATCCTGGACACCTGGTCCAACAAGATCCTGGACACCTGGTCCAACAAGATCCTGGACACCTGGTCCAACAAGATCCTGGACACCTGGTCCAACAAGATCCTGGACACCTGGTCCAACAAGATCCTGGACACCTGGTCCAACAAGATCCTGGACACCTGGTCCAACAAGATCCTGGACACCTGGTCCAACAAGATCCTGGACACCTGGTCCAACAAGATCCTGGACACCTGGTCCAACAAGATCCTGGACACCTGGTCCAACAAGATCCTGGACACCTGGTCCAACAAGATCCTGGACACCTGGTCCAACAAGATCCTGGACACCTGGTCCAACAAGATCCTGGACACCTGGTCCAACAAGATCCTGGACACCTGGTCCAACAAGATCCTGGACACCTGGTCCAACAAGATCCTGGACACCTGGTCCAACAAGATCCTGGACACCTGGTCCAACAAGATCCTGGACACCTGGTCCAACAAGATCCTGGACACCTGGTCCAACAAGATCCTGGACACCTGGTCCAACAAGATCCTGGACACCTGGTCCAACAAGATCCTGGACACCTGGTCCAACAAGATCCTGGACACCTGGTCCAACAAGATCCTGGACACCTGGTCCAACAAGATCCTGGACACCTGGTCCAACAAGATCCTGGACACCTGGTCCAACAAGATCCTGGACACCTGGTCCAACCTAATTTGTCAAACAGGTCATTCTTTTGCTATCTTCAGTTAAGGCCTTTTTTAAAGGACAAATTAGGTCCAGCTATGGTCCTACTGGTGTGCAGTGGCAGGGAGGTGCTGATTTAAAAGTTTATTATGGCAATGTGTTTCTTACTCCAAATGGCAAGCCTGAAGCCGGGTCTTCATAAATCTGGGCAGAGGCGGGAATCAGACTTGGGTGTAATGACTGACGAATGGTGCTGGTCAGACCTGTGTTGTGACAGTGTAACCTCAATTATTAATATTCTATACAGGCTTGTGGAGTATAATTTTCTATCCCAGTTGTACTATTCACTGCAGAAATTGAACAAGACTAGGCCAGAAATTTCAGATCAATATTTTGGGTGTGGTTTAGAGATAGGAACCTTTATGAACTCAACCTGGTCATGCTCCAAGGTGAGGCCCTTTTGGGTAGAACTAGGCCAAGTCCTAGAGAAAATCATAGGTTTTTTTTAAACTTTATTTATTAGTTCAAAATACAGATAATAAGTAACATACATAACAATAAACTTAAACATGAATGATATATTTTTATATATATAAAAGAAAAAAGAAAGAAAAAAAAAGAGAACCCCCCCCCCCTCTTTCAGCCAACTCTCCTAAGGAGAGCCATTTTAAATAAAGAAATAATAAAGAAAAATTAAGCATACATATTAAGATCTAGTCAATGTAAATCAAAATGTAAATATTCTGAGTATAACAACCACTTATTAATAAAATAACTATAATTATCACGCAAAACGTATGTGATTTTTTTCATTATTAAACAATATTTAATCTCATTATGCCAACTATTAATATCAATCATATTTGTATCTTTCCACATACTAGCAATACATTTTTTTCACTACAGATAATGCTAAATATACAAAATAAGTTGAAATTTATATCCTGTAATATTTAATACATAACTAAAATATAACCCTTCAGGTAAAATCATATCTCTACCAAACACATGTTTTACCAAAGATCGAATTTGATAATAAAGAAACAAAGAATTCTTATCAATACCATAACTGTCCCTCATCTGATCAAAAGATAAAAAATTTACCTTCTTTAAAACAATCTCCCAAATTTTCCATACCTTTAAATCTCCAATTTAATAAACTTTGATTATGTATTGAGAAAGAAATAAGTTGATTATTATACAACGGAGTCAAGGCCGACAATTCACTAATAGCTATCTTTTTCTTTGTCCATAACTTCATTAAATGTTTTAATATAGGCACATTATATTGCTGTAACAAATTTACATTCCATCTAAACAAAAATTGATGTATTTAAACCTCGAACATTAAAAGTAGCAAACCTCAACTTTGACATATCTACTAATTTTACTAAGAACTAATAACTATCTATATATAAAAACTCAAAACAACGTAAATAGGCCCTCCAATAGGAGAAAAAGAAACCACAAATTAAAGGCTAAATAAAATAAAAATGAAAAAAAATAGAAAAAAAAATAAAGTAAACCCCCCCCCCACAAAAAAAAGCTACCAAAAGGTAGTAATCCCTAAACCAATCTTAGGTGTGGATCACCCACCAGTGGCTGATGACTAATAGAACATAGAGCAAATCTCTCCCTCCCCAGCCAAACAAAGAATAACAACAAAATATCATAATAACATAAAAATAAAGTAAGAATAAGAAAGTTCTTCTATTCATCCAAGAGATTCCAAACTCAACGACCCCATTTCAGGAGAAATTAAACTCTTTCCATTCCCATTTCTACCATTTCTTCCGTTTTCAGAACAACCAGATTTTTCTTTGAGACAATGGTGGACTACGTCTTTGTCCTCGTACATCTGGCAACGAATCAGCAAAAATCATTGCTTCACGCTCATTCTCAAAAAAACGAGATTGAAAGTCTCCACAAAACACCTTCAACACTGCAGGATAGTGAAAAGTAGACTTATAGCCTTTACGCCACAAAACTTCTTTAACTGAATTAAATTGATGCCGACGCTGAATAACCTCTTGACTCAAATCGGGATTTTAAAAAAACTCTACTATTCTGAATCATTAACGGAGCTTGTCGTGGTCTCGCATTTTGCACTGCTAGACGAAGTATTGTTTCTCTGTCCAAATAATTCAAGCATCGAATTATCACGGGTCTCGGTGATTGACCAGGCAGAGGCCTTCTTCTATGAGCTCTTTCCAATACCAAGCCTCCAGCGAAAAATTCTTGCCCCAATATTTGTGGGATCCATTCTGTAAAAAAACGAAGAGGATCTTGTTCTTCCATACCTTCCGGCAAACCAACAATCTTCACATTGTTCCTTCTACTTTGATTCTCCAAATAATCTATTTTCCTCTCTAACTCCTTCTCACGTTCTTGCAATTCTTAAACAGATTTTTCCACCTCCATCACTTTTTCTGTATTAGAGGCCACTTGCTGGTTACATTCCAACAAAGCAGACTGAAATTTTTTTAAATCTTCAGAAAATACTTCCACACGTGCATTAACTGTAGTGAATTCTGACCTCATATTCTCTTTCATTTGAGCTAATTCTTGCATAATCGGCTGAGTAACAGTATTTAACATGTTAAGTTGTAATTCAGAAAGACTCAACCCTGTTTTCTTTAACGTAGTGTCAGAACCAAATAACTGCAGCTCTTGCTACAGCTCAATAGCAGGCATTCCAACAGATTTTTTAACAGATTTACTGCGAGTTTGAACTCCCAGCGACGGCACCCCGGCCTCCTCAGGAGGTTGATGCTGATCTCTCCCCACAAATTGCAGTTGTTTCAAGAACTCATGGACAAGTTTAAGGTCTTCAGGTTGGAGTACTGCCTGAGTGGTTTCAATCAACGGAGTCATTTTCCTACGAGTTCTCTCTGTTAAAGTTGGCAGGCTGCCAGAATCGGAATCCACTTCTTTGGAACACGCACCTTCCTCCTGAGAACGAGTATTTCCAGCGATATCCTTCTCCTGATGAGTAGTAGTCATTTTTTTCCAGCTCCCACAGGCAATAAATCTGAAGCTGTAGCATGTTTTTTAGGCTTTAAATCTTCCACACTCCGAAAATGTAATTTCTTCTGCACTTGAAGTTTAATCTTTTTACCATTAATGGCCATAACAGTTCCTTGATACTTTAAACTAAGTTTTTTAAAAGTTTAAACTTAAAAACAAAAAGTTAAAAACGGGTTCTTAGAAGTCTGGCCAGAGAGGTCGAGATTACACGTCTAGACTCTACGCCATCTTGCCACGCCCCCGAGAAAATCATAGGTGAAAAGTTTCCACAGAACTCAACGTTGTTCCTGTTGGGAAACATCATGGATACAAGACTTACAATGAAGCTGTCCCAATTCCAAATCCAATTTGTGTTAATTGCTTTGTCAGTGGCCAGGAATGGTATAGCAGTTACCTGGAAGTCAGACTCTCATCTAGGCATTGTGTGTTGGAATGCAGAAATGCAGAGCTGTGTTCCCCTGGAGAAAATCACCTATAACCCAAGGATGAAATATGACACCTACCTTAAAATTTGGCAACTGTACCTGCGTTATACAGGGGCAAAGATATCGTCCGGTTCCTTGTGCTTTGTCACTCTGTCCATTCCCACCTACCCTTTCCTTGGGGAAGGGGGGAAATCCATCCATCCATCTTAATTAGGTTGAGTCACAAAAATTTAAAGACCTGGAGGCTGTCAAATCCTACAATTTGTCTTTTTGTTGAATTTGTTCTTACTTTTTTTAATGTGTAATTGTTTGGTTTTACTTTTTGGTCCTTGTGTCCCTAATCTGTCTGGAAGGTAAAGGGACATTGTAAAATGCTACAGGGACATTGTAAAATGCTACAGGAACTGGGGATGAGGGCTAATTTATTGTTGCTCTCTCTCTTTTCAGGGTAATTGTCTATTTAATTTTTTCTCTGGATATATTAATTGGAATGGGGGGGAGAGAATTAGACTTGACAGTGAATCTTGTATATAATTGGAAAATGTTTTTTTTAAATTATGGATTGTTAACACTGAGTTTGAAAAATTATAAATAAAATATTCAAAATAAGTCTTTTCTGCATCCAAGGCAACTGCCACACTTAAGTCACCTCTTCTTTGGGCCAAATGAATTATACTAAGCAATCAGGTTACATTGCTGTTTGCCTTTGCTTAACAAATCATCTAAAAATTTCTGGACTTGAGTGATAAACCACCACAACTGGGTGGTGCTGTGGAGTGGAAGAAGGCCCAGAGTATGAGTCATGGTCTGGAGGACAGTTTAGAATGTTGGGATTTCAAAAAGGATGAACATTCTGAAGGCAGCCAGAAGGATCCGGACCAAGCCATTGTTCCTCTCTCTGCAGCAACACAAGACAACTTTGAATTTTGTGCTCTCTCTCTCTCTCTCTCTCTCTCTCTCTCTCTCTCTCTCTCTCTCTCTCTCTCTCTCTGGCTTCAGTTTACCAAACAAACTGAATTTTGTTTATGATCTTTGCTTTGGTTGAGATCGAAGTTTTGTGTTTGTTTTGTGTCTAAGTTTTTCTGTCGGCTGGTTGGAAATATAACTTAGACTTTAATTACATATGTTATAGTTAGGCTGTGGAATTTATTAGTTTTACACTGTTATAGAAATTTGCATAGTGACCAGTGGGCATTGTTATAAAAGGGGGGGATTTTGAATTAAAGTTTGAAGGTGAATTTTTGTTTACCCCTGTGTGATGTGCCTTCTTTGTGGTTGCTGGTTTGATTTTGTAACATAATTTGGGGGTATCATCCGGGATTAAACCAATTTGGAAGCTTTAGGGACAATTTAATTTTGCTTAGTTATCAGTCATCTGAGTTTGACTCAACCTCCAACTTGAAATTAAAAATAAAAGGTGAGTGTATAAATCACCAGCAGAAAAACCAGCAACTATGAAACCAGTTCATAGCCAACCTTCAGTGGTTAATTTAAAAATGGCTAAGAAGTCAGAACTGATGGTTATAGTTGGCAAGTTAAAACTTCTTACAGCAAGAACTGGGATGACAAAAAAGGAAATTGCCCAAAAGATTGTTAAGCACTATGTAGGAAAGGGGATATTTGAAGAAGCTGCATTAGAACAGTTTCCAAAGGAGAAAACTTCAGAGGAAGTAAAGTTGGCTTTGAGAAAACTAGAGTTAGAGGAAAAAGAGAGGCAGAAAGGAAAGCCAAACGGGAAGCAGTAAGGCAGGCAGAGAGAGAGAAAGAATGGAAGCATGAGCTAGAACTAGCTAAATTAAAGCTAACCCTAATGCAAGGAGAAGGAGAAGCCCAAAACCCACGTGCTGGTCAGGAGGAGATGTTTCTGGTCAGTAGAGAAGTGAGGTTAGTTCCTCCATTTGACGAAGCTGAAATAGACCAGCATTTTGAGGAAGTAGTTGTAAATTTAAAATGGCCACTCCTGCTACAAAGTGTTCTTAAAGGGAAAGCCCAACAAGTGTATTCGTGTCTCACGGTACAACAAGCAGCTGATTACGAATTTTAAAACAGGCTATACTCTGATCATATGAACTAGTTCCAGAGGCTTATAGACAAAAGTTCATGAGTTTAAAAAAAGCAGCAACCTAATCTTACCTGGATTTTTGCTCTTAGGAAGGTTGTGTGTTTTGATCGGTGGTGTGCTGCAATGAAAGTAGAAAATAACTTTGATTTATTGAGGGAAATCATTCTGATTGAGGAGATTAAAAATTGTGTTCCTGACAATATTCAAGTGTACTTGGCAGAGAAAAATATTAAAACTTGGCAAGAATTGGCTAAGTTCGCAGAGGAATATGCTTTAACCCACGAGTCTAAGTGGACACCAGGGAAAACCTTTCAAAGGAATACTGCTGATAATCCAAGTAGAGTAGAAAGAAAATATAGAAGTGAGGTTAAAGGAAGAGAGGAAGAGAAATGGGTGAAGAAGAAAAAATTTGAGTGTTATTTGCCACTATTGTAAGAAGCCAGGGCACATAATAGCAAATTGTCCTGTACTGAAAAGGAAGAAAGAGAAGGGGGTGGTACCAACTTCGTGTGCTCAGAGTGAGAATGTTAAGGATATTTTTAAACCATTCATGACTGAAGGTTTCATTTCAGTTAAAGATGGGTCCAATCAAGTGCCCATTAAAATCCTGCGGGTTACCGGAGCAGCCCAATCACTTGTATTAAGCAACATTTTGAATTTTGGTGAGGAGACCGATACTGGAGATGTGAATTTAATTAAAGGCATTGATGGTGAAGCAGATCCTATACCTTTGCATAGAATAGTGATGAAATCAGACTTAGTTAATGGCCCAGTTACAATAGGGAGAAGATCAAGTCTGCCGGTGGATGGAGTTTCTCTTTTGTTAGGGAATGATTTAGCAGAGGCTAAATCTTGCGGTGAAACCATTGGTTTATGAGTCTAAAAAGGATTTGGAAATCTACCCTGCATGTGCCATTACTAGAGCCATGTCTAGAAAAAAGGTAGAGATAGAGAAAGTCTGTGATGATCCTGTAGTGGAGGCAAGCATTGAGGACAAACCTAAGGATCCAGCTTTGCTGTTGTCAAGAGAAGAATTAATAGCCAGACAAAAGCATGATCCTGATCTTGTTGGGATAAAAGATAAGATTCTGTCTAACCAGGAAATTTAAACTGTGCCAGTAGGTTACTTTGTTTAAGATGGAATATTGATGAGAAAATGGAGACCACAAGTGATACCTGCCAGTGAAAACTGGGCAGTAATAAGGCAAGTTGTAATTGCCAAAACTTACAGGAATGAAATATTAAAGTTGGCTCATAGTGCATTTTTGGGAGGTCATCTTGGAGTGAAGAAGACGGTAGAAAAGATAAGGAAACAGTTTTATTGACTAAAATTAAGAAAGGATGTTGTGAACTTTTGTAGAACCTGTCACACTTGTCAATTGGTGAGCAAGCCTAATCAAGGACCACCAGTGGCACCTTTACAACCCATCCCTGCTTTCGGGGAGCCCTTATCAAAAGTGATAGTGGATTGTGTTGGCCCATTGCCAAAAACCAAAGCAGAAAATGAATGTGTTAACACTTATGTGCACAGCTTCAAGGTTTTCAGAGGCTGTTCCCCTGAGAAACATTAAAGTAAAGATGATTGTGAAGGTTACGGTTTATAAGAGATTCTATTGGCTTCTGTTTCAATTGCATTAATTGTTTGGAGACCTGCTATGTTTTCAGTTGCCAAGATAGGACTTTGTGAATCTCTTCCAGTTTGTAGTACCTTTGTTTTGTTCTCCTTATTGCTTTCTCTATACTGTAAATTTGAAACCTATTATTCTTGAGCTTTTTATTAATGTACTTTGTTTCTGTTCTGAGCTCCTCAACTGCAGGTCCTTCTCCAATTTCTCTACTTCCCTCATGTATTTTTTAATTCTCAAATTATTCTACCCCCTTCAATATGCTTTTAAAGGGTCCCATATGATAGATGTATTGCCAGTAGAATGACAGTTAGTCTCTCAGAAGATTCTAATATGTCTTCTTATAAAGTCACAAAACTCAGATCTTCTCAACAACAATGGTTTGAAACACGACCTATGTACCCTATCCTGCTTATCTGGCATAACAATTGATAATAATAGAGGTGAATGGTCTGACAAGACCCTCGCCTTGTGACAAATTTCCATGATTCTATCCTGACAATGCATTGATAGTAAAAAAGTAAATCATGTCTACTAGGGTAAAAGGAATAGTCTCTTTGCCTTGAATTTAATTTCCTCCAGGCATCCATTAAATTCATCTCTCTCATTGAAATGAAGGTGGCTCTAGCCATCCTTGTCCTAGCCTCTGCTCTTGTTGATTTATCCAGAGCGGGATCCAGAATAGAATTAAAATCTTACCCCCCCCCCCCATTATATTTTCATGTGCATCTGGCAGTTGAAAAAGGTTTCCTTTATAAACCTTTCATCTACAATTGGGATGTATAGATTTAACAGGGTCCAAGATTCAGAATATATCTGACGATGTACCTTCACATACCAACCTGCTGGTTTGGTTACAACATTCTGTATTACAACTGGAAGATTCTTCTTTATTAAAACCGTCACTCCCTTTGCTTTAGAATTGAAGGATGATGTCATTACCTGGCCTACCCAGTCCCTTTTTAATTTCTGATGTTCCTTATCAACGAAATGTGTTTCTTGAAGGGAGGCCAGGTCAGCTCCCATTTCGTAATATGCAAGAGTACTCTTCCTTTTCACAGGGTTACTTAAACCATTAAGGTTGATACTAACAGACTTTACCACATTTACCAATATTACAGATTATCATTATATCAATTTCTGTTACCTTTCATCCCATCTATCCACATCTCCTCCCCACAAGATCCAAATTTATTTTTCCTCCACTGCTGGACCCAAATCTGCTGACAGTTCCTTTAGAAAAAGATGGTATAGAAAAGTATATAAAAATAAAGAAACGTAGATATTTTCAGTATTTGAAAAAAAAATCAAAGCAAAACTTAAATGTCTTTAAATGTCTAGAGATAAGCTCAAAATGCTACCCAACTTACTATTACAGGTTTTGACTAATGCACAAACACTGGTGCCCCAACCCCCTGGAAATTAACATTGTACAAATATTCATTTTGTCCCTTATTTACAAGAGGAAGGTTTCTAATATTACATACAAACTAAAAATAATGCCATCATCTAAGTTCTGTCGGCCCTCAAGTCCGGCAGTTGATTAACAAAGTCTGTAGCACACTTTATATCTGCAAAGAATCTGTTTTTGCCCTTTGGTATCATGATCTTCAGTGAGGCAAGGTGGCGTGAAGTTTGCCCAACCTCCTAATTGGCAGTATCCCTCCCTGGTTCCAGCATTGTGATGTCAACGGTGCTGTCGATAGAAGAAATTGCAGGGGGAACCCTCAACTCAACTCACAGGCGTGATTCAACAGATTGACTACAGAAGTCAGAAGTAATCGAGGAAGAAGAGTCATCACAAAATGGCGACTCCAATGAGAGTTCAGAGAAATTAACCTCAGTCAAAGAAGAAGGGGCTGCCAGCGCAACAGAGAAGGTAAAGGCCAAGAAAGTTAAATCTACATAAACTATAGATGATGCTTTAAAGGGTTTGGACAGAAAAGTGAAAAATGAAAATAAGAAACTTGAAAATATTTTGAGTAATAAAGATGGAAGGGGTTATAGAGTCATTAAATGAAAGAGTTAATGTTGTTGAAGAGATGTTCAAAGATAACCGGTTTGGACAAAGATGTTAGCACTTGGGACCAGGGAAAAGTCAGAATTTGGGATAAAATTGATGTTCTAGAAAATGTTAGCAGAACTAATGTTAAAATTGTCGGCCTTATTGAAGGTGCTGATCCTATCACGTACTTTCAAGACTGGCTACCTTGAACCTTGGGACAGGACAAAGTGGGTGACAACATTGAAATAGAAAGAGTGCACAGATCACTTATAATCACCCCTACTCCCCTTCCAGCCAGAAGCCCTGCTCTGTGTTAATCAAATGTCTACGATTTCAGGACTGAGAAAATTCTTAGAGCAGTGGCCAAAGGAGCAAAAGAAAGGGGGGGAAACCGCTTAAATCTGAAGTGGGGGGGGCAGATTTTCTTCTACCTTTTTATCAGTGCATCACTCTTGAGACTTAGGTGGGAGTTCAACCCTATAAGGAATCCTTTATGGAAAAAGCTCAGGAGCCATGAAGTAATGTTGCAGCTCTATAGAACTCTAGTGGACCACACATGGAGTATTGTGTTCCATTCTGGTCACCTTGTTACAGGAAGGATGGGGAAGCTATGGAGAGAGTGTAGAGAAGAGGCCTCGATTGGAAAATGTGTCAAATGAAGCAAGGTTAGCAGAGCTGGGATTTTTCTCTTTGGAGTGTAGAAGGATGAGAGGTAACTTAATGGAGGTCTACAAGGCAAAGCCGGGGATTTTTTCCTTGAGGTGATAGTAGCAAACACCATAGGACATCTGTACAAAGTGAAGGGAGGAGAGTTTAGGGGAGACTGTCCTTTACACAGAGTTCTGGGTGCCTGGAATGCCTTGCCTGGTGTGGTGGTGGAGGCTGGAGCATTAGGGGGCATTCAAGAGACTCTTAGACAGGCACATGGATGAAAGCAAAATAGAGGGTTACGGGTGTGAGGTAGGGAAGGTTTTGATTGTTGAGTAGATTTATGTAGGTCAGCACAATATTGTGGGCTGAAGGGCCTGTACAGTTCTGTAATGTTCTATTTTCTCAACCACTTTGGGAAATAACTGCACCAACAATGTGAATTGTTAGATTACAGTAACAGCATGTCAAGTGGTAGTAAAACTCTGATAATCCACTATCTGACCAGTCAAAACTTCTGATGGCTCGGCACTTGGTTAAAGGTGAAGTTTGGAATTCCTACTCACCAGGACCTGGGTTGTTGCTCTCCCTTTAACTCACTCACCTTGTCCTGTTTCTTGCCCTCCACTGAAACTGTTACTGCTGTAACATTTTTTTTAAAGACATACAGTAGGGTAACACGCCAATTTTGAAGGGTGGGAGGAAACCAGAGCCCCCGGGGGAAAACCCACACAGATTCTGGGATAACGTCCAAACTCCTTGCAGCGTGGGATTCGTACCCGGGTTGCTGGTGCTGTTACAGGGTTGCTCTAACCAAAGGGACTTTAAAGTGGACTGGAGTGTTGATGAAATAATATTGACAGCCCAGAAAATCTGTTAGATCAACGTGACCAAAGTCCCAGATTAATGGACTTGTACAGTATGATGTTCTCTTTAGGGGAACGATGGTGTATTTGTGGGAGGGTGGTGCAGGTCAAAAATCAGCTGCTTTCCATCAGGATGACACCAGGTGTAAATGGTGCAAAAAAAATTATCCCAATGTTGTCAGTTCCAGATGAATGTTGTCAAATTCTAAAGTCAACCTCACTCAATTAATTATCATAAGTGAAATTGTTCCCTTAAGTGTATGTCTAATTTTCCAAAGAATGGATTTATACATTGTCATAAGTATTTTTCATTCAGCTTGTTGAATAAATAAACCTTTTAACAAGAGTCAACAACTTGGCAGTTGGATGACAGGGTTTTAAAACACCATTGATTACTGACTTGACCTGCTTACCCTCTGATAAATGCTCCAGCAGCTCTATCTCTGCAATTGTTTGGTACAAAGAGGAGAATGACTAATTAAGCTGGTTTGCTTCAGGCTGCAAGCATTTCAACGGGTGCTCAAATCTGATGTGCTATGCTCCTTATCTTAATATTAATGGTACACTTCAATTCTAATTGAGAATGCTGAACAACCAAAGGAACTGCTCACATTAACCATCATTCATACAAAACAATATTTATTTATTTGCATATATGAATACTTGTCCAGCATATGTATTGCTTTTGTACGTGTGTTACATCTGGTTGTGTGTCTGCGTGTTTTGCACCGAGGACTGGAGAATGCTGTTTCGTCAGGTTGTTCTTGTACAATCGGATGACAATAAACTCGACAAGTTCTTTTTGTTAGCAAGCAAAAAGAATCTGCAGACTAATGAAAGTTACAACTACAACAAAAACAGAAAATAGTGGGAATCTGCAGCGTGCTGGCCCAGGTATTTTGAATGGATGAGCGATTCCATGCTGGTTTTGGGTGATGAGCAATGTTAGAACACAACAAAGTCCAGGGCAGTCAGGAATGAGGACTTAACAGAGGTTTTTACCACTATGCAGGGATTTGATAGCATAGATGATGAAAATTGGAACTAGAGGGCTCGACACCATGTGTTTGATTGTTTCCATTCAATGTTCTTCTATCTGTACCCTTCAGCACAAATTCCTCCTGATGAGCTGAGGAAGCCAATTCAAAAAGTGCCTGTGAGTGATGCAGCAGTAAGTCAGAGCTTCATGTTGAGTTTATCGTCATCCTGACAAAACAGCATTCTCTGGTCCTCTGTGCAAAACACGCAGACACACAACCAGACATGACACAGGTACAGAAAAACAATGTATGTGAAGGGCAAGAATTCAAATATACAAATAAATAAATAAATAGATTTTGTTTTGTTGCGGCACACATCCTCATGGTGAACTAGCCCCGCTGGTATCACCACGTGGTGGGGCAGCCATGGGGAAATGGCATTGTCAGAGGTTTCTCTCTGACTCCACCATCCATTCCAGCGCACACCCTGGACAGCGATTATGACATCACAATGCACCAGGTAATTGAGCTCATGCTGCCCTTATAGGGGCACGATGAATCTGAATAAAACCAGTCATTAACGACCCTTAACGTGGTGACTGTGTTTATTCCACTGCTCACACCCCCACAGTGGTGACCCCCGACGACCCCAGACGTTTTTCTGGACTCAAAACACCATGGATTCAGCAGAGGTTAACGCTGTCTCCATTAAGCTTTCCCCCTTTTGGACCCACTGACCGAGAACGTTGTTCGGGCAGGCGGAAGCCCAATTTTAAACTCCGCAACATCTCCTCAGACGCCACGATGTTTTATTATGTTATGAGTGCTCTGGACCAAGATACGGCAGCGAGGGTGGACAACATCATTCACCATCCCCCAGCTACAGGCAAGTACACCGCCCTCAAAGACCTGCTGCTTGGAACTTTCGGGCTAACTCCCCAGGAACGGGCTTCCAGGCTCCTTCACCTAGATGGACTTGGGGACCATAGTCCGTCAGCGCTGATGGCTGAAATGCCGGCCCTGGCAAAAGACCACAAGCCTTGTTTTCTCTTCCGCCAGATATTCCTGGAACAGATGCCAGAGGACATCCAGCTGCTCCTCACAGATGAAGACTTCTCGAACCCAAGGAGAGCAGCAGCACGTGGATGCCCTCTGCCGCACAAAGAGGGAGAACGAAGCAGCCCTCAACCAGGTGGCACGACCAGGAGCCAGCTGACCGCAAGCCACTCCCAAGACCAAGCCAGAGAAGGGCCAGTCAACCTGGTGTTCCTACCACCAGCGCTGGGGAGTGCAAGCCCATAAATGTCGCCAGCCCTGCAGTTATCAGGGAAACGACCAGGCCAGCCGACGTTGATGGCTGCGACAGCTGGCCACAGAAACAGTTTCCTTCATGTGACAGACAGATCCACCGGGTGCCAATTCCTGGTGGACACAGGGGCTGAGCTCAGTGTCCTTTCCCCCACCCCCCCCACCACAGCATTAGAGACTCACACCCCATCTCGAGGTCCAACCCTGTGGACGGTCAACGGCTCCACCATCAGGACCGACAGCACCCATAGGGCACAGATCCAGATCGGGAAGGAGAGGTTCCACTGGAGGTTCATCCTAGCCTCCATGGACACCGCGTTGTTAGGGGCCGACTTCCTCAGAGCTCACGGCCTACTGATTGACACGAAGGCTGGTCAATGCCCAAACTTTCCACTCCACCCGACTGGACACAGCAGAAGTCAGTAGGCCCGAAATCACCACTGTATCCACCACCAGGGACGAGTTCAACAAGATCCTCTATGAATTCGCAGCCATTTTAGAGCCACGGTTCTACGCTGCCCTGCCCCAGCATGGGGTCTTCCACCACATTGCCACACAGAGCTTCACACTAGACCCAGATGGCTGCCTCCCAAGAAGCTCCAGCAGGCAAAGAAGGAGTTCTCCAGGCTCCAGGAACTGGGAATCATCCGGCGCTTGAACAGCACCTGGGCATCTCTGTTCCATATGGTCCCGAAATTGTCCGGGGGCTGGAGACCATGTGGGGACTACCACTGGTTGAACGATGCAACCACCCCCGACAGGTACCCAGTGCCCCACATACAGGACTTCTCCACCAACCTCCACGGTGCATGAGTCTTCTCCAAAGTGGACCTCATGTGGGGATATCATCAGATCCCGGTGCATCCAGACGACGTGGGTAAGACAGCCATTATCACCCCTTTCGGCTTCTTCGAATTCCTGCATATGCCCTTCGGTCTAAAGAATGCAGCCCAAATGTTGCAGTGTCTCATGGACGCAGTTGGAAAAGACCTGGACTTTGTTAATTTACCTGGACGATATTCTCATTGCCAGTCGCAACCGCGGCAAACACAAAGCCCACCCCTGCACACTCTATTGAACCATTAGCTCAATTCAACAGTTTCATGGATATGAGAGACTCAAATGGTTAGTGCAAGCAATTCCTTGGGTCGTTCAACATTCTCACTGCCTGTGGGAAGAAGCTGTTCCTCAGCCTGATGGTGCTGGCTCTGATCCTCCTGTTTCTCTTCCCTGACGGGAGCAGCTGAAAGATGATGTGTGCAGGGTGGAAGGGGTCATCAATGATTTTGTGCGCCCTCTTCAGACAACGATCCCGGTAGATCATGTCGATTTGGATGCGGGGGTGGGGGAGGAGGGATATTCCAGTGATCCACTCTGCCACTCTAGTGGTCCTGTGGATTGACCTCCAATCCATTTCTCTGCAGCAACCGTACCCACACTGTGATGTAGCCGGCTGGGATGCTCTCAATCAAGATCCTATGGAAGGATGACATGATGGTGGCTGGTAGCCTTGCCCACTTCAGTCTTCTCAGGAAGTGCAGACGTTGGACAAATTAGGTCCAACTATAGCCCTACCAGTGTGCAGTGACATTGAGGCCATGATTTGAAGGGGGAACACACAGAAGTTCATCTCGGCAATGTATCTCTTGCTCCAAGCAGAAGGACCCAAACCAGGCCTTCACAAATCAATGCAGAGTTCAGAGTCAGACTTGGGAATAATGAGCGGTGCTGGTCCAACCAGCATGACTGAAATTATTAATGCGCGGTGTACAGGCTGGTGCAATACAAATACCTACACCAGCTGTACCTGACGCTGCAAAAAATTGAACAGATCTAAGTCAGAATTATCTGCCAATGCTTTAGATGTAGCATTGCGACAGGAACCTTTGTGCATGCAACTTGGACATGTACCAAGGTGAATCCCTTCTGGGTGGAACTAGGCCAAGCCCTAGAAAAAATTATAGGTAAGGAATTCCCATAGGATCCAGAGTTGTTCCTATTGGGAAACATAATGGACATAAGACTTGCAATGAATCTGTCCAAATTCCAAATCCAATTTGTAATGATCGCATTGGCGGTGGCCAGGAAGTGCACAGCGGTTCCCTGGAAGTCTGATTCCTGCCTGAGCACTGCGCACTGGAACACGGAGACGCAAAGCTGTGTCCCCCTGGAGAAAATTACTTGCATCTTAATGAAAAAATACAACACTTGAAAATTTGGGAAATATACTTAAATTCCATAGGAGCACAATTAAGGTGTGGACCATGATGCCTCACGACCCTACCTCCCCCAGCTATCCCTCAATCAGTAGAAGGGAGGGGGTCCATCCCATCCCAACCAGGAAAAGTGAAGAAGAAGAAAACAGTCTGAGCTCTGGTCGCCATGACATACCTATAAACCCCTGATATATGTTTCACACCTTTGTTGTGAACGTCCTGGATGTTGTAGGTAACTGTAGTTGGTGAAGTGTTAAATGTGGAGGGGGTAAGAGGGGGAGGGAAGGGGATAGAAAAAGCTTGAACTGTACAGAAAACCTTGTATAGAATTGATAATTGTAAATTGTAATCAGTGTTGATGTTGTCAACATTAATATCGATAATGTTGATAATTGTTTACATTCGGAAAATCATAAATAAAATATTCAAAAAAGTGAGGAGATGTTGAGTGTCCACAATAGGTCACTAGTTAAGTGAATTCCAAGGAACTTGGTGTCTCCACCATCTCCACTACATAGTTGTGTAGTGGAGGATGGTCATTCTTGGTCCTCCTGAAGTCCATGATCATCTCCTTCATCTTGTCCACGTTGAGACTCAAGAGATAGTTTCATGAGATATTAAAGTAAATACTACCATTAATGTTTCAACCAGATGGCTTTATCAACAGTTTATTTCCATGACAATCTAGTCTTGCACAACCAGAGATATTCCGTTTGCCCAATCCATTCCACTGCCACTTAACGCTAATTCGTTTTCTTTGTTCCCTAGTTAACATAACATAACATAATAATTTACAGCACGGAAACAGGCCATTAGGCCCTTCTAGTCTGCACCAAACCAAACACCCCTCTCTAGTCCCACCTCCCTGCACAATGCCCATAACCCTCCATCTTCTTCTCATCCATATACCTGTCCAACCTTTTCTTAAATAATACAATTGACTCCGCCGCCACTATTTCTCCCGGAAGCTCATTCCACACGTCTACCACTCTCTGAGTAAAGAAGTTCCCCCTCATGCTACCTCTAAACCTCTGCCCTTTAATTCTTAACTCATGTTCAAAAAAGGTTTCCAAACTGAAACATTAACTCTGTTTCCCTTTTCCCCTCCCCCCTCCACAGATGTCACCTGACCTGCTGATTGTTTCCAGCATTTTCTGTTTTTATTGCAAATTCACGCCTTCTACAGTTTTCAATTTCCATTTAACGAGAGAAATTGATGAACCCGGGGGGGGGGGGGGCGTGGCAAGATGGCGTAGAGGCCAGACATGCGGTCCTAATCCTCCCCAGCCAGTATTTTAAACACCCATTTTTAAACTTTAATTTGTACATAAACGTTTTATTTTTACTTCTAAGAACACTATTTGTTAATAATGGCGGCTAATATTAAAAAACCTAAGATTTAATTACAGAAAAAATTACTTTTTAAAAGTGCTGAAGAACTGAGGCCTACCTGTCCAGTTGAAATCATGGAGTTGTTGTCTGGAACCTCCAAGCAACAGAGAACTCCAGCTAGGTTAAGTATTATGCCGGCACCAGTCTTGTCTCTGCAAGATGGTGCCGGCTTGTTGATGAGATCGGCCGACGTTGACCCGCATGTTTCCAATGTTGAACACGTGGGCGACCCGACTGAGAAGAGAGCCCTTGAGCCCGCGCTGCCGTCGGGGGAGCCGAAGACGCGCAGGATGGTGTTGGAGACGGCACCTGCATGGCCCCTGGTCTTGCCGGGTGTGCATTGTACCTCTACAGTCCGCGATCTGCTGGAGCATGTGTGGTCTGTGGGGGGGCCCCGAACGGCGGCGTCCCGATGTGGTCGCAGTACTGCCGTCGAGTGTGTAGTCCCGCAGCCACACAGGAAAAGGTCCTACAATAGTGGAACAAAAAGAAGACGCCAACAATGGCCAGTTCACAGGAACAATTGGAGGAGGAGTTTGCAGAAGGTAGACCTCAAGATGTGGCACTAGAATCTGGATTGGACTCTAATTTTACTGTCCTGGAAGGATTGCCTATCATATGTATAACATATCTCAATAAATGACTCAAGTGACAACTAAAATTTCTAATATTTCTGAAGATATGTCTGCACTTAAGAGAGATGTTAATAAATGCCTTGCATCAGTGGATGTAGTACAAGACAATTTTTTTAAAATTGAGACATTTTTCTGAATGTAAAGAACAAGTTGTGCATAATAAGGATAAAAATAGAGAAAGTGGATGATTCATTTGTGGATTGGGGAATCCAGAAGAGAAATTTATTGAAAAAGATTGATTCATTGGAAAATCAAAGTCGGAGAAATAATGTAAAAATTGTGGGTCTTCCAGCAGATATTGAAAGAGATGATCCAATAAAAATTTTAAGAACTGGATCCCTGAGATGCTGGGTAAAGAGTATTTCCTGGGTTTAGTTTACTGGGACAACCACCACGAGCAGTTTTAATTCGGTGCCTGAATTATCAAGATAGAGAAGTGTTTTTGCGGGTTAGCGGTACACAAGGCAATGATGATTCAGAACAATAGAGTTTTTTTATGCAGATTTGAGTCAAGAAATTATTAGGCGTCAATGGGAGTTTAATTCGGCTAAAGATGTGTTGTGGTGGAAAGAATATAAATTTGCTTTTCAATACCCTGTTGTGTTGAAGGTTTTCGATGGCAATTATCAATCTCAATTTTTTGCATCTTTAATGCATTGGTTTGCGTTAACTCATTACCGGATCTATGTGGTTAGGGAAGAGTCTCGCCGTCGTCGCCTAAAAGAAGGGCCAATGGAAATGGACAGAATGGAAAGAATGGGAAAAATGGGAAAGATGGAAAGAAGGAGGTTTTGACAGTCTTATTGATGTTCAAGATCTGAACCAGTCATTGGGACTGGAGTCGTTCGGCTGAATATTTGTATGATACTGATTTGTATAATTATATATATATATATAGTATTTCTGGCTGGGGGGAGGTGGATGGCACTGAAATCTTTGATAGTCATCTGCCACTGGTGGAGTTTACCACACCCAGTTTTTTAGGGCATTACTACCTTTGGGTGTTTTTTTTTCTTTTTTGGGGGGAATTAATTATATTCCTTTTTATATAAACTTTTTTTATAATATTAGGGGAGGGAGAGTGGATTTTGTTTATTAGTAGGAGAGCGTTTTTTTGTATTAAGTGATTATATTGCTAGTTTGTTAAGATGTCTAGTTTGAAATTTGCAACTTTTAATGTTCAGGGATTAAATAATTCAATTAAGCAAAATCGTGTTTTAGCTTATATTAAGAAAATAAAAATTGATATTGCTTTTTTACAAGAAACACATTTGGCCAAAAAAGAGTATTTGAAATTGAAAAGGGATTGGGTTGGTCATGTGGTTTTTTTTCTTCATTTAACTCTAAGGCAAAGGAGTAGCGATTTTAGTTCATAAGAATTTATCTTTTGAGTTGCATAGTGTGGAGGGGAATGCTGGGATGGTTTTAAAAGTGGACTGTAAAATCTTTAACGAACTTTGGACTTTACTTAATATCTATGCACCTAATGTGGATAATGAATGTTTTATTTCAGATGCTTTTTTGTTATTAAATCAAGCTAATGAAAATATTTTAGTTGGGGGGGGGGGATTTCAACTGTGTTTTGGATCCTTTGATGGATAAATCCCCAAAATATATTAGGAAATCAAAGATGATGATACAAATTGGGGCTTTAATGAAAGATTTAAATTTGGTAGATATTTGGAGAAGGGTTAATCCTACAGATAATTATTTTTTATTTTCATTCTTCTCGACGTGATTCATTTTCGAGAATAGATTTTCTTTTTAATATCAGCACATTTACAAGGAAAGATATTGCAGGCAGAATGTGATAATTCTTTATTATTTTTTTCTTATGAAAGTTCAAAGGTAGTACATTCATCCTATAGATGGAGATTTAATACAATGTTGTTGAAAAAACCTGAGTTTGTTACTTTTGTTAAGGAACAGATTGGTTTTTATCTTAACTGAAAATGTTAAAAGTCATTTTGTGTTATGGGATGTGTTAAAAGCTTACTTAAGAGGATAAAATAATTAGTTATACTACTAAAGTTAAGAAAGGGTATATGGCTGAAAGTCTTAAATTAGAGAAACAAATTGATGAACTGGAGAAGGAATTTCAGAAGATCAGAAAATGACTTTAACTAAATTGAAACTGGGATATAATACGCCACAAACTTATCAATTTGAATGTTTAATTAATCAATCTAAGCAAACATATTATGAGTTGGGTGAGAAGGCACATGAAGTACTTGCATGGCAGTTAAAGAAGGAACAGGCTTCATGGGTTATTAATTTTGTTAAAAATAATTCAACAGTTACCTATAAACCTCAGGAAATTCATTTTATAAAAAATTATATACTTTTGAGGGGAGATAGGACAATGGATCTATTGATTCTTTTTAATCTACATTAACGTTATCAGCATTAGTAGAAGAGGATATTATAGATTTGGAAGCTCCATTTACAGATTTAGAAATTAAGACTGCTATGTTGGAAATGCCTAATGGCAACTCACCAGGTGATGATGGGTTTTCAGTGGAATTATATAAAGTTTTCTATGAAGATTTATCTTCGGTGTTTGGGGAGGTATTACAAGAAGTGACTGAACATTATAAGTTACCAGAATCTTGTTCCAGTGCTCCAATTACTGTAATTCCAAAGCAAGATAGAGATCCATTAAAGATGTCTTCGTATAGACCTATTTCTTTATTGATATGTGGATTACAAAATAATAGCTAAAATGTTAGCAAATGGACTTGCTAAATATTTGCCTAAATTGAGACATGTAAACCAAACAGGTTTTATTAAAAATAGACATGCTTCAGATAATATTCTTCGATTAATTAGCTTAGTCAATGCATATCAGCAGCAACCCAACCATCCAATGGTGGTTGCACTTGATGCGGTAAAAGCTTTCGATAGGGTCGAATGGGATTTTTTATTTAAGGTTTTGGAGAAGTTTAATTTGGCCCTTTATTTATTGGTTGGGTTAAAGCTTTATATACAAACCCGACTGCTCTTTGGCTTGGCTTCGCGGACGAAGATTTACGGAGGGGTATGTCCACGTCTGCTGCAAGCTCGTTGGTGACTGACAAGTCCGATGTGGGACAGGCAGGCACGGCTGCAGCAGTTGCAAGGGAAACCCAACTGCTAGGGTGGTGACAAATGGACAAGTTTCATCGTCGTTTAAATTGACACATTCTACCCGACAAGGTTGTCCATTGTCACCAGCCCTGTTTGCATTGGCTATTGAACCATTAGCTCAATTAATCAGGCAAAATGAACTGATACAAAGGATGAGAGTTATGGATGAACAGAATAAGATTAATTTATTTGCAGATGATGTTTTGATATATTTAACAAACTTTGCCACATTTACGGGAATGTTTATTACAGTATGGATCATTATCTGGATATAAAGTTAATTAGGATAAAAGTGAAATTCTACCAGTTGGTGAAGGAGATTGTTCAGTATATAAAAATGCTATTAATTTGAAATGGTCAGATAAAATTAAATATTTAGGAATAATTGTGAATACTGAGTATCAATCTTTATGTAAATTAAATTATGTTCCATTATTGAAAAAGATTAAAGCAGATTTAATTAAGTGGAAGGACCTTCCATTAACTCTAATTGGTCAGGTTAACTGCATTAAAATGAATATCTTTCCATGTATTCAATATTTGTTTTCTTACAAAGAACTTTTTTCAGGACTTAAATAAAGTCACTAGGGAATTTTTATGGAAAGGTAAATTACCAAGGGTTGCATTAAGTAAACTTGCATGGAAATATGCATTTGGTGGATTTCAGAACTATTATGAAGCAGCCTAGTTTAAATTTATTAGTGGTTTGATGGATCTGGATCGGCCTCCAAGTTGGGCTAAAGTTGAGATGGCTTGTATTTCTGAAACTGCAATGCATCAATTTATATTTCAGTGGAATGTAAATTTGTTACAGGAGTATAATATGCCGATATTAAAACATTTACTGATGTTATGGACAAAAAAATGACTATAGGATCAAAAGGTAAATTGTCTATTTTAACGCCATTATATAATAATCAGCTTATTCCTTTTTCAATATTTAATAGTCATTTAAAGAGTTGGGATTCTAAGGGTATAAAAACATTACAGGATTGCTTTGTAGAAAGACAGATTCTTTCTTTTAATCAATTGAAAGAACATTTTGATATTGCAGAAAATTATTTATTTGCTGAAAAATATGGATGGTAGAGATGATTTTACTTGTATTGTCAGAATTTGAGTCTTTGATTTCCTCTATACCAAAAAAGGGCTATATTTCTGTTATGTATCAAGTATTACAAGATAATATGGATAAGCCGGAATGGGAGAAATCTAAACTTAAATGGGAGAATGATTTAACTTTTGTTTTTCCTGAAGAATATTGGACAGATATGTGTTATGATAGTGTTACTAGATTGACGAATGCACGGTATGGAATGGTTAATTATAATTTTTTACATCAGTTATATTTAACTCCTGAGGAATTGAAAAAATATGGTTTCAATAATTCAGATTCATGTTTTAGATGTGGTACATGTGTTGGTACTTTTTTTTACATGCTGTTTGGTCCTGTGTGTATGTACAACCATCTTGGGAAGAAATTAAGCTAATTTTGGAAAAATTGTATAAGTTTAAGTTACCATTAGATCCATCCATTTTTTTATTGGGTTATGTGATTCCTTTAAAGGGTTTGGGCTTGGATAAATACAGTGATTATGAAATGACATAATGAAATGAAAGCTTGTATTGTTATGGAAAAAAAATACATATGTTTTGCATGATAATTATTTTTTGTTACTAAGTGGTTACCATATTTGGAATATATGCATTTAGATGTATTTTGATTTATTATATTTTTTAGTTTTTGTTTATATATTGGCTGAAGGGGTGGGAGGGTGGGTGGGGATTTAACTTTGATTTTTTTCTCTTTTTATTAATTTTTTTCATATAAAAATGTTGTTATTGTTTGTATTTTGTATTATTACTAACAATTTTTCAAATAAATATTTTTTTTTAAAGAATTTTGTGAACCCTTCTTGGAAGGGTTATCAGGGACAAGAATTTCAAATTCGAGGGTGTCAATATCTCTGAGGATCTGCCCTTGACCCTCCATGTCAATGCAATTATGAAGAAGGATCGCCAGTGGCTAGACTTTGTGACGTGTCTGAGGAGATTTGGTATGTCACCAAAGACTCTCGTAAACTTCTACAGGTGAACCGTGGAGAGATTCTGGCTGGTTGCATCACTGCCTGGTACGGAGGTGCCAACACTCAGGACAGGAAAAAACTCGAGGGTTGTTAACTTGGCCTGTGACATCACAGGCCCCAGACTTCACTCTGTCAAGGACATTTTAAAAAAATATTTTAGACATACAACATGGTAACAGGCCATTTCAGCCCACAAGCCCATGCTGCCCAATGCCTGATACTATTTGAACAGTGGGAGGAAACCAGAGCCTCTGGGGAACACCCACGTGGACATGGGGAGAATGTACAAGCTTGTTACAGACAGCGCGGAATTCGAAGACCGTATTAGTCATTGTAAGAGCAAGTCTCAAGCAACCAGAAAATACACTTATCCGGTATCCATCAATCCCCATAGGTGCCAGATACCAGGGATTTTACTGTAATGTGGTTCAAACTTTTTTTTGAGTGGAGTACTTTTCTTTAAGTTGTATTTTATTTGTTTCAAAACTTTGTCTCTCTGATACCCCTTAAAAAGACATCAGATATATTAAAAAAATCTCTCTACTTAAAAGATTTTTAAGAATCACCTCGCACACACCATCTTTCAGCTGCTCCCTTTGGGGAAGAGGTACAGGAGGATCAGAGCCAGCACCACCAGGTTGAGGAACAGCTTCTTCCCAAGGGAAGTGAGGATGCTGAATGACCAAAAGAACTGCTCACACCACCCCTCCGAGACTCTCATATTCATAAAACAATATTTACTCATTTATTTGTCTAGATGAAATACTTATCCTCCATGTGTATTGTTTGTCTGTCTGTGTGTGTCTGCGTGTTTTGCACCGAGGACTGGAGAATGCAGTTTCGTTACGTTGTACTTGTACAGTCAGATGACAATAAACTTGAACTTGACAGTTAACAGGCACCAGCATCTTTATAAGAAATCCCTCAGGATGACTTGTTCCATGGTCCTGAGGTGGCTGATGAGGCTAAAGTGGGAACTGCAGGCTCTGCCTCAGATGAGCAGTTTGCAAGTTTGTGTAATATTACATGTTCTCTACTATTACATGACAATAAAGGAACCTTGAACCTCTCCTTTCGTGTTTTCCGCAGAGCCTCTGTGTGCTCCTGATACAGGCAGTGGAGGTTTTCAATACCTTTTCTTGTGCCTCCCTGGTTATCTGTCGTCTCCCTGAAATTGCAGTTTATAATTTAGTGCTGCTTTCTGCAAATTAACTCAGTGGCCTGTTCCCATTGTGGGTTTTATTAACAATTACCAATCAAATTCACAAATTCTGTGCAGGCCCTATAAAAACCCAACATTATATTGCATCCTGCAAGTCTCCAAAAGGTCTCTAACTCATTGTAGGCACTAAATGTTCCCTGTCATAAATGCCTGACTGTGTAACAGCTGTGAGCAGTGGGATCTGAAGAGAATGCTTTTTTACCCAGTTACCTAAGGATTGGTGAGCTGTCAAAAGATGGCACTGATCCCTGGTTAATCCCCTTTTTTAAAGCATCGACTCGTATGAATTTCAGTTGTGTTCCCTGTCCCTGCTGTTGAGATAAATTGATAGATTCAATTTTACATGGGTTTGTTGTACCACATCATTTTCCAAACTTCTCTCAACCTATAAGAAAACTGGACACTGATAAATAAGGTAAACCTTCTTTTATTTTCACTTTGCAAAGGAAGAGGACCCTAGTTACAGAGAGAGAAGGCTGCAGGCTGTGATGGAACCACTATTAATGTTGTTTGTACATGTATGACTGGCTCGCCCTTTGCTGATTGTACCTGTGACTCCTCCCCCTTGATTCCCCTAATAAAGGCGGCAATGCCATAACCCCCCTCCCAGAACAAGCTCGGGTCAGTCACATGAGATGAGCCTTCTGTTTATGGTAATAAAAGCCAATCAGTCAGGGAACTTCTAGTCTTTGGAGTTATTGATTAGCCCATCAATTTTATTCTCATAATTTTTTTGGAATGGATTTATTGGCCCTGATCCCATCTGCATGTGCCCCTGTTGGAGCTCCCACTTCCCCATGTCCTCAAGGCCCTGAAAAGGTGCCTGGGATTTTTCTCCTATTATGTCCAGTGGGTCCCCAACTATGTGAATAAGGCCTGCCCCCTCGTACCAGCCACCTCTTTTCCCCTGTCAGCAGAGGCCCGGGAGGCCTTCAGCCATATCAAAGGCGATATTGCCAAGGGTGTGATGCACGCTGTGAATGAATCCATTCTGTTCCAGGTGGAGAGTGATGTGTCTGACTTTGCCCTAGTCACCACGCTTAATCAGACAGGCAGACCCATAGCATTTTTCTCCTGCACCCTCAAAAGCCCCGAGATCCAGCACTCCTCCATCGAGAAGGAGGCCCAGGCCGTCGTTGAGGTGGAATGGCGCTAGAGGCACTATCTTGCCGGCCAACGATTTACACTGCTGACTGACCAACATGAAGTCGTTTTCATGTTCAATAACAAGCAGCAAGGTAAAATCAAGATGACAAGGTTCTGAGGTGGAACTTCCACCCTTAACTATGATATCTTACCAGCCCAGAAAGCTCAACGAACCTTTGGATGCCCTGTCCCGAGGGGTTTGTGCCAGTGCGTAGATAGCCCATTTACAAGCCCTCCACAATGACCACTGCCACCCTGGGGTCACCAAATTCTTCCATTTTGTCAAAGCCCACAAACTCCCCTATTGAGTTGAAGGCATCAGGATGATGATGAGAAACCGCCAGGTCTGTGCTGAGAGCAAACCACACTTCAACCAGCCGGACAGGCTGCACCAGCCTCTTTGAGCGCCTGAGCATGGATTTCAAGGGGCCCCTGCCCTCTTCAAACTACAACGTGTACTTCCACAACATCATTGATAAGTACTCACGGTTCCTGTTTGCCATTCCCTGCCTGGACATGACCGCTGCCTCTGTCATCAAAGCCTTGCGCAACCACTTCACCCTGTTCAGATACCCCTGCTATATTCATAGTGACCGGGCATCCTCCTTCATGAGTGATGAGCTGTGCCAGTATCTGCTGACCAGAGGTATGGCCATGAGCAGGACCACCAGCTACAACCCCCGAGGAACAGCCAGCTGGACAGGGAGAAAGCCACTGTCTGGAAAGCCGTCCTCCTTGCCCTGAGGTCAAAAGGCCTGCCTGTCTCCCACTGGCAAAAGGTCTTCCCCAAAGCGCTCCACACAATCAGATCCCTCCTGTGCTCTGCCACCGATGCCACCCCACATAAAGGTTGTTTCCCTTCCCCAGGAGGTCTGCATCAGGGACCACGCTGCCATCCTGGTTCATGTCTCCAGGGCTACAACTGCACTGGAAGCATGTGAAAAGCCATAGGTCCAATCCACTTGTTGAAAGGGTCCATCTCCTCCACGCCAACCCTCAATCCGCCTATGTGGCATACCCAGATGGGCGTGAGGACACTGTGTCCATCCAGAAACTGGCGCACACGAGAGACCCTGGGACTCTGGCCGACCAACCAGTACATCCTCCACCCCACAACATACCATCACCATTTATACAGTTTGTACGTGTAAGCCTGGCCCACCCCTTGCTGAGTGTACCTGTGGCTCCTCCCCTAATAAAGGCAACAACGCCATAACTCCTTCCCCAGAACAAGCTCGGGTCTCGTGTCAGCAACACGAGATAAGCCTTCTGTCTATGGTAATGAAAGCCGATCAGTCAGGGAACTTCTAGTCTCTGGAGTTATTGATAGTGCACCATGGGCCAACAACTATTTTCCCAAGTAAGTGATCTCAGCAGAACATTTTTGTAACAGTTGAGTTTTTTGGACCAACTTTGCGGGTCAAATTGGGAGGGAGCGACTTTTAACCGTGATAAGTATCTGCGTTGTTCAAGGCATCAGGAGCTCGAATGGCCTGAACCAGGTAGTAAGTCCACGGTCAGGGCATTGGGAGCTTGGATGGGTGGGGCAAAGGTCCACAATTAGACAATAGACAATAGGAGCTGGAGTAGGCCTTTCGGCCCATCGAGCCAGCACCGCCATTTTACAGATCATGGCTGATCACTACTATCAGTACCCCTTTCCAGCCTTATCCCCATAACCCTTAACTCCTTTGCCCACTAGAGTCTTATCTAACTCTCTTTTGAACATAATCAGCGAATCTGCCTCTACCACCCTCTGTGGCAGAGCATTCCACAGATTCACACTTCTCTGGGTAAAAAAATGTTTTCTCATCAATTAGGGCATTAGGAGCTCCAATCGACAAGCATCCCAGGCAAGTATCCACAATCGCGGCGTCAGGAGCTCCTGTAGATGGGCAGGCAGCCAGGGCAAGGATCTGCAATCAGGGCATCAGAGCTCTGGTGGGTGGATAGGCGGATGGCCAAGGAGAGGAACCACGGTCGGGACATCGGAAGCTGCTGTGGGTGGCTAGGGCAAGGATCCTCAGTCAGGGTGTCAGGAGCTCCTGTGGGTGGGCGGGTGGCCAGAGAGAGGATCCACGGTCGGGGCATCAGGAGCTTCTGTGGATGGGTGAGCGACCGGGGCAAGGATCCGCTGTCTGGGCATCAGGAGCTCCTGTGGGTGGCCAGAGCGAGGATCCGCAGTCTGGGCGTCTGGAGCACTGGTGAGGAGGCAGCCGTGTCGAGAATCTGCGATCGGGGCATTGGAAGTTCCTGAAGGTGGGTGTCCAGGTGAAGATCCACAGTCGGAGCATCAGGAACTTAGATGGATGGGTGATCGGTGCCAAAACAGGTGGAGTTGACTTTTACACGTGTCATATGAAAACACGTGATTTTTGGGCCTGTGGCAGTGCACATCCTCATGGCGAAACGGCCCCGCTTGTATCGCCATGTGGCGGGGCAGCCATGGGGAAATGGCGTCGTCAGAGGTTTCTCTCTGACTCCAGCATCCCTTCCACTGCACACCCTGGGCAGTGATTATGATGTCACAATGCACCAGGTGACTGAGCTCATGCTGCCCTTATAGGGGTGCGTTGAATGTGAATCAAAATAGACATTAACGACCTTCGGTGTGGTAGCAGTGATTTCCTTCAGCTCCTGCAAGCGCCACAGTGGTGACCGACCCAGTGAACGATGGACACAGCCGAGGTGAACGCAGTAGCCCTCAAACTCCCCCCCCCCACTTCTGGCCCCATCACCCACGAATGTGGTTCGGGATGGTGGAGGCACAATTCCACCTCCGCAACATTTCAGCCAACACCACTAAATTTTACCACATCGTGGGCGCGCTGGACCAGGACACGGCGGCAAGGGTGAATGACATCATTCACTGGCCACCAACAGTGGGCAAGTATACCACCCTCAAAAATCTACTCTTGGGAAGTTTGGCCTCACTCCCCAGCAGCGTGCTGGACCAGGACACGGCGGCGAGAGCGGATGACATCATTCACCGGCCACCAGCAGTGGGCAAGTATACCACCCTCAAAAATCTACTCCTAGGGAAGTTTGGCCTCACTCCCCAGCAGCGTGCTTCCAGGCTCTTACACCTGGATGGGTTGGGGGAATCCCAGCCCCTCAGCCCTCATGGACGAAATGCTGGCCCTGGCGGAGGATCATGAACCATGTTTCCTCTTCCGCCAGATATTCCTTGAACAAATGCCAAAAGATATCCAACTCCATCTGTCCAAAGAGGACTTTTCCAACCCCCGCAAGGCTGCAGCCCAGGTAGATGCCCTCTGGCGCGCAAAACAGGAGAACAAGGCAGTCCTCAGCCAAGTCTCCAAGCCAGGGCCCTGCCGTCCGCAGGTTACCCCCAACCACAAGCTGGAGGAAACCCAGTCAACATGGTGCTTGTATCACCAGCGCTGGGGAGTGAAAGCCCACAAGTGCCATCAGCCCTGCGACTTTCAGCCAGCTCTGTGACTTCCAGGGGAACGGCCAGGCCAACCGCCATTGATGGCTGCCACAGTTGGCCACGTGAACAGCCTCCCTTACATCACTGACAAGTCCATGGGCCGCCGGTTCCTGGTGGACACAGGGGCCGAGCTGAGCGCCCTCCCTCCTACAGTGCTGGAAACTCGAACCAAGACCCCGGGTCCAAACCTGTGGGCTGCCAATGGTTCCACAATCAAGACCTATGGCACACGTAGGGCACAGATACAGATCGTGGATGAAAAGTTCACTTGGAGTTTTGTCCTGGCCTCGGAGGGCACCACGCTGTTAGGGGCTGACTTCCTAAGGGCTCACTTTCTGTTGGTGAACATGAGGGGCAGGAGGCTGCTCAACGCCCGCACCTTTCACTCGGTGTGCCTGGGCACGGTGGATGATGACGGACCCAAAATTGCCACGGTAGCCACTCCAACAAACGAATTTGTCAAGATCCTCAGTGAGTTCCTGGAGCCATGCTTCGACGTTGCCTCCCCCCGCCATGGAGTTTTCCATCACATCTCCACAAAAGGCCCCTCGCTGCACACCAGAGCTAGGTGGCTGCCACCGGAGAAGCTAAAACAGGCAAAGGAGGAGCTCTCCAGGCTCCAGGAGTTGGGCATCATTTGGCGGTCGGACAGCACTTGGGCGGCACCACTGCATATGGTCCCAAGGTCATCAGGGGGTTGGAGGCCCTGCGGAGACTACAGATGGCTAAATGATGCCACAACTCCAGACAGGTACCCAGTTCCCCATATCCAGGACTTTGCGGCCAACCTCCATGGCGCACGGTTCTTTTCAAAAGTCAATCTGGTGCGCAGATACCACCAGATCCCGGTCCACCCAAATGACATTGGAAAAAGACATTATCACCTCTTTTGGCTTGTTCAAATTCCTCCAGATGCCGTTCAGGTTGAAAAATGCAGCCCGGATATTCCAGCACTTCATGGACGTAATGGGTAGGAATTTGGACTTTGTCTTTATCTACCTAGATGACATCCTGGTAGCCAGCCGCAGCCGCAAAGAGCACAAGACCCATCTCCATACCCTGTTCGCCCAGCTGGCAGAATTCGGCCTCACGGTCAACAAGGACAAATGCCAGTTTGGGAAACAGACATTGCAGTTCCTGGGGCACACCATCTCAGCGTCTGGGGCAGCTCCGACACTGGAGAAAGTGACTGCCATCCAGAGTTTTCCAAAACCCTCCTCCCTCAAGGGCCTGCAGGAATTTGTGGGAATGGTATATTTTTACCATAGATTCATCCCCAACACCGCCCACATCATGTGCCCTCTTTTTGCACTGATTGCGATGAAATCCTCCTGGTCGGAGGAGGCAAACGAGACCTTCACTGCAATGAAACAGGCCCTCGCAGAGGCGATTTTGTTCGTGCACTCGTGCCCAGAAGCACACACGGCACTCTAGGTTGACGCTTCCGCCATGGCGGTCAGGGGAGCACTGGAACAGTGGCTGAATGGGCAGTGGCACCCGCTGGCCTTTTTCAGTAAGCAGTTGTGGCCGCCGGAGCTTAAATACAGTTTGTTCGACCGGGAGTTCCTGGCGCTGTACCTGGCAATCCGCCATATCCGATACTTCTTGGAGGGCAGAACTTTCACCGTTTTTACCGATCACAAGCCCCTCACCCAAGCACTGGCTATGGCCAAGGACCCGTGGTCGGCCAGGCAACAACACCACCTGTCCTATGTGACCGAATTCACTACAGACATCCGCCACCGGGCGGGCAAGGACAATGTAGTCGCGGATGCGCTCTCCCCCCCCCGTCCCCATGGCCATCAGCACGCTAGCTTCCGGCCTCGACTATGTACAACTAGTACAGGCCCAGCAGCACGATGCTGAAACTCAAGCTCTCCAGACCGCCATCTCAGGTCTCCACCTCGAGGATATCCAGCTTCCTGACTCCGCCCAGCTGCTGCTCTGCAACACCTCCACTGGCTCACCACACCCAGTAGTCCCACAGGAGTGGAGGGCTAGGGTCTTCAGCTCTATCCATGATCTCGCCCACCCCTCAGTAAAGACTACCATGCGTATGGTGGTGCAGCGATTTGTCTGGTATGGCCTCAAGAAGGAGGTGGCAGCACTAACCCACAACTGAATCAGGTGCCAGACGTCTAAAGTCCACAGGCACATGCAAGTCCCTGTTCAACATTTCGACTCAGCGGTGTGGAGGTTCCAGCATATCCACATGGATGTCGTGGGCCCCTCGCCAGTGTCCAGGGAGTCACAGTACCTGTTTGCCATAATGGACAAGAGTAACCAGTTTGCCAGAAGCCATCCCGGTCCGTGAGGCGTCAGCAGAGACCTGTGCTAAAGCCCTGGACAGCCAATGGATTGCTCGTTTCAGCGTGCTGGTGCACATCACGAGCAACAGAGGCGCCCAATTTACCTCCGCACTATGGTCGCAGCTGGCAAGGCATTTAGGGGTAACACTGCGCCACACCATGGCCTACCACGCACAGTCTAACGGGTTGATAGAGAGGTTCCACCAACACCTTAAGTCCACTCTGATGGCAAGACTTTCCGGCCCCGACTGGGTGGACAAGTTGCCCTGGTTTCTCCTTGGGATTAGGATGGTGCCCAAGGAGGACCAGCAAGCCTCATCAGCAGAAATGGTTTACGGCACGCCACTCTCCCTGCCAGGCCAATTCTTCGCCCCGGTGGCTGAGACGATGCAAAACAAAGGATCAGTGGCTCGCAGACCTCTGTACATGACTGGGCAAACTAACCCCGCCACCCCCGTCGCACCACAGTGCACGACCATCCCATTGACCGAAAGATCTGGATGTGGCGCAATTTGTGTTCATCTGGTGAGGACCAAAGGCCCCGCTGCAGAGCCCATACGAAGAGCCATACAAGGTTCTCCAGCAGTCGGGTGGGACTTTAGATGTGTGGGGCCAAAGGGTTTCTATAGATAAATCCAAAGGGTTTCTTCTTTTCTTCTTTGGCTTGGCTTCGCACATGAAGATTTATGGAGGGGTATGTCCACATCTGCTGCAGGCTCGTTGGTGACTGACAAGTCCGATGCGGGACAGGCAAGCATGGTTGCAGCGGTTGCAAGGGAAAATTGATTGGTTTGGGCTGGGTGTTGGGTTTTTCCTCCTTTGTCTTTTGTCAGTGAGGTGAGCTCTGCGGTCTTCTTCAAAGGAGGTTGCTGCCTGCCGAACTGTGAAGTGCCAAGATGCACAGTTGGAGGTGATATCAGCCCACTGGCGATGGTCAATGTGGCAGGCACCAAGATATTGCTTTAAGCAGTCCTTGTACTTCTTCTTTGGTGCACCTCTGTCTCGGTGGCCAGTGGAGAGCTTGCCATATAACATGATCTTGGGAAGGCGATGGTCCTCCATTCTGGAGACGTGACCCACCCAGCGCAGTTGGGTCTTCAGCAACTTGGATTCGATGCTTGCGGACTCTGCCAGCTCGAGTACTTCGATGTTGGTGATGAAGTCATTCGAATGAATGTTGAGGATGGAGCATAGACAGTGCTGTTGGAAGCGTTCTAGGAGCCGTAGGTGATGCCGGTAAAGGACCCATGATTCGGAGTTGAACAGGAGCGTGGGTATGACAACGGTTCTGTACACGCTGATCTTTGTGTGTTTCTTCAGGTGGTTGTTTTTCCAGACTCTTTTGTGTAGTCTTCCAAAGGCGCTATTTGCCTTGGTGAGTCTGTTGTCTATCTCTTTGTCGATCCTTGCATCGGATGAAATGGTGCAGCCAAGGTAGGTAAACTGGTTGACCATTTTGAGTTCTGTGTGCCCGATGGAAATGTGGGGGGGCTGGTAATCATGGTGGGGAGCTGGCTGATGGAGGACCTCAGTTTTCTTCAGGCTGATTTCCAGGTCAAACATTTTTGGCAGTTTCCGCAAAACAGGACGTCATGTGCTGGAGAGCTGGCTCTGAATGGGCAACTAAAGCGGCATCGTCTACAAAGAGTAGTTCACCGACAAGTTGCTCTTGTGTCTTGGTGTGAGCTTGCAGGCGCCTCAGATTGAAGAGACTGCCATCCGTGCAGTACCGGATGTAAACAGCGTCTTCATTTTTGAGGTCTTTCATGGCTTGGTTCAGCATCATGCTGAAGAAGATTGAAAAGAGGGTTGGTGCGAGGACACAGCCTTGCTTCACGCCATTGTCAATGGAGAAGGGTTCGGAGAGCTCATTACTGTATCTGACCCAACCTTGTTGGTTTTCGTGCAGTTGGATAACCATGTTGAGGAACTTGGGGAGGCATCCAATGCGCTCTAGTATTTGCCAAAGCCCTTTCCTGCTCATGGTGTCAAAGGCTTTGGTGAGGTCAACAAAGGTGATGTAGAGTCCTTTGTTTTGTTCTCTGCACTTTTCTTGGAGCTGTCTGAGGGCAAAGAACATGTCAGTAGTTCCTCTGTTTGCGCGAAAGCCACACTGTGATTCTAGTGCTCCACACCAGGGTCATGCCCAGCGCAGAATGCCAGACTGACCACCGGCTTGTTCGCTGCAAGCTCAACCTTCACTTCAAGCCAAAGTTCAAGAACAGTGGAGCCCCCAGAAAGATATTCAATGTTGGAAACTTGCAGTCAGACGTAGTGAGAGGAAACTTCCAGGCAAACCTCCAAGCAAAGCTCAAGGATGCAAACTGCCTCATGGACATGTCTCCTGAAACCCTCTGGGATCAGCTGAAAATGGCCATACTGCAATCCACTGAGGCTTCTGCTCCAGGAAAAACAAGGACTGGTTTGATGAAAACAACCAGGAAATCCAGGAGCTGCTGGCAAAGAAGCAATCTGCCCACCAGGCTCACCTTGCAAAGCCTTCCTGGCCAGAGAAAAAACGAGCCTTCCGTCTCGCATGCAGCCATCTTCAGCGCAAACTCCGGGAGATCCAAAATGAGTGGTGGACTAGCCTCGCCAAACAAACCCAGCTTAGCGCCGACATTGGCGACTTCAGGGGTTTTTATGAGACACTAAAGGCTGTGTACGGCCCCTCACCCCAAGTCCAAAGCCCTCTGCGCAGCTCAGATGGCGAAGTCCTCCTCAGCGACAAGATCTCCATCCTCAATCGATGGTCAGAACACTTCCAATCTCTTTTCAGTGCCAACCGCTCAGTCCAAGAATCTGCCCTGCTCCAGCTCCCTCAACAACCCTTGAGTCTAGAGCTGGATGAGGTCCTTACCCGGGAAGAGACATATAAGGCAATTGAACAACTGAAAAGAGGCAAAGCAGCAGGTATGGATGGAATCCCCCCAGAGGTCTGGAAGGCTGGCGGCAAAGCTCTGCATACCAAACTGCATGAGTTTTTCATTCTCTGCTGGGACTAGGAAGGTGGGGATTTGTTCCGGCATGGACTAGTAGGGCCAAACTGGCCTGTTCTGTGCTATATATGGTTATATGGGGCAGGAAAGAACTGTTTACTGTGGACCACTTAAAAGCTGCTCATTTAGACTTTTTTTTAAAACTTTATTTAAAATTTTATGACATGAATAAAATAAAAATTACATTTAAAGAAATAATAAAAAATAAGATAATAAAAATTAGAATACTACATCATTAAACTACACAAATTAACCCCCCCAATAATTATAACACAACATTAATCACCTAATTTAAAATTAGTCCAACCCTACCCCCAAAATAAAGAGTGAAGAATTAATTAACAATATTGTAAATAAAATAGAAAAAACCCCACTTACAAAAAAAGGATAAAACTTAACAACAAAAAAAATCAATACTAAAATAATACCCTTAAACATATATTTAAATCAAACATAATACATGTATTTAACAAATGAAATCCACTTTAAAACTTTCAAATATTAAAATCATATATCAACCACATATCTGTTATACAAAAAATCATAATTAATAATACATAAATACAGAATTTCCATTAATACCAAGTTTCCTTTATAATTCATCGAGAGAACAAAAACATCCCTTAGAAAAACAATCAGATAAACTTTTTATTCCCTTCCCCTCCCCTGATATAAAAAAAAGAAAAAAAAGAAAAAAGTTCAAACTCTTATAAAATTCTCCATATTCTTCATTTATAACATCTTCAAAATTCTCTATCGAAATTAACTTAATTTTATTAAACTCTTCTCCCTCAATGTATTTGTACTTAATTTTCTTCTTTTTCTTCTTATCACCTTTCCCCTCATCTTCCTCTTCATCTAATTCAACATCCTCAATTTTTGACTTATTATCTTCTGTGACATCATCCTCTTAAAAAAGAAAGAAAAAAGAGAAAAAAAAAACCCCAAAAAAAGAGAAAAAAAACCTCCTAATTCCCTCTCAATTACAATCAGAAAACAAAGAGTTAAAAAAAAATATTTATTTAAAAAAAATAATTAAAAAAATACCTTCACTTCTTAACCCAAAAATTAAAAAGGAAAAAAAAACAGGTCGGAGGACTCAACTACCTCCTCCTGTTTAAACCGCCCAAAGCGGTAACTCCCCCAAAATATTGGGGGTGAGATAACTCACAGGTAGCTGATGACTTCTGGAAACTAGTGCCCACCCAGTTCCCTCTCCCAACTCCCATTTCATTAAACTATCATCATTATTTAAACTATTTAAACTCTTCTCCAAAAAAAAGATAAAAGATTTATTTTTTTAAATCAACGTTACCACTTCGGTCACCATTGCTTCCATTTCTTTTAAAAAACTGGATCCCACCTTACATCTCTACTCTCTTTGGAGACCTTGAAGGACTACATCATTCCTGAAACTGCATGATTGGTAGAGACTGAGCAAAGTCCATAACCTCTTTAGGATTGTCAAAGAACTTTGGCTAATTTCCATCCTAAAAAATCTTCAGTACTGCAGAATACCTGAATGTTGCCTTATGTCTTTTTTTCCACAACCGTTCTTTCACAGAATTAAATTCGCGTCGTTGAAACATAATTTCTTGACTCAAATCTTGATAGAAGAAAACAGGATTATTCTGAACCATCAAAGGAGATCTATTTTGCTGGGCATTTCTAATAGCCGTACGTAAAATTGTCTCTCTGTCACAATAGTTTAAACAACGGATCAAAACAGATCTTGGATTCTGTCCTGAAAAAGATTTTCTTCTTAAAACTCTATAAGCACGTTCCAGTATTAAACCTTCAGGGAATTTATCCTGTCCTAACACTCGTGGAATCCATTCAGTAAAAAATTTTCTTGGATCTGGTCCTTCTATGCCTTCTGGCAAACCAACAATTTTCACGTTGTTCCGTCTAGATTGATTCTCCAAATAATCAACCTTTTTTGCTAAATTTTTATTTTGGATCTGCAATGTTTCAATTATTCTATTTTCATCTTGCAGTTGATCCTGTGCATCGACTAAACCTTGATCACACATTTCAAATCTTTCAATGGTTTCAAGCTTAAAAGCTCCATTAATGACTTCCGCCATCGCATTAATCTTAGAAATAAACAGATTCACAAAATTAGCTAAGTGACTCGATACAGAATATATCTTATCTTCAAGATCCTTAACAGACATTTCAACAGAAGTAGATTCAGGCATAATGGGGTCTTGCTGTTCCTTAGAGACCACGGGATCTTCTGTCCCTTTCCTTAATTTAGTATCTTTTCTAGCAGTTTGACTTCGTATAAAAATCCCTCTCAAAGTCTCCCCAGCAATGCCAGGAGACTGAAGATCAAGGTTATCTTTAAGCCAAATCTCTTTAATCATCTTCACTGAATCGATGTCTGGAAAAACCGTTGTAATTGAAGATGCATTTTGCAGCGCCACCACTATAGCAGTCGAATGACAACTCTTTAACTCTCCAGCTGGTGGCGCCCCAGCTGATTCAACTGTCAAAGCCTCAGCAACAACACCTGTAGTGGCCACCGTGCGAAACACTGGCACCCGTCCAGCCCCTTGTTCTGAAAGCTGTTGAGTGCGACCTTCAGAGAGCCTCACCGGCTTAAAACGAAGCTTCAATGCCGAACTCTGCACGTCCTCCTCTGTATCCATTCTACGTTGAGACCTGGCTTCTTGTAAACAAGTAGGCTCAGACAATTTCGGAAAATGTAGTTTTTTAACAGTCTGTTGATATTTTCTTTTACCTTTTTTTTGCATATAAACCATTAGGCACTAATCCAACACCTCTTATTATTTATAAACTTTTAAAAGAACTTTAACAGGCACTTAAAGACAAAACAATACATCAGAGTCAGGAGAGGTCTGGAAGGCACGTCTGTTCCCTACGCCATCTTGCCACGCCCCCTCTGCTCATTTAGACTTATCACAGCCGGTGTACGCAGCCATGCCAAAGCGCCAGGGCTGGCTGCCAAAGTGACAGGACGCGTAGCTGGTTCTGGGACGGGGTTGTGTGGCAACACACATCCTCATGGCAAACTGGCCCTACTTGTATCGCCACATGGCGGGGCAGCCATGGGAAAATGGCGTTGTCGGAGGTTTCTCTCTGACTCCAGCATCCCTTCCAGTGCACACCCTGGGCAGTGATTATGATGTCACAATGCACCAGGTGCTGAATGTGAATTTAAAAAATCGGTAACCACCTTCGGTGTGGTAGCAGTGATTTCCTTCAGTTCCTGCAAGCGCCACAGTCCAATGATTATTCAAGTATATATGGTAGTTGAAAAGGAGATAGAGTACTCCAGGTGCACAGCAGATCTCCACTACCACAGCAGATTCAGAACATATAAAACATGAATTATGTCTCAACAAATCCGCACTCTTATCATAACAGAAGTTGTTTTCTATTTCCACCTGCCACCGAGACACAATGTCTTGTTTTCTTATCACACCCATTGTTTAGCCACACTCATTTGGCTTTACTGCTTCGCCAAGCAATTTTCCATTCCCCTCAGTCCTTGCAAGACTTGCAAAAACAGAGACACTTTCACAAGTTGAGTGTCAGGCCACCCTGGGATCTTATTAAAAATTGCACAGATTTGACTGACGACTCGCATTTCTTCATCCACATCCTCGCTGGGCAAGTGTCTGAGGAATAACTTGACGGAATTATTCACACAAAAAAAATCAATGCACAGTCTTGTCACGCACAGGTCAATCCTCCCTGCAACTAGGCGAGTCACACTAAACTGTCAATATTTTTTCAAATCTGCTGCATAAATCATTTTTGTAGCAAAATGTGTGGAACCTTCTGCTTCCTCTTACATCTGGATTTAAACCTTCCTTTCGATTCTATTTGTGGGCAGAATGAATGGAAGGAATCAAGTTCAAGTTTCTCTGTTTCTTCAAACTTACTCCTTAATTAATCCCTGTTCGTCCTTTCCCAGAATTTGTTTATAATTTTGTGTATAAGGAACTGCTCACACTGACCATCTGAGACTTTTTATATGAAACAATATTTATTATTTGTATATATGAATACTTGTCCTGTGTATGTATTGTTTGTCTATGTGTGTGTTATGACTGGTTGTGTGTCTGCGTGTTTTGTGCCGTGGACCTGTTCCGTCAGGTTGTACTTGTGCAATCGGATGACAATAAACTTGACTTGATAATTATACCTTGAAGAAGGGCTTAGGCCTGGAATGTCAGTACGGACGCTGGGAGACCGGCTGAGTTCCTCCAGCATTGTCTTTACTACAATGACATCGTCTGCAGACTTTCGTGTTTCACTCTATGATTATATTTGGCCAAGCTGAGATGTCCAAACTTGGTTCTGTTTTCAAATCACAGATTACTGACATGGCTTGGAAGCAGTGAGAACACAGCCAATTTCTGCATTTCATCCACCAAAATCCATCAGGTACACATTCAGATTTGCAAAAGGTGTCATTCACAAAACAAAACGTTCTGACATGGAAAGAGTAAAATTCTCAGGAAACTTGCTCTGAGCTTCCAAATGATGGCATCCAAAGGAAAGTGTTCCTGCCCTTGCAGCTAACGTCTAGAACATAGAACACTGCAGCACAGTACAGGCCCTTCGGCCCTCCATGTGGTGCCGACCCATTTATTCCTACCAGAAGAAAAACTAAGCCTTCCCTACCCCGTAACCGTCTTTGTCTTTCATCTATGTGCCGGTCTAAAAGTCTCTTAAATCATAGCAGTCACATGGAAATCTGACTCCCATCTCCTCGTGGATAGGTGGTCTTCAAAAATGAACAGCTGCATTCCACTTGAAAAGGTCACACACAGTCTTAGGAGGGGGATTATAACACCTTCCTAAAAATTTGGCAGCCTTATTTAGAACATATAGGAACCTCACTGGCGCCACCAGCCAGCAGACCTTGTAAACATTTTAACATTGTGATACCACCATGTCTCTATATGTTTTACTGTACGCACTGACAATGGGAATTTCTGTATCTTTTTCTTTTTTTTAAACTTTATTTATTTGTTCAAAAAACAAATAATATATGACATATACAGCAATTAAACATGAACATGATTTTTTATATATATTAAAAAAAGAAAGAAAAAAAAAGATCCCCCCCCCCCTTCAGCCAACTCTCCAAAGGAGAGCCATTAAAAAAAGAAAATAATAATATTAAAAAAGTTAAATGCACATATTAAAATCAAATCAATATAAATTGAAATGTAAATATTCCGAGTATTAACAGCCACTTATTAATAAAAAAATTATAATAATCATGCAAAACATACATAATTTTTTCCATTATTAAACAATATTTCATCTCATTATGACATCTATTAATATCAATTATATTTATATCTTTCCACATATTCGCAATACATTTTGTCGCTATGGATAAAGCTAAATATATTTTTCTTTGGTTTTTATTCCCAGTTTAATTGGAGCCATCAGCAGTCAGACTGGGCTGTTTGACCCTGCAGGGGAGTGCTGTGTCTCCGCTTTCCCCGGGGTCTGCACCAGCAACAGCGCTGCTGTTACAGCAGCTCCGGCAGAAGAAGTTTGAAGTGTGAGAGAAACAGGCAACAGAAATCACCTTTGGGCTGTTTCGACAAATAGCTATCACAGACTTGAAGAACTAAATAGCATCAATTATTCCCACTCCCATTGCTGAGAAAAACAATATTCTGTGGCACAATAGCTCTTGGAATCCAAGTTCCCCCTCAAAGGGTGGGAAGCAAGTGAATACCAAAGGATTGGGGCGCCCTGGTTATCATAGCGATTAGTGCAACACCTTTACAGCGCCAGCAATCGGGACCAGGGTTCGAATGTCTGTAAGGAGTTTGTACATTCTCCTCGTGTCTGGGTGGTTTTTGTTCCGGGGGCTCTGGTTTCCTCCCACTGTTCGAAAACTTACCGGGGGTTTTAGGTTAATGGGGTGTAAATTGGGCAACATGGGCTCATGGGCCAGAAGGGTCTGTTACCCTGCTGTATGTCTACATTTAAGATTTCAATTTAAATTTAAGATAGACATTCTCAATCAGGTGAAGAAATCTTTATCTCTGTGGTCTTTATCTTTATCTTTCAATCTCCCTAATTGGACAAATTTGTTATTAAGATGAATATTTTACCCAAATTTTATACATTTTTCAAGCTCTTCCAATTTTTGTTCCTAAATGGTTTTTTTGATTCACTTGCTTCTATTATATCATGATATATTTGGAAAAATAAATGTCCTCATTTAAATAAAATTTATCTCCATAATCCCAATTTTAGATTCTACTATTGGACCGTTAATATTCATTATATTATACTTTGGTTATATTATGATAACAAAATGGGTGGCCCAGCCTGGGTTGATTTGGAGTTGAATTGGATTCATAAACTTTCTATTGTTTCTTTATTTAGCACATTCTTGTCGTGTCCTATTGGTAAAAAGATTGATAATCCAGTGATCAAACACACAATTAGGATTTGGTTTCAGTTTAGAAAACATTTTGGACTCTATAGGTTTTTCCTTCTTAGTCTTTTCTATCACACTGCTTTTTTCAACCGTCTTTGATGGACTCTTTTTCTTAGGAATGGTTTAGATTAGGTATTAAATATTTTTATGATTTATTTTTTGATAATAATTTTGCTATGTTTGAGCAACCTTTTACTAAGTATAATTTACCAAATTCTCAATTTTTTTGGATATTTACAAATTATGGATTTTCTCCATTCTCAAATATCAAACCTTTCCCAGGCTCCTGTTGTGAATTTGATAGAAACAATTTACAATCTTCCGCCATCTCAGAAAAGGTTAACATCTGTTGTATATGACGCTTTGTTGAAATCAAAGCAAACTTCACTGGACAAAATTAAAAAGTCATGGGGGCAGGACCTCCATATTTCAATTTCTGAAGATTCTTGGAACTCAATTTTTAAGTTGATTAATATATCTTGTCTATGTGCCCGTCACTCACTACTGCAATTTAAAGTTGTGCATAAAGCATATATGTCAAAAGTTAAATTACCTCGTATTTATGCTAATATTAGCTCTTTTTGTGACTGATGTAAGAATGAGGATGGTTCATTAATTCAATGTTCTGATCTTGTCCAACCCTGGTCAAATATTGGGAAGAGGTTTTCCGTACTTTATCAATAATCAAACTTAACACCAGATCCATTAATAGCCTTGTTTGGGATAGGTGAACAGAAGGTGGTGAAATTGTCTTAATCTCAATGTTATGTATTGGCCTTCGCTTCCCTTATTGCGAGATGAGTAATTTTGATCGGATGGAGGAAAGCTGTCCCGCCCACTCATCATCCATGGCTACATGATATGATGTCATATCTAATTTTGGGCAAAATAAGATGTTCAACAAGTGTTTTAAATGTACATTTTTCTAATCTCTGGGGCTCCTTTTGGAATGACTCTCATAGCCTTTAATGGGAATGATAATTATGTGATTCTCGTGGATTGAGTTTCTTCTTATTTTTACGAGTAGTGTTCTTTTTCTTTACGTTGCCATACAACTTTGGAATAGTTTAGGGCTTGGATTATATATAATCTTACTTTTAACTTTTCTTTCTCTTTTTTTCTTCTTTTTTTCCAATATATCCTTAAACTAATAATGTTGCATAGGTTAAAAAAAATTCTGTTAGCAAGTTTCCTCACTTTGTTCCAGTTGTATCAGTGTTATGCATCAATCTTTTTTCTGTATGTATAAATTATTATATAATAACTTAATAAAAATATTGAAAAAGAAAGATAGACATTCTCAGGGTCAGTTGTGAGTGAGCATGGGAACATTTACTGGCAGTGCACCAAATTTATATGACGGTGATAAATTTATATTGGGCAGGAGCAAAAATGAAAAGCAGTGAATCAGCTTTGCGCAGAGATCAAAGCAGGATGTGAAACTGCCAGATGATTCACTACAGGCTGATACAGATTTATAATTTAGAAATGTTATCCTTAGGCACTTTCACTTAAGGACGTGGAGGAAAAAAGTCCTTTTATGCATCTCCTGTCATCTGCTTTCGAAACAGATTTGGACACACTCACTAAACTTTTAGTCACAGAGTACTGTCCCGAGGAGAAAAATATTCCACCCAGGGAACACTCCTTACATCCCTTATTGACTACAGTAGCTCCTGTTCACGCTACTGACACACGACTGCATCACCAGATCCAGCTTCAACAAGTGTCATCAAGCTTGCAGATGACACAACAGTAGTTGGCCTCATCAGCGACAATGATGAGTCGCACGACAGAGGTGGAAAATCTCATAAAATGGTGCAAGAGTAACAACTAGAGTCTCAACGTGGACAAAATGAAGGAGATGATTGTGGACTTCAGGAGGACCAGGAACGACCACCCTCCACTACACATCAACAATTCTAGTGAAGAGAGTGGAGAGCATCAAGTTCCTTTCAGATCACTTAACTAGTGACCTATCGTGGACACTCAACATCTCCTCACTAGTCAGGAAGGTGCAACAGCGACTGCACTTCCTGAGAAGACTGAAGTGGGCAAGGCTACCAGCCACCATTATGTCAACCTTCTACAGGAGAGCGTCCTGGCCGGCTGCATCACAGTGGGATATGGTTGCTGCTGAGAAATGAATTGGAGGTCAATCCACAGGACCATAAGAGTGGCAGAGAGGATCACTGGAGTCTCTCCCCCTCCCCATCGACGTGATCTACCAGGATCATTGTCTGAAGAGGGTGCACAAAATCATCGAAGACCCCTTCCACCACACACACAGCATCGTTCAGCTGCTCCCGTCGGGTAAGAGATGCAGGAGTATCAGAGCCAACACCACCAGGCTGAGGAACAGCTTCTTCCCACAGGCAGTGAGAATGGAGAACGACCAAAGGAACTGCTCACACTGACCATCCATGACTCTCATATATACAGAATAATATTTATTTATTTGTATTTATGTACATATGATCTGAATATGTATTGTTTGTCTGTGTGAGTGTTCTGTCTGGTTGTGTCTGTGTATTTTGTACAGAGGACTGGAGAACGCTGTTTCATCAGGTAGTACTTGTACAAAGGACTCTACATCACCTTTCTTGACCTCACCAAAGCCTTTGACACCATGAGCTGGAAAGGGCTTTGGCAAATACTACAGCGCCTTGGATGCCCCCCCAAGTTCCTCAACATGGTTATCCAACTGCACGAAAACCAACAAGGTCGGGTCAGATACAGCAATGAGCTCTCTGAACCCTTCTCCATTGACAACGGCGTGAAGCAAGGCTGCATCCTCGCACCAACCCTCTTTACTATCTTCTTCAACATGATGCTGAAACAAGCCATGAAAGACCTCAACAATGAAGATGCTGTTTACATCCGGTACCGCACGGATGGCAGTCTCTTCAATCTGAGGCGCCTGCAAGCTCACACCAAGACACAAGAGCAACTTGTCCGTGAACTACTCTTTGCAGACGATGCCGCTTTAGTTGCCCATTCAGAGCCAGCTCTCCAGCACATGACGTCCTGTTTTGTGGAAACTGCCAAAATGTTTGGCCTGGAAGTCAGCCTGAAGAAAACTGAGGTCCTCCATCAGCCAGCTCCCCACCATGACTACCAGCTCCCCCACATCTCCATCGGGCACACAGAACTCAAAACGGTCAACCAGTTTACCTACCTCGGCTGCACCATTTCATCTGATGCAAGGATCGACAAAGAGATAGACAACAGACTCGCCAAGGCAAATAGCGCCTTTGGAAGACTACAAAAAAAAGTCTGGAAAAACAACCATCTGAAGAAACACACAAAGATCAGCGTGTACAGAGCCGTTGTCATACCTACGCTCCTGTTCAGCTCCGAATCATGGGTCCTCTACTGGCATCACCTACAGCTCCTAGAATGCTTCCATCAGTGCTGTCTCTGCTCCATCCTCAACATTCATTGGAATGACTTCATCATCAACATCGAAGTACTCGAGCTGGCAGAGTCCGCAAGCATCGAATCCACGCTGCTCAAGACCCAACTGCGCTGGGTGGGTCACGTCTCCAGAATGGAGGACCATCGCCTTCCCAAGATCGTGTTATATGGCGAGCTCTCCACTGGCCACCGAGACAGAGGTGCACCAAAGAAGAGGTACAAGGACTGCTTAAAGAAATCTCTTGGTGCCTGCCACATTGACCACCGCCAGTGGGCTGATATCGCCTCCAACCGTGTATCTTGGCGCCTCACAGTTCAGCGGGCTGCAACCTCCTTTGAAGAAGACCGCAGAGCCCACCTCACTGACAAAAGACAAAGGAGGAAAAACCCAACACCCAACCCCAACCAACCAATTTTCCCTTGCAACCGCTGCAACCGTGCTTGCCTGTCCCGCATCGGACTTGTCAGTCACCAACGAGCCTGCAGCGGACATGGACATACCCCTCCTTAAATCTTCCTCCGCGAAGCCAAGCCAAAGAAGAAAAAGAAAGACTTGTACAATCAGATGACGATAAACTTGACTTGATGGTGAAACAGCTTTGGGATGTCAAGTGACCAGTCACTTGCCATGACATATCCAGCTTTTCTCCTGCTTTTGTTCCCACTGTCTTTACATGCCTGATGGAGTTCAGTGGTGATCCCCCCCCCCCCCCCAAGTTTGGTGGGGAAACTTGGAATCTCTCTCATTGAAGATTATCCTTGTCCAACACTTGTGTGCCACAAATCGTTCTTGCTATTTATTAAAAACACATAGTAAATGCTGGAAGAACTCGGCCGGTCTCGCAGCATCTGTAGGAGGTAGATACATTACTGACGTTTTGGGCCTGAGCCCTTCTTCAAGGTCAAAAACAGGAAAACATCTAAAGATTGGGAAAGAAAGGGGAGGAGTCATACACGGCTAGACTGAGACCACCCGCAAATTGGAGGAACAGCACCTCATTCTCCATCTGGGTGCCCTCCAACCGGATGGCATTAACATCAACTTCCCCGGTTTCCATTAAACCCCCCACCACCACCACCAGCACCATTTTCTCCCTCCTGTCACCTTTCCCCTTAGCTCTGACCCTATCTTTCCCCTCCCCCCACCTTTTCCCTCAGTCTCCTTTCAAAGAGCTAAAATTCAATTCTCACCTCTCCTCTTATCGTATCCAATTAACATCTTCCATCTTCCCCCTTTCTCTCTCAGTCTTTGGTGTCAAAACCCCTTTCTCTTTTTGGCTTAAACCCTGAGGAGGGGTCAGGTTCAAAGTGTCGGTCATATATCTTTTACCTCCTATAGATGTTGCGAGACCGGCTGAGCTCCTCCAGCGTTTCTGTGTGTGTGTTTTACTGGAACCACTTGTTCCACTTGCTACTTATCAACCCACGCTGAACATTGCCTTGCTCTATCTGGAGACAAGCAGGGACTGCTTTATTTACTGGGAAGTTGCAAATGGAGTTGAACACCTTGCAATCATTTATCAGTATCCCCACCTGATCTAATGATGATAGGTCATCAACGAAGTCACTGAAAATGCTGCATTGGAACGGGGACAATTGATCAACAACTACAACCATTTTCTCCGATGCAAATCATGCCTATGTGCCGGCACACTCTCTCATGGCGAACTGGCCCCGCGTGTAACGCCACGTGGTGGGCAGCCATGGGAAGATGGCACCATCAGGGGTTCTTCCTGACTCAAGCCTCCCATGCAGCGTGCGCCTCGGGCAGTGATTATGATGTCACCACACACATAGTGACTGAGCCAGCACTGCCCTTAAAGGGGCGTGCGCTAAATTCAAATAAAACAGTCATTAACGTCCATCAACATGGTGGCTGTGCTTTCTTCACCTGTGCCTAGCGCCGCATTGGTGACCCCGATGAGCCCAGACATCTTACTGGTCTCCGCGACATGGATTAGGCTGAGATTAACGCTGTGGCAATCAAGCTTCCCTCCTTCTGGACCCATCACCCGCGGACGTGGTTTGGACAGGCGGAAGCGCAATTCCAGCTCAGAAACATTTCAGCAGACGCCACAATATTCTACCACGTCGTGAACGCACTGGACCAAGAAACAGAAGCTCGGGTGGATGACCTCATACACCATCCACCAGCAGAGGGTAAATATGCTCCAAGGCACATTTGACCTCACCCCACAGCCAGCAGTGGGCTTCCAGGCTCTTGCACCTAGACGGGCCTGGGGACCGCAGCCCATCTGCACTAATGGATGAAATGCTGGCCCTGGTGGAGGATCATAAGCCTTGTTTCCTCTTCCCCCAGATTTTCCTCAAGCAGATGCCTGAGGATATCCAGCTGCTCCTGGCAAACGAGGATTTCACGGACCCACATAAAGTCGCAGCCCGGGCGGATCCCCTCTGGCGCACGAAGAGAACAAGGCAGCCCTCAACCAGGTTTCACGACCAGGAACCAGCTGACCGCAAGCCGCCCCTAAGCACAAGCCAGAGGAGAGCCATTCGACCTGGTGCTTTTATCACCAGTGCTGGGGAGTGCAAGCCCGTAAGTGACGGCAACCCTGCAGCTTCCAGGGAAACGACCAGGCCAGCCGCCGTTGATGACTGCGATGGCTGGCCACGTGAACAGCCTCCTTTGTGTCACCGATAAATCCACGGCCGGCATTTCCTGGTGGACAGAGGGGCCAAGCTGAGCATCCTACCCCCTACAGCTCTAGAGACTCGCACCCGATCTCACAGTCCAACCTTGCGGGCGGCCAATGGTTCCACCATCAAGACCTACGGTACCCGCAGAGCACAGATCCAGATTGGCAAAGAAAAATTCCACTGAAGGTTCGTGTTGGCCTCGGTGGGCACCGCATTTTTGGGGGTTGACTTCCTGAGGGCTCATGGCTTGCTGGTCGATACGAAGGACAAGAGGCTGGTCAACACCTGTATGTTCCACTCAGTGCGCTTGGACACTGCGGATCCCTGCAAACCCGAGATCGTCGCCGTTGCTGCCACCGTGGATGAGTATATGAGTATACTCCATGAGTTCCCCACCATCTTGGAGCCACGCATCATTGCTGCCTTGCCCCAGCATAGGGTGTTTCATCACATCTCCACGCAAGGTCCCCCTTTGCATGCCAAACTCAGACGGATGCCACCCGAAAAGATGCAACAGGCGAAGGAGGAATTTTCAAGGCTGCAAGAGTTAGGGATCGTCCGGCGCTCAGACAGCGCCTGGGCATCACCACTCCATATGGTCCCCAAATCGTCTGGGGGCTGGAGACCCTGCAGAGACTACCGATGGCTGAACAATGCAACAATCCCCGACAGGTACTCAGTCTCTCACATCCAAGACTTCTCGGCCAACCTCTACGGCACACAGGTCTTTTCCTAAGTCGACCTGGTGCGGGGCTATCACCAGATTCCAGTGCACCCCGACGATGTGGGAAAGATGGTGATCATCACCCTTTTCAAATTCCTCCTGATGCCCTTCGGGTTAAAGAAAGCACCCCAGACCTTTCAGCACCTCATAGTAGGGAGGGTATGGATTTGGACTTTGTGTTTATCTACCTAGATGATATTCTCATCGCCAGCCGCAACCACGAAAATCACAAGGCCCATCTCCGCACCCTGTTTGCCTGGCTAGTGGACTTCGGCCTCACGGTTCAACGTTTCCCCAAACCATCTACCCATAAAGGCCTGCAGGAGTTTGTGGGGATGGTGAACTTTTACCATCATTTTATCCCCGGCGCCATCCATACCATGTGTCCACTTTTCGCACTGATCGGTGCAAAGGAAAAGACTTTATCCTGGTCGAAAGAGGCAGACAGGGCTTTTATGGCAATGAAGGAGGCCTTAGCCAGCGTGACGCTACTGGTGCACCCACACCCGGAGCCACTCACGGCGCTCTCAGTGGACGCCTCGGCCATAGCGGTCGGGAGAGTGCTGGAGCAATGGCTTAATGGACAAAGGAAACCACTGGCCTTTTTCAGTAAGCAGTTGTGCCCGCTGGAGCTCAAGTACAGTGCGTTCGATCGGGAACTCCTGGCACTGTACTTGGCCAACCGCCATTTCTGTTACTTCCTGGAGGGCAGACCCTTCACGGTCTTCACAGACCACAAGCCCCTCACCCAGGCACTCATGATGGCGAAAGACCCGTGGTCAGCCAGTCAACAGCGCCACCTCTCTTACGTGTCAGAGTTCACCACCGACATCCGGCACAGAGCAGGAAAGGACAATGTGATAGCAGACGCACTCTCGTGCCTGACCATCAACACTCTTGCCCCTGGCCTTGACTATACGCAGCTAGCCCAGGACCAGCGGCACGACGCAGAGACACAAGCCCTCCGGACCTCAAGGACATCCAGTTGCCCAACAGCCCGGACACGTCTCCACTGGCCCACCACATCCAGTAGTCCCACCGCAATGGAGAGCGAGGGTCTTCAGCCTAGTCCACAACCTAACTCACCGCTCAGTGAAAACGTCCGTGCAAATGGTGGTGGAGCAGTTCGTGCGGCCCAGGCTTAAGGAGGTGGCGGAGTTGGCTAGAAACTGCAGCAAGTTCCAGGCCTCCAAGGTCCACCGGCACACACAGGCTCCGATCCAACATTTCAACTCTTCGGCGCGGAGGTTCCAGCACATCCACGTTGATGTCGTTGGTCCCTTACCAGTGTCCAGAGAGGTGCACTATCTCCTTATGGTGGTGGGCCGAGCTACAAGATGGCCTGAGGCCATCACTATCAGAGATATTTCCACGGAGACGTGTGCTAGGAACCTGGTCAGTCAGTGGATCGCTCGATTCAGGGTTATGGCGCACATCACCAGCAACAGGGGTGCCCAGTTTACCTCTGCACTTTGGGCCTAGCTGGCGAGACTCCTGGGGGTTAATCTCCACCATACCATGGCCTACCACCCGCAATCCAATGGTTTGGTGGAGAGGTTTCATCGGCACCTAAAGTCCGCACTCATGGCTTGACTCACCAGCCCAGACTGGGCAGACGAACTGCCCTGGGTCTTCCTCGGGATCAGGACTGCACCCAAGGAGTACTTGCATGCCTCGTTAGTAGAACTGGTATACGGTACACCACTCTCCCTGCCCAGCGAGTTCTTTGGCCCAGAATCCAGCATCGCACCCAAGCACGCGAACCTGCTGGCGGATCTCCACAGAAAAATTACCTCCTTGCACCCCCCCCCCCACCCCCATCGTGCCACAGCACACACCCATTTCACTGTTCCAAGGAACTGGACTCGGCACAGTTTGTGTTCGTCTGGAGAGGACCGCAGATGGCACCGTTGCAGCGCCCATACGAATGTCCGTATAAGGTCCTCTGGCGATCCAGTGGAACTTTCATGTTAGACGTGGGGGGGGGGGGGGGGAAGGAGGAACTTATCACAGTGGACCGCCCAAAGGTGGCACACTTGGACTTATCCCAGCCCGTATGGACAGCTGTGCCTAAACACCAAGCGACGGGACGCATAGTCAGATCTGGGGGGGAGGGTTGTGTGGCGGCGCACTCTCTCATGGCAAACCTGCCACGCGTGTAATGCCACATGGCAGGGCAGCCATGGGAAGATGGCCCCATCAAGGGTTCTTCCTGACTCAAGCCTCCCGTGCAGCATGCACCTTGGGCAGCGATTTTGACGTCACCACACTCATGGTGATTGAGCCAGTGCTGCCCTTAAATGGGCACACACTAAATTCAAATGAAACAGTCGTTAACGACCCTCAACGTGGTGGCTGTGCTTTCTTCAGCTGTGCCTAGCGCCAGACCTCCTACTATTGGAGTGTTTTTCCCCTTGATGCCACACTCATTCAAGTCCTTTGTTGATGTCAAGGACTCTGCCGTGATAGGAACCACTTGCTCCTCACCTCAGGAACTCAATTCTTTGGCTCATGTTTTGACCATGGTCCTGACAAAGTCCTGAATCCCACACTATCTGTAAGGAGTTTGTACCAGGGTTTGTAGGTTAAGTGGGTGTAATTGAGCAGCATGGGTTTGTGGCTGAATGGCCTGTTACTCTGCTGGATGTCTAAATATTAAAAAATTTAAATCCAAATGAGCCATAAGCAATTTGTTGGTGACTCAGTGCTTTTTCATAACTTGGTCAACATTTTTCATCACTTTCCTGATAAATGAGAATAAATTGACAACTCGGACTGGATTAGTCCTTTTTGAGGACAGAATGTATCTGGTCAATCTCCCACATCGTCAGGTAGATGCCAGTGTTGTCACTGTACTGGGACAAGTTGGCTGGAGGTACAGTAACTTCTGGAGAGCAGATCTTCAAAATTATCTGTGGAGACACTCATACCAACATTGTCACGGGTGGATTCATCTGCAGTCGGTGGACCAAAGAGAACATCAAGTTGTTTTATTCCTCATACTGGTTTGTTCACTACATATCACAGACCCAGTCTGGCACCAACATCCTTAAAATTGGTATGAATGAAAAGGAACTCTTGGAAAAATGTTTTGGCATATTTAGATTTCCTGAAGGCTCTTGATAAAAACAATCCTGATAAGCAGCACATGCTCTGTTCTCGCTGCTGCCATCAGGAAAGAAGCGCAGGTGCCACAAGACTCGCACCACCAGGTTCAGGAACATCTGCTCTCCCTCCACCATCAGACTCCTCAACAACAAACTCAATCAGTAGCCCCTTTTCCACTGGCACCTTGTCCCAGGAATTTATTGGGACAGGAAAAGGAACATTCTCCAAATGCCGGTGTCAAATGACGTCATTTCACGCAGGGGATTAACCGCCTCTACACCCTTTCTCATATCCCCGGCATTTGCTGACATTGACGTGCTGATAAAACCAGTGGAAAAGGGACAGCAGAAAGTCACCCATTTCCAGGTAAAGGGAGAACACTCCGATCCCCGGGGATGTGTGTTCAGTGGAAAAGCAATTAGTGTCCCAGTTAAGGGAGGCCCAGTGGAAACAGTACAAAGGGCTTCCTATTCCCAACCAATTAACTGGGATGGCAGTGGAAAAAGGGCAAGAAACTCATTTAAGGACTCTTACTTGTGCACTTTATTGATTTTTTATTCTCTCTGTATTGTACAATTTGTTCACATTTCTTTATTTGTTTATGTGTACAGTTTTTGTTTGCATTACCAATAAGTGTTAAATCTGCCGCGCCCACAGGAAAAAGAACCTTAGTTGTATGTGATGTCCTGTATGTACTCTGCCAATAAATCTGAATAAAGTCCCACAAGGAGTTGGCCATCAAGGTTTAGGGCAGGTGGAATATGGGATATTGGCATTGATTGAGAATTAGTTAAAATAGAAAGCAAAGAGTGAGGTGTGATCATACGCTGTGGTACATCACTCAGCCAACAGGGGGCCTATAGACACGGCACCCGACCTAATGACATCCAACCACCAGGTGGGCCCAGAGGGCCCATGGTATAATGCCAAGGTCCTGACCTTGTGCTCTCTCTCTCTCTCCCTCTCTCTCCCTGGGATCACAGCTAGCAGCCAACTAGATATTTATGTGAGTGGAATAAAGCTGTGTTGCCCCAAACAGTATTGTGTCTGTGTTTTCCTTTGGTGCAGCCTGCCATGATTTATTCCACTCACATAAAATATGGGCGATCCCACCCAAGCACGAGGAGGAGATCGAGGAGGGGGACAAACCCTTTATGGTTGAGACATGTGCAAGCACCCCCCCCCCCAAAACCTGGTGGAGACGAGGACGCTGGATGCTCAGTGGACACCTACCAGGTAACGCCAGTCCCCGGGTGTCCCACGTCATCACTGGAGGCAACAGTATCCAGCCCCAGTGCGATCAGGGCGCCTAGAAACGAATCAACAGCAGCACCTCTGAACAATGCTATGGATGAACCACCTGGAACTAGACCCCCGGGTCCCCTGCGCACACACGCACTTCAGCTGCTGGAGACATTGTTTCCTGAACTATGCTTGCATGATGATGCCGACTGCACACCCGGAAGATCTTTTCATGTTGCTGGTGGCCCAGCTGGGAGACCTTTCGAACACATTAGTCCAAGACTGTGCCTCATACAGGGAGGCTATGGACATGCTCCAGTCCCACTATCTCCAAGGGGGAGGCAAAGTACAGGCAAGACACTGCCTCCTGAACAGAAGACAACAACCAGGGGAGTCCTTCCGGGATTTCATGCTCTCAGTAAGAGCCCTAGCATGGGCATGCAACTTCCGCGCTAGAACCCCACAGCAAATAGCGCAGGACCTGATGAGGGACACGCTGGTGGCGGGGGTCCGGTCAAATGAAATCCGCCAGCAGCTGTTAGAACAAAGCACGGTGTCCCTGGAAGAGGCTGTGAGGGTGGCAGAGGTGATGGAGAGGGCTAGAAACAACCTTGGAGAATACCTCCCCAACCACAGCACCAAGTACCCCAGCCCAACCCTGCTAAACTCACTGACAGCTTGCCAAGGTCGAGCCAATAATGTGGAAATGACAATGGCTGCAGCAACGGTAGCTCAGCCGCATGCGACCCGTAGATGCCAGTTCTGAGGCCAAAACCACCCCCTAGCCACGCTGCCCGGCAAGAGACGCGGGCTGCTCAAAATGTAGAAAATCAGGCCATTATGCTTGGGTCTGCAGGAGCCCATGGGCGACCGCCAAGACCCATTGCCATGTAAATGGGCGGTGGGATAGCTCTTCTTCTTCCCCAGGTCAGCCAGGAAGGAACGCCATGTGCGCCCAGAGGGAGTGGCCATCTTGGACCCGGGATCCAGAGGAGCACCACTATGACGGAGACCATGAGGAGACTGAGGAGTGCATGTTGGCTTCCCTCAGGATCAATCAGGCGAGTCCACACAATTTGTCAGAGGCTATGGTCTTTGTGCGGTTGAAAGGGTTGAAATTTAAACGTCAGTTGGATAATGGTAGCATGGAGAGTTTCATCGAGCTGAAATTAGCCAAAGACCATGGGTTCCCCCTATACCCCAGTGTTACAGAGTTCTGAGTTGTGTATTGGCATATGTGTCGTGTTGAAAAGTGACAGTTTGCCTTAGAGAGCCACGGTGAAGGTGGATGGACCTTCAGAGAGTGGGAGACGGACTGGGCATGTACAGAAGATGATCTAGAAATTTCTGGACTTAGAAGTCAAACCACTACTGGGTGTGGCTGTGAAGTGGAAGGAGGCCCAAAGCATGAGTCATTGTCTGGAAGGCAGTTTAGAATGTTGAGCATTTCGAAAGGGAGGAACATTCCGAAGGTAGCCAGAAGGATTCGGACCAAGTCATTGTTCCTCTCTCTGCAGCAACACAAGACAACTTCAAATTTTGTGCTCTCTCTCTCTCTGAAAGATCTTTTGGCTTCAGTTTACCAAACAAACTGAATTTTGTTTACGATCTTTACTTCGATTGAAATCTAAGTTTTGTGAGTCTTATGTGTTTTGTGTTTGTTTTGTGTCTAAGTTTTTCTGTCGGCTGGTTGGAAATATAACTTAGACTTTAATTACATATGTTATATTTAGGCTGGGGAATTTATTAGTTTTACACTGTTATAGAAATTTGCTTAGTAACCAGTGGGCATTGTTATAAATGGGGGGATTTTCAATTAAAGTTTGAAGGTGAATTTTTGTTAATAAAGTAATTGTTCATCTTTACCCCTGTGTGATATGCCTTCTTGATCTTGTAACACCAGCAACAGGCAGATTCTCCTTGCATCCAACAACCACTCAGTGGAAGTAAAGGGGTGCTGTGTAGTGACACTAGAAATAAAAGGGAGGGAGTATAGGGACTTCTGTCTGCTGGTCCTGGAACAGCTCTGCACCCTGGTGCTGTTGGGATTAGACTTTCAGTGCCAGCTGGAGAGCCTCACAGTCGTCCACAACAGCCCACAGCCTCTGCTAGTGCTTATGAGCCTAAAGCACTGTGCGCTATTGGTCCTTAATATCAACGCCCCCCCCCACCCCGTTATTTACCTACTGCACCCCAGACTGTAAACCCGTAGCCACAAAGAGCAGGAGCTACAGCCCCAGAGACAGAGCTTTTATTAAATTGGAGACACGCCGATTGCTGCAAGCAATTGAACCCAGCAACAGCCCATGGCGAGCCCAGGTAGTCATAGCAAAGACGGGGAAGAAACTATGCTTAGTGGTCAACTACAGCCAGACTGTTAATAAGTTCACACAGCTGGATGCATACCCTCTCCCCTGGATTAGTGAGATAATGAATACGATAGCCCAGTATAAGGTCTTCTCCACCATCGACATCAAGGCTGCGTACCACCTGGTACCCATCAAGAGGAGCGACAGGCCCTATACGGCGTTTGAAGCTGTTGGCCGACTCTATCAATTCCTCTGACTCCCGTTTGGAGTCACTAACGGGGTATCACTATTCCAGAGGGAAATGGACCGACTGGTGGACAACTACCGCCTGGAGGCTGTTTTCCCAAACCTGGACAATGTTGCCATCTGCGAGAACTCGGTGAACGACCACAATGCAAACCTAAAGAGATTCCTGGAGGCAGCCAAAGAATGCAACCCGACATACAACAAAGACAAGTGTATGTTTGGGGCTAGGAAGCTGGCTTTGTTGGGTTACGTAATATAGAACGGGGAGGTGGGACCAGATCCGGCTCGTATGCAGGCTCTAATGGACCTACCCATCCCCACTATGCCCAAATCGCTCAAAAGATGCCTGGGCTTACTTGCCTATTATGCGCAGTAGATACCCCAGTACGCAGACAGGGCCCGTCCACTGATGAGAGCAAAAGAATTCCCCTGCCCAGTGAGGTGGTCCAGGCATTCAACAGCCTGCTCGATCACTTGGCACACATCATCATGAGGGCTGTAGATTAAACACTCCCCTTCCAGGTGGAGACCGACGCCTCAGATGTAGCCATAGCAGCCACCCTGAACCAGGAGGGATGCCCGGTGCCTTTCTTTTCTCGAATGCTGCAGGCTCAGAAACCATGCCCTCAGCAGTGGAGAAAGAGGCCCAAGCCATAGTGGAGGCAGTAAGGCACTGGACGCACTACCTGGCGGGCAGGCACTTTACACTGGTCACAGACCAACAATCAGTAGCGTTTATGTTTGACAACCAGAACAGGGGGAAAATTAAGAATGATAAAATCTTATGTTGGAGGATCGAACTGTCTACTTACTCGTATGATATCCGATACTGCCCCGATAAGTTCAATGAACCTCCAGACGCGCCGTTCAGGGGTGCTTGCGTGGCCACTCAACATGTCCCAGCTGCAGAATATCCACAGTGAGCTGGGGTTCCCCCGAGTGACCAGAATGTTCCATTTCATTAAGAACACCAACCTGCCGTTCTCCGCAGAAGAGGTAAGGACTACTACAAGGGATTGTCGCAAACCACAGTTCTACCGCCTGCCTGAAGCAGCTCTTATCAAATCCACCCGCCATTAGAGCATTGATTTTAAAGGCCCCCTCCCATCCACCAATAATGTTACTTCCTCATCGTGATAGATGAGTTCTCCCGATTCACCTTCGCCATCCCCTGTGCCAATGTGTCCACGGCAGCAGTAATTAAGTGCCTGAAACCCATCTTCCGCATGTGTGAATACCCTAACTACATCCACACAGACAGGGGGGCAGCCTTCATAAGTATCGAGTTGCAGCAATACTTCTGAGAGAGGGGGATTGCTACTAGCTGCACCACAAGAAACATGGCCGAATGCATAAGATGGACCCGCTGATCGAGAGGGGAAAGCTGATCCATGCGAACCAGAACTATGCGTTTGTGACGTTCCCTGACGGGAGGGAGGACTCCGTCTCCATGAGGGACCTGGCATTGACCGGAGAAGAAGAGGAAGAATCAGAAGAACCCCAGCCCGACCCAATCAACGTACCGTCGGCACCCCTCCAAGCACCCACACTCCCCTCAGCCACACCGCAGAGGACGAATGCCACCCCCCTGAGGACCCCCAACCCACCCAGTATACCAACAATACCCGGCTGAATGACTGCCACCCCCAGCCCAAACCACACACCGTCCCTAGGAGGTCCCAGAGGGTATGGAAACCAACGGTATGCCTGGACTTGAGTAATACCAGGACTTTTTTTTTTTTTTTTTTTTAAAAGGGGGTGAATGTGCTGATACGCTGCGGTACATCACTCAACCAACAGGTGACCTAGAGACATGGCACTGAGCCTAATGACATCCGACCACCAGGTGGGCCAAGAGGGCCCATGGTATAAAGCTGAGGTCCCGACCATGTGCTCCCTCTCTCCCCAGGATCTCTGCTGCAAGCAGCTAGCAGCCAGAGACAGAGCTTTTATTAAAATGGAGACATGCCGATTGCTGCAAGCAATTGAACCCAGCAACACCCCATGGCGAGCCCAGGTAGTCGTAGCAAAGACAGGGGAGAAACTACTTAGTGGTCAACTACAGCCAGACTATTAATAAGTTCACACAGCTGGATGCATACCCTCTCCCCTGGATTAGTGAGATAATGAATACGATAGCCCAGTATAAGGTCTTCTCCACCATCGACATCAAGGCTGCGTACCACCAGGTACCCATCAAGAGGAGCGACAGGCGTTTGAAGCCGATGGCCGACTTTATCATGTGAGTGGAATAAAGCTGTGTTGCCCCAAAAAGTATTGTGCCTATGTTTTCCTTTGGTGTAGCCTGCCACATGGGGAAAGAAAGAAAGGCATAGGTGTTTGGTTAAGGTTGATTTGCCCAAAATTTACACAGAACCTGCATGTGCCCAGTGACATGGGGGGGTGGTGGGGGGAAGAAGCAGGGACTGGGGGGAGGGGAAATCAGAGATGGGGTGAGGGGGAGGAGAGCAGAGAGAGGGAAGGACTCGCTGGGCTCCAGCAACCCAGCACCAAGCCAATGTGGCCAAGGCTGAGTGAGGGCATTTGCAACGCCCCCCCCACCCTCAGGGAGATGCTATCCCATTGCCCTCCCCGTGCCCCTCACTCATTGGTGCCTCATCCCAAAAACAATTAAAGCCTCACCTGATCACCGTGAGTCGGGACAATCCACGAACGTGTAGCCGCACTTGAGCTGAACTTGTCCGACCCTGACAATGGCCCCCCCTATATGGTTTGCGTCCTAGGGGGCTGCCTAGTTCACCTAATTGGGCACAAGCAAGAGAGAGTCAGTCACTCCTGAGGACGTCAGATATATCTGGCAATAGTCTGGAGTGAGTCAAGGACGATTGCAGATTTCAATGACAACCCCCTCCAAGAGAACATCAGATGCTTTCTCTGTCTGTTTTTGTTTGTTTTTTTTTTTGCTTTGGCCAAACTTTTCCCCGCTGTTTTGCCCGAATTTAGGACAGTTGCCCCCCCCCCCCCCCCCCCCCCATCAGCTCGTATGTCTATGCAGAAGGGGTACCACAGGGTTCAGTGCCTGGATCCCAGCTATTTACAATCGATGACACCAATTTGACTCAGGGAATCCAATTTCATTTTTATAAGTGTGCTTATCGTGCAAAACTAGTCGAGAATGTGAGTGGGGAGATAAAAAAGTTTCAAATTGAATGGGCAAGAACATGGTGAATGGGGACAAATATGAGGTCACTTTCTCTGATACACAAAACAGAAAAGGAGATGGAGAAATTTTGATGTTCAATGGGACCTTAGTGACCCATTTTAAGCAGCCATCATCAACAAGGGCCCTACAGCCAAAGTAAAGGCCTTGTTTTCTTTTAACCTCACATATATATAAATATTTTTTAATGTAGTCAGTAGGAGAAAAGTGCGGAAGAAACCAAAACTTGACTGGTTCACAAGGAAGGGACTCCATAAACTTTGAGCAGAGTTCTAACTAGCGGAATAATATTTAGGTACAGACTAGAAGGGCCAAATGACCCGTTTACCTTGCTGGACATTTCTATGGTTTTAAGGGGTCATAGCCAAAAAAAAGGTTGAGAATGGTTCTTACAGAGTCACTGAGAGCTAAAAAGATTTCCAGATTTATTGTCAAAGTACATACACGACATCACATACAACCCTGAGATTCCTATTGGTAATGCAAAAAAACTACAAAACAAACACATGTAAACAAATAAAGAAATGTAAAAGGTAGGTGGTTGTTGTAGTGAAGGTCACAGTCAGTGAGCAGGTGCGGATTAGAGAGTGCAAGCATCTCGAAGAAGCCGGTTAAGATGCCTGCAGAAACTCTGGTACCCCAGGACGTGCCAATGGAGGAAGAAACCGAGCCTTTCACTTTTCAGGCAGAAATCACTCAGCTGATGTCCTTGATCATTGATATATTTTATTCTAATAGGGCAGCATGGTTAGCATAGTGGTCAGCGCAATGCCTTTACAGCGCCAGCGACTGGGACTGGGGTTCGAATCCCGCACTGTCTGTAAAGATACGTGCTCCCGTGTTTGCGTGGGTTTTCACCGGGGGCTCCAGTTTCCTTCCACCCTTCAAAAACAAACCAGGATTGTAGGTTAATTGGCCAAAAGGCCCACCATGCTGTATGTCTGAATTTTTTTTTTTTAATTTAAATTAAAAATCAAGCAATTAGGAAGGTAAACTATATTTTGGTTTTTATTACAGGAGGACTTGAGCACAAACATAATTTCCTGCCTTGGCGAAGTCATATCAGGAGTATTTTGCAGTTTTATCTCTTTACATAATTTAAAGAGACTTGCTATAGAGAGAGTACAACAAAGGTTCATCACATTGATTTATTGAATGGCAGTTTTACCATCTGAGGAGCAATTGAGGAGACTTTGTTGAATTCTCCAGAATAGAAAAATGAGTGGTAACCTCATTGAAGCAGACATGATGAAGGGTGATAACAGAAACTACAAAATGACTACAAAGTGTTCTACTGTCCCTGAGTGTCAGTCAGTTACTTTCAATAAAACATCAGCAGATCCAGGAGAAAAAGTGTTCAGGTGATAAAGCAGACCAATCAGAAATTATAAGGTAGGTAAATAGTATAAATAAATTCATAAAAACGGGATTTGTGATCTCACATTTCCATTGTTAGATTAATCACTTCTGTGCAAAACAGAAACATCCTGTTTCCCAGGGCAGGATCAGCAAACAGGAGAGGGCATCTGAACAAAGTGAAGTTGTGGGTGCCTGGAATGCCTTGACAGGGGTGGTGGTGGAGGCTGAAACATTGGGGGGGGGGGGCATTTAAGAGACTCAGACCACCATGTGGATGAAAGAAAAGTAGAGGGTTACGAGGTAGCTTTTTTTTGGTTGGAAGGATATAGGAGCTTGTACATTCTCCCCATGTTTGTGTGGGTTTTCCCCCCGAGGTCTCCGGTTTCCTCCCACCGTTCGAAACATACTGAGGGGTGGAGGTTAATGGGGTGTAAATTGGGTGGCATTGACTCGTGGGCCGAGATGACTTGTTACCGTGCTGTACGTCTAAATTAAAAATGAATAAAAATTCATCTTTAATGCTAGATAGTTTAAAATTTTAGTCTACTTTAATTATGTTCTGTAATCTGGCCCTGTGTTTACAGCATCCTTTTATCCTAAAGTTAAAACCACAGATACATATTTTCACGATAAAAGACAAAAATTTGGCAGTGAAGATGGCCTCAATTGCCAGTGTAGACAGACCAATTCTTACAGTTGGTTCAAATGTTGTTGGGTGCTCTTGTCTGGTCACGGACATTTCGGGCACAGAAGGTTGTCACCATTTCATGCCAGCAACAAAAAAAAAGGCCTCTTTTATTTTTACTTCCGGCTCTTGAACCACTTCCTTGAAGGTTATGGGTTTCAATTACTCGACCAGATTCCTTTTTAAATATGTTGAGATTTTCTTCCTCCACTATCCCTTTCATTCACTCAGGCAATATGGATAGGGCCAGAACAGTTAACACAATGCTGTTACAGCGCCAGCGATTGGGACCAGGGTTCAAATCCCACACTGTCTGTAAGGAGTTTGTTTGCTCTCTCCATGTCTGCGTTGGTTTTCCCCGGGGGCTCCGGTTTCCTCCCAATATTCAAAATGCACAGGGGCTGTAGGTCAATTGGGTGCAAGTTGGGCGGCATGGGCTCATGAGCCGAAAATAATTTTTAAAATCAAAAATAGGAAAGTTGTAATCACTCTGTTAAGGTGATACTGTAGGCTTCCGAATATTCACCGAGTGATAGAGGAACAGATATGTAGATAGAGCGTGGAAAGAGCAACAGGTTTGTCATGGTGAGAGATGCTAACTTCCCCAATATTGACTGGGAGTTCCTTTGTGCCAGAGGTTTGGATGTGGGAGAATTGGTTAGGTACATTCAAGAGGGTTAAAGGTCGACACATGAATATGCGGAGAATAGAAGGATAGGGATCATTTGCAAGCAGCAGAGTTTTAGTTTAATTTGGAATCATGTTCAGCACAGAGATTGTGGACCTAATGGCCTGTTCCTGTACATTCCACATTCAATATCTTTTTTCTCACTTTGACAGGACCAACGGTTTCTGCTGTAAGTCACCAATCTGTGACTTAGTTTTCTCTCTCCATCAACTTACGATCAGTTGAAGGAGGAGTCACGTGATGGAGTAGTGGCCGGACGGTGAACTCCAGCCCTCTCCAGAAAAGTCGGGAAAAACAAGGGAAAACACAAAGGCACAGAAATAAAAGTTAAAGAAAAGTGAGTATAAAGGTGGAAAGAAGATGGCGACAAAAAAAGAAAAATCAAAATCAACGGTAAGAAGAGAGGAAGAGAAGACAACGGAGGAAGAAGGAGAAGGCCTTACCTGTCCGAAGAGGCCCGCTGTGGAGAGAGAAGCCCGCTTCCTCAGGTCGGTAGAAATAGGACTACAAAAATGGCTCGCTGAGCCGAGTAAAAGTGCGCAACCGCGCATGAAAAAAAACACACCGACGGGAGGGGGGACCAGCTGGGGAGTCGATCTCCACAGCCGGCAACGACAGCTGCAGAACACCTGCAGCAAGAAGAGACCACAGAAGACAATGGAAACAAGAAAGAAGAGAAGAAAAGGGCAACAAAGAAACAACAGATGGCCAACCCAGAGGAAGAAGAAGAGGAAGAGGAAGAGTACAGTGAAATAGAAGAAGAAGGGAAAGGCAAGATAAAGGATATACTTTCTCTTGTTAGAGGATACATGGAGTCATTTAAAGAATGGCAAACACAGGAATTTAATGATTTAAGAAGAAGAATAAACAACACAGAAGAGAAAATGAATAAAATAGATATGACCTTAACAGAAATGGGAAAGAAAATGGACAAGATGGAAGAGCGGGCAGTAGCAGCAGAAATGGAGGTAGAAGACTTAAAAAAGAAATTGGAGGAATCTAATAAAAAAGCTATAGAGACACAAGAACTACTAGCTCAAAAAATAGATATAATGGAAAATTATAACAGAAGAAATAACATAAAGATAGTGGGCCTTAAGGAAGATGAAGAAGGCAAGAATATGAGGGAGTTTATAAAAGATTGGATCCCTAAGACCCTAGGATGTCCAGAACTACAGCAAGAAATGGAAATAGAAAGGGCACATAGAGCAGTGGCCTCTAAACCACAACCAGTCGCAAGTGTTACAATCCGGTAATAAAGAACAAAGAACCCTGATTTCGACTCAGCCTGGTGTTTGTCTCACTCATTCATGAACAAAGCAGACCTAACAATGTTGTACGAATGTTGTCTTATAAAGAGTTTAAAATAAGAAAACAGAAATGGAAAAGGAGGAAAGGTAATGATGGAAAAACGGAAAGAGAAGATAAACAAACTATAAAATGGCTACGCTGAACTATATGACTTTAAATATTAATGGAATACATAACCAAATTAAAAGGAAGAAACTACTAAATTTACTGAAAAAGGAAAAAATTGATATAGCATTTATCCAAGAAACACACTTAACTGAATTGGAGCACAAGAAATTAAAGAGAGATTGGGTAGGACATGTAACAGCAGCATCGTATAATTCAAAAGCAAGAGGAGTGGCTATATTAATTAGTAAAAATGTGCCATTTAAAATAGAAGAGGAAATAATAGATCCAGCAGGGAGATATGTTATGATAAAATGTCAGATATATTCGGAGTTTTGGAATCTACTTAATGTATATTCACCTAACGAAGAAGATCAAAAGTTTATGCAAGATATCTTTTTGAAGGTAGCTAATACGCAAGGGAACATACTAATAGGAGGGGATTTCAACCTGAATTTGGATTCAAATATGGATAAAACGGGGAAAAAAATTAACAGAAACAACAAAGTAACCAAATTTATAATTAAATCAATGCAAGAAATGAAACTTTTGGATATATGGAGGAAACAAAACCCAAAAGAAAAGGAATACTCATACTACTCGGCTAGACATAAAACATACTCAAGAATAGACCTATTTTTGTTATCAGCTAGTATGCAGGATAGAGTAAGAAAAACAGAATATAAAGCTAGAATACTATCAGACCATTCACCCTTAATATTGACAGTAAAGCTAGAGGACATTCCTCCAAGAATGTATAGATGGAGATTAAACCCCATGCTACTTAAAAGACAGGATTTTAGAGAATTTATTGAAAAACAATTAAAAATGTATTTTGAAGTAAATACGGAATCAGTGGAAGATAAGTTTATACTATGGGATGCAATGAAAGCATTCATTAGAGGGCAAATAATAAGCTATGTAACCAAGATGAAGAAGGACTATAATCAGGAAACATAGCAGTTGGAAAGGGAAATAGTAAATATAGAAAAAAAATTAGCAATGAAGGAAGATACAACTAAAAGAAGAGAATTGGCGGATAAAAAAATAAAATATGAAACACTACAAACATATAAGGTAGAGAAGAATATAATGAAGACAAAACAGAAATATTATGAACTAGGTGAAAAAACGCACAAAATCCTAGCATGGCAGCTTAAGACAGAACAAGCTAAGAAAATGGTATTGGCATCAAGGAAAAAAGACAAACAAATTACATATAATCCAAAAGAAATTAAGGAAAACTTTAGAGAATTCTATGAACAATTATACCGAACTGAAAACGAAGGGAAAGAAGGGAAAATAGATGAATTTTTGACTAAAATTGAACTACCAAAACTACAAATAGAGGAACAAAATAAATTAACAGAACCATTTGGAATAGTAGAAATACAAGAGATAATAAAAAAATTACCAAATAATAAGACACCAGGGGAGGATGGATTTCCAATAGAATTCTATAAAACATTTAAAGACTTATTAATTCCGCCCCTCCTGGATGTAATCAACCAGATTGATGAAACACAAAGCTTACCAGATTCATGTAAAACAGCAATAATTACAGTAATACTAAAACAAGGGAAAGATCCACTCTCACCAGCGTCATATAGACCAATATCTTTGCTAAACACAGATTATAAGATAATAGCTAAACTATTAGCAAGCAGATTAGCAGAACAGGTACCGAAAATGGTAAATTTAGACCAAACTGGATTTATCAAAAAAAGACGCACAACAGACAATATTTGTAAATTTATTAACTTAATTCATGCAGTACAAGGAAATAAAGCACCTGCAGTAGCAGTTGCTTTAGACGCAGAGAAGGCCTTCGACAGAGTAGAATGGAATTATTTGTTAAAAGTTTTGCAAAAATTCAGTTTACCGGAGAAGTATATTAATTGGATTAAAGCATTATATAAGGGACCGTTAGCGAAAGTGACAGTAAATGGACATGTATCAAAGCAATTTAACTTAAGCAGGTCAACGCGGCAGGGATGCCCACTATCACCTTTATTGTTTGCGCTAGCTATAGAACCACTAGCAGAATTGATAAGAATAGATAATAATATAAAAGGAATAAAAATAAAAGACAAGGAATATAAAATCAGTCTATTTGCGGATGATGTTATAGTGTACTTAACAGAACCAGAACTATCAATAAAAGAATTATATAAGAAATTGAAGGAATATGGAGAAGTGTCGGGTTACAAGATAAACGTAAATAAAAGTGAAGCAATGCCTATGAATAATGCGGATTTCTCAAAATTTAAGAAGGAATCTCCATTCAGATGGCAAATGCAGGCAATAAGATACCTAGGTGTACAAATAAACAAAAATCTAGGCCAATTATATAAACTCAATTATAATCCACTAATGAAAAAATTACAGGACGATTTAGAGCATTGGAAAGATCTACCACTAACACTAATAGGAAGGATAAACTGTATTAAAATGAACATTTCTCCAAGGATATTGTACTTATTTCAGGCATTGCCAATACAACTGACAGGAAAATTCTTCAAAGAGTTAAAGAAAATAATAAGGAAATTTTTATGGAGAGGGGGGAAACCGAGGATAGCACTAGATAAATTAACAGAATGGTATAAACAAGGAGGCTTACAATTGCCAAACTTCAAAAATTATTATAGAGCCGCACAATTAAGATACCTATCAGACTTTTATCAAACAAGGGAAAAACCAGACTGGACGAGATTAGAATTAGATAAAATAAGGGAAAAGATACCTGAACACATATTATATAAATGGGATGAAAAATTGGTACAACATAGAACTTCTCCAGTATTACATCATCTCCTCAATATTTGGAAGAAGATTCATGTAGAAAGAAATAAAACAAATTACCAATTACCAAAACTAATATTGACGCAAAATAACCTTTCCTTTAGAGAATGGGAAAAAAAAGGGATTAAAAGAATAGAAAATTGTTTTTCAGGAAGTAGATTCTTATCCTTTGAACAAATGAGAGATAAGTACAATATAACTGGAGATACAACACTGGCATATTACCAACTGAGATCCTACTTGAAGGATAAATTAGGAAGCAATTTGAGGTTGCCAGAGGGAAGTAACCTTGAATATGTGATTACAGATACAATGTTAATCAAAAGATTTATAACAAATATGTATATTAAACTGCAAGAAAAGGAGAATGAGGAAACAAATGGTAAAACTAAACAAAAATGGGAACAAGATTTAAATATAAAGATAAAAAAGGAAACATGGGAGAACTTATGTTCTAGAACGATGAGAAATACAATAAATACGAGGCTACGTATGATACAATATAATTGGTTACACAGACTATACATTACACCTCAAAAGTTAAATAAATGGGACCCAACAGTATCTGATAGATGTTTTCGATGTAAAAAAGAAATGGGAACAACAATTCATGCAATCTGGACATGTGAGAGAGTAGAAAAATTTTGGGAAGATCTCAATCAGATATTAAATAAAATAACAGAAAACAATATACCAAAGAATCCAGAGATCTTTCTCCTAAGTAACATAAAAAACAAAGAATTTGGAATTGATTTGGAGGATGCACAAAAAAGATTTGTTAAGATAGCCCTGGCCGTAGCAAAAAAATGTATTATGTCAACCTGGAAATTGGAAGGTAATTTGAAAATACAACAATGGTATATAGAAATGAATAAATGTATTCCATTAGAAAAAATAACATATAGTTTAAGAAATAATATTGAAATATTCAAACAAATATGGGAGCCTTACATTAAATACAATAGCGAAAACCTACCGGGGACAAACATTACCTAAGTTGAAAGAAAAGAATGGACTCAGTAGAATTTCTGGTGTATTTTTGTTGAATGACAACATTGTCTGACGGGTTTAATGCAACCTAGATTGTATACCTAAAATGGATGAGGGGGGGGGGTGGCTTGGGAGGAGGGAGGGGGGGGGGGGAGAAAAAGTCACTGTGTATGTGTGAAAAAGAAAAAGTGTATATCATGGCTAATGTGATTTATGGTGTGAAAAATAAAAATTTTTTAAAAAAAACTTACGATCAGTTTTTGTCCGTCCTCTAACTGCCACCATCTTGTGTCCAAAACAATCCTAACCTGATACTAGCCCATTTTTCTATCAATTACTCCCCCATTTTCATGACAATTTAAAACTAACTTGTTTTCTTTTCCATTCCATGCCATACTATTCCAATTAATTCCATCCCATCTCATCCAGTTAATTCCATTCCATTCCATCCGATCTTGTTCCATCCCATCCCATCCTGTTCCATCCCATTAATTCCATTAAATCACATCCCTTTCATTAATTCCATTATATCCCATCCCATTAATTCCACTTTGTTGTGAGTGAGAAAACAGATTCGATGAGTCTCAAAAGCAAGGATTCTAAACATGATTTGTAGAAAATGATTTTTACAAAAGACAAATATGGGAAAAGGGTAATGGGAATAACACACATAAATGCACAATTTATAGCAAGCATGGGAAACACGCACACGCTGAACTGGGTACATATAACAATCAAGGCAAAAAAAATACAATACCCTCCACCCCTTGATTCAGTGCGGGGACGGCTGGATGCTACTAGGGACACGAACAAAGACACTCCCAACCCTTTAACAATAGATATCTGACCAACGATTTCTCCAACACCATTCCATGGTTCTTGGCCTAGAGTGAAGCAGGTGGTCCCTCGAAGGCAACAAAGAGAAAGAACTGAGCACACTTGGTGCCCTTGGTGCTAGAGGGCGTGGGGGGGGGGGGGGTTCAGCCCAGGTCATTTACAGGGAATCCGGCTTGGTGCCAGCATTGACTAATTGACTACTACAGCCAATGACCCAATGCCAAGTACTAAGGAATTTAAATTAGTCAACACCAAGGTGTGCACTATTAGGTGGGGCAGGGCAGGTGGTGTGTCTTCTGACCAGGTAGTAGGAAGTGCTGTCACATGACAGCCATGAACCTGCATAATACAATCCACCCCTTGGAAACCACACAACTCTCCATGAAGACAATCAATTTATGTATATGCTATAAGTAAAAACAAAATGAAGCGTTTAAAAAAGAAGATACAATTCAAATGGATCAATATATACACAAGTGCCTTCCAAATGCTGGACAAGGCACATAATCAAATTCAATTAAAACGCCTCACCAACTCCCCTGACCAAACAGGATCGTTGTGTTTCCGATGCAGCAGGGCTGGCGTTTGACACCAGGATGCCGTTCCTACTCGTGTTCTCTTTCAGGTGCCACAAGTGCATGTGTTGGATCCCTGTAATGATAAGCAGGAGGACTCAGGACTGAAAGTTAGCCAATTTAATGTTTTTAAATAAGAGCTTGTAGAGGCCCATGGCCATCATCGCAGGTTGACACAGAAGGCACCGTTCAAACATGGCAATCGAGTGGACTGCACGAGGCGTCAGCTGCCTGTTCCCATAGGCCACTGCAAAACGGGCTCTGCCGGCCAATAGCCAGATCACGAAAGGGCCAAGGGTGGCACAAACCACACCCGTCGACGTTGCTGCAGCAAAACGGGCCGATCCAGCCAATCGCTGATGGCGGGTCGTAAGGACACCAATCAGAGCCTGAAGGAACACGAGTCATGCCCGTCAGTCACATGGAAGCCAGGGACAGCCTGACTATATAAAAGAGAGCAGCCAGTTCATTAAATGAGAGTCAACTGCACTCCTTGTTGTGTGTGTCTTATTTCTGAACTATAACCTCGAGCCATGCACAAGCTCCAGAACCCCCACCCCATGAGATGTTTTCTGTTAATGGGAGTTCTGGGGTGACACTGTCATTGTCAAGTGAAACAAAATATATACAATGCTTCTTACTATGGTTGGATCAATGACGCATAAAATGGAACTTTGCATCTACAAATTGTAACTATGAATGTATAAATTGTAACTTCAATTCCCTGAGTGTGCTTCGAGACATGCAGAGTAGATACCACAGCTCCGGGTGCTTTTTTTTTTTTTAAAAAAAAGGTCCATTACAAAGGCTGTACTTGGAAGCTCCATTTAAAAAAAGTCCATTCCAAAGGTTGTACTTGGAAGGTGCATAACAAAGGATGTGGCCTTATTGGAATGTCCAGTGATCATGTTTCCACGGCAACAGCTGTTCTCTTGCTGAGACTTCTTTGCATGATAAGTGGCAAACTGTGCCTTGCTGGCAAAATCACAAGCAACCCAAAAAGTGTTGGCTGATGTCCCGGTATCGAATGGGTTGTAGTGAGCAGCAGCTCCAGGCAGAGAATTTGTCCAGAAGCCTAGCAGGATTCTGTGTCCTTGGATCTTCTGCCAGAGGCACAACTGCCTTGGTGGCTGAGACCTGTAATTTAAAAGGAACTCCTGCCTGGCAGGGAGTGAGTGGCAGTGCTTGTTCAACAGTTTGCTTCGCTGTGTCAAAGGTAGCCTGTTGTTTGGGTCCCCATAAGAATGTGCCTTTTTAATGGGAGACCATATACAGTGGTCTAAGGAGCATGGTAAGGTGGGGTATATGCTGCTGCCAATAACCTAGGAGGCCCACAGAGCTTGGGTGTCGGTTTTATTTGAGGGGTCGGCAAAATTCAAAATTTTATTCTTTGCTGTATTGGGACTATCTCTTTCGTCTGAGTGCCATTGTATTCCAAGGAACAGGACAGTCTGGCTGGGGCCCTGCACCTTATCAATATTAATGACCTAGCCCCATTCCCTGAGGGAGGAGATTAGCATATGAAGGGCCTCTTGAGACAATGGTCTCAGAAGAGCCAGGAAGATAATGGGCAATTGACATAATGGACATCTGGGGGAAGTTGTATACATTGTAAATTGCAGGAGATTAAACCATGGCAGGTAGTGGGGCTATGAACAGCAGCAGCGGTGGGGGGTGGGGGGGTGGGGGTCGGGGGGGAGGTGATGGTGGTGGTGGGAGGGGGAAGTCTTGCTGAACTGTCTGTAGTCCACCATCATACACAACATTCCATTCTTTTTGAGGTCGGGCCAGACGGGGCTGTTGAATGGAGAGGCTGTGGGTCTAATGACGGCCTCCTGCAGTAGGACTTGGTTGGCCTCAGGGACGGGGGGGGGGGGGGGGGGGGGTGTAAAACAACGACAGGTTCCCATTTGGTTGCCCCAACTGCCAATGGAGCATTGGTCCAGCACCTCTGTTTTTAAAAAAAGGCAAAATGAACAAGCGGGGAATTTAACGTGGAGAATTTAACGGTGGGGAATTTTATGGAAGGGGGATGGGGAGAGAGGGAATAATGGCTGGAAGGGGAATAATACCACTAATAACATTAGGATATTTGATGGTTTTTGGTGAAATCCTGGAGCTGTGGCTGTCTTTTAGGTGAAATTCCTCCTCGCTCGGCCTGTTGTCCTAGGAAACTGGGAAATGTGAGGCTTTTCCTGCTCTTTCCAATGGGCGCCATTAGGTTCCATGTCGGAACTGTATTAAGCAAGGAATGAACATCATAACCTAAGGTTAAAAGACAAAAATAATGAAAGAAAAATTCACTGCTCACTTACCTTCACCCTGATTTTGATGGAATATTCAAGGTAATCATCCAAAATCCTCTTCCTGGATAAATTTAGGATTTTTTTTAAAACAAGCCAAATGAGAAAAAAAAATTCTATGCTATAAGCTAGTTTTATGTCATTTCAACTATTATCAACCTCTTGGACAAGCTCCACCAACTATAGTTGATTGAAAAGAGGTTCTTTATGTTGAGAGAAAAAGAGTCATTTAGTGAGGCAACGAACAAGATGAAACCTCCCAAAGGGTTGCTCTCCTCCCCATTAATATTTGTCACTTCCAAAATACGATGTCTTTTTATTCGTATAGATACAATAATAATTTATGTAAAGATTCAAGCTTCTTTAACTTTTTATATATTTAAAGACTAAACAGGATTTGTATTGGTCTCAACCTTTTTCTTTCCACTCACATCCCACTTGAAGTAATCGGTGCTCTGTGATTAGTAAGGGATTGCTTAAGGTGGGATGTAGGTGGGAAGGGAAGGTTAAGAATCACTGCTCTAGACCCAATTGTTACTGAAAATATTTTGCTTGAGAAAAATTGCCATTGGCCCATTTCCTTTGGAGTTCTGAAACCATGCACATAATGAATCAATGAGGGGCGATTAAAACAGTGGGTTTCAATCTTTTTCTTTCCTCCCACATCCCACCTTAAGCAATCCCTTTCTAATACAGAGTACCGATGGCATAGGGATTACTTAAAGTAGGATGAGTGGAAAGAAAAAGGTTGAGAACCACTGGCATAAACCAACATGTATGAGGATATTGTGAGTATCAACACTCACAGGTACATTTCCTGTCCAACCATTTCTGCGAGGGAAACGGTACGAGGCAGAGCTGCCAACCTATCACTTTGGATACTAATATTCAGTGACATTTGTGGCTTTAGCAATAGTTTATTAGACATCCTTTTTTCATACTTGATTACTTGGTTCCAATTTAGATGGTTAAAAGTGCAAAAAACCTATTGGCTTTGTTTCTGTTATTTTTATACCTGCTTAGGGACACTGGTCAGCGCTACAGGCCCTGCTCTCTGTTCTGACTCAATCGCATTAGTACGGCTAAATCTGTGGTGGCTGATGGTCCATGGGTTACTTGCTAATACACAAGTAAATTTTTCTCACTAACAACCCTATGGCTTCCAAGCAAACAACGCTGATTTCTTTATTTCATAAACAAGCTGAGGAGTGCAACAAGAATAATGTACAAGAGACTGATAGTGATAACAGTAAAAGTGACAAAAGCTTGCCTCTAGTTCAAATTTTCTAACCAGGTCCAAATGCAGTTCTGAAAGTAATGGTGCTTCGAAGTCGGGCTTGTATCCCTGTTCAGGAGTTTGGACTGAAGAAATGTGGAAGAAAGAAATTTATTCCTTGTTAGACATCAAGGATGATAAACTTGGGTGTAAAGTATGTGCAGACATAAGCAATCTGACACCTTTCACTTCTAAGGGATTGAGGCTGTCAAATGAATGGCAGATGTACCAAGGATCCTATATAGAGCCAATCGAAGTACACGCTTGAAGTCTCTCAGAAAAAATATTCTTGATCACTAACTATGTAAAGCTCACACTGCTGCTCTACAAGTTGAAAATATAACTAGTGAAGATGCTCTTGAAAAATCCTGGACAGAACCTTGTTAGTGATGGGGTGAGCGTGATGCTTGGTGTCAAATCTGGTGTTGCTACAATTATCAAGGAACATTATCCTGATGTAATCATTTGGCACTGTCTTACTCACAGATTAGAACTTGCAGTAAGTGATTCGGTGAGAGAAGTTCTTGGAATTAATCATTTTCAATCATTTATGGACAAATTATACTCTGTCATACCCACACTCCTGTTCGGCTCCGAATCATGGGTCCTCTACCGGCATCACCTACGGCTCCTAGAACGCTTCCACCAGCGTTGTCTCCGCTCCATCCTCAACATCCATTGGAGCGCTTTCATCCCTAACGTCGAAGTACTCGAGATGGCAGAGGTCGACAGCATCGAGTCCACGCTGCTGAAGATCCAGCTGCGCTGGATGGGTCACGTCTCCAGAATGGAGGACCATCGCCTTCCCAAGATCGTGTTATATGGCGAGCTCTCCACTGGCCACCGTGACAGAGGTGCACCAAAGAAAAGGTACAAGGACTGCCTAAAGAAATCTCTTGGTGCCTGCCACATTGACCACCGCCAGTGGGCTGATATCGCCTCAAACCGTGCATCTTGGCGCCTCACAGTTTGGCGGGCAGCAACCTCCTTTGAAGAAGACCGCAGAGCCCACCTCACTGACAAAAGGCAAAGGAGGAAAAACCCAACACCCAACCCCAACCAACCAATTTTCCACTGCAGCCGCTGCAACTGTGTCTGCCTGTCCCGCATCGGACTTGTCAGCCACAAACGAGCCTGCAGCTGACGTGGACTTTTACCCCCTCCATAAATCTTCGTCCGCGAAGCCAAGCCAAAGAAGAGATACTCTGTTTACAGATCACCTCTAAATCATAAAGAACTGTTTGAATGTGCCTCACAACTAGAACAACAAATTTGCAAAAGAGGCTGTATTCTAGGCACCAGGTGGGTAGGTAGCTTGTTTTGAACAGTTTCAGCAGTCAGGCAAAATTATGAAGCACTGTGTTTTCATTTTGAAAAAGCAACGAAGGATGAAACGAAATTTGGGAGTGACAGAAAAACCTATGAACGACTATTGAAAAAGACTCTCCTCAGAACAGTTTCTATTGGACTTGGCTCTAATGTATGACATATTGCATGAACTTGGTTTACAATCAGAGCATTTACAGAAATGCACTACTACGATTGTTCATGTAGTGATCTAACAGAGCATAAGATCACAACATGAACTGAAAAAGCAACCTGACTCCAAAAGGATCCAGAAGCTCAAGAGGCCATTGAAGAGGAAGTTGAGAGAAATGACCTCAACAAGCAACAACAAAATAGTCTCCATTAACTATCTACAGTTTCTTATTTGTCTTATAAACAATTTGCAGCACTGTATGTTCACGACAACATCCTTAAAAGGTTCTCAAACTGCTGAACCTCAAAGTATGCACAAACCCCTGCTAAATAAAATGTATGTCCTTGATAAAGGTGACTGACCTGCTGAAATACCGTCTAATTATGGGGAAGTTGCAATACCATCTCTCTGTAAGAGGCTGAAGCTTTCTTCTTCCTCTGTAATAAATGCCTGCAGAGATTATGTGGAGGATCGTGGACGTCACATCCCCCCATTACTGAGCTGTTCACAAGTTATTCCTATTAGGGGATTCAGTCATATGAACCTGATAATAACAACACGCTCAAGAACTCTAGTAAGTCATCTATCAGAACTTATATTTGTTAAAACTACACAGACCTCCTCTCGTTCAGCTATCAATTTTGTGCCAGATACCACATCTGGTACCTCAGCAGATGGCACCAGGACAAAAGTTGCTTCAGACCCTCAAAAACTTATTACACCTGACCCTTTATGGAAATTATTGTGAAACTTCTTATTGGTGGCATTTGGTAAGTAGGTAATTAGTTTGAAATTGGTAAAATATATGATTGTTGTCTTTTTCTTGTTGATAATTATATTTTATGATAATTAGTGAGTTGTGACCATGCAATACTTTGTCATATTATTAAGTTAGGTATTATGTTTTATTGTAGACTGAAATGTAGTGATCAGCTATAATCTTGTTAATGTCTTAACTATCACTATATTTCTCTGGAGCTCTGGAATTCATATATTTCTTTCATCTTGGTTGAGTGTAGGGGTCTCCAAAGTGGTCAGTATCGACCCCCAGAGGTCGATGGAACCATCCAGGGGATCAATAAGTGCTAGGGGGTTGATAACTCTGCGGGGAGAGGAATCGATAATGGGGGGGGGGTGTCGATTTAAAATAGCACCTCCACAACACCACCACAACCCCCCCTCCCTGTCCAATACGGGGTGGGGGGAAGGCTTACCTGCCATGAACCTTCCTGCACTGCCATCATGTTTCCCCCTCACTGCACATGCGCCAGCCGGCCACGCAGAGCCTGCAGACCCTGGGACGTTGCATTTAACAGGTAAGTGCCCTTTCTACCCCACAATGGAGGGCAAATTAATGTCCGGCTCGGGATGGCGTCAGATGGAGGACAGAGTCCTCAAAAGCCAGGCTGTCCAGCCTAAAACTAGACTCTGGCCAACATACCCAGCTCCCCCCCACCACCTAGCACCACACCCATCTATTCCCCCCACCCCCAGCCCGTACTGGGATTCTATGCCTGAGGATCAATGAGGGACCATGTAGTCCCTGAAGGGGTTGATGGTCTAATAAGTTTGGGGACCCCTGATTTATTATAAGAAGCCCCAACACCTAATTTGTGTACCTGCTCATTTCATGTATGGGAAACTTCCTTGTCCCATTCAAATTGGGTGTGACATATATAGAGAGGGGATATAGGGAATGGCAGGCATTTTTTCAGCTCCAGCACCTAAAAAATTAGCACTGAACCCCTGTGCTGTAACCCATGCAACCCCAAATGTGAAAGGGGGCTGTGGAGGAGGAAAAAATAGTCAGAAAATATTAAGGGACTGTCCCTTTTATAACATTGACAGCAGTGGGTATATGTCTCATGTCCCCTGGGCAGGAGAGGGCAATGGAACAAATGCACTGGGGGCCCTGGCCCTCATCCTATGGGGGGGGGGGGAGGGGTTGAGGTCTGCCACCCTGTGGACGAAGGTTCCTACTGGCAAAGATGGAACAGTTGCTGTCTCAGCAGATCTCTGAGTCAGCCTCGAGGGCAGGAGAGATTTTCGAGTGAGGGAGGGGCAGAGGCAGTGTCAGCATCAGTGAGGGCAATCTGCATGGTCTGGAGGTTGGGTGTGCCCCTTGTGTTGGGCTTGATCCCAGGGTGGTTGTGGGTTTTCCCCTAGCCAGCACATAAATGGCAGAGGTCGGGATCCCATCTCTGTGGGCACGGTCCACCCCTGTGCACAGCAGATCCAGGTACAGTTGCTTACATGTGAAAAGAAGGGTTGTGTGTCCAGCCCTCATTTTTGCCCTGTGGACCTGGATGGACACCTCCCTCCCCCTCCCCCTGCATGTACTCTAATCCTTCCAGGAGGGTGATGGCATCCTGCATGGTCTTCCCACTAGCTGGCCCCATGAGGGGCATGTGGTAGTGACCAGATATCCCACTAGCACACTGGTGACCCTGGTGTTTTCTAAAATATTACTATCACAGGCTCCCTCAGAAATGCTGCTCACCCATGCCCATTCTCTAATTACCATGGCTTCCTCATCCTCTTCTCCTGGGATCACATGGTAATGGGCCAAGCATGCAGGAGTTTGGGTGCTTCCTCGTGGCAAGTCTAGCACCATTTGACTACAGGTGAAGCCTGCAGGTAATCAGGTATGTGCGATGGGACTCAGACTCCTTGGGCACTCCCTCCTCATCACTGTTCATCTACACATCCCCAGATATGTATCCAGCTTATCACCACGCCAGACCAGGACTCGAGTTTTGAGCGGGTTCAGTTGCCAGCCTGTCTGTGCCTGCTGCATTTGAATCAGCCTGCAGGCAACCTCAGTACCTCTGGTCTTTTTTTTTTTTTTTTTTTTTTTTTTTTTTTTCACACCATAAATCACAATAGCCATGATATACACTTTTTCTTTTCCACACATTTACAGTGACTTTTTCTCCCTCCCCCCTCCCTCCTCCCAAGCCACCCCCCCATCCCTCCCCCCTCTCATCCATTTTAGTTATACAATCTAGGTTGCATTAATTCAGTTAGACAATGTTGTCATTCAACAAAAATACACCAGAAATTCTACTGAGTCCATTTTTTTCTTCTCTTCTCCTTCCATCAACTTAGGTAATGTTTGTTCCCGGTAGGTTTTCGCTATTGTATTTAATGTAAGGCTCCCATACTTGTTCGAATATTTCAATATTATTTCTTAAACTATATGTTATTTTTTCTAATGGAATACATTTATTCATTTCTATATACCATTGTTGTATTTTCAAATTATCTTCCAATTTCCAGGTTGACATAATACATTTTTTTGCTACAGCTAGGGCTATCTTAACAAATCTTTTTTGTGCATCCTCCAAGTCAATTCCAAATTCTTTATTTTTTATGTTACTTAGGAGAAAGATCTCTGGATTCTTTGGTATATTGTTTTCTGTTATTTTATTTAATATCTGATTGAGATCATCCCAAAATTTTTCTACTCTCTCACATGTCCAGATTGCATGAATTGTTGTTCCCCTTTCTTTTTTACATCGAAAACATCTATCAGATACTGTTGGGTCCCATTTATTTAACTTTTGCGGTGTAATGTATAGTCTGTGTAACCAATTATATTGTATCATACGCAGCCTCGTATTTATTGTATGTACCTCTGGTCTTGAGGTCATTTGTTTGGTCCTAGGCAGCCTGGACTGCTTCCTGCAGTGAACAGCAGCACTGCTGGAGCACCCCTGTTTGTCTTTTTGGTCAGAGGTATGTTATATCTGGCCAGTGATCCTGACCTGGCATCTCAGGAGGGGCACAAACAGCCAAAAGGCTCCCCTGAGCCTTGCCAAATCCCAACCTCTTATGGAGGGAGGCTATGTGGTGCCCCAGTTTCTCACCACACGGGTCTAACCACTCGGATCAGTCCACTGGCTGACTGTGGTCTGCTGGCCAAGCTCCCAAATCCCTCCCTCTCATCAGTCCACCCAGGAATCCCTATCCACTGGCTTTCTTGCCCCTGTTCCAACACATCCCTCCCTGCATCTGTGTTCAGCCAAGACTTAGGGACCCTGCTTGCAATTGTTATGAGTGAGAAAACAGATTGGATGGGTCTCAAAAGCAACGACTCTTAAAACAATACACATTCCAGCCCAGCTCATTCCATTATTTTCCTTCTCATCCCATTCATTCCATTCCATCCCAATAATTCCATTACTTCCAATCCCACTCCATCAATTCCATCCTATCGCATTTCACCCCATTAATCCGATCTCCTCACATTCCATTCTATCTATTCTATCCTATCCCATGCCATGCCATGCTGCGCTGTGCTGCGCCATTCTACAGCACCCCAACCCACGCCTTCCCTCACTGCGCGCTACCTGGTCCGTTGAACTAGTGTGTCTGGTTGATTTTCAAACTGACGAAAACCTCGCGAGAGGTGGCGGGACTTCCGTTTGTCCTGGTGATGGGCTACTCCGCGGCTTCGGATTGGATACTTCTGTGACCGTCGGTTTTTAAACGAGCCGCAGCCCCCTAGTCCGCGAAGAATTTTTTTTTTAAATGGTTGTAGTGTCCCGTCCTCGTCGGGGCTGAGGGAACTGTGCAAGACACCGCGCTTATAAAGGGAAGTGACACTATGGCTTTGAGGATAGCGAAGCCTCGGAATCCCGTGGAGACCGCGGCCAGGTGCGGGGAAGGCGGGCAAGGCGGGCAAGGCGGGCGGGCGGGCGGGGCTGCTTGTGTCAGCTCCGGGCGCTGGAGTCTTGGTCAACTTTAACTCCTGTGGTCGCTGGACGGTGTCGGCATTCTGGGGGCGATGGGCGGGGTGGAGGGGGTGAGGGAAAGGGGGCTGTGGAGGAGGAAAAAATAGTCAGATGAGGTAAGGATTCTCTTGCTGTCTGTGGTTTCATACAAAATCTCATCTTCTGATCTTCCTCGCTCACTTCTCGAAGCTGAAATGTCGATTCTGTTTTACTTTACAAATATGTTCACTCTAGCAGCATGGGTTATTTTTTTGCTTCAGTTTCTGACATCCAACTTCTTGACTCTGAGGTGTGACTGCAAATATGAAAAGGCAGATTTACTTTTCTTGTTTGCACTTTAACCAACTGAAGGTAGCCCCAGAACACTTTGTAGCCTCTGCAGTGCTTTTGGTTTATTTCTTGGGGGTCATTATTTATTTTTCATTGAACCTGTGCCACCCAATTCACACCCCATTAACCTACACCCCGGTACATTTTGAAAGGTGGTAGGAAGCTGGAGCCTCTGGGGAAAACCCACGCAAACTTAGGGAGAAAGTACAAACTCATTATAGACAGTGTGGATTGTAGGCGTTGAGCTAACCACTACGCCAAGCATTTGCAGTCGATTCAAAGGTCCCCTAATTACTGAAATCATGGTAATTGCCTTAAGTATACCCTTCAATACATGACGGGCAAGTAAAAGGCCACTGTAGGATTTGCCACAAACTAACTTTTATCTGATTTCTGGGCAGAAATGATCATGAAGCCAAATCTGTAAAGCTGGCGAACAAAGAAAATTGTCCTGAACCAGCGATGTCCGAGATGGGAGTAAACAGGCATGTCAGCAGAAAACCTCTGCCAATTAAATGTTTCAAAGCAAAATCTGTTCCAGATTTCAAAAAGTTGTATCAAGACTTCCATAAGGTAAGACTTGCCTATAATGTACACCTGGACTTGTGAGAGCATTCCCACTCCTTCTCCCACCCTCCCTTCCGGATTCCTCTTCTCTCTCCACCCCCCCACCCATGTTCCTCCTCTTTCCCACCCCACACCCCCTGCCCCAGTAAATTTTTTCTGCAGACTTTATCTTACCAAGGAAAACTGCCTCAGGACCTTCGTGATGCCATCATCATCATCCTGTACAAAAACAAAAGGCAAGAAATCCGACTGCTCAAACTACAGGGGAATCACGCTGCTCTCCATTGCAGGCAAAATCTTCGCTAGGATTCTCCTAAATAGAATAATACCTAGTGTCGCCGAGAATATTCTCCCAGAATCACAGTGCGGCTTTCGCGCAAACAGAGGAACTACTGACGTGGTCTTTGCCCTCAGACAGATCCAAGAAAAGTGCAGAGAACAAAACAAAGGACTCTACATCACCTTTGTTGGCCTGACCAAAGCCTTCGACACCGTGAGCAGGAAAGGGCTTTGGCAAATACTAGAGCGCATCGGATGCCCCCCAAAGTTCCTCAACATGGTTATCCAACTGCACGAAAACCAACAAGGTCGGGTCAGATACAGCAATGAGCTCTCTGAACCCTTCTCCATTAACAATGGCGTGAAGCAAGGCTTCGTTCTCGCACCAACCCTCTTTTCAATCTTCTTCAGCATGATGCTGAACCAAGCCATGAAAGACCTCAACAATGAAGACGCTGTTTACATCCGGTACCGCACGGATGGCAGTCTCTTCAATCTGAGGCGCCTGCAAGCTCACACCAAGACACAAGAGAAACTTGTCCGTGAACTACTCTTTGCAGACGATGCCGCTTTAGTTGCCCATTCAGAGCCAGCTCTTCAGCGCTTGATGTCCTGCTTTGCGGAAACTGCCAAAATGTTTGGCCTGGAAGTCAGCCTGAAGAAAACTGAGGTCCTCCATCAGCCAGCTCCCCACCATGACTACCAGCCCCCCCACATCTCCATCGGGCACACAAAACTCAAAACGGTCAACCAGTTTACCTATCTCGGCTGCACCATTTCATCAGATGCAAGGATCGACAATGAGATAGACAACAGACTCTCCAAGGCAAATAGCGCCTTTGGAAGACTACACAAAAGAGTCTGGAAAAACGACCAACTGAAAAACCTCACAAAGATTAGCGTATACAGAGCCGTTGTCATTCCCACACTCCTGTTCGGCTCCGAATCATGGGTCCTCTACCGGCATCACCTACGGCTCCTAGAACGCTTCCACCAGCATTGTCTCCGCTCCATCCTCAACATTCATTGGAACGACTTCATCCCTAACATCGAAGTACTCGAGATGGCAGAGGCCGACAGCATTGAGTCCATGCTGCTGAAGATCCAGCTGCGCTGGGTGGGTCACGTCTCCAGATTGGAGGACCATCGCCTTCCCAAGATCGTGTTATATGGCGAGCTCTCCACTGGCCACCGTGACAGAGGTACAAGGACTGCCTAAAGAAATCTCTTGGTGCCTGCCACATTGACCACCGCCAGTGGATTGATATCGCCTCAAACCGTGCATCTTGGCGCCTCACAGTTCGGCGGGCAGCAACCTCCTTTGAAGAAGACCGCTGAGCCCACCTCACTGACAAAAGACAAAGGAAGAAAAACCCAACATCCAACCCCAACCAACCAATTTTCCCCTGCAACCGTGTCTGCCTGTCCCGCATCGGACTTGTCAGCCACAATCGAGCCTGCAGCTGACGTGGACTTTTACCACCTCCATAAATCTTCGTCCGCGAAGCCAAGCCAAAGATCTTTCTTGCAGTTAGTTAGGTGTCCAGAACTGCACACAATATTCCACATTTGGCTTCACCAAAGTCAAAATTATTCTAATAAATTAATTTGACTTGTTCTTCAGCAATTGCACAGAATATTGAAGTCCATTTAAGATCAGAATATATTGGGTTTTTTTTTTAAACTGCCAAAGTCCAAAATCAACAAATTGAATATTTTACTTTCTCGCTAATGATCTTGATAAATGTATTGTTGCGCTTGATCACTCTTTTCCAATGATGGTTGATAATTCTGAATTTTCATTATTCTAGAAACAATCAGTTGCCAAGAAGCCCTGCACCCAGCCAGTTCCGTTTAACTTTTCAAAATTGAGAGGAGCCAAATCGACCGGGCTTTCGAACAAGAATCAAACAGTTTGTGAAAATGCACGAGTGCTGTCATCAACAGTAACAAGGGAAGAGTTGCCTGAATCGGAGGAAAGTCATCCCGTTGGTGCCAAATGTATGATGGCAGGTATGGATCCAGCTGCAGTTGAAACAATACAAATTCAGAACCAAGACTCTGAGGGGCTGCTGCAAGAGAAGTTAAATTTTGATCCCAGCAATTCAAATCTGAAACTTCTCCATAGTTGGGAAGCAAAGAAAGAAAAACGGTATGTAAATATCCCCTCTATCCCCTTCACGCACACAGAATGAAACCAATTTATAGAAAGAAACCATAGATTTCAGAATCCTATTTTTTTACAGGGAGAACTTGGTGTCTTCCTCTATGAAATTTAGCATGCAGGTTCAGAAATGAATTTGTAAAATAGAATGTTTTTTATTGCAAAGAGGATGGAGTATAAAAGTTGAGTAATTTTTATGACTATGGGACATGGGCAAGGCTATGCTTACAGTGATGTATTTGTTGCCTCCTTGTTTTGGGAGGTATATTCTTGCTTTGGAGGTGGTTGCAGAGTGGGTTCACCAGGTTGATACTTATTGGAGATGAGAATGAGGTGAATTTATTAGAATGCAAGATTCTGAGGGGTCTTGACAGTGATGCTGAAAACATGTTTCTCCTCCCGGGAATTTGGAACTGAGTGGCATATTTTCAATACAAGAGATCAGTGCAAGATTTTTTTTCTACAAGTAAGCCTGAACTGATAACTTGTGTAGCAATTTTTCAACTAATAGCTGAAGAATGGAGTCCATTGTTTTCCACTCTAAAATAATTTTAAATTTGTTGTGCAAGCTATTATTTCAGTCATCACTAGCTGATTCAGATTTAATGTCAGAGTACATACATGACATCACATACAACCCTGAGATTCTTTTTCCTTCAGGTGAGGCAGAATTACCATTTCTCAACAGTGCAAAAAAAGTCTGACTCCATGTCCAGCTGTAAACAAATAGAGAAATGCAAGCAATACAGAAAACAAAAATCAATAAAGTGCAAAAGTAAGAGTCCTTCAATACAGAGTCCTCCATAATGTTTGGGACAAAGATACTTTTTTCAGTTATTTGCCTCAATGCTCCACAATTTTAAATGTATAATCAAGCAATTCACATGTAATTAAAGTGCACATTCCAGATTTTATTCAAGGTTTTCAATTTTTAATTTAGACATACAGCACGGTAACAGGCCATTTTGGCCCACGTGTCTGCTGCCCAAATATACCCCATTAACCTACACCCCTGGTATATGAACGGTGGGAGGAAACCAGAGCCCTTGGGAAAAACCCACGCAGATCTGGAGAGAACATACAAATTCCTTACAGACAGTGCTGGGTTCAAACCCAGTCCCAATTGCTGGCATTGGACTAACAGCTACGCTAACTGTGTGGTTATTTGTGTATGTTTTGGTAGCAATTAAAGCACTTTTTATACATAGTTTCCCCCATTTCAGGGCACCATAATATTGGCTTCACAGGTGTTTGTGGTCACTTGGGTATGTTTAATGGCTTCATTGGTGCAGGTATAAGAGAGCTAGGGTTGGTTCTAAGCTTTTGAACACCATTTTTTAACGAGGACCAGAGTTGTGCCATTGAAAGTCAAAGAAGCCATTGAGGCTGAAAAACAAAAATAAAACAATAAGAGACATTTTCCAAACCTTAGGAACAACAGTTTGAAACATTAAGGAGTGTACTAGTGAGCTCAATAATTGCAAAGGGACTGGTAGGCCAAGGAAGAGCTCTACTGCTGATGACAGAAAAATTCTCATCTTAATGAGAAATCCCCAAGTGCCTGTCTGAGAGATCAGAAACACTTCAGGAGACGGGCTTGGATGTGTCAGGGACTACTGTCCACAGAAGACTTCATGAACAGAAATACAGAGGCAACACTGCAAGATGCAAACCATGACAAAGGTGGTATGCTTTGGATCTTGGGCAGTTCCTTTAAGCCACCACACTTAAATGAACCAATTAAACATTATGGAGGGTACCAAGTCCCTGATTGAGTTTGTTGTTGAGGAGTCTGATGGTGGAGGGGGAGCAGCTGTTCCTGAACCTGGTGGTGTGAGTCTTGTGGCATCTGCACCTCTTTCCTGATGGCAACAGTGAGAACAGAGCATGTGCTGGGTGGGGTGGGTCCTTGAGGATCGCTGCTGCTCTCCAATGGCAGCGATCCCTGTAGATGTTCTTGATAGTGGGGAGGGTTTTACCTTTTGTGGAGGTTTTCACTGTGTGGGGGGGGGGGGATTGGTGCCCCCATACAACCATGATGCAGCCAGTCAATACACTTTCCATCACACATATGTAGAAATTTGCCAGGGTTTCTGGTGTCATGCCTGATCCCCCAATGATCACTGGATTGTACACCTCTGGTTTTCCCTTCCTGAAGTCAATAATCAGCTCCTTAGTTTTGATGACATTGAGTGTGAGGTTGTTGTTGGTGCACCATTTGGCCAAAATTTCAATCTCTGCTGTATGCTGACTCATTGCTGCTTTATTATGCAGCCTGCTAGAATCGTCAGTGAATTTGTAGATGGTGTTGTCATACCAAGCTTCAGTCAAGGGTGTAAAGTGAGTGGAGCAGGGGGCTAAGAACTAATGGAGATTGTAAAGGAGATGTATTTACCAATCAATCCTCAGATTGTGGTCTGGAGGTAAGGAAATCCATGATCCAATTACACAGTGGGGTGTTGAGTCCCAGGTCTTGGAGTTTGCTGATAAGTTTTGAGGGGATGATGGTGTTAAATGCTAAACTGTAGTCAATAAAGAGCTTCCTGATGAATGCATCTTTACTGTCCAGGTGTAGAGCCAGTGAGATGGTATCGGCTGTAGATCTGTGGCTATGATAAGCAAACTGGAACAGATCCATGTCGCCACTTAGACAGGAGCAGATATGGTTCAACACTATCTTTTCAAAGACTTCATCACTGTGGATGTGAGTGCCACTGGTCGCTAGTCGGTTAGGCAGGTTACCCCATTCTTCTCTGGCACTGGTACGCTCGATGTCTGTGACATAGGTGGGTACCATGCCTTGCTGGAGTGAAATGTTGAAGATGTCCATGAATACATTGGCAAATTGGTCAGCTCCTATTTTTAATACTCAGCTGGGTACTCCATCTGTTTGTACAGCTGTTTTGTTGTATGTAAAGTTTTTATACAAGGTTGAGTCCAAGTTGTGAATAGCATTCAGTACTGTTGAACTCCTGCTGTTTTTTTCCCCTAGTTGTGGTTCACTTCTCACCATACATAATATAGTTCTGTCATTTTTTTTTCCCCCCTCTAGCTTTGGTCTTTGGGAAATGACTCCCACTCCAGGAAAAACCAAGAATCCCAATATCCAGAACTCAGCACAGAAGATCAATCCACCTTTTCCAGCAAAAGAAAAATCAGAGTACCAACAGAATGAGACCATTGAAACAGGTACTTGGAGTACATCCTTTCATTCAATTTTGCAAGAGGGCAGAATACACAGATGTGTACTTGTACCTGCCATTTTAGTCAGTTGACATACCCCAGTGAACCCAGTTGAATTACTTGACCCAAATATGCAAAATGAAACCAGTTTACCAAATCTTGCAGATTGATCTGTAGATCATTACCAGCATTAAATTTCAGTCATGTGGAGAAGTGAACTGCTTTGGCCCCCCCCTAGTGTTAGTCACAAAATACATTTTTAGTAGAAAATGAACATTGCATTTCAATGAAAAGCCATACTTGGTGATAATTAAGTTCAGTTTTTCCTTGTTTCAGATATATTGTCAGTGCATGTGTGACATCACATGCAACCCTGAGATTCTTTTTCCTGCAGATGAGACAGAGCAATAAAAACTGTCTCAACATACATGTCAGCAAATAAAGAAATGTAAACAAACTCTGCAATACAGAGTGGAAAAAATCAATAAAGTGCAAAATTAAGTGTCCTTGTACGAGTCCCTGATTGAGTTTATTTTTGAGGAATCTGATGGTGGAGGAATCAGCTGTTCCTGAACCTGTGTATCTTTGCAGGAGAAAAGGACACAATGGTGCTTGAGGTTAATGGCAAGTTCAAAATGGCAGCATCCATTCTTGTTATAATTGTTGGACTGAAGTAAAATTCTAACTGACACTTTATTTCAAATACTAGATTTGAGATTGACTAGTCATTTCTAGTGTCGTGGTCTTCAATGTGGACCTTGATGAATATTCTCACTGTTTGTCTTTAACATTTGTAACTTGTTTTCTTCCATTTTCCTTTTTTTTTAAAATGAAGTACCTAACAAATTTATGTATAACTATAGATTTAGTCATATTAATTTGAGAGGTTTGAATTTGAGATGTAGTCAATATGCTTTGTTTTTTTTTTTAAATGTTATACGTACAAGTAGTCAAAGGACTAGTGGAGAGTGTCCTGCACTTTGTTTTGGGCAGAATTTTGGCACATTGAATCTAGTAACCTTGAGTTGAATAAAAATGGGACTGTTTCTACCTGAAATATGCAGTGTCTATCTCCACTCCAAATTCCAACTCCTTGCTCTTGGCACAATTTGCAAACCAATTCCTTGTCTAATTTTGATATGATATGGCTTGCAGTTTCAGGCTTTTGTATTCCAAACAATTGCAGGATGTTAGACTGAAAGATGAGGCATGATGGTCACTTGGATCAGTTGAGACTGTCTGAAGTGAGGATTGTCTGTACCACATGGTTCTGTACAATTGGCGCAACTGGAAATCGTTTTTTGCACCCATTTCCCCATTCTGTTGACACTCACCCCCAGTCTTCCTGCTTCTGGTCATCTCCCTCTTGGGCAGTTGTATGCTCATCCATTGTAGGAGCTTCTTGAGGCAGATATACTTGTCATTGGAGGAGCAGGATGGAGTAATTTTGAGTTGGGAAATGTTTACTGGGTGGGCCTCTCTTCCTGCTAAATGCATCTTGTGTTCTCCCACTTTATGAAAAGATATTTCCTCATACATCCCTCAGTCCCACAGCATGGTCAGAAATGACTTTTCTACTTTTTCCCCATGTCGTTTTGCACATTCAGCTGTACAGTGCATCTGATCCAAACTCTGAATTTCGTGTAGTTTCAGTTAATGTTCCATTTTATTCCATGAAAGGTAGGAATCCTATTTCTTAGCGGGCAGGATTGTTAAATGATTGGATGATCCCACTGTACAAAAGATTCCTAGAACTGGAAAGTCTCTCCCTTCATTGGTAGTTGGCACCTGGCTGTTATCTGCATGATCCATGGGATCCTGCTGTCGACTCTTCTGTTGAGCTGATGAGCTCAGAGAAGTGGGGATGAAGGCCAGGTGTGTGATATTGTAAATAATGGGGTCCATTCTGGTTGTCACATTTTCACTGGGTCCAAAATCTCTATGTTGTCCTTGAGGCATGTAGCAGCTATCAATTTTGAAAACCCCAAGAGAGAAATCTGCAGAACTGCTCCAGTGATATGGGAGCTGACTGCATAGTGATGTTCTCTCCTATTGCCAATAGCATTGCAACATATTTTTGTGAAGTTGGGGTGTGCATTTTGTCTATACGTATATTTAAAAATAAGTATGGGGTCAGGTTAATTTGAGGTCCATGGGCTGGAAGGGCCTGTTGCTGTGCTGTATGTCTGAAAATTGAACTCCATTGCTATGAAGGTCCATTGCAAATTCCAGTGAAGCTGCCATTCCAAACATCAATGAGCCAAGTTTAACTTAACTTTTATTGCTGCAAACAAGGAGAGTAATATCTGTCAATGTTGCATTGTTACAAGCCCAGAGGACCCCAAAACCCAGCAACAATAAATATTCACCAAGATGAATGGTTACTTAAACAAAGGTTGCTTTTACTAATCTTTAAACGTGAAAGCAGAATCACACTTTAACTTATTACTATTAACGTAACCCCCTTCTAATTCTAAGTGTGTGTGTGTGTGTGTGTGTGTGTGTGTGTGTGTCCAATCTCACTTCTCATTCCTCCAAGTTCACTGGTTGCAGGCAATTCTTATACTGTGCACAGAATTTAACAGTTATGAAGTTCAGCAGGCTTTGGTGCTTGAAAGATAAATGGTAACCACTCAGGAAGGTTCTTGATGGTTTTCAGAGAGAGATTTTTGTTCCAGGACATCCAAAACTGATGTACTTCCATCAGCCACTTCAGTGTCTTGCTGACAAAACTTGCCCCTTCAGGGTTCTCCAGATGATGACCTCTTTCTTTCAGGTCACCACAGAGTGCCTTTTTGTTTTTATTTCCAAGTAAAACATTAGACAGCCAGTCCTCTCCCCTTGCATGAACCACAAGGGCTTTGACCAGGCTGTCTTCCAAACGGGCTTGTCAGCTTGACCTGTTCCACTGTACACGTGATCTGTGTGTGTTCTCTGTCTATCTCGGTCTCCTTGCAAAACCACATGACCCTCTTAGAACACCAATCTCTCTTCCAGACAGAAGTGGCTCTGACATTCTATTGCCTTTTATAAACAATCCATTAGTGAATTCTCTTGAGCACTCTTCAAAGCTGCCCTGTCTGGCTTGAGCAGAGCTTCAGTATTTTAAATGAGATCTATTTTAAAGTGTTTGTATGTGACCTACACTAAAAACCTGCCACAATTTATCTCCCAAAAATGTATCTCTATACAATACAAACACAACATAATCTGTCACATCACATTGTTAAATATTGACCTCTGAAGTTCACGTGGTTATGATGTTAAATGTGACTCTGGCAACAAGCAATCAGGAGCTGTCGGTATAGATCTGCTCGAGACTCTGAGCTTTAATTCTAGGGTGATGTTCCCATGTAAAGAGGTGCTTCACTGTTGGATGTGCTGCTTACAGTGGGACTTGTCCTCAATGACAGACTCTTGGCTTATAAAAGATCCAATAGTGCTTTTTCAAATAAATGCAAGAATAATTTCTGGTATCCTGGTCAATATTTATTTCCTAACTGATGTCAGTTTAAAAAAAACATTAATTATCATCAATGTTGTCTAAGGGAGGTGGCTGAATCCAAATTAGCTGCTCCATTTTTTTTGAATTACAATAGTAACTTATGACAGACCAGAAGCAATAAAAATTCACCAAGACAATGGTATCTTCAAAACTCTAAACTTAACCCTGCTATGCACAAATATTACAGTTAGGCACAATTCTGAAGAAATTATTCAAATTTAAAGTTCAGTGTTTGAAATCTTTTGTGTTGAAATTCAGTCTTTAAACTATTGTTCAAAAGTAATTATGTAGTTGAGACATCAGACTTACCAAACTTAGGAATGGAGTTGCTTTCAGAAAAAAAATTTTCATACGAGTGGCTTTTTTCACAATTCCCCTCTTGCATGGAGGTTACAGAACTTATTTCCATGATGATTTCACAAACCCAGGCAAGGGTTTTTAGATGAAATGACCATTACAAATGCCCCCAGTAGCATTGCCCTCTCTTAACAAAGAAAGATAGTTGAAGTGGCCATTTTTTCCCCAAGCCCCTTTGATCCTATGTTCCTCCCTTGATGAGAATACAGTAGCAGTTCTCCTCACAATATTACTGCATTTCTGACTTCAGATTAATCTGGTTGAATACTTAAAATGCAGCTTTTCAAGTGTCTTTAATCACATGACTCTATTTGATCATCACTGGCTCTTTTTCTAAAATCAAAACTTATGGCAGTTGTCTACCACTTGTCTGCACAGGTCATAAAGCAAATAGCTGTTTGTTTGAAACAGCAAATATGCTGCTTGCATATAAAAACTGGCCTCAATCTACAAGGTGGAGATCTTCAAGTAAACAGTGTGCCTTCTTTTGGAATCCTTTTGCACCATTAAATCAATTGGCACAAAAGGCTGTTGTGGTATCTGATGAACACATGAATGAAAGCACTTTTGAAGTTTAACAGATATTCTCTGCGTGTCTTTGTTTCCCTGCTTCAAACCCTCACAGTAACTCTCTAAAAATAAAGTATTTTATCATAAAGATTAATAATAGCACATCTGGCTGGTTACATCACTCTCTGGTATTGAGGCGCCAACTCTCTGGATGAGAATAAACTCCAGAGAGTTGTTAACTTGGCCTGTGACATCATCACAGGCACCAGACTTCACTCCATTGAGGACACCTACATGAGGTGCTGTCTTAAAAAAGCAGCCTCTATCATCAAAGACCCCCACACCCAGGCTATGTCCTCTTCACCCTGCTCCCATCAGAGGGAAGGGGAAAGGTACATGAGCCGAAAGATGAGCACTCAACGGCAGAAGGATGGAACTTCGGCATCTGCTTTAAAATTATGTATTAACCTTTATGATAAAACACCAGAACTTTCCCAATTTGCTCCTGTGTAGGGATAGCAGCTCTTGGCTCACAGTACTTGCCTTCTGAATGAGGGAGTGGTGGAGGGGAGGAGGGAAATGTCCATTTGTGGCCTCCCATTACGTCCATAAGTGTCAATGTGTTTGGCCAGTGTGTACAGAATGACCCATGCTATTTGATCAGAAGGTTGACCCCCAAGGGTGGTCAAACTATGGCCTGTTATAATGCAATTTATTGTTACACTCTGTACATTGCACTTCTTAGTTTAAACACTAGATGCTGCTGCATAATTCAGTAAATAAATAAAAAGGAACTTTGTTTTTCTTGGAGTGTAACTGGTTGAAAACTGCCAGGCTTAATATTGTTTGGCTTAATATTGTTTGGCCTTATGACTCCTTATTATTTTTGTACGTGGTCCATAACCAACAATGTTATTTGTTATCTTGAACACAAAGCCTGCAAAATTGCGTTTGATAAGGACATCTTGTCTCTTTCATTTTTGTCATTATGAGAGCCAGAATAGAAATGGGCTCTTTAGGGTGCATGTGCCCTGCCCATTCTATATTAATCTCATTTTTAATTTTCCCACCATTTTCATCGACTTCCCAACCCTATTTTTACCACTCTTCAACATACTAGGGAACCATATTTACAGTAGACAATTAACCTACAAACCTGCATGTTTGGGCTGTGGGAGGAAACCAGACCACCCAGGAGAAACTTCTGCGATCACAGGAAGAACATGCAAACTCCATACAGGAAGCATCCAAGGTCAGGAATGAATCCAGGTCTTGGTGCTGCCACGCAAGGGCTCTACTCGCTGTGCTACTGCTCTGCCCATGCATGTAAAGGCAAGCTATGTGGTTTTTTTAAAAAAACTTGCAGATGTTTCCACTTTCCTGACATAAACTAGGAAGACATTATTTGAACAATTTTTTTAATGCTGAAGATTCATTTGTTCTTTTTAGTGGAAGTCATTACACACTGGAATTTTGTCACACAAAGGATGAAGTGTTTCTGATTGTCCCTAGATGTAGCCAGCGAATTTAAAGATTTGATGTTAGAATGACTAGGTTCACACATGAAAGGAGGACATTTATCACATTGTATCCATGCTACACTGTTGCACCGCTCTCTCCTTGTGGTTCTGCATTTTTAAATTTAAATTTGGACATGCAGGATAGTAATAGGGCCTTTCAGGCCACAAAGCAGTGCCACCCAAATACACCCAATTGACCTGAAATCCCTGATGCATTTTGAAGGGTGGGAGGAAACCCATGCAGACGTGGGGATAGCATACAAACTGCTTACAGATAGTGCTGGATTCAAATCCTGATTGCTGGCACTGTAACAGCATTGCGCTAACTGCACTATGGTACCAGTATTCTGCATATTTAAAGTGGGTGCAGTATTTCCATCTGGTGCATCCAGAATAACTTTTCTATACAATTGTAGGCAATAGAGATGGAGATTTTGTGAGTAATCCAATGGCATTACAGAGCATCCGATCAAATGTTGGAATTGGTGCTTTTAATAGCAGTGGCAAACCCAGTCTGGCAAATGGAGTCTCTATGAAAAGGAACACCCAAAATCCTGAGCTGTCCAACCTAAATTCAGGTATTTTTCCCTATATTTTTAATGATTTATTTTTATCTGACAATATTTCAAGCGAGGAGCATTGTTTGTATTGGAAACTATGAAGAGACCATGGCTATGTTTTTTATTTCTTTATGGCTTTTCTTAATGTAGGAAATTGCAAAAGTACAGCTCTGGGGAGTGCCCTATCAGCTGTTGGTGGCAGGAATACTTTCGGCGTCCTCTGTGGCAAACCTAGCATGATAATTCACGCCCCTGCGAAGGACAGTTTACACCATTGCAAGTATCGTGCGCAAAACCCATTTGCGGTAGGTTATTTTGAAAAGAATGCTCAAAGTATTTGCTGCAAAATTAAACGCCTGATATTTATAATTTCCAAATGCTGTGAGTTAACTATTTGAATCACATTTTAGCCCAGAGCTAAATAATTGTTGTGCGCAATTTTGGCAGTAACTTTTCTTTATTGTACTTAAATTCTGAGTTCATTCAGAGTGGCAATTCATTTCAATTCCCCATGGTCTTATGCATTGCCAAACTGAGACCTCTCGCAAAATGGAGGAACAACACCTAGACACCCTCCAAACAGATGCATAACGTAGACTTTGGTTTCCAATAGCCATCACCCCAGCCTCTCCCTTTCTCTCTGTCTCCTTTCATACAGCTCTGTGATGCCCTCTTCCCTGATCAATTCTCTCCTGCCCTCCCATCCATGTCCACCTATGGCCTCTTGGCCTGTGCTCTTCTCTTCTTCCCCCATCTTTTTGTTCTGCCACCTGCCTGCCTTCTGCTCGTGCCTTGAATGAATGTCTCACGGCCCGAGGCGTTGAGTTCTTTGCCTTCTGTGGATGCTGCGGGACCTGCTGAGTTTCTCCAACACTTTTGTGTATTAATTAATTCTGAGTTCCTGTTATTTCTTTTGGCTGATGTAAAATTGCCAAAGACCAAGCTGTTGACTGGATTTATTGTCAGACCAGGAGAGGGAGCAAGGATTTCCTGGACATGTACAACTTGCTTTAACTGACTGGTATGCAGCACGGAATTTTGCACTTTGAAGTGTCCACCTTGCCTGACGGGCCTCTCAAATTAATACAGGCACAATTTAAACCAACAGCCTTTCCTTGCCTTTCTCCTGTCCATTAAACTTTCTCTCATCACCCTCCATACCAACTTCTAATCTCTCACCTGTCTCAGTCCTGCATAGGAGCCCACCCCCAAGTCGATCCACCCATGTAGCACTAGTGAATCTGCCTGCCAGGATGTTGGTCCTTCTTTGGTTCAAGTGCAACTGGTCCCTCTTAAACAGGTTACCTCTCCCCCCAGAAGAGATCCCAAAGATCAAAAAACCTGAGTTCCTGTACCAGTTCCTCAGCCACAAAATCATCAGGCATTTCTTCCTGCTTTTGAGCTCACAAGCACTACCCTTGAGGTCTTGCTTCTCAGCCTCTTACCTAACTGCCTATTCTCATGATATTCAGAACTTTTGAGACTAGGACCTTTTGCAATCTGCTTGTGCTCTACCCAATTTGCTCCTGGTAACTCAAATTAAGATGCTTATTAGGCTTTTCCTTTCTTGGGTAGGCCCTAGTAGTTGAGGGTGAATTAAATTAGAACCAGTTCATTGGGTTCTGTGATGGGGCCAATGTCTGGATCAGGAGTTTGCCATGAGAACTTGTGCCTAACTGTCTGACAACATGGTGTTTGTTATGACTAGATTGGGTTCCAAGTATTTTGGCAGGGAGGTGAATCTGTTGGTGGTGGCTCCCCCCTGCCCCCCCCCCCCACACTTTCTTCCCATTCCTTGCCAATTGTGCCTTTTTGGAGATTTGAGGAAATTTTCACACTTGTATTGAAGTACCCAGAGTGGTTGCTTGTCTCTACCTGGAAATATGAGCCTGAATTTTCCAGAGGTTGGAATAATTTGTACTCCTTGCCTTCTCTGTAGCTTCCTGAGAGAGCCGGAGATGTTCAAGGAGTGTCTCCGAGACATTAGCCAACTCATTCTTTGGTGGCAGTTCACCCCATGAAGTTGGTATTCTTCTTCCTGTTTTTCCTCCTTCGTTCTTGGAACTGGCTGCTTTTTGCTCTCATTTAAGGTAATGGTATCTGAGTGGTTGGGCTATGATAGAAGAGCAACATTCTGGTCTTTTGCTGTTGGGTTGTCCAGAGTCTATGTTCTGTCCCAAATTCCTTATTGAGTGGAATGAGCCTGTACAAGACTTGAGGCTTTTGTACAGCTGTTATTCATCAGAGCTCGAATTACAAGGTTTTGGCCCACTGATAAGGGAGTTGACTGGAAGCCACGCTTTGCATGCACACACCCTTACTGACTGCTGCCTCCTTGTTTTCCACCATTCCCTACCTCTCCCTCGCTGGTACGTGCTTCATGAGTGGCCCTAGGGTGCTGTGCTACATGTACGGTATAATTGGAACCTTAAATGTCACCCCAAAATGCCAAAAATACAATCAAAACCTTAATATCCTGTGATTTAGTGTCTCCCATGGCGAACAGCATAGAACACTCTCGTGATGGTCCGACCACTAAATATTTTTCAACTGAAATTTGCATTTGGGAAGCTGGATTAATAGAAATGTTATATTAAAACATTTAAAATGTATTTTAAACCTGTCTAACATGCCTTAAAATAACAGCACAGCAAACGAAGCCAATTGTCGTCATTTGCAACAGCTGTCGAACAGTAAGCAATCGGCCAGGGTCCCAAGGTGTGTTCTGTTTACCCTGCCTCATCAGGCCAATCATAATAAATCTTGCAGTGACCTCTTGCAATAAACTGTCCTCCTAAACTTTTAAAGACAGGGTTTCTGGGAAAGACTCAAGTTTTCACTCCTTCATAAACAGGGTCAATCCCAAGTGCCATACTTGGGGTAGTCTTATGCTGCAAGTATAGCTCAAAGCCGTCCTTTTGAGTGGAAATTCTTGTACACACAGTGGCCTTGTACGCTAACATATACGGTAGCTTGTGGGGGTTGCCATATCAGGCCAAGAGTAAATGATCCCTCTCCAGAAAATAAATAAACAAATGTAATTAATATGAATAAATAGAATAAATGTTGGGAATTTCAAACAAGGTCCATAGGTGTCTCTGACCTGAAATGTTAACTGTTTCTCTTTGCACAGATGGTGCCTGACAAAATGTTTCCAGCATTTTCTGTATTTCAGATTTGCAGCATCTGCAATTTCTTGATTTTCATTTTTGAATTTTGAGTTAGGAATATAACTTGTCAGTGGAGCACCATTGGACAAGTGCTCTTTACCATTGTTCTAGTTTGTTTGTTTTATTTTGCATTGTATTCCCAAGATTTTGAAAGAACATTTAACTTCACAGTATTGTTGACATTCTGGAAAATGATCTAAAATTCTCTGAAATCCATGAGCTACTTTTGAGGTGTAGTTATTATGTAGTAAAATCCTCATTATTCGGAATTCAAGCAACTGGCAAAGGAAATCACAGAAAATAAATGGGTTTAAAAAAAAAGGAAGTTTAAAATGCGTCCCGTTTTCTCCCCCCCACCCCAGCAGTTAGTTTGCCATTCACGCAACACCATCTCAAACAAGCGACAAATTCACTTATCCAGCATCTACCAATCCCCATAAGTGTCAGATACCTGGAGTTTTGCTGTATTCAGTAATGTCAAATGAATCATAATTTTCCCTTTTCATTGGAGCTCATTATCACTAAATTCTATCATGTTGAAGGACTAAAGAAAGAGTTGAGCTTCTAGAACGGCGATGCTCAACCTTTTTGGCTATGGCTCCCTAAGGATACTGCTCAAAGTTTATGGGTCCCCTTCCCCGTGAAGCAGTCAGCTTTAGTTGGTTTCTTCTGTACTTCTACTGACGACTTAAAAATAAAAAAGATGTTGACTTCAATCCACCCCCCCCCCCCCACCCCCGCCTTAAATGTGCCCCCACTGGTACGGTGACATTATCCTGCTGTCTGTGAGAGCCTTCTCTGCGTGAGACCCATCTCTTCTGTGAGAGTCCCGTGTCTGTGAGAATCTCTCTCTCTCGATGGTGTGTATAACACCATCTCTCTGTGTGACTCCTTGTCTCTCTGCAACCATCTTCCTCTCTGTGTGGCTTCCCTATCTGTGCGTAAATCTTTTTCTTTCTCCGTCACCTCTTGTGTGTGTGTGGCTCAATCTCCTGTTTTTGGGTTAGTTATTTTGTTCTCATTGTGACTAATTTTCTCCTTTTTGACTTTTTTTTAAATTGTCATTTTAATAACTATCTCGTGATTTTTGTTGCATTTCCAGATTTGAAGATGCCTTTCCTGACCTGATGCATCATCGTATTAATTTCATTTAATTGTCTTTTTTTATTTCATTTATGGTAACATCAGTGTGCCCTGCCATTCAACCACTGGCACACCATGCGGCCCACACATGGTAAAAGGTTGCCCACCCCTGACCTAGAGGCTAAATCAATGAAAGCATTGATGCCAATGTTAATCCCAGTTCCTTAGTTGTGTCAACACAACTTCAATTTATCTGAAAGGTGCTGATATGGGTTCTGGAGCTCTTCATGTAATGTAAGGACATAAATGCAACTTGAGGGGCAAGTCTCAGAATTGACAATGGATGCATTCCTTGCCATGTGAACTAAATTGAAGAATCTGGTTGGAAAAATCTTGTTTTGTAATTGAGTTTGGATAAATAGATGATGTCTAGTTAAAATTACTAAAAGGTTTGACCTATTCAAACGTCACTGGAGATTTGGGTTTGGACCCGGGTCATCTAAACAAGAGTTAGAAGCAGCGGTAAGCCATTTGTCCCCGAAGCCTGTCGGCCATTTAACAAAATCTTAGTTGACTGATTGTCACCTCAATTATGTTTCCATCTGCAGTAACCTTTTACTCACTTGTCATGTCACGATCTACCACTCCCTTCAAAAGTATTCAAAGACTATTTCCACCACCCTTTGTGCAAAAGGGTTCTGAAGAATAATCTCAAGCAAGGGAAATTTTGTCATTTCCACTTTTATGGGCAATCCCTTATTTTTAAAACAGTGACTCAAAGTTGTAGGTTCTTCTAATGGAAACATCCTCCACCCTATATGGACACCTTGGGTTTCAGTAAAGTCTTCTTTGCTCCTCTAAGCTCCAGTGGCTATTTTCCCTTTCTTGCAGATCAGAAGATCACCCTACATGCCCTCTAATCACACTGCTCTCCCATTTGCCTTTGGCCGTGCTTCCATTGCTGAAGTGGATACCAATGGTAAGATGCTACGCATGTTTTTGTCCACATGTAAGATGTGGTACAGTACACAGGGAGTGGGTAAAAAAAAATTCTCAATTCTTAGTGTACATGATTTTGTCCACTGCCTTGTCCTTCTCATTTAGTCAATGACCTTGACTTGTCAACCTGCATTGGAAATAAAAAAAACTAGTAAACAAAACTCAAAGCTGATTTTTTTTTTAATGTAGTTTTTTTTTCCCTGTGTTAATACCATCACATCCTTGAGGTAAAACACAAAAGTCTGCAGATACTGTGGTTGAAGTAAAAACACAACACTGCAGAAATTCAGCTGGTCAAAGTGCACTTTATATAGGAAAGAAAGATAGCCAACGTTTTGGGCTTGACCCCTTCATCAAAGTACGGACAAAATGTCGGCAGGTGTCCAAGCAAAATGGGGAGGGGCACGATCCAACAGGCAAGAGGTAATGGGTGGATGAGGGAGGGAGGGCACACCAGCAAGTAGGGAGAGAGGCAATGGTTTGGTGAATAGAGAGGGAAAGGGGTGGAAAACTGAAGGAAAAGATCAAGGGATGGGAAAGGGAGGGAGACAGGGAGTGAGCTAGCAGAAACCGGAGAAGTCAATGTTAATGCCATCCAGTTGGAGGGTGCGCAGACGGAAAATCAGGTGTTGCTCCAATTTACAGGTGGTCTTGGTTGGATAGTACATGAAGCCATGGACAGACATGTCAGCTCAGGAGTGGGGTGCAAAGTTAACATTTCAATGTATTTTGATTTTTTTCTTATATTGCTTATGCTACCATTACATTCTGCATGAGACTATTTACACAAAACAGCCAGCTTCTTCTTCCAAATGGTTTTCAATGTTCACAGAAGTTCATTCACTACATCAAAAATAATTAGTTTCCAGAAATTAGAAATAAAAAAAAAACAGACATTGCTCAACCAGTGTTCCACACGAGGCTGTAATTGCATCGGAGGTACCAAGAACTATCCAGCCAGATTTTGGCTCTGGAACTGCTGTGTGGTAGCCTAATTCCAGGAATGACTTCTACATCAATGTACATTGTATAATTGATAGAATATCTTTTTGTTTCTATGATTTCTGTGGAGACTGTCACCCTTTCAATGCATCTGGTGAGTGGGGACAAATAATTTGAAGTTAAACAGGTGCTGGGGCCTGCAAAAGAAGAATTAGATGTTGGATAACTTGCATCAGATCCTGGAATTCCATTGTATCAAATGTACTCTACAAAATACCTAATGCAAAGGTTGGAACAAGGTTCTGTGGGGAGGAGGAGGATGGTGTCTTCCTTTTCCCCCACCTCTCCAAAAACGCTATTCCTGTAACTGGAAATCTAGTAACTGGACAAGATCTCAATCAAGGATGATGCAGTTAGCATAGTGGTTCAACGCTGTTGCAGTACCAGTGACCCGGGTTGGAAATTGGCACTGTCTGTAAGGAGTTTATAAGTTCTTCCCCGTGTCTGTGTGGGTTTCCTCCAGGTGCTTTGGTTTCCTCCCACCCTTCAAAACGTAGCAGGGGTTGAGGGTAATTGGATGACACGGGCTCTTGGGTGAAAAGGGCCTGTTGCTGTGCTGTATGCCTTAAATAAATTAAAAAGGCGACCGGTTTCTGACTTCCATTATTTTTCTTGACTGCAAATGATGTCCAATGATAGTGATGCAGAATTCATCTTCTGCTGTAAATGTTCCACCTTCATTGATTATCCTGCTGTATTTTTTTCTCTCTTTTAAAGTTTATTTTCTTTCCCTCAGCCTCCATAAAGAGTCTTTCAAATGGAATTCTTCAGCCATTGAAACTGTATAACCAAGTGAACCATAGGCACCACTTCTCATCAAAGAAATCAGCCATCCATAAACCTGATGGTCCACGTTCTAACTTGGTCTGTAACAACCTTTAAATATCTGTAGATAGTAGCACTAAACGACTTGGTATTGTCCTGAGTTAGAAATTTATTTAGTTCCTTTTCTCCCCACGCCTACGTGAAGATAGTATGATCAAGCCAATATTAGTACAGTAAAACCCCTGGTATCCAGCACCTTTGGGGATTGGAGGATGCCACATAGTGAATTTTCTGGTTGCTTGAGATTTTGTTGTGAGATTGACGAATTAACAGCAAGGTGTGCCAATTTTAAACTTCCATATATTTTTTAACCTATTTATTTTTCGCAACCTTTTTGCTGGTTGCTTGAGGCTGCCGGTTCCTTGAATTCTGGATAATTGGAGTTTTACAGTATAATTATTGGAAGTAGCTATTTTTGTTGGATCCAATCACTGGGCAAGTGTCTAATGCAAAAGGATAGTTCCATCTTGTCCATCCCACTGAGATGTCAGCAAATTCACATGGGGGGTAAATTACAAACTTATTATGACTTTCCCCTAGTTTATTCTATGGTGTGAAGAAAGCTATGCCAGGATTTTTTCCCTATTCTCCAATATGCCATTTGTTTCAAGTAAATTCAAACTTGCATTTTTGGAGTCGTAGATTGACTTCATGGAAAATAGGCCATTTGGCCCAACTTGCCCATACCAACAATTCTCCACCTGATGTAGTTCTGTTTGCTTGTATTCCTACAGATCTATCCCTATTGATCTTTACTAAGTATCTGCTCAAGGTTACTATTGGATCTTCCTCTGGCAGCTCGTTCTATACCTTCTCTGTTGGATGGGGGTGGGGAAGGTGCCCCTCTGGTTCCTTTAAATCTTTGGACTCAGTGTCCCTGTTTTCAGGGACTTCCAATAAGCCCATATACTGTGTGCTGTTTTTCTGGGACTGGTTTATACCCAACCACCAGCTTGGTCATACTGGTGTTCATACTGTAGTTTACTCATAGATCCAGTCCAGAATATATATGAGGAAAGGTTTAAAAATGGCCGAAGTCCAAAGGGTTAAAGGAACCACAGAGAAGGTATGGAACAAGCTGCCAGAGGAAGATCCAATAGTAACCCTTGCGCCTTAACCCTGCACCCTTTAGTTTTAGATTCCCCTATGCTGGGGATTGATATGGAATCGTGTAGGATAGGAGAGGCAAAAGGGGTAATTATGGAAAATGTAGGGATTAGGAAAGAGGTGGTGTTGGAACTTTTGAGGCATATAAGAGTGGATTAGTCTCTGGGGTCCTGATGGGATTTTTCCCCAGGACCTTGAGGGAAGTCGGGAGGAAATAGCGGAGGCTTTGACAATGATTTTTCAACAGTCACTGGAGGAAGATGTGGTGCCGCAGGATTGGCGTGTCGCAAACATGGTTCCTCTGTTGAAAAATGGCTCCAGGTGTAGGCCCAGCAATTATAGGCCAGTAAGTTTGAGGTCGGTGGTTGGTAAACTAATAGAAAGTATTCTTAAAGATAATATGTACAAATATCTAGAGGGGCAGGGACTGATCAGGGACACCCAACATGGGTTTGTGAAGGGAAGGTCATTTTTGACAAATCTTGTTGAATTTTTTGAGGAGGTGACTTGGAAGGTCGATGAGAGTAGAGCAGTAGATGTAGTCTATGTGGATTTCAGTAAGGCCTTCAATAAGGTTCCACATGGAAGGTTGGTAAGGAAGGTTCAGGCACTAGGTATTAATGTTGAGATAGATGGCTAGAAGATGGATGCCAGAGAGTCATGGTGGATAACTGTCTATCAGGATGGAGGCGGAGTGCCTCAGGGTTGGGTTCCTTGTTGTTCGTCATTTACATTAATGATCTGGATGATGGAGTGGTGAAATATGTGGACGATGCAAAAATAGAGGGAATTGTGGATAGTGAGGATGGTTTTCGTGGACTGCAGATGGATCTGGCCTGCTTAGAAGAGTGGGCTGAAAGATGGCAGATGGAGTTTAATGCTGATAAGTGTGAAGGGCTTCATTTTGGGAAGAATAATCTAAACAGGACATGGGCAGTGAAGGGAGGGCATTGAGGATGCAGAGGAACAGAGAGATCTTGGGATAACGGTTCATCATTCTTTGAAAGTGGATTCTCATGTAGGTAGGGTGGTGAAGAAGTCTTTTGGTATGCTGGCTTTTATAAATCAAAGCATAGAATATAGGAGCTGGGAGGTGATGTTGAGACTGTTTGGAAGACTGTGTGCAGTTCTGGTCCCCAAATTATAGGAAGGATATCAATAAGGTAGAGAGGGTGCAGAGAAGATTTACTAAAATGTTGCCTGGATTGGAGTATCTAGGATAAAGAAAGATTGAGTAGACCAAGTCTTTATTCATTGGAGCGTAGAAGGTTGAGAGGGGATTTGATAGAGGTATTTAAAATAATGAGGGAAATAGACAGAGTAGATGTGAATAGGCTCTTCCCCTTGAGGGTAGGTGAGATTGGAACGAGGGGTCATAAGTAGAGGGTTAGGGGGCAAAAGTTTAGAAGTAACGAGGGGAAACTTCTTCACTCAGAGAGTAGTGGCTGAGTGGAATGACCTTCCGGAAGAGATGATTGCAGCAGGGTCAATTTTGTCATTTAAGAAAAGGTTGGATGAGTATATGGATGTGTGGGAATTGGAGGTTTATGGACAGGGAGTGGGTAGGAGGGACTAGAGAAATTCACTTAAATTGGTGCAGACTGGAGAGTTCACTTAAATCAGTGCGGACCAGGGGGGCCAAGATGGCCTGTTTCCGTACTGTAATTGTTATATGGTTATTATTGGATTCCAAGTTGCCAAAAATCAAATTAAATTGTGTTAATCGCAACTATGTCAGGAAGATGGGTTTTTTTAAACTCCCCTTGTTTGAACTATCCAGTGCTGTAATTTGGCCTTTGTTCCCCTTCTTTCAATTCTTTTGCATAATCCAAGTTCCATGTAACACGCTCTTCACTTCTCTTCAGATTGAAGGAGCTCGTGAATCCTCCAGTCATGCTGCTACCCCATTGATTTCTGCTGGAGTTTCCTGCATTTGGAAACCAGATGCTAAACGTAAGTGGGGGTGGGGGAGGAGAGAGACACTTGTATTTGTCTTATCAGCTTGCACAACTTCTGGGTGACCCAAAATGCTTCATATTCAATAAAATACTTAACACATTCATCCTACCATACAAAATAGAACAGCACAGTTTACGAGTATATTATACACAGTGTTACGTTGCAATGTAAAAAATCTGTGCCAAATGAGGGCAGCGTATTATGGAGTTCATTTAGGAGCCTGATAGTCGCAGGGAAGAAATACGTTGATGCACACAATCATGCTCTTGACCTTTCTCTTCTTTATGAGAAGAGAGAGAGAGAAGTGTGATGTGTGTGTCAGCTGCCTTTCATGGGTACCTGTCGATGGAGTCCATGGAAAGGAGGGAAGTTTGTGTGATGTTCTGAGTTGCATTTACTACCTTCTGCAGCTACTTCCAAACTTGAGCAGAGCAGCTCCTGTCTCACGCTGTGATGCATCTGACAAGTCTACTTTTGATGGTGCATCTATGGGGGGTGGTGGGGGGGAACATCCTTTGTCTGCTGAAGAGGTGGAGGTGTCCAAGGCAAATCATTTGTTGCCTTCTCACATTGTCGTTTTTCTGGTTTTTGGAAGAGTGGTTATGCTAAAAGTATGAAAACTTCTTTTTGTTTCTAGAAATGAAAACCCCTGATGGTGCGATACGACCATCTAACCTTTCCTTCAGCAGTACTCTCACTCCATCTGAAAACTTGTGGCATCCGCGCTGCGTGCTTGCTCCCCCCTCAAGTGTGGTTAGTATACCTCTGGGTTTGGTTTTAACTGGTGCTCTGTGTATTAGATTTTCTGGAAATGATAATGATGCAAGAAACTAAACACTGAGAAAGATGTTTTGTAATGGAAGTAAGAACACAAATAGGAGTAAATCCATCAGCACCCTCGAACTTACCTCGCCCATCAGTTTGATCTGTGCTAGCCTCAACTCTTCTGTGCTGCTTCTCCACTCCCCTCCCCTTATCAATCTATTAAATATTTATTCACTTCTACTTGATGTACTCTTAATGATCAGCTTCCACCAACACAGAGTTCCAGAGGTTTGCCATCCTCTGTCTACATTTCTACAAGCCTTTGTTTTAAATCACTGGCTTAAATTGTAGTTGTTAGAGACTCTCCTACTCGTGAAAACATCCCAGCACCTACCCTGTCGAGCCCATTTTAGGATCTTGTATGTTTGAATAAGTTTATCTCTTTGAAACACCAAGGAAATTTGGCCCAAACTATTTAGTCTGGTGAATGTCCTTTGTCTAAATTTAAAATTTAATACATACAGCACAGTAACAGGCCATTTCGGCCCATGAGTCCGTGCTGTCCAATTTACACCCCATTAACCTAATGATGGGAGAAATCTGGAGCCCCCAGGGAAATCCCACACTGACACAGGGCGAACATACAAATTCCTTACAGACAGTGCGGGATTTGAACCCCAGTCCAGATCGCTGGCGCTGTAAAGATGTTGCATTAACCATTAAGCCAACCATGCTTCCAATTTTACAATATCTTTAAGTAAAGGGACTACAACTGTACAATATACTCCAGGTGAGGTCTCTTCCACACCCTGTACAATTGCAGCAAAACCTCCCTATTTTTAAACTCCAATTCTTTTGCAATGAAGGACAAAATGCCATTTTTGTCTTACTGGCTTGTTCATCCTGTCTCCCGTTGTTCTCTACACAGTCATTCAAGAAACCTTTTTGCTGATGACTGTGTGCTCTTGGTGCACAAAGATAGTGATTGACAGTTAAAGCTGAACAAATTCTCAGACGCTGCTACACTCTTTGGCCTGAACAGGACTGAAGTACTCCATCAGTCCGTGCCAAACATAGAACCAAAAATCACTGTTGACGACACCCAACTGACAAATGTAAACAGCTTTAAATACTTGGGGAGCCTCATCTTGAGTGATGGGTTTTTACAGCCAGGCTCTGGGGAGGTTGCGTACCAGAGTGCTCAATCAACACAATGTCTGCATCTACACAAAGCTGGAAGTCTACAGAGCTGTGGTCATCCCTTCTCTCCTGTATGGATGTGAGACCTGGACTCTGTACCAACGTCACATCAAACAACTGGAGAAATTCCACATAAACGCCATCTGTTCCATTTTTGGAATCCATGCAAGACTGTCTCTCCAACCTGGAGGTCTTTGATAACGCAAAGTGCACCAGCATTGAGTCCCTGATCATCAGAGCTGGTATGCAGTGAATGGGACACGTCGTCAGAATAGACGACCGCTGTATGCCTAGCCAAATGCTCTATAGTGAACTAAAGACTGGAAAGAGACCTTGAGGTCATCCACGCAAGCGCTATAAAGACGCTGTTGTAGCAACTCGCTAACCGGGATGTGACTGGTACACAAGATGGCCAATGCACATGGCGACCTCGCAGATCTCACGGGGGCCAATGACCTTCGTCCAGGTGGCAACCTGCATGGCGGGAAAGCAACGGCAGGAACGCCGACCAATTGGAGATCGATGATGCCGTGATGTCACTCCTGCCGTCAGCAGTGAAGAGAGAATATAACCAGAGCTGCCAGTGCAACAAATCAGACTTCAACTCCTCATGTGTGTCTTCTTTCCACACTTTGTGGTAGCATGTACTCTGGTGATCTCGGCAGGTCCACCTGCAGTTGGACCCAAACATGATGGATCAAGCAGCTCTTCACGCGGTTTCATTGAAGCTGCCAACTTTCTGGGCGTCACAGCCACACGTGTAGTTCGAACAGGCCGAGGCCCACTTCCACCTTCGACAGATCACCGTCGACGACATACATTATGTGGTGAGCTCGCTTGACCAGGACACGGCAGCCTCCGGAGCAAGGCAAATATGATGCCCTCAAGGAGCTGTTAACCCACACCTTCGCAATCTCATGGTGCAAGCGTGCCGCCCAATTGTTGCATATGGATGGTTTGGGGGACAGGGCCCCATCCGCCCTCATGAGTGAAATGAGGGACACAGGCTATGGCTGCTATTTGAGCAGATTGTCCTGGCGCTGCTACCCGAGGATACCCGACTCTTGCTTGCCAATGAGGATTTCAGCTACCCTAGGAAAGTTGAAGCTCGGGCGGACGTGCTCTGGAGAGCCAAGAAAGAAAATGGTGCCTGTGATAGTACAAATTCTATCACCGATGTGTATATGTACAGATTGTAGTGTAGGATGACTGTGATTGGCTGAGAGTGTAGCCACACCTACTGGCAGGTCTTAAAGGATTGCTCCTAGCCAGACCAGGTCATTCTGGACTGGTCAACATACTTGTGATATGCTCCAGTCTTTTAGTTAATAAAAGCCTTGGTTTGAATCAACAAGTTTTTGGTTCTTTCGACACGTTCTACAATTTTATTAACTAAAACGTTTTGAAGGGATGGAGCGTATGCTAAGGCTGGAATGCCTCAACATCGACCCACAGTCATCTACAGCCTCGAATGACTTTAAGCACTGGGTGAGATGCTTCGAAACATACTTACAGCTCTCTGACCCTGCAGTGATAGAGGACAACCATCGACTACTAATATTGATGACTATGGTCTCCCCGAGTGTCCAAGACGCAATCACTTACGCCGCAGCCATGAAGGTGCTGAAAGGGTTCTATGAGCGACCGGTGAACAGGGTCTATGCTCGGTACAGACTTGCTACAAGGAGGCAACGGTGCCACAGTGAGTCCTGTAGAGCTTATACTCAGACACTAAGGGGAATGGGCAGGAACTGTGCCTGCACACACAGAACTGCTGCGGAGACCACAGACGATCTCATTTGGGATGCCTATGTGTCCGGGGTTCGATCGAATGAGGTGAGGCAGCGCCTGCTAGAGCACGGGGGAGAAAACATAGAGGACGTGATCCGGATCGCAGAGACGATGGAGGCTGCGATCTTAAGTATGGACATGTACTCTTGGGGATGGACCCCACGCTCTGATGTGAGTAGGATGCCCTCCCTCTACCCTACTACTGCTGCCATGCTGCCCGATGCAACCCCAAAGTGTTATTTCTGTGGGAGGAACAAGCACAGCAGGTCCCAGTGCCCGGCAAGAAAAGCCAGGTACCAGAACTGCCTCAAAAACGGCCACATTGCTGTAGTCTGTCGCTCCAAAATGGCCGCCGTCAAACACAGTGCCTCATGTGAAGCCCAATCGCCACTCTCCATTTCAAACACTTCCTCAGAGCTCTCGTCCAATGAGAGCGAGGACTCCACTGCACGGCAGCGCCTGATGTCACGGGGCACACGCTGAGCGCGGAAGGTACAACCCACCCTCGCAGCAATGACGTTCACCCTACCTCACGAAGCAATGTCCGACCAGACCCCAGCCCCGACCTCAAAGGCTGCCGCCACCGCCGCTGCCAACCGGGGACCCACTGCCGCTACCGACTGGGGACCCGCCACCACCGAGGCAGCTGACCAGGTACCTGCAACTGACCGACGCTGCCGACCGATGACCCACACACAGGCGCAACTGACCCAGTACCCACCGACGCTGCCAACCGGGGACCCGATGCTGCCGACCCGGGACCCGCCGACCACCAGACTGACCGCCCCACCGCCGACAGCAAGCAGCGACCCCCAACACTTACTATTGGATGGCCGACACCCCCAGCAGGCTGCAGGCAGCAACACCAACTCCTCGACGCTGTCTCTTCAGGCCCAACTGTTTGCGTGACATCATCATGCACACGTTGCGTGACGTCATCACGCAGGACTCCACTGTCCCCATTACATGTCTCTGCATCAATAACCCTCGACCAGGACTTCCCCCAACCCCTCACAAAAGCTATGGAACTGATTAAAGTGCATGGACACTATACCAATTGCTTATTTGACTCTGGGTCATCTGACAGATTTATCTGCCCAGTCCTGACCCACCGTTGTGGACTTGCTATTCTCCCTACAGCACAGAGAATTTCATTGGCGACCAAATCGCACTCGACTGGGTAAAGGGGTACTGTGTGGCGACCCTGAAAATCCAGGGCATCACGTTCACAGACTTCAAACTATTAGTCCTTCCGCAATTGTGCGCCCCTGCGCTGCTGGGACTGGATTTTCAGTGCACCGTTTTAAACCGTTTCCCTGCTCTTTGGGGGGACTCACGCTCAACTCTCTGTCTGTAACCACTCCACCCTGGAAGCCTCCTGCCAGCCGCAGCCTGAGTCACCCGCCCCTGTGCCCCGGGGCCTCACCTGTAGTCTTTCTACCCTCCAAGTTGCTCCGCCAGCACTCTTCGCAAATCTCACCCTTGACTGGAAGCCTGTGGCCACCAAAAGCTGGCAATATAGTTATGTACACAGGAAATTCATCACAAGCGAGGCGCGCAGACTGCTGGTCGAGGGCATTATTGAACCTAGCTCGAGTCCATGGAGGGCCCAGGTAGTGGTTGTTAAAAATGGGGAGAAGCCGCGGATGGTGGTTGACTACAGCCAATCAACCGCTTCACACTTCTGGATGCGTACCCCCTTCCACAGATCACGGATGTGGTGAATCAGATCGCCCAATACCATATATTTTCCACCATTGACTTGCGTTCGACCTATCATCAGCTCCTGATCCGCCAAGAAGACCGACCTTTCACGGCCTTCGAAGCGAATGGGCGGCTGTATCAATTCCTCAGGGTACCCTTTGGTGTCACAAATGGCGTCGCAGTCTTCCAGTGGGAAATGGTGGACCAGAACAGGCTGACTGCTACTTTTCCGTATCTGGACAATGTCACCATCTGCGGCCATGACACGGAGGATCACGATGTCAACCTAGAAATTTTTTTTCAGACTGCAATTCGGCTGCACTTGACCTACAATTTCAACAAGTGTGTCTTCCGGACCACTCTGCTCGCAATTCTGGTTGTGTGGTGGAGAACGGGGTGGTCATGCCGGACCCTGACCGCAGGCGTCCCCTCATGGACTTGCCCCCCCCCCACACCCAGAAGACACTCAGACGCTGCCTGGGCTTTTTCTCTTACTATGCCCAATGGATTCCACACTATACCGACAAGGCACGGCCACTGATCAAGACCACCTCTTTCCCCCTGTCAACTGAAGCTAGAGTAGCCTTCGACCGCATCAAATCAGTCATCGCTGCTGCATGCCATCGACGAGACCATTCCATTTCAAGTCGAGAGCGATGCATCTGACTTTGCACTGACAGCCACTTTGAACTAGGCCGACCCTCCAGGGTCCCGAGAGCCGACATTCCTCTGTCGAGAAGGAGGCCCAGGCCATAGTCGAAGCAGTACATTGTTGGAGACACTACCTCACTGGCAGGCGCTTTACGCTGCTGACCAACCAACACGCAGTCTCCTTCAGGTTTAGCAATACCCAGCGAGGTAAGATCAAGAATGACAAAATCGTCAGGTGAAGAATCGAGCTCTCCACCTTTAATTATGACATACTGTATCGGCCTAGTAAACTCAACAACCTGCCAGATGCGCTCTCCAGGGGGACTTGTGCCAACATACAACTGGACAGGCTACAGAGATTCCACGAGGAGCTCTGTCATCCAGGGGTCACTAGGTTCGCACATTTTGTCAAAGCTCACAACCTGCCCTACACGGTCAAGGAGATTCGCTCCATGACCCGTCCCTGCCCAGTGTGCGCTGAGTGCAAGCCCCACTTCTTCCGTCCAGAGAACGTCCATGTCATCAAAGCCACCCGCCTCTTTGAGCGTCTCAGCGTAGACTTCAAAGGGCCCCTACTGTCGACCAACTGTAACACCTACATCCTTATGGCCATCGACGAGTACTCCCACTTCCCGTTCGCTGTGCCCTGCTTGGACATGACTGCCTCCTCATTTATAGAGGCCCTGCACCATCTTCGGGTACCCCAGTTACATCCACAGTGACAGGGGGTCCTCGTTTATGAGCATAGAGCTGTGGCAATACCTTCTGGAGCATGGTATTGCTTCAAGCAGGACCACCAGCTGTAACCCAGGCGGTAATGAGCAAGTCGAAAGAGAGAATGCCACCATCTGGAAAGTGGTTACGCTTGCCCTCTGGTCCAAAGGTCTCCCCACCTCTCACTGGCAGGACGTACTCACTAGTGATCTACACTCCATCCGCTCCCTCCTATGCACCGTGACCAATACCACCCCCCATGAAAGGATGTTCTCTTTCCTGAGGAAATCCGAATCGGGAACAACCATACCAGCATGGCTCACGGTTCCCGGTCCTCTTACGACGCCACGTCCGGTACTCAAAGAATAACCCCTTGGTTGACCAAGTGACTCTGCTCCATGGGAACCCGCATTATGCCTACATTGAGTACCCAGACGGGCGGGAGGACACAGTCTCGGTAAGGGACCTAGCCCAAGCCGGATCAGGCGCAGCGGTGCCTTCTCCCCCAGGTCATGTGCTTGAATAGAGGGACCAGCACCAACCCACCAGTTCAGGCCAGACTGTCGACAAAACGCCGTTGGGGAATTGGGCGAAGCAGTGGCCACACCCTACGGGCCTGCTGGTGACACTACTCCGGCGACCCCAATCCCAGCGCCACGGCGGTCACGCCGGATGGTTAGGCCCCCTGACCGGTACAGCCCCTAACCTCCATCAGTTCTCAAAGAAGGGGTGAATGTGATAGTACAGATTCTATCACCAATGTGTATACGTACAGATTGTAGTGTAGGATGACTGTGATTGGCTAAGAGTGTAGCCACACCTACTACAGGTCTTAAAAGGATTGCTCCTAGCCAGACCAGGTCATTCTGGACTGGTCGACCTACTTGTGATATGCTCCAGTCTTTTAGTTAATAAAAGCCTTGGTTTGGATCAACAAGTCTTTGGTTCTTTCAACGCGCTCTACAGCACCTCAGTGGAGCAGATCGCTAGGCTCTGCACACAGCTGGCAACAAGGCCACAGCAAATGGAAAGGCCCAACAGTATTGTTCCTATCACCAATCATGGGGTACAGGGACCCCTGGATGCCTCCCACCCTGCGCATTTAGAGAAACATCATGGCCAACCATCATTAATGGCTGCGGCGGTTGGCCAATATGACAGCCTCCTCCATGTCAGGAAGGCTCTTACTCCTCTACCCCCACCCACCCCTCCACAGCCTACGACACTCGAAACGACAAAGTGGGACTGGCATTGAAGGCAGAGAACAGCACCACCACATGAACGTTGGGCACCCGCACTGTCTTCCTCCGCTTCAGCAAAAACCAGTTCACGTGGACATTCACGATTGCGGCTGTGGGACAACCACTCCTGGAAGCAGAATTCCTGCGAGCCCACTGCCTGCCGGTGGACCTTAAAAGGTGGCAAATGGTGCATACTAGGACTTTTCCAACTATGCCCTGGGGGAAACCAAGTTACCTGCCCCTCACCTCGACTCCATTACTCTGTCTGACAACATATTTACGCAGATCCTAGTGGAGTTCCCTTCGATTGTGGTGCTGCAGTTTTCCACTGTTGAGTCAAAGCAAGGAGTAAAGCACGACATCCTCACTGAGGGCCCCCCACTTCACACGAGAAACTCACCCTCGTCAAGGGAGAATTTTTAAATGGAAGAGCTGGGGATAGTGCGGCATTCCGACAGCCCCTGGGCCTCTTCCCTGAATGTGGTACCAAAGGCAGCAGGAGGGTGAAGGCCATGTGATGACTATCACCGCTCAACAAGGTCACCACATCCGGCACTGTGCCGGTGCGAAGACAGAGAGACGACGCCATGCCCCGCGGTAGCCGCAGTCGAGTGAGCCGGCCTCCTCCATCACGAGCCGCTACCCCTGCCCGTGTCGCTCCAGCTACTGTTGCAGCTTCCCCAGCCCAGCCCTGCCAGCCTGGCCTGATGGCACAGATGGCGACCACGGCAGCAGGTGTGGCCGTGGGCTCAGCGGAGGGCCACGTCATGGGCAGCACACTGACTGGAGCCTTGAGTGGCGGAAGTGGCTCGGAGCCAGCCAGGGCAGGTCACCTACCAGGAGCCCCCAGTGGCAACCCCAGTGCCCCAATCTCAAGCTCCGGAGAACAGGCCCTGTCAGTTTGAAATGAGACAGTCTCTGGACTGTGCCCAGAACCAGCATGATCTAACGCTCTGCGATGGCTTCAATGAAGTGTTGAAACAATGCAGGTTTGCACATGGTATGTACTAAAGAAGTTGAAAACCTTCCACAAGTGGAGAGAAAAGATTGTGAAGATTCCTATTATGCCTCATAATTGTAGTGATGGGGTCACAGAGTGTGTGGGGGGAAAAAAACAAGGTCACCACATCCGACAGGTACCCCGTGCCCTTCATCCAAGACTTTACCACTAACTTACAAAAGGCACAGGTATTTTCAAAAGTCGACCTCATCAGGGGCTATCATCAGATTGCAGTCCATCCCAATGACGTCCCTAAAACCGCCATCATTACCCCTTTTTGGACTCTTTGAATTCCTAAGAATTCCCTTTGGTCTTAAGAATGCAGCCCAGACCTTCCAGAGGCTGGTGGATGTGGTGGGCCGGGATCATCTATTTGGACGATATTCTCATTGCCAGCTGCAACAACATAGAAGATGCGGCCCACCTAAGGCAACTGTGCACCTGGCTGCAGGAATTTCGGACTAACAATAAACCCTGCTAAATGCCAGTTCAAGTTGGAATTGATCGACTTCCTGGGGCATCGAATCAACAGGCACGGAGCGAAACCCCTGCCCGAAAAGGTAGAGGCCATTCGGTGTTTTGCGAGAATTTGCTGGTATGATTAACCTTTATCACTGATTCATACCGCCAGCGGCTCGTATCATGCGCTCCCTTTTCACGCTCATGGCAGAGAAAGGTAAAGACATTACCTGGAACAATGAGGCCACAGAGTCATTCCAAAAGGCCAAAGACACACTGGCCAATGCCACCCTTCTGGTACACCCCAGACCAGGGGCACCAACCGCTCTCACTGTAGGCACCTCCAGCACAGTGGTAGGGTGTGTACTGGAGCAATTAATCGAAGGGCAGTGAGAGCCCCAGGCCTTCTTTAGCAGGTACCTCTGGCCACACGAACTCAAATACAGTGGCTTTGACCAGGAGCTATTGGCATTGTACCTGGCAGTTAGACACTTCAGGTATTTTTTGGGAGGATGACAATTCAGGGTCTTTGCAGACCATAAACCGTTAACCTTTGCCTTCCATAAAGTGTCGGACTCATAGTTGGCCAGGCAGCAGCAACACTTCTCATACGTATGACATCCAACACATCATGGGTAAGAGTAAAGTGGTGGCCAACGCCACTGAGTCTGTCCAGACCTTTCCCAAGGAGCAGACTATTTCACCCTAGCCAGGGCACAGCAGGTGGACCCTGAGATCCCGGCATACAGAAAAACAGTTTCTGGCCTCGGGCTGGGGAATGTCACCATCAGCCCTGGTAACCAGATGCTCCTCTGTGATGTCTCCACCAGCAAACCCCGCCCCATTGTGCTGGCAGCGTGGAGGCGGCAGGTGTTCGACGCAGTGCACAACCTGGTGCACAGCCATCTGGACTTCTGTCAAATAGGTTCATCTGGCACGGCCTCCGGAAACAGGTTAGTCAGTGGGCTGAGACTTCCACGCTCTGCCAGACATCCAAAGTGCAAACACATGTCAAGGCAGTCCTCCCCTCTCCCTCCTCCCCCCCACCCCCAAGACTTTTGAGCTAGCGCGACATAGGTTCCGCCATGTTCATATTGACATTGCAGGACTGCTACTGGTCTCCCGTGGAGCGAGATATCTCCTCACCATGATTGACCGCTCCACAGGCTGGCCAGAAGCGGTCCTGCTAGCCGACACAACCACAGAGACCTGTGCCAGGGCACTGATTAACACCTGGGTGTCGGGGTTCGGAGTCCCAGAGCATATGGTTCACTTCAGGCCTCTGGGTGGTGCTGGCCAAGTTGCTGGGAACCCAGCTCCACCATACCGCGGCTTACCACCCTCAGGCCAATGGGTTGGTGGCGCAGTTCCACAGGCACCAAAAGGCAGCCTGGATGGCTCAGCTCAAGGGTCTGAACTGGGAAGACGAGCTACCCTAAATCCTCCTGGGGATCCACACCGTGCTGAAAGAAAACTTCAAAGCTTCAGCAGCCGCGATGGTGTATGGCACGCCATTGGTGATGCCAGGGGAGTTCTTGGTCGCCACCAAGGACCCAGAGGGTCCTATGGCATCATTGACAAAGCTGAAGGAAAAACTGAGCAATCTAACCTCTCTGCAGTCTCTGTCACATGGCCAGGCCAGGTCCTATGTCTCCAAAACCCTAGAGACCTGTGAGTATGTTTTCATTTGGAGGGGGGCACACCAGACATCTCTGCAAAGGCTGTACAAGGGGCCGTATAAAGTCGTCAGACACAACGGGTTGACGTGCGTGCTGGATAATGGCAGGAAGGAGGAGACCACCTCAAACCAGCACATCTAGACATTAGCCACGCAGTCCCCGCGACACAGAGGTAGGCCACCAAAAGTGACGAACAGTGCTCCAATTGCCGGTTCCGGGGGGGGGTCATGTAGCGGCCTGCTAACCAGGACGCAGCCCAAGATGGGCGACAACTGTGCAGACCCTCTCGGGGGCAATGACCTTTGTCCCAGGTGACAACCTGCACGGCGGGAAAACAATGAGCAATGGCTGGGACGCCGCCCAGTCAGAGGCCGGTGCTTCTGTGACGTCACTCCTGTCATCAGCAGCAGGGAGAGAATATAAGCAGAGCTGCCAATCCAATAATCAGTCTTCCACTTTGACCTCTTGGGTGTGTGTCTTCTTCCACACTTCGTGGTAGCGTGCACACTACACTGTGAAGGAAGCCCTACGCTACTGTGACATCCAGCCAAGAGAACTCGAAGCTGTGGCTGCTGACAAGTCCCGTTAGAGAGCCCTATGTGATTAAGCCTACACCAGTTTCAAAGACGGGCATTGCCAAAAACTGGTGGAAGGCCATGAACAGCATTGCAGATCAGCAGCCACAGTTATTACAGCAGCTAACTTCCAGTGCCCCCATTGTGCTCGACTCTGCACTTTCAGACTGGGACTACAGAGTCACCTCGTGTCCACAGATGAAATGCACAACAACGTGTCTTCATCAAACTGCAAGATGACCAATACCTCTGGACTTCACTCACTGTTAGTCTCTCTCTATTGAGATGATCTGCATTTTGCTTTGTCTCACTGAAGTACATGACCTCGCACTTCTCCACATTAAACTCCATTTGTTGGTCCTTTGCCCACTCACTCCATCAAATCCTCTTGCAAAGAGTCACCAAATCTGTGCCACATCATCCCCTTCCACCTATTTTCATATCTCTGGTAAATTTGGAAATGTTGGTGTTTCTTCCTCCAGGGCATTAATGCAAATGGTGAACAATTGTCGGCCAGGAACAATCCCTGCAGAACTCCACTAGATGCCTCCATTCAGTCCAAATTTGTGCCTTCTATGGCACCTTGTTAAATACATTTTTGAAATCTAAATGCATTATATCTGCAGATTTCCCTCTATCAGCTCCTTTTTACATGCTCAAGAGAATTCAAGCAAACTTGTCAAACCTAGTTTTCTCCTCGGGAAATAATGTTAACATGTTTAGATTTCAGACTTATTGTCAGAATACATACATGCCATCACATACAGCCCTGAGATCCTTTTTCCTGTGGGCGAGATAGAATTACCACTTATTGGTAGTGCAAAAAACACTGTACATAATGTATACATAAACAACTGAGCAATACAGAGAAAGAAACAAACAAATGATGGTGGAGGGGGAGCAGCTGTTCCTGAACCTGGTGGTGCGAGTCTTGCAGCATCTATATCCCTCTCCTGATAGCAGCAGATGGTGGTGTGGGTCCTTGATGATTGCTGCCGCTCTCGGACGGCAGCGTTCCCTGCACATGTTCTCCAAGGTGGGGAGGGTTTTCCTTGTGATACCCTGGGCTGTGTCCACTACCTTTTCCAGGGTTTTACGCTCAGGAGTATTGGTGTCCCCATACCCGACAATGATGCAGCTGGTCAGCACACTTTCCACTACACCTACTGTAGAAATTTGCCACTGTTTCAGATGTCATAACAAACCTCCGCAAACTCTGGTTTAATTGACTTTCCTAAATTATTTGCTATTTCCTCTTTGATTATTAGCTTGAAAGCATTGGTGTGGAGTCTGAAACTTAAAGTTGTGTGTTTTCCACCGCTGCTCAAGAGAAAATTGTCTGCCTTTTTATCCCAATGAGGGTAAACTGTTTTATGTTCCAGAGGAAGGGGCTTCTCGCACTCGTACTTTTTTTTAAATCTAACCTCCAAAATAGAGAGTGGCCATCTGTGACTTGCACTGTATAGTCAAGTATTAAAAAGGTGGGAGGGTCTGATTTGGCTTCTGCCTCACCGGGTGATTGCAATTTCCCCAGATCCAGCACTCGCTTTCACTCACAGGTACTTTTCCATGCAATGTGGTTCACTGAAAGGTTACTGTAACATTTTTTATTTTGTTCAAAAATCTGAATTAGAAATGCATTGAAACATTAACGATATCAGAATTTGATGGTCCAGAAGCACTGCTGGTCTGCCACCACCACTGACCCCGTTGTGCCATGTTAATGGAGCTTTACAGTACTCAGTGCAGCATGTTTTGGCACTTGTGTGAATTAAAATGCAAACAGAATTTTTCACTGTTTAGTCAAGTTACATCTACTCAATTGCAACTGTAATTCCACACCAATTTTATTGAAATAAAAGTTTAAATGTTCCTTACAGTAATACTGATCATTGACATTTAGTGATAAAAGGGTCTTATTAATCTAATAAAGAATTCCTGCCTCTATACTTTGATTGCCATCACATCTTTAAAAAGTGATAATTTGCTGGTTCCGTATCATTGTTCTTATTTAATGGAGTGATTGGCAAGCCCACAAAACCTGCCCAACTTCAAAATGAGAAATTAAACGTGTTCCCATTTCTGGTAATCTTTTTACAAATCTGTCAGTTACCTCTCCTAATACTGTAGCTTGGAATCCAGTTTTTTCTTTCCCCTCTCCCTTTGTATATTTTCAAGATGTAAAGTTGTGGAATGATGCTGTTAAATGTCACACTAAATTGTCACTTGTTCTTGAAATCTGTTATTTGTGTTGATCACCTTTTCAATCAGCTGAGCCTTGTGCTTTCAAACCGTTAGTGTGACAAGATTTTGCACTGAATAATGAATTTGATCCTCTGCTTTAGGATCAGGTCGTACTTCGTCTATTTAATGGTCCTGATAATCCAAATGAAGTTGGGAAAGCACCAGAGACACTGAGCTTGAAGCAAAGATCGGAAGGACGAAACTATCAGGAGAGTCCAGCAATTCTAGACCGAAAGCTGGAAAAACTAAAGGTGCAGGAGTCGATGTTTAATTTCATTTAGACATGCAGCACGGTAATAAGCCATTTTGGTCCACGAGTCCATGCTGGCTAATTTACACCCAATTAACCTACTACACCCCCCCCCCCCCCCCCCCCCATGGGTGTGTGTTTTGAAGGCTGGGAGGGAACAGGAGCTCCCAGGGAAACCCCACGCAGACACAGGGAGAAGGTACAAACTCCTTACAGACAGCGCAGGCTTTGAACTCTGGTCCGATCCTGATCACTGGTGCTGTAAAGGCATTGCACTAACTGCTACGCCAACTGTGCCACCCTTGATGACTGTAATTTCCACTGGATTTAAATATTTTTGTATTCCTTCCACTAACATTTCCTTTTTGACTTTGCATCACTTGGGTGTTACAAAAACATGTTTTTTTTAAATTTTTACAGCTTCCATTTCCTTTCCCCTGCAACAATTTCATGACACAGGGCTGGTGGGAGACTGAGGCAAAATGGACTTTTTTTTCCGTCTTGCAACAGTTTTTTTCTAAATACAGTAAAACCACAGTATCTGGCGCTTTTGGGGATTGATAGATGCCGTATAAGTGAATTTTCCGATTACTTGAGATTGTGTGTTGCGTGATTGGCAAAACAACCTGGGGCGGGAGGGGGGGGGGGGGGGGCAATTTTAAACTTTTGTAATTTTTACCTATTTATTTTCCACAATTTTTTTTGACAGTTACTTGAATTTCAGATAATGGAGATTTTACTGTAAATAACTTTGAACTAATGATTTGTATTACTTTTGCATATATTACATTAGCTTGAGTTGGAATGATTTGTTTTTCCCATGTACTGAGCATCCTCCACTTTCTTCTGGCCAAAGGGAGAGGTAGAAGAGCTGGTAAAGTCTTTGTTGTTGATTCTGTTCTTCACTTATCCCAATGAGATGTTGAGCATCTCCTTTGAACAATGTGTTTTCAGAGTAGGGCGACCAAGATTCCATGTCTCCTTTTGTTCAATTTTTCTCCAAGGCCTGTATTTTTATTTAAATTTAGACCTACAGCACGGTAACGGGCCCTTTCAACCCACAAGCCCATGCTGCACAATTACACCCAATTAACCTACACCCCCAGTACGTTTTGAAGGATGAGAGGAAATCCACGCAGATGCAGGGAGAATGTAAAACTCCTTACAGACAGTGCAGGATTCGAACCCAGGTCCTGATTGCTGGCGCTGCAACAACACTGCGCTAACTGTGCTGCCCTGCTTTGCTTTTGCAGGAAATTGAACTTCTTGCTCAACTTCTGCAGAAAGGGATTCAGGAGGTAAAGATCATCGAAGAGACAGATACAGAAAGCTGCTGTGATGCAAGTGTGCCCATCCTCTCGGAACATCCCATCCTTGCTTGTGCCTCCATGAAAAGTAGTCCTGTTGCCACTGCCTTGAAGCAGCAAGAACTTGAAAGGCATGTTCTGCCTTCTGACTGTATAGGATTGACTTCCAATCAAACACCTCTACAGGTGAACTGCTCAGTCAAAATTGATCATATTTCTGGACCTACAAACAATCTTTGTACAATCGACCACCAGTCTGATATCATGCTTCCTTCCACTGAGCCCCCTTTGAATGTAATGGAGACTTGGCCCACACCTGTTGGCCACAGCTTGGCACGGTTACTCACAACTGCTCAGCCGTTGAAATTCCAATCTCCCTTTTGCAGGGGTAACACAGGTGAGCTACTTGTATGTTAAAATGCAGAGCGTCTGAATGAAAGAACTGTTTTGCAGTCCTATTAAAGTGGAATCTTTAGGATTTAGTTTAGTGTCATAATAATGTGTAGCGGTAGCTACAGCGAAGAAACTCACATCCACCACGTTGGATGCACTCAACTACTGTTTTATTCAAATCCCGCGCCTACCCCTTTAAGGCCAGTGTGATCTCGGCCACTGCGTGCGTGGTGACGTTATAACGGCTGCCCGGGGCGCGTGCTGTGCTGGAAACATGAGGCAAGGGAGAACCCCTGATGGCGCCATCTTCTCATGGCTGCCCAGCCACGCGGCGGTACAAGCAGGGCTGGTTCGCCACGAGAGAGTGCGCTGCCACATAACCCACCCCTCCCCCCCCCCCCACCCACCCCCAGAACTGGCTTAAGCATCTCGCCGATTGGGCGGACAACCTCGGCGTTTGGGTTTGCACCGGCTGAGAGAGGTCCAAGTATACTGCCTTTCGGCGATCCACGGTGAACAGTTCATTTTTGCCCCCAATGTCCAATGTAAAAGTTTTGCTGGACTGTTGGAGGACTTTGTACGGGCTCTCGTACGGGCATTGCAAAGGTGCAGTGTGTGGTCTGCGCCAAACAAAAACGAATTCTGCCGAGTCTAGTATTTTAGGAAGATGGGCCCGGTCGGGCGCCATGATGTGGGGGGGGGGAGCTAGCAAGGCAAGCTTGCTGCGGAGATCCGCCAACAGGTTCGGGTGCTCAGGCCTGGAGCCAGGTTCCAGGCAACGAGAGTGGTGTGCCATACACCAACTCTGCAGGTGACGCCTGTAGATCCTCCTTGGGTGCTGTTCTGATGCCTAAGAGGACCCAGGTGAGCCATGAGGGCCGACCAGGTGGCAGTGAAATCTCTCCACCAGACCGTTTGCTTGCGGATGATAGGCTGTGGTGTGGTGGAGTTTGAACCCCCAGAAGGTTCGCCAGTTGAGACCAGAGGGCGGAGGTGAACTGGGCACCTCTGTCGCTGGTGATGTGCACCTGAACTCCAAACCTGGCGATCCAGTGGTCGACTAAAGTCCTGGCGCACGTCTTGGCGGAAGCCTCCTTGAAGGGGATGGCTTTTGGCCATCTCGTGGTCCGGTCGACCACCGTGAGCAGGTAACGTACCTCCCTGGACAGCGGGAGGGCCGCGACTTTTTCTGGCACCGGGGCGGCTCCTGCTGCTGAGATGGTGTGCCCCAGGAACTGCAGTGTCTGCTTGCCGAACTGGCACTTGACCACGTTGACTCTGAGGCCGAATTCCGCCAGACGGGCAAATGGTGCGGGGATGGGCCTTGTGTTCCTTGTGGTCACGACTGGCGATAAGGATATTGACAAGGTAAATAAACACAAAGTCCAGGTCCCTGCCCACTGCGTCCATGCGCTGAAAAGTCTGGGCCGTTCTTAAGCCCAAAGAGCATGCGCAAGAATTCGAAAAGGCCAAACGGGGTGATGATCGCTGTTTTACCAATGTCCTCGGATGATAACCCTGCACCAGGTTGACTTTCAAGAAGACCTTGGTGCCGTGGAGGTTGGCCATAAAGTTCTGGATGTGGGGTATTGGGTACTTGTCTGGCGTGGTCAAATTGTTCAGGTATCCATAATCCCCGCAGGGTCTCCAGCCTCCGGAGGATTTGGGGACCATGTGAAGAGGGGATGCCTCGGGGCTGTCTGAGCGATGGACGAGACACAACTCCTGAAGGTGAGAGAATTCCTCCTTGGCTAACTGCATCTTCTCGGGCAGAAGTCATCGAGCCTTGGTGTGCAGCAGGGGGCCTTGTGTGGAGATGTGATGGTATACCCTGTGCTGGGGTAAGGTGGTGTTGAACCGTGGCTGCAGGATGGAGGGGAACTCATCGAGTATGCTGGAATACTCGTCCCTGGGAGCGGTGATGGCAGCGATTTCTGGTTTGCAGGCGTCCGTGGCATCGAGGCGAACCAAGTGGAACATGCGGGCATTAACCAGTCTTTTGCCCTTCATGTCTACTAGTAGGCCATGTGCTCTGAGGAAGTCGGCCCCCAACAGTGTGGTAGCTACTGAGGCTAGCACAAACCTCCAGTGGAATTTCTCCTTCCCGATCTGGATCTGCGCCCTGCGGGTGCCGAAGGTTTTGATGTTAGAACCGTTGGCTCCCCACAGGGTAGGACCACAAGCTCAGGTGCGTGTCTCGAGGGCGGTTGGGAGCAAGACACTCAGTTCCGCTCCAGTGTCCACCAGGAAACGCCAGCCAGAGGACTTATTGGTCGCAGCCATCAACAGTGGCTGGCCGAGTCGTTTCCCTGGTAGGTACAAGGTTGCCTGCACTTACAAGCTTGTGATAGAAGCACCAGGTGGGACGGTGCTCCTCTGGCTTGTGCTTGGGAGGAGGCTGCGGCCGGCTGATTCCTGGACGGGTGACTTGGCTAAGGGCAGCTTCGTTCTCCCTCTTGGTGCACCAGAGGGTGTCCGCTCGGGCTGCAACTTGTGTGGGTCCGTGAAGTCTTCAACCGCCAGCAGGAGCTGAATGTCCTGGGCATCTGCTCCAGGAAGATCTGGTGGAATAAGAAGCAGGGCTTGTGATCTTCCGCCAGCACCAGGCTGATGGCGTTTGGTCTCCCAATCCGTCCAGATGCAGGAGTCTGGAGGCCTGCTGTTGTGGAGAGAGACCGAATGTGCCCAGGAGGAGGTTTTTAAGGGCAGGGTATTTACCCTTACCTGGTGGGTAGTGAATGAGATCGTCCACCCTGGCTGCGGTGTCCTCGTCCAGCACGCTCACGACGCTGTAAAATCGTGGCATCTGCGGAAATGTTCCTGTGGCGAAACTGTGCCTCCGCCTGCCTGAACCACGTACGCAGGTGATGGGTCCAGAAGGAGGGCAGCTGGATAGCAGCGACGTTGATCTCAATGGGGATTCATGTTTTGAGACTGGAAAACCGTCTGGGCTCATTGGGGTCACCAATGTAGCAGTAGATACAGCAAAGAAACGCTCAGCCACCAAGTTGGATGCACTCAACAACCGTTTAATTCAAATCCCGCGCGTGCCCCTTCAAGGGCAGCGTGAGTTCGGCCACCGCGTGCATGGTGACGTCATAACGGCTGCCCGGGTCGTGTGCTGGGCTGGCGCCATCTTCTCATGGCTGTCCTGCCACGCGGTGGTTCAAGAGGGGCCGGTTTGCCACGGGAGAGTGTGCCACCACAAGTGTTCTATTACATGAAATTTTTCTTTGCCTGCTGCAAGGCAGACCAATTTGCCACCGTCAGGAATTGCCTGAGCGCCTCTTAGTCAGAGAAAAAGAAGCAAATGAGACTGTCTCTCCCCGCCCCCGCCCCCCCCCCCCCCCCCCCCGAGTCACAGCATCTGTAGGTTCACCTCCAGCGCTTCCACAGACACACGCACAGTCCAGACCAAACCAGTGGTAACCTGAGCTCCAGATCTGAACCTCCTCCACTTCTCCTCAGATTTGGGGGGTGGGGGGGGGGAATCTTTCTGTCCTCTGGTTGCAACCCCCGCAGTTGCAGGAACTCAAACCCTCAGTCAGCCTCTCCACGGGTTGTTCAAAGCCCATGCGGTGCAGATGCCAGTCGACTGGGCAGCTGGACCCCGTGGGACTGCTGCATCTCTGCTCCCTGCGGGTCCGCACCAGCAGCAATTCTGCTGCTATAAGTGACTCTGGCAGCACCACCATTTTTGATTTTCTCAAATGGCCTGGCTTGACCCATCCCTTCTAACACCTCAGATTCTTGATTTTTGAACGAAGAGGTTAATTTCCATTAGTGAAGGTGGTTTTAGGTTGGCACATACTTGTATGCCTCCAGGTCAACATCAGAAACAGGAGCAGGAGTCGGCCATCCTGGCTGTCGAGCCTGCTCCACCATTCAGTGTGATCATGGCTGATCTGATGATGGGCTCATCTCCACCTACTTGCCTTTTCCCCATAATTTCCTTTAAATCTATTTACTGAGGACGCCTCCACTGCTTCAATGGGCAGTGAATTCCACAGATTCACCTCCCTCTGGGAAAAGCAGTTCCTCCACATCTCCATCCTAAATCTACTCCCCTGGACCTCGAGGCCCTCTAGTTCTAGTCTCCCCACCAATGGGAACAATTTACCTACCTCTATCTGATCTAAGCCTTTCATAATTTTATACATTTCTACAAGATCCTCTCTCATTCTTCTAAATCCCAGCGAGTCCAGTCCCAGACAACTTGACCTCTCCTCATCTCTGCACTGCCTCCAAACCCAGTACATCCTTCCTCAAGTAAAGAGCCCAGAACTGCCCGCAGTTCACCAGATGTGGCCTCACCAGCACCTTGTACAGTTGTAGCAGAACCTCCCTGCTGCTTTATCTATTTTAAAATGTATGGTGTCTGAAGCAATATCCTGATGTATTGAGAGGATGAGAATTGCTATGGCATTAGGATAGACAAAAGCTCCCTTATTTATAGCCTGTCTGCCTTCAGTGATTAGATCTATTCCCCTTTTCTTTCAACACCTGCCTTGCATAGCCTTTTAAAATTGGAATTGAAATGAAATAGCTTGTGCTGTTAAAATGGTCTTTTTATTCATTGGTTATAAAGCTAGTTCCAATTCTGCACAAGTTGCAAAGTGCCTTGGAGTCTGACAGGGAATTAAAATTCATCACTTTAAACTCTGTTATTTTGCCAGGATATACAATATCTATTTTGAAGTAAGATGGCATAGCATCTTTTTCATGATTTGAATCATTTGCACACTGAGCTGAAAGTATCTAGCAAAAGTTGGTCATCATTTATCAAAGCACAAATAAAAGGAAAGGAGTAAACTATACTTTGTCAGTGATTGGAAGTGTTAGAAACTTGTATCACATACAAAAGCAACTTGCTTCTTGAAAAGGGTCCACCATTTTATTGTCTTTTCAATGACTGAAAATGTAAGATGAAGGGCTTTTGAAATGCAAAGAGCCACAGCGGCCATTACAAAGTAAGATTCTCCCATGTGTAACAAAAGATGAATAACAAAGGTGTGCTTTAGTGTCAGCCTGGAGTGGTGCTTCAACCCATAACTCTTAATCTTGAAGCCAGATAACTATTGTTTAATCCCATACTTTGAATATTGAAGCCTGTTGAATTTAGAAATTTTCTTCACCCCATCCCTGGAGAAGTTTATAGATTTTTTTTAATTCTAATTTTTTTTTTAATTTTAATTTAGACATGCAGCATAGCAATGAGCCCATGCTGCCCAATTAACCTACAGACCCTGTGCATTTTGAAGGGTGGGAAGAAACCGGAGCCCCTGAGAGTAGGGGGGGAACCCATGCAGACATGGGGAGAACGTACACACTCCTTACAGCGCAGGATTCAAACCATGGTCCCGATCGCTGGCACTGTAACAGTGTTGCGGTAACTGTGCCACCCTGGAATGGGAAAGTAAAATATCCATCTTTGGTACATCTTCATCTTGGGCTGCACTGTGAACTTCAAAACCTGTATATTCTTACCTTCAGGTAGCCGTACCCTGTACTCGAATGGGACCAAGCGGAGATTTCCTGAGATTCGTCCTGGTTGCCGGAAGTGCTTTCAGAAGACTCTCTTAGATGAGGAGGTTTCCCACTGCTTTGCTAATGATGTCCTGTCACCTGCTGAGTGGAAAGAAAGAAGCTGCACCAACCCTGTGGCTAAAATACTTGAGCAACATGAAGTTATGGTGAGTAATACTGGCAAAGATGTTTCAGGAGTTTGTTCCATAATCAAGTACAGGTGCTCTTCAACTTGTGTCCATATTCTGTTCTGGCTGACTGGTCCTATCTCAAAATGGATGTATATCAGAATTGCACTGTATCAGTGTTATTGTTCATCAAATACAACATGGTGGCCACCAAGACCAACTCTTGAGAGAGAGAGAGAGGTTGGCCACCGCTACCAAACTCTCGCGAGAGGCGTTATTTTCCATAGGTATGACCAACTTTCACTCGTAAATGTGATTTTTATATTTTTTTTAAAGATTTTGGTTGAATGGCCATAAGTCACATAGGTGGTAAGTCAAGGAATACTTGTACAAGTGGAGAACTGGGTCAATATTTTATAATAGTAATTGTGATTTACAGCATGCCAGATTGAGATTAGTAACCTGCATGAACACCCAGTGGTACAAAAACAGGCTCTTTCCCCTCTGCCATCAGATTTCTGAATGGACAATCAACCTATAGACACTACCTCACTTTCTCTTTTGCTCTAATAGAAGCCTAATAGCCCGAATACACCTGAGATTGTCTGATCTCAGAAGCTAAGCAGACTCAGGCCTGGTCAGAACTTGAGTCAGCCTAGGAACACCAGGTGTGTAGGTTTCTGTGAGGGGCGCTGGACAAAATGGCTCTGCCTCACGGTAGACAAAAGTTGAAGAATTTCATGTATGTTACATTCTAAATGTAGTATTACAAGACAATAACGGAACTTTTACCTTTAATATTTTAATGTAATTTGTAGCAGTTTTGCACCTGTAATGTTGCTGCAAAACAACAAATTTTGTGATGTGTTCCTGACCATGAATTCTGACTCTTCTGCATGCACTTCAACAATAATACAAGGTGACCTGAATGCATGTAAAGAGGAGAAAATGCATGACTCTCTCAAAGTGAGAGCATTGTTCTCACAGAAATGAGACTCCAAAGTCAGATTCCAGATTAATCTTCAAATTGGCTGAGACCAAAATGAATGATCTAATCATATTGCAGCATTTCATCCAGCTTTAAAATTTGGAGAGCTTGGCAAAACCTTCCATTGCTCATTCAGCACAGATGGAACAGCTGTTTTCTGTTCCTTTTAACAATTTTACAAAATAGTTTGCAGCCTTGAAATTGATCCTAAAAGCTTCAAAATCTTGGATTGTAATTGTGCATTTCTGCTCCATAGCATTTTGTCCCAATTGAGCGACCTCCTTGCATAACCAGCCAGGTGTGTATCCAGCCACAAGGGAGTTCCTGTTAACTAATTACGGACAAGCTGGTGGACTGCATGTCAGTAAAATATTGTGTCGAAGATGCTCAAATTCTATATTCGGCTCTGGATGCTCCTTGGGCCTAATTTAAATGTTTCTTTTATCTTTTAATGTGTGCTGTTTAAATATAAAATAAAATTTCACTTGACTATTTTGAGCTTTCCATGGTTTCTGAGCCTTGTCATCTGCTTTTGACTTTAATGTCTGCTTTAGAAGCCTGACTTCCAAAGGAAGGCTTTATTTTAAATTGAAATATTCCAATTTTCTCTGAAAGCTAATACAATGCTGTAAATAACTGAATCTGGCAATGTATCTGCTGTTTGTCAATTCATCTTTAAGACAAAATGACTGCCTTTGTTTCACTTGTCCCTGAAACATCTTTTTATTCATTGGTTATAAAGCTAGTGACAGTGTTCCAATTCTGCACAAGTTGCAAAGTGATCGACAATATCTATTTTGAAGTATTTTATGTTTTTGGATATGTATTATGCAAATAGAGATTTATTGCAGGTGTTTGTTATGAAGATGGGTACATTTAACAAAAAAATGTATTTTCTTACTCTTCATTGCATCAGAAGCTGGTGGCAATTGTTCGCGCAGATAATTGTTGAAATGAGAATGGTGACTGTATATGCTGGTAAATGATTTGGCCAGGGGAAATTTCAGAGCCAAGCGGTGTTACACGTTCAACCAAACTTATTCATTCACACAAGAGTCAGTGGATAGCAATCGTGGAGCAGTTAACTGAGATTAGTGTTCTTTTGCTGAGGAACAATTTGGGGCAATCGGGTAGTCCCACAGCAAACAAAGGAGCTTGAGGAACTCAGCAGGTCTGGCAGCATCCATGGGGACAGTAAACATTTTGGGTTGAGCTTCTTTATTCAGGTCCCTCTGCTGTCCAGCTGGATTTGAGCTGGGCCATTAGGAATCTTGCTTTTAATTTGTTACATTAAGGAGTCATGTTATTTGCACTGAAAACTGTAGTTCTTTTGTATACATGCTATATACAGGCATGGGCTTGTGTTAAACCTAAGCATGGGGCACAAGAGACTGTAGATACTGGAATCTGGACTAACAAGCTGTCTGCTGGAGAAATTTTTGTGCAATGATTTCAAACCTCTGGTTAAAGCAGAAAGACTAGTTCAGAGTAGAGAAAGATACAGTAAAGCCCCTGGCATCTGGCACCTATGGGGATCAGGAGATGAGTTTTCTGGTGGCTTGAGATTTGTTCTTACAATGCCTAACTCATACACCTGCATTAAGAATGAACATTTTAAAAGCCAAGTACTGTACTTACCCTGAACAAACTTCACTTGCATTAATATATAAATCTTAAAGCATGTTATTTTATTTTCAGTCACATTCTTTGAAAACATTTAACAGTCGCTGCATCTGCAGGTTTCTCCCCCTCCCAAAACATGAACAAGCAGCAGAATACTTGTATTGGCCGTCGCCGATCCTGACACCTCCCCACCGCCATAGCAGATCCTGCCCAGGTGCCCGAGGACCCCACTCCAATCCCAGGCACATCCCCACCGCTGTCACCAAGCCTACCCGGGAGCCCAAGGTCCCCACTCAGATCCCAACCCAGTAGCATCAGCATAAAACAAAAAAGGTTTTTCAAAAATGAAATAAATTTTAACTCTTACTTTGAGTACACAAGAGCTCAGTTGGATTCAAAATGGCATTAAAAGTGTGTCAAAGTCCCACGAGCACAGCGGGTAAAAAAATTTTAACTTGTGACATCATGTTGTCACTGAATATTTTATCGGATAACAGAATTTTGGTAAAGTGGTTTATGGATTATTGGAATCGTATTATAATATACTAATAAAGGGCTCTTACTAAGCAGGGATAAGGAAACACTTTAAGAGAGTCACCCTAACAGTGAGTGGCAACAACCAGCTCTTCGTCCTGAGCGACGCCACTTGATTCAAACAGCTGCTACAAGCAAAGCACAACCAAGGCTCTCCACTGGCTGAATATTTGCTCCCATCTTCACTAAATATTTGTGTTACTTCAGAGAACATTTACTTTTACAATTTAAGCTACTATTTAATTCTTTTTATTTTAATTTTTGCTGGTTGCTTGAATTCCGGATAAAGGGGGCTTTGCTAAAGTGGCCAGCCAAAGATGTGACTTTCAAACAATCCATGCCCTTGGCTGTTTTCAAGGTTATGAATGATTGAAGCTCATTCCATGATCAGTATACTTTAAAAGTGAAAGTAGAAAGTTAATATTCCTTCTGCAGCACCTATGAGGGTTTCATTCAGTCTCCAACAAATTCTTTCCTCCTCCCCAATGTGCACTTTTTTTTTAAGCCATTGATGCCAAGGATGATGCCACGTGAAACTATCTTGCCAATGAGGCTAAGTATTTTGATTCTCGTAACCATACGAATCATTTCACCCAGGAGTGTTCTACACTAATTCTTTGGCTTGGCTTCGCGGACGAAGATTTATGGAGGGGGTAAAAAGTCCACGTCAGCTGCAGGCTCGATTGTGGCTGACAAGTCCGATGCGGGACAGGCAGACACGATTGCAGCGGTTGCAGGGGAAAATTGGTTGGTTGGGGTTGGGTGTTGGGTTTTTCCTCCTTTGCCTTTTGTCAGTGAGGTGGGCTCTGCGGTCTTCTTCAAAGGAGGTTGCTGCCCGCCAAACTGTGAGGCGCCAAGATGCACGGTTTGAGGCGTTATCAGCCCACTGGCGGTGGTCAATGTGGCAGGCACCAAGAGATTTCTTTAGGCAGTCCTTGTACCTTTTCTTTGGTGCACCTCTGTCACGGTGGCCAGTGGAGAGCTCGCCATATAACACGATCTTGGGAAGGTGATGGTCCTCCATTCTGGAGACGTGACCCATCCAGCGCAGCTGGATCTTCAGCAGCGTGGACTCGATGCTGTCGACCTCTGCCATCTCGAGTACTTCGACGTTAGGGATGTAAGCGCTCCAATGGATGTTGAGGATGGAGCGGAGACAACGCTGGTGGAAGCGTTCTAGGAGCCGTAGGTGGTGCCGGTAGAGGACCCATGATTCGGAGCCGAACAGGAGTGTGGGTATGACAACGGCTCTGTATACGCTTATCTTTGTGAGGTTTTTCAGTTGGTTGTTTTTCCAGACTCTTTTGTGTAGTCTTCCAAAGGCGCTATTTGCCTTGGCGAGTCTGTTGTCTATCTCATTGTCGATCCTTGCATCTGATGAAATGGTGCAGCCGAGATAGGTAAACTGGTTGACCGTTTTGAGTTTTGTGTGCCCGATGGAGATATGGGGGGGCTGGTAGTCATGGTGGGGAGCTGGCTGATGGAGGACCTCAGTTTTCTTCAGGCTGACTTCCAGGCCAAACATTTTGGCAGTTTCCGCAAAGCAGGACGTCAAGCGCTGAAGAGCTGGCTCTGAATGGGCAACTAAAGCGGCATCGTCTGCAAAGAGTAGTTCACGGACAAGTTTCTCTTGTGTCTTGGTGTGAGCTTGCAGGCGCCTCAGATTGAAGAGACTGCCATCCGTGCGGTACCGGATGTAAACAGCGTCTTCATTGTTGAGGTCTTTCATGGCTTGGTTCAGCATCATGCTGAAGAAGATTGAAAAGAGGGTTGGTGCGAGAACGAAGCCTTGCTTCACGCCATTGTTAATGGAGAAGGGTTCAGAGAGCTCATTGCTGTATCTGACCCGACCTTGTTGGTTTTCGTGCAGTTGGATAACCATGTTGAGGAACTTTGGGGGGCATCCGATGCGCTCTAGTATTTGCCAAAGCCCTTTCCTGCTCACGGTGTCGAAGGCTTTGGTGAGGTCAACAAAGGTGATGTAGAGTCCTTTGTTTTGTTCTCTGCACTTTTCTTGGATCTGTCTGAGGGCAAAGACCATGTCAGTTGTTCCTCTGTTTGCGCGAAAGCCGCACTGTGATTCTGGGAGAATATTCTCGGCGACACTAGGTATTATTCTATTTAGTAGAATCCTAGCGAAGATTTTGCCTGCAATGGAGAGCAACGTGATTCCCCTGTAGTTTGAGCAGTCTGATGCCACACTAATTGCAACACCTATATATGGTGAAATGAAACAAGATGTTGGTTGCCAGAAGGTGGTGCTGTTTTCAACTTTTTTTAAACTTTGGTACTAATGTTGGATTCAAATTTATTGTCAGAGTACATACATGAGGCAAAATTACCACTTATTGAAAGTAAAAAAAAAAACTTCTATGTGAATCAATTAAGAAATGTAAACTGACTGTGCAATGCAGAGAAGAAGATCAATAAAGTGCACAAGTGAGAGTCCCTAAATGAGTCCCTGATGGAGTTTGTTGTTGAGGAGTCTGACGGTGGAGGGGGAACAGCTGTCCCTGAACCTGGTGGATGTTCTCAACACCTTGGAACTAACAAGTTTTAGAATGTTCATAATTTGCTATAACTAGTACAAATTATCAACAGAAACCTAAAATTATGAACATAGATATAAAGTGGATTGGCACAGACTTTACCCCCAGGTAGGGGAGTCTAAAACTAGAGGGTGAGAGAGGAAAGATTTCCACTCAAACTACAGTGAGTTATGTGGAATGAGTTGCCAGACCAAGCGGTAGCGGCAGGGACCGTAAAATGTTTAAAAGGCATTTGGATGGGTCTGTGGAGAGAGAACAAATGAAGTCTGACTCGTTCAGGTAGGCACCTTGGTTGGCAGGAATGAGTTGGGCTGAAGGGCCTGTTTGGTGTAGTGTAGAGTGTGGATGAAGCCTGTGAAACATGCTTGAATTGAGTGATTTTTGAAGTGAAAATGTTGGCAAATTGGAAAAACTGGAGCACGATTGTCGTGTGTCTGTAGCACGTGCTGCCTTGTGTTTTTCCTCTCTCCGACAAGTGGCTCATTTCAGAAACAGATGTTAATCCAATAATTAATAAACTAAATTAAAGCAAAGAGAGGAACAAGGCTTTCTATGAAAGCCATCCTTCGATATACATATTCATGAGTAATTATCTGAAGAGCACGCAGAATATTGAAAATGCACGTGAGCACCTGAGGCACAAAGCAGTTTTCCTCGACTCGCTCATAGTTTCATCTCCATCCCCCTTCTCCCGCCCTTCCATGATATCTGTTCCAGCTTTCTCCCCACCATACTGACTCATTCAGCACCTCCTTGCATTCCAGCCATGGTCTGTTCAATTGGGGGCAGAAAATCAATGTTGAATGGGCCTCCTCCCAGAATTCTGCAGGCTCTTTTAAATGCGTCTTGGCAAGCTGTAATTTGGCTATCCTGTTTCTGTGGCAAACTAGGAGTTTGTATCTTGCAGTGTGGACTCTTCATGACAGATCCACAGCTGCCTCCTGAAGAGAGTTTCTGATCTGTCCTTCCACTGGTGAACTTTCACTGGCACCTCAGTCTTGAGGCAGCATTAAATTACAGACTTGAGTTGGTAAAAATTGTGGAGTACATCAAAACCTACAGTGCCTTCCATAATATTTGGGACAAATTTTTTGTTCCTTTATTTGCCCCTGTGCTCCACAGTTTCAGGTATGTAATCAATTCACATGTGATTAGGGAGATTAAATTTATGTGACAAATGCTCAACTTTTCTCCCATGATAGTAATTGTATTGACTTTTTGTTTAAATTCTTGTCAAAAGGGTTTAATAGGATTCTTTTATGGATTAATTTCTAAAAGACATAGCATTTCTATGAATAAAATTAAGAGTGTTTGGGAGAGCGACTTGCATGAGAAAAAGAAGCAGGAGTCGTCCATCTGGCCCGTTGAGCCTGCTCTGCTGTTCAATAAGATCATGGCTGATCTGATCATTGACTGAACTCCATCTACCTGCCTTTTCCCCCATATTCCTTAATCCTTTTATATGTAAAAATGTATCTAACTGAATCTCAAATATGTTTAATGAAGTTATCTCAACTGCTTCCCTGGGCAGAGAATTCCACAGATTCACGACTCTCTGGGGAAATCTGTACAATTTGCTTTTCCACTCAATTTGGTATCACCCGCAAACCTGGCTACACGACACTGTCCCCTCTTCCAAATCACCAATGTAAATGATGAACAGCTGCGGGCCCAGCACCGACCCCTGCAGCCCCCACTTACCACTGTCTGCCAATCAGAAAACACCCATTTATCCCAACACTCTGCTTTCTATCATTTAACCAATCCTCAATCCATGCCAATATACTTTCCCCGACTCCATTTATCTCCATCTTATTGATAAGTGTCTTGTGTGGCACCTTATCAAATACCTTCTGGAAATCCAAATATACATCAACCTGTATCCCTTTATCTACCACATCCATTATATCCTCAAAGAACTCCAGCAAGTTTGTCATACAATACCGGCTCTTTCTGAATCCATGGTGGGTCTTCCTGATGGAACCCCTTCGTTCTAAATGTCTCACTATTTCATCCTTAATGTCAAGCATTTTCCTGACTACAGACATTAAGCTAACTGGCTGATAATTATCCTTCTTCTGCCTACCTCTGTTTTTAAAAAGTGGTGTGACATTTGCTGTCTTCCAATCTGCTGGAACCTGCCCAGAATCCAGAAAATTTTGGTGAATGACCTCCAACTCATCAACTGTAACTCCCGCCATTTCCTTCAGTACTCTGGGATGCATCCCATCAGGACCAGGGGATTTGTCCACTTTCAGTCCCATTAGTTTGCTCATCACTATCTCTTTTGTAACAATTATTTTATCGAGGCCCTCACCTCCCTTCACATCCCTATCACCACTCTTTGGCATGCTGGACGTGTCTTCCACTGTGAAGACTGGCGCAAAATATATGTTCAATGCCTCGGCCATTTCCTCATTACTCAATATCAATCTCCCTTTCTCATCTTCCAATGTTGACTCTAGTTACCCTCTTCCATTATATATATATATAAAAAACGTTTTTTGCTATGTTTTTATATTTTGTCCTAATTTGCCTTCATAATCCTTCCTCCCTTTCCTTATTTCCCATTTAGTTCTCTTTTGTTGCCTTTTAAAGTTTTCCCAATCCTTCAGTTTCCCATTACTCTTGGCTATTTGGTACACATGAGCTTTTAATTTTATACTTTCCTTAGTTAACTTTAGGCTGACTCTTCCCTCTCTTTCTGGCCTTATTTTTCACAGGAATATATTTTTGATGAACACTGTGAAAAGTCTCTTTGAAACTAGCCTGTGCTCCCAGTCAACTCTGACCAATTCCTCCCTCGTCCTGTTGTCGTCTCCCCTGTTCAAGCATAATTCACTAGTTTTAGATCGAACTATTGCACCCTCCATCTGTATGAGAAATTCTATCATACTATGATCGCTTTTTCCAAGAGGGTCCCCAACAACTAGATCGTTAATTTTACCTATCTCATTGCACAATACTAGATCTAAAATGGCATTTTCCTTTGTTGGTTCCTTAACATGCTGCTCAAGAAAGCTATCACGAATGCATTCTATGAAGCCATCCTCCAGACTCCCTCGAGCAACTTCATTTTCCCAATCTACGTGAAAGTTGGTCTCCCACGACAACTGCCGCTCTGTTCTTGCATGCCTCAACTATCTCTTGGTTAATTGCCTGTACCACTGTGCTATTGGTGGGTGATAGACAACTCCCACCAGTGATTTTTTTTTTCCCATATATTATTCTTAATCTCTACCCAGAAAGACTCAACACTCTGTTCCTTAGATCTTATATCGTCTCTCACTATTGCCCTGATCTCATCCTTGATTAAAAGTGCCACCACACCACCTTTACCTTCCTGTCTATTCGTATTGAACCCCAAAACCCAGCAGCAATAGAAATTTACCAAGACAAATGGTTACTTAAACAAAAGTTGCATTTAATTATACTATTAACTTAACCCCTTTCTAATTCTAAGCGCATGTGTGTGTGTAAGTTCAGAAAAGTTCTTTGATTTATAGTCAAATCTCACTTCTCACTCCTCCAAGTTCACTGGTTGCAGGCAATTCTTGTACTGTGCATAGAATTTAACATTTATGAATTTCACCAGGTTTTGGTGCTTGAAAGGTAAATGGTTACCGCTCAGGAAGGTTCTTGTCAGTTTTCAGAGAGAGATTTGTTGCTCATTGGACACCCACAACTGATCCCTTCCGATCAGCCACTTCAGTGTCTTGCTGACGAAACTTGCCACCTCAGGGTTTTCCAGATGATGACCTCTTTCTTTCAGGTCACCACAGAGTTCATTTTTGTTTCCCTTATTTCAAGTGAAACATTATGCAGCCAGTCCTCTCTTCTTGTATGGATCACAAGGGCTTTGACCAGGCTGAACACTCATCTTCAAAATGGGGTTTTTCCACAAGCTTTCCAGCTTGTCTTGTTCCAGTCCCAGCTCCTGCTGCTGAACTGTAGAACTCAATTCTCTCTCTCTCTCTCTCTTCCCCCCCCCCCTCTCTTTCTCTCACTCAGAGAAAACCACATGACCCTCTTAGAACAGCCAACTGCACTTAGACAGACTGTGGCTCTGGACCTAATCTTCTGAGTTTGTTTCGTTTATCTGTTGCTTCCCAAAACAATAATCCATTACTCCACAGCATGTCCAATTAACACCTGCTTGTCAAGTCCTTATAGGCATTCTTCAAAGTTTTTGCAAAGGCACTCGGAGCCTGGACTGTCTGACTGGAGCAGAGTTCTGGCATTTTAAATGAGATGTGTGTTGAAGTGTTTTTATGTGACTTACACTAAAAAACCCTGCCACAATTTATCTCCTTAAAACGTGTATATACAATATAAAATATAACAATCTGTCACACATAATACCTGATACCCTTGAATATTTAATTCCCACTCATGCCCACCTTGCAACCATGTTTCTGTGAGGCCACTAAATCATATGCCTGAGTACTGATTTGCACTTCAAGTTCACTAACGTGTTTCTAATACTATGGGCGTTCAGATAAAGTGCCTTTATTCTCATTGACCTTTTAGAATCTCGTGACCTCTGCATCCTTTGCTTTTGACTTTTCTGCCCTCTATTTTTCTCTTTCCTAACTCTAGCTTTGGTCTCTGTGCCACCTTCCTCGTTCTTTCTTTGTAGGTTCCCATTCCCCTGCCCCATTAATTTAAACCTGCCCCAACAGCACTAGAAAACCATCTCACTTGGACATTGATTCTGGCCCTGCACGGAGGTAGACCGTCCGGTGTGTACTGGTCCCATCTGCCTCAGAACTGGTTCCAATGCCTCAAGAAACTGAAACCCTCACGTGCCATTGTTCATTCTAACTATCTTGCTAGTTCTACTCTGACGAGCTCGCGGCGGTGATAATAATCCTGTGATTATTACTTTTGAGGTCCTACTCCTTAATTTATCTCCTAGCTCCCTAAATGCAGCTTGTAGGATCTCATCCCGCTTTCTTCCTATATTGTTGGTACCAATATGGACCACGACAGCTGCCTGGTCACCCTCCCCTTTCAAAATGTCCTGCAGCTGCTCTGAGACATCCCTGACCCTTGCACCCGGGAGTCCCAGTTGCAGCCACAGAACCTCCTGTCTGTTCCCCTTACGATGGAATCCCCTGAAATTATTGCCCTACCACTCTTTTCCCTTCCCTCTCTCACAGCTGAGCCACTCACAGTGCCACGATCCTGGTTACTGCTGCCTTCTCCTGATGGGCCATCTCCCCCAACAATACCCAAAGCAGGATCTCTGTTTGGGAGAGTGACGACCCCAGGAGACTCCTGCACTACCTTCCTGTTTCTGCTCTTGCTGTTGGTCACCCAGACCCTACCTATCTTTCTTTACTCTCTTAAGCTGTGATGAGACCAACTCACTAAATGTGTCGTGCACCACATTCTCCACATCCCGGAAGCTCCAAAGAGCATCCACACACAGCTCCCCAGTGCCGACACGTGGTCTATCAGGAGCAGCAGCTGGACACACTTCCCGCACACATTGTCCTCAAGGACACTGTCACATGGCACAGGAGGAGCATGACATGGGTCAGAGCTCATCTGCCTGCTTGAATGAACCTCAGTGATTATATTAAATGCAAAGAACATACCCCTTTGACCCCGTGCCTCAGCCTCTCCATGCTGAAGCCTCTCGAGCCAAACCCTCAGTGTTCTGTGCCACTCACTCGCTGGGCCACTCCTTGACCTTCCCTCCTTTTATAGGCCCCTACCAATTAATCCTGTTGCCCTTGCTCCTCCTCCTTGCTGGTCCTTCTCTCTTGCCCGAACTAGGCCCGAGACAGGTAAGCGCACCTTTTTACTCACTGGTCCTGTCGCTCACTCCTCGCTCCTCTTCCTTGCTGCTCTTCCACCTTTCACCCGAACTATTCTTTCCAAGGATGTATGGACCAAGTGTTTAAAACGGGTCCCTTCCTCTTCCATTTGTGCACGTCATTCATTTCAAGATAGTACATGGAGCACATTTATCCAAAATTAGCTAAGATTTTTCCTGCTATCAACCCTGTCTGTGACGATGTGGTAATGGGGTTGCTTCCTTATTTCGTATGTTCTGGTCCTGCTCAGCATGAGATCACTATTGGAAGGACATTTTTAATGCATTTTCCTGTATTTTCTCGGTTACTGTTCAATCCCATTCCAGCTTTATTTGGTGCAGTGGCAGAGAACAGTCGATGCTTGGGGTCCGATTGCCATGTGATGGCTTTTGCCACTTTAATGGCTAGAAAATGGAAGGACTTGATCCCTCCCAGTTACGCTCAATGGACGACCCAACCCTTATTGTGCTTGAACCGCGAAAGATTAGACGTGTTTTTAAAACTGAAGTTTGATAAAACGTGACACACTTCGATGGAATATTTTAATGTTTAAGAATAATACAGTGGTTCACTGTTGTATGTAACATACGGAATGTTTATAATCTCTTCCTGAACGTATTTACATACAAGGCAATTCACCAACGTACCGGTACTGTTACCCGTTTTGTGGTTTAAGGGTTCCCAGTGGGTTTTTCTCTTTAGGGGGTAGAGATTTAGGATAAGTTAGTTACAGTCTTTTTTGTCTTGGTTATTTTTGCAGGAACAAAAATTTAATTCTGTCTGTTTATCATTAGTTGTGATGTTCATTTTTGTTCTCGGATACGTTGTAATTACTCTGTACCTGTAAGAGATTTTTCTTGTTCTTAAACTTTTTGTGGTGTATTTAATTAAAAAATTCACACGTGTTTAAAGTGCATGTTCCAGATTTCTTGTCAGAGTGCATATATGACATCACATTGTTACGAGTCCAGAGGACCCCAAAACCCAGCAATAGATATGCACCATGACAAAGGGTTACTTAAACATGAAAATATAATCAAACTTTAACTTATCTCTATTGACTCACTTAACCTACTTAACCCCTTCTAATTCTAAGTGCACGTGTGTGTAATGTGTAATATAAGTTTAGAAAAGTTCTTTGGTTCACAGTCCAATCTCACTGGTTGCACAGAAGTTAACATTAATAAAGTTCACCAGGCTTTGGTGCTTAACAGGTAAGTGGTTACCACTCTTGTTGGTTCTTGTTGGTTTTCGCAGAGTTTTTCTTGTTTCAGGACATCCACAACTGATTACTTTTTAATCAGCCACTCCAGTGTCTTGCCAACGAAACCTGCCACCTTCAGGGTTCTCCAGATGATAACCTCTTTCTTTCAGGTCACCACAGAATTACTTTTTGTTTCTCCTATTCCAAGGGAAACACCAGACAGCCAGTCCTCTCCTTTGACCAGACTGTCTTTCAAAGCTTGCCAGCTTGTCCCTCTGGAACCGATGTCTGTCTCTCTCCTCTCTCTCTCTCTCTCTCTCTCTCTCTCTCTCTCTCTCTCTCTCTCTCTCTCTCCCTCCTACTCTGAGAGAAAAGCCTGTTTTTTTCTGCTCTCTTGGACTGCAAAGATCACATGACCTTCCAGACAGTAAATTCTGTTTTCCAGACAAAGCCGCATGTTGTTACATTTGTTGCCTTTTGAAAATAACACTCCATCATGAGTCTGAGTACTCTGCAAAAACGCCTGCAAAAATTCTGTTTGTGTGTGACCTGCTCGAACAAATCTTTTCCAATTTATCTCCCAAACACCTTGATGTACTCTGTCACAACATACAACCCTGAGATTCTTTTTCCTGTGGTGAGACAGAATGACCACTAATTGGTAGTGCAAAAAAAAACTCCTCATTGTTAACATGTAAACAAATAAAGAAATATAAATAAACTGTGCAATACAGAGAGAAAAAAATCAATAAAGTGCACAAGTGAGAGTCCTTCATTGAGTTCCTGATTAAGTTTAATGGTGGAGGGGGAGCAGCTGTTCCTGAACATGGTGGTGCGAGTCTTGTAGTGCCTATACCTCTTCCCTGATGGCAGCAGCGAGAACAGAGCATGTGCTGGGTGGGGTGGATCCTTGATGATCGCTGCTGCTCTCCAACAGCATTGTTCCCTGGAGATGTTCTCAATGGTGGGGAGGGTTTTGCCTGTGATGTCCTGGGTATTTTATTAAAGGGCATTTGGTTTGACCATGTAGAAATCACAGCAGTTTTTTTTTTACATAGTCCCCTAATTTCAGGGCACCATCATATTTAGGACATAGCAATGGGATGTATATTAAAGTAGTCAACTTGAGTACTTCAGCATATGGAAGACCTGCTCAATTGGATTTTGATTGGGTGACTGACTTGGCCATTCAAGAATTTTCCAGTTTTAGGCTTTTAAAAACTCCTCTCTTGCTTTAGCAGTCTGTTTGGGGTCATTGTCTTGCTGTAGGATGAAGCACCGTCAATGTGTTTGGAGGGATTTGCTCAAACCTGAGCAGATAAGATGTTTCTATACACCTGAGAATTCATTTTGCGACTGCCATCATCAATGAAGGTAAGTGCCCCAGTACCTGTGGCAGCCGTACATGCCCAGGGCCATAACACCCCCACCACCATGTTTCACAGGTGAGGTGGTGTGCTTTGGATCTTGGGCAGTTCCTTTACACCTCCACACTTTGCACTTGCCATCACTCTGATGCAGGTTAATCTTGGCCTCATCAGTCCACAAGACCTTTCCCCAGAATTCTGCAGCCTCTTTTAAATACTGATTGGCAAACTATAATCTGGCCATCCTGTTTCTGTCACAAATTAGTGGTTTGCATCTTGCAGTGTAGCCTCTGTATTTGTTCATGAAGTCTTCTGCAGAAAGTCGCCATTGACACCTGCCTCCTGAAGAGTGTCTCTGATCTGTCGGACAGGCATTTGGGGATTTTTCTTCTTATGGTGAGAATTCTTCTATCATCAACAATGGAGTCTTCCTTAAAATACCAGTCTCTCTGCAATTACTGAGCTCATCAGTAAACTCTTTCTTCTCAATGATTTTCCAAACTGTTGATTTTGGTAATCCGACGGTTTGGGTGATGTCTCTCACTGTTTTATTCCTGTTTTCCAGTCTCATAATGGCTTCTTTGACATTTATTGGCACAACACTGGTCTTCATGTCAAAAAATGACAACTACACACTCCAAAGGTGATCAAGATCTTAGAACCAAGCCCAGCTCTCTTATCCCTGCACAATGAAGAAATTAAACATCCCTGAGTAACCACAAACACCTGTGAAGCCAAGTGTCCCCAACCTTATGGTGCCCTGAAATGAGGGGACTCTGTATAAAAAGTGCTGTCATTTCTAAACGGTCAAACTAAAATGTACACAAATAACCTTGAATAAAATCTGGAACGTGCACTTTAATCATGTGAATCATTTCATTACAAATGTAAAACTGTGGAGCACGGGGGTAAATAAAGGAAAACAAAAAGTGTCTTTGTCCCAAACATTATGGAGGGCCCTGCATTTGCCAAGTGTGTTGCCTGGGTTAAGTCATGGTTAAGTGTTTGATTATCCCTGACTGATAACACAGCAGTTTTGGCAGCAATTCTGTACGACCCAAGGATGCGGCAGCAACATCAGTGGGGGGACGCATCAGCAGAATTGACTGAATGTTGATCTTAATGTAAAGTAGCACGCTTTGGGAAACATTCTCTCAAAATCCTTTCCATTGTTATGATCTGCTTGGACATGCAGCTTATCAATTGTTTTTTTTAAACTGGCTGTCAGCAAACATGTTGGGGGGTGGGGGGTGGTTGCGGAATAAAACTGCAGTGGTCATGAAGCAAAGGGAGAGCTTCCAGAATGCAGAGATGTGCAAACAATGCAGGATGGCCTGGAGATTCGGGCATGGCTGTGTCAGCAGTTAGTGACGAGTTTTGCTTCTTTTGTTCTCTTTGCAAATGGGGGGATAAACACTGCATGGATGTGGGGCTGGGATTTTGCTGACCTTGTCCATGCTGTGACTCCAAAGCCCAGCCAACGCAGCAGATCTGGAAATGATAGCCATTTTCATTGTTCAGAATGGTGGCCTTGCATTTCAGGCCCTGATGTTCCAGGATGATAATCAGCTCATGTCACAGCACAGACATCAGTAAAACTGGAGGAACAACGCCTCATCTCCAACCAGATGGTATTAATATTGATTTCCGTTTAAACCCCTCCCCTCTCACTTCTTTCCCTGTTACCTTCCCCCAGCTCTGTCTCCTCCTTCCCTGTCTCCTTTCACAGACATTATAAATTCCCACCCCTCCCCTTTATCATATCCATTTAACCCCTTTTGTTGGTCTGGATCCCTCCCCCAGCCAACACGGCCTGAATTCGGAGATTTCCTGCTTCAAGCTCATTCTGCTTATTCCTCGAGGAAGGGCTCAGGCCCAAATCGTCGGCAATACATTTTTGATTTTTATGGAACACTGTAAGACCGGCCGAGTTTCTGTAACATTTTACTACAATCACAACATCTGCAGACTTTCATGTTAGAATCAGTAAAAATACAGCCTTGTGTTAATAGCTGCACTTTGTCAAGATTCAAGAGTCCCACTAAAGAACCAAAGATTTATTGATCCAAACCAAGGCTTTTATTAACTAAAAGACTGCAGCATATGACAAGTAGGTCGACCAGTCCAGAATGACCTGGTCTGGCTAGGAGGAATCCTTTAAGACCAGCCAGTAGGTGTGGCTACACTCTCAGCCAATCACAGTCATCCTACACTACCATCTGTACATATACACATTGGTGATAGAATCTGTACTATCACACCCACGACTATAGTGTGGACCATCGTGCCTTGCGGCCCCATCTTCCCCGTCTATTCCTCAATTGGTGGGGGATTCATTCCATCCTGACCAGGAAAACTCAAGAAAAGAAAGCAGCCTGAGATCTGGCTGCCGTGTGCCTTGACAAACCCATAAAACCCTGATATATGTTTCACACCTTTGTTGTGTGTGTCTTCAATGTCATGTGCAACTGTGGTTAGTTAAGTGTTAAATGTTGAGGGTTGTGGGGAGGGTGGTGGAGGGAGGGGGACGGAAAGAGCTTGAACTCTGCAGAAAACTTTGTATAGAATTGATAAATGTAAATTGTAGTCAATGCTGATACTGTTAACATTGACACTGATCATGTTGATAACTGGTTGAGTTTGGAAAAACATGAATAAAATACTTTAAAAATCAAAGATTTCTTTGAATGTGTAATATTACACAACATTGCCTTCTCCCTGCCGTAAGGCAGACAAAGAGTTTCCATTAGTGTTGCCCGGAGCCCCTTACAGTACGAGGGAAGGAGAAGCAGAAGAGAGTCCCTTCAGAGTCACCGAGTGTCCATGGACTCGCCTCCAGCCCCCGCAGTCTCTACAGCCGCACAGACTCCTGTTCGATCCAAGCTCCAGATCCAAGCATCAAACACGACCAGGAAGCCTTCAGCACCCGAGGCCTTTTGGGAGCCCTCAGCACCTTCTCGAATCTTGACTCTGATGCCTGCCTGGTTCTCACGAGCCGGTCTCCAGCAGCTTGTTCGGGAACCCACCCCCCCCCCCCCCACCACCGACCGCTTGCAGCCTGTGTGGATTCTTTGGCCACTGAGCCCCTCGCTGGTCTGTAGCCGTGGTCACCTTCACGGACAATTGTGAAAGACAACTCCATCCCTGCGCAGATCTTGACTTCTCCCTCGCTGAACCAAAGCTCAAAATGCAGGCTTCAATAGCCTGGGTTAGAGACTGCCTGTGACAAAAAGGTAGATCCACACTGAGAGCTTACTCACGAGAGTCTCCTTCTATGATTTAGAACCAAGCGGAAATGGATCGAGAAAAGTCATAATTAGCAGGACTGTACCCCACGTATCTCTCAGCAATGTGGAACACAGGAGGCCCTTCATCCCATCATGTCCATGCTTCCTGCAAAACTTGTTCAGGTTCGTCCCTTCACACTTTCAGACAGTGAGTTCCAGCTCCCCCTGCTCGTTGTGTGAAACCATGTTTTCTCAACTGCTCTCCAATCCTGCTAAATACCACCTTAAAGCTGAGCTTTGGAGTAATCATCCAAGTTATTGTCCTCTCGGTCAGGATTGCATGTTTCATTATATCTCCTGTCATGGTGCATCATTGATAGTGGATGATTCACATTTTTCTCATTGGAACATCATCTTTTCATGCAGGACAGGACAAATCAGTCTTCCAACCATTCGAAACGTAGCGAGGTGGGGGAGGGGGGTGCAGGTTAATTGGGTGTGAATTGAACGGCACGGATTCGTGAGCCAAAATGGCCTGTTACTGCGCTGTATGCCTAAATTTTTTTTAAATTCGTTTTCTAAAAAAATAAATGTGATGCTGTCAGTGAGATAATTTATATCAATTGCATTTATCTTGTGGATTTTTAAAAATCCAAGGTGACGTGTAAAATAAAATCAAATTCAAAATACTACAGATGCTAGAAATTTGAAATAAATCAGTAAATACTGGAAAAGCAGGTCAGGCAACATCTGAGGAGAAAGAAAACCAGTTTTGGGTCAATGACTTTTTATGCCAAGCTCTGAAAAATCTCTCCCTAAAGCCTTCCTCTTTGGTCATTTGATGATTGGTTAATAGACTGGAAAGCAAATGTAAGACCAATGGGTTATTTTCAGGTTTGAAGGCATTGGCGTGGAGCAGGGATTGGTGTTGAGGCTCCAGCTGTATCAATGAATGGATCAAATGTAATATAAATTTAAATTTAACAGCCCGTGCCACCCAATTACCCCCATTAACCTACAACCCCCAGTACATTTTGAACAGTGGGAGGAAACCGGACCCCCATGGAAAACCCACACAGACACAGAGAGAACTCCTTACAGACAACGGAGGATTTGAGCCCAAGTCCCGATCGCTGGCGCTTGTAAAGGCGTTGCACTGACCACTGCACCGACCGTGCCGCCCTAATCCAAGATTGGTGAATGTCAGCTATGAGGAGGATGCATGAGAGGATAAGAACAGATTTAGCAAATGGATAAGGGCTTGATAGATGAAACATTGTAAGAAAAATTGTAGTGGATAGTGTTTGATATTTTTTAAATGAGTTTTTTGGTAAAAGGAACGCGAGATTAAAAAATGCTGGTTTCAGTGGGAACAGGGTGTATACAAATCATTGAAAACAAATATGTACGTTTAACAAGCAATTAGGAGGCAAACAATATGTTGACCTTTATTGCAAGAAGATTTGAGTCCTGGAACATTGTGCACAGACAGGTCTCTCCTACCTCCCGAAGGAACATATCGTTATAATAGAGGGAGTACAGCAAAAAGGTTCACAGACTGATTTCTGGGTCGGTGAGTTTACTGCATGAAGCAGACTGAGCCTGCAGTTCAGAATGAGAGGGGATCTTATTGAAACAGACAAAAGCTGAAGGGGTTTAACAAAGGAGATGTCGAGATGGTGCATCGTGAAGAAAGCATATCAGTGCCTCTGCATCCTGAGGTGTTTGCTGGGGTTTGGTTTTGACATGACATATGACAGTCCTAGCAAATTTCTACTGATATGTGGTGGAAAGTGTTGCTGATCGGCTGCCTCGCGGTCTGATATGTGAACACCAATACCCCTGAGTGTAAAGCCCTGCAAAAGGTGGTGGACACAGCCCAGGATTTCACAGGCAAAACCCTCCCCACCATCGAGAACATCTACGGGGAACGCTGCCGTCGGAGAGCAGCAGCAATCATCAAGGATCCACACCCCCCAGCACATGCTCTGTTCTCGCTGCTGCCATCAGGAAAAGGTATAGGTGCCACCAAGACTCTCACCACCAAGTTCAGGAACAGCTGCTCCCCCTTCACCATCAGACTCCTCAATGACAAACTCAATCAGGGACTCATTTAAGGACTCTCACTTGTGCACTTTATTGATTTTTTTAATTCTCTCTGTATTTCACTGTCAGTTTGTTTATATTTCTTTATTTGTTTACATGTGTTTGTTGTGTACAATTTGTTTTACACTGCCAATAAATGATAATTCTGCCTCGCCCACAGGAAAAGGAATCTCAGGGCTGTATGAAATGTCATGTATGTACTCTGAAATCATGTTTCCTCCAGATCGAGTGTCGAATGTGGGCTCAGGACTAAGGTGAGGAGAAACTTCTTCACTGAAAGGATGGTGAACCTTTGGGATACTCTATCCAATACCCACTCTGTGTCTCGTTATCATTCCAGAGGGAGAGATTAGACATTGGTTGAGTAGTAGAGTACTTTAACTTGTTATTAAATAAACATGCCAGCGTGAGGTTGCTTTTAATAAAGCAGTACTTTCCCTTCCATATAAATTGTGGATTCTACTCCAAACCTCAACCAAAGCACTTTGGACAACAGTTGCCAGGGTAACTACAACATGTGGGTGAAGCAGCCACTCGTGTGCTTTGAAATGAAAATACGTTGTAACCATGACAACATGGTGATCAATTGTACTTTTCAAAACTGTGGAGCAAAATAAAAATCTGGGTGGTTGGTTATTTTTGACGCTTTGCACATTCCTATCCTTTGACCCTTGACCCTTAGCCATGTCTTGCCAACGTCCTCTCTTGACCCATGGAACAGTGAGAGTGCAGAGAAATGTGATCCTCTTCTCCGATCATCAAGAAGGTGGCAACAATACAGCAGGGTTGCCCCCACGGTTCCAATCTCCCATGGCAGGGCCAGAGAACAATTTCCTCCTCCAATTAAATATAAGATTGTCATTGAAACCCAACTGAGATGTGAATAGCCTTCAGGGAGGGGATACCTGTTCTGGGGAATCTGAGGTCTGTACCTCAGACCCACTCATGGTTGCCTTTTATCTGCCTCCTGCAGTGACCCAGGAACCCATTCAGTTCAAATGTCATTTGTGCTTGGCTTTGAATGCTCAGCAGAGCCCACGACTCAGCGAACAGACATTAAAGCCAACTAAACTGGCATCGCTTGCAATCTACTATAAACTGGCAATAAAAACTTGAGAGGAAGAGATTGGGAAGTAGCCATAAAACACTACAGCTCTGTACAGACCCTTCAGCCCTTGATGTGGTACTGACCTAAATAGACCTAAAAATACAAAACCCTCCCTACCCCGTAATCCTCTATTTTTCTTCCATCCATGTGCCTAAAGGTCTCTTAAATGCCGCTAATGTTCCAGCCTCCACCACCATCTCTGGCAAGGCATTCCAGGCACCCACAACTCTCTGCGTAAAAAACCTACCCCTGATGACCCCACCCCTCTTCCCTTCCTTCACTTTGTTCAAATGTCCTCTGGTGTTTGCTACTCCTGCCCTGGGGAACAGGCACCGGCTGTCCACCTTATCTAAGAAGCTTAATAGCCTGAATTCTCCTCGGAAGCTAAGCAGGTACAGGCCTGGTCAGTTCTTGGAGGGGAGATCACCTGTGAACACGAGGTGCTGTAGGTTTCTGTGAGGGGCACTGGACAAAGTAGCGACTCTCTGTCTGCCTTTCTTACGGTAGACAAAGGGTAAAGAATTTCATGTATGTTACATTCTAAATATAGTATTACAAGACAATAATGGAACCTTTACCTTTATCTATGCCTCTCATAATCTTGTAGACACCCATCAAGTCTCCTCTCATCCTTCTACGCTCCAAAGAGAAAAGTCCCAGCTCTGCTAACCTTGCTTCTTAAGAGATATTTCCCAATCCAGGCCACATCCTGGTAAATCTCTTCTGCACCCTCTCCACAGCTTCCACATCCTTCCTATAACAAGGTGACCAAAACTGAACACAATATTCTAAGTGTGGTTTCACCAGAGATTTGTAGAGTTGCAACAACCCTATCAACCTGCATGGTGACCTTCAGAGATGTATGGATTTGGACCCCAAGGTCCCCTTTTTCTTTAAACTTTAGACATACAGCATGTAACAGGCCATTTCAGCCCACGAGCCCGTGCCGGCCAATTGTATCCAAGTGACCAACATCCCCAGTACGTTTTTGAAAGGTGGGAGGAAACCAGAGCCCCCGGGGAAAACCCACGCAGACACAGGGAGAATGTACAAACTCCTTACAGACGGTACGGGATTCAAACCCAGGTCCTGATTGCTAGCTCTGTAAAGGCGTTGTGCTAACCGCTTCAGCAACCATGCTGCCCCATTCTTTCAGACTGTTAAGTATTCTACCATTGACCACATACTCTGGCTTCAAGTTTGACCTTCCAAAATGCATCACCTCACACTTTTCTGCCCAACTCTGCATCCTATCTATGTCCTGTTGTAACCCACGCCGGCCTCCAACACACTCTGTAAGGGTTAAAATGACTTGTAGCATATTCTGCAGCAGCCAGTAGATATCGTTTACACATCCTTTGAGTGTCTCCTAGTTACAGCCAGCTTCAAGGTTATGATTAGCTTTCTGCGTGTTTTGAGATAACATTTAGTTTGGTTTTCCTTTGTCCTGCAAAAATGGATGGGCTTGAATTAGTCCAAAAACTTTTATTGACCATTTTAATTAACATTTTAAGCATCATTTAATTGTTTTATAATAGTTTTAGTACCATATAACAAAGTTATAATAATGTAGTTGCTAATATATAAAGTTAATAAACCTTGGAAAACTCAATTCAACTTTAGTATGGACTATTTGTTTGAACGAGTCATAAACAATGACATTCAAGTCTCCCCAGGCGATTATAAAAGAAGAGAGTCACAATATTTAGTCAATAAAATAGGAACTATTGACTCGTTAATCAATAAAAGACAGAATTGAAGACAATAAAAAGTTGGAAATTGGATTTGGAGTTTGAACTGGATTAATAGGGCTCTGTTTAGAGAATATCGAAGAAAGAGGTACAAACGTCAAGAGCACCAAGCCCTTTGAAGAAGTGGTAAGCCTCACTAAAGGATTCCTGTATGTTTATTGCAAGTTTGGAGAAACTGCCGCTTGTCCTTTGAGGACTGTTTTGATTTTGGAGTTATTGTTGTGCCTGTTTGATGTCTGAGTGCAACAGTCGGCTGAATGGATAAAGACAGCAGCCGGTGCTGAAGCTTCTGCGCCTAAGGAGCTACGTGTTGAGATGATGAAGAGAAAGGAACTTACAGAAGAATTGCAAAGATGGCAATTAGAGACAAGTGGAAACAAAGCAAACTCTAAGCAAGACTAAGGGAGGATATAGGTAAGAAAAAGGTTACCGCTGCTGAGGATACAGATCCCACAGAATTGCTGCAAAAAAAAACATTAATAGAAGCTAAATCAGCCACAAGGAAATGGCTGCAGTTGTGCCACAAGATGGTGGTGAGGAGGATGGGAATCCACAATGGAGACAGGGTCAGATATTAAGGCGACATCTGACTTACAGGATGAAATAGGACCCAAGGAGAATGTGTCAAATGCTGGAAGCAGAAGTAAGAGGAGTTCTAGATCAGGCTCCAGAGCTTTAGGTTCTGAGTCTATACGTCTAAAGATTCAAGCAGATATAGCACCTCTTGAAGCAAACAAAGAATTCCTACTGAATTAATTTGAGTTAGAAGAGCAGTTACAGAGGCAAAGGAGCAGCAAATGCTTCAAGACAGACATGCCTGTGAAGAGCAGGAAGATCAGTTAAAGAGGCAAATGGAGTTACTGGAACTGGACAAAAGGATCATTGTTAATCAGGTCAGGACCAAGGCACCAGAAGGCTCAGTGTTGTCTGGTGCTCGAAGTAAATTATCTAAAGCGTCACATTTTGAGGAAGGACAACAGAAAAAGAAAATGTTTAAGACCAAGGCTGAGCCAGTGCTATGGTCACAAGACATGCTTGGTCCTGAACTAGACAGGTTAAGGCACAGTGCTGAGCCAATGCTATGGTCACAAGATTAATGCACCCCCGACTAATGAAGGCCAGCATACCATCAACCTTCTTAACTACTCTATCAAACTGCACAGCAACCTTGAGAGATCAGTGGATTTGGACCCCAAGGTCCATCTGTTCTTCCACACTGTTAATAGTCCTGCCATTAACCAAGTTTGACCTTCCAAAATGCATCATTTCACACTTGTCTGGATTGAACTCCATCTGCCACTTTTCTGCCCAACTCTGCATCCTGTCTATATCCTCTTGTAACCTACAACAACCCTCAACACAATCCACAAGACTGTCAATCTTCGTGATCATCTGCAAACTTACTGACCCACTCCTCCACTTCTTCATCCAGGTAATTTGTAAAAACCACAAAAAGGAGAGGTCCCAGAACAGATCCCTGTGGAACTCCATGAGTCACTGATCTCCAGGCAAAATACTTTCCATCCACTATTACCCTCTGCTTTCTGCAGGCAAACCAATTTTGAATCCACACAGCCAAGGATCCACTGATCCCATGCCTCATGACTTTCTGAACAAGATTCCCATGGGGGACCTTGTCAAATGCCTTACAAAATCCATATAGGCCACATCTACCACCCTACCTGCATCAATTTCTTTTGTTAGCTCCTCTTCCCTCTCTTCCCATAGCAACCTGTGGTATATTTCACCCTGTCCCAGGGAACTATCAATCTTGATGTTTGAAAGAAGATACAGCACTCCATCTTTCTTAATCTCAACATGGTCCACCACATAAGTTTGTTCTATTCTGACCTCACCTTGGCCATGAACCCTCTCTCTGATGAACACAGAAGCAAAGTCTTCATTTAGGACCTTCCCAACCTCCTCCACCTCCAGGCACATGTTGCTTCCTTTATCCTTAAGCAGCCCCACCTTCATTCTCATCAACCTTCTGTTTTTGACGTCTGCATTGAACGTCTTTAGGTTCTCCTTAATCCTACGTCCAAGGCGTTCTTGTACCCTCTTTTAGCTCTCCTAAGTCCTTTCTTAAGCTCCTTCCTGGCTACCATATAATTCTCCTGAGCCCTTCTTGTCTCCTGCTTCCTATCTCTAACGTATGGCTCCTTCTTCCTCTTGACTAGCTGCTTCACCTGTTTTGTCAACCACGGTTACCTTTTCCGACCATCTTTGCCCTGTTTTACTGGGACAACCCTATACTAAACCCTACACAAGGGGACCCTGAACATCCTCCACATGAACAATTAACACTTACTAGTTCCTGCCTCCTAATTAACCCTTCTCCAATTAAACATTTTCCCATGTTGTCTGCGTTTATCCTTGTCCACAGCTATACTAAAGCTCAGGAAGTTGTAGTCACTATTTCCAAAATGCTCCCCCACCGAGAGATCCACCACCTGACCAGGTTCATTACCCAGAACTAGATCCAGTACAGGATCATTAACCAGTCCACATACTGTGTCAGGAATCCTCCTTGGACACTCCTGACAAATTCTGCCCCATCTTTCCCTCCTGCAGTCAGGAGGTGCCAGTCAATATTTGGGAAGCTGAAGTCTCCCATAATGACAACTCCTATTATTTCTGCACCATTCCAAACTCTGCCCACCTCTCTGTTCCTCAGTGTCCCGAGGGCTATTTGGGGGCCTATAGACAACTCCCAATAAAGGGGCCGCTCCCTTATGCCCACACTGACTCAGTGGACACTGCCTCTACAGTCCCCTCCCTTTCTACAGTCGTTATACAATCCCTGACCAGTAATGCTACTCCACCCCCCCCCCCCCCCATCTTTTACCTCCCACATCTAAACCCCGGGACTAGCATCAGCCAATCCTGTCCTCGCATCTGCTGTGTCTCGGTAACAGCCACAACATCATAGTTCCATGTGGAGATCCACGCTTTAAGCCCCTCCCCTTTATTCTTCATCCTCCTAGTGTTGAAATAGACACATTTCAACCCCTCCAACTGACTACATTTCTGCTCCCTCCCCTCCCTGCCCTTCCTCACAAACCCACAACACACAGCATCATCCTTTCACCTTCTACCCTAATCTCTGCCCTCACATTCTGTTTCCCATCCTCCTGCCAAACTAGTTTAACCCCTCCTCAACACCTCTAGCAAACCTCCCCACCAGGATATTGGTTCCCCTCCAGTTCAGGTTCAGCCTGTCCTTTTTGTACAGGTCAGATCTTCCTCAGAAGAGATCCCAAAGATCCACAAATCTGAACCCCCGCCCCTTGCCCCAACTCTTCAGCCATGCATTCATTTGCCACAACGTCCTATTCCTACCCTCTCTAGCACATGGCACAGCAGCGATCCCGAGATACCACCCTTGAAGTCCTGCCTTTCAGCTTTTTTCCTAACACAACAATGGCATCATGAAGAAACCTCTACTTCCTTAGGAGTTTGCGGAGGTTTGGTATGACATCGGAAACCCTGGCAAATTTCTGCTGATGTGTGGTGGAAAGTGTGCTGACTGGCTCCATCGCGGCCTGGTATGGGGGACACCAATACCCCTGAGCATAAAGCCCTCCAAAAGGTAGTGGACACAACCCAGGCCATCACAGGGAAAACTCTCCCATCGAGAAGATCTACAGGGAATGCTGCCGTCGGAGAGCAGCAGCAATCATCAAGGATCCACCCCACCCAGCACACGCTCTGTTCTTACTGCTGCCATCAGGAAAGAGGTGTAGGTGCCACAAGACTCACACCATTAGGTTCAGGAACAGCTGCTCCCCCCCCCCCCCACCCCACCATCAGACACCTCAATGACAAACAGACTCATTTAAGGATTCTCACTTGTGCACTTTATTGATTATTGAATAATTATTTTCTGCATTTGCACAGTCAGTTTGTTTGCACTTCTTGTTTACATTTCTCTCTTATGTAGACATATCTTTTCTTGAGTACAGTCCTTCTGAATTACGGAGAAGTAGAAATTCTGCCTGGCCCACAGGAATAAATCTGAGCTTTGAACTTTGGTTCAAAACTCAGCTCAGAGTTCAGTTCAGATCTCACTCCTGAGACTTCAGCATGGAAATCTTGGCCAACAAGCCCATGATGGAGTATGCTGCAGCACGCCCAAAGGTTTTCCCTCATCTTCATATGCTGGGGAGCAATAGAGTTTACAATTCCAAAAATTGGTTTGATTGAGAATTGTGAAAGTTTTCAAACCTCCTCAGCCCCCATTCCAACCTTGATCCATTGAGGGGGAGGGGATGTTAAAGGTTGCAGGAACCACACAGTTGGCCTCAGTACCCTGATCGTCCATTACTAAATAGGTTAGCATTGGCGGTCATGTGATGCAGAGAGTGCAGAATGCCCAACTGTGATTGCAATTAACATGATGTTACTGTATCATATGATGTGCACATGCAAGTCAGGATCAATTTCTCTACAATTGTCCCTTGGATAAGATTTTAAGCCTGCATCTTTCATCTCAGTGAATGTCAAGGATCTTGTGACACTATCAAGGAAAACAGGGTTGATCGTCTGGGCGTCTAGGATAATAATGACTTTATTCCGTTAGCACCCCCCCACCCCCCCCTTTCCCCATGTCTTCTTTCCTATAGCTCTGTCTCTCTCTTTCTCTCCCTCTCTCTCCCAATTTCCCTCTATCTCCTTTCCCCCAGCTTTGCTTTCACAGAGCCAGAAACAACCCCCACCCCCTCCCCAGTCAATTCTCACCTTTCCTCTCTCCTGTGTCCCATCCATATCCAATTAAGTCAAGTCAAGTCACCTTTATTTGTCATTCATGCCATATCTTTTGTCACCGAAGACTCTCGCAAACTTCCACAGGTGGTTGGCTGGCTGGTTACATCACTGCCTGGTCTGGAGGTTCCAACTCTCAGGACCTGAATAAACTCCAGAGGGTTGTTAGCTCGGCCTGCGACATCACAGGAACCAGACTTCACTCCATCAAGGACATCGACATGAGGCGATGTCTTAAAAAAGCAGCCTCTATCCTCAAGGACACCCACCCCCCAGCCATGCCCTCTTCACTCTGCTACCATCGGGGAAAAGGTACAGGAGCCTAAGGATGAGCACTGAGCGGCACAAGGACAGCTTCTTCCCCGCTGCCATCAGATTCCTGAGTGATCAATGAACCACAGACACTGCCTCACTATTGTTTTCCATAGTAATGTTGTAAGACGGTTATATTATGAATGTTTACACTACGATGCTGCCGCATAACATCAAATTTCATGACTTGTTTGTGACAATAAATCCTGATCCTGATCCTGATTCTGATTCTGATTCTGATTCGGAACTACTAATGCAATGCACAGTAAAGATAAGATAGCGTTTCTCCAGGACCAAGAAGCAGATTTACATGAAAAGGAGTTAATAGTAAGCCACAATACAATAAAAATCTATGATATACTAGTACACAAATGTTCTAGGAATCGAGGCACCTGATGGCCTGGGAGAAAAGCTGTCGCCCAATCTCGACATAAGGGCCCGAAGTGCTGCGGTACCTCCTACTAGACGGCAGAAGGGAGAACAGTTTATGTGAGTGGCATGTGGAGTCCTTCACAATGTTTATTGCCTTTCACCTGCGTCGAGTGTTGTCGATGTCCTTCATGGCAGGAAGGGAGCCCCCAATGATCTTCTCCACTGATTTCATCATCCTCTGCAGGATCATGCGGTCTGAGGTGCTCCAGCTTCCAAACCAGGCGGGGATGCAGTTGCACAGGATGCTCTTGATACATCCTCTGTAGAATGTAGTGAGGATTGAGGGTGGGAGATTAACTTTCCTCAGCCTTCGCAGGAAGTAGAGGCGCTGCTGGGCTTTTTTGGCTATGGAGCTGGTGTTAAGGGACCAGGTGAGATTCTCTGCTAAGTGCACTCCAAGGAACTTGATAATCACAATGACCTCAACGGTGGAGCCGTCAATGGTCAGCGGAGTGTGGTTTCCCCCCCCCCCACCCCCCGTGCCCTCCTGACAAAATCTCTTTTGTTTTATTAACATTCAGATACAGGTTGTTGGCTCTGCACCAGTCCGTTAGCGACTGCGCCTCAGCTCTGTACACCAAAATGTTGGTAATATATCTCGACCTCCTATGGACGCTGTGAGAATGGCTGAGTTCCTCCAGCATTTACTGCGTTTTTACTGATTCCCAATATCCCACTCAGGTCATGCTAGCATTGCTGTTTCGCTGGTGCACACATTGGCTGCTGTGCTTCCAACAGTGAATGCACTTCACAGGCAATTAACTGGACGTAAAGTGCTTTTGGTCATCCTGAAGTCATGAAAAGTGGACAAAATGTAAATTCTTCTTTTAGCTTCTCATATGTTGCACTGGCTATGTGAGCTGAATTGGATAATGGTGCCCCTTTCAACATCCAATTGTGGAGTGATACGATGTGGACGGCCTTCCTCCAGGTGTTCATCCATCTGAACGCTAGCATCAAGTCTTCTTTCCTGCAGACTATCGGCCATCCAAGGCAGATGCCCAGTGTCAGTAAAAACAGAACACTGGAGAAACTCAGCAGGACAAACAGTGTCTGTTATATTAGCAAAGGTAAAGATACACAGTTGGTGTAGCAGTTCATGCAAAGCTTTTATAGCACCAGCGATCAGGACCAGGGTTCGAATCCTGGGCTGTCTGTAAGGAGTTTGTATGTGCCCCCCATGTCTGTGTGGGTTTTTCCCGGGGGCTCTGGTTTCCGCAGAGCCCACCTAACTGACAAAAGACAAAGGAGGAAAGACCCAACACCCAACCCCAACCCACCAATTTTCCCCTGCAACCGCTGCAACCGTGTCTGCCTGTGTCCCGCATCGGACTTGTCAGCCACAAACGAGCCTGCAGCTGACGTGGACACTACCCCTCCATAAATCTTTGTCCGCGAAACCAAGCCAAAGAAGAAAGATATGTATAATCCACCTTTCAGGCTTGAGTCCTTCATCAAAGTGTGGAAAGCTGTCGGCAGGCGCCCGAACAAAAAGGTGGGGGGGGGGAGGAGCACAGTCTCACAGGCAGGAGGTAATAGGTGGAGAAGGGAGGGAGGGAACAGCAGCAAACAGGGGGAGGGGGGGTGGCTCTGTGAATGGAGAGGGAAAGGGATGGGAGAGCTGAGGGAAGGAGACAGAGGGACGGGGAAGAGAGGGAGAACAGGGAGTGGGATAGCAGAAACCAGAGAAGTCGATGTTAATGCCATCTGGCTGGAGAATGTCTGGACGGAAAATCAGGTGCTTTTTAAAAAAAAATTAAAATTTAGACATGCAGCGCAGTAAAGGGCCATTTCAGCCCACGAGTCCGTGCTGCTGAATTACACCCAATTATCCTGTACATTTTTTGAAGGGTGGGAGGAAACTGGAGCCCCTGGGGAAATCCCACACAGATACGGGGAGAACATACAAACTCCTCACAGACAGCGTGGGATTTGAATCTAGTCCCGATTGCTGGTGCTGTAGAGTCGCTACGCCAACTGTGCTGCCCTCATTGTTCCTCCAATTTATGGGTGGTCAGTGGGATAGTGCACGAGGTGATGAACAGACATGTGAGGATGGGAGTGAGACAGAAGTGAACTGGTTGGACACTGAGAGGTCCCTGTCACTGATGCGGACAGAGCAAAGGTGCTCAGTGAAGCGATTTCCTAATCTGCGTCTGGTCTCTCCGATGTAGAGAAGACCACAAAGGGAGCACCGGATGTAGTAAATCAGTCCTGTAGATACACAAGAAAAATGTTGCTTCACTTGACAGGACTGTTTATGAGCCCTGAATGGTGCTGAGGGAGGAGGTGTGGGCGCAAGTGGAGCATCTTCTGCGGTGTCAGAGGGCAGAAGAGGGACATGAGACTTTGGTCAATCATCCTCCACCAACACCAATGGGAATTGCAGTGACAAGACAGGGACATGACAGGGTGCCAGCATTGTGCATACGTTGTCTGAAGATGTGCTGGGAATAGGCATGAGCTGTTTAGCTTTGGTGGGGAGGGGGGGGAGGTGTAAAAGGAACTGTACCATCGATGGGGCTTGAGTGCTCCATTGTGTTGTTTTTCATCCAGGTCTGTCACATTAATAATCAACACTGTTGTCACTTTTACAAAGCAGTTCTGATAATATTAACCCAATCAATACTAAGCTAATCAGAGTCAAACTGTAATCTTCAAATCAATGCCGCTTCGTGGGGTGGGGGTGGAGTAGTGGAGGAGGAGGTTACGATGCTGAATTCAATGGATTAATTTCTCTCTTTTGCAAGTAATAGGTCTGTCCCACTCTCAAGCTCTTTGGGAGTCCCTTGTGGTTGAAAAACACAGCTCTGAAAAATATTCTGGAGTTGGATTAGCCAGGAGAAAGAAGCATCTCCCAGCCACAGGCAGCATGTCCATCCAAGAGGTAAGAAATGGGGTATGGCTCTCCTCTCCCTAATCAATCGGAGAAATAGTCAGCTGCAGGTAATTCACAGTTGGTTTGACGTAGGATTCGCAATGATCTCATTCAAGTGGTTTGAAGTGCTCACTATTTGTCTGTAGATTATAGCTTTAAATTTGTATTTTTTAACTGCCCAGAGATATGTTTTAGCGAGGCAGATTAACTGCCCGGAGATACGTTTTAGCGAGGCAGATTAACTGCCCGGAGATACGTTTTAGTGAAGCAGATTAAGGTGGAAAAACCTTGATGGATGGAGCAAACAAGTAAAGTTACATCAAAGGATCATGAAAATTAGTTACTGCTGCTTGAGGACAAATGGATTGAAAACAAGAGCAGATGGGTAAGATGATCGATGAATGTTAAAACTTACGTTAAGTGTAACTAGAAGAGATTAAAAACAATGTTATTAAGGAAATGGAGATATTGAAATAACTTAATACCAGGAAAAGCACAAGTGATTGACAGATTGATGGTGTAAATAAATATAATGTCCCTGAATTCATGCTTATCCATTCTTAGATAGGTGTCTTTCTATAAGATCACTAAATATGTACATCACATCCATTTATGCTGTATGTAGTGCGCAGATCAAACAATATGGCTTTGCCTGAGATCAAATGGCTGTTATTTGGAATGGTCCCTCTCGTGGGCAGATGCTGGAAATGAATTCAACTGATTCGTCCAACTTTAACAAGCTTGCTATTAAATTGCTAACCGCAATATTGTGGTCATGGTGAAGCTGGTGTTCATTTGCAAGTTCTCAGATGGATGCAGACATTGTATAGATGGTATCAGTCTCCTGTTTGAATGCTCTAAGGACATACAGCACGGTAACAGGCCCTTCTGCCCCACGAGCCCGTGCCGCCCAATTTACACCCCATTAACCTACAACCCCTGGTACACTTTTGAACGGTGACAGGAAACTGGAGCCCCCGGGGAAAACCCACACAGACATGGGGAGAACGTACAAACTCTTTACGGACAGCACAGGATTCAAACCCTGGTCGCTGGCGCTGTATGTGCGTTGTGCTCACTGCTACACTAACTGGGCAGCCCATTGTTTATGCTCGGCTGCTATTGGGCTGATGGTGAGGAGTTTAGTCACGACTCCTTTCCTTGCACAATGTGAGTTCAGGAAACATCAGCATGAGCACAGTATTTTGGAGTTTTGTGGTCTGTAATGATCACAGAGAACCTATTATTTCTCTGTGGGCATAAATCAATCTGTGTATTCCTCCTGCAAAATAGCCCTGTGTTACATGGGTAATGGTTTTCATCTTGTACGGTGAAAAATAGAGAAAATAAATCATCTCAATTCAACCATTCAGGTCAACACCAGCTCCTTATCGAGCAGTCATTTTAGTCCCATTCCCCAGCTCTTCCCATATAGACCTGCAGACCTTTTCCCTTCCAAAGGCCCCCATTTGCACCACCTTGGCAAGCCAAGTTCCAAGCTAGAACCACTCTCTGTGAAAATTCCTTCCTCATGTCCAACTCCTTAACTTACTGCCTCGATTCCTTTAACTATGCATGGTTGGGAACCACTTCTCTCTGCACGCCCTCTGTGAACCTATCCACGGAGAGAAAGAGGGAAACAAGAAAGGGGAGAAAGAAGGCAAGAATATTCACACCCCATGAATGAATAAGTAATAAGTAACACCATCTGAGGGCTCTTTCAGCATGGAAATCCAGGGACATCTGCTGGAGTCTTTGGAGAATCCATGTAGGGAATCACAAAGTAAAAACACAACACTGGAGAAACTCAGCTGGTCGAACCATGTCCTTTATAGAGCAACGATAAAGATACATATTCGGCAATGGAATCACAAGCCCACACTGGGGTTTTCTGGTAAAAACTGCAGATTTCATCTGAGACACAGAATTCACGAGTGAAGATGTCTGTTCTCAGCAGCAAGTCATCCTCAGTGTGAAGCTTCTGAAGGTCTGCAGACATAATTGTAGTAAAGATGAAAAAATGCAGGAGGAACCCAGCAGGTTACACAGCGACCATAGGAGGTAACAATATATAACCAAGGTTTCGGCCCTGAGCCCTTCTTCAAGGTGTGAGCAGAAAGGCTGGGGGAGCAGGGGAGAAGGGGCAGGGGGAGGAGCACAGGCCAACGGGCTGAAGGCCATAATTGGATGTGGATGGGAAGGCAGGAGAGGACAGGTGAGAATTGATCTGGGGGGGGGGGGGGGGGGTAGCTCTGTAAATGCAGAGCTGGAAGAAAGGAGACAGAGGGAAAGGGGGAAGAGAAAGAGACAGAGCTAGAGGGAAGGAGAAATAGAGGAAAGGAAGAGACGGAGGGGAGGGCTAAGAGAAAATTCTGGAAATGACAGAGATGGGGTTTTATTTGTGAGGAGGAGCTGGAGGTGTTGGGCAAAGGTTTTCGATGAGGTGTTAGCAAAGAGAGTGAAAGTCACTGGGTTGGGTATTAGTGGCAACTGAGGGAAGTTGCATGGAGAAGATCATTTGACCTTGGTGGCGAAGCAAAGGTGAGTTTGCTGTTAATTGGGAAGCAAGAGGGTGGAACAGGCTGGTTGAGATGGGGTGAGAGCAGACTCAAGTGGGGCATATATGCTGAGATAGACCAATGGCCTGATTTTATGGTGTTTATGCGGTTGGAATTGTACATCTCATGCATGTGACTGAGGATGAATTTTAATCCCCTGCAAGGAGATCAAGTCTAAAAGGGGAAAAGGATATCCACAGTGACACTGCTTGCCTTTGCCTCAGGAGCTGAGGAGTCGTCGGTTCTGGCGCTCAGTCTTGGCAGAGTTGGTCGGTTCCCTGGTCCTCGTCTCGGTTATTCTGGGCGCCTCAACCCCAGGCCAGGAAGACGGAGCTCCAGTCCTGATGCAGGTGGCTGTAGCCGCTGGCTTTTCGGCACTCAGCCTGGCCCACTGCTTTGGAGACATCAGTGGGGCGCAGATGAACCCTGCTGTCACCCTTGCGTTTTTGTGCACCAGGAAGCTGGACTTTTTTCAGTTTGTGTCCTATCTTCTGGCACAATGCCTCGGTGCCGTGATTGGATCAGGAATAATCTACATGTCACTTCCGGTCAAGTCAACACCAAAGCTTTTAGTCAACATGGTAAGTCCATTTCTCTTCCTACATTCGCTCAGAGTTTCTGTGTTCATTTCTAAAAGACACACAGTTCATCAAAATGGAAAATAAACAAAAACAAGGGCATGAACACTCTTACAATCTCACAGAGTCAGGATTTATTGTATTGAACGTGTCACGAAATTTGTCCTTCTGCGGCAACATCACAGGGCAAATATTTCTATAAACCACCTTGCAGAATAAATAAAAACAGTGCACGAAAAGTTCAAAGTCAGGCAGTGTCTTTGGCTTATTGTCCATTCAGGAATCTGATGGCGGAGGGGAAGAAGGTGTCCTTGTGCCGCTCAGTGCTTGTCTTTAGGCTCCTGTACCTTTTCTCCGATGGTAGCAGAGTAAAGAGGACATGGCCTGGTGGGATCTTTGAGGATAGAGGCTGCTTTTTTAAGACACCACCTCATGTCGATGTCCTCGATGGAGCAAAGTCTGGTGCCTGTGATGTCGCAGGGAGAGTTAACAACCCTCTGGAGGATATTCTTGGCCAGAAAGTTGGCGCCTCCGTACCAGGCAGTGATGCAACCAGCCAGAATGCTCTCCACGGTCCACCTGTAGAAGTTTACGAGAGTCTTATTCCTGGATTTATGGCAGAATGGTTACCAGTTGGTTGCTTGTTGCTAACCAGATAGTTACAGGTGAGAAGAGCCAGATCAAACAATTCACCTGACTTCATTGTAATTGGCGTCAGTGAGGTTAGCCTCTTTGACTGTGAAACCAGCTAAGTGGGAGGAAACCAGTGTGGGGATTGGGGATCGCATTTATTGTCATATACAGAAGTACTAAAATACTTCATTGCTGCAGCACCAATTACAATGGTGTGAATTAAATTATCACAACATGCTAAGACAGAAAAAGAGATTTAAAATTTGTAAATTCAGACATCCAGCACGGTAACAGGCCCTCTCGGCCCACAAACCTGTGCCACTCAATTTACATCCAATTGACCTACAACCCTACAACATTTTTGAAGGGTGGGAGGAAACCGGAGCCCCCGGGGAAAATCCACGTAGACACGGGGAGAACGTGCAAACTCCTTACAGACAGTGTGGGATTCGAACCTGGACCATTGAAGAACTCACAACCTGTCTTCAAAATGCGGTTTTTCCACAAGCTTGCCAGCTTGTCCTGTTCCAGTCCCAGCTCCTGCTGCTGAACTGTAGAACTGAATTCTCTCTCTCTCTCTCTCTCTTTCACACACAAACAGAGAAAACCACATGACCCTCTTAGAACAGCCAACTGCATTCAGACTGCGGCACTGGACCCCATCCTCCGACTTTGTACATCTGTTGCTTTCCAAAACAATAATCCATTGCTCCACAGCTTGTCCAATGAACACCTACTTGTGAAGTCCTTATAGGCATTCTTCAAAGTTTGTGCAAAGGCACCCGGACCTTGGACTGTCTGGCTTGAGCAGAGCTCTGGCATTTTAAATGAGATCTGTTTTGTTAAGTGTTTGTGTTTGTGTGACCTACACTAAAATCACATCACAATTTATCTCCTTTAAAACATATCTATATACAATATAAAATATAACATATTCTGTCACAGTACCTAGAGATTTGTCATTGGGCAGCAACACCAAGTGAATGATGTGGTAACATCAGGACATTGTACTTCATCTCCAAATTCATTCCATTGACGTCTGTGAAAACAATTCCAAAAGTGCAGTAAACTGTCTTGTTACTGACTGAGATTGGCATTCCAGGTAACAGTCTCAACATTCTAAAATACACATGGTTTTCTCAATGAATGTTCCTCACTAATTGCATTTGAGAAGGTTGGGGTGAGGTGCCTGTGGAGCTTTTACAGGGCTGTTGGGGAGGACATTCCAGGAATTAGACCTAGTGACAGTGAAGAAGCTGTGATAAACAGTAAAACCCCTGGTAACGAGAATTCAAGCAACTGGCTCAATAAATCAAGGGAATAAATTATAAAAATTAAAACAAATAAGAATAAAATAATAGGTTAAAAAATTCGCAAGTTTAAAACTGTAAAAGTAAATGTTCTCTGAAGTAACACGTAAATCTTTGGTAACTATGGGAGCCAATATCCAGCCAGCAGAGGGAGAGCCTTGGTCGGGCTTTGCTTGTAGCATTTGTTTGAATAAAGTTGTGTGAAAAAGTGGCAGGGGTCGCCCAGGATGAAGACCCATTGGGGTGACTCTCTCAAAATGTCTCCTTATCCCTGCTGAGTAAGAGTTGCTCTGGTCAGAGGCTTTATCTGTAAACTTGGGGGAGATTGTGGGGGGGGGGGTTAATTATCTATAATGTTATTGTTCATCTTTTGGGAAGCTCTGTGGAGGGGGAGGAACCTGGAGATGCAGCGACGGGAAAATGTGACTGAAAATAACGTAAAATGTTTTAAGGTTGATATACTGTATACGTCAGTGTATAAGCCGACGTGTATAAGATAACCCCTTGAATTTCCACTTAAAATATAGGTTTTGTGCTATACTCGCTGTATAACACTACTCCAAGTCTTTCTGCCCCAATAGACCTTTTCCAACCATCCCACTGACTGGCGCCACAATATTTTAAAAACAAATTACCCAGTGAAGATTTAAATTCTCTTAGCATATTTTAAAATAACACCGTTGGCTCCTTTAACAGGCCACTTATACTGGTACAAAGCCGATGGCAGTTGTACTTGGCAGATGGACCTCACGGTGGAGCGCTGTTAAGGTTCTGACTTTATACTTGGCGTATAAGATGACATTTGGGATGACATTTTTAAGATTCAAATACTGTCTTTTACGCCAACAAATATGATATTCATTCAAATGTAGTTTGTTCAGTGTAGTATTTTTGTCTTTTAAACAGTTTATTCTTAATGCAGGTTAGGCATTGTAAGAGTGAGTCTCAAGCAACCGGCATCTATCAATCCCCATAGGTCCTGGATACCACAGGCTTTACTGTATTTCTAAATTGGGATGGTGTGTCTTGGAGGGGAGTGGAAGTACTTATTCTTCACGATGGTAAAGGTGGTGGCCTTAGGGTGTGTGCTGGAGTAACCTCTCATGTGTTTCCAAGCAGATCAACAAAGAAGGAAATGCTGGGCAAGCTTTGGCCATGGAGATTTTTGCCACATTCCAACTGGTTTTCACAATATTTGCTGTGGGTGACCATCGGCGGAGGGAGGTGGGAGAACCTGGCCATCTGGCAATCGCCTTCAGCCTGGCAACAGGAATCCTGGCATCGGTAAGAGGCACAATGATCTGTTGCTTAACCAGTGGACACATTGAGCATAAAGGGCTCCCTCTCCATCACACAACCATGTTGCTTGTATTGGAAGGGTCATGAATTCTCGTAATGGAGTGGGCAAGTTTCACTGCAGGTCCAACTGTTTGGTGCTTTCAGAGACCAATCAACTCTCTAGGCCAGGGGTGGCCAGCCACATGCGGCTCTTTGACATGTAATGTGCGGCTTGCAGAGGTCCCGACACCCCGACCACGGACTCTCGCCTGGATCCCAGTTGCCTGCCCATCCAAGCTCCCGACACCCCAACCGCGGACACTCGCTGAGGACCCACCCACCCGCCTGCCCAATGCACCAAACTTGGACTTATTACCCTGTTCCGGCTGCCCACCGCCCATTTGAGTTCTCAATGCCCTGACCACGGACTTACCACCCAGCCCCGCCTGCCCATACGAGCTTCCGATGCCCCAATCGACACAGGTACTTACCGCGGTCAAAAGTAGTATGCAGGTAATAGTCGACCTCCTAAATTTTAGCCTAAAAATTGGTCCACAAAATTTGACTAATAACATGTACTTTTTGATTATTGAAACTAATACCAATTAGCAGTTTAAAAACTACATACAGGTACATGAATAAATATTATTATGTACATGTATATATTAATATTCATGACATTTTTGTAACAAAATATGCATCTAATTACTCTCACGTGCATGTAATATTTTCATGTCTTGCGGCTCTCAAACACCTGAAGATTATTGTATGTGGCTCTTGCGTTAAGCAAGTTTGGCCACCACTGCTCTCAACATTCAGCAGATGAGTCATGAGTTGAAGGCTTTTGAACTGCAATGTTGACCCAAACAAGATTCATATTTTGGATTTCAGATGTATTGTCAGAGCACATACATCATATACAACCCTGAGATTCTTTTTTGCTGTGGGCAAGACAGAAAAATAAACTGTATACAGCATAAACATGTAAACAAATAAAGACCTGTAAACAGATAATGAATGTAAATAATCTGATAGTGAAATACAGAGAGAATTTTAAAAATCAATAAAGTGCACATGTGAGAGTCCTTAAATGAGTCCCTGATTGAGTTTGGTGTTGAGGGGTTTGATGGTGAAGGGGGAGCAGCTGTTCCTGAACCTGGTGGTGAGAGTCTTGTGGCACTGACACCTCTTTCCTGATGGCAGCAGCGAGAACAGAGCGTGTGCTGGGTGGGGTGGGTCCTTGATGATAACTGCTGCTCTCCGACGGCAGCGTTCCCTGTAGATGTTCTCGATGGTGGGGAGGGCTGTGACCACTACTTTTTGGAGGGCTTTCCTCAGGGGTATTGGTTGCTCCCATACCAGACCGTGATGCAGCCGGTCAGCACACTTTCCACCACACCTGTTTAGAAATTTGCCAGGGTTTCCGATGTCATGCCAAACTCTGTAAACTCCCGAGGAAGTGGAGGTGCTGACATGCTTTCTTCATGATGCCATTGGTGTGTTGGGTCCAGGAAAGATTCTCCAAGATAGTGACTCCCAAGAACTTAAATTTGCTCACCCTCTCCACTTCTGATCCCCAATGATCATTGAATCATACACTTCTGGTTTTCCCTTCCTGAAGTCAACAATCAGCTCCTTGGTTTTGGTGATATTGATTGTGAGGTTGTTGTTGGTGCACCCTTCAGCCAAGTTTTAAATCTCCCTCCTGTATCCTGACTCATCCCCTTCCTTTATTCAACCCACTACCATGGTATCGTCAGCAAATTTCCAGATGGTGTTATTGTCGTTTTGAGCCACATAGTCATAGATATAAAGTGAGAAGAGTAGTGGTGGGGGGAGAAGAAGAAAACAGCCCTGTGGTGCTCCGGTACTGATGGAGATAGTGAAGAAGATGTTCTCACCAATCCTCACTGATTGTGGTCTGGAGGTGAGGAAATCCAGGATCCAATTACACAGTGGGGTGTTGAGTCCCAGGTCTGGGAGTTTGCTGATCAGTTTTGAGGCGATGATGGTGTTAAACAACCTGCTTCTTTTCCTGCACTACACATATGAAAACCGGGTATTTCAAGAATAGAATGGGATTGCAATGATTTCGAGGTTGAATCACATCACTCTGGAAATTTGGCCAGGCAGTCCTGTTTACATGACATGGCAGTGATTAAATGTACAGTTATGCAATGCACAAAAGTGCAGCAGGTCGTGCAGTGTCTACAGGAAGCAAAGGGATAAAATCAATGTTTTGTCCAAACCAAATCACAGTGTCTTCAGACTTTCCTGTTTAAATGAACACTTACTTATTTTTATAAACATTAGGTGATTCATATGTAAAAACACCACGCTGGAGAAACTCAGCAGGTCAAACAATTAACTTTATTCAGCAAAGATACAGATACAGAACTTACGTTTCGGGCTTGAGCCCTTCATCGAGGTGTGAGAAAATGTCGGCAGGTGGCTGAACAAAATGGTGAGGGAGGGGCAAGGGGAGGAGCACAGGCAGGAGGTAATAGGTGGAGAAGGAAGGGAGGGCACAGCAGCAAACAGGGGGAGGGAGGACGGCTTAGTGAATGGAGAGAAAAGGGGATGGAGAGCTGGAGGAAAGGAGACAGATGGAAGGGGGAGGGAGAACGGGGAGTGGGCTAGCGGAAACCAGAGAAATCGATGTTAATGCCATCTGGTTAGAGAGTACCCGGACAGAAAGGCTTAAAGAGTGCTTAGGCAGAAAAAACATTTTCTCCCTCCCTTCCCTTTCCCCTCTGTCTCTTTCCTCCATCTCTCCACCCCCTTTACTTTCCATTCACAGAGCCATCCCCCCTCCCACCATTTGCTGCTATGCCCTCCCTCCCTATTACCTCCTGCCTGTGCTCCTCCCCCTGTCCCTCCCCACACCATTTTGTTCAGGCACCTGCCAACATCTTGTCCATACCTTGATGAAGGGCCCAACCCCGAAACATTGGTTCTGTATCTTTATCTTTACTACATAAAGGACACTGTTTGACCTGTTGAGTTTCCCCATCATCGAGTTTTTACTTCAACCACAGTGTCTGCAGACGTTTGTGTTTTACAGGTGATTCATCTGACAATGTTTGCTTGTTTCTTTTTAACAGCAGTGGCCTCCAGATCAGCCATTAACATTGGCTCAGATTTAGTGGGGAGTATTACTATTTTCTTGCAATGTCTGGAGCAGAGATTCAGACAGGCTCCCCTCTTGACAGGCTGTCGTGGACAGCTGAAGCAGGAAATGCAGGAATTTCGCCTCGGCCAAATGCTGCAATGGATGAGAAATGGCATTGGCTGACGTCTGTGCTTTTGTCCTCCAGGGAAAGTTCTCAGGTGGCAGCCTGAATCCCGCAAGATCGCTTGGACCAGCAATAATCACCGGATTCTGGGAGCATCACTGGGTAAATCAAAGGCTTCCCATGGCCACTACTTATCATCTGTAGATGTTTTCTGTGGTGCTCTTGGCCATCCCATCACAAGCAGACAATACCATGTTCCAAGAGAAATGTAAAGGAAAATCTCTGCCCTTGTTCAAAACTACTTTGTGCAATGTCCCATGACAATGGCACTCTCAAGAATTCTTATGAAATGATATGAGAGCCATAGAACATTACAACACAGAAACAGGCCCCTTCTGCCCTTCTAGTCTGTGCTAAACTATTAATCTGCCTCATCCCATAGTCCTCTGTCCCCCTCCCATCCATGGGCCTATCCAAATCCTTCTTAAATGTTAACATTGACCCTGCATTCACCACTTCAGCTGGCAGCTCGCTCCACACACCCACCACTCTCTATGTGAAGATGTTCCCCCTCGTGGGCAGCACAGTTGGTGTAGCAGTTAGTGCAACACCTTTACAGCACCATCGATTGGAACCAGGATTCGAATCCCGCGCTGTCTGTTAGGTGTTTGTACATTCATGGGGGGCTTCAGTTTCCTCCCACTGTTAAAAATGCACTGGGTGGCATGGACTCGTGGCCAAAATGGCTTGTTACCATGCTGTATGTCTAAATTTAAATTTAATTTAAAATTTAAATGTAATATTCCCCATAAACTTTTCCCCTTTCACCCTTAACCCATGACCTCTGGTTTGTATCTCACCGAACCTCAGTGGATAAAGCCCATCTACATTTACTCTGTCTATCCCCCTCATAATTTTAAATACCTCAATCAAATCTCCCCTCTCTCTTCTATGGTCCAGGGAATAAAGTCTTAACCTGTTTAACCTGTAACTCAGTCTTCAAGTCTTGGTCACATCCTGGTAAATATTCCCTCCAAGTTCAGAAACAATGATTGGCAGCACAACCTATTTTGAAAGCTGAATACATTTCAGAAGTAAAGAGTTCCAGGGAAAGTTTAAACAGGTTAGGACTGTATTCCCTGGAGTGTAGAAGAATCAGGGAAGATTTGAGAGAGGTATTCAAAATTATGAGGGAGATAGATATAGGTAGTCCCAGCTTACAATGGGGTTATATATGGCAAAAAAGGGCAGTGGGATCAGTGTGGGGACTGATACAGGGCTGTGGGGAGAGAGCGGGGCAGTGGGATCAGTGTGGGGAGAGAGTGGGGCAGTGAGATCAGTGTGGGGACAGATACAGGGCTGTGGGGAGAGAGCGGAGCAGTGGGATCAGTGTGGGGAGAGAGTGGGGCAGTGGGATCAGTGTGGGGACAGATACAGGGCTGTGGCGAGAGAGCGGGGAAGTGGGATCAGTGTGGGGAGAGAGTGGGGCAGTGGGATCAGTGTGGGGACTGATACAGGGCTGTGGGGAGAGAGCGGGGCAGTGGGATCAGTGTGGGGAGAGAGTGGGGCAGTGAGATCAATGTGGGGACAGATACAGGGCTGTGGGGAGAGAGCGGAGCAGTGGGATCAGTGTGGGGAGAGAGTGGGGCAGTGGGATCAGTGTGGGGACTGATACAGGGCTGTGGGGAGAGAGCGGGGCAGTGGGATCAGTGTGGGGAGAGAGTGGGGCAGTGAGATCAATGTGGGGACAGATACAGGGCTGTGGGGAGAGAGCGGAGCAGTGGGATCAGTGTGGGGAGAGAGTGGGGCAGTGGGATCAGTGTGGGGACAGATACAGGGCTGTGGCGAGAGAGCGGGGAAGTGGGATCAGTGTGGGGAGAGAGTGGGGCAGTGGGATCAGTGTGGGGACTGATACAGGGCTGTGGGGAGAGAGTGGGGAAGTGGGATCAGTGTGGGGACTGATACAGGGCTGTGGGGGACACTGAACTCCTCACCAAGTCAAAATTCGAAGTACAGTACAGATTTGAACCATCATATCTTCGAAAAATCCTAAGTTGGACCATTTCGGGACTATCTTTAGAGTAAATGTAGGTTGTCTTTTTCCACTGAGAGTAGGTGAGATACAAATCAGAGGACATGGGTTAAGGGTGAAAAGGGAGAAGTTTAGGGGGAACATTAGGAGGATCTTCTTCACAGAGAGTGTGGTGGGGGTGTGAAACGAGCTGCCAGTTGAAGTGGTGAATGTGGGCTCAATTTTAACATTTAAGAAGAATTTGGACAGGTTTTTGGATGGGAGGGGTATGGAGGGGTGTGGGCTGGGTGCAGGTCGGTGGGACTAGGCAGAATAATAGTTTGGCAAAGTCTAGAAGGGCCGAAGGGGCCTGTTTCTGTGCTGTAATGTTCTATGGTTCTATGGAAAGATTTACAACAGCAGCTCAGACCTTTCTTCACATCTTCGTTTTAGTTGTGAACATCATTTGAACTGCTCCCACCACATTATCAGCCTTTGTTATATAAGGGAACAATACAGAACACAGTACTCCAGATGTGGCTGCACCAATGCACTCTATAACCTCCCTACTTTTGTAGAATATGCACAGTTTTGAATTCTGATTCCCATAATATATCAGACATACTACAGCACAGTACAGGCTCTTGGGCCCATGAAGTTATGTGGACCTATATATACCTAGCAAAAAAAAACTAAACCTTCCCTATTCCATAACCTTCTATTTTCCTTTCATCCATATGTCTGCCTAAGAGTCTCTTAAGTGTCCCTATTGTTCCAACCTCTACCACCACCCCTGGAAATGCTTTCCAGGCACCCACAACTCTCTGTGAAAAACACCTACCCCTGATGTCTCCCCTAAACATCCCTCTTTTCACTTTGTACATGTGTTTGCTGCTCCCGCCCTGGGAAACAGGTGCTGGCTGTCCACTCTATTGATGCCTCTCATAATCTTGTAGACCTCTATCAAGTCTCCTCTCACCCTCCTTCACTCCAAAGAGAAGTCCCAGCTCTGCTAACCTTGCCTCATAAGACTAGTTTCCCAAACCAGGCAACATTCTGGTGAATCTCCCTATAATGAGGTGACCAGAACTGAACACAATACTCTCAGTGTGATCTCACCAGAGATTTGTAGAGTTGTAACATGACCTCTCCACTCCTGAATTCAATCCCCCCTATTAATGAATCCCAGCATCCCAAAGGCCTTCTTAACTATCCTATCAACCTGTGTGGTGACCTTGAGGGATGCATGGATTTGGACCCTCAGGCCCTCTGTTCATCCACACTCTTAAGTAACCAACCATTAACCCTGTACTCAGCCTTCTGGTTTGTCCTTCCAAAATGCATCACCTCATACTTATCTGAATTGAGATCCATCTGCCACTTTTCTACCCAACTCTCCATCTTATCTATATCCTCTTGTAACCTTTGACAATCTTCAGCTCCATCAACAACTCCTCCAACCTTTGTCTCATCTGCAAACTTACTGACCCATCCTTCCACCTCTACATCCAGGTCATTTATAAAAATCAAAGAGCAGGGGTCACAGAACAGATTCCTGCGGCACTCTGCTAGTCACCAACCTCTAGACAGAATATTTTCTGTCCACTACTTCTCTCTGTTTTCTCCCAACAAGCCAATTTTTATTCACACAGCCAAGGTTCCACTGATCCAGTGACTCTCATGGGGGACCTTGCCAAATGCCTTACTAAAATCCATGTAGACCACATCTACCATCGACCCTCAGCAATTTCTTTTGTTATCAACTAAAAAAAACTCAATTAGGCTCGTGAGGCAAGACCTTCCCTTCACAAAGCCATGCTGACTATCCTTGAGTAGACTGGATCTCTCCAAGTGCTCACAGATCCTATCCTTAAGGATCCTCTCCATTAGTTTCCACATCACTGATGCAAGACTCACTGGTCTATATCCCCACGATTCTCCCTCTTCCTTTTTTTAAACAAGGAGACTACATTTCCTGTTCTCCAATCCTTTGGCACTTCCCCTGTGGCCAAGGAGGATTCAAAGATGATAGTTACTGCCCCAGCTATCTCTTCCCTCACTTCCCACAGCAGCCTGGGGTATATCGCATCTGGCCATGGAAACTTATCAATCCTGGTGTTTTTAAAAATACTTCCCATTCCTTAATCTCCACATTGTCCAGCACACAGGCCTGATCAATTCTGATCTCACCCTGATCATGGACCTTTTCTCTTGTGAATACTGATGCAAAGTCTTCATTTAGGACATCCCCAACCTCCTCCACCTCCAGGCACATATTGCCTCCCTTATCCTTTAGCGGCCCCACTTTCATTCTCATCATCTTTCTTTCTTCACTATCTGGTTGGATGATGTGGGGTTTACAAGGGAATGGGTGCTACACTGCCAAGATTATATTAATGAAGTGCAAATCAACTGGTGTGTGTCAGGGTTACAACAATGAGTGCAGTTCAATGGCTTTAGGATGCTGTAAGCTCGCAAAAGGTGCTAAATGCAAATTGTCTGCTCGCAATACCTACACAATAGCAAAGCAAGAATGTAGACATCAAAACAGCAGTGAGCAAATAACCAGAAACGTCCAGAAACGCACAATCTAGAAATCATGCTGCAGCAAATGAAATGCATAAAAACAGAGCATGCGCAGGACTTCAAATACGCCGACTCCTTATGCACACCCAATATGAACACTGCTCCTTAATCTTTGAGGAAGAACATGTGTGTATATATTGGGGGGGGTGTGGCAGGTGGGCAGGAAATGCTTATTGGGGAGGGCATGGATGGTGGACTTTCCCTCTCATCATGCACTACCAGAAATGCAAGAGTGCAGGAAAGGAAAATGCAACGAGCAGTCACCCCGAAGTGGGACATTAAGAAAGCAACCAAGCGTTCAGCGTGTAAAATTCCAGACGTTAAAGTCCAACAACATGTCTTTTACTCTCAGTTTCCCAAAGAAGCCGTCTGCCTTTTGTAATAGATCAAGATTCTTTTATTGTCATGTAATAAAACAGCAAATGTGCTACAGGTTGAGTACCTCTTATCTGAATACCCGGAATCCGAAACAATCCAAAGTCCGAAACTTTTTTCTCCCGTTGTCCCATAATAGAGTTCAGAAATCCCGATCGGAGAACGGGACGTAGCAGACGTAAGTAGTGGATTACTGAGTGTAGATTTTTCAATATAAGTCTGCCTCAGTTAATTTGTGCAGATGTAAATATTTGTATCGTAATGTATCTTTTAAGTCTGAGTGACTTAGTGCATTTTTTAAATGGTGTTCCAAAATACAAAAAAATTCCAAAATCTGAAACGCTTCTGGTCCAAAGCATTTTGGATAAGGGGTACTCGGCCTGTATTACACAAAATTTCCTTTAGTCTGCTGTAAGGCAAAGAGTCACCATTAGTATTGCCTGACGCCCCTTAGTCAGAAAAAGAGATGCAAAAGAGAGCCTCCCCAGAGTCACTGAGTGTCTGTGAATTCACCTCCAGCATTCCACAGTCTCTGCAGCCATACAGACTCCATTTTCGTTCCATTGGCATATTCCTGGTGTGAATATCAGGAATTCATTCAGTGCTATTTATTTGCAGGGCGTTCTGGTCTTAAACGAAGTTCTCCTACTTTGTAGATCAGCGCACTTTAGCTCGCAGCAAAAATCAGATGCATCACAAATAGACCTGGTTGCGTGGTTGTTCAGGTCCCATCCCTGGCCCCTTTTACTAACTATTGACAGTGGAATGCTGCTCAATATAGTGAGACTGTGAACTGATTAAAATTTATTTCCAAAGCTGGTAAAGAAGTAAATCTTACCACTCAAAGGATCAAACCGACCCTTGATGGAGTACTGGACTGTCAGGTCACTGACTTGACAGGTTAAATCCTGGATTGGGCTCTATCAGTGTGATTGGGCTCTTCAGAATCAGAATCAGGATTTATTGTCATGAACAGGCCATATAATTTGCTGTTTTGCAGCAAACAAACATAAATATTATAACCATCTTACAATATCACTATCAAAACTAAAACAGTAATAACAATACAGGACACGAAAAGTGCGGCCGTGTCTTTGGTTCATTGATTATTCAGGGATCTGATGGCAGCGGGGAAGAAGCATCAAGCTGCCACAATGGGTTCAAAAGACAATTTGAACTGTTTCGAGGAAGAGGTGTGACTAGAATGAGGGGGCATAGCCTCAAGATCCAGGGGAGTAGATTTAGGACAGAGATGAGGAGGAACTGCTTTTCCCAGGGGGTGGGGAATCTGTGGAATTCACTGCCCATTGAAGCAGTGGAGGCAACCTCAATAAATAGATTTAAGACCAGGTTGGATGGATTTTTATGTAGTTGGGGAATTAAGGGATATGGGGAAAAGGCAGGTGGGTGGAGATGAGCCCATCATCAGATCAGCCATGATCACACTGAATGGTGGAGCAGGCCCGATGGGCTGAATGGACCACTCCTATTTCTGATGTTCTTATGAAGGAAATAGTGATCATCCGCCAACATAGTGATGGCCTATTATGTAAAAAGATTTTTGGTCAAGAGCAACTTTCAATAAGGCTGTTTAAAATAACATTTACTTTGCTTTCATTTTCAATTCCTGATCTGTGGCAGATATGTCAACAGTAATGCCAACAGCTTTGTGTGTTTAACAAGTCTTATAGAGTTTTTTCAGGAGGTTACCAAGAAATAGATGAAGGAAAGGCTGTGGATGTTGTCTACATGGACTTTAGTAAGGCCTTTGACAAGGTCCCACATGGAAGGTTAGTTCACAAGGTTCAGACACAGGGTATCCATAGAGATGGTGTAAACTGGATTCAAAATTGGCTGAATGGGAGAAGACAGAGAGAGGTAGTGCATGGTTGCTTCTCAGACTGGAGGCCTGTGATTAGTGGTGTGCCTTGGATTTGTGTTGGGCCCATTGTTGTTTGTCATCCATATCAATGATCTGGATGATAACGTGGTAAATTGGATCAGCAAGTTTGTTGATGTCACTAATGTTGTGGGCAGCGAGGGAGACTATCAAAGCTTGCAGAGGGATCTGGGCCTACTGGAAAAATGGGCAAGAAAACAGCAGATGGAATTTAATGCAGACAAGTGTGAGGTGTTGCATTTTGGAAGGACAAACCAAGGTAGGTCATACATGGTAAATGGTTGGGCACTAAGGAGTGCGGAGGAACAAAGGGATCTGGAAATATAGATACATAATTCCATGAAAGTGGCATCACAGGTAGACAGAGTTGTAAAGAAAGCTTTTGGCATCTGAGCCTTAATAAATCATATTGAGTGCAGGAGTTGGAATGTTATGGTGAGGTTGTATAAGATATTGGTGAGGCCAAATTTGGAGTATTGTGTGCAGTTCTGGTTGCCAAACTAAAGGAAGGATATCAGTAAGATTGAAAGAGTGCAGAGAAGATTTACTAGGATGTTACCAGGTCTTCAGGACTTGAGTTAAGATTAAACAGGTTAGGACTTTATTTCTGGAGCATAGAAGAATGAGGGGAGATTTGATAGAGGTTTACAAATTATGAGGAGTATAGACAGAGGAAATGCGAGTAGGCTCTTTCCACTTAGATTAGGAGAGATAAATAAATGGTTTTAGGGTGAAAGGGGAAATGTTTAGAGGGAACATTAGGGGGATCTCTTCACTCAGAGAGTGGTGGGAGAGTGGAACGAGCTGCCACCTGACATGGTAAATGCAGGTTCACTCTTAAGTTTTAAGAATAAATTGGATAGATACATGGATGGGAGAGGTCTGAAGGGTTATAGACTGGGTGCAGGTCAATGGGATTAGTGGAATGATGTTTCAGCCTAGTGCCAAATGGCCTGTTTTCTGTGCTTACTTCTCCACCAGCGTTTGGGGCACTTATTTTTTTTTTTAAATCACCTCTGATGTTTCCATTGGTGATTTCAACGGATAATTCAATTCCATTCAAGCCAAAAGGTTATACAGTAAAAGTCCAAAAATCCGGATTCCAGAAATCTGGACCACCCGAGAATCTGGACTTCTCAAAAACTCTAATTTTGTACACGTCCACGTGCATACACATGAGCACCACAAATGCACAGCGGCAACAAGTGACCAAGCGGAAGCCATAGAAATGTAAGAAAAAATATTTACTTGTATTTTAAGCTTCATATTTTGTATGAAAAAATGTTTTGTTAGTAAACTATCCAAATTTACCTGTTTATTCCCCTTAAATTTGAATTTTAAAAGTACTGCCCAAGAATCTGGAAAATGTGGACCGACCCAATCCCCAAGCAGTCTGGATTTTAGGACTTTCACTGTAGTGTTCTCTGATTTAGTTGATCTCACCAGGTCAGCAGTCAGGGGGCTATTGTTATTTTTCACTATATTTCCTCAATTGATAGGTTTTTAAGTCCAGTCTTCACACCACAGTAACAGGCCTTTTTGTGCATTTCGCCCCATTATACCCAATTAACCTACAACCTCCAGTACGTTTCGAATGGTGGGAGGAAACCGGAGCCCCTGGGGAAAACCCACGCTGACACAGGGAGAACGTATAAACTCCTTACAGACAGCACGGGATTCAAACCCCGGTCCAGATCACTGGTGCTGTAACAGTGTTGCGCTGACCGCGCTCCCCAAGATAAAAAAACAGATTTGCTATGACTTTCTCTCCTGTACTGATGGGCTATGAAACAACGTTTGAAGGTCATGGAAACAAATAAATACCATCTGTTGAGAGATCCCCATAACACAGGTCAACTTCAATAACATTGAGTGAGTGCTCTTCACATTTGCTCTGACACAGATCTTTCTGTGTGATTGTTGATATATGCACTTGATTGACAATGTTTAGTAACAGGTGGATTCAAGTGATAATCTTTTTCTGGAGCTCAAAGCATTATGGAGATTGACAGGTGCAACCCATGCATGGATAGGCCATCATATAGTATGTTGAATATGAATAATATTCAGAGGAACTTTCTATTCATTGTTCTTGCAGGTGTACTGGATCGGTCCCATCCTTGGTGCTGTCCTCGGTGGTATTTCTTATGAGTTCTTTTTTGCCTCCAGTGCCTCCCAAGAGAAGCTCATTGCCTGTATCACCTGCAAAGATATTGAGATTGTGGAAACTGCCAGTGTGTCTCGTTCATCATTGCTGACGGTCACCCAGTCTGCAATGCGAGTGAAACCGACTGCAAAAGTTCAGGACCACAGTTAATGTTAGCATACTACACCAGTCTCTTTGTTGATATCGGTAACCTGGCTTTCAAAGGGATTGCTTTCGTGACTCTGTGCTAGAGACGTGGTTAAACGCAATTATTAGTGTATTAAGATAAATGTGTGTTAGCGCCTATTGGTGCTCCCTAGCCAAGAACTCTGGCTGATGTGGTACCAACTTATCCAGATGAGAAAGTTGCCAATTAAACACCCTAGCATGTGCTGACTTAAATGATCTCACCAGGTCAGCAGTTGTGGAATAATGTTACGAGTTAGGGAAGATATAACAGATGGTAGCATCGGAGTTAAATAACTAGGAGCTACTGTGCAGAAGGCCTGAACTATTGATTCAAGGTGTGAGTTCAAATGCCACCATTACAGCAATTGAATAAATAAATTTAGAATCAAAAGCTAGTGTCATCTTAATGGCATGTTTCCTGGTGTCGTTTGGGGAAGTAAATTTGCTTTGCCTGGTCTTGGCTGCATGAGACTCCACACCCACTGATACAGTTGATTCTGATCAGTATGCCCAATAAGCAAGTTAGATCCATAAATACTGGTCCTGCCAGCAGCATTCACATCCAGTTAATGTATCAACCAGGTTCCCGCTCCTGTCCACTGATCCACAGAAATGATATACATGAGCACACACATTTCCAAGTACAGTAAAACTCCTGGTATCTGGCACTTCTGGAGATTGGTAGATGCCGAAAAAGGGTTGCTTGAGACTTGCTCTTATAGTGACTAACTAACTAACTAACTATTCTTAACTAATGCATTAAGAATAAACAGTTAACAGAGAAATTCTTCAATGAGCTAAAGAAAATAATAGGGAAATTCTTATGGAAAGGGGGGAAACCGAGGATAGCGCCAGATAAATTAACAGAATGGTACAAATAAAGGGGGCTTACAGCTACCAAACTTTAAGAATTATTACAGAGCAGCACAATTAAGATACCTATCAGATTTTTATCAAACAAGGGAAAAACCAGATTGGACCAGGATGGAGCAAGATAAAATAGGGGAGAAGGTACCAACCAGAACTTTATAAGTGGGATGAAAAACTGGTGCCACATAAAAGTTCACCAGTACTGCACCATCTGCTCATCACATGGAAGAAGATTCACATAGAAAGGAAAAAAACAAATTACCAACTAGCAAAACTAATATTGATGCAAAATCAACTAATCCCTTTCACAATAGATAACCTTTCCTTTAGAGAATGGGAGAGAAAAGGGATCAAAAGAATAGAAAATTGATTTTTGGGAAATAATTTATTATCTTTTGAACAAATGAAGGACAAATATGGTATAATTCACAGTACAATGTTTGCAATCCACCAACTGAAAACTTACTTGAAGGACAAATTGGGAAGGAGGCTGAGGTTACCAGAAAGAAGCAGCTTTAAATATGTGATTACAGACACAATGATAATTAAAAGATTTGTAACAAACATGTACATCAAACTGCAAGAAAAGGAGAATGAGGAAACAAGCTGTAAACCTAAACAAAAATGGGAACGAGATCTAAACATAAAGATAAAGAATGAAACATGGGAAAAGCTATGCTCCAGAACTATGAGAAATACAATAAACACGAGGTTACACATGATACAATATAATTGGTTACACAGGCTATACACCACGCCCCAAAAGTTAAATAAATGGGACCCAACAGTATCAGACAGATGTTTTCGCTGTAAAAAGTACAACAGTAAAAATGTACAACAGTACATGCAATTTGGGCATGTGAGAAAGTGGAAAAGTTTTGGGAAGATCTAAATCAGGTATTAAATAAAATCACAAAAAGCAACATACCAAAAAAATCCAGAGATCTTTCTTCTAAGTAATATAAGAAGTAAAGAATTAGGCCTCAAATTGGATGAAGTACAAAAAAGATTTATTATGATAGCCTTAGCTGTTGCAAAAAAATGTATAATGTTAACCCGGAAATCAGAAGAGAGCCTGAGAATACAGCAATGGTACATAGAAATGAATAAATGTATTCCATTGGAAAAAATAACATATAATTTAAAAAATAAAGTCACAGTATTCGAACAAATTTGGGAACCGTACATGGAACAGAACAGAGAGGTCCTACCGTGGACCTCCACCCCCTAAAATGACAGAAGGAGAAGAAGACGAAATGAACTGACCCAGTGTGTAAAAGTAGATGACACCATTTTCTTGTTTATTTTCATTGTGTGATGACATTGTTTAATGGGTTTATTGTATTGTATATGTTGAATGTTTAGTGGGTAGGGAGGGGGTGGGAAGGAGGGATGGAAGGGAAGGGGGAAAAAGGGAAGAAAATGACACTGTGTATATTCAATGTCAGAAATAAAACTTCTCACACATGAGTCTCTTTAAAACTGATGACACGACAAGCTTTATTTACAAGTCTGCAGAGTTGGACTTAACTGGCTTCTCACCAGTTAAGCCCCGATACATACAGTGCATTGATTTTTATACCCTTATTGTTTGCCCTTCCCCTTCTTATTAATACTGTTTTAATTGGTTAGTATTACAAAAGCATTCTAAGTATAACTGCATTTTTAATTATCACGTTCGTTACGTACGCTGTGAACTCTACATACACTAAATTCTGTTTCTCACCCTTCTTATCAATCCTTTGTCTCCTGCATGTCTCTCACTATGACCATGAAAAGATAGGTTTTTAAAAAAACATATTCAGCTGAACCTTTTGTCCTTGGCTGCTAGTAAGCTCCCTGTCCGTTCTGGCTTCCCTTTTTATGATTAATCATCACATTTTAACTTAAGTCATTTTAACCTAAATTCTCTATATAACAATCCACCCCTTTCTCTCTTTAAAATGTGTGTAATATATATAGATATGAATTCATCCGTGGACCCCCGCAGACCCAACAATTGGTTACATTAAAAGTTCCTGCAATTTTAGTTGCAAGATCTACAAAAAGGTTATTTCCCCCAACTGCATGACCGAAACTTTCATGGTTATTTGGATGGACTCGAACTAAGTCCGGCTGTCTTAAAGGGGCAGGCACTTTCGAGTGTGGAGTGGAACTTTTCATTGGAACAGTACGCTGGTGTATGCAAAACCAGAGTCCATCAGGGCATGGTGGGCCTGAGTCACCCTTCCAACCGTTAAGAGGGAAAGGAGTGGTATTAGGAATCTGTATATAATGACCCATATTATTTCCTTCTTTTTCCACACAAGGGGTATATGGATGTTGGGTGGTATTTTCTGCCCAGCATTTCTCAGGAACTGAGGTATGGGAAATGAAATTACCTTCCTTTCTTCCCCAAATGTGGTCCTGAAACAGGACCACTGTGTCTCTGCATTTCTTACATTTCACACCTGATAAAGACATAGGCAAACTAAGAAAAATCAAAGAACATAACAATAACATTGTGAATCAAGTCTTTCTGCGAAATCGTAAAGTAAGAGGTTTTTCTCCAGGAACACAAGTCCAGTCTGAGTTCGTATCAGGGTCCTGAGGCGCCTCTACAGGTCCCTTAAATCTGGATGCGTGCGTCCACCCCTTCTCTCTTGTTCGTGCTGCAGCCTCTGTAGTTAAGAGAACTTGGTATGGACCTTCCCACTGGGGCTGGAGTTTTTCAGTTTTCCAGGTCTTGATGAGAATCCAGTCTCCTGGTTCCACTTTGTGTAAAGAAAAGTCTAAAGGCGGTGTTTGTGCCAATAGTCCTCTCTTTCGTAAATCTGCAAGAGAGCGTGACAGTGCCTGTAAATAGTTCCTAACAAATATATCCCCTTCCCCCAAGGTGGGACACCCCTCAACTGTACTCCAGAAGGGAAGTCCAAACATCATTTCATAAGGGGACAATCCTACATCTTTTCGTGGGGCAGTACGAATTCTCAATAAAGCCAGGGGCAGACACTTTATCCAAGGCATTTTAGTTTCCACCATTAATTTTGTCAATTGCATTTTTAGTGTTCCATTCATACGTTCAACCCTCCCTGAGCTTTGTGGATGCCAAGGGGTATGTAATTTCCAAGAGACCTGTAATGCATTACAAATCAATTGCTGGATTTTTGAAGAAAAATGTGGACCCCTGTCTGAGTCTATAGAATCCATTATACCATATCTGGGGATTATCTGCTCTAGGAGGAGGCGAGCTACTGTAGAGGCTGTAGTATTTACTGTTGGGAAGGCTTCCACCCATCGGGTAAAGTGATCTATTATCACCAACAGATATTTCCATCTTTGGACTTGAGGTAACTCTGTGAAGTCGATCTGGATACGTTGAAAAGGGCGTATGGCTAATGGTTGACCTCCCATGGTCCCTGTCCTCATTACGTTCTTATTAATTTTTGTGCATAGGTGACAATTCTGCACCTCCTGTTGGGCCAAGGTGTAGATTCTCTTACACACATATTCTTGAAGCACTGTGTCACATAAGGCTTGGGTGCCCCAGTGGCTCTGATGATGCAGGTGTTTTAAAATATTGCGAGTTATTTCTTTATTTAGAACCATTCTTCCATCTGGTGTCTTCCATGTTCCATCAGGCAGCTGGCTTGCGCCCAGCTGAGCCATGTCCTTTTCTTCCTTAGCAGTGAAAATGGGAGCCTTCTTTATGCCTTGCCTTATTGGAATTAAGGTCAGCAAACGGACTTCTTGTTGCATGGCTGCCCTTTTGGCTTCTTCATCAGCCAGTCTGTTTCCAATTGCTGTCGGGGTATCTCCCCTCTGATGGCTTGGTATGTAGACCACTGCTATTTCCTGGGGTAATGTCAAGGCTTCTAAAGTCAGAGTAATCATTTGTTCGTGTGCCAATTCCTTTCCTCTTGATGTAATTAGACCACGCTCCTTCCAGATCTTACCAAAGGTATGCACTACCCCGTATGCGTATTTGGAATCAGTGTAAATCGTTCCAATTTTCTTTGCCAGTATTCTGAGGGCTCTCTGCAAGGCATATAGTTCACAGGATTGTGCTGACCAGCTTCCGGGTAGTCTCGTGGATTCTACTACTTTCCAAGTATTTCCTTCTATTATAGCATACCCACTTCTTCTCATTCCGTCAACGCATCTGGCGGAGCCATCAATGTAGAATTCATATCCTTCTCCCAGCGGAGTATCGCAAAGGTCTTCTCGGGTCTTGGTCTGAAGATCTGTCAACTCGACACAGTCGTGCTCCACCTCTCTCTCTGTTTCACTGCCGTATAAAAACTGAGCTGGGTTGCAGCTATTAATCTTTGCAAACTGTAGATCTTCTCCGACCATTAAAATGGTTTCATACTTTAATATGCGGGAATCAGTCAGCCATCGATGGGCAGTTTGTGTTAATAAAACACTCACAGAATGGGAGGTGTACACAGTCATCTTTCCTCCAAAAGTAAGTTTACGTGCTTCCTCTACCAACAGAGCAGCAGCCGCTACTCCCTGGATACACGTCGGCCATCCGCGAGACACTGGGTCCATCATTTTGGAAAGGAAAGCCACTGGGTGTCGCTGACCGCCTTTTTCCTGTGTTAAAACTCCCACAGCTGTTCCTTGGTTATGAGTGACAAATAGCTGGAAGGGCTGTTTTAAAGAGGGCAGAGTGAGTACTGGGGCTCGTGTCAGGCGATGCTTCAAGTCCTCGAACCATCCCTCCTCCTCCTGGGTCCATTTCAATGGATATTCATTTTCATTTGTCAGTTTTTCATACATAAACTTCACCAAAGCTGAGTAGTCCTCTATCCATAACCTACAGTAACCTAAGAGTCCCAGGAATTGTCTTATTTCCTTCTTATTACGGGGTAACGGCATTCTAGTGATTCCCGCAATCCGTTCAGGGGTAATCCGTTTCTGTCCTTTACTTATCTGGTGTCCCAGATATACCACAGTTCTCTCAACGAACTGTAACTTGTTCCTGGACACCCGTAGACCCTTTTTCCCCAGATAATTCAAGTCTAATTGTATCTCCCCTCATTTCTTGTTCCTTGGGTCCTGATAATAGTAAATCGTCCACATACTGCATTAGTTGGGAATCATCAGATTGTGGATAGTCCACCAGGATTTGTTCTAGCATTTGTCCAAACAGGTTCGGAGATTCAGTGAACCCTTGGGGCAATACAGTCCACCGAAGCTGTCTCCGTCTACCTGTCCATGGATTTTCCCATTCAAACGCAAACATATCTCTACTTTCCTCTTCTAATGGACACGTCCAGAAGGCATCCTTCAAGTCGATAACACTAAACCACTCATGGTCTGGGGGAATCCGACTCATAATAGTATAGGGATTAGGCACCACTGGGTGGCGGGTCTGAACAATAGCATTCAAACTTCTTAGATCCTGAACTAGGCGATAGGATCCATCTGACTTTTTCACTGGGAGTATAGGGGTGTTATAAGGTGACATGCATTCTTCTAATAGTCCGTCTCGTATTAGAGTCTCAATTACCGGCTGTAGCCCTTTTCTCCCTTCCAAAGAAATAGGATACTGACGTTTCCTTACCGGCTGATGACCTGGTATTAATGTGACATGTAAAGGTGGGATGTCCAGACCTCCTCGATTTCCCTCCTTATACCAGACTCTCTCGTCAATCTGCCGTTCATCCTCTTCCTTTAGAGCACAGAGGTGGACTCGCACTTCTCCGTCCATAGGGAGAGCACCCAAACCTAGGAGAGCCTGTAAGTCCCTTCCTAGGAGGTTAAATCCAGCCGACGGTAACAACAAGAGGTCTTGTACCCCTTCTCTTTCTTCCAGTTTCACTGTTACTTGGGGAATTATTGATACCATTCTGGGAGCCCCTTCTATCCCAGAAATTGTCAAATTACTTTTTACAGGCTCAGTTCCGATTGGCACAGTTATTACACTACTTCGTTCCGCTCCTGTGTCCACCATAAACACCACCTCTTCTCCCTTGGGACCAATTTTTAGTTTTACCAGGGGTTCCCTCTTATACTTGGTCCCTAACATTTGGAACCCCTGACCCCCCTAATCTTCTTCCATAAGTTCGAGGGCACGCAATTCCCTCTTGTATCGGGGGCATTCCCTCTTAAAGTGTCCTTCCTCATTGCAGTAATAGCACTTAACGAACCTCCGGGGTCTTCCCTCTCTTGGATATCTTGGATTGTTTAGAGGAAGGTTTTGTTTTCTTTCCCCTCTGGATTCGGCATTCATCTGTCGGATAGTCTGTACCATAACCTTTGTCGCCCTCTTTTGATCTTCTTCTTCTCTCTGCACATATACTTTTTGCGCCTTTTTTAACAGGTCGCTTAGGGGTTTTTCGCTCCAGTCCTCCTCCTTTTCTAGTTTCTTTCTAATGTCCTGCCATGATTTGGAAACAAATTCAATTCGAATAAGCTGTTCACCCATTGGTGTACTAGGGTCCACGCCAGCATACTGTTGGACATTCTTTCTCACCCTCTCCAAAAAATCAGTAGGGGACTCGTCTTTCCCCTGGTGGTTCCCAAATGCCTTGGTAAAATTGTGACCCTTTGGCACAGCCTCCCGTATCCCTTTAATTGTCCACTCTCTATATTGTCTCATACTTTCCAATCCCTCGGGTGTTCATTTGTCCCACCTGGGTTCTTTTAAGGGATATTTTTGTTCATGGGGTCTGGGGTCCCCAGGTTGTTCATATTCCCACATGAGGAGGGCAGCCCGTTGAATCATCTGCCTCTCCTGGGGTGAGAATAATGTTCCCATTATTGCCTGCATCTCTTCCCACGTATATGTGTTTGGTCCCAGGAATTGGTCGAGCTGTTCAGCCAGTCCTATAGGATCTTCCAAAAACTTTTTCATTTCTTTCTTAAATCCCCGCACCTCTGTACTAGTTAGGGGAACATTCACATATCCCGTTCCCCCTCCCGGTCCTCCCATAGGAACTTCCCTTAGGGGATTTAGGCTTATTGAAAACTTTGATGGTCCTGGACCAGTCTGGGATCTTGTCCAGGGTCGGTTTACCAGTGGAAGTTTAGGGTCCGACTCCCTTAATTCATCCTTTTTTCCCCGGCCCCTTTCGGGGCAATCAGATTCATCACCTTTCCCCTCCGGTAATGAGCTTTCCTCGGGCGCAGTAGGCACCGGGGGAATATAAGGAGGGGGAAGGTTGTCCAGAGGTTCCCACTTCTTTTCTCCCGCTACCCTCAATTTAAAACATTTTGTTAAGGATCCTGGCCAGGGAACCCAACAAAATGCATATGCTGACTCTTCTTGATTCACCTTTGGTCTCGAATTTACATATATGTTTAATGCTTGTCTAACCCAATCCTCATCAGATCCAAATTTCGGCCACCAGACCGAGGAACCTTTAATAGGTTGTTTTGACCAAAGGAGACAATATTGGACCATCTTTTTCTTGTTTTCGTCTCGATATCTTTTACTATCCCAATTTTCAAACATTCTCCCCAAAGGGCTGTCAAGGGGAACTCCCAGGAATTGTCCTGAATTTTCAGACGAGCCCTTAGATTTTGATCCTCCCATTTTCCCACCTAGATCTGTTTATCGTTGCTGAGGACCCTCTCGTTCTGGACCCTACTCCCTTCTTCTCAGACGCCTCGTCGGAGGTACTGTCCCTCCTTCGGTTACCGCTGAGGTTTCCCTGGGGTTGACCCCTCTCTTCTCGGCACTTCGTCGGAGGTGCTGTCCCTCCTTCGGTTACCGCCGAGGTTTCCCTGGGGTCTATCCTAGAGTCCCACGACAGGGTCCTCACGCCACGACAAAAGCTCTATACCTGATCTATTATGTTAGGTTTTTTTATCCAAACAGGTGTATCCCGTTACACCTGTTACCCAATCCCCACACCACAATCGTAAGTCGTCACTTACCGGTGTCTTCCCGGGGATTGAACCGTCACCCTTCTCCACTCCGTCTTGTCGTGTCACCTTGTCCGGATACCACTCGCTCAAGCCGCCCGAAGCGACGAGCAAGGGACTAGGAGCCGCTGAACTCAGCGGGGTGCACCACCTCCGATGTCCCTCTTCTCGCCTCCCCTCACGGCCGGAGTGTAGATCCCGGACGAGCCCCCATTTGTCAGAAATAAAACTTCTCACACATGAGTCTCTTTAAAACTGATGACACGACAAGCTTTATTTACAAGTCTGCAGAGTTGGACTTAACTGGCTTCTCACCAGTTAAGCCCCGATACATACAGTGCATTGATTTTTATACCCTTATTGTTTGCCCTTCCCCTTCTTATTAATACTGTTTTAATTGGTTAGTATTACAAAAGCATTCTAAGTATAACTGCATTTTTAATTATCACGTTCGTTACGTACGCTGTGAACTCTACATACACTAAATTCTGTTTCTCACCCTTCTTATCAATCCTTTGTCTCCTGCATGTCTCTCACTATGACCATGAAAAGATAGGTTTTTAAAAAAACATATTCAGCTGAACCTTTTGTCCTTGGCTGCTAGTAAGCTCCCTGTCCGTTCTGGCTTCCCTTTTTATGATTAATCATCACATTTTAACTTAAGTCATTTTAACCTAAATTCTCTATATAACATTCAAGAGGGAAATGTTTGTGTGTATTTTGGTTAATATGGTTCATAGTATGAAAAAATTTTTTAAAATTATAAAATAAACAGTTTAAAAGGTAAAAATACTATTCTGTACTTACACTGAACAAACTTCACTTGCATGAATTTATAAACCATAAAGAATTTTACTTTATTTTCAGTCACATTCTTTGAAAACATTTCACTGTTGCTGCATCTGCAGGTTCCTCCCCCTCCACGGAGCCGCCCAAAAGATTCACGATAACATTATAGATAATTATCCCCTCCCCCCACCCCCACCCCCCAAGTTTACAGATAAAGCCTCTGACCAGGGCAACTCTTACTAAGCAGGGATAAGGAGACACTTTGAGAGAGTCACCCCAATGGCGAGCGGCATCAACCAGCTCTTCACCCCGGGCAACGCCCCCATTGCTGTTTCACACAACTTTATTCAAACAGCTGCTACGAGCAAAGCCCGACCCAGGCTCTCCCTCCGCTGGCTGGATATTGGCTCCCATCTTCACCCAAGGTTTATGTGTGATTTCAGAGAACATTCACAGTTTCAAACTTTTACTTATATTTTTTTATTTAGTCTTATTTATTTTAATTTTTATATTTATTTATTTTCCTCTTTTGTTTTGCTGGTTGATTGAATTCCGGATAACAGGGGTTTTACTATAGCTCACGGAGTGCTGTGTTGGCTTTTGGCCGAAGATGGGGATGGATGATGTGAACGCACACCCGTAATTGTGATGAACAATGACCAGTGGATAGTTTTGAACTACACGCGGAGTGCTGGCGGCCTACTGCTGGGAAGAAAGGGAAGGAGGCAACTGGGACTGGAGCCATATCAGAGTTTATGAAGGATATCCAGCCACAAACCTGCTGTCAGCAGCAACAGTATTTGTTGTTGAATTTCTCATTTGTGTTAATGGGGTTGAGTTACAGGGAAAGATTAAACAGGTTGGGACTTTATTCCTTGGAGCGTAGAAGAATAAGGGGAAATTTGATCGAGGTTGACAAGATTTTAGGAGGTATAGACAGAAAGGATTTGAGTGGGCTTTTTCCACTTAGATTGGGGGAGATAAATACGAGAGGTCATGGTTTTAAAGGGGAAAGATTTAGAGGGAACTTTAGGGGGAAGTTCTTCAATCAGAGAGTGGTGGGAGTGTGGAACAAGCTGCCATCTGATCTGGTGAATGGGGGCTCGATTGTGTGCTTTAAAAATCGATTGGATGGGAGAGGTCTAGAGGATTATGGAATGAGAGCAGGTGAGTGGGACTAGTGAAATGATGGTCAGCATGGACTAGAAGGGCTGAATGGCCTGTTTTCTGTTCTGTGACATTCTATGGTTCTAAGAAACAGAATCTTGACTCTTATGCTCAGATTTTATACTTCTCAAAAAATAGTTTTTGCCAGACTTTAATGATAGCTCAAATAAGGTATTTACAGGAGCCCAGAAACCACAAATGTTGTCAGTTGAACCCCTAGATTAGACTGCATGTAGGCTGTCATCCAATCTTCATTTTCTCTCCCATTCTGGAGTCACTGAGTCATGCCTGAACACATGTGTGTGTGCCTAGATGGCTATCATTCATGTGAGAGAATTGACTGTGAGATGCAGCCTTTGATACCTGATGGTGGCAGCAGGAGTTACTAGGCTATCATCAAGAGTAGCAGCAATGCATGAGTTTTTTTCCCTAAGTTTAGAAAGCTGGAGCCAATTACTGCTAAGTCAGCACACAGCAGGGAGGCAGACTTAGTATCTGTATGATATCAATATCTGTATGACTCAGTACCAGACCACTTGCAGCACTCTCACTAAATACACTGGATAACATTATTTTTTAGAAGGTTTGCTTCCTGAAATAAAATTGGAGATTACGATAGACATTTTCAAGCTGAACACAAAGATCATTTCAGATTTTCTGTATCACAGGAAGTTGGAGAAACATTAAATTAACTTTTATTGAATTTACCCATGTTTAATTGCATAATGATTGTGTTAATTCAAAAGTTTTGCTGCTAATTTTCGTTTGTACTCAGCATCTGATGCCTCTCGTGTCCAACAATAGTCGGCTGGCATTGATGGATTCCATTTGCCCTGATACTGCTTTTCCACAGTCACAATGTCCCAGTGAAACCTTTCACTGTGTCCGTCACTGACGGCACCAAGATCATCCGGGAAGGAGTCCACGTGCGAATCCAGGAAATGAATTTTCAATGACATGTTGCACTTCATGGTTTTGTAGATTTAAAATAGGTCAGGAAATCACAAAAATAGGTTACATCTAACAAACATTGCACGATAGGAAAATTAAGGTGATTTTCATGATCAGCAGCCCCAAATCCATAAAATACACCCAGAAGTGTTCAGGAAGGAAAATCTTCACTGTCCAGTGATATTACAGCATCTACTTATCAGGCAGTGTATTAAGGCTGTGTGATTCACATTCATAACATAACAAGACTCATTTGAAAGTAGCACACTTAATTGGCACTTCATCTTCCATCCTGCACATCGACTTCTTCCTCGTGGGCTGAAAGGGCCTGTGACCTTGCTGTATGTCTAAATTGAAACTTAAAATTAAATGCTCAGTGATGCACCATTCCTAAAAATGACTAAATAAAACAGGCACCTTGGACGATGCCAGGTTTATTAGAATTTGAGTGGGCTTTTTCCACTTAGATTGGGGGAGATAAATACGAGAGGTCATAGTTTTAAAGGGGAAAGATTTAGGGGGAACTGTTACTATCAAAAGATAGTAGAATTGTCTCCCCTTTGAACAAATACCATTTCATTAAGACTAGTACTTATGAAAGAAATATAAAGCGATTGAGGAAATTTCCTTATTCATTTCTATTTTGGGTATTTAAAGCTCTGCAAAAAAAAATCAGGGATTCCCTGCCATTGGGACAGATTTTATCTAGTTTGCCAGCAAATAGCAGCCTATCAAACACAAGCATTAATTGTGCACCCGTCAGCAGGATTTTACTGCAAGTACAATAGACTTCCCTAATCAGGCCCAGGCTGCTCTGGATAATTCAACTGGCAAAACTCAATGACAAAAGACAAAACAACTGTGCAGAGCACCCCTGGGCCATATTGACTTTGTGCTGCGATATCATTTCCCGCAGTCGTATTCGAAACGCAAAGTTTGTGAAAGCAGAGGAATGTGATGAGACATAACTTTTTTTGAATATTTTATTTAAAATACATTCAATTAATAATGAATTTTATATATATATTGTGGTATATAATCTAATCCATCCCTCCCTCCCCAATACCCTTAAGAAAGAAGAAAGGAGATTATGAATGAATATATAAGTTCAAATCAACCACCATGAAACCGCAACCCACCACCAGGACGAGCTATTGAGAGCTGAAATTTTCAAACACACTTTTTTTAAAACTTTAATTATTTGTTCAAAAAACAAATAGTATATGACATACACAACAATTAACCATAAACATGAAGGTTATTTTTTATATATAGAAAAAAAAAAGAAAAGAACCCCCCACTTCAGCCAACTCTCCTAAGGAGAGCCATAAAAAAAGAAAAAAGAAAAAATATTAAAGAAAAATTAAATATACATATTAAGATCTAATCAATGTAAATTGAAATGTAAATATTCTAAATATAACAACCACTTATTAATTTAAAAATTATAATTATCACGTGAAACATACGTAATTTTTTCCATTATTAAACAATATTTCATCTCATGATGCCATCTATTAATATCAATCATATTTGTATCTTTCCACGTACTAGCAATACATTTTTTCACTACAGATAAAGCTAAATATACAAAAGCAAGCTGAAACTTATCTAATCCCAAGCCTTTCAGAGGTTGCAAAATACCCAATAAAAATATTGTTGGATCTAAAAGTATTTTAATCTTATACAGGTATTCTAAAAACAATTGAATTTTCTTCTAACAAGATTGTATATGTATACATGACCAAACAGCATGAAAAAAAGTTCCAACTGTATTACCACATCTAAAACACAAATCTGATTCATTAAAACCATACTTTTTTTAAATTTTTCATGTGTTAAGTATAATTGATGCAAAAAATTATTGTTAATCATTGCATAACGTGCATTTATCAATCTAGTTACACTATCATAACAGATATCTAACCAATCATCCTCGGAAAAAATAAAACCACTATCCACTTCCCATTTACTTTTAGATCTATCCCAACCCTTTTTATCCATACCATCCTGTAATATTTGATACATAGATGAAATATAACCCTTCTCTGACACTTTCATAAGAAAAGTCTCAAATTTAGTCATTTCAGGTAAAATCATATCTCTACTAAACATACGTTTTACCAAAGATCGAATTTGATAATAGAGAAACAAAGAGTTCTTATCAATACCAAAACTGTCCCTCATCTGATTAAAAGATAAAAATTTACCCTCTATAAAACAATCTCCAAAATTTTTCACACCTTTAAATCTCCAATGCAATAAACTTTGATTATATATTGAAAAAGAAATAAGTTGATTATTATACAACGGAGTCAATGCCGATAATTTACCCCGAGAGCCTATCGTTTTATTTTTCTTTATCCATAACTTCATTAAATGTTTTAGTATAGGCACATTATATTGTTGCAACAAATTTATATTCCATCTAAACAAAAATTGATGTATTTCAAATTCAAAAATATTTACCATCTCAATTTTAGCCCAACTAGGAGGCCGTTCCAAATCCATCAATGAACTAATAAATTTAAATTGGGCTGCTTCATAATAATTTTGAAAATGTGGTAAACGTAATCCCCCTAACTCATATTTCCAAGTTCATTTATTCAAAACTACTCTTGAAAATTTACCTCTCCATAAAAACTCCCTAACCATTTTATTCAAATCTCAAAAAAAAATTATCAAGTAAATACGGAATAGATTGAAACAAATATTGTATACGCGGAAAAATATTCATCTTAATTGTATTTATCTTACCCAATAAATTAATAGGTAAATCTTTCCATTTAATCAAATCAGTTTTAATTTTTTTCATTAACGGAGCATAATTTAATTTATATAAAGATTGATAATTAACATCCAAAATTATACCCAGATATTTAATTCGATCAGTCCATTTCAAATTAATAATATTCTTATAAACTGAATAATCTCCTTCACTTACCGGTAATATTTCACTTTTTTCCCAATTAACTTTATATCCAGAAAGACATCCATATTGTATTAAACACTCCTTCAAGTGCAAAAGTGACTGAGCTGGGTTTGTTAAATACACCAATACATCATCAGCAAATAAATTAATTTTATACTCCTTGTCTAAAACTTTCAGATCTTGTATCTGTGTATTTTGTCTTATCAGCTGTGCTAAAGGTTCAATCACTAATGAAAACAAAGCAGGTGATAAAGGACAACCTTGACGAGTTGATCGAGTCAATTTAAAAGGTTCCAAAATCAAACCATTCATCAATACTCTAGCTATCGGTTTACTATATAGAGCCCTAATCCAAACAATAAAAAAAGGAACAAATTTAAATTTCTCCAAAACTTTAAACAAAAAATTCCATTCAACTCTATCAAATGCTTTTTCTGCATCTAAAGATATCACCATCGGGTGATCTGAAGATTGTTGAAATCTATTAATCGAACGCAAAATATTATCTGAAGCATATCTATTCTTTATAAAACCTGTTTAATCCATATGAATCAACAGGTAAAAATTTAGCCAATCTATTCGCTAATATTTTAGCTATTATTTTATAATCTACATTTAACAACAAAATTGGTCTATATGAAGATACTTTCAAAGGATCTCTATCTTTTTTTGGAATTACTGTAATTAAAGCACTAGAACAAGACAAAGGTAATTCATAATGTTCTCCAACTTGACGTAATATACCCCCAAACACTGTAGATAAATCATCATAAAAAATTTTATAAAATTCAACCGAAAATCCATCATCACCAGGCGATTTACAGTTCAGCATTTCCATCATAGCCATTTTAATTTCCGAATCAATAAATGGTTCTTCTAACTCCTGTATATCTGTATCCTCAGTAAATTTACTGCATATCAGTAAATTCAACTGTGATAAAAAAAGATCAATCGATCCAGTTCCTTGTTTTCCTTCAGATGTATATAACTTTTTATAAAATGAACATTCATCATTAATCTCACAACATTTATAAATAATAAGAACATTCCGTCTAACAGCATTAATAGTCCTCGATTTCTGTTCTTTCTTTAATTGCCACGCCAATACCCTACGTGCTTTCTCTCCCCATTCATAATACCGTTGTTTAGTCCTATTAATCACAGATTCAAATTGATAAGATTGCAAAGTATTATATTTCAATTTCAGCCTAGATAATTCTATTTTCTGATCTTCTGTAGCATCTTTCTAGAATTTCTTTTCTAACTCGTCAATCTGTTTCTCTAATTCAAGACTCTGACTTAATCGATTCTTTTTTATTTTAGAAGTATAACTAATTATTTGTCCTCTCAAATAAGCTTTCATAGCATCCCATAATACAAACTTACTTTGAACAGAATTAGAATTTTCTTTCAAAAAAATTAATTTGTTTTTTAAAAAAATCAATAAATTCCATATTTTTAACAACATTGCATTAAACCTCCAACGATAGGCCACTTGAATTTTCTCAGAAGTTGCATATGTAAAGTATAACAAAGAATTATCTGAGATCACCCTACTTTTATATTCCGCTTGTTGTATTTTCCCTTGTAAGTGTGCTGATACTAAAAAGAAGTCAATCCTTGAAAACGATTCATGCCTAGATGAATAAAAGGAGAAATCTTTCTCTGTTGGATTAAGACGTCTCCAATATCTACTAAATTAAGATCTTTCATCAACGCTTGAACCTGAACTGCCATCTTAGATTTCTTAACTTTCTTCGGAGATTTATCTAATAAAGGTTCCAAAACACAATTAAAATCACCACCAACTAAAATATTATCATTAGCCTGACCCAAACATAAAAATGCATCTGAAATAAATATTTCATCATCTACATTTGGGGCATAAATATTAAGTAAATTCCAAAATTCACTAAAAATCTTACAATTCAATTTAAGAATACATCCTGCCTTTTCCTCCATTGATTATAATTCAAAAGATAAATTTTTATGTATCAAGATTGCTACGCCTTTAGCCCTAGAATTAAATGAAGAAGAATATACATGCCCAACCCAGTCCCTCTTTAATTTCATACTTTCCTTCACATTCAAATGTGTTTCTTGCAAAAAAGCAATATCAATTTTCATTTTCTTAATATACGCCAAGACTCGCTTACGCTTAATCGAACTGTTTAATCCTCGAACATTAAAAGTAGCAAACCTCAACTTTGACATATCTACTATTATTACTAAATACCAATAATATCTTTATTTGAAAACACAAATCAACGTATATAGGCCATCCAATAGGAAAAATAATCACAAATTTTTTTTTAAACTATTTAAAATTTTATGACATGAATAAAATTAAAATTACATTTAAAGAAATAATAAAAAATAAGATAATAAAAATTAGAATACTACATCATTAAACTACACAAATTAACCCCCCCAATAATTATAACACAACATTAATCATCTAATTTAAAATTAATCCAACCCTCCCCCCAAAATAAAGAGTGAAGAATTAATTATAATTCATCGAGAGAACAAAAACATCCCTTAGAAAAATAATCCGATAAACTTTTTATTACCTTCCCCTCCACTTATATAAAAAAAAGAAAAAAAAAGAAAAAAAAGTTTAAACTCTTATAAAATTCTCCATATTCTTCATTTATAACATCTTCAAAATTCTCTATCAAAATTAACTTAATTTTATTAAACTCTTCTCCCTCAATGTATTTGAACTTAATTTTCTTCTTCTTCTTATCACCTTTCCCCTCATCTTCCTCTTCATCTAATTCAACATCCTCAATTTTTGACTTATTATCTTCTGTGACATCATCCTCTTAAAAAAGAAAGAAAAAAGAGAAAAAAAAAACCCCAAAAAAAGAGAAAAAAAGGAGAGAAAAAAAACTTCCTAATTCCCTCTCAATTACAATCAAAACAAAAAGAGTTTAAAAATATATAATTATTTATTTTAAAAAAATAATTTTAAAAAAACCTTCACTTCTTAACCCAAAAATTAAAAAGAAAAAAAAACAGGTCGGAGGTCACAACTACCTCCTCCTGTTTAAACTGCCCAAAGCGGTAACTCCCCCAAAATATTGGGTGTGAGATAACTCACAGGTAGCTGATGACTTCTGGAAACTAGTGCCCACCCAGTTCCCTCTCCCAACTCCCATTTCATTAAACTGTCATCATTATTTAAACTATTTAAACTCTTTTAAAAAAAAAAGATAAAAGATTTATTTTTTAAAATCAACGTTACCACTTCGATCACCATTGCTTCCATTTCTTTTAAAAATCTGGATACCACCTTACATCTCTACTCTCTTTGGAGACCTTGAAGGACTACATCGTTCCTGAAACTGCATGATTGGTAGAGACTGAGCAAAGTCCATAACCTCTTTAGGATTGTCAAAGAATTTTGGCAAATTTCCATCCTAAAAAATCTTCAGTACCGCAGAATACCTGAATGTTGCCCTATGTCTTTTTTTTCACAACCGTTCTTTCACAGAATTAAATTCGCGTCGTAATTTTTTTTCTTTCTTTGGCTTGGCTTCGCGGACGAAGATTTATGGAGGAGGTAAAAGTCCACGTCAGCTGCAGGCTCGATTGTGGCTGACAAGTCCGATGCGGGACAGGCAGACACGGTTGCAGCGGTTGCAGGGGAAAATTGGTTGGTTGGGGTTGGGTGTTGGGTTTTTCCTCCTTTGCCTTTTGTCAGTGAGGTGGGCTCTGCGGTCTTCTTCAAAGGAGGTTGCTGCCCGCCGAACTGTGAGGCGCCAAGATGCACGGTTTGAGGCGATATCAGCCCACTGGCGGTGGTCAATGTGGCAAGCACCAAGAGATTTCTTTAGGCAGTCCTTGTACCTCTTCTTTGGTGCACCTCTGTCACGGTGGCCAGTGGAGAGCTCGTCATATAACACGATCTTGGGAAGGCGATGGTCCTCCATTCTGGAGACGTGACCCACCCAGCGCAGCTGGATCTTCAGCAGCATGGACTCGATGCTGTCGGCCTCTGCCATCTCGAGTACTTCGATGTTAGGGATGAAGTCGTTCCAATGAATGTTGAGGATGGAGCGGAGACAACGTTGGTGGAAGCGTTCTAGGAGCCGTAGGTGATGCCGGTAGAGGACCCATGATTCGGAGCCGAACAGGAGTGTGGGTGTGACAACGGCTCTGTATACGCTTATCTTTGAGATTTTTCAGTTGGTTGTTTTTCCAGACTCTTTTGTGTTGTCTTCCAAAGGCCCTATTTGTCTTGGCGAGTCTGTTGTCTATCTCGTTGTCGATCCTTGCATCCGATGAAATGGTGCAGCCGAGATAGGTAAACTGGTTGACCGTTTTGAGTTTTGTGTGCCCGATGGAGATGTGGGGGGGCTGGTAGTCATGGTGGGGAGCTGGCTGATGGAGGACCTCCGTTTTCTTCAGGCTGACTTCCAGGCCAAGCATTTTGGCAGTTTCCGCAAAACAGGACATCAAGCGCTGAAGAGCTGGCTCTGAATGGGCAACTAAAGCGGCATCGTCTGCAAAGAGTAGATCACGGACAAGTTTCTCTTGTGTCTTGGTGTGAGCTTGCAGGCGCCTCAGATTGAAGAGACTGCCATCCGTGCGGTACCGGATATAAACAGCATCTTCATTGTTGAGGTCTTTCATGGCTTGGTTCAGCATCATGCTGAAGAAGATTGAAAAGAGGGTTGGTGCGAGAACACAGCCTTGCTTCACGCCATTGTTAATGGAGAAGGGTTCAGAGAGCTCATTGCTGTATCTGACCCGACCTTGTTGGTTTTCGTGCAGTTGGATAACCATGTTGAGGAACTTTGGGGGGCATCCGATGCGCTCTAGTATTTGCCAAAGCCCTTTCCTGCTCACGGTGTCGAAGGCTTTGGTGAGGTCAACAAAGGTGATGTAGAGTCCTTTGTTTTGTTCTCTGCACTTTTCTTGGAGCTGTCTGAGGGCAAAGACCATGTCAGTTGTTCCTCTGTTTGCGCGAAAGCCGCACTGTGATTCTGGGAGAATATTCTCGGCGACACTAGGTATTATTCTATTTAGGAGAATCCTAGCGAAGATTTTGCCTGCAATGGAGAGCAGCGTGATTCCCCTGTAGTTTGAGCAGTCTTATTTCTTGCCTTTGTTTTTGTACAGGGTGATGATGATGGCATCACGAAGGTCCTGAGGCAGTTTTCCTTGGTCCCAACAAAGCTTGAAAAACTCATGCAGTTTGATATGCAGAGTTTTGCCGCCAGCCTTCCAGACCTCTGGGGGGATTCCATCCATACCTGCTGCTTTGCCACTTTTCAGTTGTTCAATTGCCTTATATGTCTCATCCTGGGGGAGGACCTCATCCAGCTCTAGCCTTAGGCTAGCATAGTATTAAATCTCCATCTTGAAGCTTTCTGAACATCTTGTGAACTCAAATATTCTAATAATAATAATGAATGATCCGAAACCAATCTAGCCTTATACTCCACAGATGTAACCCTATCCTGCAAATGTGCTGATATTAAAAAAATAATCAATTCTAGAAAAAGAATTATGTCACGAGGAATAAAAATAAAAATCTTTCTCTGTAGGATTAACTCTTCGCCAAATATCAATTAAATTCAAATCTGCCATCATATTAATCACTTGGATTGCCATCTTAGACTTCTTAATTACTCTTGAGTACTTATCCAATAAAGGCTCCAACACCACATTCAAATCTCCCCCAACACCACATTCAAATCTCCCCCAACATCACATTAGAGTTCGATTGTCCAAGTAATAAAGACATATCCACAACAAAAGCTGTATCCTCAACATTAGGAGCATAAACATCAAGCAAAGTCCATGCCTCATTAAAGATTGTACAATTTAATTTTAATAATCTTCCACCATTTTTCTCTTCACTCTGTAACTAAAATGGTAGATTCTTATGTACCAAAATTGCCACACCTTTTGCCTTAGAATTAAACGAAGAATAAAAAACGTGCCCAACCCATTCACGTTTGAGTTTCAAATGTTCCTTATCTATTAAATGAGTTTCCTTTGCCATTGCGACCACCGTTTCTTCCATTTCTTCCAGAAATCAAATTCCCTTCTTGCAGTTCTGCCCTCTTTGGAGACCGTGGAGGCATACGTCATTCCTGGAATTCCGTAATTGGTAAAGACTGAGCAAAATCCATAGCTTCTTTAGGATTATCAAAGAACTTTGGTTGATATCCATCCTGAAAAATCTTCAGTACCGCAGGGTATCTAAATGTTGCCTTATATCCTTTTTTCCACAATAATTCTTTCACAGAATTAAATTCACGTCGTTGAAACATAATTTCCTGACTCAAATCCGGATAGAAGAAAACACAATTACTCTAAACCATCAAAGGAGATTTGTTTTGCTGTGCATTTCTAATAGCCATAGGTAAAATAGTCTCTCTATCACAGTAATTTAAACAGTGAACCAGAACAGGTCTTGGATTCTGTCCTGAAAAAGGTCTCCTTCTCAAAGCTCTATGAGCCCGTTCCAATATTAAACCTTCAGAAAACTTATCTTGTCCCAACACTTGTGGAATCCATTCAGTGAAAAATTTTCTTGGATCTGGCCCTTCTATGCCTTCTGGCAAGCCGACAATTTTCACATTATTCCGTCTGGATTGGTTCTCCAAATAATCAACCTTTTTTGCTAAATTTTTATTCTGAATCTGTAACGTTTCAATTGTTTTATTCACATCTTGCAATTGATCTTGTACATTAGATAATCCTTGATCACACATCTCAAGTCTTTCAATAGTTTCAACTTTAAAAGCTCCATAATCAGCCATCTGTTGAGTATTGACATCCACCAATGCATTAATCTTAGAAGTAAGATTATTCATAGAATCACCTAAATGCATCATTGAAGAAAATATCTTATGTTCAAGACTCTTGAAAAGTATATCAACATCAGTAGATCCAGACATGGTGGGATCCTGCTGTTCTTGTGGAATCAGAGGACCTTTTATCTCTTCTTTTAATTTAGTAGCTTTTCTTGCAGTTTGACTCCATGTAAGAGCCCCTGCCACAGACACCCCAGAAGTATCAGGAGGCTGATGATCAGGGTTATCTTTGATCCAAACCTCCTTTAAAAGCTTTGTTACATCAGTATCTGGAAGAGCTGATATAACTGGTGGTATAGCAGTCAAATAACAACTCTTTAACTCTCCAACTGGTGCCGCCCCAGCTAATTCAGCAGTCAAAGTCTCAGTAACAGCACTCACAGTAGACATTGTTTGAAATACTGGCATTCGGCCAGCCCTTTGTTCTAAAGGCAGCTGAAAACGACCTTCAGAAAGACTTACGGAATCAGAACGGAGCTCCAAGGCCGAATTCTTCGCTTGTTTTCCTGGATCCATTTCACGCTGAGTCGTGGCTTTTTGTAAACAAGCAGGCTCAGATAATTTCAGAAAATATAATTTTTTAACAATCTGTTAATGTTTCCTTTTTTTTAACAAATGTACCATTAGGTATTAATTCAACATCTCATACTATTTATAAACTTTTTTAAAAAGTTTTAACGGGCACTTAAAGACAAAACAATAAGTTAGAGTCAGGAGAGGACTGGAAGGCACGTCTGTTCCTTACGCCATCTTGCCACGCCCCAAATAATCACAAATTAAAAGCTAACTAAAATAAAAATTTTAAAAAATAATTTTAAAAAAATCCTCCCCAAAAAAAACTACCAAAAGGTAGTAATCCCTAAACAAAAATTGTGTGTGGGTCACCCACCAGTGGCTGATGACTAGTAAAGAACTTAGAGCAAATCTCTCCCTCCCCAGCCAAACAATGAATAACATCAAAATATCATAATAACAAAAAAAATACAGTAAGAAAAAGAAAATTCTTCTTTTCATCCAAGAGATTCCAATCTCGAAAATCCTATTTCAGAAGAAGTTGAACTCTTTCCATTCCCGTTTTTCCCATTTCTGCCATTTCTTCCGTTTCCAGAACAACCAGATTTTTCTTTAGGAGACAATGGTGAACTACGTCTTTGTCCTCTTATATCTGGCAATGAATCAGCAAAAATCATTGCTTGACGATCATTCTCAAAAAAACAAAATTGATAGTCTCCATAAAACACCTTCAACACTGCCGGGTAGCGAAAAGTAGACTTATAACCTTTACGCCACAAAACTTCTTTAACTGGATTAAATCGACGTCGATGTTGAATGACCTCTTGACTCAAATCAGGATTTTAAAAAACTCTGCTATTCTGAATCAATAACGGAGTTTGTCGTTGTCTCACATTTTGCACTGCTAGTCAAAGTATTGCTTCTCTATCCAAATAACTCAAACATCGAATTGTTACCGGTCTTGGATGTTGACCAGCTAAGGGTGTTCTTCTTAGAGCTCTATGGGCTCTTTCCAGTACCAAGCCTCCAGAAAAAAATTCTTGCCCTAATACTTGTGGGATCCAGTCTTTAAAAAAACGAAGAGGATCTTGTCCTTCTATACCTTCTGGCAAACCAACGATTTTCACATTATTCCTTCTGCTTTGATTCTCCAAGTAGTCTATTTTCCTCTCTAACTCCTTTTTGCGTTCTCCCAATTCTATGACTGATTTTTCAACCTTCAACACTTTTTCTGTGTTAGAAGCCACTTGTTGTTTACAGTCCAAAAAAGCATTCTGAAATTTTTAAAATTCTTCATAAGATGCATCCACATGTGCTTTAACTATATTGAAATCTGAACTTATCATTTGAACCATCTCATTCATTAGAGGCTGAATAACTGCATTTAGTTGCTTACACTGTAGATCAGAAAAGCTCAGCCCTGCTTTCTCTGACGTAGTGGCAGAACCAGGTAACTCCAGCTCCTGCTGCAACTCAATAGAAGGCATTTTCAAAGTTTTACTGCGGGTCTGGACTCCCAGTGATGGTACCCCGACTTCCTCAGGGGGTCACCGCTGGTCTCCCTCCGCCTCGTTTTTTTCACAAAATCACGAAGGAAAGCGATATCTTCAGGTTGAAATGCTTCCTGATGCATTTCCAACAATGGAGTCGTCTTCCTGCGTGCTCCCTCTGTTGAAATCGAAAGGCTTTCCAAATCGAGGTCCACTTCTTGGGTACACGCACCTTCTTCCAGAGAATCGGTAATTCCAGCACCATCCTTCACTTGGTGAGTAGTAGACATTTTTTTTCAGCTCCCACAGGCAGTCTTTGAGGTTTAGACAATGAAGAGCTTGAGCCTGGGGCTGTATCAAGTCGTCTAGGCCCCAAATCTTCAGCACTTCGAAAATGTAACTTCTTCTGCACTTGAGGTTTAATCTTTTTACCATTAACGGCCAAATAGTTCCTTAATACTTTAAACTAAAATTTTAAAAGTTTAAACTTGAAAACAAAGGGTTAAAAAACAGGTACTTAAAAGTCTGGCCAGAGAGGTCGAGACTCTACACCATCTTGCCACGCCCCCCAATTTTCAAACACACTTGTAAATATGGGCTCCATTATCCCATTTTCCCTCTCATTATTTTCTCTGGAGTAGATTCTCGACTTAATCTCTTGCACATGAACATCAGTTCCCTCTTTCTACCATTAACCTACACTCAGGAATCATTTACAGTGGCCAATTAACCAGCCATTAGTCATTACCTTACAGTCTATATGGTTTATCTAAAGCACCAGTGACTCAAAAAAATGTTGAATTTTATAGTAAAAACACAAATATCACCAATGTTTCAGGCTTGAGTTCTTCATCAAGTATGAAAAATTTGTTCAGGTGCCTACCGACATTTTGTCTGTACCTTGATGAAGGGCTCAACCCTGAAAAATTGGTGATGTACTTTTATCTTTGCGACATAAAGTTCACTGCGTGACTTGCTGCGTTTCTCCAGCTTTGTGCTTTTACTTCAAAGGTAAAGGCTCCATTATTGTCACGTAATACTACATTTAGAATGTAACATACATGAAATTCTTTAACCTTTGTCTACCGGAAGGAAGACAGAGAGTCGCCACCTTGTCCAGCGCCCCTCACAGAAACGAAGCCCCAGCGAGGAACAAACTTGCGACCCCTGGTAGACAAGACCAGTGCTCTAACCACTGAGCTATCGGAGCCTCCAATCATGGTGTCTGCAGACGTTCGTGTTTTACTCCTGCTCAATTTTATATTCAATGAGCCAACATAGGAATTTTAAACAACTATCCATAGTGCTTGAACAAAGTTTAAGTTTTATGGAACTAATTTAAAAGAGGCAATACCCTATTTAATATCACAATGGGATTGCATTTACATAGACTTTTTCAGAAGCATTTTACACCTGATGAAATCTTTTTGAAAGGTGGTCAGATACAACATAAGAAACACAATTTCTGCACTGCAAGCTTGTGTATTCAGTAATGCAGCTTTGACCAGGTCGTCTTGCTTTTACTTTATGTAACTTGCAGGTGAGCTGCCTTCTTGAACCACTGCAATCCATGTGTTGGAGGTACCTGTTCTTGGCTTTGGACCCTGTCACGATAGCAAATATCTGATTTTGGCATGAAACCGGCAGCGGTGGTGTTGCCATGCACTTGAAGCTTCTGTCCTTGACAGTAGAAGTCAATAGTTTGGGATGCATTGTTGCAGCAGTTTTGACAGGTGGCTGCAGTGCTTTTCGAAGACAGTGCATTAATAAAGTTAATGGTGGAACACTAAGATAACCCTACCCTTCTTCAACGATTCTTCAGCAATTTAGGCAAAGAAGAAATGCTCTTCTGGGTTGTGTCCCCCACTCAATACGATATCGTAGAGCTATGCAGTGTGTCTTTCTTTGCCTTGGCTTCGCGGACGAAGATTTATGGAGGGGTATGTCCACGTCTGCTGCAGGCTCGTTGGTGACTGACAAGTCCGATGCGGGACAGGCAGGCACGGTTGCAGCGGTTGCAAGGGAAAATTGGTTGGTTGAGGTTGGGTGTTGGGTTTTTCCTCCTTTGTCTTTTGTCAGTGAGGTGGGCTCTGCGGTCTTCTTCAAAGGAGGTTGCTGCCCGCCGAACTGTGAGGCGCCAAGATGCACGGTTTGAGGCGAGATCAGCCCACTGGCGGTGGTCAATGTGGCAGGCACCAAGAGATTTCTTTAAGCAGTCCTTGTAACTCTTCTTTGGTGCACCTCTGTCTCGGTGGCCAGTGGAGAGCTCGCCATAGAACACGATCTTTCTGGAGACGTGACCCACCCAGCGCAGTTGGGTCTTCAGCAGCATGGATTCGATGCTTGTGGACTCTGCCAGCTCGAGTACTTCGATGTTGGTGATGAAGTCATTCCAATGAATGTTGAGGATGGAGCGGAGACAGCGCTGATGGAAGCGTTCTAGGAGCCGTAGGTGATGCCGGTAGAGGACCCATGATTCGGAGCCGAACAGGAGCGTGGGTATGACAACGGCTCTGTACACGCTGATCTTTGTGTGTTTCTTCAGGTGGTTGTTTTTCCAGACTCTTTTGTGTAGTCTTCCAAAGGCGCTATTTGCCTTGGCGAGTCTGTTGCCTATCTCTTTGTCGATCCTTGCATCAGATGAAATGGTGCAGCCGAGGTAGGTAAACTGGTTGACCGTTTTGAGTTCTGTGTGCCTGATGGAGATGTGGGGGGGGCTGGTAGTCATGGTGGGGAGCTGGCTGATGGAGGACCTCAATATGTACCATTGCATTTTAGTCCCATGCTGGGCCATTGTTTAGTTCAGTCCGGTTCATTCTGGAACAGATGGTGTTATTGTAACAATTGTGTGCAGAAGCAGGCTTTCAGCCCATTGAGCCTGATCTGTCTTTCAACATCATTTTGGGTGACCCGACTGGACTTGAACTGCCCACTCCCATCTATCTCCAGAAACATTTCAGCCCTCCTTATCAAGAATCTATCTGCCCCTACCTTAAAAATATTCAAAGTCTAATTCCATCACACTTTGTAGAAGGGAGTTCCAAAGACTTTTTAAATTTAGACCTACAGCATGGTAATAAACCCTTTCGGCCCACAAGTCTGTGCCAATTTATACCCAATTAACATACCCCTGGTATGTTTTGAAGGGTGGGATGAAACCGGAGCCCCCGGGGAAAATACACGGGGAGTACACACAAACTCTTTACAGATATCGCAGGATTCAAACCCCTGGTCCCAAGCACTGGTGCTGTAAAGGCGTTGAGCTAACCGTTACGCTAACTGTGAGCCCTCAAGAGAATTTTATTTGTCCTATCGCTGTCTTAGATGGGAAACTCCTTTCTAAACAGTGGCCCTCAGTTCTAGATACACCCATAAGGGGAAACATAAGAACATCAGAAATAGGAGCAGGAGTCATCCATTCGGCCCATCGGGCCTGCTCTGCCATTCAGTGTGATCATGGATGATCTGATGATGGGCTCATCTCCATCTGTCTTTTCCCCATATCCCTAAATCCCCCTACTATGTAAAAATCTATCCAACCTGGTCTTAAATCTATTTACTGAGGTAATCTCCACTGCTTCAATGGGCAGTGAATTCCACAGATTCACCCCACACTGGGAAAAGCAGTTCCTCCTCATCTCTGTCCTAAATCTACTCCCCTAAATCTTAAGGCTATGTCCCCTTGTTCTGGTCTCCCCCACCAATGGGATCATCTTACCTACCTCCATCTTACCTACACCTTTCATAATTTTATACGTTTCTATAAAATCCCCTCTCATTCTTCTAAATTCCAGCGAGTATCCAATGAACATCCTCACCACATCCCCCTTATTAGGACCCTGCAGGGATCATGTTTCAGTCATCTCTATTTCCAGCGGTTACAAGCTGACTTTGTCCAACCTTTTCTCATAAGACAACAAGCTCCAGGTACTAGTTTAGTGAATCAGCACAGAACTATGTCCAATGCATTAACATCCTTCCTTCAATAAAGGTCTCTTTATACTGTACATCAGTGGTTCTCAACCTTTTTCTTTCCACTCACATCCCACTTTGAGTAATCCCTAAGCCATCAGTGCTCTGTCATTAGTAAGGGATTGCTTGTGAGTGGAAAGAAAAAGGTTGAGAACCATTGGGTGTACATAGTACTTTTGAAGTGATCTCACTAAGGAACATGAAAAAAAACAGAGTTCTGCTGAAGAACCATGGGATCTGGGTCTAAATTACAATCTGTGATTTGCTACATGGAAATTGACTTCAGGACAAGCAGACAGAAGCCCTTTTTCCACTGGCATCCTAGTTAATTGGCCTTGCAGTGTCCTGGTTAAAGAAGCTGTTTTTGCTATTCCCACTGGGCCACTTTTAACCGGGATACAAACTGCTTTCTCATTGACCGCAAGTCATCCCCAGGGATGGAGAGCCTTCCTTCAACAATGCAACTTGTCTTCTTTCCACTGGTTTGATTGGTACGCCGGCATCAGCTGACGCCAGGGATGTGAGTTGGGGGTTGAGGCCTCCAATCCCTGGTGTAATTTGATGTTGGCGTGCTGGGAAATACAGGTTGATCTCTAGATCAATGGGGGTTGATCACTAGATCAATGGTCCAGATCTCTGATTACTTGTCCAGTAAGGATACACTGCTGTACCTCAATTACTCTCAGAGCTGGTGTCTGTGGCCTAACAATTGAAACCACATTTGTACCACACCTCCAAGACTATAGCCCCTTTTCCACTGGACCCTTAATCAGTAAATTGGTCGTCAATTCCTGGGACAAGGTTCCAGTGGAAAAGGGGCTATAGACTGTGGTTTCAATTGTTAGGCCACAGCCACAGACACCAGCTCTGAGACTAATTGAGGTACATCAGTGTAGTCCTTACTGGACAAGTAATCAGAGATCTGGACCATTGATCTAGTGATCAACCCCCATTGATCTAAAGATCAACCTGTATTTCCCATTGTTGCAGATGGGAAATATAAAATCATTAAATAAATATTAGTAATGGTAAAACTCCATCTGCTATCCTTACCTGGTCTAACCTGTCTGTACCTCAAGACCTGAATATATGGCTGGCTCCCAGTTCCTCTCACTTCAGAGAAAATGATGGAGTGATAGTAAATGCCAATTTCTAATGTTCACACTACAGAAATGAATAAATAAAGATATATACTGAGAACACTAATGAGACTGAAGGCTGACAAATCCCTTCAACCCAATAAAGATAAAGATCCCATTATTGTCATGTAATTCTTTGTCTACCATGAGGAAGACAGAGAGTCATCACTTTGTCCAGCATCCCTCACAGAAACGAGGCCCCAACAAGGAACTAACTCACAACCCCTGCTTTACAAGACCAGTGCTCTAACCACTGAGCTATCGGAACCTGAATCCTGGGATTCTGAAAGAGCTGAATGCATTGGGTGTGATTTCCTAACATTCCAAGAATTCTGGAAAGGCAGGTAAGAAGACATCAAGTGCAACATTACTTTTCAAGAAAGGATAGAGATAGAATATTTAGAACTGCAGTCCAATAGGAATAAGTGGAGTACAAGCACCCCCTGTGTTGTGAACGAGATCCAGTCCTACGTCTGTCTTTGTCAAATTCGTAGGTAAGTCGGAGCAGCTGCACATGGTTCTTATTTAGCATCAGTTAGTCAAATTTCTTGAAGTAAGCATCAAGGGAGGTTTATAAAGAGCTTTTTTTTGCATCAGATTTATGCTTTGGAGGCAGGGTTACAAGGGTAAATACCATGATTTGATTTAAAATGGCGGACGGCGTTCTCCTTCCTCGAGCTGATGAACTGCTGAAGCTGCGCGTAGTCCATTCATAAGTACGAGTTGTCTGTGAGTTGGACATTCCTAACCCATAAACTGGTTTTATGAAAAGAAAATGAGATTTAAGAAATTCAAGCCTCCTTTACTGTCATGTAATATACAGAACATGTAATATTACACAAAATTGGCTTCTGCGTGCTGTAAGGCAGACAAAGAGTGTTGCCCATCGCCCCTTACAGTTCAGCACAGTAGAGAAGCAAAAGAGAGTCCCTTCAGAGTCATTGAGTGTCTGTGGATTCACCTCCAGCCCTCCCACAGCCTCTGCAGCCACACAGACTCCTGTTCGATTCATCGGCCACCCGAGCTCCAGATCCAAACCTCTGACGCAATAAGGAAGCCTTCAGCATGCAAGGCCCTTTCAGGAGCCATCCTTGCCCTCAGCATCCTCTCGAATCCCTGTTCCAATAGCTGGTTCCCATGAGTCAGTGTCCCCCGACCACAAGTTGCCCACAGCCTGTGTGGATGCAGTTGTTTGAGTATAGAATTAGCAGGGAGAAAACTGACAGAGTAAATATAAATTTCCAAAGGTATTCAACACTGTAGAAGACACAATAAATGAGGCTCCATGAACACCAAATTCATTAAAGCGAATAAAACCAGATGTACCCTTTGGATCTGAAGATCTGCATCCAACAGAGTAAAGGGAAAACTCGTATCATATATAGAGTTTCAAAATGCATTTGATAAGATAGCATACCCATTCTTAAATGGGTTGTCAGGTCATTCATCTGAGTGCTACTGGTACCATGTAACCGAGTACTACCTGTCGCAGGGTCGGGTAGTCGGTGTCTAAACCAGCTCCCCCACCAGGCTTGCCTGGTGCAGAGGGTGACTAGACACCCTGCAGGATAAAAAACAAGATCTGTCAAAGGGTGGACAAACCCTCTTGTAGGGTCAATGGCCATCTAGCAAATACGTGTCGTGAAGCTCAGAAAGGGCACCCCTTGCATTGAAACTTGGTCTGGCCATTCACTGTAACAGAACTTCCCCCAGCTGTCTTGGACCTCACCATGCTGCTGGATCCGGGAGAGGGTGGGTCTGGACCTGTGCAACCCCTACTCACCTAAATCCATTCACACACATACTGTTCCTTTCTGAGGAGTGGGGCATCCTCATATCAAGCCCCACAAACTGACTGAAAGGGACCATCATCATCCTACGGGATGGATTGCCAGACTTTCTGAAATGGAAGGCTAATTGTGTTGAGGTTAAGATATTAATATGCTGAGAGGTTTGGATGGAGGACAAAAAAAAACAAAGAATAGGAATAAAGTCTGTTTAAATATATCTAGAGTTTTCTATAAAGCCTCATGTGAAAGCCAGTTGTGAGGACATGAAGAATCTGCAGAGGGATATATTATATTAAGCAAATTGGCAAGAAGGTGGCAGATGGAGTACAATGAAAGTAAATGTGGTTTTGCTGAATGGAAATGAAAAACCAAATATTTTTCAATGATGTGAAACTGGTCAATGCTGCTTCCTGGGGTATAGAACTGAATCATTCAGGGCCAGCAAGCAAATGGGAAACAAATTACATGTTGGCCTTTATTGCAAGGAAGGTGACTAGATTGATTACTGGAATGAGGGGTTGCCTAAAACGAGAGATTGAATAAGACTGGCTTTTACTTGCTGGAGCTCATAAGGAATACAATATTTTGTATTGAGATGGTTCGTGCTTATTCGCCAGGTGTGGACAGGTGCGTCATAAGGGAGCTGTTAAGGTTCCCAATTTCTATCCCTTGCATTGCTTCTGTCTATCTCGAAGAATTTGTAGATTGGAGTGGCCAAGATTTCGTTGGGGTTACAGCAATTGCATAGGTCCAAATCCTTGTGGTTGGTCATTTGAGTCTGTGGTCCGGTGGGCTAGATATGTAGTGGTAGTCTCAGAAAGAATCTGTAGAATAGGTTCCTATTTATTTTTGCGTTTGACAATTTTGTTCTGATGCTCCACAAAGCCTTCCTGGTTGTCATCAAATCTGAGCTCGGAGTCCGGTCTCCTGCCGAGCTGGGACGATGCAAACGGAAGGAGATGCGCTCCAAGCCCTGGGATGAAACAGTTAAAGTGTACTCCCAAACTGGACAGGTCCCTCCCCCCAGAAATGTTGTCAGGTTCCGAGTCCCCTATAAATACTTCTTTCTGAGCAATTACATTTGGGGGAAACGTGTGAGGAGCCCATTTCATTCTGCTGTGGTTATTTTGTAACAGTCTGCCTTTGAAGACCCCGGGATGATGTGGGAGCTGAAATCCATCGCCTTTTGGAGGGCAGTGTTTGCAGAGTTTTTTGCCACCATGCTCTTCGTCTTTTTTGGACTGGGCTTCACCATGCGATGGTCTCCGGGCCCCGTGAACGTGCTGCTGGTTTCTCTGGGGTTTGGCTTTGTCCTGGCTGCCTTGGTGCAAGCCGTGGGGCACGTCAGCGGGGCGCACCTCAACCCGGCGGTCACCTTCGCGTACCTGCTGGGGGCGCAGTTGAGCGTATTCCGCTGTGTCCTCTACATCGCCGCTCAGCTCCTGGGGGCAGTGGCGGGGGCAGCTGTACTCTATGGGGTCACTCCCCCGACAGTGCGGGGCAACCTCGGCCTCAACACGGTAAATATGCTGGCTCCGAACAGACAAAGTGTGATCTCATACAGACTCGTACATTCTGCAGATGCTGTGATTGCGATCTCTATCGTACAAGCTAAACCCTTGTTTGGAAAACAAGTTTGAAGCCAAATAGTAAATGTCCTGAAAAATTAAAGGATAGAAACGAAGGCGGTAAATAGAAGTGTGTAAAGACGCGAAGTCCAAACCTGTAACTTTGAAAAGTTTTCCTGACATGTTCATGACAATAAATTCTGACAGGCCTCAAATATGAAATATACTGGAGTGATTGCAGTAATTATTAGGAAATTGTTTAAGACGCGTCCAAATTCTAAATCTGTCTGAATTCTGGGTCTTAAACAAAGATCAAAGGCAGAGGTTTAAACGGAATTATGAATGTTGTTGCCTTCGCTTGGAATTGAATTAGTTAAAATAAAATATGTTAAAAGAATATAAATCATTTCAAATTTGTTTCCCTATAAAGGGCCTAACCCCAAAAACCCCACATTTACAACTCCGCTTCAAGTATTCACGACCGGTTTATTTCCAGAACCATTTATTTGAGACGCTACTGTGAGTTGAGATTAATGAACAATATAAAAGGGGGTCAAGAATTTCCCCCGCTCGTTCATTCCGTTAGATTTATCGAACGTGTCGAGTGCGTTTCGGCTAGCCTTTGTTTCCTATAGTTTTTCGCATGGTTTTTTTGGAAAAACAGCCGCACGTCAAACGTACAGAATGCTGTACAAACCCAACCTTAATCCAATGCAACAAAGGTAGGAATAAAGCGTCGCCTGTTTAAATATATATTGTGTGTGTGTAAAGATCGAATAGTTCGTTTTACTGAAATTATTGGTGTCGGTAGCTTTTTGTGCTCGGTGACTGATAATGCAACAAGATCTGGTGAATTTGAAGAGTTGGCACATTTAGTTCGATTAATTCTGAACTGAATAGCTATTCCAGATAATCCAAATGGTAGATTTCCCATCGATTCAAATGATACTGTTTCTTAGATTTCAGGCGGTAGATAATGCAAAGGGAAGTTCAGTTCTGTTTCGATTCGTGTCCAACATTTAGCAGAAAGCACATTACGTTTGGGCCATTGCTTACGGATCTTGATTTTAAAATGTGACATCTAAGAGCGTGTCTTGAGCACTTTCAGAAATGTGGCAGCTTGATGTAACGTCCGGCGGGCTTGTCAATTGCCGGTGTCAAAACCCGAGACTTTGGAAGGAGAGGTGCGCTCGGCGACGTTCACACATGAGCTGGGGTGCGGATCTTTCCAGCTCGTCAATCGTCTGTATGAATCTCTCTCGAATGTAAACTACAATCACAGCGTCTCGTTTCCCTCTCTCTGACGGGACAGGTATGTGGGAGTTGACTTTTCCTAACGGAGGGGGTAAGTTCTCCTCCCAACGTGGGTTCAACTGGTCTCGTCTGGGGATCTGGTCGGAAATAAGTCGCTCGCAGCTTGTGTTTTGAGTTACGCCGAAAGCGATGCTGCTAAATGAACAGGACCTGGTTGATGTGAACAACCAGGCTGGTCGCATTCCACCCAATACATGTGCCAGAACAAACCCCCCTTCCAGCCGACACGCTGTTGCCGGCGTTTCGCTGTCACAGGTCAACCGATTTCCTGCGCTATTCTGTGTGGTGTGGGCCACGCCAACCTCGCCGAACGCCTGGGACGTGCCACTGATTTCGCGGTTTCATCGGCACCCGCAAAAACGCCACCAAAACAAGCCGGTCGCCAATCGTGTCGTTTGTGGGCACTTTCTGCTGAAACGAACCACTCGGGTTGCATTCGCGATCCTGCTGTGCGCAAACCAGGGTCAAAACCGAGCGTGTCCATTAACGATTTGAAAGGCGATCTTGCTGTGCGCAAACGAGGGTCAAAACGGACTCGGCGTCCAGTGGTCCAGTGCGATCTTGCTGTGCGCCAAAAAAAATCACCAAAGCAGACCATGCGGCCATTCGTTATTTTTATCTGGGGACGGGTTGGGCGCAAAAGAGCACCAAAATAGACGAGGAATCGATTGGTTTCGCTGGGATCTTGCTGTGCGCGAACGATCGCCAAAACGGACCCGGTGTCTGTTAATGAACTTTTAATGACCTCACGCTGATGGCAAACCCACCACCAAAAAATATCGAACGAGCTATTGTTGTTTGTGGGATCTTGTCATGCGCCAGACTCCACCGAAGGAGACCAGACTGTCACTGATCTCGCTTTTGCTACCCAAAACACCGTCAAAGCAAAAAATTAGCGCTGCGTGTCATGACTGATGGCTGTTGGAATTCAGCTTTGGGACTATTCGGTGAGCCTGAAACGAAATCTGATTAAGGGATAATTAATTCGTGCTTCCGAGATTCTCCACAATGCGTTAAAACACTGTCAAAGCAGTCGAGCTGAACATCTGAACATTGTTCTCCCAGGACTTGCAGGGACTTTGATTGACCTTTTTGTTCTTTGTGGAATCTAGAAGAGGTGTGATGTTAGATTTATCCAATGTTGATTCAACTCAGTACTTCAAAGTATTTTGCGATGTAGTCGAAAGGCATAATAAAAAATAAAGTATCTCTTTAAACCAAAGCACCATCTGTCAAAGATGTAATGTGGAATAAAGATTCTACCAAAACTTTGCATTTTTAGGTACTGAAACAACTAAATATGTGAACCTTTCCTAGCTACTAGGTACATGTCTGAAGTTCTCCCCCTACTCTACTCCCCAGGATTTGCATACAAGCTTATTACCATGACTTTAGATGACCTCCCAAACTTCAGTTAATGGTGACACACAACTGCCATTAGTTTTCCAAGGACAGCATGTATAATTTTCTATTAGTCTGTCAAAATTCAAAATTTAACACAAAACAGCTGCAGTGGTTTAACATATCACCAGCTTTCCCAGGATGCACCAGGGACAAGAAGCAAAATCCACCATTTGCTTGTCAGGGCTCAATTTAAAAAAAAATTAAGATATACTGCAGAGGAACTGATGTGTCATCTGTCAAGAGATTACCAACTCCTGGACACTTTGCAAAATATCACAGAAAATTAATTGAAATTCGTTTTTTTAGCCAAGGATCAAGTACACAGTTCAGCACAAACTAGGTGATAATGACTTTGAATGGGACAATCCTCCAAAAATGCAATGCCACTTTGTAATGTTAAAATTAAATAACAGCATATAAAAATACAATAGGTAGCCACTGACCGACGACCGTAATTGGGACTGAAGGATTGGTCGTATCTCGAAATGGGCGCAAGTCGGAATTTTGCACGTGGGCGTGGAGTACTGAGGTCTTAAAGCAAACTTTTGAATCAAATCTTTTTTTTTCATCGTAGGTTTGATGATAACAACTTAAAGCTTCCTGAATTTCACAATCAACCTTGGCACATTCACATTCTGGTCCATGCTTACCTTGTGAGCTGGTGTCCCGGGGTCCGTCGGCTGGGCGTGGCCATCTTGATTCCGTATGCGCACAGTATTCAAGATGGCCACACCCAGCCCTGGGACGCCGACTAACAAGGTAAGTCCGCACATTTTGCCTCTTGCATGCCCTGTATCCCTGTTATAGTTTGTCAAGTCCAACATCATCCATGTCAATTTTCTTTTTTTTAAACTTTTCAGTCACATGTGTGGATGGACGCAAGTTGCATAGGTCGCAAGTTGGGACATACCTGTATTTAGTTTTAGCCATAAGCTGCAGACTGAAGTGACACATAAGAAATATTTAGCCCTTCTAAACAGACACATTATTTACTTAGTGTGTAAAAAGACACTTTGCCTTTGATTGCTCCATCATGATGCATTCGGATTAATATTGTTTGAGTAAGAGAATTTGCTGCTGCATCCTCAAATAAGGTCCATCTACCTGTTCTGATATTTCAAATGAACATTATAGATCTCAAGGATTGCCTCCATTCTATTGAACTTTCTTCCTCAGACAACAGCAGATTGACACGTCATTCATCGCATTGATGTCTATGAGATTTTGGTGTAGACATTTCCCTGCAAAACAAAATGGCATTTTTCAAAGTGACTCATTATACGTTCTGCAGTTTGATATTTTTGAGTAATATAAGTGAACTATCAGGAAAAATGGCTTATTTTCATGTTTATTTGGATCACTTTGAATTTCCGATTCAGTTTGGTATTGATTTTTTTTCCCCCTATGAACTGCGAATATTGCAAAAGCATTTGTTTGAGTAAACTGCTTTAATAATAGGGAGCAAATATCTGGCATGTCAGATGTGAATATCAGCCAATGAAAGAACATATGGACAAACTGAATGCCTCTTGCTTAAAACAACATAACTGCTCCAAGATGCAAGTGCGTACGACTATGAGTTTATGATAGATGCAAGGATTCCTGTTAATGCACTGTGCAATTGTATGTATGTACAACATCTTATTTATTAATCTTTTGACTGTTTTCCCCCAACCAATAGATTTTTTTTGTTTCAGTTCTAAAAATGTCACATTGTAAAATACCCGTGTGAATGACAAATGAAGAATGAGATTATGAGGATACCATGTGTTGCAAACTGTGACATTTTAGCACATGCAGAAAACAAGAATTTTACAAAATTTTACAAAACACTTGGGGAAAACAGGAATTATGTGGTAACTAGGATTTTCATAAACAACAGGTAGTGAAAAATTGTGTGAGTACAAATTCTCAACTGGACTCAGGGAAGTAGATTTAAGACAGATGAAGAGGAACTGCTTCTAGAGAGTAATGAATCTGTGGAATTCTCTGCCCAAGGAAGCAGTACAGGCTGCTTCATTGAATGTATTTAAGACATAGATTTGTTTTTGCATTGTAGAGGAATTAAGGGTTATGGGGAAATGGCAGGTGGGTGAAGCTGAGTCCAAGGCCATATTAGCCCCTTTTACACTGAAAAGCCGCATTATTGCCATATACATGACCCATCTCTGGAAGCTGGCTTACTTGTTTACACAGAAGAAAAGCCTTTGCCTACTTTGGCAGATTACAGCTGGGTAAGTTCACACCTTCGATGTGTTCACACAGCTAGGTGAAGCGCTCGAAGGGCAGATAATACCCAGCTCTAACAGTCTGTGTTAAAGGGGTTGTTGAATAGCAACCTGGCTCCTGTTTCATTTGTTCAATAATTTAGCCAAATTTCATCATTGATATGATTTAATTATAGGATGTTGTAAGTTTCCAGATGCTGAATAAAACTTCAGTGTATAATCTAATACATTATTTCAATATTGAGTTCACAGGCACAGTTATTATGGAAGACTCTTTTCTCAATTGGAAGTAGATTAAAACAGTATTTTTTTTTAAATATTTACTTTTGGTCCATATCTTGCTTCCTTCTCCTTGAAACCATGACTCTTTGCAGACTTAAATTTCCTATTTGAAACCTAGTGAACAGTCTCAACTCAATTCCACAAATATTGTTCCACATCACTGAACAATAAGAATAGTTGCCATTCTCATTGAAAGCCAATGCAAGCCCATTGTACAGAAAGTGAAATAAAAACACTGGAAGTTGAGGCATACTGTTGGGCCAAGCAAAGATCACTAGAGTTTTACTCAAATACTTCATAATTTAAACATTTTAGCACATCAGCCTTCAATCCTTAGCAACACAATCCCTCAAACTGATGAACACTAAAATGCAGAAGAAACCTCAACCATTACACTTATTGCTTGTTGTTACTTAATGACTATTCGATTCACAAAAGGGCAAGAACAAGATGTAATAGAGTTTAAGGGTGTAAATTTAGAGAATTTTGCTCTCCTGATTGCCAAGTTCCTTAAGTAATGAGGCAATAATGGACCCTCACAAAATCATTTGTTTCTAAACTGTGCATTATTTTGCATCATGTATTTGGTAAGTATTAAGAATCTATGGTTTCAGGTGGCATTCGAACACAATCATAAGCTCAGACCCAGGAAAGTTCGTAGAATCTAAGTCGTATGATTTGTTGATGTTTGGTAGCAGATAAATATGTTCTAAAGGACACTTGTAAATATGCCCTTTGATATTATTTCTAGTCTGTTATTGACATTTCTAATGGCAGTGTTTTACTTATTCTTTAGTTGCATGCTGGAGTGGGTATTGGCCAAGGCACAACTGTGGAGATATTCCTTACTCTTCAGTTCGTCCTCTGTATTTTTGCCACAACAGACATTCGCAGAAATGGATTCATGGGCTCAGCAGCTGTGATCATTGGCTTTTCTCTTACTGTGGGTCACTTCTTCGGGGTAAGTCTGCAAATTGCTGCTGCACCTTCCAAAAGACTTTGGTTTGGTGTGAAAAATATACTCTGCTCTGGACTACAAGTACGAATAGAAAAATGCAACTTTGTGGTGTTGCTTAATCCAGCCTTGGAAGATCTGCAGTGTGTAATCTTCCCTTGGCTAAAATACAACCGATGTGCAAAAACTGACCATAGCTCCTCAGAAGAGGAAGGGGATTAAGTTAGATAAACCTCATCATTTAGCAATTCCGGTTGGAAAGTATAAATACATTGGTTGGTGTCAATTGTCAATCCAGGTTCTAGAGTGAGATCCAAATCAGTAGTTTACTCTCCTGAGGAATAAAGGACTCTGACTTTTATTTGATAAACAGGCCTGTGGGAGACCCATCACCTACGTAGAGGATGCAGGAGCTCTCCAAACATACAGACAGGGGTTTACTTTCTTCAACACTATCTGATATTAACCAATCTCAAAACAGTCATCTCCCTGGCAGCAAGCATCATCCCATCAGCATTAAGCAATGCAATGTCCATCTACATGATGCATCATATTGTGTACCAAAAACACAGACAAGTCCCCCTTCTCTCAGTTTTTACAGTTTCTGTTCCCCTAATTATTGTAAATCACATGACCACCCCAGAGAGAAACGAGACTGTTGGAAGTTATCAGCCAGGCTATTGTTACCAGGCAACTCACATTTCAGAGCCTCCTGCTGCCCTCAGTCAGGGCTGGTGATATTTCAGCTTGGCTGTCATTGCCAGGCAACACACCTTAGGTCTCCTCCTCTCCCCCCCCCCCCCCCCACTCCTTTTCCTTGGTTATCTGCAGATGTCCCAGCATAAGCATTAACCAAAATGTATTAATATTTTAATTAATAGATGTGTTAATATTTTTGATGTATTAATCAATGCCAAACTAAACTAGAAAGATTCTTACCTCTGCAACACAAAATAAGATAAGGCACCAAGTCTACGTGATCATTATTCATGTGTCAGCCTCTTTTGAAGGGACCAAATTTTAATTGGTCATTTTTAATTTAACAATCTATATGCCATTGTTCCTTGAAAAATTTGCACATAATCAGAATGATAATTACCCTTGTCCATGTCATTGCAAAAGACATGAAGATTGATTTTCATTTGGTTCAACAGGCCTTGGCCTCTTGTTACATCCTTGTTTGAATCCACAAGGCAATGGCTCAACAACTGGGAAATTAAATTTACCTCAATAAACCTGTTTTTGGCCTGCAGGAACCCTCATCTATGCTGTAAAATTGTAAATTCTTATGTTTCTAAGAGCTTCACACTTGGTCCAACGAAGTCACCTCTTCTAGGCAATAAGCCCCTTTATTAATCCTCAGCTGTAAATAGGATCTAGATTTCAATTTTGGGTGAGTACTGCTTGGCATCATTGGAGGGCAAGATTTGGCCAGTTCCAGGGCGATGGAAGAGAAGAGGCTATGCAAAAGGTAAGGCTCAAATTATTTTTGAGGGCCCACAAGAATAAGATGGCTTGGTCCACCTTCTGTGATTGCAAAACTGTATCTGACTCATCCTGCTGCCAGATTTATTTTGTTGAACCTGGTGAGTGGTTGGTTGGGACAGCTAGTTTGGTATATTGCAGCTCTCCTGGAGAATATAATTGAAGCCTGGGTCTCAGAGAGTTCAATTGTGATCCTCTGTGAAGAATTAGGTTTAATTAGCAAATACCTCTGCATTCTTTCATATTGTCTTGTATGGAATTAACTATTGACAGGAGTTTAAACTTATGGCTTTTGTTACTCAAGTGGTGATGAATAGTAATCAGTACCTTTTCTTATTGACTGTAATTTTTTTTGCATATAATTATGTCTAGCTGGAATAATACCATACTCTCTTCTGTTTTCTTCAGCTTTATTACACAGGGTGTGGAATGAATCCAGCCAGGTCCTTTGCACCAGCCGTACTCACTAGAAATTTTGGAAATCACTGGGTAAGCACAATCTGAATGTAACTGAAACAGAGAGAATTTCTTCAGCATCTTTATGTAAACTACAATCACAGCATTTCTTGTTTTATTCTCTTAAACCCACAATTGTATTGTTTGAAGCCAAGCCTGCTCCAAACTAAGAAACTACTAACGGTTGGTGGAAATATATTGGAGCGGGATTTGTTACATCTGTGATGCTTCCCAGATTGCCCACATATACCTTGAGGAAGGCCTCAGGCCCGAAATGTCGGTAATATATCTTTTACCTCCTGTGGATGCTGTGAGACCAGCTGAGCTCCTCCAGCATTTACTGTGGGTTTTTTTTACATTGAGATGGTAACATGGTTGAGGCACGTCAGCGCCTCTACTTCCTCAGGAGTTTGCGGAGGTTTGGTATGACATCAGAAACCCTGCCAAATTTCTAGAGGTGTGGTGGAAAAGTGTGCTCACCAACTGCATCAGGGTCTGGTATGGGGACACCAATACTCCCGAGTCCAAAGCCCTGCAAAAGGTAATGGACACAGTCTAGGACATCACAGACAAAATCCTCCCACTATCAAGAACACCTACAGGGAACGCTGCCGTCGGAGAGCAGCAGCAATCATCAAGGATCCACACCACCCAGGACACACTCTGTTCTCGCTACTGCCATCAGGAAAGAGGTGTAGGTGCCACAAGACTCTCACCACCAGGTTCAGGAACAGCTGCTCCCCCTCCACCATTAGATTCATCAACAACAAACTCAATCAGGGAATCATTTAAGGATTCTTACTTGTGGTCTTTATTGATTTTCTTTTTGTTCTCTGTTTTTGTTACATTTGTTATCTGTTTACAGTTCTGTTTATTTACGTGTTTTACGCTGTGTAGTTTAATTTTTGCTCTACCAATTAGTGATAATTCTGCCACGCCTGCAGGTAAAAGAATCTCAGGGTTGTATGTGATGTATGTCACATATGTACTCTGACAATAAATCTAAATCTGAGGTTGAGGTGGGATGTTAGGAGCGATTAAACCATTCAATTCTAATTCATTAACAACTATTTAACATTATAGCACAGTATGGACCCTTTGGCTCTCAATGTTGTGCTGACTTATATATTTCTATTAAAAAAATGTAAATCCTTCCTACCCCGTAACCTTCTTTTTTCTTCCATCAATGTGACTAAGAGACTCTTAGATGCTCCTATTGTTCTAGCCTCCACCACCACTCCCGGCAAGGCATTCCAGCCACCCACAACTCTTTGTGTCTATATTTTAAAAAACTTACCCCCGACGTCTTCCCTAAACTTCTCTCCCTTCACCATTTGCTATTCCTGCCGTGGGAAACAGGTGCTGGCTGTCCACCCTATCTATGCCTCTCAGAATCTCATAGATGGATTGGTTTCTCAATTATATTTTTCAATATCTTTGCAGGTATACTGGGTTGGCCCTCTGATAGGAGGTGCTATTGCAGCTCTGGTGTACGATTTTATCCTGTTCCCCAGGATGAGAGGCGTCTCGGAGAGATTGGCTATTCTTAAAGGAACGCATCCCCCAGAAGCTGAGGAACCACGGAATGATCCAATTGAACTCAAAACACAAGCCTTATAAAAGTAGTTTTCTTTTTAAAGAAATGGGTTCACAACACAATCTATTCATCACAAAATGACATTGTGAAATTTACTGTGTTGTTACTGAAGGTGTGCATAAAAGAATATGAATGCCGTTAATGTCCTTGAGCAAGGAATTAGAGAATGGGGGTAATATCTAAATTACAATGCTGACAAGAAGCTCATGGAGTTAAATTACTCTGATTTCTTTCAATATTCAAGGATTCTTCAAATTCAGTTTGAATAATTCAATTTAGTTTCATTAATTGGAAAAAACATGCTTGATTATTAATCATATTTTATAGTTACATTAAATTTATAACATGCTGTTTTTTAAATGCTTGCTAATTGCAAATGCTTTAAAATGATATAATGGGTTGTTTTGATGGAACAAAAAAGTATCTTTTTTAAGTTCTATAAGTTCATGAAAAATGTAAGCAAGTTTACATTTTACAGCAGTGGAAGTTGAATGACTGGTTGACTTGACCTTTTCTGAAGTAGGATGGATTTTTGAAGATCTTCTTATAACTTCCTTTTTTTAAAAAAAATTGCCCTCATCCCATCTCCTCATCCAACAACTCCCCAAAGTAAACTGAAAGTTTAATTTGAAAGATAAATAAGGAAGTGCCATGAAGGGGAACTTTACTGGCAACTTTTTTTGGGGAAAATGTATTTTGTAGCCAATAGACCTTCTCACATCACTAGTGTTTGGACACTTCCTTTTTAAATTTGTATTATTTCAGAAATATTTTTCACATGAGCCTAATCCAGCAGCATCTTCAAAATATTTATACATAAGATTCTTTCAAGGCAATTTAATTCTTTTAGGGTGATCATACAAGGGAGCAAATTAATTTTGTGACCAAAGATAATCTTCTACTAGCTGAAAAGTTCTGCAAACAACAACTGCTCATTATTATTAAAATAAATCACGGGAAATTCAGTAATTTAAAATTTAGTATGGATTTGTTCGTTCATTTTGCCTTGCCACACACAAACTGATTTTGGTTACATGCCCTCTTTGATGATGTAGATAGACTTTTAGTTTCAAAAGTCTGAAATTTTATAAAAATCATATAATGATTTGTTTTATGGTATAGGTGCCCACAAAACACTGCAGAACTTGCCTGAAAATGGAAAAATAGTGTCTAATCACACTGTGTGGAAAATGCGTCACTTCATGTCTGACATCTGACAATTCTCATTAAATCAGTGAGGAACAAAGAGGCAGAAAGAAATACAACTTGGAAGATGTATGGGTTGGGATGATAATTTGCATTTTGGCGATTTGAAAGGCTTAAGCCAAATTTTTGATGGTTTTAGAAATGTCTATAAACCTGAATTTCACAAGGACAAGTTCTGAATGTTCACCAGAATATATTTGTTAAAGTTCAGGAAATCTGCCAACAATTCTTTCCTCTTCATTTGTAGGGTTGTTTGTTTGGCATACCAAGAAACAGATGGGTGACTGATTATATTAATAAAGGGGCATCAGGAACAACTATTCCTTTGCTGTGTAAAGTCAATGAATAATTGTGGGGGTAAATAAATCAGAGCTCTGTTCCTTAATTTTTCTGTTGACCCTTTTTTGTAAACTCCAAACTAAAACCCCACATTTAGAAAATCCAATGGTCCCAATGTTAGTATAGTGGAACACTCGCTTCCCAAACTCCACACTGACACAAATACAGCACTGGGTAAATTCTGTCACTTCTTGAAGTTGCTGGATGATTATTGCATTGTCCAAATCTTAGCATCTTGAAAGATGAAAGGATATATGAATACTTCTGCCTCACAAAGTTAATTGCCAGGACAGCACTGGTGGCTCTCACTGGCTGCAGTTAAAACAAAATAGCATGTTGAGGCAGAAGGGAGAGGAAAAGATGCATGATATTACAACAGCTATGATTTAATAACAATAAATGAATGGAAAGAATTTTGCATTACGCTGAAACTAATATTATAAATCCCACTAGTTTGTAAATTTATCCCCTGTTATGAATTTCTTCGGCTGCAGTGAATGGTAACTGGAAAACAAAGTAATTCGGGGAATAGTCCAATAACAGATAGTTACCATAATCAGCATTACTCAAAATGTGTCTCCCTGTAACAAACCTCTGGATTTGCACACATGGATTTTATTTTTACAATTAGTGTGAGATTGATGTTTTGTGGTGAGGTTTTTGGAAGGTGATTCTAGAAGGAAGAATACTGCCCTGATGCGTTTTGGAATGAAGAATATTTTCCCAGTCACCAAAAATAAAATGTTAGTTTATCATTGCCACCGTTACTAGGATCAGTTCTTGTATTCAAGGGCAAACAGTTTGGACTTTTCTTGCCCCGTTAAGACCAACTTCTAGCATGTAATCATTTTGGTCTTTTCAATCAATTTTTTTTAAATTGGGAGTGATGCTACAGTCGTTAAAATAGTGCATCTTTGTGGTATTGTTAAGGTATTGTATTTTGAATAAATAAATTTTGAAAAGTGTTATGGCATTATTTCAGTGAAATTTAAATTGTTTGTAATTGCATTTGATGAATTATTGATGCATCAAATGGAAGAAGACTTAAAATGGCAAGTTACACAAAACTCTGTTCATTCTGAAAATACTCAAGATTAAATTAATGAGGCAGGATGCCTCCTTACCTCAAACTTTGCATCCAATTGACATTAACACGAGTTAGCCATTTGAACTCTCTGAATTGCTCAGTGATTAAACTTCCTTTTTACCGCGTTTGTAAATTACTTTAGGAAGGAAAATATTTTGTTCAATGGCAATGGAAGCATTTTAAAATAGCATGCTTATTGAAAACCCACGGATTTGACTCTTCAAAAAAAAAGATTGTCCATTAATTAAAGGATTAATTTTTTTTAAAAAGACCATTCCACTGTAATAATTTTTGTGTCTTATGCAAGATGCCAGAAGCCTATGGGAAACAGACTGTATAGTCTTATTCAAAATTTCATGGACAAAAGCTGCTATGAAACTTTCATGTCCAATCTATCCCTTGGGAAAAAAAAGGCAATTATTTCAAGTGTTGGGGGGGGCGTGGCAAGATGGCGTAGAGTCGAGACGTGCAATCTCGACCTCTCTGGCCAGACTTTTGAATATCCGTTTTTTAACCTTTTGTTTTCAAGTTTAAACTTTTAAAATTTTAGTTTAAAGTATTAAGGAATTATTATGGCCACTAATGGTAAAAAGATTAAACCTCAAGTTCATAAGAAGTTACATTTTCGAAGTGCTGAAGATTTGGGGCCTAGACGACTTGATACAGCCCTAGGCTCAATCTCTTCATTGTCTAAACCTCAAAGACTGCCTGTGGGGGCTGAAAAAAAACCTATTACTCACTAAATGTAGGATGGCGCTGGAATTACCCGTTCTCCGGAAGAAGGTGTGTGTTCCCAAGAAGTGGACCCCGATTTGGAAAGCCTTTTGATTTCAATGGAGGGAGCACACAGGAAGACGACTCCATTGTTGGAAATGTATCAGGTAGCATTTCAATCTGAAGAAATCATTTTTCTTCATGAATTGATGAAAAAACAACGAGATGCGGGGGGAGACCAGCGGCGACCCCCTGAGGAAGTTGGGAATCTTTTGGGTGTCACTGGGAGTCCAGACCCGCAGTAAAACTTTTAAAATGCCTTCTGTTGAGTTGCAGCAGGAGCTGCAGTTACCTTGTTCTGCCACTGTCAGAGAGAGCAGAGCTGAGCTTTACTGAATCACAGTATATGCAATTGAATGCAATTGTTCAAGCTGTTATAAAACCTTTGTTGACATCTCAAATGAATGAAATGGCTCAAATGAATAAGTTCAGAATTAAATATGGCTAAGACACGTGTGGATGCATCTTATGAAGAATTTTTAAAAATCAGAAGTCATTTGTTGTTTACAGTCCAAAAATGCAGTCTAACACAGAAAAAGTGTTGAAGGTAGAAAAATCAGTCATAGAATTAGGAGAACGTGAGAAGGAGCTAGAAAGAAAAATAGATTATTTGGAGAATCAAAGCAGAATTGTTGGTTTGCCAGAAGGTATAGAAGGACAAAATCCTCTTCGTTTCTTTAAAGACTGGATTCTGCAAATATTAGGGCAAGAATTTTTCTCTGGAGGATTGGCACTGGAAAGAGCTCATAGAGCTTTAAGAAGAACACCCTCAGCTGGTCAACCACCGAGGCAGGTAATAATTCGATGTTTGAGTTATTTGGATAGAGAAGCAATACTTCAACTTGCAGTACAAAATGTGAGACAATGACAAACCCCATTATTGATTCAGAATAGCAGAGTCTTTTTTTGTCCTGATCTGAGTCAAGAGGTCATTCAACGTCGACGTCGATTCAATCCAGTTAAAGAAGTTTTGTGGCGTAAAGGTTATAAGTCTACTTTTCGCTACCCTGCAAGTGTTGAAGGTGTTTTATGGAGACTATCAATTTCGGTTTTTTTGAAAATGAACGTGAAGCAATGATTTTTGCTGATTCATTGCCAGATGCAAGAGGACAAATACGTAGTCCACCATTATCTCCTAAAGAAAAATCTGGTTGCACTGGAAATGGAAGAAATGGCAGAAATGGTAAAAACGGGAATGGAAAGAGTCCAACTCCTTCTGAAATGGGATCTTCGAGATTGGAATCTTTTGGATGAAAAGAAGAATTTTCTTATTCTATTATTATGATATTTTGATGTTATTGACTGTTTGGCTGGGGAGGGAGAGATTTGCACAAAATTCTTTATGAGTCATTAGCCACTGGTGGGTGACCCACACCCAATTTTTGTTTAGGGGATTACTACTTTTTGGTAGTTTTTTTTGGGGGGGATTTTCTTTTTTTTTAAATTTTTTCTTTAGTTTTTAATTTGTGAATTTTTTTATTAGAGGGCCTATATATGTTGATTTGAGTTTTTATATAAAGATATTATTGGTATTTAGTAATAATAGTAGATATGTCAAAGTTGAGGTTTGCTACTTTTAATGTTCGAGGATTAAACAGTCCGATTAAGCGTAAGCGAGTCTTGGCGTATATTAAGAAAATTAAAATTGATATTGCCTTTTTACAAGAAACACATCTGAATGCGAAGGAAAGCGTGAAATTAAAAAGGGACTGGGCTGGGCATGTATATTCTTCTTCATTTAATTCTAGGGCTAAAGGTGTAGCAATTTTGATACATAAAAATTTATCTTTTGAATTACAATCAATGGAGGAAAAGGAAGAATGTATTCTTAAATTGAATTGTAAGATTTTTAGTGAATTTTGGACTGAATATTTATGCTCCAAATGCAGAGGATGAAGTATTTATTTCGGATGCATTTTTATGTTTGGGTCAGGCTAATGATAATATTTTAGTTGGTGGTGATTTTAATTGTGTTTTGGAACCTTCATTAGATAAAACTCCGAAGAAAGTTAAGAAATCTAAGATGGCAGTTCAGGTCCAAGCGTTGATGAAAGATCTTAATTTAGTAGATATTTGGAGAGTCTTAATCCGACAGAGAAAGATTTTTCCTTTTATTCATCTAGACATGAATCGTTTTCAAGGATTGACTTCTTTTTAGTATCGGCACATTTACAAGGGAAAATACAACAAGCAGAATGCAAAAGTAAGGTGATTTCAGATCATTCTCTGTAATATTTTACATATGAAACTTCTGAGAAAATTCAAATAGCTTATCGTTGGAGATTTAATACAATGTTGTTTAAAAATATGGAATTTATTGATTTTTTGAAAAAACAAATTAAATTTTTTTAAAGAAAATTCTAATTCTGTTCAAAGTAAGTTTGTTTTTTGGGATGCTATGAAAGCCTATTTGAGAGGACAAATAATTAGTTATACTTCTAAAATAAAAAAGAATCAATTAAATCAGAGTCTTGAATTAGAGAAACAGATCGATGAGTTAGAAAAGGAATTTCAGAAAGATGCTACTGAAGATCAGAAAATAGAATTATCTAGGCTGAAAGTGAAATATAATACTTTGCAATCTTATCAATTTTAATGTGTGATTAATAGGACTAAACAGCGGTATTACAAATGGGGAGAGAAAGCACATAAGGTTTTGGCGTGGCAATTAAAGAAAGAACAAATATCGAGGACTATTAATGCTGTTAGACGGAATTCTCTTATTACTTATAAACCTCATGAGACTAATGATAAGTTTTATTCATTTTATAAAAAGTTATATACATCTGAAGGAAAACAGGAAACTGGATCGATTGATCTTTTTTTAATCACAGTTGAATTTACCGATATTAGAGGATGCAGATATACAGGAGTTAGAAGAACCATTTACAGATTTGGAAATTAAAATAGCAATGCTGGAGATGCTGAATGGTAAATCGCCTGGTGATAATGGATTTTCGGTTGAATTTTATAAAAATTTTTATGATGATTTATCTAGTGTTTGGGGACGTATTACGTCAAGTTCGAGAACATTATGAATTACCTGAGTCTTGTTCTAGTGTTTTAATTACAGTAATTCCAAAAAAAGATAGAGATCCTTTGAAAGTATCTTCATATAGACCAATTTCATTGTTAAATGTAGATTATAAAATAATAGCTAAAATATTAGCGAATAGATTGGCTAAATTTTTACCAAAGTTGATTCATATTGATCAAACAGGTTTTATAAAGAATAGGTATGCTTCAGATAACATTTTGCGCATGATTAGATTAATAGATTTCGACAATCTTTAGATCATCCGATAGTGATATCCTTAGATGCAGAAAAAGCATTTGATAGAGTTGAATGGAATTTTTTGTTTAAAGTTTTGGAGAAATTTAAGTTTGGTCCTTTTTTTATTGGTTAAATTAGGGCTCTATATAGTAAACCGGTAGCTAGAGTATTGACGAATGGTTTGATTTCGGAACCTTTTAAATTGACTCGATCAACTCGTCAAGGTTGTCCTTTATCACCAGCTTTGTTTGCGTTAGTGATTGAACCTTTAGCACAGCTGATAAGACAAAATACGCAGATACAAGGTATGAAAGTTTTAGATGAGGAGTATAAAATTAATTTATTTCCTGATGATTTATTGGTGTATTTAATAAACCCAGCTCAGTCACTTTTGCATTTGAAGGAATGTTTAATACAATATGGATGTCTTTCTGGATATAAAGTTAATTGGGAAAAAAGTGAAGTATTACCGGTAAGTGAAGAGGATTATTCAGTTTATAAGAATATTATTAATTTGAAGTGGACTGATCGAATTAAATATCTGGGTATAATTTTGAATGTTAATTATCAATCTTTATATAAATTAAATTATGCTCCGTTAATGAAAAAAATTAAAACTGATTTGATTAAATGGAAAGATTTCTTTTTTCTTTTCTTTGGCTTGGCTTCGCGGACGAAGATTTATGGAGGGGGTAAAAGTCCACGTCAGCTGCAGGCTCGTTTGTGGCTGACAAGTCCGATGCGGTACAGGCAGACACGGTTGCAGCGGCTGCAGGGGAAAATTGGTTGGTTGGGGAAGGATAAATACAATTAAGATGAATATCTTTCCGAGTATACAATATTTGTTTCAATCTATTCCGTATTTACTTGATAATTTTTTTTTGAGATTTGAATAAAATGGTCAGGGAGTTTTTATGGAGAGGTAAATTTTCGAGAGGAGCTTTGAATAAATTAACTTGGAAATATGAGTTAGGGGGACTACGTTTACCAAATTATCAAAATTATTATGAGGCAGCCTGACTTAAATTTATTAGTTCATTGATGGATTTGGTACAGCCTCCAAGTTGGGCTAAAGTTGAGATGGCAAGTATTTCTGAATTTGAAATACAGCAATTTTTGTTTAGATGGAATATAAATTTGTTACAACAATATAATGTGCCTATACTAAAACATTTAATGAAGTTTTGGATAAAGAAAAGTAAAATGATAGGCTCTAGGGGTAAATTATTGGCTTTGACTCTGTTGTATAATAATCAACTTATTTCTTTTTCAATACATAATCAAAGTTTATTGCATTGGAGATTTAAAGGTGTGAAAAATTTGGGAGATTGTTTTAAAGAGAGTAAGTTTTTATCTTTTAATCAGATCAGGGAAGATTTTGGTATTGATAAGAATTCTTTATTTCTTGATTATCAAATTTGATCTTTGGTAAAATGTATGTTTGGTCGAGATATGATTTTACCTAAAATGACTAAATTTGAGACTTTTCTTACAAAGGTACCAGAGAAGGGTTATATTTCATTTATGTATCAAATATTACAGGATGGTATGGATAAAAAGGTTTGGGATAGATCTAAAATTAAATGAGAAGCGGATATTGGTTTTATTTTTTCCAAGGATGATTGGTTAGATATCTGTTATGATAGTTATGCAATGATTAATTACAATTTTTTACATCAATTATATTTGTCACCTGAAAAATTAAAAAAATATGGTTTTAATGAATCAGATTTGTGTTTTAGATGTGGTGATATAGTTGGAACTTTTCTTCATGCTGTTTGGTCATGTATAACCATATAACCATATACAGCACAGAACAGGCCAGTTTGGCCCTACTAGTCCATGCCGGAACAAATCCCCACCCTCTAGTCCCACTGACCAGCATCTAGTCCATACCCCTCCAGTCCTCTCCCCTCCATGTAATTATCCAGTCTTTCCTTAAATGTAAATAACATCCTTGCTTCAACCACCTCTGCCGGAAGCTTATTCCACATCCCAACCACCCTTTGCGTGAAGAAATTTCCCCTCATGTTCCCCTTATAATTTTCCTCCTGCAATCTCAAACCATGGCCTCTGGATTGAATATCACCCACTCTTAATTGAAAAAGTCTATCCACGTTGACTCTCTCTGTCCCTTTTAAAATCTTGAACACCTCCATCAAATCCCCCCTCAATCTTCTACGCTCCAGAGAAAAAAGCCCAGGCTGCTCAACCTTCCTCTGTAATTCAAACCCTGACATCCTGTCAACAGTCTCGAGAACCTTCTCTGCACTCTCTCTATTTTGTTTATATCCTTCCTATAATTCGGTGACCAAAACTGCACACAGTATTCCAAACTTGGCCTCACCAGTGCTTTGTACAATTTCATCATAACATCCCAACTCTTGAATTCAATACTCCGATTTATGAAGGCCAACATTCCAAATGCCTTCTTCACCACTCTATCTACCTAAGTATCAACTTTGAGGGTACTATTTACCATAACTCCTAAATCCCTTTGTTGCTCTGCACTCCTCAATTGTCTACCATTCAATGTATATGACCTATTTAGATTTGCCTTTCCATGATGCAACACTTCACATTTATCCGTATTAAATTCCATCACCTTTTTCTCAGCCCACTCCTCTAGCTTTCCTATCTCTTTTTAAGCTATGGTAATCTTCCTCACTGTCCACAATACCACCAATCTTTGTATCATCTGCAAACTTACTTATCCAATTTACCACCCCTTCTTCCAGATCGTTAATATATATAACAAACAATAGTGGACCCAGGACCGATCCCTGAGGAACTCCACTAGTCACCGGCCTCCAATTTGACAAACAATTTTCTACCAGTACTCTCTGACACCTCCCATCCAACCATTGCTGAATCCATTTCACTACCTCCTTATTTATACCCAATGCCTTCACCTTTTTTCCTAACCTCCTGTGGGGAACTTTGTCAAAAAGCTTTACTAAAGTCGAAATAGACAACATCCACAGCCTTCCCTTCATCAATCTTTTTTGTGACCCCCTCGAAAAACTCTATAAGGTTTGTTAAGCATGATCTACCCCTGACAAAACCATGCTGACTACTTTCTATCAATCCCTGTTCTTCCAAATATTTGTAAATGCCATCCCTCAGAACACTTTCCATCAACTTATCCACCAGATGTCAAACTCACAGGTCTATAATTTCCAGGCTTACATTTGGACTCTTTCTTAAACAGCAGAACAACATGAGCCACCCTCCAATCCTCTGGCACTACCCCCGTGACCAGTGACATCCTAAATATCTCTGTTAATGGCCCCACTATCTGTACAGTAGTCTCTCTGAGTGTCCTTGGGAATACATTGTCCAGACCTGGAGATTTGTCCACCTTTATCTTTTTTAACACTGCCATCACTACCTCCTCACTTATCCATATATGATTCATGACCTCCCCACTATTTTTCTTTACTTCAACTGGTTCAACATTTTTTTCCCTAGTGAATACCGAGGCAAAGAAATCATTCAAAATTTCCCCCATTTCCTCTGACTTCTCACTCAGCCTACCCTCGCTATCTACAAGGGGTCCAATTTTATCTCTCACTAATCTTTTACTTTTAATGTACTTATAGAAACCCTTTGGATTTATTTTTACTCTGTCAGCCAAAGCCTCTTCATGCCTTTTTTTGGCCTTTCTAATTTCTTTCTTAAGATCCCTTCTACACTCCTTGTAGTTCTCTTTCAATTTCTCATCACCCTGCTGTTTATACCTCTTGTACACCTCCCCCTTTCTCCTAACCAAATTTCTAATATTCCTCAAAAACCAAGGCTCCCTATGACTTCCAGCCTTTCCTTTGATCCTCACTGGGACATATCTACTCTGTACTCTCAAAATTTCTTCTTTGAATATTCTCCATTTTTCATTTACATCCTTTCCTGAAAAAAAATCATGTCCCACTCATTCCTTCGAAATTTGCTTTTCTCCAATCCAGAACCTCAACTTTAGGCCCTTCTTTGCTCTTCCCTAAAACTACCCTAAAACTAATAGAGTTGTGATCACTAGACCCAATTTGTTCTCCAACATTAACCTCAGACACCTGACCTATCTCGTTCCCTAACAGGAGATCCAGTATTACACCATCCCGAGTCGGTTCCTCTATGTATTGATTAAGAAAACTATCTTGCACACATTTGACAAACTCTAGCGCATCCAGCCCTCTTACTGTATGGGTATCCCAGTCAATGTGAGGGAAGTAAAAATCTCCCATGATCACTACCTTATGTTTATTATACATATATGCTATCTCCTTACAAATGTCTTCTTCCAATTTTCTTGGCCCATTTGGTGGTCTATAATACACTCCTATTAGTACCCTCATGCCTCCTCCACCCCTCAATTCCACCAAAACAGCCTCACCGGACGATCCCTCCAAACCATCCTGCCACCTTACGGCAGTAATGTCCTCCTTAACAAGCAGAGCAACTCCTCCCCCTTTTTTACCCCCTGTTCTATCGCATCTAAAACATTTGTATTCTGGAATATTTAGTTGCCAGTCCTGACCCTCCTGTAACCAGGTCTCACTAATTGCCACAACATCATGATTCCAAATGCCAATCCATGCTCTAAGCTCATCTACCTGTTCACTATGCTTCTTTCATTAAAGTACATGCATTTCAGAGAATGACCCTCACATATATTCCCTATTCTACCTTTTACCTTAACTTCCATCCTTCCTTTGTTATCTTTATCATTTTTAACTAGGTGGCCATGCACCCTAGACACTGCTCGCAACCTCTGCTCCCCACCCCCCTGCCAAACTAGTATAAACCCTCCCCCACAGCTCTAGCAAATCTGCTTGCCAGGATATTGGTCCCCCTCCAGTTCAAGTGGAGTCCGTCCCTTTTGTCCAGGTCCGACTTTCCCCAGAAGAGATCCCAATGATCCAAAAATCTTATCCCCTGCCCTCTGCACCAACTCTTTAGCCACACATTCATCCTCCACATCCTCCTATTACTACCCTCTCTTGCACGTGGCACCGGCAAGAGATTACTACCTTAGAGGTCCTGTTTTTTTAACTTCCTGCCTAATTCTATGTATTCCTGTTTCAGGACCTCATCCCCACTCCTAACTAAGCCCTTGGTCCCCAAATGGACCACGACTTCTGGCTACTCACCTTCTCCTTGCAGAATTCTGTGAACTCGATCAGAGACATCCCTGACCCTAGCACCAGGGAGGCAACAGACCAACCTGGATGCCCGATTGTATACATATACAATCTTTTTGGAAGAAAATTCAATCATTTTTAGAATATCTATAAGATTAAAATAGTTTTAGATCCAACAGTATTTTTATTGGGTAGTTTGCAACCTTTGAAAGGCTTGGGATTAGATAAATTCCACCTTGCTTTTGTATATTTAGCTTTATCCGTAGCGAAAAAATGTATTGCTAGTACGTGGAAAGATACAAATGGCATCATGAGATGAAATATTGTTTAATAATGGAAAAAATTACATATGTTTCACATGATAATTATAATTTTTTTATTAATAAGTGGCTGTTATACTCTGAATATTTACATTTCTATTTATATTGATTAGATTTTAAATATGTATATTTAATTCTTTTTTTTAATATTCTTTCTTTTTTCTTGGCTCTCCTTAAGAGAGTTGGCTGAAGGGTGGGGGGGCGTTCTTTTCTTTTTCTCTCTCTCTCTTTCTCTCTCTCTCTCCATATATATAAAACATTCATGTTCATATTTAATTGCTGTATATGTCATATTATTTGTTTTTTGAACGAATAAATAAAGTTTTTTAAAAAATTAATTTAAGTGTTGCTTTTTTGAATTTGAAACTTTATTAAATTCAAGGCCAACTTCAACTAGATCTTTGTTTTACTCTTTCGGGTTGGCACGGTTAGCGTAGCGATTAGCACAATGCCTTTACAGCACCAGTGATCAGGTCTGGGGTTCAAATCCCATGCTCTCAGGAATTTGTACCTTCTCCCTGTGTCTGCATGGGTTTTCCCCCTGGGTGCTCCAGTTTCCTCCCACCCTTCAAAATGTACTGGGGGTGTAAGTTAATTGGATGTAAATTGGGCGGCACGGGCTCAGAGACCGAAATGTCCTGTTACCGTGCTGCTAGTCTAAATTGTCTGCTTTAAAATAAAATTTGCTTAGACACCAGATATATGATCGCGAAATTAATTTGTGACCAAAGTAAATTCCTTTCTTACAGAAACACAATGCTAACTCTTTCCAAGCACCACAAAATTATGTACTTGCAAGCTTTTACAATATATATCCTATGTATTTTTTTTACTATAGGTTAATGTAAAGGTTAAATTCGCCTTCATGTTTACCAGTGTTTGCAAATTGTAGAGATCAGCAAAGCAAAGGGAAAAAAATACCTCTGCACAACTTGAATTGTGACTATTTTCTTCTTGTGCCAAACGGACAAGTGATAGGATGTGTATTTGATCCACTGCAGGTGTTAAACCAAAAATATTCAAAATCTACAACATTTTCATCAAAAAAAAACAAAAGGGAATTTATTAATGTTAAATTCTGATTTTTTTTTATTTAAAAATCCCTCATTTGGTGCTATCTACTCCTCTTCTCCACATTATAAAATTTCACTAGTAATAACTTGGCAAAATAGGTGACTTGCTGCTAATCTTATTCTGTAAGACATCTGATGTGATGTTTTTATCTTTTTCTCTTTGCTGAGATCTTCCAGGCAATACAATCAAGAAGTAAGAAATAGCCACTCAAGAACCACAAACTCTTCACTCCAATACGTTGCTAAAGTAAACTTTCCAGCGCACTAAATTACAATATTCTTTTTGTTCTGGTACCTTGATTTGAGTACACATTAATGATAATCAGTTTATTGTCATATACACAAGTACAATGTTCATATGCCTGAAATTCTTACTTGCTTCAGCCAAAAAGGCACTTTGTACAAGAAAGAAAATGGTGATTCAATTGTGCAGATGTGCTTTTTTGTGGAGCCAGAGAGTTTATAGTTAGGGTTGCAAGGGGAGGTTCAAGAACCTGATACCCATGGATAAAAACTGTTCCTTTACCTTGATGCTGGATATCAGGCTTCTGTACTTTCTTCCTGAAGATAGCAGTGAGAAGAGATGACAGGATGTTGGCTTCCTCATTGAGGCAACGCCTCACATAAATGTCTTCAGTGGATGGACATGGTCAAAGCCTGTGATGGACATGGCTAGGTTTGCCATTTTCTGTAGCCATCTGCATTCCTAGACACTCAAACTACCAAACCAGGTCACGATGCAATCAGGGATGCAACTGAAAGGGCATTTGACAGATTTGGGATGCAGCGGTAAGATCTAAAGTGAAAACAAATTCAACCAATATTAACTTGGTTTTGACTAAATACAAGCCTGAATTACAGAGATGTTTTAAACATTACTTGTCTGGCAATAGGAATGAAAAACAGAGCACTGGTGCAGGAGGACCTGTATTCATGAGGTTGTCAGGAATAGAGACAATGTATTCTTCCTCTGCACATCGCCCATCCTCTAAATAGTTACAATCAAGATGTGACCATTGAAACAAAAAAATGTCACCATGAAACTAGCTACCAGAAAGTACAAGATATTTGATCACCATGGTTCTTCCTTGTAGAAATGTATCAGTCAACCACGAACACAGCTGAAATTTAAGGCAATAGTATTTTGGGCAGAATTGAAAAATTTTTTAAAGTTAAATTTTAAATTTAGAGATACAGCATGGTAACAGGCCCTTCCAGCCCACAAACCCATGTAACCATTTAATCCACCAGGCACATAATATACAGCTTAGAGGATAAGTCACCAGTCAGTAACCGGGCTGTCCTAAATGACATCAAGCTTCTTGAGTGTTGTTGGAGCTGCACTCATTTGGGCCAGAATGAGAATTTATTGTCACGAATAAGTCACGGTAGCGTCATAGAGCAAACATTCAGATTATAACCATCTTACGATATTACCAGAAAAAAATAAAATAAAATAATAACAATAATACTGCATGAAAAGTGAGGCCGTGTCTGTGGTTCATTCAGGAATCTGATGGCAGCGGGGAAGAAGCTGTCCTTGTGCCGCTCAGTGCTCGTCTTTAGGCTCCTGTACCTTTTCCCCGATGGTAGCAGAGTGAAGAGGGCATGGCCTGGGGGTGGGGTCTTTGAGGATAGAGGCTGCTTTTTTAAGATCCTGCCTCATGTCGATGTCCTCAATGGAGTGAAGTTTGGTGCCTGTGATGTTGCAGGGCAAGTTAACAACCCTCTGGAGTTTATTTTTGTCCTGAGAGTTGGTACCTCCGGACCAGGCAGGGATGCAACCAGCCAGAATGCTCTCCACGGTCCACCTGTGGAAGTTTACGAGAGTCTTCGGTGACATATTGAATCTTCTCAGGCACTTCACAAAGTCTAGCCGCTGGCAGCCTTCTTCATGATTACATCAACATGGAGGCTCAAGGACAGATCCTTGGAGATGTTGACCCCCAGGAATTTGAAGTTCTTGACCCTCTCCATTACTGAGGCCTTGATGAGGACTAGGTCGTGAAGTCCACAATTATCTCCTTGGTTTTGTTGATGTTGAGCGCAAGGTTGTTGTCATTAAACTATTCAACAAATTTATCTATCTCCCTCCTGTACGCTTCCTCATTGCATGTGAAGAATGACAGATAGCTAATAGGAGGAGGCCATTCAATTCACAGCCAGCTTGTCCCACACCAAACCCCTCCCCCATACTTTCCCCATTGCCCTGCAAATTCTTCATTTGCGGTTAATTATTCAGCTCTTCCAATACTGCAATGGGACCTGCCCTGACAGTGCATCCTGATCCTTCATCACATTCATTCTTGGACAAACTTGGGTTTCATAAGAAATTGGAACAGGAGTAGACCATCCAGCCTGCTCTGACACTCAATGAGATCGGATGATGGGCTCATCTCCATCCACCTGCCTTTCCCCCATATCCCTTAATCCCCCCCACTATATAAAAATCTATCCAACCTTGTCTTAAATATATTCACTACGATCACCTCCACTGCTTCAATGGGCAGTGAGTTTCAGATTCACCACCCTCTGGGCAAACTGGGTTATTTTCTCTGGCCTGTAGGAGGCTGAGGGGAGACCAGCTAGAGGTGCATAACATCAGAGGCATTGATAGAGTAGACAGAATCTTTTTGCCAGAGTAAAAGTATTACACAGCATAGGACAAGCATCCAAGGTAAGGAGGATGAAATTTAAGGGAGATGTGTGAGCCAAATATTTTACATAGAGAGAGTGGATGCCTGGAACGGGCTTCCAGGAGTAGTGGAAGCAGATAAGAGCATTTAGGAGGCTTCAAGATCAGCCATTCTCAATGGGGGCTATATGCCCCCCCCCCCACCTTCTGGGGGCCACAGAATGGCTAGTCTCAATATACACATGCATTTGAAAGGGATGGAGGGTTATCCATCAGGAGCAAGAGCAGATCTTTAGTTTGGTTTGGACCTAGTGTTCCTTTGCTGCACTGTCCTACATGTTCTATGTCCTAGTTCTTAACCCCTATAGGTAATGAGAACAGTTTTGTCTTTATCTATCCTGTCCGTGGCCTTCATGATTTTAAAAACTTCAGATTATTCGCAATCTCCGAATGGAAAAAAAAGTTTATCCTTTCTGTCCCTCATTCCCAAAATCATCATCTGCACTTACTCCAATGTCTTCATCAATACTTACTTGCTTTTACATTCTATTCTTCTTTTTAGAGAATCCAACGTCCTATATACTTTTATTACTTTCTCAAACTGCTCTCCACATTTAACTATGTACAAGAATGTGTCAGAATATTCCATCACTTTCTTGACACATCTAGATCGTGGAAAGATTTGGGGTGCCACTTGCCACAGGATTCACAATGGTTGGTGGGTCCACTTGAGTTTGTGCTCAGTGAAGCACACAATGCAGTTCACAATTGACTACAAACATAAATAGGCCAGCCAAGTAAAAATACTGTGGCCACTCAAGTAGGAATTGTGTGGCAAGTTACTCCCCAACTTTGTGCAAGATGGTCAAAGTCTGACTTGTGTGATGCAAAGATTATCCCCACCACTTATTAGTGTATGCATGAATGCAGTTCAGATCATGCCTCATCATAAGGTTTGGAGATGAATTAAACATTGGTACAATTCAAATGTTTCCTCTTCTGGCCTCATGATGGACAGAAGGTCATTAACGAAGCACTGAAGATGATGGGCCAATAAGAATCTCCCCACAATCTTGGAACTAGGTCTGACTCAAACCAGTGGTGAGCTCTCCTCTCAATTCTAACACTGTCAGGTTTAATTGTATTCAGATCCATTAAGTACAGTCAACTGATCAATAAAACAGTGATGTTATAGTCTCACAAGTGTAAATTTAAAAACATTTTATCCCACCCATTATTTTAATGTGGATTTATAAATGAGAATTCAATAGAAAGTGCTAGCTTAAATTAAAATGTTCTTTATTGTTCTACATTCCATACAAATAAGTGCAAAGAATTATTTCTTTTTAAATAAAGTATTCATTTGAACTGTATTAAGTTCTACTGTCCTGGAAACTTGGATTAATTGAAAAACATTAACCTACTGTTTAGAAGAATTTTCTAAAGGTAATCACATTTTTTAAAAACTGTCAAATACAGGGAGGAAACAATATGTACAATATGTCCATAATATTAATCCTATCAATTCAGAGGAATAATGCTGTTTGCAGTACTGTACTGGTTATGCACTTTAATAATATTAAGTAGAGCAAAGTATAAGAATATCAAAATAGTCTGTGGTTTGGTTCTTACAATTACACTACATAGTTGTAGGAAAAGAACAGAGCAATTTGAACATTGGACCCTGGATGTTAAAATTAGCAAGGACACAGGTTTTGGAATATTGGTAATGTGATGACTTGGTCTCCTTAAGAGGAGGTAGTTGGTTTCAGCATTAGCACCTCCCAGTGTGGTACAACAGCGCAAGAACTTAAAAGAAAAGCAAAAAATTAGGGAAACACACAGCAGGTTAGACAGGATCTGTGGAAAAAGAGAGGCAAGGCTCATGTTTCAGACAGAACATAGAACACAACTGCACGGTACAGGCCCTTTGGCCTACCATGTTGTGCCAATCTTTCTTAACCTTCCCAACAATCTGACAGTCCCCTACCTGACACTCGAAACTCTCTAGTTTTTCTTTCATCCATGTGCCTAAGAGTCTCTAAAATGCCCCACATTTTTCAGCCAGCATCCCAGGCAAGGTATTCCAGGCACCCATAACTCTGTGTAAAAATAAACTTACCCCTGATGTCTCCACTAAACCTCCCTCCCCCTTCTGTTTGCTACTCCCGCCCTGGGATATAGGGGCTGGCTGTCCACCTTATCTATGACCCTCAGAAACTTGTAGACTCTCCTCTCATCCTTCTACGCTCCCAAGGGAAAAGTCCCAGCCCTACTAGCCTCACTTCGTCACATTTTCCAATCCAGGCAACATCCTGGTAACTCTCCTCTACACCCTTTCCATAACTTCCACATCCTTCCTATAATGAGGTGACCAGAACTGAACACAATATTCTAAGTGTAGTCTCACCAGAGAATTATCGAGCTGCAACATAATCTCACAACTTCTGAACTCGGTCCCTCAACTAATGCCCTTATACCTTGAAGACTGTCTCAAGCCCAAAATGTCGTTAATATATCTTTGTCTCCTATGGACGCTGAAGACCAGCTGAGTTCCTCCAGCATTTCAGTGTGTGGTTAAGTATCCAACAATGAATCCTGTACTCTGCCTTCAGGTTTGACCTTCCAAAATACATCAACCTTGCATTTATCGAGGAGGAGTCACGTGATGGAGTAGTGGCCGGACGGTGAACTCCAGCCCTCTCCAGAAAAGTCGGGAAAAACAAAGGAAAACACAAAGGCACAGAAATAAAAGTTACAGAAAAGTGAGTATAAAGGTGGAAAGAAGATGGCGACAAAAAAAGAAAAATCGAAAGCAACGGTAAGAAGAGAGGAAGAGAAGACAAAGGAGGAAAAAGGTGAAGGCCTTACCTGTCCGAAGAGGCCCGCTGCGGAGAGAGAAACCCGCTCCCTCAGGTCGGTAAATAATGGACTACAAAAATGGCTCGCTGAGCCGAGTAAAAGTGCGCAACCGCGCATGCGCGAATCCTCGCGCATGCGCGATGCGCATGAAAAAAAACACACCGTCGGGAGGGGGGGACCAGCTGGGGAGTCGATCTCCACAGCCGGCAACGACAGCTGCAGAACACCTGCAGCAAGAAGAGACCACAAAAGACAATAGAAACAAGAAAGAAGAGAAGGAAAGGGCAACAAAGAAACAACAGATGGCCAACCGAGAGGAAAAAGAAGAGGAAGAGGAAGAGTACAGTGAAATAGAAGAAGAAAGGAAAGGCAAGATGAAGGAGGTACTTTCTCTTATTAAAGGATACATGGAGTCATTTAAAGAATGGCAAACACAGGAATTTAAGGATTTAAGAAAAAGAATAAACAACACAGAAGAGAAAATGAATAAAATAGAGATGACCTTAACAGAAATGGGAAAGAAAATGGAGAAGATGGAAGAGCGGGCAGTAGCAGCAGAAATGGAGGTAGAAGACTTAAAAAAGAAATTGGAGGAATCTAATAAAAAAACTAAAGAGACACAAGAACTACTAGCTCAAAAAATAGATACAATGGAAAATTATAACAGAAGAAATAACATAAAGATAGTGGGCCTTAAGGAAGATGAAGAAGGCAAGAATATGAGGGAGTTTATAAAAGAGTGGATCCCTAAGACCCTAGGATGTCCAGAACTACAGCAAGAAATGGAAATAGAAAGAGCACATAGAGTATTGGCCTCTAAACCACAACCACAACAAAAACCAAGATCTATTGTAGTAAAATTCCTAAGATATACTACAAGAGAAAATGTACTAGAGAAGACAATGGAAAAAGTAAGAGAGGGCAACAAACCACTGGAGTATAAAGGGCAAAAAAATCTTCATTTATCCAGATATAAGTTTTGAACTCCTAAAGAAGAGAAAAGAGTTCAATACAGCAAAGGCGATTTTATGGAAGAAAGGGTATAAATTTATACTAAAGCATCCAGCGGTATTGAAAATATTTATTCCAGGACAACAAAACAGACTATTCTCGGATCCAGAAGAAGCACGAAAATTTGCAGAACAATTACAAAAATAGACTGAGGGAGGAAGACGGGTAATGAGAGTAAAAATGATCACGATTGATATGTATGTGGGTAAAGACAAAAATAGACTGAGGGATGAAGACGGGTAATGAGAGTAAAAATGATCACGATTGATATGTATGCGGGTAAAGAGGTATAAGAGTGAATAGAGACAATGTGCATACGTGAATGTATCTGTACTTAGAGGAAAATATAGATAGTATAGACAAGAATTAATAAGGGAAGGTAATGGAATAGAGAGAATAAGGGGGGAATTAAAAGAGTGACCTTTGTGACATATGAAAAGTGAAATCTTTTCTGGGGGGGGGCGGGGTGGGGGGAAATAGCGGTCACTGCAAAATCAGTTGACGCTTGCGAGTGGATTCGCAAATCCAAATGGAGAGGGGAGATGTGGTTGTCCGACAAGGGATAAAGGACAACTCAGGAGGGGAAGGGGAGATTGGGGATAAATAAGATAGAAATAGGAGAATAAGGAAAATGTTGGATGTTGTAGAAATGTTGTCTTATAAAGAGTTGAAAATAAGAAAACAGAAATGGAAAAGGAGGAAAGGTAATGATGGAAAAACGGAAAGAGAAGATAAACAAAATATAAAAGGGCTACGCTGAACTATATGACTTTAAATATTAATGGAATACATAACCAAATTAAAAGGAAGAAACTACTAAATTTAAATGAATAAATGTATTCCATTAGAAAAAATAACATATAGGTTAAGAAATAATATTGAAATATTCAAACAAGTATGGGAGCCTTACATTAAATACAATAGCGAAAACCTACCGGGGACAAACATTACCTAAGTTGATGGAAGGAGAAGGAAAGAAAAGAATGGACTCAGTAGAATTTCTGGTGTATTTTTGTTGAATGACAACATTGTCTGACTGGCTTAATGCAACCTAGATTGTATACCTAAAATGGATGAGATGCGGGGGTGGGGGGTGGCTTGGGAGGAGGGAGGGGGGGGGAGAAAAAGTCACTGTATATGTGTGAAAAAGAAATAATGTATATCATGGCTAATGTGATTTATGGTGTGAAAAAAACAAAAAAAAAACCTTGCATTTATCTGGATTGAACTCCATCTGCCACTTTTTACACCCAACTCTACATCCTGTCTGTACTGTATCATGTTGAATCTCTAACCTTTCATCTGAACCAAAAGGCATTACAGAACAAGAGTTCATGAGCAGGGAAAAAGGAATGAGGCGAAAAAGAAATGTCCATACATATGGAAGATGATGAGCTGGAGACAAGGTGGTCATGAAGATGCAAAATTAAAAACCCAAGAAGTGTGCAACAATGAGAGAAATGATAAAATAAATTAGAGAAACAAAAAATGCATCTAGGACTCAAACCATGTGCAAAAGATAAAAAAGCAGAATCGCAGAGGGAGAGAATGGAAGATCTGGCAACAATAACGGAAGCAAAAGGCAGGTAGACACCAAAGGTGCAAACTAGCACCGGTCTTCGGCACACATTTGGCAATTCCCTATTCAAGTACATGGACAGAACCTCCCCCCACCCCCCCCCACCCCCCACCTCATTCTCAGAAGTGCCAGTGTACTCATCCTAAATGGCCAGCACCAATTGTCTGAGAGAAAAATCAAAGCAGTGGTTAAGTTTTGAAGTTACAAGACAAATATTTAGCCAAAACAGCTGTTAAATGTGGAGGAGAAAAATGGAGGTCTTATTTCTCGACCTTGCATTTGGCTCAATGGAACCAAAAATCAAAAGGCTAAAATTCAATCTGCTCATGGAACTCACTGGGTCAAACAGCATCAGTGGGAGAAAAAGAATACATGAGGCCAATTGCATAGAGATCAGAATAGGAGTAGGAGGGAAGTTTCAAGAGACAAAGGGCTCGGGATCCACAAGATCAGGCATAAAGGAAGTATTTCAGAATCAGAATGTATTGTAATGAACAAGTCATGAAATTCGGTGTTTTGGGTGAGGGTTAATGAAGAACCAAGTCTTTCCAACATAGAAAAGAACTTTGCATCTACCCCAACCATTGTGAAAGCAAAAAGAGTATAGATGTTGCAATACAAACTCACTCATTTGGAAAATATGGACAGCAGAACAAAGGTGTTGTAGTGTGTTGTGCACAAGCGCAGCTAAAAGACTGAGACAAAGGCTGTGTGCTCATTTAGCACAATTGATTTACTTTGAAGTTCGTGGTGCAGCCTTTGAGGCCATCACACTGGCCTAAGTGCACAAGCACAAGTCAGCATCGGAAGAGAAGATCCCATGACACCATCTTTGCCGTAGCTGCCAGATGACCACGCATGGCAACCAGGGCCGGTTCGCCACTACAACTATGTGCGTTGCCACACATCCACATTCCCCCCCCCCCCCAACCCCCACACCCGGTACAAGTGCTCATGATGCGTCATGGGTGAGATCTGCCTCTTTGGTGGCAGACCTCTACGACTGGTGGAGGGACCTTTATGGGCTCTGCCAAGTCTAGGTGGGCTGATTTGAGGCTGTCCAGTGTGAAATGTTCCTCCCTGCCCACGATGTCAAGAGGGAAAGTGGATGCATTTCTCTGGAGCACCTTGTAGGGTCCCTCAAAGGGACGTTGGAGGGGTGTCCTGTGTCGGCCCCTACGAACAAACACGTAGGCGCAGGAGTTTATGTCTGCAGAGTAATTGGAGGATGGTTGACTGTCGTGCTGGTGACGGTGGCGCGGGTGAGCCTAATTCGCCTCTCAGTCTTTCGAGTACGATGGCGGTGTTGGGGGGCTTGGCCTGGTGCTGTAGGGAGGAACTGGCCTGGGACTGCAAGGGTCTCACCATACACTAATTCAGCTGAGGAGGCTTTGAGGGTGTCCTCAGGTACTGTGAATACCGAAGAGGACCCACAGTAGTTCATCTACCCAGTTCAGCCTTTCGAGCCATGCCATCAGTGCTGACTTAAGTTGGCAGTGGAAACTCTTGACTAGACCATTGGACTGAAGGTGGTAGGCAGTGGTGCAGTGTAGCAAGGTGCCCAGGAAATTGGTGAGCTCATTCCACAGGGCGGAGGTGAATTGGGCTCCTCGGTTCTGTGTGCTGGGACTCCAAAATGGGAGACACAGGCAGAGAGAAAGACCCCGGCGCAAGTGTCAGTGATGGCATCCAGGATGGATATGGCCTCTGGTCATCGAGTGAACCTGTCTACCATTGAGAGCAGGTAGCGCAATACCCGGGAGACTGACAAGGGGTCCATTAGGTACAGGTTAGGTAGAGGTTGACATGCCGGAACCTGTGAGTTGGTGTGTCAAACTGTTGGAGGTGGGGCTTGTTGGGCAGGTTTTCGCCCACTCTGTAACCTGTTTGCGCAGCCCGTGCCAGGCGAAATGGGAGTATATCATCCGCACAGTTGTTTAGCTGGAGGGATGAGACAGGCCATCTATCATGTCGAAAACAGTTCTTCCCCATTGGATAGGGATGAGCAGTCGGAGTTGGCCCGTGGAGACATCAAAGTCGCACCAATGGTGTCCAGTGGGAGGTCCTGGAGCTGCAGACTCGTGATCGCTGTCCTGAAACTGTAGGTCTCAGGACCATTTTGCTGGGCTCGAGCCAGGTCATGGTAGCTGATGCCTTTTGACAGGGCATTAACTGCTGGCCTGGAGAGTGCATCAGCAACAACATTCTTTTTGCCCAAATGGTGGCGGATGGAGGTGGTGAACTTGGAGATGTAAGTGTCGCTGCTGGTGGGAAGACGACGAGTCGGAAGATTTGGAGAATGCAAGTGTCAATGGCTTGTGGTCCGTGTAGACCATGAAAGGTCACCCCTCCAAAAGTAGTGGAAATGGCGGACAGCGAGGTAGAGGGCTAGTAGCTGACAAACGCACTGTACTTCAGTGCAGGCAGTCGCAGGTGTTGTCCACAAACTGTTCCAGGACACCGCTTACCGCTGTGGGAACGTCAACTGTGAGGGCTGTGGGTATGTCCATGCGTGTGTGGACCAGCATCGTGGTATTAGCCAGGGCTTCCTTGGTCTTTTCGAACACAGCCTGCGCCTCATCTGTCCACCCGAATTCCTCGTGGAGCCTGACATTAAAGTGAAGAGTGGGCGCATGATGTTGGCAGCTGCGGGAATTAACCTGTTGTAAAAATTCACCATGCCCACGAATTCCTGCAGTCCCTTCAGAGTCATTGGCTTGGTGAACTGCCGTTTAGCCTTTACCTTGTTGGGTAATGGAGTGGCGCCAACTTTGGTGATTCAGTGGCCCAAAAGGTCGATCTCCTAGAGGCCAAACTGGCACTTCACTGGGTTAATGGTGAGGCCAAACTCAGCAAGTCCGTCGAAAGCTGGTGAAGATGTAAGACATGCTCCTCAGGTGTCTTGCCGCTACCAGGATATCATCCAGGTATATTAAGGGGAAAGGCAAGTCTCTACCGACTGCATCCATGAGGCACTGGAATGTCTGGGCTGTATTTTGCAAGCTAAATGGCATGCAAAGAAACTTGAAAAGACTGAAAGGGGTGATGATAGCAGTCTTCTGGACATCATTTGGGTGCACAGGGATCAGGTCGACCTTAGAGAAAAGGTGTGCACCATGGAGGTTTGCTGTGAAATCCTGAATGTGGGGAGGTGGGTAGTGGTCGGGTGTCGTCACTTCATTGAGGCGGCTGTCATCCCTACAGGGTCTCCAGCTGCTGTTGGACTTGAGCACCAAGTGGAGGGATGAGGCACATGGGCTGTCAGAATGAGTGGACGATACAGAATTCCTCTATGTATTTAAACTCTTCCTTGGTGAGGTTGAGTTTGTCAGGGACCAGACGACAGGCTCGAGAATGCAATGGTGGGCCTGTGGTCGCAATGTGGTGCTGTCCACCGTGCTTTGGCAAGACGGTGGTGAACTGGGAGCGTAGGTTGGAGGGATAGCTAGCAAGGAAGCAGCTGTATTAACCATGTGGAGTCTCCACGGAGATGAGCTGGGTGGATGGCTTGTCAGATGTGTCAAGGTGGACCAGTTGTCTGTCTTGGAGGTCCACCAGTAAAGCATGTGCACACAAGAAATCTGCGCCTAACATATGCTTGTCCACAGAAGCCAGTGTGAATGACCAATTGAAAGTGGTCTCGCCGAAACGCACATGAATTCACCTCTTGCCAAAAGTTTTTAAATGGCAGTGTTGCTGGCTGCACACAGGGTAGGGCCGTGAGGTCTCGTGCACATCTCGAGTGACATGGGGGAAATGATGCTCATCTCTGCCCATTTCCATGAAGAACATGAAGCCCGAGATCCTGTCCCAGATGTGGAGTAGGCTGTGCGGTCGGCTAGCCACCATGGCCATCAACAGCGGCTGGCCCCATCATTTCCCGGAAAGGAGCATGGGTGGCTGCACCTGCACCCCACCTCTAATGGTAGAAGCATCATCTTGGCTCAGACCTTTCAGCTCTTGGATGGTTGGAGGTGGCCTATTCACCCAGTGGACTAGCCTTGGGCGGCCGTGTAATGCAATTGACTGTCTATGTGCTCGCGCTTGAGTGGTAGAGAACATCTGCTCATGCCGCGACCCTGAAATCCGTGTTGGCCAAAAGGAGCCCAATGTCTTTGGGCATCTATTTAAGGAACGCCTGCTCAAACATGAGGCAGGTCTTGGGTCCTTCTGCCAGGGTGAGCATCTCGTCCATGAGGGTGGACGGAGTCCTATCCCCTAAGCCATCCAAGTGAAGGAGCCAGTGGCCCTCTCATGCTGTGAAATTCTGTACATGCTAATGAGGAGGTTTTTAAGAGCCATTTACCTTCCTCTGCCGGTGCCTGAATGAGGTCGTCGACCCGTGAAGTGGCTTCCTGCTCGAGTGAGCTGACGACATAGAAGCATTTCGTCTGTTTGATCTGGAACTGGGCCAAACCAAGTGCAGGGCCTGTTGGTTCAGAAGGTCAGCAGCTTTATCACAACTCCACCTACAGTAGTGGGGTCCATTGTGCTGAGTCTTCAGAATGTGGAGACTCGTCGGGGTCTCCAGTGTAGCACGTTGTGTGTGAGCGCAGTGAAAAGACAAAAAACAGGCTGTGAGCTTGTTCAGCACAGCCGATTTACTTTGAAGTTCATGCAGCAGCCTTTAAGGCTGTCCTCGGCCCACCCCTCGCATTCTGGAATTTGTATCACGCTGACATAAGCGCACTCGCACTCTTCTGGTCTGACCCTGGAGAAGGTCCTGCGATGCCACCTTTGTTGCGACTGCCCCACTGACCGCGTGTGACAAGTGGGGCCGGTTTGCTGCTACAATTATGTGCGTCGCCAATGTCACATTTCTTACATTTGAATGGAAATATGAACATATTTTAGGGATGGTGTAGAGTTGTGGTTTAGAGTATATTATAGCATGCAGGGCTGAAAATCTTATGGAAGGCACAGGATTAGGAGAGAATTTTTGAAGTGGCAGAGACTGATCTATTAATTGGTGGTGGTGTTTCTGATAAACTTGGTAATAGTTCCCAGATAGACAAGTGGAGTAAGTGCAGAAATTAGAACAGATTTGTGTTTTGGAGAATTCTAAATTTAATAAAATGCACCTTCCAGATGAGGAAACTAGAAGACATTTCAAAAGCTTTGTCATACAAGGTTGGCATCATCAGAACAGCTTCAACGCAGACTTTGTTGGATGGAGTATAATTGAGGTAGCTATGGAAGAAATCAGACATTTAGTAAAGAACAGAAACTGTATCAAGGAAGTAAGCAAAACATGCGAAGGGCAAGAGCAAATTAATTGACTGATCAATTTCTCCAACATGGACAGCAACAGAAAAAAAAATGTAGAAAGAGATCAGGGCAGAGCATGACTGGAAGAATATTCAATTGGTGCTTTTAAAATAAATCTATTACCGTGAGAACCTGTGGTTTCTCATGGTAACTACTGTTATTTAGGAAAAATGTAGAAAAGTTCAGCCAGAAAGAGGAAAGATGGATATCGAGGAAGTTAGTGTTACACACAGGCCATCCTAGGACTTTATTAGCAAGTACTGAGAAGACTTTTGAGATCAATCTACCAGATGAAAGGTTGCATGTGCCAATATTATAGCACAGTTGACCAAGGCTGCAGAATGCCATACCTTCCACAAGAGATGAAAAAAGCATGAAATTAGAAATTCTCACATGAATTTTTACTAACTAGAAACCTTTGTTAAAAATATTATCATCAAATAAGGAAGTAAAAGTTGAGTGCTACATGAGCAGAAGGTAGAAAACACAATGCATTTCTCGTGAGAGGTTGAGTGTACATGATGTACACTAAATTTTGAAAGATATTCTTTCATCTGGCTGATGCTTCTTTTCAACATTATGTGAGTTTAAGGATTTCCTTGGCACCCGAGGATATTTTGCTTCAAACTACATACAAATGTTTTTGTTGATCTTTACAATCCAGAGTCTGGAAGTGGTTGAAACTACACCTTAATATCTGTGAACATAACAGAAAACTTAGTTGGTTCATACTGACCATTGCGCAAAAGAATTCTCTTGCCCTATATCAGTGGTTTTCAAACTGCCCCCCTATAATCCCTATACCATAAGTGCTCTGTGATTAGTAAGGGATTGCTTAAGGTGGTATGTGAGTGGGAAGAAAAAGTTCGAAAACCACTATTTTGATCGTCCTTAATTGACTTGTTATGTGCACGGTTTCATCTTGTCTTTGGCTTGGCTTCGCTGACGAAGATTTATGGAGGGGGTAAAAGTCCACGTCAGCTGCAGGCTCGTTTGTGGCTGACAAGTCCGATGCGGGACAGGCAGACACGGTTGCAGCGGCTGCAGGGGAAAATTGGTTGGTTGGGGTTGGGTGTTGGGTTTTTCCTCCTTTATCTTTTGTCAGTGAGGTGGGCTCTGCGGTCTTCTTCAAAGGAGGTTGCTGCCCGCCGAACTGTGAGGCGCCAAGATGCACGGTTTGAGGCGATATCAGCCCACTGGCGGTGGTCAGTGTGGCAGGCACCAAGAGATTTCTTTAGGCAGTCCTTGTACCTTTTCTTTGGTGCACCTCTGACACGGTGGCCAGTGGAGAGCTCGCCATATAACACGATCTTGGGAAGGCGATGGTCCTCCATTCTGGAGACGTGACCCACCCAGCGCAGCTGGATCTTCAGCAGCGTGGACTCGATGCTGTCGACCTCTGCCATCTCGAGTACTTCGACGTTAGGGATGAAAGCGCTCCAATGGATGTTGAAGATGGAGCGGAAACAACGCTGGTGGAAGCGTTCTAGGAGCCGTAGGTGGTGCCGGTAGAGGACCCATGATTCGGAGCCGAACAGGAGTGTGGGTATGACAACGGCTCTGTATACGCTTATCTTTGTGAGGTTTTTCAGTTGTTTGTTTTTCCAGACTCTTTTGTGTAGTCTTCCAAAGGCGCTATTTGCCTTGGCGAGTCTGTTGTCTATCTCGTTGTCGATCCTTGCATCTGATGAAATGGTGCAGCCGAGATAGGTAAACTGGTTGACCGTTTTGAGTTTTGTGTGCCCGATGGAGATGTGGGGGGGCTGGTAGTCATGGTGGGGAGCTGGCTGATGGAGGACCTCAGTTTTCTTCAGGCTGACTTCCAGGCCAAACATTTTGGCAGTTATAAAGGAATTGGGCCAATGACAATTTTTCTCAAGCAAAATATTTCAGTAACAATTGGGTCTAGAGCAGTGCTTCTCAACCTTTCCTTCCCACCCACATCTCACCTTAAGTAATCCCTTATTAATCACATGGCATCGATGGCAGAGGGATTGCTTAAGGTGGAATGTGAGTTTGGGTGGTGGGGGTTGGGCAGTTTGAAAACCACTGCCTACATGCAGGACTAAAGCAATCTTTTAAGCAACAAATCGCCAAACTGGGCAAGGTTGATTTTTTTTTAAATGAGGGAGTAAATCACAGTTTTGTTCAGTGCATCGTTATGCCAAATTATTGGGAAACCTCGAGATCAGTAATGATACAAATATAAAGTTATTAATACTCATCCCTGTTTGGTATTCATGAAGATTACATAATGCAAATATTGGAGCACAGATTCCTTTATAAAATGGTTACTTGTTTTTTTCATAAGCAGGTTATATCAAAATCATTAATTTTGACAGAATTCAACTTCGAGACACAAGTCATATTTACAAATGTGATACATAAAAAAAACTCCATTAATATAAGCAAATGATTAAGTTTTCATTTTCCTGACTTAGTCAGTACTGATATAGCAATTCCTGCTTTCTGCAAATATGTCATATTCAAATTCATTACATCCAAGAGGATTCCATGGCACATTGAATAATGCTTTAATTCATTCATATATATCAATCCTATAACTGAATCCACAGACTAGTTTGAAAATTCCTTGAAAATAATGCAGATCTAACATTTGCACCATTTTACCTGTTGCTATCTTCCTGACGATGTTGTTTACTATACTGTCGAGCCCATTTAGCTTTCCAGTCAAATAAACTGGGACAGTCTCCAGGTTTTGAAGGGCTCTTGAATGTTTAACAATTGTCTAGACAATACTGTCCTTGATTAATTTCAGACAAGGGACTCCTGGAAGTTCACAGTGGCAGTATAAGGTGTTGCGGAGGAATGATGACCAGAGAAATGTAGGTTTCCTCCCCTCCTCCACTGCTTCAATATAAATTGGAGCACAGCAACTGAAGAGCTTTTACAAATATTTAGTAGAATAACAATGGAAATACTGCAAATAACACATTTGATCATTTAAGCTTCTTTCAATTGTGCAAGATTAGATCATTTGTTCTAATTTCTAGACCTCAGAACAACCTGACAAGCATTACGTGCATATTTGAAGACTAAACAGCTACTATATACAAGTTGGAGATAGTTAACAAGGGGGGAAATGAGGTTAAATACCACCAATAATTAGCTGATTAAACAACAATGTAACCAACATTTGGGTTCAAATGTCACAAATACTCTTAAAAATGAGTACGTACCTGGAGTAACGAAATTGAATTGCTACAGTTACATCAGGAAATTTTAAACAGTGAATATACAAAAGCCATTCACTCGTTAACTAATTGGAAGATCATTTTAGCAAGTTTCAGGAAAATGAATCATCTAGTCATGTGGGTCAGAGCATTTGAACATGAAATTTTACCCTAATCCATGGATTTCCAGGAGTTAAAGTTAAAAAGAAAAAAAAAATGCCTTTACATTTCTGAACTGGTTTGAAGCCATCTAGCCAGGAAAGGCATGCCTTGTTCCCAATAGAGCTGGATACAGGCTAGTTTTTGAAAAGGACAAAAGGTTTTCAATGTGAATGTACATGAACCAGCACTGCATGGGCAGCACGGTTGTCATAGCGGTTAGCGCAACGCTGTTACAGCACCAGCGACGGGGGTTCAAATCTGTAAGGAGCTTGTAAGTTAATTGGGTGGCACGGGCTCATGGGCCAAAAGGGTTTGTTACTTTGCTAAATTTACCCTACTTGTTAAAGCTTGTCTCAGCAAATTTCAAAAGGTAGTGTGCAAATGCATCTATTCTGGTCCCAAGTAAGACAGCCTTTAAAGCAGTCTTAGATGTACTGTAAATTATCAGCTTTTAACATGTTTCATACACCTTGTCAAATAATTTAATGCATAAACGTGCTGGAGAAACTCAAACAATCACGCAGCATCCATAGGACGCAAAGATATATAACCAACATTTATGGCCTGATATTGCTCATACCTTGACAAAGGGCTCAGGGCCGAAACATTGGTTATATAACTGTGCTTCCTATGGATGCTGCGTGACCAGCTGAGTTTCTCCAGCACTTTTGTGTATTAAACTACAATCACAGCTTCTGCAGATTTTCTTATTGAATAATTTGTGTATTTCTTTAACTTGTATACAAATTTGACTGAAATAAACTAATTTTCGCACAAGGAATTTGAACATCTTGCATTGCTAACTCAAGCTGCATGCAGAGGGACCATTTTTGGTACTTGGGGTTTTTTTCCCCCCACCTACTTTATCCAATTCTATCCTATCCTTATTTGCCTTTCTGTCTTGACTGAAACCATCAGGAAGCATGCTTTGGTTCACAGCTCAAGAGAAGTTACACCAGAGCATTAAGCAACTGCAAGCGAGATGCAGAGTCACATAGCAATGAGATTTTCTTGACCTCATGCTCAGAAAGGCATCCTTCCTAAATAGGTGCACTCCCCATCCACTTCCTATTTCTTCCAATAAACTGGCTAAGTACAACTGCCAACCTGTGTACCGCAGAAAAAGCATTCAAATTCTTTTACCTCATACATATCATTCTTGAAGCTGGCAAAGAGCTAAGATTTTAATCTCCAATATTTAGGATTTTAACAGATTCTTTCATACACTGGCATTCAATGCAACAAGAATGTCAAAGGTGTACGAACATTTTAGGTTCAGTCAGAAACAAATTATTATAATGGCTTCCAAGTTAATTAGAGACTTTGATATTGCAATGTACTTTTCTCATAGTTGGATGATTAAATTGCATGTTTCTGAAAGCTTAAAAATGTATGTATTTGTCTAGTGCCATCTCATCTTCAAAGCACCCCAAAAAGTTTCACACGGAGAATTACTTTCTGAAGTGCAATGGCCACCATCTGGGAAAATACAGCAGTCATTCAGCGCCAGCAACATACACAAAAAAAGTTTAAATAATACTTTTTTTAAAAAAAAATACTCGTTATTGCCCAGAAAAGTTTATAGTTTTGTATGTTTTTAATTTCAGTTTTGCGTCAAAAAAGCAAATGGTCAAGTGTGGGAGACAAAGGTGTAAAGTAGATCTCAATATTTGCGCAGCAACATGGCCCAGTAATTTATTTGTTTGAACACAAAAAATCTTTATTAAAAAATGCTTTTGTGTCATTTTCCCCTCATTTTAAGATAACTGAAACAATGGATTTGCAAGAATTGGTCAGCTGAGAAAAATATAAGGGAATGAGTATTTAAAATATACTGTACAATGAATTGAATAGGAATATATAGACTCAAAAATAAATAAATGCTGTGTCAGAATTCTGTGTTTGGTGTGCATATTTATTTAATGCACGCCATTGAAAGCAACATGGGGACACAGAATCTCATCTAAAGGCTTATTTATTTCTATCAAGGATTTTCAGTGAGGAATTGCTGTTATTCTCATACTCTGTGAGGCAATTGGATAAGTAACCATTGGAGTGGTGGCATGGCTTATGGTGATTCCTGGTAGAGCTTGTGCAATTGATACTGCAACTGGTGCAACTGAGACAGCCACTGGGGCCATGGAAACCGGAGGTGCCATTCCCTGGGCAATGGTCTGGGCAAGTGCTGCAGGGAGAGAAGCAATTTCAGGATTAAGGTGTTGTGCTGCTGGGGCAGCATTGGTAGGTGGTGCAGCAGATGCTGCAGCAGTGGCCACTAGATCCTGTTGGGAGACTGGTCGTGGTTGAAGAGCTTGGCTGCTCAAAGTAGTGTGAGTCTGTGCTACACCATGGTTGTAATTGGTCAATGTGGCCACAGTTGGAGCTGCCAGGATTTGCTCTGTGGCTGTGGGAGTGGAGGTCAGCGTCACCACCTTAGTTTGGTTGCGGAAATGCGCATTTTGCTCCAAAAGCACCTCATTAGTTGCCATCAAATTTGAGATCTGTTTTTTTAGTTCCTCCACACGTTTTCTCAACATCAGATTCTCCTCTTCTAGAAATCGATAGTCCACTGGACGTGAGGTTGAGATACTAAAATCATAACTTTCAAATCGCAAGCCATCTACTCTTCTCCTCTTTAGAACATGGTCATAATCAGGAAAGCGATCAGTGTCATAGAGGTCATCAAATGGGTCATATCGTCGCACTACAGGAGAAAGCACTTGGTCTCTTGTCAATCTCTCTAAAGTTCTGTTTTCATAATCATATTCATCGCGTTTTAAGTGCCGAAATTTACATTTAGATCCTCTTTGACAGTCCCCTTTCAGGTAATCTCGGCAGATTGGAACCTCACCTTTTTTAAAAGAAAGGTCAGAAGGTGAAAGGCCAAGACCCATGGCCACTGTAAGGCGGAGGCGTGGAGGAAGCTCTCCTGATTTTTTGTAATGTTCCTCGTCTTCCTTTGTCCCATGAATAAACTTGCAGTTGATACGAGTGCACTCCTTGTTCTGATAATCATGGCAAAAGACAAACTCATTTTTTTTAACACCCAAGTCGGACACCTCATTAATGTCAGGGTGGTAGAACTTGCAGCGCTTGCCACGTTTGCAGACATTGCGCAGGAAGTCACGGCAAATATCATCTGAGCTGTGGCCAGCTTCGTCATTACCACTGTTAAATAAATTATCTTTATCCGGCATCTTCACAGACTATTATTGTACTTCTCAGCAACTGTACATAAAAACATCTGAAAAAGAAAATCAAGGTATGTCTTTACAGCGAAGGAGGAATTAACCCACAAAGTGTCACTTGAATGATGTTAGTGTGGGAAAAATAAAGATTTCTAAATGTGCTTGGCATCTGAATCAAATATTATTACAGGTTAAATCTGCAATTTTTCTACTCTAGAACTTCAGACCCCATTGCACCCATGACACCATTTCATTCCCCAATAATCCTTAATCTAGGAATTCTGAGTGCGCTTTTTTAAATGAATTTAGTTTTGGTACAGTAACTTATATGCCCAATTAAAATTTTCAAATTTAATTTATTTTGAACATCACAACCAAAGTAAAAGGAGATTGCTCCTATCTTCGCTGTGGGGCACATTAAACAACTAGACTTACATGAAAGCTTTTTGAAAGAGCAATTTTAAGATTAAAGATTTTCACTATTAATTGCTAATCTATACCAAATGTATGTGCACATTTTCAACTATATCAGGCAGTAATCACCTTGTTTTTAATCCCCTTACAGCTCCAGATATTGCTTTAGGAGAAAACATTTGCATCTTTAGCCAACATTTTTTTTAGTATTATGGTGGCAATTCTAAAAATGATGCAAAAATAGAATGAATAAAAAAATGAGGCCAACTTGTACTGATTTAATAAAGAGTTGCCCTTAGGCCAAAGTAAAGAGGTAAAAACAGCCAGCGTTCCCACTTCCAATTTCAACACAGAGATTTCTGGTGGAAAATGTACATCCCCAGACTACAGCTACCCAAACTATTTTCCAATACCTTATTTCCATTTTAAAACTTGAAACTTAACATGTCCCCAGAAGTCAATCAAAACAGCAATCAAGTTGCAAGTTGCAGCATAAGCTTAAACAAATCGCAATGTGATGAACTTTATGACAAAATTTCGGTTTTTTGAATCTGATCGTGAGCAATGATTTTTGCTGTTTCATTGCCAGATATAAGAGGACAAAGACGTAGTCCACCATTATCTCCTAAAGAAAAATCTGGTTGCTCTGGAAACGGAAGAAATGGCAGAGATGGGAAAAACGGGAATGGAAAGAGTTCAACTTCTTCTGAAATGGGATCTTCTGGATGAAAGGAAGAATATTTTTTAATTCTATTTTTTGTTTTGTTATTATGAGATTTTAATGTTACTGACTGTTTGGCTGGGGAGGGAGAGATGTGCACTAAGTTCTTTACTAGTCATCAGCCACTGGTGGGTGACCCACATCCAATTTTTGTTTAGGGGATTACTACCTTTCGGTAGTTTTTTTTTCGGGGGGGGGGGTTCTTTTTTTTTCTTTATTTATTATTTATTTATTTTAAAAAGTTTTTAATTTTGATTTTTTTTATTGGATCAATACATTGATTTGGAATATGAATTTGTTACAACAAATAAATGTGCCTATACTAAAACATTTAATGAAGTTATGGATAAAGAAAAATAAAATGATAGGCTCTAGGGGTAAATTATTGGCTTTGACTCCATTGTATAATAATCAACTTATTTCTTTTTCAATACATAATCAAAGTTTATTGCATTGGAGATTTAAAGGTGTGAAAAATTTGGGAGATTGTTTTAAAGAGGGTAAGTTTTTATCTTTTAATCAGATGAGGGAAGATTTTGGTATTGATAAGAACTCTTTATTTCTTTATTATCAAATTTGATTTTTGGTAAAATGTATGTTTGGTAGAGATATGATTTTACCTAAAATGACTAAATTTGAGACTTTTCTTATGAAGGTACCAGAAAAGGGTTATATTTCATTTATGTATCAAATATTACAGGATGGTATGGATAAAAAGGTTTGGGATAGATCTAAAATTAAATGGGAAGCGGATATTGGTTTTATTTTTTCCAAGGATGATTGGTTAGATATCTGTTATGATAGTTATGCAATGATTAATTACAATTTTTTACATCAATTATATTTGTCACCTGAAAAATTAAAAAAATATGGTTTTAATGAATCAGATTTGTGTTTTAGATGTGGTGATATAGTTGGAACTTTTCTTCATGCTGTTTGGTCATGTATAACCATATAACCATATACAGCACAGAACAGGCCAGTTTGGCCCTACTAGTCCATGCCGGAACAAATCCCCACCCTCTAGTCCCACTGACCAGCACCTGGTCCATACCCCTCCAGTCCTCTCCCCTCCATGTAATTATCCAGTCTTTCCTTAAATGTAAATAACATCCTTGCTTCAACCACCTCTGCCGGAAGCTTATTCCACATTCCAACCACCCTTTGCGTGAAGAAATTTCCCCTCATGTTCCCCTTATAATTTTCCTCCTGCAATCTCAAACCATGGCCTCTGGATTGAATATCACCCACTCTTAATTGAAAAAGTCTATCCACGTTGACTCTCTCTGTCCCTTTTAAAATCTTGAACACCTCCATCAAATCCCCCCCCAATCTTCTACGCTCCAGAGAAAAAAGCCCAGGCTGCTCAACCTTCCTCTGTAATTCAAACCCTGACATCCTGTCAACAGTCTCGAGAACCTTCTCTGCACTCTCTCTATGTTTCGCATGATAATATTTTTTTATTAATAAGTGGCTGTTATACTCGGAATATTAACATTTCAATTTATATTGATTAGATTTTAATATGTATATTTAACTTTTTTTAATATTATTTCTTTTTCTTTTTTATGGTTCTCCTTAGGAGAGTTGGCTGAAGGGGGGGTTCTTTTATTTTTATATATATATATATACACACACATAAAAATGTTCCTGTTCATGTTTAATTGCTGTATACATCATATTATTTGTTTTTTGAACGAATAAATAAAGTTTAAAAAAAACTTTATGACAATAATGCAGATTGAATGGATACTTATCAACTACAATTACCAGAAATTCCTGGCAGTGGACAACAAAACTTGGTAGAAGGCCTTGTCACCCAGCCAGTGGGCAGGTGGAAGCAGCATAGGGACTCTTGCAACTCAGTCAACTCCAAAGCAGCAAGGCTTGGAGTTCAGCTCCATGACCTACAATTGTTCAGGCAGCAGAATAATCTTGAGAACTTCACCGCCATGCCTCAAGATTAGTATCAAGACAGTGGGTTCAATATTGGGTGAGATATCTGTGCCAACATAGCAGGCCAAGCATGGCCCATGAATTGTACAGCTCATGTTGCATAACATTTTGGGGTCATGACAGAACTTGGAAAGCACTAGGTGGTACCCACCATAAAATAACCTACCAATAATTATTCATCTTAGCTTGGGAAAGATGAGACAATTGGAACTTTACCCCAGGAAGAATCCACACTTTTAGGAGAAGGTCAAAATTGAGAGTGAGATCCAATATTTGTAATAATGATCAAGAAGTATTAACCTAAGGAAAAAGAAAAAGTTTAAGAATTATGGAACTAGAAATGCAGTGAAAGGCCAAAAGATGAAAAAATGAAAATGGAGAGTAGCAGAAAAAAATACTAATGAAAATAAACATGACTATCTTTGAGCATTATTTTGGCTTTTTGGCGTATCCATTTGTCTAAATCAGGGTTTCACAAACTTTTTCCTTCCACTCCCATACCACCTTAAACAATCCTTATACCATCAATGCTCTGTGATTAGTAAGGGATGGTGGTATGGGAGTGGAAAGAAAAAGTTTGAAAACCACTGTTTTAATCATTCCTAATTGACTCATTATGTGCATGGTTTCAGAACTCCAAAGGAAATGGGCCAATGACAATTTTTCTCAAGCAAAATATTTCAGTAACAATTGGGTCTAGAGCAGTGATTCTCAACTTTCCCTTCCCATTCCCATACCATCTTAAGCAATCCCTTACTAATCACAGAGCACTGATGGCAAAGGGATTACTTAAAGTGGTATGTGAGTGGAAAGAAAAAAAATTGGGAAACCCTGGTCTAAATAGTGGGTACATTTTATATTAAATAGAAATTGACTTTAAGTCCCAGTCTCTCAGTCAGTCAATTGAACAAATTCACACAACTGAAAAGTCAAGCTAATTGAAACATTCTGTGTCAAGCACACCTTCTTCCCTCCATTTATTATAGACATTCAGCCCTTCACTTTCCCATTCAAGATCATGGCTAACCTTTTACCATGTGGCTGCATGAAATCCATGTTCCTCAAATTCCCTAACATTCACTAAGAATCTTGAATATTCTCAGTGACCAAATCTTCAAATCCCTCTAGGTACAGAATGACAAAAAAAAGCCCTATGCTTTGGATGAAGAAATTTCTTCTCATCTCAGATCCTGAATGATAGACACCATTTTGAGAATGTGACACTCTAACCAGGGGTAATATTAACTTCACATCTACCATTTCAAGTCACATATATATATTTGAATATTGCAATGAGTTTATCTGTCATTCTAAAGGGCCCAATCTGCTTAATCTCTAATTCAAGAACCTGCCATCCCAAGAATCAATCTGATGAACCTTGGTTGCACTCCCTGTATTGCAGTGATGCAGGGCTAATTTTTGAGGTGCCTACCAAAAACTATGACAAGGAGGTGGAGACGCTTCATGAGGGGACTGGAGCGGCCTCATAAGGGGCCAGAGCAGCACCCCTGCTGTAATGCGAGTACAGGTACTGTATACCATTCATCAAGTAGAGAGGCCAGACCTGTGCACAATATTCCAGTTACACTCACCAAGGCTCTAAATCAGGGGCGGGCAACCTTTTACCACACGTGGGCCAGATGATGTGTCAGTGGTTGAACAGCAGCCCTCACTGATGCTACCATAAATTAATTAAATATAGGTGGGATGAATAAATAAATAAATGGAATTAATAAGATGATGCATTTCAGGTCAGGGAAGGCATCTTCAAATCTGGAAATGCACAACAAAAAAAGAAAATCACAAGTTAGTCATTAAAATTTTTTTTTTTTAAATCAATCAAAAAGGGGAAAAATTAGTCACAGTGAGAACAAAATAACTAACCCCAAAACAGACAGCAGTGAGGGGGGGGGGCTATCAGACAGAGAGAGGAAGGAGCAAGTCACAAAGAGAGGACAAGTCACAGAGAGGAAGTGACAGGGAAACAGGGGGATTTATGCAGATAAGGGAGCCACACAGAGAGATGGTGTCATACACACCATCTGAGAGGGTTGGGGGGAGAAGAGAGAGAGAGAGAGAGAGAGAGTAGAAAGCATTACAGAAATGGTGGGGGGGGGAAGAGAGAAATTGAAAGAGTAAGAGTGTTACAGAAAGAGATGCTGCAGAGAGAGAGAGAGAGAGAGAGAGAGAGAGAGATGGATTCTCACAGTCACAGGACTCACAGAAGAGTTGGGTCTCACACAGAGAAGGCTCTCACAGAGAGGGAAAGAGAGGGATTTATGCACAGATAGGGGAATGAGGGCAGGGCGGCTGCGCATTGAGAGCGGGTCAGCCGTGCATCGGGGCGGATAATTTTGGATCGTGGGCCATAGGTTGCCCACTCCTGCTCTAAATGATTTCAGTCTGTCCTTTTGCTTCTCCTAGTTCATGTGCACGGGTGTTTGCATTCAAATCCTCCTGGTTAGTGGTCAAAATACCATTTGGTTTTCTAATTATAAACCACCTGCCATCACCTAGCGGCCCATTGTTTAGCCTGTCCTTTCAACCCTGATGCCTCTCTGCATCCTCCTTATATTCTATACTGCCATTTGCTTTGCATCATCAGCAAAAAATGGATACATTACATTTTGTCTCCTCAGTAGATTAAAAGAATCAAGGGTTATACAGCTATGGCAGGAAAGTGTACTGAGGTAAAGGTCAGCCATGACCTAAATGAATGAGACAGTAGGTGTGAAAGGCCAAAAATCTTGTTCCTGATTATATTTATGTTCTTACTTTTGTAAAAATTTAACTCTATAGTTAAGATAAAATGTATTCACCATCAAAATATTTTCAGTTACATTAACTTAAGGCCATAACAAAAGAGTAAACCAAAAGTAAAAAGTATGGACCTGATATCCAACTGGTACTAATCTTTGCCAGGCAACAGCTGGGCATTGTATATGGTATAAACAGGTTAGGACTTTATTCCCTGAAGTGAGGAAGAGGGTAGATTTGATAGAGGTGTATCAAATTATGAGGGGTATAATTAGAGTAAATGCAAGTAGGTGTTTTCCACTGAGGGGAGGTGAAACTAGAACTAGGGTACAAGGGTGAAGGGTGAAAGGGAAAAGGTTAAGATGGAACATTTGGGGGGGGGGGGGCAACTTCTTCATGTTAGACTTTTGTATGTTGCAAGGCCGCATCACAGGCGGCTCAACGAAAAAAAGGTTAATTTACCTTTTTATGAAGAAGGCCTATAAGGCTGATCCAGCGTTGCTTTCAACTCAGCAGCACCGGGAGCCGTCTTCCGGAGCTGAGAGAGGCAGGGCAAGTAGTGCAGCAGCGCTGCCCATCGCTGAGATGTAAAACATACGCACTGAGAAGGGAAAGCAGTCGATACCTGAAATGGCGCGAAAGAGCAGGTAAGAGCGCTGGTGGAGATCTGTCTAAGGAATCATAGGCAGATCTCCTGCGCAATGTAATTAGCTATATTAACTATATGATTTTTTTTTTAAATCGCGATCCTGGGTCATGGGCTGACAACATCATCTCAATGCCATCAGCCCACCCTTTCGCAGCTGCTTTCAGTGGCATTGCCTTCAAGGAGGAGGTGGAGTGACCTCGCTCCACCTCTGAGTGTACCCCCTCGATGGATCAGAGTTTGCCTGCTGAATCAGCCCTGGGAGCTTTTATGAAGGTAACTGAAGTGACATAAAGGGGGAGAATATCTGCCTTTACATTTGCTTTTTTTCCCCCACCAAGGCCTATAGAGAGTGGTGGGAGTGTGGAACGAGATGCCAGCTGAAGTGGTGTATGCGGGCTCAATTTTGGGTATGGAGGACTATGGACAGGGTGCAGGTCAATGGGACAAGGTGAAATAATAGCTTGGCACAGACTAGGTGGGCTGAAGGCCATGTTTTTGTGCTATAGTGTTCTATGGTTTAGGGATCACCATTATTGTAAGCTATGGAATTTCTTTTTTTTTTAAAAACACATACAGCACAATCACACGTCATTTTGGTCCATGAGTCTGTGCCGCCCAATTTACACTCCATTAGCCTACACCCGCGGTACGTTTTGAACGTTGGGAGGAAACCGGAGCCCCTGGGGAAAACGCATGTAGACACAGTGAGAATGTACAAACTCAAAATGCAGAGCAAATAACTACAGTGTCATTTATCAGTGTACATAAAAGATAACAATTATAAAACAAGTCTTCAGAAGAGCGAGCTTTTTGCTGAAGATAGGAAAGATGAGGGACAGATAACTTTAGAGATCGTCAGAATTATGAAGGATTACGATTCGCACACCAACTGCTTCCAGTCAGTACGATGACGACAAAGCATAAATAAATGATCGCAAAAAGTTGTGAACTCGTGGCACAAATCAGTACAAAGGGGTATGATTTAGTAGCCATTACAGAAACCTGGTTGCAGGGTGGAGAGGGTTGGGAATTAAATATCCAAGGTAACACAGAAGGACAGGCAGGAAGATAAGGGAAGTAGGGTAGAACTCTTCGTCAAGTATGAGATTAAGGCAATAGTGAGAGTTGATGTAATATCTAAGAAGGAAAATGTTGAATCTATCTGGGTGGAGATTGGGAATAGTAAAGTGGGGGGGGGGGGAAATCACTGGTGGGAGTTGTCTATAATAACATTACAGTGGCACAGGCAATAAACCAAGAAATATCAGAGGCATGTAAGGGTGGAACAGCAGTTGTCGAGGGGACCTTTAACATGCACATAGACTGGGTGAATCAAGTTGGTCGAGACAACAACCATGAGGAAGACTTCATAAAATGCATATGTGATGGTTATGGAATGTTACGGAACATACAAGGGAACATGCTATCTTGAAGCTGGTCCTGTGCAGGTAAAATTACTGATCTTGTAGTTAGGGATCCTCTTGGAAAGAGTGATCATAGTACAATCTCATACAAATGGAGGGTACAGTAGTTTGGTCTAAAATCCAGTGGGTTATGTCTAAACAAGAGAAACTACAAGGGGATCAGGGAGGAGTTAGCCAGGTAACACAGGCTACATGGAGGGACGGTTGAGGAACAATGGAGGACTCTCAAAGAGATTTTCACAGTGCTCAACAAAAGTATATTCGAGTTAAAAGTTAGGACAGTCAGGATGGGGACAGCCACACTTGGATAACTAAGGAAATAAAGGAAGGCATAAACTAAAAGCTTGTGTGTATAGAGTTGCCAAGAGCAGTAGGAAACTAGATTGGGAAAACTTTAAAAAGCAGTAAAGAGAGAGAAGGTAGACTATGAAAAAAGATAAGCACAAAATACAAAAACTGACAGTAAAAGTTTTTAATTATATAAAGCAGAAAAGTCAAGGTTCGTCCCTTGGAGGATGAGAAGGGGGAATTGATATTAGGTAACGAGGAAACAACTGAGGCTTTGAATGACTATTTTGTGTCAGACTTCACAGTGGAGGACACATCTACCATGACAAAGATAGATGTTATGGATATGATGGGAGGTGAGGACCTGCATGCAATAACTAAAGAGGTAGAGCTAAGCAAACTTGAGGGTCCAAGGGATGAAAGATCCCCAGAACTGATGGAATCCATCCCACGGTACTGAAAGAAATGGCAGAAGTTATAGTCGAGGCTTTGGTGATAATTTTACCAAAATTTTCTGGACTCTGGGGAGATCCTGGTGGATTGGAAGACGGCAAATGTCACGACGCTATTCAAAAAAAGCATGTAGGCAAAAGGCAGGGAACTATAGTCCAGTTAATTTAATATCTGTAGTTGGGAAATCTTTAGCTATCATTAAAGAATAGTGAGGTATCTGGAGTGAAGGTAGAAACTCACGTGAATAGGGTGGTGAAGAAGGCTTTTAGTATGCTGGCCTTTATCAATCATTGCATGGAATATAGGAGTTGGGAGGTGATGTTGAGATTGTATAAGACGTTGGTGCGGCCTAATTTGGAGTTCTGTGTGTAGTTCTGGTCGCCTAATTATAGGAAGGATATAAACAGAGTGGAGAGAGTGCAGAGAAGGTTTACCAGAATGTTACCTGGGTTTAAGCATCTTGAGTATAGGGAGAGATTGGACAGATTAGGTCTTTATTCTTTGGAGCGTAGAAGGTTGAGAGGGGATTTGATAGAAGTATTTAAGATTATGAAAGGGATAGACAGAGTGGATGTGGATAGACTATTTCTGTTAAGAGGAGGAAAGATTAAAACAAGAGGACATGAGTTAAAAATTAAGGGGCAGAGGTTTAGAGGTAACATGAGGGGGAACTTCTTTACTCAGAGAGTGGTAGCCGTGTGGAATGATCTTCCGGGAGAAATAGTGGCGGCGGAGTCAATTGTATTATTTAAGAAAAGGTTGGACAGGTATATGGATGAGAAGAAGATGGAGGGTTATGGGCATTGTGCAGGGAGGTGGGACTAGAAAGGGGTGTTTGGTTCGGTGCGGACTAGAAGGGCCTAATGGCCTGTTTCCATGCTGTAATTGTTATGTTATGTTATGAAATCAGGCAGAAGGACTTGAATGCTGCTGCATGAATATCGAAAGGGTGGCTATCAGGAAGGCAAATGGGATGTAGGCCTTCATTGCTAGAGGGATCAAATTTAGGAGCAGGGAAGTTATACTTACAACTGTATAAGGCACTGGTAAGGCCACATTTGGAGTACTGCGTGCAGTTCTGGTCTCCTTACCCAAGGAAGGATGTACTGGCTTTGTAAGCGGTCCAGAGGAGGTTCACCAGAGATGAGGTGGTTAGCCTATGAGGAGAGATTGAGTCGTCTGGGACTGCATTTGCTGGAATTTAGAAGAATGAGAAAAATGACGAAAGGTATGGATAAGATAGAGATAGGCAAGTTGTTTCCATTGGTGAGGAAAACTAGAACCAGGGGACAACCTCAGGATTCAGGATAGTAGATTTAAGACAGAGGTGAGCAAGAACTTCTTTTTCCCAGAGGGTGGTGAATCTGTGGAATTCGCTGCCCACTGAGGCAGTGGAGGCAACCTCAGTAAACATATTCAAGACATAGTAGGGGAATTGAGGGATGTGGGGAAAAGGCAGGTGGATGAATGGTGGACAAGGCTTGACAAGCCGGATGGCCCACTCCTGTCCCTGTTCTTATTTCTTATGCTCTTATGCTCTTATGCAAAATACAATTTCACATTGGGCATGATTACATGAAATTTTCTGCTGATTCATTGTTAAATGGGGAATTAGGAAGCTGCTTGAAAGGAAATATTTAATGAAATGGGAAGCTTCAAGATGAGAATGAGCTAGGTTGTTAATGAAGATAAATATATGACACTTTGGCCTCAAACAACTTCTCTCATTCTTTGCTTCCAACATTCGTATTTACATATTTGACATGATGATTGAGATACCAGCAAAAAAGTTGGAAAAACCAGGCTTCTGGTACAACCCCGATTATCCAAAATGGTCAGGACCGGGCCTATTTCAGATAAACGGTATTTTCAGATATCAGGTCTTTTTTTTTAAAAAGCAGCCCAGTAGCAAGAGCAAATCACTTGTAACAGTGTTTAAACAACAACAAACAAGGGAAGGCTTTTTAAACATGAAATAATGTTTAATTCTCACCAAAAAACCTAAACAAGATAAATTCAACACCAAAAACTTGAAATTCTAATGAGAGGTTTTCACAAAATTCAAAAAAAATTTTCAACCTGTGACGTCAGTTCTGCTCTGAAAAAATTTCAGATAATTGAAGATTTCTGATTTTTCTGAAACCCTCAATTATCCAAAAAAAATTTCAGAACCGAACAGACGTCACTTCCTGGTCCAAAAAATTTTCGGATAACTGAAGATTTCTGATAATCCGATTTCAGACAATCGGAATTGCACTGTACTTAAAACACTAATAGGAATAATGATCAACTTGTGCACTGTTTTATTTAAACTATAGTTCCAGAACAAGGGGAATAAAGATATCAAAGGACTCATGTTAGAAAGCACCTGCATTGTGATCAACAGCTAAAATCTTCAAGATGTGGAGGCAAAAACCCACTCAAGGGATAGTGAAATGTTGAGGCAGCTGGAATGGTAGATTTTTTTAAAATGTTCAGCAAGATCTACCTCCTTATCTGTCCTTCTGCTTAAATGCACAGCAAGTAGCCTTCCCAGACTACACAGTATTCCAGCCTTTGCCTTTCCTTTCTGACTGGAGACAAATAAGCCTGACTCATGTCAGTCATTAAGAATTTAAAATTAAGAATTCAATGAATTATAATAACAGGAAATATTTTGGGGAATAATTGAAAGTTGCTGCAGAGTTCCATATTCATTTTTGTGGAAATAAACAGCACATCAAAATATAAGATTCAACAATGAAAAAGTCAATTCAAAGCAGTTGCTAGAAAACCACAATTCGTCAGCTTCCTGGCAGTGAAGCTACCTTTGCACACTGTTGGCCTCTGTGGCAAATTTCAACTTCCCTCTTCTAGATTGGCTAATGTCCAACTTGCCTTTTTAAAAATTACATCAATTCATAGGATTGGAGCATCACTGGCATTTACTGCTCAGTCGTAATACTCCTCAAGAAGGTAGATATGAGACACCTTAAACTTCTGGAGCCCTTCAAGTGAAAATAATCCCTCAATGTTTATGGGAGCAAGTTCCAAGATTTAGACCCAGTGATTTGAAGAAACATCAAAGTCAGGCTGGAATGAGATGCAGAGATGTTTGGATAAGCCTGCTGTCCTTTTGCTTTTTTATGATTGAGGTCATGGGTTCTCCATGCCTGTCCTGATCCATAAGCGTGAGGCCCTGCAATAGCAGCAGGGCAATGCGCTCGGTAACGCTGTCCTGTGGGTGAGATGGGCTGACCTGTCTTCCTTACCTGTACTGTTGTGTAAGTACATTGCAAGAAGTCTTTCCACAAAATACAGTCACATTCTTCCAAGATGTAAAGACATGCATCAACTGAGAAAGATGGCAACCAGCTAAATCACACACCCAGAATTAGCTGACTGTCAAATTTGCAATAACTAAATGCTTCTGAATCGCACTAACATTCAAAAGCGATACAAATATGAAAACATTATTTAAATATTAAAATAACTGAGCAAATGTTTAATTTTTAAAATTTGTGAATTACCTTGTACTGCCTTGGCCTCTCACAACCCCCTTTTGGGAGAATTTACAACATATTTGCACTCTGCTGCAGGATTTCATGAGATGTCCAACATTCGGAGTGTAGTCTCTTAAAAAGAGGCCAGCAAATTTGGGGTCTCTGATTCTGTGCCCTCATTCCCCCATTGCAAGATTCAATCCAGTCGAAATAGAGCATGTCAGTTTTCAACACTATCAACACAATTTAAAAATTACTGTTGTAGATTTGTAAAGAAGAATTTAAATGGCAACACTTGCTCAAGACATGGAACCAACTGGCTGATTATGAATTTATCTTCATTAGCAAAATACATGCAGATTTGGGATGGGAGAGGCTGGAAAGACAAACCCATTGTCTGAATTCACTCTACAGTTCATAATCAGAAAAAGTTCTAAAAGCAGACTTTAAAATTAAGCTTTCTCATAAGCAAATGAAATGTTAATATACAAGCCTGATAACCTACATTTTGAATTCATAGAGCAAAATCTCTTAAATTTTAGACCATGTTTTGATACCAAGAAGTGAATAAAGTTCAATTGCATCACATGATTATCAAAAATAATTTCTAAAAAACATCACAGGTGGCACAGCGCAACACTATTACAGTGTCAACGACTGGGGTTTAAATCCTGCACTATCTGTACGTTCTCCCCACGTCTGCAGGGTGTTCCCCAGGGGATCCAGTTTCCTCCCACCCATCAAAAACATACAGGGATTGTAGGTTAATTGGGTGTAATTGGGCTGCACAGGCTCATGGGCCAGAAGGGCCTGTTACCATGTTGTATGTCTAAAAAAGAAATACAGGGTTTATCAAGACATTACCTACCTTGAGCATCGCCTGAGCAAATTAACTTCACTGTCCAAGGTAGCACAATGAATTTACAACCTTTGCATGGCTATTACCAGTGAAATACCATTACTAAGAAATATGCAACAGTAGGCTAAGTAACTATTCAGCAAAGTATTTGCTATATACTGAAATGCCACGTAAGTAAATACATTTCCAGTGAGTAAACTGGACTGAAAGTTTAGATAAACAGATTGAGTAAACTTTGGACTCCTTCAATGGGTCCAAATTCACTGATCAGTAGAACCACAGAGAAAAGTGAAGATTGAGGATTGGCCCCTACTCTGTGCTAAGTTAGCTGCTCCCAAATAGGGAATAATTATAAATACAAAATAATATATCTGAAGTATGATTGACCTCTGAAAATCTGGTGAAATTAATTATTGATCAACACAAAGCACCAATATGTTGAAACACAGAATGCAAATGCTACAAAAGTAAAGTTTCCCAATCTATCAAGCAAAAGCCGGAGTCTCCCTCAGAATGAAAGAGGGGAAAAAAGAAATATCAGAAAATATATCACTGTCACATTCCTCCTATCATTGGATCTGCCAAGGTGAAGGTCTTTGTAGTATTGTTATATATAATTCAATGTACACTTTAATGATGCAGTTCCATTACTACATTTTACATTAAATTCCTCACAAACAGCAAACCACCACCTTAGGAGGAAGAGGGGAAAAAAAGGACAAAAATGAGTGTGAAATTTTGCACTGGAGCTCCAAATAGAATTTTAGCAGACAACTTTAGGCAGCCCAAAAGGAAAATGTGTCTCACTATTAAATACAACATGCTAACAGTAGCATCCCAGGTTTAAAATTTGATCATATAAGTAGTAGTATCTCCAGAGTGGAAACATTGTATGGCCATGTTCCTTTTCCAGAATATTATTCTGAAGAATGCTAGAAATGTGCAGGTACAACACTGATCACAAAAACCACACTGAATTCAGCAATGAAGAATGCATCCAGACACTTATGGAACAGCATGTCCAGATAAGACACTGTTTTCAGGATAGAATGAGGATAGTTATATCGACACAGATGGGGTTGTTCTCTTTGGAAGAAGAAACCAAATGATTTAATCAAGATGCATAATATGCAAGACCTAGATAAGAAGGACCAATTTTCTCCAGCAGCAAGGATAGTAAGTGGTGAATATTGATTCAAGGTAGATTAGGAAGGATTAGGAGGGATTGGAGGATTTTTCTGCCTTAAACGATTGCCAACAGCCTGAAACTTCCTACCTGAAAGTATGAGGAGGTAGACACCCTCACACTTAAAAAATCTGAAGGAGCACTCAATGTCCCACCATTTACTGGGCTACAAAATAAAGTGAGGTTTTTTTGTGAGGGGTGCTCACAAAAGGACAATAGGCATCACTTCTTTATGTGCTACAAACTTCTATGGTTCTCTGAGGGAAAGGGTAAATAAATGGTTAAAGGTAATAGTTCCATTACTGTCATGCAACACTACATTTAGAATGTAACATACATGAAATTCTTTACCTTTTGTCCACCGTGAGGCAGACAGAGAGTTGTCACTTTGTCCAGCACCCCTCACAGAAACCTACAGCACACCTGATGTTCCTAGGTGGTCTCCTCAGACTCAAGCTTTTAAGTAGCTGTTTCAAAACCTCATGACAAATTTTTATCAGGTTTATGATATTATTCTATTATTACTTTCAGGACACAAATTAATGATTAATTTATTTTTCCATGGGTATACAATCTGCTTAAGAGCTATTCTAATAAAATGATGCACAGAGATTATTATCTTATGTAACTGAGATACTTGACATCTCAACTGCACAAAATAAATGACAGCTTCTACATATAGATACATTTTCAGAATTGTGTAGCAGTATCAGAGAAACAATTATTTTGATTAATTTGATTCTCAACATTTCTTTCCGTTTCCAGATGCTCCAGTACTCTACCCCTGAGTTTCTCCATCACACTTGTGCATTGCCCACATTAAGCCCAGTTGACAATATATATCAGATCACAGCATACAGATTTCAAAATCTTCATCTAGAAATCTTCCATTGCCTCAGCTCCAAAATTTCTCAAGACTAAAATAAAAACAGAACATGTTGAAATGCCCACCAAGCAAAGCAGGGCCTTCAACTTGAAACATTAACTCAGTTTCTCCTTCCATGGTCAGTGAATGATGTGCTTCCAGCATTTTCTGTATTTATTACACTTCCAACATCTACAGTTTTTAAGAATGTTTGCAAGTTCAACCTTTCTTTCCAAATGTTTTGCAACTTTAAGCCTGCCTATTCCAGTGACACAATCCCCAAATATAAATACCAATATGCATCAATTCAAAAATCCATTTCACCTTATTATCTTCCCCAGCTTCAGTACCTTGATGAAAACTTTGCTTCAATCACATCTTTGGTCAGCTCATTTAACTCTCCTTGTGAGCCCTATCCTCTCTATAAATTTTCTTGGGACACTTTATTCCATTAAAAAGGGTTTTTAAAAAAAATAAACTAACGTACTAAAAAAAGGAATTAAAGCCTAGAAAGTCTTACTAAAAACATATTAAAACAAATATTAAATCGTTATTGTTTCATGGGCAATTGAATAATTCGCAAAACAATGTTTATTAAGCCTGTTACTGTGAATCACTCCATAGACAGGAACAAACTTGCTAAGGTAGGCTGATATGGGATTTCTAGGCCTCAACGTTGGGCTGTATCGAACAAATGCAAACAAAATTAAATGCTGACTGAGAATACGTTAACTGCAGACGGAAATACCAAAGTGGATTGGAACAGATAAAAAATGTACAGAATATAGGGATATATTTACATACACGGTTCAGCTCCTTTACTCACTCCTCTAAACACAACTGGTCCTCCCAGACAAGAGCAGCTGAGCAGAAAAATAAAACTACGCTCGGAATACTTAATTTCTTTTGAATGAAAAATCACAACGCGGTATTCAAATTAAAAGCCATTCAAATTGAATGCCCAGAAGTTCAATTTTGAAGTGAAACGTCCGAAAAGAATTGGAACAGATCACAATGCTGACTGAACGCCAGACGCTGCCGAACAGGTCGATGGTCGCTCTTGCCTCGGAGGACCTGAGTGGAAGATCGTTGTGCTTGGAGGACCAAGTGAGGGGAGGGAAGGCGAAATAGTGTAAGTAAATGTGTGTCTTTTCATCTTTTGTTCTTTATCGCGTTGATTCTGGCCTTGGTGACGCGGGGATTGTTTCTTCACGCCTTTAAAAAAGGGACCCAGCTTTTGTTTATTTTCATTTGTGAGCTGAAATTTGTACCATTCTGTGGAATCGGGGCCTAGGAGCGCAGTTGGAGTCGGGCACCGATCAAGTTCGAGCATTTTCCGTCGTGACGCTTCCAAAACGTCTCCCTTTGGAATCAATCTCGCAAGAACAAGAATTGTTGGAGCAAAAGAAGTTCACGTCTTGTGCTGAGGTTGAAGCTTCTGGGGTATTATGAATTCCGGGCACAATCACCATTTATTGTCGTGAACAAGTCACGAAAGTCATTGTTTGGTGGCAGCGTCACATTTCTATAAACCACCTTACAAAAGTAAATTTGAAAAAAAAAGTCAAAGTCAGGCAGTGTCTGTGCTTCATTGATCATTCAGGAATCTGCTGGCAGCGGGGAAGAAGCTGTCCTTGTGCCGCTGAGTGCTCGTCTTTAAGCTCCTGTACCTTTTCCCTGATGGTAGCAGGCATGGCCTGGGGGGGTGGGGTCTTTGAGGATAGAGGCTGCCTTCTAAAGACCCCCACCTCATGTCGATGTCCTCGATGGAGTGAAGCCTGGTGCCTGTGATGTCACAGACTGAGTTCACAACCCTCTGGAATTTATTTTTGTCCTGAGAGTTGGTGAATCCGTACTAGGTAGTGATGCAACCAGCCAGAATGCTGGTTCACCTGTAGAAGTTTTCAAGAGTGACATATCGAATATCCTCAAACTCTTCACAAAGTATAGTGGTTAAAAATGTAGCAGTTCGCTGATGTCAAAATGAAAGTCCAATGAATGGAACATTAAAGAGCATTCAAGATGAATTTATAGTTTCTCCATCACAAAACTCCCATAGGGTTTTGAAATTCCTGATTTAAAATTTCCATTTTTAAATGAAGCCATTTGTTCCAGAAGGCTATTTCCTTTTCTGATACCATGCTGCCCATCTTCAACGAAGTGGCTGTGCCACAGTTTGGTGCTCGAGGTGAGATTGGGGAAAGAGAAGATCAACGTGGTTGAATCTAATTCAGAATGTGTTGTTCAAATGAAAGACTGGACGTTTCGCCGTCTGCCCTGATATAATTCAGTAGTGTCTGAAAAGCTGAAACCTTCCAGTCCATATCGAGAAGTATTCACTTTGGTTGTTCTGAACCACTAAATGAATGGAACTCTGGTGTATATCTGTAGATGTGATTCAAAAATAAATGTTTTAACCAGTTATCTTTTAAAAAGAATGTTGGCAACTGGATTCTAAAATCTTATTTCAAAATGCTGTCACTATGATATTATTTGCCATCTTCCTCCTTAGGTCACTGCATCTTTTGTCATTCAAGAGGAATATCAGCAAGGTTCACTTGACTACTTAAAGGTATGAGGGAGGGCAAGTGATCAAATGTTCTTTTTGCTTTTCTTTAAAACAAGATTTTTGATTTTGTGATTTTTTTTTTTATTCCCCCCCCTTCCATTTTTTATTTCAGTTAATTCACATCATGATGTGAATACTTTTACAATTCCATTCTTCCTCCCTCTTTGTCCAGGCCAGTTTTGTCTCTTTAACCTGCTTGACGTTGATGAACACCAATGTACAGCGGATAGGTGGCATCTTTCATTTTGAAGTTTATCCAAGTAATCGTGGTTAACCCAGGTGTAAAGATTGACTGTTATAGATGTCCACAGCCAGACTTAATCCTGTCTTTGCCCAGTGTCCACATGTGTGGTAGCCTTCTGACTATAGTAGGACATATATTGAAGGTTGCTTGGTGTGGCTCAGGATCCCACTTTGGCCTAAGTATCTGCCAGGCAGATAAAAGCAGTGGGGTGAGGTGCAAAATGTACTCTCATCTCTGCTTTCTCTCACCTCTTAGCAAGCTGAACTTCCTAATTCTCCTTGCTTCTTCCAATGCTCACCTGAACAGTTAACCTCTGGAGGTTATGAGTGTTGGTGACTACTTCTCAATTGCTGGTGCCTGCCACCTTCATAACACACTTACAGTTGTCCTGTTGTGGGGATATGGACATCCAGTTGGATGTGAGCCTGTGGCCTGTTCACCAATCAGAATGTCATTGGGAATATGTCTGACATAGGTGGTTTCTCCATTGCAGATGTTGTTACTTTAATAGTGAATGCTTGCTGATGGACTCAGTGTATTCTAGGACTTCTGAGTGACTGTGTCCTGCTGGAAGTAGCCTAGAATACATCTATCCAAACATGTACATTTTTAATCCTGTTTGAACTGGATCCTGATCTTTCTTTCAAAAAAAACGACTTAACTGGCTTTAAATCCTTCCACGAGACAACAAATTTTTTCCAAAAGGTTTACTTCCTGAAAAAAAAATTGGGGATTACGACAGACAACTTCAACCTGAACACAAAGATAATTTCAGATTTGCTGTATCATGTAGGAAGTTGGATAAAGATTAAATTAACTTTTATTGCATTTAGCATGTTTAATCACATAATGATGCTGACACATTGCGTTAGTTCAACTGACCAAAAAATGTTTTGCCGTTGATTTTCATTTGAACTCAGCATCTAATGCCTCTTGAGTCAGTGTCCAACAATAGTCGGCCAGCATTGATGGATTCCAGTTGCCCTGATACTGCTTTTCCATGATCGCAATGTCCTGGTGAAACCTTTCACCATGTCCGTCACTGACGGCACCAAGATCAGCAGGGAAGGAGTCCGAAGTGCACTTCATAATTTTGTATGCTTAAGTAGACTTAAAATAGGTTATAGCTTAAAAATCGGTATGTGATAAGAAAATTTTAAGGTGCTATTCGTGATCAGCAACCCAAAATCCATAAAATGCACCCAAAAGTGTTCAGGAAGCAAAATCTTCATTGCCCAGTATTATTTTGTTCTTCAGTTGTTGCTGTAGTTGAGATCAGCGACACTATGCTATTTTGCATTGTTGTTTACTACCACACTATGGCTTCTAAGTTTTTAGCAGGAGTGAAAATGGAAAGAAGAAAGGATTCTTCATGCTTTTGACCAGGTTTTATTGCTATATTGTTTTTAAAAAAAACTCACAGGAAAGTACAGTAGTACAAAATACTGTCCATCTATATTTCTCAAGTGAGAAAATGATGTTTCCCTGCCTGGTGTGAGTTCAGAGTCACGTAATGGACCAGGAACTGGTTAGGATTATTTACCAAAATACTGAAAGTTCAAAACTCAAGGACCCAACACAACTTAAAAATTGCACAATCCAATTTGTCAATGTTATTTTTGCAAAAAATAACCATTTAATAAGTAAGTATCCTACTCTTGGAAGGTTGAAATATGATACTTAAAACAGTTTACCAAATAGTTGTAATGTTCATGTATCCAGTTTTGAGAAAATAGACCAATAATTTACATATTTAACTGAATTCTGTCTCTGTGCATTAAGCTACTGACAGGAACAGACTTCTGACACAAGGAAGTAGTGAAGCATATTCTGCTTGGATATGCTGTTATCAGATTCCTCCTGAATACAAATTGAACTAGTGCAAGGTAATCAAAAAGGAAAGAGTAGGTCGAAGATGTATAAAGTTCTGTAAGAATTTGAAGTATGCCTTCAAAGAAAGGCATAATGTTTAAATTAAGAATATGAAGTATTGGAAACAATGAACATAAAGGAATAGGGATAAATTAAAAGTGGATAAATTGCTTGATCTGAATAAAATATATTACAAACCCTTAAAAGAAACAGGAGAGGAAATAGTGCAGGCTCTAACTCTGTTCTTTGGCTATATGTGTACTGACAGAGAACTGAAAGGGTTGCTAATGTACTATTCTTTAAAAGGAAAAAAAGGGCAGTTGCTTTGACTGGCAGTGAGCAAATTGATCAATATAAACCAATTGGTAGAAAGGTTGGAGGGAAATTAAGATGAAGAAAAAAAGAATCCAACGAGTGGTTTTGGAATGCATTGCCTGAAAGACCATAAGAAATGGAAGCAGGAGCGGGTCATTCAACCCTTTGAGTCTGCCTTACTAGTCTATAGCATCATCGCGGATTTAACCTTTGACAAGTTCACTCTCCTCCACCCCTCTCCCTATAACTGTTGACTGACTCCCTTATTGATTAAAAATCCATCTCTCTCCTCTTTGAAAATATTCAACAATTCAGTGTCCAGCATTCTGAGGCAAGAAATCCCAAAAGGTGTAAATCCTTTGAGAGAAATTAAATGGGTGTACCTTTTATTTGAAATGATACCCTCAGATCCTAGCCTCTCCCAAGAGGGGGAAATCCTTTTAACATTTTACCCGTCAAGCCTCCTAAGAACCATAGATATTTCAATAAAATTGTCTCTCATTCTGCTAAGCCATTGAGTCAACCCATCCTGTTCATTCTTTCCCCACAAAACAATCCCTTTGCTCCCAGGATAATTCTGTTGAAGCTTCTTTGAACAACCTCCAATGACCTATCTTTCCTTAAATCCATGGATCGAAGCTGAGCATTCATCTAGACTACCCTACTTAAAGCAATTTGAAATGAAATTCCATCAGCCTTCCTGATTGTTCGCTGCTCCGATACACTGGCCTTTTGCCTTTCATGTTCAGGGGTCATCCCCCCAAATCCCTTTTTACTGCAACTTTTCTGCACTCTATCTCCCTTTGAATAAACTGCTTAATTATTATTCCTTTCGATGTGAACAAATCGTACATTCCACACAGTATATTTCATTTTGCATCCTTTTCCCTTTTCTTTGAAACTATCAATATTGCTTTGAAAACTGTACTTTTCTCACATATTGTCTTTCTAACTTCCCTATCATTTGAAAATTTACCTACAGTACAATTAACTTCTTTTCTCAAAAATTATTTTCAGCATCAGAGGGCTGAAGGGCTGTACGGATATTCTAAATCAGTAATATATTGAAAACAATTGGTCTCATCACTAATCCCTGTGTTACACCACAGGTTTCAGATTACCAACCTGAAAAATGGCCTCAAATTCATGCTCCCTGCTTGTTAACCAATTCTCTTTCCATCCTAATATATTACCTCCAATATCCAAAGCCTTATTTTGTCTGGCCCTTGTTGAACAGCTTTTGAAAATCCAAATAAATTAAATCCTAAGGGGGGAATGAAGGCAGAAACCCTCCCTGCATTTAAAGCTACCTGGAGGAGCACTTGATGAGTAAAACTGAACCAAAAGCAGGGAAATGGGATTGACCTAATATCCCCCTTTGACTAGCAAGGCATGATGGGCTGAATAGTGACCTCCAGCCTTAATTCATGGCATAACTTCAATAATACTCATTTCTGCAGATATATGTCTGTGATGTGCTGATTTGAGGGATGTTAATTTACAGTCTGAAACACACCTGTCATTTTGGATTTGTTAAAGTTGGTATCAAACATTTAGCTTGGCATTTCTGACATCGTGTTTACACATGAATGCCAGAACAAAATGTGTTTGTTATTTTTAAGGTAAAATTTAAGGGGTCTATTTTGAAAGGTGAACAATATGTTCTGCTGAATAGTAGAAATTTTCCAAACTAGTTGACTATATCTGTTGTGAAACTCCATGGGAAAAGTTGAAGAATAGCTTTTCAGTGCCTATGGTTCCATTTAATTGCTGTAGACTGACTCTGGTGAGCTAAATCAACACCATTTCTCAATCATGTTTCTTCAATCATTTGTTTCCAGTGCTGATTCTAAGTCCCTGCATTTACTAATTGCTGTTTTAAAAAAAAAATCACTTGCAATATGAATTTCAGTACTATCTGGAATCCAATAATCAAGAAGGCATGTTTATTTGTTATGCTGGTGTCTTTTTCTGAAAAAGATAAAACATTGGTATCTGCAATATTAAAAATAAAAATCAGACTTAATTCTTAATGTAAACCTTGATGTTCTCCTGATATTTTCTGTTGAATTTAATAATGTAGGTGCATCTGCAATATTTTGAGAAAGGGATTAACCAAAATTACTATGTAGATTAATCTCTTATTCATTATAAAAGACCTGGCTTCTTTTTCTTTTACAGTTGTTTATTGAGAGCCTTGGCTGAGTAGCGCAGAAATAATCTGGAAACATGTCCGAGAACGACACTGATAATTTAGTCAACAGCGGCAAATATGAGGCTGGCAAGAGCAAACGGAATGTTTGCCGAGACTTTCTGCGCAATGTCTGCACCCGTGGTAAGAATTGCAGGTACTTCCACCCTGACAATACTGAGGCCTCCGACCTCGCCGACGTAAGGAACGACGCTGATAATTTAGTCAACATTGCTAATGATGAAGTCGGCAAGAGCAATCAGAATATTTGCCGAGACTTTCTGCGCAATATCTGCAATCGTGGTAAGAATTGCAGGTATTTCCATCCAGATGACATTGAGGCTTCCGACCTCGCTGACATAAGGAACAACATTGATAATTTAGTCAACGTTGGCAATGACGAAGCTGTTAAAAGCAAACTGAACATTTGCCGAGACTTTCTGCGCAATCTCTGCAGTCGTGGTAAGAATTGCAGGTATTTTCACCCAGATGACATTGAGGTCTCCAACCATCCTGACCTAAGTGAGGATACTGATAATTTAGTCAATAATAGCAAATATGAGGCTAGCAAAAACAAACGGAATGTTTGTCGTGACTTTCTGCGCAATGTCTGCACCCGTGGTAAGAATTGCAGGTACTTTCACCCTGACAATATTGAGGCCTATGATGTAGGTGAGATGCGGCACGATTCTATCTTTTGTCAGTACTTTCAGAATAGTAAATGTACCCGTGAGAACTGCACGTTCATTCATGGGACAAAGAGTGAGGAGAATTACTACAATAAAACAGGAAAGCTTCCTGCTCACTTGCAAAAAACGGTGGCTGTGACTTTTGGGCTCTCACCCTCCAATTTGCCTCTTATTACAAAGGAAGTCCCGTTCTGCCGTGACTTTCTGAAAGGAAAATGCCGAAGAGGGTCCAAGTGTAAATTTCAGCACTTGAAACGTGATGACAATGACAACAAAAGTACAGAAAAAGTGTCACAAAATAAAGAAGCCTCTCCTGAAATCTGTCGATATGACCGTTTGGATGACCTATATGAGACTGAGAAATGTGATTACGACCAAAACCCAAAAAGAAAAAGAATGGAAGGCCTGCGGTTTGAAGTGTTTGATTACAGCACACCCAATTTACGTCCAGTTGAAGTGAATTTTTTAGAGGAGGAAAACCATATACTCAGAAAGCGCAATGAAGAGCTCAAGAAGCAGGTGACAAGCCTAAAGATTACAAATGAGGTACTTCTGGAACAAAACTCTGATCTACGCAAGCAAGTGAAGCTGGGGTTCCTGACCACAGGGACCGACCCAATTCAACCACCAACTTTTACCAATTATAATCATAGTATAGTAGAAACTCACACTACACTCAGCAAACAGACCTTGAAATCACAGTCTCTTTCTCATCAGGAATTGATTGCGCAAGCTCGAGCTCATAATGCTTTGTGCTCTGAAGCTACATCCCAAAGTCCACCCCTTCTTAGTGCTGCTCTTTCTACACCTTATACCCAAGGGATAGCTTCACCAGTCTCAATAGCACCAATCGCCATCCCAGTTGCACCGGTGGCAGTGACGCAGTCACTCCCAGGAATTGCCATGAGTTACACAGCTACTCAAATGGTCAGTTATCCAAATGCATCACAAAATATGAGGTTCCTCTGTCGTGCAGAGGAGAGTTGAGATTGCAAGACATTTCATTTAAAGCGTTTACAAAAAATTTCTAATTCTTAGTGCTTTCCAAGGCATTTGCAAAAACAGTCATGAATGATTCTCAAAGAGGGAGTCTCACCATCACCAACCCTTTTGCAAAAACATTAAAAAAAAATGAAATAATGATTTTTTTTTTCTCCTGTCTCAAAGAGTAGTTGCTGTTGAACTCGTCAGGAGAACAATGCGCAGAAATGTACCTAAGCAAATAGTAGCAAATGGAAGTTGAATCATGCTTCAATTTGTCACTATATACGTCGCAAATATTTCAGGGGAGAAACAATTAAATAGAACACGTGTTTTTGAAATCTTTGAACATTTGGTGTCAGCGGAACCCTTGATTTTTGATTTGCTCACAGTATAAGCTCTGGTGCAAAGCAAAGTATTTGACTGCGCATTGCAATGCCCACACCAACTCGAGCTCTCTGACTGCTGCAGCAGTGGGAATAGGTTTTGCCTGCAAATATGGCTGCTTTATTTGTAAAATAAATTGGTTTCACTCAACATTTTTTTTTTAAATGCTTTCTAAAACACTTGTGTGTGCGCTTAAAGAGCATTGTACCTTTACAGTTATTGAAGTGTTTCAAATCACTTTATTAAGCCAGGAAATGTTATGATAATATAAGTAAATTACCCTCTTTCTCTCCTATATCCCAGCCACTCACTCCCCCCCCCCCCCCCCCCCACACCACCAAAAAAAATTATCTGCTGTTTTGATTATGGTCAGAGCAGAAATTGGGGTATACAGCAAATGGCACCATGACTCCCACTTCGTCCTCTGTTGGTGAAACTGCTGTGTAGAATATATGAAATAAGTAGATCACTTTCTCCCACAGGTTGAGGGGGATGCAAATCTGCAATGTAATAGTTCTCTTTCTTTAAATCCAGTAATGAACCAAGTAATAACATGGGGTTAATTTAAGATGGGGGCATTTGAAATAAGATCACTGAACCTCCTTGGGTGATCACGACTGATGATCAGTTTGTTCAAGCTATCTTGCTCCAAAGTTCCTCTGATTTGATTACTCTGAAGTTCAAATTGTATTAATAAGTTATGTCAAGCAATAAAACAGCTACTTTTTTGAACAAGGGGTACTGATGGCAAGACTTCCTCTACTTGTATTTAATATAAAAATCTGCTACAACAACAGTGATGGGGTGATGGGCTCTATCAAAACAAAGAATTCGATGGGAACATTCCCAATTCCCTTAACATTGTTAAAGATGTTTTTTTTTTGGTTGATTACAGTTGGGGTTTTTTAATTTTAAACAATGATCCAATGCTAGAAAGTTTATTTTCCTTTTTAATCAGAAATTGTATATGAAGTCATGACTGGGAACAACATACCTTGCTGTGTATAAGTATTCCATTATTTGCAAAAAAGTATTTCTGTATCTATCCCATATCAAAGCAGACCTGTAAAGAAAAGTTTTTTTTTAAGAGAATCATGTGCCTATAGTTTAAAGTATTGTAATAATTAAACCTACATTGTACCTTTTCTCAAGTCATCAATTAAAATGTTTTGGTTTTTTTAAGTAGATTTTTCTGATCAAAGCATTTGTTGTTCATATATTTTTCTTTCAAAGCTATACAAGTCACCTATAGATTGGACTACAAAAAGTGTTTTTAGAAATAAAATGAGCACACATCCACCATTAACAGTCTCTATTAGAGTGAAGCAAGGATTTGCAGATAAATGTGATTCAAGCCTGAGAAATAATGCATATGTAGTACATATATATTTGATTTAGTGCCTAGATCTTGGTGATTGGGTGTTGGTCTATAAATAAGCAGGACCAATATTGCAGGAGACCATGTGGTGAAAGAATTGCTGGTTTCTTATCTTTGATGTTACATTCTTGGAAGGTTAATGCTCAGCACTTTTATATTTCCATGTCATTTTCCCATCTGGCCAGGGTGCTGATCTGTCAGATGCTCTATTGCATTAGTCCATTATCGGTCAGAGGATTTCAAGGCTGCCCACTGCTTTCTGTGTTCAATATCATAGCAATTGAGTTGCCAAACCAACAGATAAAATATTCATTCAAAAAAAATTACTAGATAGATTATATATGTAAATATATAGATATACGATTTGTGACTAAAATATATTTTAGTCACACAATATAAATGTGCATTAAAGTGTATTATCCAACTACTGTTTAAAAACGCTTGGAGATGTTGAGCATAGATTTAGGCTATGTGTAATATGCTACCTGGGCTTCTAAATTAAAATATCAGTTGGTCCCTTGATCGCATTGTGCCTTTATCTTTTGACTGAAAAAGATGAGAATAAATAACTGGCAAAGGGAAAAAGTGGGAGAAGAAATCTTGTTATTTATTATTCATAGATTAAAAAAGTGAAATGCAACAAACCTGGGACTCGATTGTTGACTTCCTTGCTTGGCAGCTTGGGTATTAATTGTTTTTTTTACTGTAATTTGCATGAGTGATACATTATTGTGCCCATTTAATTTTCCCTTACTCAAAATACACCATTGGATGCATCAGTGACCTGCACTCTGTCTGAAAGGTTGGGGCATCTGAGTGAGGCATAAAGAAAATGAACCTATATCTGCATATAGTGGTGCAATAATGTAAGTTTTACAAATTTCTAGTTTTAAATTTTAGTCAATATTTTGACTTGAAGACAATAGATTTCTATTGCAATGTACATGGGAATGTCATTTTATGTGGTGGTGCTCTCTCTGTCAGTCGGTGAGCAGTAATGAAAATGCATTTTGTAGGGAAGGATTAAAGGGAAATATGGGAAATTTGGCACTCAAAAACCTTCATAAGGCTTAAAATACAGTAAATTCTGCTGTTTTGAGAATCCCAGAGATTTTACAACATAGAGGTTAACTTCCAAGAATAGTAACTGCGGTCAAAAAATTGCAAAATCTTGAACTACTGTAGATGTGTTTTAAAGGCCCAGTAAAACCCATTTTGTCCATTCTTGACCTGATACATTGTTGTTGTAGATGCCAACTGTCAATGATATCTGATGTTTATAAAAAGCAGTGGTTCATTGAGAATCTGCATACGTTTGCTATTTGTATCCTTCACTTGGTACAATTGGTGAACAGTGTAATTACTGCAAGCTATATATCAAACTGAATGTACAGTGGTGTTGTCCGTTGTATTGTTGGAATTAAAACTGATTGAGGAATAGAACTGGTGAGTTCACATTCTTTCTGAAGGAGCCAAAACTGGACTTGGAAGATGTCTTTAATTGTGCTTCTCAATTGGGCTACAGTTAATTTTATTTTCTAATTAACAGTATAATCTGTTTAATTGATATATTATGCACATTGTAGATTTATTTTCATCACATGTGGTTAAATTTTTAAAAAAGCTCCTTCACAATAGTGCATGTTAATGTCTTAACTCCTGACATTAGAAATTATTTTAGTTATTCATGAAGGGTATTTTAGTCTTAAGAGTAAAAATCTGGGTACTTGCTCTGGAGAAAACTCCTTGGCCATCACTCATGCATATTGGATGACTTAATTTGCCGTACTAAGGATTTTGGAGGGAGGCATCCTACAGAAATCCCTGGCAGATTTGGTGATGAGCACAACCACGGACTAAACAGAACAAGATCTAAATTGGTGGGAGGGGGGACGAAAAGAGGACAGCAATTTGGACTTGCCCTCTCCTTGCATAACAAAGTAATTGCAGGGAAGAAGCTGGACAGCGAACAACTGCTTCCTCACATTGGAATTCTAGGGAGATAGTAGAAGGATTTAACCCCAAGATGTTCTGAGTGCTTGATTATAAATTCCTATAGAATCTAACTACATTGTATTGTACGACCAATTGTAGTGCTGTCTCAATGTATCTCAAGATTCATGATTATTTTATTGTCATGCAATAAAACAGAACGTGTGATATTGCATGAAATTTCCTTTAGTCCACTGTAAGGCAGATAAAGATTCACCATCAGCAGAAATTGCCCAGCACCTCTCACAGTCAGAAAAAGAGAAGCCTGAACTGCAGAGAAAAACCAACAATAATGTTACTTCCTCTAAAATGACCAGTTTTAACCTTTAACTAAATTATATTAAATCCAAGTCTGCATAAAAGCCTACATTAAATGTTACCCTTGTATTCCCAACTCACCCTGATCATTTTGACCTAAATACATAATTATAACACTAAATAATTTGGAAAATACCTTGGAATGAACTTACAGTATTTACATGTCAAATTGGTGAATGTGTATGTACAAAATACTCTTGAATGTAAAGTGTACTTCATGTCCCCAATCTGGTAAAAGTTCAAAACCTATTCTTATGATTTAAGGGCACAATTGCTGCTGAATCTTCAATGCAGTGATGGAAAGTACATTATAAAAGGTGTCATTTGGATGAAATGTGAAACCAAGACCCTGCCTTCTCTTTCTCACTCTCCTCGCTCTCTCTCTTGCCTCTTTCCTCTCCTCTCTTTCTCTCCACCCCCCCCCCCCACAAAACCGTTCACTTCAAGAGGTATGTAACAACACCTTGTTCGAATGTGTCCTTTTTGATGGAGATTCCAAAAAGCAAACTTATTATGCATGGATTTTTTTAGACCATTATCTAGTCATTGTGATTTGTGAGATCTTGCTATGTGCAAATTAGTTGCTGTCTTTTCTACAACACAATGGTAATGGTATTTCAATCAAGAACCATGAGTCTGCGCAAAAATAAGCAAATGTAAACAAAACAATGGCAAAATGAACGAACCTATTTACTACTAGGAAAGTTAGCAATTTGAAATATTTAGGTGCTAAAATTCCTGTAGTGCTATGCAGCTGGGGAACAGGCTCTTTAGCCCAACTCATCCATGCTGACCAAGGTGTCTTCTTAAGCAGGTTCCGTTTGCCTGCATTCAGCCCATCTAACCGTTCCTATCCATTCTTATTGGGATTTGTCTGCATAAAAATCTTAACTATTTTAACAGTAAGGACCTTCCAGTAGCCAACCACCTTAATTCCACACCTGGTTGCTATACTGATATGTCTGTCTGTGGCCACGTGAAGCAGTGGAGAAACACCTTGTATTCAGTCTCCAACCAGATGGAATTAACATCGACCTTATTTTCCAGTTTCTGTTAACCCTCTTCCCCTGTCTCGTTCCCTCATCTCTGTTTCCTTTCCTACACCCCCTTCCAGTCAGAGAGCTACCCTTCTCTCCGTCTCTTCACACCTTCTTTCTCATCTTCACCCTCCCACCTGTATCTCCCTATTACCCCCCACCCCCAACTTTTTATTCAAGTGTGTGCCTGACTTTTGGTACTGCGAAGAAGGGCTCAGGCCCAAAACATCGACCGCCTTTGACTTTCTATGGATGCTGCGTGACCTGCTGAATTTCTCCAGCAGTTGTGCGTGCTGCAGGATGACAATAAGCTCAGCTTCCTGGTCAGAGTAATTAATAGAACACTGTCTGCTTGTATAGAATCTGACAAGCAGAAATTAGTATGACCCAGCCCTTATTTCTAAATCAGAATCAAGATTTATTATCATGAACATCATGAAATTCAGTGTTTTTGCAGCAGCATCAAAGTGCAAACATTCAGATTATAACCATCTTACAACATTACTATTAAAATAAATAATAACCATAATACTGCATGAAAAGTCAGGCCATGTCTGTGGCTCATTGATCCTTCAGGAATCTGATGGCAGCGGGGAAGAAGCTGTCCTTGTGCCGCTCAGTGTCCTTAGGCTCCTGTACCTTTTCCCCGATGGTAGCAGAGTGAAGAGGGCATGGCCTGGGCGGTGGGGTCTTTGAGGATAGAGGCTGCTTTTATAAGACACCACCTCATGTTGATGTCCTCGATGGAGTGAAGTCTGGTGCCTGTGATGTTGCAGGCCGAGTTAACAACACTGGAGTATATTCTTGTCCAGAGAGTTGGCACCTCCAGACCAGACAGTGATGCAACCAGCCAGAATGCTCTCCACGATACTCTCCTTTGTGATTGTATCAACATAGAGGCTCCAGGACAGATCCTTGGAGATGTCGACTATGACAGATTATGTTGCGTTTGTATTGTATATAGATATGTTTTTATGAGATAAACTGGGGCAGATTTTTTAGTGTAGGTCACATACAAATGAAAACAGATCATATTTGAAATACTGGAGCTCTGCTCATGCTAGACATGTCAGTGCCCAGGGCCTTTGCAAAAGCTTTGGAGAGTGCCCAAGAGACTTCACCAGTGGATTGTTGTTTACAAAAAGGCAACAAATGAAAAAACTTGTCGGAGCCACAGACTGTCTGGAGTGGAACTTGCTGTTCTTGGAGGGTCATGAGGTTTTGCAAGCAGAGAGAGTCAAACAGACTGTCTCTCTCAGAGAGAGAGGGTGATATCAGATCTACAGTTTTACAGTCAGAGTCAGCAGCAGCAGCTGGGACTGGAACAGGACAAGCACAAGCTGGAAAGCTTATGGAAACCCCCAGTTGGGTTGTGAGTGCTTAGTTCAGCCTAGTCAAAGCCCTTGTGGTTCATGCAGGAGGAGAGCTCTGGCTGCCTAATGTTTCACTTGAAATTAGAGAAACAAAAAGGAACTCTGTGGTGACCTGAAAGAAAGAGGTTATGATCTGGAGAACCCTGAGGAGACAAGTTTCTTTGGCAAGACACTGAAGTGGCTGATTAAAAAGAAATCAGTTGTGGGTGTCCAGCGTACAACAAAATCTCTGAAAACTGACAAGAACCTTCCTGAGCGATAACCATTTACCTTTCAAGCACTAGTGAACTTTATAAATGTTAAATTCTGTGCACAGTATAAGAATTGTCTGCAACCAGTGAACTTAGAGGAATGAGAAGTGAGATTGGATTGTGAATCAAAGAACTTTTCTGAACTTACACATACATTATATACACGTGCACTTAGAATTAGAAGGGGGTTAAGTTAGGTTAGTTAAGTCAATAGTGATAAGTTAAAGTGTGGTTCTGTTTTCATGTTTAAAGATAATTAAAAGCAACTTTTGTAACATTTGTCTTGGTGAATATTGCTGCTGGGTTTTGGGGTCCTCTGGGCTTGTAACATGACATCCAGGAATTTGAAGTTCTTGACCCTCTCCATTACTGAACCCTTGATGAGGACTGGGTCGTATTCCCCTGACTTCCTCCTGAAGTCCACAATCATCTCCGGATTTACTGATGTTGAGCATAAGGTTGTTGCCATTACACCATTCAATAAGCTGAGCTATCTCCCTCCTGTTCACTTCCTCATTGCCATTTGTGATTCTGCCAACAACTGTGGTGTCTTCAGCAAACTTGTAGATGGCCCTGGAATTGTGCCTGGCCACACAGTCACGGGTGTATAATGAGTAGAGCAGAGGGCTAAGCACACATCCTTGAGGAGTGCCTGTGTTGATAATCAGTGAGGAGGAGACTTTGTTTCCAATTTGTACAAACTGTGGTCTTATGAGAAAAATAAAGGATCCAGTTGCAGAGTGGGGTACAGAGGCCTAGAGTCTGTAGTTTCTTGACCAGAACTGAGGGAATAATGGTACTGAAGGTCGAGCTGTAGTCGATGAAGAGCAGTCGTATGTATGAATTGCTGTTTTCGAGGTGATCCAGAGCGGAGTGGAGAGCCAGTGATATTGCATCTGCTGTGGAGTGATTATGACAATAGGTGAATTGCAGTGGGTCCAGATCTTTGCTTGGGTACATGTTAATTCTGGCCATGACCCGCCTCTCAAAGCATTTCATCATAGTAGAAGTTAGCGCTACTGGGCAGTAGTCGTTGAGGCAACTCACGCTACTCTTCTTGGATGCCCTTTTGAAGCAGGTGGGAACCTCTGACTGCCACAATGTGAGATTGAAAATGTCTGTGAACACTCCGGCTAGTTGGTTGGCGCAGATTTCAGTACCCTGCCTGGTACGCCATCAGGGCCTGATGCCTTGAGATAGTTCACCCTCTTGAATTATGTTCTGACATTGTCCTCAGAGACAGACATCACAGGGTCCTCAGCCTTTTCAGGAATTCTAGTAGGCACTGTTGGGTTCTTCTTCTCAAAGTGGGTATAGATGGTGTTCAGTTCATCAGATAATGAAGTACCGCAGCCATCTATAGTGTTCGCCCTCGCTTTGCAGGCCATAATGGGCTGCAATCCTTGGCGTCTATCTGTCTCTAGTTTCCTTCAGAATTGCCACTTTGCTTCATGGATGGCCTTCCACAGGTCATACCTGGACTTCTTGTAAAGATCTCGATCCCCGGCCTTACACACCCTTGTTCTTACCCTCAGCAGGTTGTGAATTCTCTGATTCATCCGCTATTTTGCGTGTGGGCACACACTCATCCACGCAGGTCTTGATAAAGCCAGATCTAAGCAAAAATGCACCTTGATAGTGGTAGGTTTTAAACATCAGAATTTCTCCAACTCTTCTTTTTGAGCAGTCCCTCAAGATTGAAGATGACTTGCTTTCATTAGTGTTCTGCAGGGTTTGAGGTAGCTGATGAGGCCAATGTGAGTATCGTGGATATAGCAGCAGAGTGAGAGGTGATGTACTCCCTCTGCTGATTGGACAGGGCTCCTGTGCGCTACCAAGGTATGGCCGAGAGGTTCTGAATACCATCCTAAATGTCACTCCACATTCAATGGTCATGAACTAGGAGTTGATGGTGATGTTGCATTTCTTCAAGAGAATTTTGAGAATATTTGTTTCCGTTTATCTGGTAAAATCTACCCCCACAACAGCTCTTTTTAAAGTGCCTGTTTCAGGAGATTGGTGTTGGTCATGCAAGCAATCTAGTCTGGCCAACGTGATCAATGAAGTGCAACTCGGGTCTCAATGCTCAGCATGTCGCTCGAGGAGAGGACAATGTGTTTGTTTGCCTGCTTATCCTTCCACTGAATTTGGAGGATTATGTGAAAACTGCATTGGCTGTGTTTTCCAGTGCCTTGAAGTGCCTGCTGCAGGTAGTCCGGGTCTCAAGTATATGGGAAGGCAGACTTCACTGTTGCCTGATGGACCATGATTTTAGTGCCAGGTTTGATGGCTGATGGTTGGCTTCAAACTTTGGATTGAGAAAAGGTTAAACAGCAAACAGGCTGGATTCCTGCTCTGCAATCTCCTCTTCTGTGTGCCTGAAGACCGTGGTAGAAGTATCTTATTGCCATCACACATTTTGGTGGGTGACAAACCAAAGGAAGAATTATGTCCCTTCAGACAGTGCAATGAGTCAAAAAGGCTCCTGTTGTCACATTGTTTCATCAACATACTGGCTAATTGATTTCAATAATTAATCTGTTACTAATAGATTCTTGACTGTATGCATATTTGCATTGATTTACAAGAACTACAGTGTTTTGAAAATGTTCCTTTTTTTCCCCTTTAAAAATGCAATGCCATTTGGTGTATATGGAGTTTGTACAATGAAGTAAACTCTCCCAATAGTTCTGTGTGCTTAACCAGTGAATTTCCAATATTAGAATGCAAATTTATTAACATGAACATGTCACGAAATTCATTGTTTTGTGGCAGCATCATATAAAAATGTTGCTTTAAAATTACATTTAAAAATAAATAAATTAGTGCAAAAGAAAGTGAGGTTGTGTCTGTGGGTCATTGTGCATTCAGGAATCTGATGGCGGAGGGGAAGGCGCTGTACTTGTGCCATTGAGTGTTCGTCTTCAGGCTCCTGCACCTCATCCTGTGAAGAGGGTGGTGGGGGTCTTGAGGATAGAAGTTGCTTTCTTAACACCCCGCCTCTTATAGATGACCTCGATGGAGTGAAGACTGATGTCCATGATGGAGCTAGTTGAGTTCACAACTCTCTGTAGACTTCTCCTGTCCTGTGCATTGGACAGTGATGCAACTAGTCAAAATGCTCTCCACTATACACCTGTAGAAGTTTTCAAGAGTCTTTGGTGGTGTACCCTAATCTCCTCACAAAGTATAGTTTAGTACTTTGGTCAAAAGACTTTTCCACCGTGTAGGAGAATGGAGAAAAATAATCAACTGTAAATCTCTTTGGTCAGTACTAGAATGATGCAATGTTCTGCTGTGCTATTTCCTTCATGAAAGGTTTGATTCATTCGGATTTAGCAAGGCTGGAGCCACAACTTCTCACGATGCCTTCCTTTACGTGGGACATCCTGCAGATGGCACTACAGCCCCATCCAATGAGCGGTTGCTGTGTGTTGCCGCCACCTAAATTTGTCTGGAGGTGGTTGTTGAACCAGCCATAGTAATACAACTCGGAGGTGAGCAACATCAATTCCATGTATCCAGTCATGTAATGCCAGTAAATCTCTGGAACTTCAGAACAAGGGTCTGCATTTTAAATCATTAGCAAGGAAACTGCCCATTCTGCCCAACTCACCCATGGTGATTCAAGGTGCCTTCCTGAGCTTATCCCATCACACACATGATGCTGTCATTATATTCCCATAATCACACAATCTAGCTGCATCCTTGCACACAGATATACCATACTCCAATGGTGTACATTGACCTCATCAGAAATCAACTTTCCCTTCAAGTCAAGTCACGTTTATTTATCGTTCATACCACGTTCACATGATAAAGGCGTTTCTCCAGGACCACAGAGCAAATGTTCTGGGAATTCAGGAGCCTGATGGCCTGGGGGAAAAGCTGTTACCCAATCTGGACATGAGGGCCCAAAGTGCTGCAGTACCTCCTACCAGACGGCAGAAGGGAGAACAGTTTACGTGAGGGTGTGTGGAATCCTTCACAATAGGCACTTTCAGGTGGCCAAAATCCCCAAATGTAAAGTTGCATATTATGCCCATATGCGGCTGTCGGGAGGCCACTTGAAAGCGAGGCAAACTTTGTAACCCTCCTCCGGAAGGGATAATTGCCAGAGCACTGAAGACCCCCCCCCCCAGCACCTTAATGCTGCCACCTGAAAGCTGGTGAGCGCCTGACAGCCCCCCTCCCAGCTGCCCCTGCCCCCTGGCGCGTGATGTTAGGGCAGGGCAGCCAGCACGGGCTGTCCCTATACTGATCCCACTTCCCTGCTCTCTACCCACAGCCCTGTATCAGTCCCCACACTGGGGCCACCGGCGTGGGCTGTCAGTGTGGGATGTCCCCACACTGCCCCACTCTCCCCCTACAGCCCTATCAGTCCCCACACTGGGGTAGCCAGCGCGGGCTGTCAGCATTGCTGGTGGGGACTGATATAGAGCTGTGGGGAGAAAGCGGGATCAGTGTGGGGACGTCCCGCGCTGGCCACCCCAGCACTGACAGCCCGAAGGGACAGGAGCCGGAGTGCACTCCGAGGTACAGCTGTCCCTTTCAGACGGACAACGCAGAGAATGCACCTGAAGAAGCCTAATGTTTATTGCCTTTCATCTGCGTTGAATGTTGTTGATGTCCTTCATAGTAGGGAGCCCCCAATGATCTTCTTCACTGATTTCACTATCCTCTGCAGGGTCTTGCGGACCGAGGTGGTATATGGATATGACTCTTTCCTAAGGATTGCTTTTATTTCAGATTGATCTTAAATCTAACCTAAAATTTTGACTAAGATGGGATGGATGGACTAAGATGGAGTTGCTTCAAATCCTGTCATCAGTACACTAGATCAAGTCATAAGATGGAGAATGTGATTTGTGTTCATCTGCAACACTGGTAGAATAAAGTGGGTCAGTAATGAAGTTCCCTTGTGGATTTGATGGCTGGGTATTAATGCTACCGAAGAAAGGCTGAAAAATGTTAACTTTTATTAATTGGTCTCCCTGAACCAATAGAGTTTCATTACATGGATGTATTATTTTAGCTGATGTATTTCCTGCTTTAATTAGAATGGAGTAATCTGCCCAGTTACCCGTTTAAGGATCTTGCTATTTGGGGAGAATTGGAACACAGCTATTATGGAACTGATCCAGTCCCTGCTACATTATATGGTTGGCCACATTGGCAATAAAATAGCCGTGAAGAACAGTGATCTTGGTAATAGATAACTCAACAATGAGTTCAAACATTCTCTGCTGAGACACTACCACTTCTATAAATAAGTGGACCCTGAAGAGGAAAATCAGCACAGTGAGCAAGATACAGGTATGTGCATTGTGGGAAACCAGAACTCGAGTACAACTTATTGTGGTTGAGCTGTCATAGCAGCTATTAAGGCCATTCTCTGCCAATCAGATTTCTTTAAAAACAACAAAAAATGCTGGAAACACTCAGCAAGAACCAGAGCTAATATTTCAGGTTCAACAATCTGTCACTCTTGAAGGTAATATTCCTGTTCACTTCATCCCTTAGTCATTGAAGAGCCCCAAACATGTTAGAGGACTGCAGCAATACCACCCTTTGTGCAAGTCTCTTGATTTGGTGTTGCTTATGGATTGGCAAATGGGGACTCAAATTGGCATTCAATTTGATGTTGGATAGTAGATTATTGATTTTGCTGTACATGTCCTCAACACCTTTATTATTCCAGAAATATAATCTCCATTTGGAACTAAGACTGAACCTCCAAAGTGAAGAAATTTCCCATCTAAACACTAAATGGCTACCCCCTTATTTTGTGACTCTTATTTCCTGTCGAAAACAAGGACAGCTCCTTTGAACGTCGGTAATTTCTAATCTATTATCATTTATATAAAACACCCAACGTTTCTGTTTCCGCCCCCCCTCCCCCAACGATCTTTTGCAAATCCTGATTTTACCCTTCCACCTTAGTTTACCGAGTTCCAAAATGTTCATACACATTTAATTGATATTTTAGATAGAAATGTGAGAACCTTTATGCTTCAAAGTTAAGTAACTTTGTGTGCCATGTTCATGCTGCAAATGCAAAATGGGGAAAACACACTGGAAAATCGTTCTGTGTAGAAGACAAAGCAGATGAACACCAGACCAAGTGTCTGCTGATTGCAGCGTCGTGCATGTGGGCCCAGGAGGCTGGGCAGATACGGTTTCATCTGGGTGGATGTGTCCAGGCAGGTGATGGGGAACTTGAATTCGAATTCCTCCAGCAGCTCCTTTCGCTGTTTGCCCAAGATTCCAGCATCTGCGATGCTCAAGTTACTCAACGTTTTCATATTTTGTACACAAAAGCACTTTGGTAAATTTATCACATATTCCAAATGAATTGGTATCGAATCTTAGTCTCGAGAAAGCGCCAGATAAAACGCAAAGGTTAATGTCGGACTCTAGCTTTACCCTACCCTCAACTTAGTCTATGTGTCGGCTGAGTCCAGCATGCTCGTTGAATGAAGTGATAGGAGAAGGTATTCGATTTCACAATCAGTTTATTACATAGCACAAGAATAAAGCTTAACAGAGCTTTGGTTCAGTCGTTAGTTCATAGGTCACCTTCTCAGTGAACTATTTCCCAAGACTGACTCCTACCGTCCAGTCTCTTCTGTTTATATAGATCAACATTGTCACACCAACCAAGAGTTGGCTTTCTTTGATAGGCTCCTTGCATAAGATTTATCTCAAGCAATTTCCTGTTCTGCAATTATCTATGGTGTAGACCTCCTATCTTAATCCCCAAAGCCAGAACATCCTGTTGTTTTGATCAGAAGTCAATCCATACCCCAGATATTTCCAGTTATTTCTTTGTTCTCGTCTTGGCCATAATCTTCTGTTCTAATCAACACCTCCTGTGTACCCTTATGACTCATCATTCCTACCAATGTGGTTTATCCATTTTGTTCTACTCTGACATTCTTTGTACTTTTCCATGATTACTTAACTCTTTGGTTCCCACAAGTCCCCCTTTTGGTCTCATGAAAATGAGACCAACCAATTAAACTTCTCCCTCGTGTTTTAAGGTGAGTATTTCAAATCGAATTCCTACCGACTTAGTACAATCCTCCACTTCAGCAACCAAACCTGTTACTGTGGCAATCAGCCTTCTAACTCTAATTCCCAATATACATGTTCTCCCGCTGCGCACGTCAAATTTCCATGCGTTCTATTCGTATTCTGTTTAGCCCACGCAATGTCACCCCTGTGCTGCGTTAGTGTCGGTGTCAGTGCTATGGCTCTAACCAAAACTACTATTGTCAACACCAATGGTATCAAAATCAACCGCGTCATTCTGTCAACTGCAATGTAGATATATCACTCCAAATCCTGATATACAGTAACCGTAATCCAATAGTATCTTTAAAGGGACCCGTAAAAAATTCTTAGTCCACAGTTTCTTCACAGGGCCTCAGCCATCTCCGCTCGAGTCTTCCAGGATCCGAGTAGGTGGATCCGTTGCTGCACACTGACTCCAGTGATACCAAGTCTCTCCTTTTCCTTGTAGTCGGACTGCGTGGGACATTCTTTCCACCACTCTGTAGGGCCCTGTCCACCTGGGCTCCGACCACTTTCTTTTAATCACCTTCAGCAGAACCCACTCAGCAACGGATGGTATCGGGGGTTTCACCTTTTCATTCGGTACTTGGAACCTGTTGTGAAAGAGCTGATACCAGAGCCGTTAGTTTATCATAATAAAGCTTACATCTCATGGGGCTTACTTCTTCCTTCGTGGTCTGAATCCCTGCTCCAGGTCCAGGAAACTGGTGCCCCATTTGTAGTTCATACGGAGTAAATCCTGTCACAGAACTTACCGAACTCCTTATTGACATCGCAACGCATCCACCCATTTGGTCCGTGCCTGGACTTTCCCGATCTTACCTTTTATTGTTTGGTTCATCCTCTCCACTTTCCCTTGGGATTGTGGATGATACACCGTTCCAAAGGTGTGTTTTAATCCCAACACCGCTTCTACCTCCTGTAAATCTTTACTCTTAAAATGTGTCCCATTATCTGACCTAATCTTCCTAGGAAATCCGTGTATAGGAATATACTGGTTTATTAGGAACTTAATTACCGTCTTTGCATCTTCTCTTTCGGCAGGGATTGCCTCCGGCCAACATGTATACACATCTACTGCTACTAAGAGGATTCGATATCCCCTTACCCTCAATTATAATTTCCTGTCCTGGTAACCTAGGCAACGGAAACTGTCCCTTGTGAGGTACACTCTCTGATATGATTCTCCACCATCGCTGGCAGGAAGGGGTGCCACCAATGTATCAAATACCTTATCATCTGTTTCTTCCCGCAGTGGGTTAACCCATCCGCCTCCTCCAGGAGGGGGTTCATGAGTCCAAATGGTAATACTGGCCTATCATCCATTGATCTCCACAGTCCTTGATCTTCGGTTGCCCCCCTTTCTTTCCATACCATCATTTCCTGGGGTGAGGCTTTCACTTCTTCCTGAATTACTACTCCTACCTCACAAGACGGCAATAAGTCATGTGCTGTTCTCTCTGCCTGCATAATAAACTGAGGGCTGTACCCTGCTGCCCTTTTTGCAGCCGTGTCCGCTTCCTGATTTCGCCGAGCTACCATCGTATCCGTTTTATCATGGCCCTTACATTTAATAACTGCTACTGCCCTTGGTTTCAGGAGGGCCTCAGCTAATTTCCTAACATCCTTCTCGTGTTTAATTGGGGTCCTTGCTGCTGTTAAAATCCCACTTCTAAGCTCAAACTGTATTGTCCCTACCACATATGCCGAATCTGTATATATATTTACCTCCTTTCCTTCTGCCTATTCTAATGCTGCTATCATTCCCTGTAGTTCGGCCAGTTGTGCTGACTCCTTTCCTCTTACTGTCCCTGTAATAATTTCTTCAAATCCTTCTGTAGTTTTCCGTACTACCGCATAGGCTGCTTTTAATCCGTCCTTGGGGTGTCTGTAACAACAACCATCTGTAAATAAGATTTCGTCTGGTTCTTTCAAGGGTGTGGTCTGTAAATCAGGTCTTATTTTAATATCCTTCACTACCCTCTTCTCACAACAGTGTGGTTCTCCCTCTCCCATATTGTCTGCCATGTTAATGCCTTCATGGGTAAACGTAATATTTGGAGCATTCAAGATCTTCTCAAGTCTTGTCTGCCGCAGTGACATCATTGTAAACGCCGTCGAGTTCACAAATGCCACAATACTGTGTGTTGTTAATACTGTCAGGGCATGTCCCATTACTATGTGTGCCACCTTTTGTAAAATTTTTGCAATCCCCACCGCATGTCTTGTACATGGTGGGTGTCTGTCTTCAGTCGGATCCAGTGTGATACTCACATACATGAGCACACATCTTCCACCCCCTTTTTTCTTAAAAAGGACACCATTAATTGTGTGTGCTTTTTCAGAAACATCCAAAAAGAAAGGGTCTCTATAATTTGGAATCGCCAAATCTATGGAGGTTGTAAGAGCTTGCTTAAGTAGAATAAAACTCATCTCGGCCGGTGCAGTCCAATCAAGTGTAGCCCCCAGATTCCTCATCCCCTGCTCATTTACCAAAGTTCGCAGTGGATGTGTCAACTCACCATACGATGGGATAAACTGCCTACTATAACCCGTCAAACCCAAAAACGAAAGCATCTCCTTAACTGTCTTTGGTTTTGGATGATGTAGTATCGCTGTTCATAGAAACATAGAAGATAGGAGCAGGAGTAGGTCATTCGACCCTTCGAGCCTGCTCCGCCATTCAACGAGATCATGGCTGATCTTAAAGTTCAGTACCCCGTCCCCGCCTTCTCTCCATAACCTTTAATACCCTTATACTGAAGAAATAGATCTAATTCCCTCTTAAATATATTTAATAAACCTGCCTCCACTGCCCTCTGTGGCAATGAATTCCACAGATTCACCACCCTCTGGGTCAAGAAATTCCTCCTCATCTCGGTCCTAAATGGTTTGTCTATTATCCTCAAACCATGGCACCGGGTTCTGGATTTTCCCATCATTGGAAACATCCCATCTGCATCCATTCCGTCCAGTCCTGCCAGAATTTTATATGTCTCTATGAGATCCCCTCTCAATCTTCTAAACTCCAGGGAGTACAATCCCAATTTGCGCAATCTTTCCTCATAAGTCATTCCTGCCATTCCAGGTATCAGCCTGATGAATCGCCTTTGCACTCCCTCCATTGCAAGAACATCCTTCCTTCGATAAGGTGACCAAAACTGCACACAATACTCCAGGTGTGGTCTCACCAAGGCCCTGTACAGCTGCAGTAAGGTATCCTTGTTCCTATACTCAAACCCTCTTGATAATGAACGCCAACATACCATTTACCTTTTTAACCGCCTGCTGACTCGCGACCCTGTACCTTTCCCTGAGACCATTCCCTGAGACCATTCTTCCTAAAAAGGAGACCAATTGTCTGCAACATTGCAACTTTAAATGAGAGACCTTAAAACCTGCCGTGAACAGCTGTATTAGCAGGAACCTTGTAGCCTCCAGACAGGAGACATGATCAGGTAATGCCAATGAGATGTCATTTACGTACTAGATCAGAACAACCCCACCTGGAAGTACTAGCACCCACCCCCCCCCCCCGCCCCCCCCCTCCCCCCCCGGTTGTTCTTTCAAAACGTGATTGAAAATCCCTAGGGATAAGATAAAGCCCTGCGGGAGTCGAGTATAGCACAACCTCTATACACAAAGGAAAAGACATCTCTTAATTGCTCGGCCAGCAGTAAGCAAAAGAAAGCATTTGCCAAATCTATACAAGAGAACCACTTGTGGTCAGGGGTTAAAGCAGTCATGGCAGTATATGGGTTTGGTACGGGAAATGTGGGTGTTCGCAAAACACCATTGATGCACCTTAAATCATGGGCCATCCGATATTTGCCCGTGTCTTGTTTTGGAACAGGTAAGATGGGCGTATTCCAACTCGAACACGAATGCTCCAACACCCCTGAATACATTAGGCCATCAATGGTATCTGCCAGACCCACCTCAGCCTCGGGTTCATGGGGATACTGTGTCTGCCAAATGGGAGTATAATCTGAAAGTTCAAAGGTTATGGGATCAACCTGCTGGCAAAAACCCACGTCTGCTGGTCCCACTGACCAAAGGTCCTCAGGGAGAGAATCTAACATAGGGGCAGAGTTGGGATGATCCATCCTTTCTCTCCCATGAAAGCATTCAATCTGTCTCTGCTCGAGGAGGACCTGATTTTGAGAGTGCAAAAGCTTTATGTTCCTGTTAGGTTAAAAGGAGGGGCAAAAGGTTTGAGAGAGCCGTGGTTTTCAAGGAATATTGGAAACTTGGTTCGAAGAAAAATGGAGGCGTACATTAGATATAAGAAGCATGGAGTTAAGGAGATGTTTGAAAGATACATTGAATGTAAGAGGAATCTTAAGAGAGGAATTAGGAAAGCTAAAAGAAGGTACGAGAAAACTATGGCAAGCAGGGTGAAAACTAATCCAAAAGAGTTCTACAAATATGTAGAAGGAAAGCTAGAGACAAAATTGGTCCCTTAGAAAATCAGAGCGGAAAACTGTGTGTGGAGCCTAGAGAAATGGGGGAGATATTGAACAGTTTCTTTTCTTCGGTATTCACTAAGGAGAAGGATATTGGGAGATGTGAGATAAAAAAAAAAGCAAATTGGGTAAATATGGGGAATATAGAGATTACAAAAGGTGTAGTTTTAAGGCTTTTGAAGAATATAAAGGTGGATAAGTCTCCGGGACCAGACGGGATCTTTCCCAGGACATTGAGAGAAGTGAAGGAGGAAATAGCAGAGGCTCTGGCGGTAATTTTCCAAATGTCATTAGATATGGGGATAGTGCCGGAGGATTGGCGCATTGCGCATGTGGTTCCGTTATTTAAAAAGGGTTCAAGGAGGAAGCCTGGCAACTATCGGCCTGTAAGTTTGACGTCTGTGGTAGGTAAACTAATGGAGAAAATTCTTAGAGATAGTACTTATAAACATCTGGATAGACAGAGTCTGATCAGGAGCACTCAACATGGATTTGTGGGAGGAAGGTCATGTTTGACCAATCTGATTGAATTTTTTGAAGAGGTGACTAGGAATGTGGATGAGGGTAGCACAGTGGATGTTGTCTATATGGACTTCAGTAAGGCCTTCGATAAGGTACCACATGGAAGGTTAGTTAGGAAGGTGCAGTCTTTAGGTATAAATTTTAAGATAGTCAAATGGATTGAACATTGGCTGAAAGGGAGAGGCCAGAGAGTGGTAGTGGATAATTGTCTGTCAGGTTGGAGGCCGGTGACCAGTGGTGTGCCTCAAGGATCTGTATTGGGCCCATTGTTGTTCGTTATATACATTAATGATCTAGATGATGGGGTGGTGAATTGGATTAGTAAATATGCAGACGATACTAAGATAGGTGGAATAGTGGATAATGAAGAAGGTTTTCAAGGATTGCAGAGGGATTTGGGCTGCTTAGAAAAGTGGGCTGAAAAATGGCAGATGGAATTTAATGCTGATAAATGTGAGGTGCTTCATTTTGGTAAGAAGAATCAGAATAGGACATATGTGGTAAATGGGAGAGCATTGAGGAATACAGAAGAGCAGAAAGATTTAGGAGTGACGGTACATCGTTCCCTGAAGGTAGAAACTCACGTGAATAGGGTGGTGAAGAAGGCTTTTAGTATGCTGGCCTTTATCAATCATTGCATGGAATATAGGAGTTGGGAGGTGATGTTGAGATTGTATAAGACGTTGGTGCGGCCTAATTTGGAGTTCTGTGTGCAGTTCTGGTCGCCTAATTATAGGAAGGATATAAACAGAGTGGAGAGAGTGCAGAGAAGGTTTACCAGAATGTTACCTGGGTTTAAGCATCTAGAGTATAGGGAGAGATTGGACAGATTAGGTCTTTATTCTTTGGAGCGTAGAAGGTTGAGAGGGGATTTGATAGAAGTATTTAAGATTATGAAAGGGATAGACAGAGTGGATGTGGATAGACTATTTCCGTTAAGAGGAGGAAAGATTAAAACAAGAGGACATGAGTTAAGAATTAAGGGGCAGAGGTTTAGAGGTAACATGAGGGGGAACTTCTTTACTCAGAGAGTGGTAGCCATGTGGAATGATCTTCCGGGAGAAATAGTGGCGGCGGAGTCAATTGTATTATTTAAGAAAAGGTTGGACAGGTATATGGATGAGAAGAAGATGGAGGGTTATGGGCATTGTGCAGGGAGGTGGGACTAGAAAGGGGTGTTTGGTTCGGTGCGGACTAGAAGGGCCTAATGGCCTGTTTCCGTGCTATAATTGTTATGTTATGTTATCATTCGAAGGGTGCAAAATCCTGTTCGCCTAACCAAATGGAGAAAACTGCACCGTCGGTATTTGAGTATCGGACCAGTCCCTCAAGAACATCAAGTTCCAACACATTGGTCCCAGATCCTTTGCCTGGTGATTAGTGCCGATTGCAAGAGTAACATGAGGGACGGCCTCACCGGCCATCGCATACCACTCAAGCTGCTCAGATGTCAGTGCAACCGAAGCAGCCACTCCCTCCTTTCCCAGCACTATGTAGTCCGAATTAATTTCCCATTGCATGTCCTCTACTTCCTCATAAAAGGCATGCCGATAAATCTCATCCCCATCTCTTTCGTAAAAGAGTGTAACATGGAGGGGGTCCGAGAGAGGGGTATACGGGTGTAACATCTGGATCCACGGCTTCCATTGATTGTAAAGTGTTAGCACCCCTCCCCTCTGTGGGTCCTCTGGTTCCAGCAGTCCCCAGTAAATGTCAGCCCACAGTCTCTCAAACGCGGATCCTCCAGCGGCTGACAACAACATCTGAGAACCGGAACGAAGCGTAGCTAGTGAACAGTTCACTGAATATCCATTTGGAAAGGTGAGCTCTATTCCGCTGGGTCCACAAAGGACCGATGCTCCATACCTGACCAGCAGATCTCTGCCCAAAAGATTAGGGCACATTGCCAACAAAATATATTGGTGTGCGAAAGTCTGTCCTGCCACAGAAGTGACTCGTGGCGTAGAAAACGGTAGATCTTCTGGTGTACCTGAGAACCCTATCAACTGGATGCTAAGGGATGATATTTTAGATTGGAACTTAGTGCTGGTAAGTCGAAAATCTAGCACCCGTATCTACTAAAAAGGATACTTCCATGTCCATCACTTTTATCTGCAGGAAGAGGTCTGCCAACCCAGCCTGCTCCTGGGTGCTTGGGCCCCGTCACTGCTGGTACCATTGCTCCTCCTCCGTCAGCAATGGGAAATGTCCCGTCAGAGCTATAGCCGCATGGGGTGCCTGATGTACCGGGGGTGGCACTGACGATCTCTGGGGCTGGATCCAAGGCTCATATTGTGGTGGTCCATATCCCCTTCCCCTAGTGCCCTGAGGACCCCATTCTAGGGGGCACTCTCTTTTCTAGTGTCCTGGTTGACCACATGCAAAACATAAGGATGGCGGCATTCGTGGAACACCCCGACCTCTCTTCCTCGGAATCCCCCCATTGGACCCCCAGTCCTGCCCCCATAGGTGGGACCCGGTGCCCAATTTGGGGCCGGGTGCCAATTCGTATTATTCCCTTGTGGCGGTTGCTGAACCACCTGGTTTGCACCCTTTGAGGGAAACTTTTTTGCCTCATTGGCCTTTTTCCTAGCCTCTTCTAATTGGAGCTTAAGGAGTTGCACCTGTGCAGACTCCATAGTTTGTTTGTCCTCCTCTTGCTTAGCCCTATGTCGCTTCATGTGATGGGTCAAATGCTTTTCCCATTGCTCAGTCAAGCAACCAGGAATATCAGGGTTATTTTCTAATGCCTCCCTGTAAACCACTCATTACAGCTAACCTAAACAACGTCGTCTGTAGAGGTCCTGTGGCTGGGTGGACTCCTGCCTTATTCGTCCAAATCTCTTTACACTGACTCAAAAAAGTCGAAACTTCCTCATTGTTCTTAATAGAGAATGTCAATGATTGCATAGTTCCAGGTCGAACGGGAAATTTATCCCTCATGGCCCCTCCTAGTTGCCGTAGCGTGCCGTGCAAATGGCTCAGCATCCGGGCACATGGTGATTCCTGCGACCATTTCTACCTGCTGTATTTCCCATAACCCCAACTGTTTTCCTAATAATGCTCTCCCATCTCCCATTGCAATCTTGTGTCCCATCGTATGTTAGCAAAACTTTCCCATCCATGCTCCTCCACCCTCCGTAGGAGGTGGCATTTTATCCAAAACACAATTCATTTCGGTGAACGATACCTTTCCCTAACTTGCGGTTCCTTATAGATTAGCGGCATCTGTCCATACCTTTCTGGAGGACATAATTCATCCCGATCTCGCCACCCATATCTCGGAGGGGAGCGAGCTCTTCCCTGACCCTGTCCTTTGTGTGTAATCATTCTTCCCCTAATGGTGACCGGCTGTTCCTCATCCTCGCTCTCCACTCTCGCTATCTCACTTTTCTCATCCCGAACTCTTTCCCGCTGCCATCTTACACTCACTGGGTCACCTCCCCTCATTGCCTCCGCTTCTTCCTGTTTTCTCCCTTCCCCCTGTTGTCTATTATGGGGGGTGGAGTGATCCTCTAGCATTCCTAACAAGAAGGCATTCTCAAGTGCTTGTTCTCTCTTATTTATTCTTTCCAGTCGCATGCTATTTTCCCTTACTTTACATTGTCCTGTGTTCCCTTCGTCAATTCCTTCATTGCCTCCACACTTTCCTGCACAAATATCTTAAGTCTCTCCTTCGACCCCTGGAGTTCTTGACCTCCTATTTCAGTGACATTCACTATTTCCTCATTTATCTGCATCATTGGCATCTGGGGAAATCGGATAAGGTGGTGGCAACGTCTCTGGTAACTTTGGATAGAGCGGGGCTGATGGCTTAACCTCGCCTGTCACCTCCTCCTCCCCCTTTTTCTCCTTTTGGATAGGGGATCCCTTTTTAGTAGCATGCTGAAGGTTTGTTTCCACAGCCATGCAAGCCAATGTCATATTATGTAAATTTGCCCTCCTCTCTTCCTTCACTTCCCTTTTTTGTTTAATCTTTCTTCTATTTAAGATAGACCCTTGTCCATTCCTTTCATGCTCCTATACCTCCTTTGCCGCCTCCCTTTCAGCTTCTCCTAGGTACAAAACGAGCCTGATTTTTTCTAATCCTGGCGGCACCTTCCCCTAACTCTGCATTTCCTTCCATATCTGATCATATCGCCTCATAGCCTTTACTTCCTCTCCCTTTGGTAGGCCTCCCACCAATTGACTCCTTGTTTTTTCCCCCACTGCTGGTTTACAGATGGAGGAATCCATCCACATCCCCCATACTCTTGACAGTCATCCCCAAATTCTCCTTCCATCTTATGTTCCAAACTTTTCCCCTTCAGACCTCGTATGTAATTTAATGATTATCTCACCTGGTAGAATTTCGCCGCCCGTCAACCTACCTGAACTTTCACGCTTTCTCATAAACGCAAAAGAAAAAATTTGCACAATACTAAAACAAATAACTGTTATACAATATGTTAACTAATTCTTATTTGGCAAAAGACTTTAACCCTTACCTCTATGTCTCTACCGGGGGACTCTAACCCCCATTTTCCCTTCCAGGGGACTCTAACCCCTGTATTTCCTTATGCTTTATTCATTGGCTTCTACTAGGACTTTTGCAGAGTAGTGACAACACACTATTTTATCATTGCCAATAGCAGAACTTCGTTTAAACTGGCATCTGCTTACCTCCTTTTGTCAAGTGGCCACTTGTTATCGCCACACCACAATTGACCGTTGTTTCGTCTCTTTCTCTTCCATCACTTCTCCATCTTCATCACGTCAAGATCACCAAATTGTTGGACTCTAGCTTTACCCTACCCTCAACTTGGTCTACGTGTCAGCTGAGTGTGCTCAGTGAATGAAGTGATAGGAGAAGGTATTCGGTTTCACAATCAGTTTATTACATAGCACAAGAATAAAGCTTAACAGAGCTTTAAAGGTTCAGTCGTTAGTTCATAGGTCACCTTCTCAGTGAACTATTTCCCAAGACTGACTCCTACCGTCCAGTCTCTTCTGTTTATATAGAAAGATCAACATTGTCACACCAACCAAGAGTTGGCTTTCTTTGATAGGCTCCTTGCATAAGATTTATCTCAAGCAATTTCCTGCTCTGCAATTATCTATGGTGTAGACCTCCTATCTTAATCCCCAAAGCCAGAACATCCTGTTGTTTTGATCAGAAGTCAATCCATACCCCAGATATTTCCAATTATTTCTTTGTTCTCGTCTTGGCCATAATCTTCTGTTCTAATCAACACCTCCTGTGTACCCTTATGACTCATCATTCCTACCAATGTGGTTTATCCATTTTGTTCTACTCTGACATTCTTTGTACTTTTCCATGATTACTTAACTCCTTGGTTCCCACAAGTCTACTCAACGTTTTCATATTTTGTGTACAAAAGCACTTTGGTAAATTTATCACCTATTCCAAATGAATTGGTCTCGAATCTTAGTCTCGAGAAAGCGCCAGATAAAATGCAAAGGTTAATAATTTTACTGGAAAGTCCTTTGGAGAGAATGGTGCATTTCCTCAAACGGTGCCAAGTCCGCTGAAACGTCCGGTTCCAACTGAAAACTAACGTTTGCTGTTTGATATTGACCGGGTTCTGTGTGAGTGAGTGAGCGAGAGCGAGAGAGAGAGTTGGAGCCTCTCTTGGCTCGGAGGACCAGGTTTGACGGTCTTTGTCACCAAGTTCCCCTTGACTGGGAGGACTTGCGTAGAACCTCTTTGTGACGGAGCCGTGAGGGACGGAGCTGATCTGTGCTGGATAGGTAAACCCATCCCTGGTTTGTGAGCTCTAATGTTCGTGAGCGTTAACCTTCTGGGTTGGGTGATGCTGTGAAACTGCGTGTTCCTTGCACGGACAGAGTCCGGGCTTGTTCACGGGCTGGGAGGCGCTTTACTTGGGAACAGGAAGCCGAGGCCTAAAGGCGCCATTACAGCCTGAAATGCAGGGAGCGCGTTGGTGAGGTTCCTGCTGCTTCTAACAGCTGCAATCTGGAGGGATTCAGTCCTGATTGGCAAATCACACGATCTTGCAAATAATTGGGTTTAACTCCATTTAATTGTTAATTTTCGAATGCAGTTTATTTTCTATTGGTCTGTTGATAGTGGAAGAAGGAAGGATGCAATAATTGGGATATCCAAAACTGTAAATCAAGACCCCAGTAACTTGTATTTATTTTAGAATGGGAGTAAATTCTCAGTTCCTATCATTTACAGGTGATCTCCTTTGGCGTTGCTCATTAAATCTTGTTCTAACTATTTTTCTCCCTCTCTGTTTTCATCTTTCCCACTGTGTCACAGGCTTGCATTGACTGCCTTTTGTTCCACAATTCTTTCTTTGTGTTTTTTAAAAGTTGAAGCACCTTCTGCGTTTGTAAGTGTAATCCCATCATTTTCAGTTGTTGTGACCATGCTGTGCAACTGTGAACACAACTTCTCTTCCCAAAGTGAATGTTTAAAATATGCAGCAGTTCCTGTCATCCTTGCACTTCATTCTGGTAGAGTATTTAGCCATATACTGTAGCCCCACTGTTTTCCCTTTCAGCTTTGGCCACTAAGGTGAATAAAGACAAGGAGGTGTAAACTTTTTGCTTCTAATCATCCACACCTCAAATTTAAGAAATTTTATGTTCGGTATTCAGAATTTATTTTTGCAACATGCAATCTTTTGTGTTAATTTAGGAAAATTACACTGGAAAATAACCCTGTGCACAAGACAAGCAAGTTCTGCTAATTGCATGTTTGAGTCTTCATGCACAATTTAAATTGGTGGGGTTTTTTGGTACAAATATATTTAAAAGCTTTTAATTTTAAACAAATTACTAGTTCTTAGTTTTAAACCATTTGCAGTTTACAACTATTCACTTGATTTAAAAAGTTATAAAATGTGAAGCAGAAATGCAAAAATGCTTATGGAATGCAGTCCTGTATTCTTGGTGTTTTCAGATGTTTCTGTAATTTTACTAAGAGTGTTGGAAGGGGGAAGATCAACGTTTTAAAACACTGGATATGCTAATATTGCCTATTACAATTTCTAGAAGTTGTAGCATGATGGGAGTTGTAACTTAGTTGTATTTGAAATGGATAAACCTGTGAATGCTAAATTTAAAAAATAACATTGGAAATGATCTGATCAGGCAGCATCTGTGCAGAAAGAAAGCCAATATTTTTGGTTGATTACTTCATCGGTGATTTCTCTTTTGGAATTAATGTGAATTAACTTGAGTATTTTAAATGATGGCATTTTAAGCATAGAAAAACTATAGGAAAGTTTAATAATGTATCTCTAAAACTGAAACCACTTGAGACTATTCACAGGTCCACAGCATAAGAAAGGCTACAAGACTGAAGTAGCTTACAAAATGATGACTTAATTTCACCTATGGTTGTTATGTTGGACCTGTGAGCATTTCCACATTGAGTAAAACCTTGAATCAAGCACTAGTGGAAGTGTCTGATCCACTGGTATAGAAAGAAAATTGCACGTGTTTTCAAGACAATTAATTACATACTTAGTACAGCATAAACTGTTATTTTTGAAATAACAGCAAGTTATTTTTGAAAAATGAATAAATTTACGATCAAATATAATTTTAAAATGCTGGAAACTCTCAGTAGCTATGGGAAGTAAATATTGAAGGTTGGTGACTGTTGGAACTGAGAGAGAACTTGGGCCAGCCAACATCTGTGGAGTCAAATTTAAATTTTTTTAGACATACAGCATGGTAACAACCTATTTTGGCGCAGTCTGTGCCTCCAAATTTACACCCCATTAACCTCCACCCCCAGTACATTTCGAACAGTGGGAGGAAACCAGAGACCCTGGGGAAAACCAACACAGACACGGGGAGAACATACAAACTCCTTACAGACAGCATTGGATTCAAACCCCAATCCTGATTGCTGGCATTCCACTGACCGCTACACCAACCATGCCACCCTAAGTCAAAGGGATAATTTATATTTTGGGTCAAGATGGTAGTGGGTTATTGTTGCTATTTGCTTTGGGAAGCACAGTTAGTGTAGTGATTTAGTGCAATGGGTTCAAATCTGGTGCTTTCTTTGAATTTGTATGCTCTCCCTGTGTCTGTGAAGGTTTCCTCAGGGTGCTCTGGTTTTCTCCCACTGTTCAAAATGTACAGGGGTTGTTGGTCAATTGGGTGTAAATTGGGCAGCACGGACTTCTGGGCCAAAAGGGCCTGTTACTGTGCTGTATGTCTAAATTTTTTTTTTAAGTTTAATTTGAGACTGCATTGGGACTTTCTTCCTGGTCTCTGCAGATACTGGTTGATGCACCGAGTTCCTATGGCAATTTGTTTTTTTGCTATAGATTCCAGCATGTTTGAAAGTTCCAGAAGGAGTAATCTGATAAAGTGAGACCAGGATTGCTGCAGAGATATTTGATTAGCAGTTAATGTGGACAGTTGTTTTGGGGGGGGGGGGGCAGGTGGGAGTATCATTGTCATATGTGCTAATATGCAATGAAAAGCTTCATTTTGCATGCAATCTACCAAATGAACCTGTACTTGGAGCAGATAATGCAATATACAGGTGCTCCTCTACTTACAATCATCCAACTTGCAATTTTTTTTTTTGAAGCTTTACTTTCAATTTTGAATTCCGATCTGTTCCCATGCTTATAATTATGCGGTAAGCTACTCTCTTGCATCCCCACCATCCAGCAATTAATATTAGTTCAATGCTTCAAACATTCTTCATGCCCAGTGTGCTTTCAGCTGTGTACATTAATGGTTTCTTCAGTGTGGAGTAAAGATTTTCAAAATTTAATCATTAAAAAATGGTAGGTGCGGTTTGCCAGAACGTAACCCCATTGTAAGATGAGGAGCACTAGTAAAACAAAAGTGAAGGTTATAATGTTGCGGTAAGTCAAAGTACAAGGCATAATTTTACAAAGACAAAAGTGCAGGGAATGGGGAAAAGTAGTTAAAACAGTCCAAAGGTATCTTTTTACCAATGAGGGGTCCATTTAGGAGTCTGATATCTGCAGGAAAGAAACTCATTGAATCTTGAGGTTTGTGTTTTCAAGGTCCTGTATCTTTTGCCTGCTGGAAGTGGGGAGACTGGAGTGTGATCCTTTAATAGCTTTCTCAAGACAGTGGGAGATCTAGACAGTTGGTGGAGTTCGTTTGCTTCTTGATCTGAGCTGTGATGCATCTAGACAGGATACTCTCTGTGGAACATAAAATAAGTGAAATAAGTGCAGTTAGTGAAAATACAAACTAAGATATATAAAATATGAAATGCTAAGATGGAAGAAATGCCCGATAGGTCAAGCTATGCTACTGGGGAAAGGAAAATTGGAGTTAATATTACAATAGAGGTGGCCAATTCTGATACAAGGAGAAATTGAGTTACCTGAAGTTGTAGATTTCAGTAATGAGATCAAATAATCTTCTTTTGGTTATGTTCGTTGAGAAGACAATGTTGCTCTGGTTACTAGAAGAATTTGTAGTTTCTTGAATGTCACAAATGTGAACTTTTGTGCTCCCCTACAAGCAGTTGGGTCCTTGATAAAGAGAAACTCAAAAAGCTGCTGAAATCATGACCAAACAAAAAATTGCTGGAGGATTTCGGCAGGTCAAACAGCATCCATGAGTAGTAATGGTCAATCAGTGTTTTGGGTCTGAGCCCTTTATCAAGACTGATATAGAATAGGTGACATTACATGCAGTAAAACCACTGGTATCCGGCATCTATGGGGATAAGTGAATTTTTTCAGTTGCTTGAGACTTGCTCCTACAATGCCTAACTAATACATCTGCATTAAGAATAAACAATTTCAAAGACAAATACTATTCTGAACTTGTACTGAACAAACTGCACTTGCATGAATATATAAACCTTAAAGCATTTTATTTTCAGTCACATTCTTTGAAAACATTTAACCATTGCTGGATCTGCAGGTTCCACCCCCTCCAAGAAACTGCCGGAAAGATGAACAATAATATTATAGATAATTAATCTCCCCACCATCCCCCAAGTTTACAGATAAAGCCTCTGACTGGGGCGACTCTTACTCAGCAGAGATAAGGAGACACTTTAAGAGAGTCACCCCAAAGGCGAGCGGCATTAACCAGCTCTTCATCTTGGGCGACCCCCATTACTATTTCACACAACTTTATTCAAACAGCTGCTACGAGCAAAGCCCGACCAAGGATCTCCCTCCGCTGGCTGGATATTGGCTCCCATCTTCACCCAAGGTTTATGTGTTACTTTAGAGAACATTTACTTTTACAACTTTAAACTTATTTCAATCTATTTATTTATTTATCTATCTGTTTGTTTGTTTATTTATTTATTTATTGCTGGTTGCTTGAGGTTGCCGGTTACAGTGGTTTGACTATATGTATGTGTGTGTATATATAAAAGCTGGGGGAGGGACCCAGAGGCAATAGAGTATTAGACAGAAGGTGTGCAAAATGGAGAGATAGGTAGAGGGAGAAACCACAAGGAAGGGGTGGTGGTGGGAAAAATAAGTACAAGGGTAGGTAACGAAGAGGTGGGAATGGTGGAATCAGATGGGAGTAAAGATTATCTAAAATGAGAAAAATCAATGTTCATGCTGTCAGATTTGAGGCAGTCCTGGAGTAATATGATTTTTTTTTTGTTCCTCAAGTTTGTTTTAAATTGTTATCTGAGATGTAATGTTAAGGATCTTGGAACTGCATTGAGGAGCTGACTAGATTATAGGATATCTGTGCGGCTTCAACTAAATTATAAATTTGATTTTACAATGATGTTAAACTTGTTCAATCATTTTTCTAATGCCTTGTGAAGGTTTTACTTCAGGGCCACATCTTTTCAGGGCCTAGATCAGGGGTGGGCAATTTTTTTTTAAACTCACATTCCACCTTAACTATTCCCTATGCCATCGGTGCTCTATGATGAGTAAGGAATTGCTTAAGGTGGTATGTGATTGGGAAGGGAAGGTTGAGAATCACTGCTCTAGACCCGATTGTTACTGAAATATTTTGTTTGAGAAAAATTCTTATTGGTCCATTTCCTTTGGAGTTATGAAACCATGCACATAACGAGTCAATTAGGGACGATTGAAACAGTGGTTTTCAAACTTTTTATTTCCACCCACGAGCAATCCCTTACTCATCACAGAGCACTCATGGCATAAGGAATACTTATGGTGGAAATGTGAGTTTTAAAAATAAGTTTCCCACCCCTGACCTGGATGATATTTTAAAAATGGGGCTTTTTTTCTCCCCCACGCTTGCATCAATAACTATTTTGCCTCTGGATAAATATATTTGAGCTAAATTGCAAGTAAACTTTTTGGCCCTTTGCTCTTTCCACTAAAGTTATGTTGAGTTAAAAAAAAGTCTCATGATCCCTAAGGCAAAATGTGGTTTTGGTAGTAGTGTGGAAAGAGTTTCATGCTAACTTAATTTTGAGAGGCTCTTGTGTGCTTCTTGCTTGCTTTTTTTTTACCATTTCTGTCTGTTTGTTCCACTTTGTCTTGTGTGAAGGGGAAACCAGTCAAAAAAAAGTTTGTTGCTTGCTGTGGTTTAATTGTTAACATTTTTTCCCAGTGGAAATGTGAAGCACTTCCCATTCCAATATCCTTTTTTTATATAAAAAAAATAATTTCTGACTGAGCAGCTCCACAGGAAATTGCTTTCATTACCATAATCTGCAGTCATTTGTTACAGTTATTGGTATAAATTGGCTGTGCCTCTTGTGAGTTGTATTGGTTTCTTTTGGGAACAATACACCAAACAATTGTAGGGTAGTTGGGGATGGAGAATGGATTGCAAGTATGATCCTGCCATGATTCATCTAAATTGTGTGTTTCTATTGAATGTCATGTGCAGGTAAGTGACGACTGCACTTCTGAAATGTATTTTTCTTTTGTATGATGTCTTTCATTGTTGCTTGTAATCTTCAGATCTGGTTTTTGGGTGTGCAAAGTTATTGTTTAAAACAAAACTTTTTTTTGTCTTGTTTGCAATGAAAGTTAAATATTGGAATCGAGTGAAATTATATGTGTGCGGTTCCATCAAAATATTTTTATAGATTAGATTTGGCAAGGTCTGAAGTGAAACAACTTGCAACTGCCACAGTACTCCCAAATTACTAGGCTAAATGGTGTGTCAGGTTTTCATGCATTGCTGGATTAGTGCTGCTTGTGTTCTGTGGTCAATTGGAATTTCTCAAAACAGCTGGCATTTTACCTTCTTTAACAGTTTTAAGAACGGTGGCATTATGTAAAATAAGTTGCATTTGTGTTTATCTTTACTATCACAATGCAGAAAGTTGCTTAATATACTGATCAATTGAACTAAACGTCATGTGCGCAAATTTTTTTTCTGCAATATCTGACTGGTCCTGAAAATGATAGCGTGCTTTCAGCAAGCATCAACAAAAATTCATAGGTTTCTCTCACTATTCTTGCTGTTTTATGAAAATGCATCAATTTTGTTCATTTAAAACTAATTTTAAGTGGTTTATCCAGGCTGCTACAAGTCACTTGATTTCCATTCCTCCAACACTGATATCATGTGCTTTCCATGTTTTAGGGAAAGAACAAGTTCTCCTTGGGTTATTCAATAGCTTTTTTTCCTAATTTATCTTTTTATAAGGAAGGAATAAAATTTAATTGTAAATTAATTTCTAAGCAGACGTATCATTCAACTGCTGTATAGATTATTTATGAATGCAACCTAAGATTTATTATCTGCTTAAAGGTTTTTATTAGTATTGCTGGGAATAACTGCTGAAATAGAAAAGTTCTGATTTGATGGTAGATTAGCTACTTATTCTTCCATGGAACATTTATGTGATTGTTGCAGTGCTTCCAGGATAGCTTGTGGATAGGGCCAATGGTGACAGTGGTGAGCTGTTGAGCTAATAATGCTGCAAGTTTTTCATTTCTTCAGTGGCCATAATTCCCTTGCTCATCTTGCAAAGACTACTAATCATTAGTCCAATTCTGCAATCCTTAAGGATCAATATTAAATGAAATATTGTGCTTATAATTATTGAGCCCAGTAACCAGTAGGATTTCAACTTTAATCCTTGGCTGATGTTGACTTTGTGGACCTACATCAGAACAGTTGTGGGAAGGTTGACAGGGCCCTTGAGGGCTGTGCAGTGCCATAGCAGTAAGTGCTGCTGCCTATCAGCTCCAGGGTCCTGGGTTCAAGATTCTTTGATTTCTTCTTGTATTCCCAAAGTAGTTCTGGTAGGTTGACCACTCTTTGCCATAGGTAAGCAGCAAAAAGAATCAAAGGGGAGTTTATAGGCATGTGTAACTACTCTTTGCAGATGATGCCGCTTTAGTTGCCCATTCAGAGCCAGCTCTTCAGCGCTTGACGTCCTGCTTTGCGGAAACTGCCAAAATGTTTGGCCTGGAAGTCAGCCTGAAGAAAACTGAGGTCCTCCATCAGCCAGCTCCCCACCATGACTACCAGCCCCCCCACATCTCCATCGGGCACACAAAACTCAAAACGGTCAACCAGTTTACCTATCTCGGCTGCACCATTTCATCAGATGCAAGGATCGACAATGAGATAGACAACAGACTCGCCAAGGCAAATAGCGCCTTTGGAAGACTACACAAAAGAGTCTGGAAAAACAACCAACTGAAAAACCTCACAAAGATAAGCGTATACAGAGCCGTTGTCATACCCACACTCCTGTTCGGCTCCGAATCATGGGTCCTCTACCGGCACCACCTACGGCTCCTAGAACGCTTCCACCAGCGTTGTCTCCGCTCCATCCTCAACATCCATTGGAGCGCTCACACCCCTAACGTCGAGGTACTCGAGATGGCAGAGGTCGACAGCATCGAGTCCACGCTGCTGAAGATCCAGCTGCGCTGGATGGGTCACGTCTCCAGAATGGAGGACCATCGCCTTCCCAAGATCGTATTATATGGCGAGCTCTCCACTGGCCACCGTGACAGAGGTGCACCAAAGAAAAGGTACAAGGACTGCCTAAAGAAATCTCTTGGTGCCTGCCACATTGACCACCGCCAGTGGGCTGATAACGCCTCAAACCGTGCATCTTGGCGCCTCACAGTTTGGCGGGCAGCAGCCTCCTTTGAAGAAGACCGCAGAGCCCACCTCACTGACAAAAGGCAAAGGAGGAAAAACCCAACACCCAACCCCAACCAACCAATTTTCCCTTGTCTGCTTGTCTGCCTGTCCCGCATCGGACTGGTCAGCCACAAACGAGCCTGCAGCTGACGTGGACTTTTTTTACCCCCTCCATAAATCTTCGTCCGCGAAGCCAAGCCAAAGAAGAAGAAAGTAACAGAGAAGGTTGCAGAGAGTACTGGGAGAAGTTGAATGAGACTAATGGCTTTGTGGGCTAAATGGAAACCTTTTGTGTTATGTCAAAGAAATTAGACAAATTTTCAGGTTTTAATTAATCTCCAACCTCTCCAAAATTGTAAATTGCATTTGATAGTGGACTATTCAGCATTATTTTATTTTCTTTATTTATAAAAATGGGACATTCCCAGAATTGGTGCATTTTAAGATGACTAGTTGAGCTATATAGCCTACAAGTCCCAGTGTGAGTGTGCTAATCACAGCTAGGATAGCAGAAGGAATTGCCAGTTTATTTCCTGAGTGACTTCTGGGGTTGGGTTGTAAAGATTGGACGAGGTCTTGACCCTGATCAGTGCCCCTTTCTGTCACTGCATGTGTGAAATTGTATTAGGTTTGGTTTTGATGTCCCTGCACAAGAAAAGCTTCCCAATAGTTGATGTTTTGTGCCTACATGCAAGGCAACGCTGGGTGAACCAACAGAAATTCCAGTACACCGATATTGTCTTCAGAAGTGGAAAGAAATTTGGGAAGTAAAATGTTAAAATTCCATTATTTATAGTTTTATGCCTTTAAATTGATGGAAATTTAATCACTGAGATGGCTGAATCGGTAATTTTACATTTAATTCCCTCTGTCTATGACTTGTTTTTCTTTTGCAGTTCCTTGCTGAGCATCTTGAATGAACAGTGCTGAATTAAACTGTAAAATGTCAGGTACAAAGACAACAACGTAACTGCCAATAGCACAGATTTGTGCCAAGAAGTCATGCGCAATTTCTGCATCTGCGGCAAATGCTGCAAGTTCCAGCATCCAAAGTCTCATAAGTTTTCTGAGCTTGGCTTTTTTTTCCCTGATGACATGTATCTTAAATGCTGGATTCCAGTCTGCCGTGACTGACAGAAGGTTGGATACCAGTGATAGATGTAAATTGCAGATCGAACCTTGTAGCTATGGTGAAAATCACAATGTGGACAGTGCTTTTTCCTTGAGGGTTGGTGTACATCGAGGCAAAGAGTGATCCACATCTTGATGGAAGTGATGTGTCCTGACTTTATATCCAGTGATTTCTAGCACTTTTTCAAAAACCTTGTGCCATGAATTTGCAATTGAGAACACACAGGTGACAAACCTGGAGCAAAATGAAAACTTCTGCAAAAAAAATTGTCAGCAGGAGAGCAAGTGGAATACATTTCTCCCAGCAACAGCAGGGAATGCTAATCTGAAAATAAGATAAAGATCCAATTTTTAAAAAACTATACTTTGTTATATTGACTCCAGTTTCATTTTGACTTCAAGGTATTCCTGTAGAATTTTGAATAAATTGATGTTTAAAATGATGCTCATTTTGAATTCAAAATGCTTTATCACTACATGTGCACTATAAAATAACTTTTAGAACATAGAGCACTACAGTACAGGCCCTTTGTCCCTCGATGTTGTGCCGACTGCTAAACTTTTACATTGATTAGTTTAACGAGTGGTAACACATTGGAATAAATTGTAATGCGCAACTCTGCTCTCTGCATTAATTGAGCTTCTAGGCAATTATTGAATACTTTTCATTAGTGTTGGTGGGTTATCAGATTTATTTAGTAAATATTTGGTGACTTTTTCATTCGAGTTGTGTCATTTCCCATCAGGTACTCAGCGCTGGCAACAATGGAACTGCTGATAGCCCTGACATTTCCTGAGATGCATTGCTCCCCAAAAATATTATGCTTTTGCTTGAATATCTAATAATTTCTGACAGATGTACTTAAGCAAAGAGGAATATTTTCCTAAGTCATTCTGTAATTTTGGTGTCTGCCTGCTACTTAAATGGACGATCTGTTGTTGTCAGTTATGTTAAAAATTGTATCTGGTGGGCATAAGGGAGAACCTATTGCTCGAGTACATCAACTGCATAATGGCAGCTAGAGTAGAAATATTCTTGTGGAGATCAGAAAGCATGTAGGGAGGTTAGTGTTGTCTGTCACTGTCATATTATACATGTAGACTTATTTGAGGTTTAAACCACCTTCCTACATGGATTGTATATTGATTCTCAGCGCAACTGTAATTTCTCTTTCCATCTCATCCAGTGGTACAATTATGATTTATGAATTATTAGAATTTTTATTACCTTGTTGCTTTGACTGTTTAAAATTGTATTTGAGGGGTTGCTTTTTTCATTTGAAGCACATGCTGCGATAAATATTTTATTATTCTTGCCTCTTCCCCACCCAAGCTTAATTTCTTATTTTTCACTTGGGTAGGTCAGTTACTAAAAAGTTTTGAAATTCTACTTGCCCATTTATTAAATGGTTCTTACAATCTTTAAATCTGTTCTTTGTTCTCATCTGGTTAAACTTTGAAAGTCAAACTGGTGCTGTGATGTGTGTTTCTGCCAAAACCTGCCGTTGAGCGTCCATTGCTCACAAATTAATTATTAAAAAGATCTTTTGGGTGGCCTCAACAGCTAAAAACATGGCTGTTAGCACTTACCTGATTTCAATCTGCCAATGATCCAATGGTCAGCATAGAGATGTAAGAATTTTATAGGGTTAGAATGAATTACTGAGATGAGCGGTGAGACCATAGAGGGATTTGAAAATAAGAATGAAAATCCTTGAACTGAAGCTTAACAGAGACCCAGTGCACATCAGCAAGCATGAATAATGGATCAACAGGATGGTTCACTTTAGGATTTGTGCAGTAGAGTTTTGAATTGGCTTGTTGGGATAGTTGTGGTCCTGCCCTATCTCTGACCATGAGTATGTCAAGTTTATTGTCATCTGATTGCACAAGTACAACCTGATGAAACAGCATTCTCCAGTCCATTTATTTATATGTATATATATATAGTGCAACTCCGATTATCCAATCCAAAATAGTCGGGACTAGGCCTATGTCGGACAAACGTTTTTTTTTCGAATAACTGGACCCTTTTTTTTAAAAAAAAACAGCCCAGCAGCAACAGCAAATCACATGTATCAATATTTAAACAGCAACAAACAACAAGGGAAGGCCTTTTAAGCATTAAAATAATGTTTAATGCCTGCAGCCGATCACCGCGACCTCCCAACCGCCACCGCTGATCCCGGGCCAGAGGAACATTCACTGGCAAGTCAGTTGGCTCCTGTTCCCCGGTCACTGGAGCTCCCGACCCTAACACCTGAGTCCCAATTCTTTCCCTAGGCCTACCGCACTTGTGCAGTTGGAAGCCGAGGGGAGGGTTCAGAGTCAGCGTCAGGAACTCCAGTGTGCCAAGAGTGGCGGGGATGGAACACCACTGAGCCCGAAGACCCACTCCTGCCCGGGAGCCCATGGTCCTGCTCTCCTTGATGACGCCGGGTCAAGAGAATCTTCCAACCGCTTGTGGCTGGGAGACAGCGGCATGCAGTTTGAGAGGGAGAGTTGGAGAGAAAAGTTAATAGGGGAAGGTAAAGAAGAAATGGAATGAGAGAGGGGAGGGAGTTGCCTGAAACAACAGTTGTCATTCTCATTTCATATCCAGTGAATTTTTTTCCAACCTGTGAGATCATTTTGGCTCCGAAAAAAATTACAGATAAATTTCTGATTTGTTTCGGATATCCTCATTTATCCAAATTTTTAAAAATTGGATAAATGAGGATTTCAGAGAATATGATTTCAGATCATTAGAGTTGTACTTGTATGTCATTTCATGCATACGAGTCTCGGAGGGTCAGTGTGAGCTATTCCTTGGGTCGTTCACCATTCTTACTGCCCATGGGAAGAAGCCTGGTGGTCCTGGCTCTAATACTCCTGTATCTCTTCCCCGACAGGAGCAGGTGAAAGATGCTGTGTGCAGGGTGGAAGGGGTCCTCAATGATTTGGTGCGCTTCTTTAGACAATGATCCTGGTAGATCACATTGATAGGGGGAAGGGAGACTCCAGTGATCCTCTCTTTCACTCATAGTCTTGTGGATTGGCCTACGATCCATTTCTCTGCAGCATCCGTATCACACTGTGATGCAGCCAGCCAGGATGCTCCTGTAGAAGGTAGCCTTGCCTGATTCAGTCTTCTCAGGAAGTGCAGTCGCTGTGGAACCTTCCTGACAAGCGAGGAGATGTTGTGTCTATGATAGGTCACTAGTTAAGTGAACTCTCTCCAGAGTTGTTGATGTGTAGTGGAAGGTGGTCGTTCCTGGTCCTCCTGAAGTTCACAGCCTTCTCCTTCATCTTGTCCACACTGAGACTCAGGTTGTTATTCTCGCATCATTTTAAGAGATTTTCCACTACAACTCATTGTTGTTGCTGATGAGGTCAATGACTGTTGTGTTGTCTTCAAACTTGAAGACTCTGTTAGAGCTGTTAAAATTGTGAATTGAGGAAAGGCAGGTATAAGACAGGAACTTTTTCAAATTGATCAGAACAGGTTGTTTGAAGGAAGAAGAACATTAGCAAAACTGGAATTTTATTAGTATTTTGACAAGAGTCCAGTGAGAGTGAAGGATGTGAAGTGGAAGCTTGAATGATGAGGGGAATTTAGGCTTCAGACAAGAGCAAAGAGGCATGAGGTAGGTATAAGCAGGATCATGTGTATATTGGTGGAGTTTTGGGAACTGAGGAACAAGCTTTAAAAAAGGAAGGCATAAAGAGAACAGGAGATAGCTCTGGTATTAGGGCTAATCCCAAGAGATTTTATAAATATTGGCCTCCTTCGATCAGAGTACTGAGTATAGAAGTTGGGAGGTCATGTTACAGTTGAATCAGACATTAGTGTCGTCTCGTTTGGAGTACAGGTGCAAAATCTTTTATCTGAAATTCCAAAAACCAAACACTTTTTACATGAATGTTGTCTGCACACCAAAGCTTGCATTTGGCATCAAACATGACGGGGCCCACGCTCGACTCGCGCTTGAATATCCCGTGTTGGTAATCAGTGGAACCCCAGGGAATCCTTACTTTAGAGGTGCCAGCGGTAAAAAGAGTCCAGTGCTTTCGATTCGTCGTAGATAGCCCAGACAATTCCTGGGTCCATTGCCGTTTCTCAGTGCTCCTACCAGTCAGACGTTATGTTAGAGGTATACAAAATCGTGAAAGGAATAGATTACATGAAAACACAAATCTTTTGCCCAGCGTTGGGGAATCAAATCCAGAGGGCAGGTTTACCGTGAGGTCGGGGAGAGATTTAATAGGAACCTGAAGAGTAACTTTTTTCATACACAAGGTGCTGGAAGAGGTAGTTGAGGTAGCTGCTATTGCAACATCTAAGAATCATTTGGTTGGATACATGGATAGGATATGGGCTAAATGTTGGGATATGTGTGGGTCAGGCAGTTTGGCCAGCATGGGCAAGTTGGGCTGAAGGGCTTGTTTCCCTGTTGAATAACTATGAATTCAAGATTCAATTTATTATCATAGTAAAAAAACAGCGTCCTATTACATGAAATATTTTTGCCTGCTGCAAGGCAGAAAGATTCGCCACCGACAGGAATTGCCTAAGTGCCTCTTGTAGTCAGAGAGAACAGCAAAAGACAGACCCCCCCCCCACAGTCACCGAGTCTGTAGATTCGCTTCCAGCACTTCTGCAGCCTCCAAAGTCACAGAGTCCAGTCCCTTCTAGCCAGTTTGAGCCATTCTCCAGCAGCCCACAGCTTCCACGGGTTCCTTGCCTCAAGTCGCTAGCAGTCCGCTGCATGCATGGTACCTCAGCCACAGAGCTCCCTCTCATGTTGGTTGCCATTTCCTGTGGGTCATTCCCTCTGAGATGGGGAGGTGATCTTCCTGTCCTCTGGTGCCCTGCTCCAGTCCTCCTTTTCTCCGGATTTTGCAATCCCTTGTGGCTGCTGCTGATTAAAAAGCACCGCCATCTTGGGCGCAGACCCGTGGTTGTTGGATTTCAACTAAAACCACCGTTGGCTCCTTCAACAGGCTGTTCAAAGGCCGTGTGGAGCCGACAGCAGTCGACTGGTCTGCTGGACCCCAAAGAAGCAATGCGTCTCTGTTTTCTCACTCCTTGCAGGTCCGCGCCAGTAGTAGCGCTGCCATATTACGTATGTGAAAAGGAAAGAAGCTGGGAAGGGACCAAGATAATGGACAGCAAGTGGGAGAGGTTAAGAGACCACTGATGGGAGCAGAGGGAGAATTATTAAATAACAGTTGTTGGCAAAGAGGTGGGAATTGTGGAACCAGAGATAGGTGGGGGTTACCTGAAATTAAAAAGATCCATGATTCTGTAGTTGGTTTCAATGTTATCTTGGAGGAATATGTTCCTCAAGTTTGCTTCATTTGACAACCCCACAAACTCCCACAACTACCCAGATTATATTTCCTCCCACCCTGTCTCTTGAATGAACTTTATCCCTTCCTCCAAGTATCTCCACTGGCTTTCCTCTCCAGGATATCCAAAAAGTCTTCATTAATAAATGTGGATTCCCCCCCCCCCCCTTTGCTGTAATTGATAAATACCTTACCTATATCGCCTCCATTTTGCGTACTTCCATCCTCACTCAAGTTTCATGGTGTCCTCTTTCCACCCCACCAGCCTCTGCATTTGACACATTATCCTCTTGACACTTTGCAATCCCGCTACCAGGTACGTCTTTTCCCCCTCTGAATCCTATCCACTTCTTGCAAGACATAAAAGAAACAGGTGAATTTTACAGTTTCCTCCACACAGTCAAGCAAAATATTTACCTGCAGGGATGGAGTACATCAGCCATTCTAGAACATTTCTTTACAGAATAGCATGGATAAATTCTGCAAACATGTATGGTTTCAGCTTCTTTGGTGTGAGAGGTTGGTGTACTCATTGCTGCATTTCAAGTATTTATGGCCAAGGCCTATGTAACGTGTGCCTATGATGCAAGGCTGTTTTTGATACAAAACGTTATTCGGAAGTTGTTTTCTTGGAATTATTTTCAAATAGTTCTGTTTGCTTTTGCATTGTCACTTGTTTTTTTTTCCGTTTGGAGATTCAGCACAAAAATATGTGCCAATATCCATCATAATCTTACCAATATGAAAACTGGTTTTCAATAAGTAAAACTGGTTGATGGGTTAATGTGGTCACTAACAGAGAAATAACACCAATAAGCTTCAAGATGAAGGCAGTTAGAGAGAGAAAAACAAGCAATGTATAAGCAGCAAAAGGTAGGGCTGTAAAGAATGCTAAGTAAAGGCACTTTCAGGTGGCCAATTGCCCCGGTTGTAAATACGCATATTTTGGGAATATGCGGCTGTTGGGAGGCCACGTGAATGTGCAGGAGACACCTGCAAGGCGAACTTTATAACCCTCCTCCGAGAGGGATAATCGGTACAGAACAGTGGCCTCCCCAGCCATCTGGATGCAGCCGCCTAAAAGCGGCTGCATTCGGGATGAGAGTCAGCTGGCTAGCACTGACAGCTCCTCTCCCGGCAGGACGTCAGGGCAACGGCAGCTGGCTGGGATGTCAGCGCGGGGACTGCAGGGCGAGACCAGTAGGTGGGGGAGAAAGGGGCTGGAGCAACTGGCAGGGGAGAAGGGGGCTGGAGCGGTCGGCGGGGGAGAAGGGGGCTGGCCGAAACAATGCCAGTACCCGACTCAAGCGCCGTACTCCCACCCCCCAACCCCCTTTCTCCCTCGCCGGGCGGCAGAGCGATCAGTGTGGGGACATTCCATGTGGGATTCCCTGTGCTGGCTATCCCAGCTGACAGCCAGCCATCCTAACTTGACAGCCCAAAGGACAGGAGCCGGAGTGCACTCAGATGCACATCCTGGTGCAGCTGTCCCTTCAGGTGGCCGGTGCTGCGCTGGCATCTGAACAACAATTCAAAGGGCTGCTTTCTCTTCTTCAGGCACATTCTTTGCAGAGAATCCACCTGAAAAAGCCTTAGGTTAGGCCTTGCTGATGGAGAGGAAAACAGGAAACAATGCAGGTGGATGACCTGCAGAATTACTAGTTCTGATACAAACAATAGCTGCTTTCAGGTGGAATCGATGGGAGAATGCGGCTCCGGAGCTGGCTGCGGGTGTCTGCGAAGGGATGACAGCGCTGAAGGCAGTGTTTTGCCACCTGAAAACTACGCAGCAGGAAAAGGTGCCGCGTAGCAAGCGCCAGCTCCTGAGTCGTGGTGGGGCAGCTGCCTGACAGCCCCCCTCCCCGCTGCCTGACAGATCCCGGCTCGGGACATCATGGCTGGGGCGGCCGGCGCGGGGATTTGGGTTGCCAGCTGACTGTCATCAGCCTGCTCCCTGCTAGGCACCTAAAAGCTGCTAGCTGCTTTGCCTTGCTGCTTTCAGGTGCCTAGGGTGAGCACTCAGAAGCGGAGAATATACCTCCCCAAGGTGGGTTGAGTAAGTGCTCCTCGGGGACGGGTTTTCCGCTTTTAAGTGGCCTCCCGACAGCTGCATTGGGGTATTTTAGGCGGCTTTACATTTGGGTATTCTGGCCACCTGAAAGCCGCTAGTGAAACACAAAAGTCTGCAGATGCTGTGAAAAGGCAGGCAGGTGTTTGAATAAAGAGGGTGGGGGGGGGGGGGGAATGGAGGGGGATGGAAGGGAAAGGAGTCCAGACCAACAGACAAAAGGTGTTAATTGGATGAGAACTGATTTTGGCTCTGTGCAATGAGACAGAGGGAAGAGAGTGAGAGAGAACAGTTGAGGAAGGGCTCAGGCCCAAAACGTCGGTAATGTGTATCTTTACCTCCTGTGTGTTTTTACTGATACAAACAATGACTGAGTTGTTGAATTCAACATATCAAGTTATGAAGCCTACAACGTGCCAGGCAGAAGTTGTTTAAGCTTGTATAACAGTGCAGATGGAGAATTCAAATGGCTGACAAGAAGTTCAAGTTAGAAACGTGCATCAGGTACAGTAGCATCTGGAAAGGCAAACAGTTAACACTTCAGGTCAATGAGTTTTGTCTTTAATCTGAGATTTGTTTCTCCAGATACTGCCTGACTGATTAAGTAGTTTTAGATTTTTTTTGTCCTTGTATTTTCATCAGTTTTAGTTTAATTTTCAGGAAAATGCCTCAATAACTTGGTTTTAACCTCAAATATATAGAGTAAAACACAGAAGTCTGCAGACACAGTGGTGAAATTATAAACAAGCTGCATAAACTCAGCAGGTCAGTCTCCTTTACGAAGCGACATAAAAGACACCGACCTGCTGAGTTTCTCCAGCATTGTGTTTTTACTTCAATATGTTGACTGTCTAACAGATACTTGCCCAACTATTTTTTTTAAAAAGGTGCTGGCTAAAGTACCAACTTGTTTAGTTTATTACATAGTACTTGCTTTCACTGCCACTATTATTTTACAGTAGTTCGGTGACAGTGGCTTCATTGTTAATTGGAAAGATGGCTCGATTGCAAATGAGAACCCCTGGTGTGGTGGCTGGAAGCGGGGCCGCCGGTTTGGCGCCAGGCCTGGCGCAGTGTGCATGGGTGGCGGTAAGGAGGCGCCATTTTAAACTCCGCTTTTCGGGTCGCGGGTTCTCTTCCCACCTTGCTTACAAAATGGCGCTTGATCGGCGGGTCTATCGGCCAATGGGGGGGGGGGGCACCTCCCCGGGAAATCCCGCCTTCTCTGGAATTTTTTTTGAAGACGAGGCCCGAGTTTCTCTCTCTTTCCTTCCTCCCACCACCCGACCTTACCTCCAAATCACTCGATCGCGCTGCAGCGTTTGTCCTGGCGCGGACGCTTCCAAATGGAGTCGTCTTCACTTCATTCCCGGTCGCAAAATTAGTAACCATGTAATTTCCCAACCAGAGGAGAATATTTACATTTTTCCAACGAGCAAATTGCGTTGAAGAGGGAAGCTTTCTTTAAAAAAAAGACTCGTGTAATACAAGCATTAAGTAGAGGTTTGACATCTAATGTGCCAATGAAATGAACACAACTGATGCCAGACTAAAGATAATGAACTGGTTTACACTGCAGCTGTGAATTACATTCTTAACAGTTTAGTTGCCCTGAGTAAGAGTATTTTAGTGAATATCAATTATTGGTGTTTTAAGACGATGTTTCCAGATTAAATTCTATAACATACATTATTAAAAGTTTTAAGGGTGTTTTTAAATAACCAATTTTGAGCATTTTTCTGAGAGATGACGATGATGTACATTTTACTCCAAAATACCATATCCCTTAGCCTGTGGCTAACGAGCAGGCCGACTGCTGTTAATGGCTGTGGCAGCTGGCCGAAAACACCTCCTTCTCTACCTGCGGGATTCAGTCAGTGCCCGATGCTTCCTCGTCAACACCAGGGCCCAGATCAGCATCATTCCAGCCACAGCCATCGAGTCCCGGAACCGGCCTCGAGGACCTCCCCTCCGTGCAGCCAATTCAACGGAGATCCAAATGTATGGAGAGAAGACCGTCCACTTCCAGATCAGCCAGCGGAAGTTCTCATGGAAGTTCACTGTTTCGTCCCTTCCAACCGCCATCCTGGGTGTTGACTTGCTCCTCGCCCACGGACTCCTGGTCGACGTTTGATGTAGACGACTGGTAGATGCTCGTACCTTGCAATCCGTTCACCTCAATGCCTCCCGCACCGAGCAGCCACAGATGGCCACAGTCAGCACGCCCAAGGGTGAGTTTCAGCGTATACTGGACGAGTTCCCGTCCCTCCTCAAGCCGCAGTTCTCCGCCGCATCACCACACCACGGGGTGTTTCATTACATCCCCACCCAAGGCCCACCGGTCCATGCCAAGGCACGCCAGCTCTCGCTGGATAAGCTCCAGATAGCGAAGGAAGAGTTCTCACATCTGCAGGAGCTGGGGATCATTTGACGCTCTGACGGTCCTTGGGTCTCACCACTCCACCTGGTCCTGATAACCTCTGCAGAGACGCCAGCTGCCAGAGGCTTTCAACGGTTAAACGACACGACAGTACCTGACCGTTACCCGATCCCCTACATCCAGGACTTTACGGCCAACCTGCATGGTGCGAGGGTATTCTCCAAGGTCAACCTGGTGCACGGGTATCACCCCGAGGACATACCCAAAATGGCCATCATCACCCCCTTCGGCCTGTTCGAGTTTCTACGCATGCCGTTCGGGCTCAAGAACACTGCACAGACCTTCCAACGTCTTATGGACACAGTGGGCAGGGATTTGAATTTCGTATTCATTTATCTGGACGACATCCTTGTCACCAGCAGAGACCGGGCACAACACAGGTCTCACCCGCACACCCTCTTCTCCCGACTGGCCGACTTTGGCCTAACGTTCGATCCAGCCTAACGATCAATTTGGCCAAGTGCCAGTTCGGGAAAGAGTCCGTGCAGTTCCTGGGCCGTACCATCACGGCCGAAGGAGCCACACCTGCTGCTACGAAGGTCGCTCCAATCAGGGAGTTCCCACACCCAGACAACCTCAGGGGGCTACAGGAGTTTGTGGGTATGGTCAATTTCTATAACCGCTTCATTCCAGGCGCTGTACGCATCATGCAGCTGCTCTTTGCCCTCATCGCGGCCAAAGACAAGACAAGACACTTGCCTGGACTCCAGAGGCCAGCAGGGCGTTTGAAGCCACGGAAGATGCCCTCGCGAAGGCTATCCTGCTCGTCCACCTATGCACCGACCTGCATATGGCGTTCTCTGTCGATGCCTCTGCCACAGCCAGGTGAACGGACAGTGGAAACCACTGGCATTCTTTAACCGACTTCTTCGCCTGCCAGAGCGCAAGTATAGCACTTTTGATCATGAGTTGCTGGGCATGTACCTGGCAGTGCGTCATTTCCTCTATTTCTTGGAGCTTTCGCCATTTTTACCGACCACAAACCCCCCACTCAAGTGCTTGCTATGGCAAGAGATCCCTGGTCGGCCCGCCAACAGATTCACCTCTCCTCTGTGTTGGAGTTCACCACCGACATTCGGCACAAGGCGGGGAAAGAGAACGTGGTCACCGATGCCCTCTCACGACCGGCCATTGCGCGCTGACATCTGGCCTTGACTTCGACCAGCTCGCCCCGGACCAGAAGTCTAACGAGGAAACATGGGCCTTCAGGACTGACAACATGGGCCTACGGTTCCAGGACATCCTGACTCCTCACAGTGAGGGCACCGTCCTGTGTGATGTCTCCATGGGTTCCCCAGCAGTGGCGCAGGCAAGTCTTCCACCATATCCGTGACCTTTCCCACCCTTCCATCAGGTCCACCATCAGGTATGGTGGCAGAACATTTAGTCTGGCATGGGCTTCGGAAGCAGATTGCAGACCGGGCCAGAACCTGCACCTATTGACAGCTTTCCAAGATACACAGGCACACCAGAGTGCCCGTAGAAGATTTTGAACATGTCCAGGAACGGTTCAGCCACATACATGTGGACATCATCAGACCCTTACACGTTTCCCGAGGTAACTGTTATCTTTTCACAGTGGTAGACAGCACCACTCGTTTGCCCGAGGCGATCCCGATGCCAAATGCCTCCACGGACTCCTGATCCCGAGAGCTTTTGAACGGTTGGGTTGCCCGGTTCGGCATTCTGAACCACCTCACCAGTGATCGGGGCGCCCAGTTCACCTCTGCGCTCTGGGCACAGCTCGCCAACAGGCTGTGCATTGAGCTACATCACACCATGGCCTATCACCTACAAGCCAATGGGCTAGTCGAGCGGTGGCACCGCCACCTTAAGTCGGCACTTATGGCCCGCCTCACTGGCCCCGACTGGGTGGACGAGCTGCCTTGAGTGCTCCTGGGCATCTGCTCAACACCCAAAAAAGACCTACAGGTGTCATCGGCCAAGCTGGTCTACGGTGCACCGCCAGCTCTACCCGGTGAGTTCGTCAACGCTCCTCACAACCCCCAGCAGTCTCTGCACGGTTTACTTCCCTGCCTCCAGGCCCAGTTGGTCTCCTTCACACCCCCACTGCCGCCCAGACACAGCACACGGGCCTCTTACATCCCCAGCGAGTTGTATTCCACGGAGTACGTTTAATCAGTCCACAGCACCTCTACAAAGACCATATGAAGGGCCGTACAAAGTCATTGAGCATTCAGGATCCACTTTCACACTGGACGTCGGTGGTAAGAGGGAACTTACCACCTCCCCTTTTCCTAATTTGTCACCATTCAGATCAAATGCCTTCCTCACATTGCCACCAAAGCGAAAACCTTATTTGCATTATATTGTTTCTGCCATGTTTTTGCCCACTCTCCCAATCTGTCCAAATTACCTTGCATCCTCTTGGAATCTTCCTCACGTTTCACAATGCCATCCAGCTTATTGTCATCTGCAAACTTCGAGAACATGATATAGGGAGGCAAGATATTGGTGTGGATAGAAAACAGGTTGACAGGCAAGTTGCATTCAATTTCTTTGTCTGGATATATATATATATATATATAGTTCAACCTTGTACTCTTGCCAGTTTATAAGGACCATATATTATCATAGTCTGGTTCCTTCCTGTTAGCCAGTTCTCTGTCCACATCAATGCATTGCCTCCTATGCTATGTTCGTTACTTTTGCACACTAATCTCTTGTGGGGGATCTTATCAAAGGTCTTTTGAAAGTCCAAATACTGTAAAACCCTTGGTCTCCAGAATTCAAAACGATCAAGGAAGATGAATTTAAAGAATAAAATAATATGTAAAAATATATGTTTAAAATGGTAAAAGTAGATGTTCTCTGAAGTAACACATTACCTTTAGGTGAAGATGGGAGCCAATATTCAGCCAGTGGAGGGAGAGCCTTGGTCAGGCTTTGCTTGTAGCAGCTGTTTGAATAAAGTTGTGTGAAACAGCAATGGGGGTTGCCCAGGATGAAGCACTTGCCATTGGGGTGACTCTCTCAAAGTGTCTCCTTATCCCTGCTGAGTAAGAGTCGCCCCAGTCAGAGGCTTTATCTGTAAACTTGGGGGAGGGTGGGGGTTAATTATCTATAATGTTATTGTTCATCTTTTGGGCGGCTCTGTGGAGGGGGAGGAACCTACAGGTGCAGTGACAGTGAAATGTTTTCAAAGAATGTGACTGAAGATGAAGTAAAATGCTTTAAGGTTTATATATTCATGAAATTTGTTCAGTTCAAGTACGGTACCTGTATAGTGTTTTTGTCTTTTAAACAGTTCATTCTTAATGCATGCCTATCAGTGAGGTATTGTAAGAGTAAGTCTCAAACAACTGGAAAATACATACACTTAACTGGCTGGCATCTACCAATCCCCATAGGTGCTGTACACTGCATCAACTGGTTCTCCATTATCCATGCTACTGGTTACATCCTCAAACAATTCTATAAGATTTGTCAAACCTTTTTCTTTGGTAAATCCATGCTCATGTGGACTAATCCTGTTACTCCTCGCCAAATGCACAGCAATGACATCTTTAATAATTGACTTAAACATTTTCCCACTAATTGGTCTATAATTCTATAATTCCCTGGTCTTTTTTTTTCTCCTTTCTAACAAAGTGGTGTCACGTTAGTGACCTCTAATTCAAAGGAACTAGTCCAGAGTGTAGAGAATGTGGGAAAATAATCACTAATGCATCCACTATTAGTAAGACCACTTCAGGTACTCTGGGATGCAGCCTATCAGGCCCTGGGTTTTTATCGACTTTCAACACTATTGATTTACCTAACGCAATTTTATGGCTGTTGATTTCCGCAATTCTGCGCGTCCATTAGAGCTCAAGTAGAACTGTACTGCAAGATGCCACTTTTCAGGAGAGCTATTGTAAAATTTGGGGTATTCTTTTTGTGAGTATTGATTAATGGGTTATCTTTTAAGTTTTTTTTTTCTGGTGTTTAATTAACACAAGAATGAAATAAGTACCATTCCTAAATATGCCTCCTGAATTGTCTACTTCTGATCATTGAGGGTTATGATAACACAAATTTACTGTCAAAGTATTTGAATTTTGGAGCTGAAAAGTGGAGATTCCTGTGACCTCTCGGCCAGCCATTGACCACGTTCTCTTTCCCCGCCTTGTGCCGAATGTCGGTGGTGATCTAGTTGGCCTCTGAAAATGATATAATCATCCTTTATCAAAATGTTTTTTTTCTTTGAGCACACAAAATTTATTGAGGAACTCTGCAGGTCAGACAATATCCATGGGGAGAAATGGTCAAGCATCTTCACCCAGACTCTAAACCAAGCATGGTAATTTTTCAGAACCAAAAAACCTGCAGATGCTGGAATCTTGAGCAGACAAAGAATTACTTGAGGAATTCAACAAGTCAAACAGATCCATGGATCTGTCCATGGATAGAAATGATCAGTTAAATGATGTTGAGACTTTTCTGTCTGCATGTGCACTTCTGAGTTACTGAATTTAAAAACTGTCAATGATTTAGTGTAGGTAGTATCCAATGCTCATTGGTACAAATTTTCTCTGTCATTGATATGTAAAATATTTACTGTTCTCCTGCTTTGAGTCAAACTGTTAAATCGACTTGAGCCTGTCAATGAGATGCTCCTAAGTCCAGTTCTTTGCACTGTATTGTTTTCTGTGGTAGATGAGGGCACAAACTTCCCACACATAACAAAAAAAGGCAGATACCACTAAGGCTTTTCCTTTTGTACCTATAGACATTTATAAAAGATCAAACATTACAGTACAGGCCCTTTGGCCCACAATGTTGTGGTGACCCATCTAAACCTACTCAACGATCTAAACCTTCTGTACCTCACACCCTTTCCCTTATTAATCATAAGAATGCCCTATAATCTAAAAGTTAAACATTCATTAATGAACATTAAAACATTTAAATGCTTAAAAGGGTACATTAGTGCACAGTAGGGAATTATTTAGTGTAAGTGATCTGGAATCTGATCACCATATTCAATGTGTACATGTGTAAATATATTGGAAAAATAGATGGGAGCTGAGGTTGGCCTTGTGGATCAGTGGATAGCAATTCAGTGGACAATAAGCTAAGTATAGCTGCTGCTGCTGGGGAGAGTGCAGATGCCCTGGAGCAATACCAGGGCCATAGGAGATTAGAGAGAAGCATGGATGAGTCCATGGAGGAATTTGAAAGCACATCATAGTTTTGCAGTTAGTGCTGCTTCATTGGAAAATTTTATTAAGTCAAGTTACCTTTATTTATCGTTCCTACGATGTTCGCACGATAAAGACGAGATAGCATTTCACCAGGGCTACGGAGCATATTTACATAGAAGTTAGAATGGACGTTAAACATATTAAAATATTAAGGTGTATACAGTAAAGGTCCACGGTACACTGTCCACATATGTCCTGGGAATTCAAGATGACTTGGGGAGGTAGGGGGAACTTGCCCAATCTGGACGTAACTGCTGCGGTACCTTCTACCAGATGGCAGAAGAGAGAACAGTTTACGTGAGGGGTGTGTGGAGTCCTTCACAATGTTTATTGCCTTTCACCTGCATTGAGTGTTGTAGATGTCCCTCATGGTAGGAAGAGCGGACTTATTCAGTCTTATAGCCATTTAGGATGTTGGCCTTGGGTCCAATGTTGATTTACAAAAATGCTGGAGGAACTCATCTGATTTTGCAGTGTCCATAGGAGATAAAGATATTTTACCAATGTTTCAGGCCTGAGCCCTTCTTCAAGGTATCAGCAAAAGACAGGCCGCTTGCCTGCTTTTCATTCATACCTTCAAGGGTTCAGGCCCAAAACGTCAGTAATGTATCTTTGTCTCGTATGGACACTGCGAGACAGGCTGAGTTCCTCCAGTGTTTCGGTGTTTTTAAACTATAATCAGTGTCTGCAGACTTTTGTGTTTCACTCTGATGCTGACTTATTTGTGTCAATGGGTGGAAGAGTTTGAATTTGCTACTGTACTTGCTACTCTACTGTTCGCCCACACACGTGAGATGAGAAAAGTCAATGAGCTAGCTTGGAATGTGTGACTTTCAGCATGGTCATGGAATAAATTGCTTGCCTGGGGCTTAAAATCATATGCAGGTTATATTTAAAGACATTGAAAAATATTGTTAAAGTACCAAAGGTTAAACTTTATGAAATGTTGATTTTCAACGTGTTTTTAATTCACAACAAGGGCAGCACAGTTAGCACAACACCATTACTGCACCAGGGATCAGGACTGGGGTTAGAATCTGGCGCTGTCGCTAAGGAGTGTGTATGTTCTTCCCATGTCTTCGTGGGTTTTCCCCAGGGGCTCCGGTTTCCTCCCACCGTTCAAAATGTACCAAGGGTTGAAGGTTAATTGGGCAGCATGGGCCAAAGTAACCTGTTACCATTAAAAATTAAAATTAAAAAATAAACAAATTAAATGCAAAGACAGGAGTCCCTACAATCCTGCTGGGAACTCTGCCTCACAGGAGCAAGTTTACAAATTGACCTATGAGACCACAAGCTCAATTAATAGTTCGTAGTTTTACAGCACCACCTCCATGAATTTAAGAATGAACTTGCGTGGACACAAAGTGACACATTCCATATAGAACCATAGAACTCTACAGCACAGAAATAAGCCCTTCTTGTCTGCCTAGTATTGTCTCGTCCCACCCCCCACCACACCATGCTACTCCCATCTGTGTACCTGTCCAAATGTTAACATTGAGCCAGGATTCACCACTTCAGCTGGCAGCTCATTAAACACTCCCACCATTCTCGACATTAAGTTGTTCACCTTCTGGTTTGTATCTCACCTACCCTCAGAAAAAGCCGACCTGTATTTACTCTGTCTGTCCCCCTCATAATTTTAAATACCTCTGTCAAATCTCCCCTCATTCTTCTACGCTCCAGGGAATAAAGTCCTAACCAGTTTAACCTTTCCCTATAAACTCAGTCTGAAATATGGGTTTGCTTATGCTATTTTAAGATTGGCTGTTGAACTCGTAGTTAAGATAAATCTTGTTTGTGTTGTTCATGTTTAATAGTGTGGAACGATTACAGTGTTTCTCAACCTTTTTCTTTCCATCCACATCCCACTTTAAGCACCGATGGTGTAGGGATGTGAGTGGGAAGAAAAAGGTTGAGAAACACTGAAGTAGAATCTTAGTCTCGAGAAAGCGCCAGATAAAATGCAAAGGTTAATAATTTTACTGGAAAGTCCTTTGGAGAGAATGGTGCATTTCCTCAAACGGTGCCAAGTCCGCTGAAACGTCCGGTTCCAACTGAAAACTAACGTTTGCTGTTTGATATTGACCGGGTTCTGTGTGAGTGAGTGAGCGAGAGCGAGAGTTGGAGCCTCTCTTGGCTCGGAGGACCAGGTTTGACGGTCTTTGTCACCAAGTTCCCCTTGACTGGGAGGACTTGCGTAGAACCTCTTTGTGACGGAGCCGTGAGGGACGGAGCTGATCTGTGCTGGATAGGTAAACCCATCCCTGGTTTGTGAGCTCTAATGTTCGTGAGCGTTAACCTTCTGGGTTGGGTGATGCTGTGAAACTGCGTGTTCCTTGCACGGACAGAGTCCGGGCTTGTTCACGGGCTGGGAGGCGCTTTACTTGGGAACAGGAAGCCGAGGCCTAAAGGCGCCATTACAGCCTGAAATGCAGGGAGCGCGTTGGTGAGGTTCCTGCTGCTTCTAACAGCTGCAATCTGGAGGGATTCAGTCCTGATTGGCAAATCACACGATTAGATTTTAAAAAAGATAAAAGATGATGAAAAACACGATCGAATAAAGCTCGTTTCGAGGCAAGCAGGATAAAATCTTCCGATTGCGAGGGGGAGGGGCAGAGAAAATGAATTGACTCTTTTTGCACACAATTGCTCGTAATTTTTGCAAAAGTGTTTTGGATCTGTTTAATCTTGGAGAAGTCTAGAATTGAAGTTCTTTGCTTCAGTTGGAGTGTATGTGCCTCTGGATGTTCTCGTATATATTTAAAAGTAGTAAGTAGTGTTTTAAGTGTGTTCTAACTTGTTTTGATTGGCTTTGGTTACTCCAACGGTTTACACTTTTGAGTGCAGATTTGATGTGTTCACGTGTATTGAGTTGATTCCTCGGAAAGAAAGTGGAGGCCGAGTGCATTGTGTTGTGGAAATGTTGATAGTAATGGAAAAAATACGAGCCGTGAACTGTTAAATTGCTCAAACTCTTACGTCAAATACAGAAGTTGTCACATTGTATTGTTGGTAAATTATGACTATTGTATTGTTGGTAAATTATGACTTGAATAAAACACCCTGCCCCATAAAAGAAAATAGTATACAGAATTAAATGAATAGAGGACAAAGTGTGCAAGCATGGAAACAAGCCTGGCTTTGATTGTCTATACTCTACTCAGAACTACCTGAAGTAACTTGCTTGAGCTAGTCTTAATAATCTAATACAACAAGGGAAAAAAAATCAGTAGTCTGGAACGTCTATGGCTCTTGTTCATGTCAACTGATGAATTCTAATTGTTCCAATTCCATGCATTTCCAATTAATACTGGGCAACTCAGTAGTGAGCTGTTGATGTGGAGAGTTTTCGTGCTTATGAAATCTTTCCTCTGAAAGTGAAATGAGTACTGCATTAGCTAGATGTATCAGGTATACTACTGTTTTAAGTTTTTGAAAGGAAAACAAGTTTGGGGTGGGATTGTTGGTGTCACTTCCAAGAAATTGGGGTCTGTGAAGGGGTGGTCCATAGCCCTCAAATTTTCCTCATCAAGTTATCTGTTCCTTCAGCTAAAGTTGATAGATAATGTGGGGATGCCATTATGAGTTAGAGTGGCATTGTTTGAGGATCATCATTCTGCTTTTTTTTTGCATACACCTTGGTCTTTTATCTCTTGTACACATTTCAAAGAAAAGTTCTTATGGCACAACAGGATGTGATCCATTGGCCTGGCCCACATAACCAGTTGGAAAACTTCATTAACCTAAATACACAGCGCTTTTTTTTTTGCGTACCCTTCACTGTGGATCTGACATTCATTCATGCCTTTTTTCTTGTGCAAGCAAAGATATTGCACAAATTTCTTTGCGAACTGCCACTTAATTTAGTTACTGGCGGCCACTAATATCAATGTTTTATGGAATGCGCAGCAGTTACTTTATAAATGATCGCTCATTCTCTGTAAAGACCTGCTTTTTTTTTTCTTTTGCAGTTGCTTGCGTAGCGCCTTGGCTAAACAGCGCAGAAATAATCTATAAAAATGCCAGATAACGGCACCGAGGAGGCTGGCCCCAGTACAGATGATATTTGCCGTGACTTCCTGCGCAACGTCTGCAACCGCGGTAAGCGCTGCAAGTTCCGTCACCCAGACGCTAATGAGATGTCCACCCTTGGCCTTTTATCTTCCGATCTACCTGTTAATAAAGGTGAGATTCCGATCTGCCACGACTATCAGAAGGGTGACTGTCAAAGAGGGCCCAAATGTAAATTCCTGCACGTAAAGCGCGACGAGTATGGTTATGAAAACCAAGGTATGGCGCACAGCCAAGTGTTTTCTCCCTTGGCACGCAGATATGATCGCTATGATGACCTCTACTCAAGAGGTTATGATGCTGACCCCTATGATGGCTACGATGCCCACATGAAGAGGAGAAGGCTGGAGGGCATGGGGTTCGAAGTGTACGACTACGGCATGCAGAATCCAGGTGCAGCTGACTACCGGTTTCTGAAGGAAGAGAATCTCATGCTCCAAAAGCGCGTTGAGGATCTCCAAAAGCAGGTGTCAAACCTGATGGCCACCAATGATCTCCTTCTGGAGCAGAATGCAAATCTCCGCAACCAGGTGAAGATGGGAATGATGACTCCCATGACCCCCATGACCTCTATGACAGCTATGACCCCCACACCCACTGCAACAGCTGGGCGATTCACCACCCAGTGACATGGAGTTCACCACCTGAGAGAGGTGTGACTCAACTTCCTTTAAATATTTGTTTTGTCACTTCACTATACTAATAAAATAAACCTATGTCTTTGTCAGATCTAAGAAGGTTGTGCTGGGATTCTGCTTTACAGAGTCAAATTTTCAAATTGACCTATGAGACCACAAGCTCAATTGATAGTTGGCAGTTTTACAGTACCGCTTCCATGAGTTTATAAATAGTGGTGAGAGGGGAAGAATGGGGATGGATAGAGGAAAATGGTTACCTTGCTGTGCCACTTCTAACATAGGTGGTGAAATAAGAGGATAGTATCAAAAAGTCCAATATTTTTTATTGATTATATCTACATTCAGTGTAATGAATACATTGAATAATATAACCTTCATTTTCCACCTTCTCCCTCCACCACCCTCCTGACATTTAAAACAAAAGTTTTTGGGAGAATTGTGAAAATATTTATCATAAATGCAAGAAGACATTGTTCTAATCCAGTAAACTATTTTCTAAGTGACATAATGTGGAAAATTCACTGTCCATTCACTTGGTTATGGCCATTTGTGCACAAATTTGAGAGTATCAGGTTATCTCTCATTGTTTTGCGCATTTTGCTTCTCTGGAAACCTACTTGTGTTGCAAGATTTAGGCACATGCTACATATGGCTTTGGCAAAGCATTGTGGCAGAAATAGATGTGAATGAAGTGGCAAAATTAGCCACCTGTACTGCAAAGCTTTCCAATGTGTGTTTGTATTGAGATGCCTTGGTATGTATTGCAAGATATAATAGTCGGGTACTGAAGGCTGTATAATTCTGGAATCAATGTTATTGTCATATTTTATTTCCCATCTAAATCTGGAATACAGCCTTTAATATACCTATACCATTCAATGTGTAGCTGCCTCCTATGTGTTTGTTCTCTGTGACCGACTTTGTGAAAACTAAGTCAATCATTTACCAGCCAGCTGACTTAATTTGGCTAAAGCCACGGGAAATGAGGCATTTTTAATGCTGTGTAAAGTGGGTATTGTTGGTTTGGTGGTCCTTTGGAAATCTGTATTGAATGGGTTTTTTACGTTGGGAACCCAGGACCACTGCATGGCATGTCATCGTTTTCCCTGCTACTTTTCTTGCATTGCTCTTTACTTTAAAACTCAAATTTTTAAAGTTGGAAGTGTAGCTATTAGTTCCTATGTTTTCATTGGACTCCATCAGAGAATCCTACCTGCTTTTAGTAATTCTCCAACTATGTGGAATTTTTAAAAACTCCTCTGCTTTTGGGAGGGGGGGGGTGTCACATTTTGGTTACAAACTTCTGAAATCCCTGATTCTGCACTAGCTGTTGATTGCAGAAAATAAAGCCTGTATAATACGAAGAAGCACCTAAATATGTTCGGCTGGGATTGGTGGACAGACAAGCCTTCCCCCACCCCTCCGGTAGTACAATTGCCTTTGTCCACATTTCCCTCCCTTATCTGGCTTCTTAAGATGAGGGAATATAGTACAGAATGGTGAAATGCAATTTGGTATACGGTGCGTTTTTGATTATCCGAAACCTTTTGGACCAGATATGTTTCAGATAACTGAGAAAGGGCTTTAAGCAGCCCAGTAGCATCAGCAGAATACTTGTATCGGCTGTTGCTGATCCCCAACACCTCCCCACAGCCGTTGCCGATCCTGCCTGGGGACCCTGTTGCTGCTGAAAAATCAGTGTTTCCTCCCCCCCCCAACAATTAGATTTGTTCTGACACTGAATCTGATAAGGATAAAGAAAAAATGGAAAGAGAGAGGGGAAGGAGTTATCTGAAATGAGGACAATCTCCTTATGCGCTGCCTGACTCTCTACTTCTTCCAATTGCTCACTAATGTTACCAAACTGGAGCTAACAGCTCAACAGCCCCACATGAGCACGTCGGGTGAATTTTTTTGAACTTGTGACATCATGTTGCTAGCGAAAAATATTTTGGATGACTGAGATTTTCGGTTAGGTGGTTTTCGGATAATGGGAAATGTACTGCATCACCATTAGTTGGATGGCTAATTAATATTGCAGTTACCATGCATTTTTGGAATTCCATTTTTATAATCCAAGAATACAATTCATCAATATTAATAATACAATTAGTAAATGGTGCGTCATAGTTTGGTGTACTGTGGAATCCTGTTTGTAGTCAGTGGAAGACCAATCAACTTGCCATCAGGCCTGCACAAAAGACCATTAAAGTTGGAAATGATTTGTTGTAACAGTAATTTTGACGAAGGTCTTCTTATTGTTTAAATCTGAATTAAATTTGATTTTGCTGCCTCTTTCACTTCCTAAAATCAGTGCTTGAGTATTACTATTGCCATTTTGTTTTAGATTCTTACACTGAAATGTTCCTAGAATCTGGTATCTGCAAAGTTTCTTGTTGTAGGCATTATAGTCATACCTGGCATAAATAGTTCAGGATTTGGCATTCACCTATCCTTTGTTCTGGTACTTGAATGTACTGCATGAGTTTTGTTTTTTTTTCCCCCCCCCCCAAATTAAAGCTTGGTATCAGCATTTTAACAGGTAACATTTTCTTCTCCACCCTGCACATCTAAAAAAATTTTAGCCATCACCCAAGCTGCAGTTCGTTGCTTGCAGTTACTAATTTATGGATGGTCATCAATTATTGTGACCCCTTTGAAGCAAATGGACCAGAATGTCACAAACTGCGCCTTTACCTGGTTAAAATGTCCAGGCTAGAATGGGTACATCCAAATGGGTATACCGCTGAAAGATTTGGAAGAGACAAAACAATCAGGTTTCTTGAAGTAGTACCATAGTGAGATTGTTTCTTCACAACTCAATACAGACTTGATCATAATGGGCCACAGTTTTTAATGTACAAGGGAATTGTGATAGGTTCAGTCTGTGCATCTGAAAAATGTTGATATTGCAGGAAAATAAGATTATTGTGCAGTATTGCAATAGTTAATGTTCTCCATTCTATCTGCTATTAATTTGAACTGCATTTTTTCTTTCAATTTGAATTCAGATTTTCACTACTGGTCTTGCTAAATTAGTTTAATTTTTTAATTTCAGAATGATTTTTTTTTTGGATTTTATTACTGTACTACCAAAACATTTTTTACATCAGATTTTGCAGTAAAGTGATTATTAAAATGGAATAATGAACACTTAAATTGCTAGTTGGGCATACCAATTAAAATGGGAAACCAACTATAGTTTCATCTTATGGGCTGTAAAGGTTTAATGGTACAGTACATGTATAATGTGTATATATTGATTGCTACATGGTTCTTTGCTATGGTTAATGCTTTTCTATGCGAATACATGTCATGTTTTATTCCCATCGTTAATCGTTCCACTGATGCAGACCTCCGGACAACAGAACCGCTACAGACCTAAACAAAGTGTACTTTGTTCAATTGTAGACCTCTTAAAACAAAATAAATGTGTTCACCTTCATTTCTATGAAAGTTTGTTGAGTGTTTAACAATAAAGCAAATTTTCATTTGTGTATTGTTTTGTATTCCTTGTGTTTATAGTGCAAACTTCAGTAGATTGTCTTTTTTGGGACCAGATGATACAGTGAGTTAAAACAATTCACATCTGACAAATTATAAATTTAGCTCTGTCCAGGTTGAATACAGTTTGAACATGGGGAGGTGACCCCTCCTTTTGATCAAACTGTCATTTTGTACTTTTTCAGATGCTTAATCATATGGTGGAAATTAATTTTGGCTGTGGCAGTTAATTTTTTTAAAAACACACTGGCACCTTCGCTGTTACTGCAACTTGCCAGCACTGGATGTTTCTTTTGTACGTGATTATTTTTAATGTTGAAGTGATTTAATGTGATTTAGAAAAAAATGAAACTGATGTTCAGGAAGGGCTTATCCTTGGAATAAGCATGGAATAGAAGCAGGTGAGTTGATATTGGCCTAATTTTTAAACTGCAAGTGTCTCAAGTCCTATTTATTGAATGCTGATTTCGCTAGTTGATATGTAAAAATGGGAAGTGCAGTCTCATTATTTATATTAAAAAATAATGTTCTGTTATTTGCTGCAAATATCTTTCAACAAAGTTCTTATCACAATTCCCATTGGATGTCCAGGATAAAGTGTGGAAATCTTGACCAATCGTAAGCTAGAATCCTTTGACAAATTTGGGGGCCATTTTTAGTACAGCTAAGATTGGCAAACTTGGAAGAAGCTAAGCCAGTGGTTCTCAACCTTTTTTGCCTGAGGCCCAACTTTAATTAAAAAAAAATCGTATGTCTTACCATTAGCTGAAAAAAGTTATATATTTCAAAAGAGGTTTTAATTAAATCACTTACTTCGTGTATTTCAGTGCAATTAAGGTCGGGAATACACTGGAACATGCATTTCATATTCAACTACTACTTCAATATGTCAACCATCTCAAATATGTATTGTCGTCACTTTAGTGGGACCCTTGCCCCTGACACCGGCTGCAGATTTTTGATTCGAGGAACTAATTTTGTTAGTTTCAATCTCCATGTTTTGTAATTTCCAGTCGGCTTTTCTGTGCTTGTAGTAAATCACTAACAGCACTGAAGCCACGTTCTACTAAATAAGACGATGGAAAATGTACCAATAGTTCCCTTGCTAAAGTAGTCAAGTTTGGGTCTTTTCAATCTCGTTAGACAGCCTCTTTGAACAGTTTTCACAGATTCATCATGTTGCAACTCTGATAACTCCTCTTGGTATTGCATTGGAACTTTAGATAAGTCCACCAACAATGGCTGAGTTAACCAAGAGGGAAAATTCATTGCCTTTAAAATCACAAAATCTAACATTGAAGTCTGTAACCAACATTTTAAAATGGTCAACAATGGCGTTTGTAGCAGCATTAGTTAACTCATTTATTCAACCAATAAAATTGACCGAAATTTCTTGCAGAAATATTCCTTTGGCATAATTCTAGAAGTATCATGATCCAAATATCTTTGTTTTTGCATCAACAAGCATCATATTTGCTACTGGAGGTGCTTGTTCAATGTACTTGGTTTCTCAAAAATGTCTTGTCAAGTAACTCGTAAGCTTTGCCATCTGTTGTTAGCAAGAGCTTAATTTCTGGTTTGTCCTTCAAAAACTCACTGAGGAGATCAAATAGTTCCATAAACCTTTTGAAGCCGTTTCCCTTTGACAGCCACCTTACTTCAGTGTGAAGCAGTTATCCCACATGTTCTGCATTTTTATCGACATAAAACTGCTTAAACAGACGTTCACATTTGGCATTAACTTTGATGGCATTGATACCACTTGATCACAGTATCACGTGTAGAACGGGAAACTTCCTTGGCAACTAAGTTTTCTTGGTGGATAACACAATGTACAACCAACATGTTTGGATTTTCATCCATTAATTTTAAACATCCTGGTTTTTTTTCCCCATAGCAGGTCCACCATCTGTAGCACAAGATACAATGTTTCTTTTTGGTATTTCATTTTCATCCAAATAATTTTTGAGCTTGCTTTAGATATAAACGGTAGTATTGGTTGTTTCTAATGATTCACAAAACATCTCTTCTTGAAACTTCCTGATTATTGTATCGCACGTATGCCAATAACAGAACCTTGCTGTCCTATCCAGTTGTATTGAGAACGTTCGTGATTTCAACTTCTCAATAAGCTGTTTTTCAACATCTTGACCACGTCATCTATTCTGTTGGAGACAGTACTATTACTCAATGGCACTGCTCGGACATCTTTGTCGTCCTTTTGCAGAATTTTTTTGAGAAACAATTGTGGGTTTAATCAGTTCCTCCCCCAATTGTATGATTTGCTATCAGCAGAGAAATTACATAGTTTGCTTCAAGGGTATGATTCAGGGCTGTAGTTTGCGCAGCAAATAATGAAGTGATTTTTTTTTAATATCTATTTTAAAACTTCTCTTTCAGTGATTTTAAAATATTCCAGTTTCGAATTGACATGGTTAGGATGTCTTACCCTTAAATGAGCTTCAAGATGGCCTGCTTTCATTGATTCGTTTTTCAAAGTCTGTTTGCATAATAGGTAAAAAGGTTCATCGTGTACAGCAGATATAAACCCAAACTTCAAGAACTCCACTGAATATTGACGAACCTTTTAAACTTAGAAACATAGAAACTTCTTGCAGAGTGCATCAAAACTGCTATGGCCTCGTGTGGGTCCCTATTTTTTTTAAAATTTTGATGTCCCCCTCAGGCTGGCACCTGGGGCGGACCCCCTCCCTGCAAACCCCCCCACTATCAATATGCTAGTGCACAAAGATGCATACAAATACAGGTCTCACTACTGAACTGAAAACGTAAAGGGGTCTGGACGGAGACATGATTGTTGAGATAATTTGAAGTCCTCGTCGCCAATGAGATAATCTGGAATGGATGATAATAAGACTGGTGAGAAAAAAAATTATGTTAACCAAGGATACCAACAGTTAAAATAAGAGAAACAGGAAGAGCAAAAACATGTTATGAAAATAAAAACAAATGATTTGACTTCTAAGTTACCACGATTGTGTCGGACTGACAGCGTTGCCAAGTTGCATCTTTCACACCAACATAACGAGTTGATTTTTTCAAACCAACTTTTTAATTATTTCCCAAAATATTCCTATGCCCACTAAAATATTCCGATGCCTCATCTTTAGAATCTGAGCTAAGCACAAGATGGATTGGAAATGAACTTGATTACATTGTTTTCCAGCAAAATTGACAAAGATACAATCTGGAAATTTGAGTTTTAAGGAATATGTTGAGAAATTGGCATGGTAGGTTTGTCAAAAGTCAGTTTGTCTTATTACCAAATTTATCTTAAGGATGTTGCTTGAAGTAAACATTTGAGATGATAGAAATCGTATAGCAGGATTAATGATGAGTAACTGGTGAAGTAGGTTAGACAAACCTTTTCTTTGGACTTTGACTCAAGTTCATCTTTACTTGATGTTACCGAAGTCTCTTGAAATTGGTGTGAGGTATGTTGTGAATTTTATTTTTGGGCTGTTGCAGGTAAAGCGCATGTTTATGGCCTTTCCTTTAATGTGGGCCTACTCATTCCATCATCTTTCAGCAAATGTTATTCCCCTTATGTACTCTAGCTTCCTTTTTGAAAAAGTATGGACTACTTCCGTGCTCATGAGAACTACATGCCTATCTTGAAATAAATGTACTTTATTTATGGCCTCTGCAGATTTTGCTCACTGCTCATCTACTTTGTCCAAAGGATGCATAATTTTAAGGAAAATAAACTTTATTCTGATGGTTTTAATCTCTCTGTTCTGGTACCATTGTAACTTTTTCATGCCTGTCTTTATTTTGGAGTAGAGGCTCAAAACAGAGCCTCACCATTACCTTTGAATCTCATCCCCTCTGATCTTATGCCCATTCAGCCTTTTGTCTATTTGTTGATGCTTCTACTATTCCATTAAAATGCCTAACTTCCCAATTAAGGTTCAATTCTCACTTAGCTGCTAGCTTTTTAATGTCCCTGTGGGCTGCAAATATTGGCTGTTCCTGAAATGAATGACTTGCTAAGCCTTAGGGCAATAAAGTCTACCCCATTGTTGCAGGTGGAGTGAGTTGCATGGGCCATTCCTGAAGGAAATTGCCAATCAGATAGATAGTTTTCTAAATCCCAAATTATTCATATGAACTATGAATAAGTAATCCTGGCATTGATACTTGTGGGGTACTGCCTTCTACAGTTTGAATAAAGATGGTTTGTTCTACCTGTGACTGGGGATAGGGATAAAAGGTAGTAACTGCTTAAAGCTGTTAACTTGGTTAGGTTATTTGATAGTAACAAATATGGTTACGGGTCAACCATATTGGCATTGGCCATGTAGGCCAGATCAGGCTTAACATTAATTTTTATTAAAGGCTTTTTTATTTTGGTAACTGCTTGACAGCTTCAGAAGATATTTTAAAATTGCCCATATGTTCTTAACCTTAGTGCCATCATTTGAATTTTCTTTTTTTAACTTCAAGATTTTGTACATCTAGTCCAGTGAAAATAGAGCCTACCTCTACAGAAAAAGTCTGGTTCCAGATGATGCTAGTTACACTTTTGATATGATTTGGTCAGAAAACTTCCAACAATGAAGCATTATCTAATTATCTCAATGTGATGATAATTGCGGTGAGTGTTCATGAAAGTGAATGAGTGTGTTTCATTGCTTATTTTACTATTGAAGAATACACTTTTATTTGGAATACAGTTCAGTTTGCATGTCAGAATAAAATTATCAGTGATGTACAGATTTCCATTGTTAGTAATAAAGCAATTGACACTGCAACAGAAGTAGGTGGGGCATAGTTTGATTCGGCTTTCTTTTCCCAACGTCCTCTTCAAAGGATTGCTAGGTTTCAATTCTCCAACTGCTGATCACTTTAGAGCTTGACTAAAGTTGACATTTGCAAGATTTAATTCCCTGTCAACCACTTAACAATTTACCCAGTGGAATTTTTTTAATATTAGCTGCTGTCATAATGCAGTATTGAAGAATATGAAGAGGCGCCACCTCTTCCAAAATGTTAGAGGTCCCAGAGGCTACACTAGTGATTACACTAAGTAATCAATTTCCATCAAAGGAATTTTAAGGCATGAGTATTCTGTGGTTTCCTTGCAACTGATGCAGGACATTTAGTTCTGTAGTTCTTCCCTTTGTTTTGAGTTGGTCCATAAGTTTGAGGTTGATGTTCAGCTGAAAATAGTCTGATTGGCAGCACATTAACAATTTGTATTGCTTTGATCAAACTTGGTCTTGATTATTTTTTGGCGTGTATCTCAAAAGGAAGTAATGTTTTATGTGAATTTCTAAGAGTATTTTGGAAACTCTTTAATCCTGAAACTAGGCACTTCCACGCCTATATTTTTTGTCCGTTTGCAGTCTTCCTCTGAGATTGCAAGGGGTGTGGTGGATAAAGTGGAATACATTCGATCTTTCAAAAGCAAATAAGAGCTCCAACAAGCTGTTTATGCATGTGTTTCTTTAGCAACTTGCTAGCTTTGAACTAGTTTGAGGTCAGAGAACTGAATGCCTGAGGAGAGGTAAGTAAAACAGCATTCATGGAATATTTTCTAAATTTCAAGTGGGGTGGTGGGAAGTTGCTAGAATCATATTTGATATAAAGGAAGAAGCTTTAAATGTTGGGGCAGCTATCTCTACAGAACGTCATTGGAAAAGTCACTTCCAGCTGCTTCATTTATGACTAGATCTTTTCAATGAAATTGTTACGCTCGTAGCAATTTATAGTAATACTTGAATGATATCTGTTTTGGGACTTTGAACTGGCAGGCAGTGAATTTTGAACAAGAGAAGCTTGGTGCTACCTCTGGTGCTGTTAAAACTCAACATCAAATATTAGTGATTTTAGCATTGGGGCTGCTTGTTATCCACAAAACACAAGTCAGGAATGTGGTTTAAAAAATTTGCCATTAATTGAGACTGGTGAATTTTGTAGGAGCAAAGGTTAAAATCCAGTGTACAGCAATTTGCAGTTGCTTCCTGGTTTCCATAGCCACCACTGATGGACTTCTACAGGAGGATCTGAGCAGCTGGAGTCATCCATCTGGCCTGTTGAGCCTGCTCTGCCATTCATGGCTGATCTCCACCTACCTGTCTTTTCCCCATATCCCTTAATTCCCATACTATGTAAAAAATCTATCCAACCTTGTCTTAAACATATTTACTGAGATTGCCTCAACTAATTCAATGGGCAGTGAATTCCACAGATTCTCCACCCTCTGGGGAAAAGTAGATCCTCCTCATCCATCCTAATCTATCTTGAGTCCACTAGTTCTGGACTCCCCCATCAATGGAAACAACTTGTCTACTTCTATCTTATCTATGCCTTTCATGATTTTGTGTGTTTCAATAAGGTCCCAGGCAACTCAGTCTCTCTCCTTATTGGCTAAACTAGTCTCTGGAGTCAACTTGGTGAACAACCTCTGTGCCGCCTCCCAAGCCAGTACATCCTCCCTCAAGTAAGGAGACCAGGAGAGCAACTTTCAAATGGCCACAAAATGCTGCTGTACCATCTGAAAATAACAGTTCAAAGTATTTGAAGAAGCAGATGGGTGTGGTGCAGGTGTTGGAAAAGACGATCTAGTTGTGAAAATGGGCCACTTATGGGTGTTGGAGTGAGATTATTATTTTTGTTCAAGCTAATTGGGGTTGTATTAACTTCAAAGTGTGAGACGTGCTTGAAAGGAAAGATCTTCCAAAATAATAATGCACATTAGTTTTTAAAAGTTAGAGATCTGTGCAGAAGTGCTTCAAAGCCAATAAATGCACAAATGTTTGTGGATGCTTCTGTTTTATTTATGAACCGTATCTATTTGGATGCACAATTACAGCTCCATTATATATCCTAGTTTCCAATAGAATATAGAGATTCATCCCCTGATCTTCAATTAAAACATGGAGATCTGAGTTTTTATTAACAAAAGATGTGTGGGAAAAGGGTAATGGGAATAATGTGCACAATTTAGATCAGTGTGGCAAAATGGTAACAGGATTAAAACATGCGAGCAACATTTATAGACGAGCGTGGAAAAATTACAACATTATACGCACACACACACACACACACACACACACACACACACACACACACACACACACACACACACAATAAACTGGGTACATACAACAATCAAGGTAAAGACCACGATATCTGCCACCCCTTGACTCAGAGCAGGCACGTCTCTATGCTGCTAGGGACACTAGAATGCTCCCAACCCTTTAACAGTGCACATTTTATGATTTCTCCAGCGCCGTTCCACAGTACTCAGCCTGGAGTGAAGCAGGGTGGTCACTCGAAGATGGCAGAGGGTGAGCCAAGCACATGGATGCCCTTTAAGGTGCAGGAGGGCTCAGGGTCAATGCCTTGGTGCCAGCACAGGTTAATCGATTACAACAGCCAATGGGCCATGGCCATGTACAGGAGGGCTGTGTTAGGTCCATCCCTGGTAATTTGCAGGATACCAATGGCTCAGTGAAGCAAGGTTAAGTAGATTGCAAAGGAATTTAAATAAGCCAAAAGCAAGGTGTGTGCTAATGGGCGGGGACAAGCCTCGATTGGCAGGTGGTGTCTTCCAACTAGGTAGGGGGCAATGCTGTCATTTGACAGCCATGACCCTTCACAATACAATCCACCCCTTGGAAGTCACACCATTCACCAATCATTACATGGAATACAGTGAGGGAAAAAAAAATCTTGATAGAAGTCTTACCCTTAACAGTCTGATAAATCATGGTTACAGCTATTCATAAGCTAAAAAGTATGTTCATATACAAGAACAATGAAAAGCATATGTTTAGTAAAAACTACTATTCAAGCAGATCAATAAACATAAGTGCCTTCCGAATGCTGGACAAGGCACATAATCAAATTGAATGACAACACCTCACCAGCTCCCCTGACCCAAACAGGGTCGCTGTATTTCCGATGCAGCAGGGCTGGCGTTTGACACCAGGACGCAATTCCTGCTCATGTTCTCTTTCGGGTGCCACAAGTGCATCTGTTGGATCCTTGTAACGATAACCAGAAGGACTCGGGACTGAAAGTTAGCCAATTTAGTGTTTTTAAAAAAGAGCTTGAAGAAGCCTGTGGTCGCCGCCGCAGGCTGACACAAGACGCTGAAAGAGAACAAGCAGATTGGCTGGGAAATGTGAGGACTTTTACCACTAACGTCTGCAAGTAGCCAGTGCAAGGTCATCCATCAGATGCCAGAGTCCTCTTGGCTTGCGCATCCGGCACCTTGGGTTCATGCTTGGGTGTTCCATAAGCACAGATCCTAGATGCCTGTCATCATGCTATCCAGTGGTGGGGCAGGCCAGCAGGTATATCTCCAGAGTGTACCAGGGTGCCCTTTTTTCTGCACTGTAGTTTTACACTAGGATGCTGTTCTGCTTTGTTCACTTTCAACAGGTGCCACAAGTGCATGTGTTGGATCCCTGTAATGAAAACCAGGAGTCGGGACGGAAAGTTAGCCAATTTAGTGTTTTTTAATAAAAGCTTCAGAAGCCCTACCCTATAAGGTGTTTTCTGTTGATGGAAGTTCTGGGGTGATGCTGTCAGTGTATATATTTTGTTTCACTTGACAATGTTTCTTACAATGGTTTGATCAATGGCACTAAGAAGCTGCAACTTTGCATCTATAAATTATAACTATGAATGTATAAATGGTAACTTCAATTTCCCGAGTCTGCTTAGAGACATTATGCAGAGTAGAAACCACAGCTCAGGGTGCCATTTTAAAAAAGGGTTCATTACAAAGGCTGTACTTAGAAGGTCCATTTTAACAAAAAAAGTCCATTCCAAAGGTTGTCCTTGGAAGGTGCATAACAAAGGATGTGGCCTTATTGGAATATCCAGTGATAATGCTTCTGTGGCAACAGCTGTTGCCTGTCTTGATGAATAAATGACTGTCTTGCTAGTTACTGTAAAGTTGCTGGCTCTGTGTTGATGAATGTTTCGTAGAGCCTCACATCGAGAAGAGGAACAGGTGGTCTTCTATGGTTTTGTTGAGGGGGGGATGGGAAGAGTACAAAAGATAGATTAGTCGGGGGCTACCTCTGGTGGGGGAGGATCAGAGGGGAGCCTGGTCCAGGTTGGAGTGGGCAATTCGAGGGAGCCCCGGGGGTGGGAGGAAAGTCTGCCACCACGTGGGTGAATTTTCCTGCTGGCTGAGATGAGCTATCTCCTGTCTCAGGAGATCTGAGCTCAGCCTTGAGGGCAGGAGAGACTGTTTCGAGTGGGAGAGGAGCAGAGACAGAATGTTTAGATAAGCGTGGCAAAATGGTAATGGGAATAAAACACACGCGTGCTTAATTTATCGACCAGCATGGCAAAATTGCAGCAAGGATAAAACACACAGTTACACAACAAACGATACATACAACAATCAAGGAAAACCCAATACAATGCTCAGCACCCCTTGACTCAGTGCAGGCACAGCTCTGTGCTACTAGGGACCCTAATTAAAGAGGTCTCAACCCTTTAACAGTGCACAGCTTACCAAGGATTTCTCCAATGCCATTCCACAGTACTTGGCCTGGAGTGAAGCAGGGTGGGTCCATCGAAGATGGCAAAGAGAAAGAAGTCAGGACATGTGGTACCTTTTATAGCGCTGGAGCGTGTGGGTCCAGCCCAGGTCATTTGCAAGGATCCAATGGCCTGGTGAAGCAAGGTTAAGTTGATTACAAAGGAATTTAAATTAGCCAACATCGAGGCATGCACTAAGAGTGGGGTGGGGCCAAACCTTGATTGGCAGGTGGTGTCTTCTGACCAGGTAGTGGGCAGTGATATCATATGACAGCCACAACCCTTCACACTACAATCTCTCAAGTTAAATCTGATTGTTTACTTCAGAAAGGGAAGGCCAGAGGTGTGCAATCCAGTGATCATTGTGAGAATCAAAGGTGGAGAGAGTGTGCAAATTTAAGTTCTTGGGACTCAGTATCTCAGAAGATCTTTCCTGGACCCAATACACTAAAGCCATCGTGAAGAAAGCATGTCAGCACCTCTACTTCCTCAGGAGTATATGGAGAAAACAGAAGCCCTGGCAAATTTCTACAGAAGTGTGGTGGAAAGTGCGTTGATCAGCTGCGTCACAGTCTGGTATGGGGACCTTCAGCATAAAGCCCTCCAAAAGGTAGTGGACACAGCCCAGGATATCACAGGCAAAAAAAACCTCCTCACCATCAAGAACATCTACAGGAGATGCTTCCGTCGGAGAGCAGCAGCAATGATCAAGGATCCACACCACCCAGCACATGCTCTGTTCTTGCTGCTCCCATCAGGAAAGAGGTGTAGGTGCCACAAGATTCACACCACCAGGTTCAGGAACAGCTGCTCCCCCTCCACCATCAGACTCCTCAACAACAAACTCCATCAGGGACTCATTTAAGGACTCATTGATTTTCTTTCAGTTCTCTGTATTGCACACAGTTCGGTTACATTTCTTTGTTTACATATTTTATGCTGTGTACAGTTTATTTTCCCAATAAGTGTTAAATCTGCCGCGCCTGCAGGAAACAAAAATAATCTTGGGGTTGTATGTAATGTCCTGTATGTACTCTGACAGTAAATCTGAATCTGGTGATCTGGAATGATGATTCAGATGGACATTGACTCGTTTGAATGTTGTTCGGCTTCAGATCAAAATCACCTCAAATAATTTTAATTGGAGATCTAATGAAGTACAATTTAAATTAAACATTTGGACTAATGCTGGTGTCTGGATTTCCCAATGAACTATTTCCATGGTGCTCTCCTTTGGGTCCACTAGCTTAATTTAAACCGATTGCTTCAATTTTGCAGGAGAAAAATTAAAGACAAATTGGTTGAAAGGAGAAGAGAAAATGCATTAGGCCATGTACATTTGCTATCCGCCATCACATTTTGCACAAGTCCATTGTGTTTACTACAAAAAAAAGGACTGGTATATAAAATCTAAAGATACCAAATTGTTTTAAGGCCTCATTTTTACATAGGATGTATGTACTCAGAGTTGTACAAAGCACTTCCCATCTCTTGCATTACCCCAGAGCCAAATTAGAAGCCATAGGAGTGAGGGGTTATTATTGTGGGTCCAGGAGCTTGTATTCAGAGTTTAGCTTTTTTTTTAAATATAAGAATATAACAGGTGCTGGTCAAGCTTTCAATGCAAGATGGAAAATGATTGGGTTTTTTTTCTATATTCTTCACCTTAATGAAAGTGAGTCCATTTGATAAGCACTTGAATCACATGGTCTTGTTCTCATGTGCTTGCAGTCAATTGCTTTATCCACATTTTAATTTTTGCAAGTACTACAAATGTAATTTAGAAAATAAGTGATTTGCATAAACCTAGTTAAGGTTTTGAAGAGTACTTCCTCAAAGAATTATTCTCCAATGGAAAAAAAATGGTCCATTTCCTTTAAAGCAAACTGCACTTAAATCTTGGTGCTTCTATGGGGGTAGAGAGGAGGAGGTAATTGGTCAGCTGAAAATCTGAAACAATACTGCTAGAAACAGCAGATCAGGACAGCATCTGTGCAAATAGAAGCAAATTAATGTTTCCGATAAAACTCTTCAGATAATTTTTAGTTCATTAATTGTCCTTCAATGTGGCTTTATCAGTTTTTCAACTATTAATTTCTAAACTATTAAAAATAAGACCATAGAAACTATCCTTTTAGTGGATCATGTTTATAATCAAAGGCATCCAGCATTTGAAAGAGTTTTATGCATTCTTTCTCCCCTTAACTATAGATGCATGATGTGCAATTTTATTCTTGGGCGAGTGTTTTTCATTTCATGAATATCCAAAGGCAGGTAGCACATTGGAACAACAGCCAGCATGTCTGCCACAGTGCTTTTCATTGCCCGTTTAAATGGCTATTGCAGCTGCTGTTCCTTGAGTGGTGTTGCTAGGCATAACAGATGATGAGGGAATTTCAGCTTAATTGACTGAAGTGCTTAAGAAATGGCACTTGCTCCTATTTATAGAGCCTTTTTGTGTAATGAGTACTTGCTGTTGTTCTAACTGCTATAGTTTGGTTTCTCATCTTTTTCTCTCATGCCATTCCATGTCATATTTATCTCTTGCTTACTCTTCAGCATCCTGTACCTATTCTAGCACATTCACCTTCTTTTCTGTGTCCCAGTGCACACCAGCAATTTTGTTTCACAGGTCTTGTTTTTCCATGTCCTTTTAAGAGGCTGCTTCATAGCTGATTTCCTTTTTAAGGTTCACAGATCCCATCCAACTTTGTTATTGCTCCTCCCACATCTTCAATTTCATCTATTTTTTGCTTTCTTCCTTCTCCCATTACTGAAATCTACTGAGTCATAGAGCTGTACAGCATGGAAATGGGACTTTTGCCCCAACTCATCCATGCTGACCAAATTGCCATCTAAACTAGCTCCATTTGTCTGCATTCAGCCCACGAATGTTTCCTATCCATTGTCTGTAACAGTTAGTCAGGAACATGGATAGTCCACAATCAGCATCATCCTTGAGATAAACAATGACATCTTCCACAAATGAATGTTCCTTGTTTTTGTGAACTGATTCATTTTTCAAAAAGGCTGATGATACCTTGCTGCGCGCACTGTTAATTTCAAAATCATGGCTGGTGCTGCCCATCTGATTAACTTAAATGATCTGCATTTGAAAATTTTAGAAGCTTAAAATCACCTCTTTCAATATACTCCACAAATTATTTCCTTTCTCCAGTTGCATGTTTGGACAGAATCAGAAGGTATTGTGTGTCTTCATGATTATTTTCTTGCACACATACAACTTTGCTCCTAATGCTTTGTTCTCTGCTCCCTATCTGTCCTTTAGCTGCAGACTTGAGTGTTCTCTTTACCAGTCTCCTTAATCCACTCTGATGCTTGTAACCTTTTCTATTATTTTCATGCCATGCGTCTCATTTATGTTATCCGTTTTTATTACAATCACAACATCTGCAGATTTTTGTTCAACTCTCATTTATGTTCACTCTCCTTGTTTACAAAATTTTCTGAGCTTGCTTCATCTCTGGAACTTCCTTTTTTTCCCCACTCACCACCTTAAGTAGTTCCTTACTATCCACATCCCATGCCATCAGTGCTCTCTGGTCTGTCAAGGATTGCTTAAAGTGGGATGTGAGTTTGAGAAAAAAGACTGAGAACCACTGCTCTAGATCCTTTTTAATCCAGTGGTTCTCAACCTTTTTCTTTCCACTCACATTCTACTTTAATCCCTATGCTATCAGTGCTCTGTGATTAGTAAGGAATTGCTTAAGGTGGGATGTTTCTGAAATATTTGGCTTGAGAAAATTTTTCATTGGGGCCCATTTCCTTTGGAGTTCTGAAACCGTGCACATCACGAGTCAATGAGGGACGATTAAGACAGTGGTTTTCAAACTTTTTCTTTCCACCCACATCCCACCTGAAGCAATCCCTTACTAATCACAGAGCACCGATGGCATAGGGATTACTTAAAGTGGGATGTGAGTAGAAAGAAAAAGGATGAGAACCACTGCTTTAATTTGAATAGTTTGTATTGTCATTGCTCTTCTACCCCATTACCTCAATCAGAGATTGAGTATAAGGGGTTGCCCCATTAGAGAGCATGGTAAAACACTTTTATAATGAGGGAGTGCCTTCTATTGCAACTTGGTAATTCATTTTCATTGGCTTTGATAAATTTTGTTAAGCACTTTGCGGATGGAGTAAACATCTGTTAACTGAGACTTGGTCCTGATTAGGAAACAAGGCTTTAAGAGTTCAAGTATGCTGGTTTATTGTGCAGAATGGGAAACCTCCCAGGAGTAATGAAGTTGGAAAAATGGTGGACAAAAGTGGGAGTTTCAGTGGAAACTAGATGGAAGTGGAGGCAGATGGAACTTGCAGGTATTGTGATGAAGAATGCTTAAAGCCAGAAAATTAGTTGAATCCAATTCTAAAGGTGTAAACTGCAGGTAGGAATGTAAGTTATTTCTGTGGAAGCACTCATAGTGGAAAGGCAAGAGTACAGCTAAGCAGGGGAATCCTATGATTTAAATGCAAACTTTTGCAGATGCTTGAAATCTGAAATAAAGTAAACTTGGCAATATTTGTCAAGTGAAAAACAAATTGACAATTTTTGGCTGATCTTGTCCAATTTCAATGCTAATAAATGGTTCACGGTCTATTAGGATAATTATCAGAGGATGAGAGCAATCTACTGATAATCACACTGCAGTTTACAATTGGTAGAATCATTTTGTAGTCTGAGTGGTAATTTTGGAGAGATTTTACCAGATTTTCAACAGAAAATTGGCATATCATGAGGTGGTAAGTTTGGGGAAGTTGTTCACCTAAAAGATGAGGTATTTTCAAAGATACAGGTACCTTTGTAGTGTGGATGACAGTGAAGTTCATTACAATGCCGATGTGTGTGAAGCAAGGAAGGGGTGGGACAACAGTTTAGTACAAATTTCTCTGGTCACCTTTTGCAAATCCTAAAAGCTCTATCTCTGAATTCTCTGCTCTTCTGATTCTGGCTTGTGCATTTTCCTTGGCTCCTCACCTTTATTATTGGTTTCCAAATACTCTGCTCATCGCCTTATCTTCTGAAACTCCCTTTCCCTTGGCTAGATCTTTTCCCAGTTTCACAAATCATATCTATCTTTTCAATTGCATCTTTCACTTTTGCTGTATTCTGTTCAGTGAATACATGAAAGCAAGGATGATAACCTAAAATAATGTCTTTAAGCTGCTATGACAAAATTGCTTTATCTCCCTCCATGGCTGTTTGCCCCAAATCACAACAATCAAAAATTATTCAAGCCTTGTCAGACTTTCTCACATAAAGGCTAAAATGGAATGTTTAAAAAATAAAATCCTAATTGCATTTCTTGTTCCTAGCTTCAGAAGGGAAAGTGGAAGTGAAGATTAGCCTGAACAGTTCCCAGTATTTGATTTGAGAGCTGTATGCACTGGCTTTTTAACAATGTATTCTGGCCAAATCCCACCTCCATGCCAGCTTGTGAAGCTGAACTAGTTGTAGTGTTATCATTATCAACTAACGGATGAACAACAGTACAAACCAAGTAGAACCCAGGTTTCGACAGGATTCCCTTCCTGAGAAATGTTCACAACTCAAACTTTTTTTGTTCATTTCCAACTTGGTGTGTAGGAGAGGATCACATCAAGTTTATTGCCATCTGATTGTTCAAGAACAATCCAATGGAACAGTGTTCTCCGGTCCTCAGTGCAAAACACGCAGACACAACCAGACATAACACACGTACAGACAAACAATACATATGCACGATAAATGTGTGTGCATGTTTCTTAAATGTGAGAGTCTCAGAGGGTTAGTGTGAGCAGTTCTTTGGTCGTTCAGCATTCTCACTACCTGTGGGAAGAAGTTGTTCCTGTATCTCTTTCCTGACAGGAGTAGCTGAAAGATTATCTGTGCAAGTTGGAAGGGGCCCTCGATGATTTTCTGCGGTCTCTTAGAATAAAGATCCTGGTAGCGTCTATTGGAAGGAGGGATAGGGAAACTCCAGTCTGTGCTGTGCTGGGAGAGTGAACAGGACTGCCACCTGGCCTCACCAATTTGGCATGCAAGTGAGTTCAACCAGTGCTCCCAGCTCTGCATGACTCGTCTCAGCTCCTGGGGTTGGAGGCAAGGAGATTTGGGGGGGGGAGGGGGGGAAATAAAGGCATGTGGAAATATTCTGTTGCCACCCAGCAGAAGATGCTTCCATCCTTATCCATCCTGCTGGTCTTCCAAACATGCATTTGTATCCTAGGAAGGACCTGTACCTCAACCTCTGCAGCTTGCATACTGCATTCACCAACAGATCCTCGACTGTTATTTTGTGTAAATCTATTAAGAAAATTTTGCAATTTCAGCTGTGATCTGTGGATTACACTTCTGAGTAAGAATGCTCTGAGTTCAAGACTCGCCGGAAATTTGTATGCAAGAAGTTAGGTTAATAATTTGTGCTGATGTGCTCTGTTGGATGAGAATAAACCCAAGTCCTCATCTGCTTTCTCAAGTGGATCCCACTATCCTGGTGAATAATTATCTCAATCAGTAAAACTTATCACATTGAGGGAGTTTGCTGTGTGTACTTGCTGCAAAGTGCTAACACACAAAGTAGTGGTCATTTGAACCAAAACTATTCAATACATATCCCAATCTACTCAAAATATTGAGTCTTGAGAAAAAGTTTCAGGTTCGGTGGGTTTAAAGAGATGAGTCTGCACAGAAGGGTTTGCAATCACACGTAGCTTTTATTAACACAAGAATTTATAGAAGAGCGTGGGAAATTTTTAATGGGAATAAAACACAATTTATAAAAGAGCATGGGAAAACGTTAAACAGTAGCAGTTACTAATTCACACAGGCGGTGCCAACATTCGCATACTATAAGCAGGGGTCATGCACACCCTCCCAGACCCCCTGATCGTCGGGAATGGCTCCCCTTACCCATGACCCTTCCAAGTGACGACCCCAGTAGCGACCTGGCGTGAAGCGGTGTCCGGGGCTCTCACCATGAGGCAGAGAGAGTGAAATGTGCTCTGTGCTGGTGCTAAATACAGAGCTAATCTGTGTGTCTAGCCCATAGTGGCGCTGAGTGATTTTGAATTAGCCAATGGCCAGGTGTGCATGAATTAGTGGGCCCAAGTCCAACCTTGATGGACAGGTAATATAATGAGTGGCTAGTGCTCTGCCTTGATTGACAAGTGATGTGACTTCTGAATAAGTTTCAGGCAGGGAGGTCATGTGGCCACCCGTAATACACACATTCCAGATAGGTGAGGAGGCCACATTTTTTCCACACACAACATTCCACCCTTGGCAGCCACCTCACTCTGCAATTACAATGATGACAATCAATGACTTTATGTACATGTAATAACTAAAAAAAAAACAAAAAGATGTGCTTTTAAAAAAGGAAAAAAATGATACTAATCAAGTGAACACCTAATGAAATTAAATGACAACACCTCACCAGCTCTTCTTCCCCCACCCCCACCCAACCAAACAGGGTCGCTGTGTTACCGATGGAGCAGGGTGGAGATGCTCCCAGTGTCAGAGGGGAGAGTATAAAAAGGAATTTGTTTGGTTGACCCACTCATGTGCCTGGTTTCTCCAGCTTGGCTGGCAAATTTGAACACATCTGCAAACAGGCAGTGCAAGGTCATGCATCGGGTGCCAGAGCCCTCTTTTGGCTTGCGTATCCCGCACCTTGGCTTCATGTTTGGGCAGGTGCCTGTTGCTATTCTGTGGTGAGGAAGGAGGGGGGTTGGCTGGCAGGCATTTATCCAGGATGTACCTGGAGCGCCCCGTTTATATGGGCTGTTGTCTGACACCAGGGTGCCGTTCCTGCTTGTGTTCTCTTCGAATGGGTGTAACGATGGCCAGGAGGAGTCAGGACTGAAAGGTAGTCAATTTGGTGTCTTTTTTTAAAAAAAAAAGGCTCCCACACCTCCACCCCATGAGGTGTTAATGGGAGTTCTGGGGTGGGACGCTGTCATTATCAAGTGTCACAAAATAATATAGAGGTAGCATGCAAGTACAAATCATTCGTGGGTTTGCACATGATGGTAGCAGACACCTGTTTAAAAGACTACCAGGGCTGTGACGTTGACCTTCCCCACCCCCTGCCATGGCTCCCAATTAAAACATAATATTTATTGTTAATGTGTCAGCTGTAATGATTAACTATTTTGTAATTTTGAGCATTATAATTTACAGTAACAGTAAGTCCTTTTTTTAATTTTTATTGCCCTTGAAAAGGTAATGGTGAGCCATAGCAGTCCTGGTAAAGGTACACCCAGAGGACTGGTGGGTAGGACGTTCCAAGATTTAGATCAGTGACAATGAATGACCAACTATTTATCAACCAATGAAACTGATTGTGACTTGTTCCTTTTTAAGCAACTTCTGGTGCGCAATCGATGAACAGCATTTGTGAGATTTTGTTTTCTTGGAATATATACATCTGATGCATTCTTTCTTTTTCATTATTGCTCAGAATGGTGCTGTTGTCACTGCAGCTGAATTCTTCATCTTCCAAAGCTGTTTTACCTTTTGATCAAGAGTGTCTACTTGCGATATTATATGAAATGTGATGTCTTGCATTATGCTCGGTCATGCTTGTAGCCATTGTCATTAATGAGCCCACATGTGTTTTCATATAAAAGTTGAATAATATTGTGCTTTTGTTTATCACACTTTTGTGGTGGTTTCTGTGGAAAAAATTATGCATCAAATAATGGTGTCACTAGTGTGCTGGAAGTGTGCTTATGGGCAACGTCACCCAAATGAAACACCTGAAGGGATTGCGTCCATGTAGGTAATCTGGACTCACTCCTGAGGAATAAGAAGGATACTTTTATTTGAAGAATGCGAGACCAAATAATGTAGGTAACATTACTTATTTATTTTGGATTGTATCATGCTATGTTTCAAATAGATTATTAAGAATGTTAAAAACCTAGATTGTATAACATGTCTTTTTATTACTGTGAAAACTAGGTCCAATGAAGCACTCACAGAGCAGTTCTCAGAACTCTGTAATAAAGTAAGTGGATTTTTCAATTTTGTGATACTGAATTTTTAAGAAGTTTATATGCCTCATTTATTTTGAATATGCCTCATTTATTTTGAATATTCTGGTTTGCCTCGCTGGTACAGAATGAGGAAAACCAGCAACAGTTGGTGAATCATGGTTTGTTCTTGATTAGTAGAGATCCAAGTAGCTTTTTAGTTCTAGACAAAATAATGTGGGTTACACAAATTCTGTTAAATGAAACAAATGTGGATTTCTTCAGATGTTAGTGCTACGTGTGATTTTAAAATTTCAGAGTCATTGTCTTCCATTAAAATCTGCTCTCGATGATGAGTTGGTTTAGAATTGTCCCATAAGTGTCTCTTTAGTAGCTGATAGTGAAGGACTACAAAACAAAATGGGCTCTAAGGTGGGCAGACATTTAGCAGCTGACGAGCATTGTGAATTATTTAAAATGAATGGGAAGGAACGTGTATTTTTTTATAGAATGTGGTGGAGCAAATGATTCTTGAAGAGCTTGTACAGGTAATTGAAGGTTGCAGTCCAAGTGAATGAAGCCTTTTTTATTTTAAAAGAAAGGCAAAGAATTGATTTTTAAAACTTGAGACATTTGACCAGAAAGTCATGTTAAACTTCTGCAGGGTCTTATTCAGCACCATTTTGTGCTTTCTATTTATGAAAGTGATAAAGAAGATAAACATGGATTTGTGAGCAGGTGGCTTTGGTTGAAAGCCTCTTCTTCAGGGAGATGTAACAAGTCAAGATGAGAAGAATAAATTTAATCTCAAGATTTTTTAATTTAGAACATCGTTGGAAAGTTCAGCTCTCTGCCACAAACTCTTGAGTGAAGAACTCGTTCCTTTTTAAACAATAATTAAAACATTGCTTTTTAAAAGAAACAATCATGAAAGTAATATATACATCAAAGAGTGAGATCCCAAAAGTTTGGAGAAGGAGCAAGTAGTGTTGGACTAGGTGACGAGAGAAAATGGGCAGAGATCATTGGGATAAATGACCATCTGTGGTTATTTGTGTATTTGGAATTTCTTTTGTACTGGGTTGCAATTGAAGTACAAAATGTTAAACTTTCTGCTTTGTTTTCTTATTGGGTTCTCGGTATGTGATGCAAGGTGGCATGCAGATGCGTCTCGTAGTTGTATTTCAAAAATACGTCATGCTCCAAGTCAGTTAAGGATTTTAGGAATGAAATACATGAGGTTTTGTTCCTACATTATAGTTATTAAAAACCTACTGTATCAATGATTCAATCCTTCTATTTCTGCATGATTATTAGAGGAACCTACAGGGCATTAAACAAATCATTTATCTGTTCAAAACAGTAAACTGGGTTGAAATGTTCCAATCACTGAATAGTCCGTGACATCACTTTTCAGCTTTGGTGAGTTGAAAGTACAGCGGCTTGCAAATAATTCTGATTTTGTTTTTCTCTCAGTGCACCTGATCCTTTGTGGCCAGTTGCAGCTTTTTACCTTCCATATAACATAAGGGACTTTTGGACTCTGGTGGGTTCTATTTATTTTTATTTAAGCTGAGAACCATGCTTGACTCCAACTAATTTTGAGTTAAGATTTTCGTTCTTTTGCACAAATGCAATGTTCAGTACTTATGAACGTAATGCAAATATCAAATTGTATTTACGAAGTGCAATACCAAATTTAAGTTCCTGTTTTGGGTGTTCCATTTGAATTTTTTTTTCAAATGTGAGCTTTTCTGTGTTTCTAATTGCATGTGTGCTGAATTTTTGCGCAAAAATAGCAAACTGAAGAAAATAAAGTGACTGTCCGAATCACTGCTTATGTAGGGGTTTCTTGAAATTCTGTTTAACTCTGACTCCAGTATTGTTAACCTGCCTGCTGCTACTTTTCTGTGCTTCCTCTTGATTTCATTTTAATACTCGTTCACGAGATATGGGTATTGTTGGCACGGCCAGCATTTAGTGTCCATTCCTTATTTCAAACATTGAGCATGTGTTAACTTCAGGAATAAAAGCACTTGTTTTAAATCTATATCTAGCCTATAATGGGGTACTTTCAGACTCTTGTATGGAAGACCATACAAGCAGTTTATTTGAATTATGATGCATGTTTGGAGCTGCTGCATTTCTATCAACAGCTTATTTCTACTTCATTTGGATGCAATAACTTTTGGTGGCAAGGAGCTAAAAAGATCTCTGCTAGCGCAATGAGCAAAATGGTGCCCGTTCAGAATAGCATCGGCTGTGCGCAAAACAAAAACAGGAATATTTTACGGCAATAGACTGGCAAGCAACTAAAATCTGTCAGCAGGCTATGAACAACACTGCTGGTTCTTGATGATGCGCAAAATGGACCATTTGGAGCAAACTTCTTGCTGCTATGAGTAAGTGCCCTGTTTAGATGTGTTTATTAGGAAAACAAACAATGCATCAGGCCTCTTGCATGATGACTTGCAAGATCATTTACCATGTGTTATTTTTGAGAAGGGGATTAATGCCACTAGTAGCAACGTACAAGTTTAGTGCTCATGGCAGGAAACAGAATTGGAACTGGGACAGCAACTCTGCAGTTGGTCTTTGAATATCTGCTTCCCTGGATTTGAGTTTGTAAATTTATCCCTCAAGTTAAATTAAGTCACTAGTTCTGAACGTTCCCTTGTCCATGTTAAGCATTTATTCAGTTATTCCCTTGGGTAATTTAATCTGCAATAAAACATGCAGCTGGTTTAGTATGGTCAGCTGAATCATTTACAAAATCCTGATAATTTCTTACTGCTTAACCTACCTCCTTAAGTGGTGGGTCTTTTGGTACTACAGATAATAGGTATATTGGTGGGGATGCTAGTTGGAGATTTGTGGTGTTGAAGCCCATGTGCAGACTTGGAATTACAATTCACATCGACACTCCATTGCAACATTATGGGAGTACTGCATTGTCAAAATGAGCATAATTCAAGATTCCTTTATTATCATTTAATGCAGAGCATAATATTACACAAAATTGCCTTCTGCCTACCATAAGGCAGACAAAGAGTTGCCATTAGTCTCACCCTGTACTCTAGTAAGAGAGAAAGAGAAGCAAGAGAGAGTCTCTTCAGAGTCGCTGAGTATCCGTGGGCTCGCTTCCAGCCCTCCCGCAGCCTCTGTAGCCACGCAGACTCCTGTTTGAACCATCGGCCATCTGACCTCCAGATCCAAACCTCCGTAATCAGGAAACCTTGACTCCTTCTTGACCTCAGCATCCTCTCAAATCCTCGCTCTGATACCTGATTCCCATGATCCAATCTCCAGTAGGCCACAGTCAATGCAGCTCTCCCAACCGGAAGTCGCCTGCAGTTTGTGTGGGTCCCTCAGTCTCTGAGCTCCTCACTGGTTCGCTGCCATGGCCAACTTCCCTGTAGGGTCATCTCCTCTGCTTCTCCTTTTCAATGTCGAGTGGGAATGGTCTCCTTGTTACTGGTGCCCTGCAACAGTCCACAGCTCCCCTGGAGTCTACAACACCCCATTGCCACTGCCGAGCACAGGTGCTGCACTCTTGGGCACAAACCCCATGGTTGCAGGATTTTGCTTAGAAATACTGGCTCCTTTAACAGGCTGTTTAAGGTCTGTACTGAGCCGTCAGCATCAGGACTGGGGCGCGCCACCGTATTTTTTTTTTAATGCCAGAATATTAAACTGCCTGCTTGTTCCGGGAGTAAGAGATCCTAAAGATTTGATGTTGAGTTATCTAAACATTTACTCCTCGGAATGTACCAAAAATAGATTGTTTGGTCATTTTTTTTTCCTGCTTGTGAGACTGCATGTGCGCATTATAGAAAGGCCTAATACCAGAGCATTTTCTTTATGTCAAATTCAGATTTATTGTCAGAGTACATACATGACATTACACACAACTCAGAGATTCCTTTTTCCTGCGGGCGAGACAGAATTACCAGTGAAATTAGTAGATAATTTGGAGAATTATTTTGCCAACTAGGTTACAGGAAAATACTTAATTTTTTTTACAGAAAACAAAAAATGCCACACGGCTTCTGGGCAACTGAACAATCCATAAATTACTGAAATATAATGCTAGTACTCAGTGTGAATAGAATTGGATAATGAATTAAATTCCAGATTTGTCTGAAATATTTATCTTTAAAAAAAGCACGAGAGCTTTCAAGAAACAAATATAAAATTCAAGAGTTTCCATCATTATTATTATTATTTTCTTCCCGCAATTTTCACAGTTGTTTCCATCTTAGCTGTGTTACCCTCTTTTATCTCAAAGAAATCCTTCTGAAAAGCAGGTCTTGGTATTTATGGGGGTTGATTTAAACTTCTTGCTTCTATGTACCCTGGGTAAATTTCAGGCTGTCCAAACTATCCTGCATCTTTCTGTGCCTACAGCTTGGAATAATGATGCTAAGCTAAACTCTAACGTTACAGTAGAAAGAGAAGTTTAAATGTCAGTTAAACCTATGCCTTTATTAACTTTCAATAATAAATGCCTGAAATAATCTGAAGTAGAATACTTGAAATGGGAAAGAACTTGGCCTTTCATTTATAGTCTTTCCTGTATTTCTTTTGTATCAATGCTGAGAGGTCACATCCTAATTTCCCCACCCTGGTTTGGAAAAAAAAACGATGCTGCTCAAAATGGCTAATAAATGTGATGTTGAAGCCTCATGCAAACACCTTTAATGCCAATGCTTTTACAGAAAAAGGCAGCTAACATGCACGTAAAAAGAGTGCTTGCAAATTGTGTTTTCCCAATTAAGTCACTTTTGGGGATTTTGGTGTGGTCGTGGGTGGGATGCGAAAATGACCCACACTTTTATGGTCAGTCCTTTTTCTCTGACATGATTCATTTTTCTTTTGCAGTTGTTTGTTGAGCAGTGCAGAAATAATCGGTAAAAATGGCAGACAATAATGTTGTTAACAATGGCAAAGACGAGGCTGGCCAAAGCACGGAAGATGTTTGCCGGGACTACCTGCGCAATGTCTGCTATCGCGGCAAGACCTGCAAGTACCTCCACCCGGATATAAATGAGGTACATGACCTAGGTGTGAAAAAGAATGAGTTTGTCTTCTGTCATTATTTTATGAATAATGTTTGTACCCGTGCAAAGTGCACATTCATACATGGTACAACAGAGGATGAGGAATACTACAAAAAAACAGGGGAGCTTCCCCTGCATTTGCGCTCCAAGGTGGCTGAAACCTATGGGCTCTCACTTTCTGACCTGCCTGCTGATAAAGGTGAGATCCCAGTATGCCGTGATTACCTTAAAGGTGACTGTCAAAGAGGCTCAAAGTGTAGATTCCGGCATTTTAAACGTGACAATTTAGAACCTGATAACAAGCTGACACGAGACCCTCCACTTTCTCAGCCGGTGCGTAGATTTGATCGATTGGATAATGATAGTGGTATCAATTGCTATGAGTATGACCACCGCTTGAAGAGGAGAAAGTTAGAAGGGTTTGAGTTTGAAGTGTATGAATATGATCTCACAAGTCGACGATCGGTTGACTCTGGATACCTGGAGGAGGAGAACATTATGCTGCGAAACCGAAATGAGGAACTCAAAAAGCAGGTGTCAAATTTGATGGGCAACAATGAGGTCCTTTTGGAACAGAATGCATTTCTCCGCAACCAGATCAAGGCAGCAATGCTGAACTCCATGTCCACAACAACAACCGGGAGATTTGGTCACTGCACTTCTCCAGGAGTTAAGACAAGGGGACTTTGGGAGTAAATTGATTCCAAAAATTGCAAAGTAACTTCTAACATCTGGGCACTGATCGTATATGTTTGTCTTTGCTCCTATTGAGTTGGATGAGGTTTGGGGGAAGGTGGGGAAAATATTCTTCAGATGTTCAAATCCCGAAACAATGTTTATTGTTTCAAAATATCCGGGTCAAGATACATGCCAAGTTTCTTGACAATTTTACAAGGCTGTGCAGGAAGCATCAAATGAATTTTGACTAAAGTAAACTTTTTTCTCGATGCTTGCAGCAATGGCTAAGTGAAATTATATTAGGTGTATATATTAGATGGAAGAGGCATTGAAGAGCTACCACCAAGTAGTTGACTAACAGAGGTCACCATCATTGAAAATGTGGGTGCATTTTGGTGAGGAACAAGTTTCTTAACTCCATACAAGGCTAAGGTTAATGGCAAGAGGTCTTTCAGTGAGTTACCACAAACCTGTTAATAGTGATCTGGATTAGTGTATTTGGGGACAGAATGGGACTGTCCATGCTGCCATTTGAATGAGCTGTGCTGACTGGAATATACTAACTTGGGTGTTCTAAGCCACCACTGGAACACCTAACATTTTCGAGACAATGTAAACCATGACGAGGAAATTCTGGTAACATTGAATTCTTGGAAATGTAATGATCCAAAACTGCAGTACGTTTTCTCTCAAAGTTGTGTTGACTTGCAAACAGTCCAGCTGGCATGTATCAAACAAAAATACATTTTATGGGCTATTCCTTTTTTTTTCCAATAATTTTTTTAGTAAAGCTGTGTGAGAGCATCCATTTTTTGACCTTTTTGTGATCTGCACATCCTGGCTCACATTGATGGGGAGAAACTCGTTGTACGAGCTGTCTTTCTCTTTCCTTCCCTGCCCACCTACCATCACCAGCACAACCATATTTGATAACTTTGAAAAGTAAAAGAATTTTATTGATTATTGGCAGTTAAATCAGTAGGTCCCAGAAGCTACGAAATGGAAAAGTCACAAGAATTTGCAATTCTACAGTTGCATTGAAATAAATTGTGATGATTCTGATTCTATTCAGCTCTAATATTTTGTACAATGAAAACAATAATAAATAATATCTGGTGTTCACAGCTTGGCTGCACAAGATACTGGATCAGCATGTGGCAGTTTTAGTATGTTCCAGATTTACTTGCTGACTGATCTCTTGGCTTCGTGTAAGAAAGCATTCATATTAGACACAGGAGCAGAGCTTGTATGCAAGAAGGCGCATAATGACACTGCTTGAAAGGTACTTTTGGAACTGGGTTGAATGCATCTGGCAGTTTTGAATACTGTATATAATTTACTACCATTTAATACTAAATATCCTCCCTCCCCAAACTATATCTGGTATTACACAACCCTTTGTAAACTTGGTGAATGGAAAGAGTTGCTTGCTTGTGAATAGTTGGATCAACATTATTAATCCTTTCCAGCCAAGCAAGCCAGCCCCAGCCTTTGAATAGAAAGACTGTCTGTATTTGTCTAAGGTCAGTCAACTTGGCTTGGATACACCAAGGTGCCCAGGAACTAATCTAAGATGATTCAGGCATTAGCCAAAATACTCATAACCGAGCTTAACATTTTTATCTAGGTTTAGGAGACCATTGACGTCTACATCATATTTTTTTTCTTTCAGGTCTCAATCATGTAAGTTGTAAAGTGTGAAATTTTGTTAGAATTTTTGCACTGTTGTCTTACAGTGCTAATTGTGGTTGATTAATGCAAAAGAAATTGGGGCCAGAGGGTAAAAAGACTTGCAGATTATTAAAACTGTGGTGGATGTGCATGCTACAGTGATTATTAATGTTGAATGCAAATATCTAAATTATGGTAATTATTGAGTTCCACCCTTTGCCATTTCAAACACATTAATTAGACCTTGGTGCACTGAGCTTAATTTCTCTGGTTAACGGATCCTGTAAATCAGTGGTTCTCAACCTTTTTCTTTCCACTCACATCCCACTTTAAGTATTCCCTATGGTATAGGTCTTCTGTGATTAGTAAGGGATTACTTAAGGTGCGATGTGAGCGGAAAGAAAAAGGTTGAAAACCACTGTTTTAATCATCCCTCATTGACTCATTATGTGCACGATTTCATAACTCCAAAGGAAATGGGCCAATTACCATTTTTTTCAACCAAAATATTTCAGTAACAATTAGGTCTAGAGCAGTGATTCTCAACCTTCCCTTCCCACTCATCCCACCTTATAGAGCCCCAGTAGCATAGGAATTATGTAAAGTTGTATGTGAGTGGAAAGAAAAAGGTTGAGAACCACTGCTGTAAATAATGACTAGCCTGAATATTAGAGGTATTGAATTTTCATGCTTGCATATGTTGCGGCTGGAAAGGTTTAAGTGTGTGTGCAGTTGAGAGAGAAAACTTTTGCAGATGGTTGAAATAAACTTGATTGAAACATTCAAGTTAATATTCTTGCTTATTCAATACCTGCCTTCTGTTAAATTGTTGTTACCAAACTCTAGAGGTCCCCTTCATGCACTTTGTTCAATTTATAGATTTTAACAAAAGTTTCTGGAATTTAGTGCATGTATAATAAAATGATTTTTTTTCAATTATCGGTGCATGGCCTTTTTATTTTTGCACCATATCCATGTATATCAGAAAAGGGTAGATTAGTGTTTGGCTATATTATTTAAATGAGAAATGAGGTAACTATAGCTTTGCTTTTGGCTGAGAAATATTTAGATTGGGGAAGACTTGAAACTTAATTGATATTTATGCTTGGAGGGAGACTATAAGCCAGCTCCACAGAGTCAGAAGGCTTAGTTTTACAAGAAAATAGTTGGAATTTAAATACATTTCAACCTTGGATTATTTCGGATGTTGGGTGTGCTTGAAAGAATTGATCAATATATTTCACTTTTCTTTTGCTCTACAAAGTTGGGAGAAGTTAAAATTACTGAAAGGAACAATCCTCTCTTGGGCAAGTAATGTCTTATTTATTTTCAAGTGGATCGTACCCTATTCTGCAGTTTTAAACATTTTTCAGTCTATTGACCAATTGGAAATACTGACCAAGGAAATACCAAGGATCACCAGCCTCCAAGCCTAGCTTCCAGAAGCATGTCAGCTCTGAAGGATATAGATATCATTATGTAAATATACTTGTTTTCTGATATCAGCAGTCTTAACTAGCTTTCACATTGGGTCCCAAATGCTCCCACTAATATTGAAGACCTTGTATGGGGGCATTGTAGGTGCACGTTCATGGTGTGATGTACAGGTGCCTAACCTTTTATTCAGCAACCTCCTAAATCTAGTACTTTTTTCGGAAATGAAAACGTCCAATGCCTCGCTCCCAGCCCCTGCCCATCCGTTGGTCGTGCCTGCCCCCAGCCATCCATTGGTCACCCCTCCCACCAATCTAACTCCTGACGCAGCAGCAGAGGTGCCATGCTGCCGAGCCCTTAGTTCACTCGCAGCAGTGGCTGCCAACTGCCGCCAGCCGCCACCGTGAGCGTCCTTCGGGTTTGGCAGCACTGCCAGCCCCATGGGGGATTATGGTAAAAAAGACGGCCATTGCTCTCATATTGAGCCAGCTGCTGCCTGCTTCTCCCCACCAGGTGCTTGGGGCCAAGATTCACCTTTCAACTGAAGGTAAGAGTCTGAGGCAGTTTTATTTTGAAGTTTTACTTTTAAAGTAAAAAAAACATGCTAGTGATATTATGGTCTTTATTTACCTAAATTCATTTAACACCCTACACCCCCAGTTTTGTGCGATTTTTGAAACATCGCATTTGCTTAAAGGGATCCATTTTAAAATGATTCTGAAATCAAAAAAATTTTAAACAATGGGAGGAGTCTTGTCCTGACAATCCTGGATAAAAGGTTAGGTACCTGTAATGTAATTTAGATTTTTTGAGATTGAAGACTTATTTTCTCCAAATTTCCTGCTTCCTAAAGCAATAACTTGTTTAGATGCATTGCAGGGTCCATGAGAGACCCTCTGAAGCTTTACAAGATATCTGTTATTCCTGAATATTTAAATATTGGGGAGTATCACACCTGGATCTAATCCTATCCACACCACACATCTGACATTGCAGATTTCTACCAACAGATACCGACCAACAGCTTCCCCTGGCTGTCCTTCCCCTCTTTAAAGAGACATGCAGAGGACCACTGCAGAACCCCACCCCAGGCTCAGATGGACAAACTCAACAAAAGGGCAGACACAAACATGAGAATCCTTACAATTCTGAGATGCCTGACTCTACAGTTACCTGCAATTTGACATAAACCATTAAGCTATGATAGAACTTGCTGTCTGATAGGCATTTTCTCAGTCAGAAAAATATGATCTGCTTCAGTCCTACCTGGTGGTATCTGATCAGGTATGTTTGCAGGGTTCAATAATTCCCTCAGTTTTGGAGTAAACTAATCTAATGACACTTAAAGAAAAGAAAATACCTTTCAGCCTGTTGTGTAATCTAAATATGTAATAAGGCTAATTTATCACTGAGTATTTCTTCATCTACAAATCTGTGGTAAAAGATATTGCATCTGATAAGGTTGCATATGTAAAGCTCCAAATGTGGCGCAAATTTCACGTTCACTAAAGAGCGATCAAAAGCATATAATACTGGCAATCTTAAAATTGTGCGCTGCAGAAAATGCCCATTTTGAAATGAGAAATTCCAGGTTGAGTTTTATACTCCCTCTTGACTCACCCACAGGCACATTCAACGCCTACTTCTGCATGCTCACCCCATCTTTTGACTTCCCAAACTTTTTCCTTGCACCATTATCATTCTTTAGTCTCTTGTCTGTTACGCCTGTTACAATATTACCTTTTATTTTCAATCCCAGTCATTATTTTGCAGGACCTTCATTTTTAGATCTAAATCAAAAGAGAAGCAAGCAAGCAAATGTGTGGAAAATAAATTGGGAGTAGAAGTGGGAATACAAAAGCAAACTGAATATTTTAAAAGGAAAAAAACCGTAGACAGTTGAAAGGGAATATTGAACCCCAAAACTAATGATGTAGGAAACACGAGGATCAAGGAAGAAGAGTGGTAAGTAGTATTAGACTGCAACTCAAAATTGAATCTCCACTTTGTCTATATTGTCCCTTTGCCAGTGCTTTGTTACTAGGTACAAAATGTATCAGTATAACTGAAAGGTCCTGAGTGAAAGCCTGAACTTAATAACGAGAATAAGGATTGTAGATTTTATTTCACAAGATTTTAAGTAAAATTATCTAGCTGTTGATGTGGTGTGACCAAAATGTCCTTTTTTTCCCTTCTGAGGCTGAACCACTTTCAACTTTGCTAATACAAAAACATTTTTGAAGTTATTTAGCATGTATGTTGACTGGCAAAATATAGTCCTTTTGTTTACTTCTGTGAATTCATTTTAATGCTACCAACCTAAAAATGTAATTTCCTGTTTTTAACTTTCAATCTAATATAGGTAGGTGACTGAATACTGTCTATCCATTAATTTCAAGTCATTAGCATTGTTTGATGTATTTTTAAGTGTGATTGCGTCATAGTTGCCAAAGACATTCTTTCAAGTGAATTCTTCCACTTCAACAGAAAAGACATGTTATAGTTCAGGAACCACCTTTTGGTCTTCAGTGTTCCATTTACTTCATCTCTGTAAATTAAGATGTGAAGAATAATTCTACTTGTATCTTGACAATGGCTGTGTTCTTCCAAGGACTTTGGTGCTATAAGAAAAAAGGACATTCTTTTCAAGGAGTCAACTTCTATAATTTGGCAATGTTGTAAGTTTAGTTCTTATGCTGTATAGTATCTGCTTCCGTATTATTTTGTCTTGAAATAAATCTGGACAAATTCTTCTTGCTCGTTATGTCACATTCAATGCCTTGATGATATTTTATTATTCCACCCCCTGATGTCTCATGGGGATGGTTTTATCATGTTTTCTTTACAAAGTGGTGTGTTAAAGACAAGGTTAATAGCATAGAATTGGTCAAATTAATTTGCATGAGGGAAAGCAAAGGTAAAGGATCATGTTACAGGAAACTATGTTGCTTAGAGAGCTTGTAATCCAGCCGCAAAACTACAAAAACTACAAAAAAACTACGAAATGAGCAGCTAATTCCAGGTATCCTTTTCAAACTTTCCATTTTCCTCATTGGTTAAATGTGTTTTGTTGCTATTGTATACGGGAGGGACTGCCCCTGTTTGGACAGGGTTATGAAGGTTGAATACATTTTACATGTATTTGAAAAAGCAATGTGATGTTTCAAAATTAAACTATTGATGGGGTTATATTAAAATGTGGGGGTGGGGGGTGGTCTCCAACACTGCATCATGTTGAGAATGATAATCTTTTATCATAAAATCTGGTGTAGCTAAAGCACAGATGTCTCTTCTTTTTACCTTTTCTGAGCTGTGACTGGGAATTTCATCGAGCCTGAAGCACTTACAAGTTTAAATATTCATTTGTACTATCATGTTGATGACAGATTTTCATCTTCTGATTTTGGGTTTATCCATTAAGGAGGTAAGTGTTTTAAAAATGACTCTTTCTGTACCACCAGGCAAACAAGGTTTGAACAACCCAAACAAGTGAAAATATTAGCGCAAATAAAGCTAAATTTCATGACTGGTCCACTAAGCTTGCAAATTGCATTTGGCCCACTTACCATAATTTGCACATCTCGTAATTGTGATTGTGGGTGGTTGCAGTAATTTCTGTACGGAAAACAAAATGATCAGCCAGATTTTTAAGGTCCAATGCTATTTGGTAAGGTCAGTAGTATTTGTGTGTCGAGCATTGAAAGTAATCTACCTGATCCCCTTTTCAAGTTCCCTGGCCAAGAAGATGGCAAGCACTTATTCCCTGCCTTCCAATGTCAGTAAGTGAAATGCACTAAAGCTGGAGTGTTCACTTGATGTCTCTTTCCCCACACACACTCTCCCACTTTCCCTGCCCCCCTCTCAATGTCAGTTTCCTCATTATTTGAACTTGAAATAATTAGTTTTTTTTAGAGTGTGTCCTAATATGCTTTCTATTGATGCTTCAAATAATTTTGGCCATGGAGAAAGTTGCATCATTCAGTTGGTACATGATGTATTAAACCCTTTGTAACAGTTCCATTTAATAATAAGCCACTTCTTATGGAACTGTTAATTTGCCCCAGATTTCCATCATGTTCAAGCCAGAGATTGTCGCTGCTCAGCTGGTCGCCAACTTAACGAAAGGAAATTGAAGACGACATCACTCCTAGAGTGACAGTAATTTTAATATTTCTGAAAAATGCTGCTTTTATTTTAAAGACGCAACACCACTTGACATAATTATGTATGGATCAGTTGGTAACACTTTAGCCTGACTCGGAAGGTTCCCAGTTTAATTCCATCTTCACTGGTGTAGAGGGGTTTCAGTCCTTGGTTAGTGGACACAAAAGATGCCATTATTTGAAGAATAAGGACATGGCTTGCCCAACATTCTGTTCTCAACTAATTGACCAGAAAATAATAAACTGGACATTCATCTCATTGCTGTTTATCGGATTTTGCACACAGCAAAATGGCTGCTGCATTTGCCATATTATCACGGCTGCTAAGAGTAATTCATCGAGGTTTTGGCGCTACATAAAATATCTTAATTGTGCTCATACACAAATTTAAAACTTGCCTCTATTACATGGAATGATCAGCTCATATTAAGAATTGCTGAGACAAACATTGCAGAGATCTCAGCATCTTTATTATCGTAATATTAAACTATTATTAAAGTTGCTTCAATGCTGTCTTGTCTTTTTCCTCCCTGTATTCTCCTTTTCATCTTTATATAGTCTTCCTATTTTAGCATTTAGCATTATATAAGCTGCAATAGAACCACATAATCATGAGAATTGTGTAGTTTTTTTTCCTAAAATTATCTCTTTTCCTGTGGCTCTGTGACTTATCTGTTTTGGAGCAGGCACTACACTGATTAAAGTCCATCCTAAAGCTGATTTTTTTAGCAGAATGAGATAGATCGTTGGGAGTCTGTTCTGACCGGATCTGAGCGAAGGAGCAAAATTTTGATGTTTTACAGCTGACTGCTTACGCCAAAAATTGCAAAGCTCCCAGCAAGATATTTAATAGCAGTCAAGGTAAGAGTACGCGCAGAAATAAAATATTTGAGTGGAATTCTGAGGGTTAACCACAAAATATTAAACATGATTTTGTTTTTTTTAAAAAAAGGCAAATGGATTGCCAGAAAAAGGGGATCAAGTGACTTCTGTTCGCAGCCTATGAAACCAGTTTAGTGCATTTATTGGCGGCATGAATTTAAAACAGAAAGTGGATGGCATATTGCAAGCTGTCATTAAGCTAATACCAACAAGGATATTTTGAATCTTGAAGAGCTTCTGGAAGGCATTTCCTGGAGCCCATGTATAATAACAATCAGAGGGCTTGGTATCTACAAAGTTTGGATTGAGGAAAGACCGAAGGCTGCTGTGAGGGTTCTGTAGTCCCGACCTGTGGAACCTCCATTTAATGGGATATAATATGTGCTCGTGCTATGCTCAGGAGAGTTGTTCACGTAGGAGTTAATATTCAATAAAGTCTGCTAACCTAGTAACTATTTGGAGAGAACGAGAGAAAGATTAGAAGGGTTTCGCCAGGCAATGCGATGGCTGCAAATTATAGAAAATTTGGAAACTATTGCGAGGTTGGCCCATTGTATTCCAATGCACCAATGGCAATTGATTAGCCTGTCCGGCTCATTAATTGGACCACCAGGGTTTGGTACCCTGTGATGCAGCTGAATGGGAAGCATGCAGTCCACGAGAAGCAGCTTCATGGATAGGGTGGTCCTTGGTTGTCAGACACTGGAGGGTAGCAGTAAACAACTGATTTAACTGGTTACATTTCCTCAGTACCCTGCATACACAAAGCTGCTAAACCTTCATTATTGCTACTGCTATAAGGACTTTTTGAATAAATTACAACACTTAGTTTTTACTCATTAGGAATTTATGCCCCAGATAAGTGAGTTGCTTTTCCAATGGGATTGCTTTTTAAAACCACCTTTATGTACTTGTTTGATTTATCAGCTCATAAAGGCTGCCCAGTATTGGTTTGCTTAAATTTTTGTTTCACTGTTGGGTTTTTCTCCTACATTTGATTATTCACCTTATTCTGCTCTTTCATATTTACTTGAAGCATTCTCTGATATTTGCATGCTTTTTGGCACTTTTACCTCTTTCTTATAAATCTTGCTTTTATTTTTCAGGAATTTGATTTATTGGTCTGCAACCCATGGTCACTGTATATTTGACATGGTGAGTACTGGCAGGTTGCTTGATTTTGCAGGTATCACAGCAAATTAATTATGTCCTATGCAAGAAAATTATGTTCACATGCAAGCAAATTGCCATAGGGTTGTTGATGAAAAGCTTGAGCCTTAGTGTAAGTTGCCTATTTGCATTTGCAACAATGCACACATTAAAAGTGCACTGTCGGGTTCTTTACAAGGTCCACCGAATGTGGAGATGCTGTACAAAAATTCTTTATTTCTGATATGCTAGGTCCAACTGTAGTTTCCTTACTATATCTGAAATCAGAATTGATTCATTCTCTACCATAGACCCACATGACATATGACATGTACCACTAAAACTCCCCCATGTTTCTACTTATTTAATGAATTATTTTCTTTGACTTTTCAGCGATCGAGAGGTTTTAGTTTATGGTACATGTCATCTGGCTCAGTGGCAGAGATTCTCTTCACTCAAATAGGGATCCTCCTGAGTTAAGCAGACTTTATTGTATAAATAAACCTACTATGCCAGTGCAGTACTGATCAGACGCTGTCTTAGATGATAAATTCAACTGAAATGTACTAAAAGTTCAGGTGAATATTAAAAGATCCAATGGATTTTTTTCCAAAAGAAAAGGGGGAGCAATGCCTTTACTCAGTGTTTTAACTCCAGTACTTCCCTTAACCGATTGTCGAGTTTGATTGAGTATATGTCTATATACTCACTGCACATTCCAAGATGATTTGGCTGTGAATTCCAAAGAACATGTAATTAACGAAATGCAAGATTGTAAAATGTTTTGGTGCAATTGATGGGATAGATTGCTGTGTGCTCATTTGCAATTATTTTGATATTTTTCAACATATTGAAACCCATCTTCAATAGCAGAAGATACACAAATAATAAATGCTACTATAACTGCGGTATGTTATTTAAACAATTTAATGTATATTGTATTTTGACTCGTATAATGTGCAGAAAATCTTAAACTATGTGAAAATATTCCCTTATAGCTCATGCGCTGCGTGGGTGCAGTATTCTACATTCCAAATCAAAAGAGCAATTTGCATTTACTTGGGATAGCAGACAAAACACATTCCACAATTAGTCTCCCGCAATTTACAATCCATTCAAATTCCCCCAGAGGTGTCAATCGCCCATTATACAGATGATATCCTCCATGTGCGACCATAATTTCCACGCATTGTTTTATTCCCACTATTAACGTCCCATTCCCGCTATAAAATGCATCCATGGTTTTATTCCCTCTACTACTTTCCCACGCCCGTTATAAATTGTTCCCTTTGTTTTATTCCCTCGACTACTTTCCCATGCCGTTACAAATTGTCCCTGTTGTGTTATTCCTTCTACTACTTTCCCACGCCCATTATAAATCGTCCCTGTTGTTTTATTCCCTCGACTACTTTCCCACGCCCACTATAAATTGAGCGCATTGTTTCATTACCTCTACTACCTTCTTACGCGCACTATAAATTGTGTGCATTGTTTTATTGCTGCTACTATGTTTATATGCTTACTATAAATTTTCCGCTGTTTCATTGTCGCTACTACTTTCTCACACCCGTTATAAATTGTGTGTGTTTTATTGCCGCTACTACTTTCCCAAGCCCGCTATAAATTGTGTATGTTTTATTGCCGCTACTACTTTCCCAAGCCCGCTATAAATTGTGTGTGTTTTATTGCCGCTACTACTTTCCCAAGCCCGCTATAAATTGTGTGTTTTATTGCCGCTACTACTTTCCCAAGCCCGCTATAAATTGTGTGTGTTTTATTGCCGCTACTACTTTCCCACGCCCGCTATAAATTGTGTGTGTTTTATTGCCGCTACTACTTTCCCAAGCCCGCTATAAATTGTGTGTGTTTTATTGCCGCTACTACTTTCCCAAGCCCGCTATAAATTGTGTGTGTTTTATTGCCGCTACTACTTTCCCACGCCCGCTATAAATTGTGTGTTTTATTGCCGCTACTACTTTCCCACGCCCGCTATAAATTGTGTGTGTTTTATTGCCGATGCAACTTTGACGTACCCGCTATAAATTGTGTGCATTTTATTGCCGCTACTACTTTCCCACGCCTGCTATAATTAGTGTACATTGTTTTATTACTACTACTGCTTTACCACTCCCGCTATAAACTGTGCGCATGTGTGTGTGTTATCCCAATTACCATTTTTTCCCCACGCCCATCTTTTGTAGATAAAATCGTTTATTCCAAAACTTTATTTTCAATTCAAGCAAATTAAAAATTAAAGTTTAATTTGGAACCAGTTGCTGCTTAATCAGTTTCTGCTGAAATATGTTCAAGTTTATATTCAAGGTGTTTAAAAAACCTTGTTTAGCGAGCACACCCCATAGAACACGATGTGGGTTACCCGATTTGTGAAAAAACGCATAAATGCACACGTTATGTGCGTTATGTTGGCATACAAGACTGATAGGAGTTTTTAAAATGTCACCCTGAAACCAGGGGTTGTCTTATACACCAAGTATAAAATCTAAACCTTAATATCCTGTGGTTTAGGGTGTCCCCCATGGCGATGGAGAACAACATAAAGTACTCCTACAGTCCTACCACGAAATATTTTTTTCTACTGAAACTTGTGTTTGGGAAACTAGGTTAATCATAATGATATATTAAAACAATAAAATGTATTATAAACCTGTCTAACATGCTTTTAAATAACAGCACAGCAAACAAAGCTAACATTCGGCATTTGCAACAACTGACAGGGTTTCTTGGAAAGGCTCGTTTTTGCCCCTTCATAAACTGCATTTCTAATATATTACAGTATATACAAGAGAAAATCCATTTCATGGGAAAATTATACTTGACACCATGTTTGTTCCTGTAAAAGAAGCGACATCCAAGTTATGTCATTAGAGTGTACGTTACACCAGCTGGGATCGTTTGATTCATGGTGGGTAATTGACAGTATTTTGCCATTACTTTAAATGAATTGGCTGAATTTTAAATGACCAAGACATCACTCCACTGGTCAGTAGGATGATTGGTAAAGGACTATTGGAGCTCTCAGTGGCAAGTACTAGACTGGGGTAGTTTTGTGCAGTAAGCATAGCTCAAAACCTTCATTTTAAGTGGAAATTCTGGGGTTCGTCTTACACATTGTATGCCAATATATGCGGCAAGTACAGTAAATGAAAGTTGCAAATTTTAGGCATGTATTGATCCCAGCAAACCTAGTGTCTACTTAATAAGAATGCAAAATGACCAACGAGTTGGTCAAATGTGTAAATTGAGTTTAATTTCCTATTTTCCCCTTTTACTATATTTTAACTGTCTACAGCTGTGCTAATTTAATATTGTCAACCTCTTTTATCAGCACAATCCTTGGATTCCAATGCTTGAGCACAAGGAGAATTGGTAGTGGATGAATTCAGTGCTGATCATCGAGTCTCTCAAACCCGTCTGCTTCTGAAATGCTGCATCCATGAGATTGAGAGTGAAGAGTTGAACATGCTTCCAAAGTATGACAGTCTCTGCACTAAAGTCACACCAGAGGAACGGACAAGTTGAAAGATCATCGAAAAGAGAGAAAATGAACTATAAATTATATTGTATACAAACGGAGGCCTAGGTATTAGCCAATAGGGAAGGAATACTGGTGTGAAGAAATACAAGTTGGGTTTCGTTAAGTTCCCCTTCCTACGTTATCCACTTAACACTCATTAACGAAAGCTAATCTTTGCCCATCTTCAGAATCTGATTTCAGAATCTGATTTCAGAAGTCTGCATGCTTTTCACATGCCAGTTCTCTTTCTGCCCATCCTCCATAATCCTTTATCATCTTTCTTTTTGCTTCTTCATGCACCCAGGAAGAACTTGGGAGAGGTGAAGCACATGAAGGTTGTCAAGTTGACAGGCATGAACTTTGTATGAATAAGCAGACAGATCCCATTAATCTTGTAATGGGATCCCTTGCAGGTATTGAACAGACATTGTGGAGACAGAAGAAGAACCTGGATTGGGATAGCTCAGAGTAGAGTAGACGTGAATAGTTCAAAGGCTCTGACTATGCAGGATGTTGGGTGATTGAAAGATCTCTTGAAGCATTGCTCCTTGGCAAGCAAACTTTGTGTAGTTTATGGGTAGGTTTTTGTGCATTTAGCAACCTTTTCATCCAGATCTCATTGAAATATTTTGAACGTTGAAAGGCGTGGACAGAGTAGATGTAGAAAGGCTGTTTCCCACGGTGGGAGAGTCCAGGACAAGAGGGCACAACTTCAGGATTGAAGGGCGTCTGCTTTGAATGGAGATGCAAAGGAGTTTATTTCACCAGAGGGGGGGGGGTTAATCTGCAGAATTTGTTGCCAAAGGCAGTTGTGGAGACTGGGTCATTGGGTGTATTTAAGGCAGAGATTGATGGGTTCTTGATTAGCCAAGGCATCAAAGGTTATGGGGAGAAGGTCAGGCAGTGGGGCTGAGTGGGAGGATGGATTAAATGGTGGGGCAGACTCAATAGGCTGAATGGCCTATTTCTGTTCCTATGTCTTGTGGTCTGATAAACTCCATCTCAACTGAATACCTCTTCTCTTGGTTCAAATGCATTCTTGTCCTACCTTAACAACTTCCATCATATAAATCGATGTACAGGGAAGACCTTGGAGTGCAAGTCCATAGCTCATTGAAAGTTGCAACATGGGTAGTGAAGGTGGTCTTTTTTCCAGTGCAGCAGAGTTTAGAACTAGAGAACACAGGTTTAAGGAAAGAGGAGAGAAATTCAAGCAGATTTGGGTGTGTGCACATCTGGGATGTTTCCAGAGGAGGTGGTAGAAGCAGAAACAATTACATTTAAAACTCATTTAGAAAGTCATTTAAATAGGAAAGATATGGAGGGATACCAGCCTAATGCTGTAAAATGTAATTAGCATTGATGGACATCACAGCCAGCATGAATAGTGAAGAGTCTGTTTCTTAACTGCATAATTATATGAAATTTTCCTGTCCATATTTCCAACCATTGCTTTAAACTTGTCAGTGGTCTTTGTTGTCATCAACTAATGTAAGAACACAAGAAACAGGAGCAGGAGTTGCCCATCTAGCCTGTCCATCATTCAGTGTGATCATGGCTGATCTGATGATGGGCTCATCCCCACCCACCTGCCTTTTCCCCATATCCCTTAATCCCCCGACTATGCAGAAATCTATCCAACCTGGTCATAAATATATTTACTGAGGTCATCTCCACTGCTTCAATGAGCAGCAAGTTCCACAGTTTCCCCACCCTCTGGGAAAAGCAGTTCTTCCTCATCTCTGTCCTAAATTACTACCCTGGATCTTGAGGCTATGTCCCCTCGTTCTAGTCTCATGTACCAGTGGAAAAAACTTGCCTACATTTATCCCTTTCATAATTTTGTATGTTTTTTTATGTTCTGAATTCCAGCGAGTACAGTCCCAGGTGATTCAATCTCTCCTCACAGACTAATCCACCTGGTTAACCCCCTCTGCATCGCCTCCAAAGCCAGTGCATCCTTCCTCAGGTAAGGAGACCAGAACTGGACGCAGTTCTCCAGATGTGGCCTCACCAGGACCTTGTACAGTTGCAGCAGAATCTCCCTGCTCCTAAACTCAATCCCTCTCGCAATGACGGCCAACGTTCCACTTGCCTTCTTGACAAATATTTAAATAAATTAGAATAAATAAAAATGTAAATAAAAGTTTAAAATTGTAAAAGTAAATGTTTTCTGAAGTCACACATAAACCTTGGGGTGAAGATGAGAGCCAATATCCAGCCAACAGAGGGAGAGCCATGGTCGGGCTTTGCTCATAGCAGCTGGTTGAATAAGGTTGTGTGAAGCAGTAATGGGGGTCGTCTGGGATAAAGAGCTGGTTGATGCCGCTCGTCGTTGGGGTGACTCTCAAAGTGTCTCCTTATCCCTGCTGAGTAAGAGTATCTTTATTACTATTGTAACCGACTATTATCCATAAAAAACCCGCTTAGAGGCTAAGTGGGTTCTTCACTATGACACATTCGAGGAATTCATGAAGAATTCCAAATGTAAGCTGTCGTCTGTGTCGTGGGCAAGATCGAAAAAACAACAAAAAGTCATTTCTAGGCTTGACAAAGTTCCTCTATCTTCTGTAGAAGGCAGATTTTTAATTTATTTAATTGTTTGCATCATTACAGGAAAAAATGAATAAAACGATCAAATATCCATAGCCAAATTATTTTAAAAAAGCTTTTATATTTCCCTCCCACCCAAAAATAAGAAAAGAAAAACCCACCATTTTTATTCAATAATATTCACATATACAATCATTAAATGTTATTTAAAATGACTAATTAAGAGGAGTGGATAAGATAGGTGGACGGAAAATTATCCATAAAATCCATATATGGTTTCCAAATACTATAAAAATTTTCAACTCGATTCCTTAAATTACGTAATTTTTTCCAAAGGTATACAATTTCACATCTCATTATCTTCTTTTTTCTTTGGCTTGGCTTCGCGGACGAAGATTTATGGAGGGGGTAAAAAGTCCACGTCAGCTGCAGGCTCGTTTGTGGCTGACAAGTCCGATGCGGGACAGGCAGACACGATTGCAGCGGTTGCAGGGGAAAATTGGTTGGTTGGGGTTGGGTGTTGGGTTTTTCCTCCTTTGCCTTTTGTCAGTGAGGTGGGCTCTGCGGTCTTCTTCAAAGGAGGTTGCTGCCCGCCAAACTGTGAGGCGCCAAGATGCACGGTTTGAGGCGTTATCAGCCCACTGGCGGTGGTCAATGTGGCAGGCACCAAGAGATTTCTTTAGGCAGTCCTTGTACCTTTTCTTTGGTGCACCTCTGTCGCGGTGGCCAGTGGAGAGCTCGCCATATAACACGATCTTGGGAAGGCGATGGTCCTCCATTCTGGAGACGTGACCCATCCAGCGCAGCTGGATCTTCAGCAGCGTGGACTCGATGCTGTCGACCTCTGCCATCTCGAGTACTTCGACGTTAGGGATGTAAGCGCTCCAATGGATGTTGAGGATGGAGCGGAGACAACGCTGGTGGAAGCGTTCTAGGAGCCGTAGGTGGTGCCGGTAGAGGACCCATGATTCGGAGCCGATCAGGAGTGTGGGTATGACAACGGTTCTGTATACGCTTATCTTTGTGAGGTTTTTCAGTTGTTTGTTTTTCCAGACTCTTGTGTAGTCTTCCAAAGGCGCTATTTGCCTTGGCGAGTCTGTTGTCTATCTCATTGTCGATCCTTGCATCTGATGAAATGGTGCAGCCGAGATAGGTAAACTGGTTGACCGTTTTGAGTTTTGTGTGCCCGATGGAGATGTGGGGGGGCTGGTAGTCATGGTGGGGAGCTGGCTGATGGAGGACCTCAGTTTTCTTCAGGCTGACTTCCAGGCCAAACATTTTGGCAGTTTCCGCAAAGCAGGACGTCAAGCGCTGAAGAGCTGGCTCTGAATGGGCAACTAAAGCGGCATCGTCTGCAAAGAGTAGTTCACGGACAAGTTTCTCTTGTGTCTTGGTGTGAGCTTGCAGGCGCCTCAGATTATACCATCTACTTAATAACACTTCTCTATCATCTTTCCATGATATCGCTAGACATTTCTTTGTAGTTCTTGAAATTTTTTCTTTATTTGTCCAATTTCAATTTTATATCCTTTTCATAAATATCTCAGAGTAAAAATATTCTTGGATCCTTTGGTATCTTTATCTTCATAATTCACCCTAATAATAAACTCAGTTCATTTCAAAACTTTTTCACAAGACCACACTGAATGCAAAAAGTCCCTATTTCTTTCGCACAGCGAAAACATTATTTTGAATAAGTAGATTAAGTGCATTTAACTTGTGTACGCCAATTGTCCTGGGTAAACTTGTACCTCTCACTTTGTTCATTTTAGATTGGTCACAGTGTTTGAGCTACTGAAAGAAAAGACACACACACCGAGAGCAGTTCAGTTTATACAAATGTTTATTACAAATTCAAAAGCTGATTTCAAACTACAATATGCAAGTCCTTCCCAATTATACTTATCAACGCCTGGACTGGTCCCAACTGCCAAAGCGAGGCAACGACCGCACATTTGTAGTAGGTTGTCGGGGCGCCGATAGTAGCTTCTCCACCTCCCTCGACCAGGACATTTTAGCTGGACTCTAGAAGTTCTTGCTGAGAGATGTTGTCATCTCTTGGAGAGTCTCAAACTTCAGCAGCGGGACCATGGCTTATATTACCCAAAAACTGCTTGCTCAAGCACCTTTTTCCAGCACAGTAAGAAAGATAAGCTAGCATGCCTAGGCTTTTATTGAATAACGTAATTTTCAGCTTATCATTTTGAATACAATGGTTTATTTTGCATCAAGGCTAGGCCTCTGACAGTCTGTGACCAAAACAAGCAGGAAGATTAAATGTTCTTGCTACACAGATGTCCTTTCGTCAGATAACTGCATCTCTGGCCCCTCGGTGGAACTTAGCTTATGACTGCTGATTCTTAAAAACAAGTAGGTTCTCAGCCTTCCAGAAGCAAGGGCTGCAAAAGTAAAAGACATGGTTTAAATCTTTCATTACAGGAGTTTAATACAATTGATGAAGAAAATTATATTGAACCATTTGATATCTAACATTTACGGTATTTGTAACATTTTCATAACATAATGTTGACCAAATCTCCTCCTGAATTTGTATTTTTAAATCTTTCTCCCATTGGATTTTTGATTTATATAAATCTTTTTTTTTACAGTCTCTTGTAATTTTCCATAAATATTAGTAATAAATTTCTTAACAACAAATTTATCTGTTATATCTTCAAATTGACTCTGTTGAGGGAGTCTCAAATCTGCTCATTTCTTTTATAAATATGATTTTAGTTGATAATATGCAAAAATTGTATTATTATTTGCCTTATATTTATCTTTTAATTGATCAAAAGTTAAGAAAAAAGATCCAAAGAAATGATTTTTTTATTCTCTGTATACCTTCACTATATGAATTATCAAATAAAGAATTATTTAAAATAAAAGGAAGAAGTTGATTTTGTTTTAACATTTTTGGTAAATGATTATTTTTAATTCTTCTCCCAATATGAATTCTATTCCAGATGTTTAAAATGTTTCAATATGGAAAAATCTTCAGTTCCTTTAAACGACTCACTATTCCATTTATAGAGAATTAACTCCAGAATAGTTTCACCAATTTTATTCATTTCTATTTGAATCCAAGCTGGATTTTCACCCCGTTGACAACAGGACAAAGACCAATTGAGCTGCTTTAAAATAATTCTTAAAGTTTGGTAGTCTTAGTCCACCCTGATCAAATTTCCACATTAATTTTTCTAAACCAATTCCTGGCATCTTTCCAAAGAAATTTATGTATCATTCAAGTTTCGTAAGAAAAACTCTGGTACTTGAATGGGCAATGATTGAAACAAATATTGTATTCTTGGAAAAATATTCATTTTAATACAATTCACTTGCCCTATTAATGTTATTGGCAAATCCATCTTTTCAAATCCTCTTTCATTTGACCTAATACCTCCATCAATACATGTATTAATATCTCCTTAAACACTTTATAAAATTCTGGTGGGAAACCATCTTCACCTGGCGCCTTATGGTTCTGTAGAGATATTAAAGTCCCATAAATCTTTTCGGAAAAATTCTTGGACAGACTTATCTTTTTATCCTCCTTTAACACCGGTAATTTAATTTGTCTCAAATAATCTCTTATTATCATCTCTTAGACTCTGAATGATGAAGTTCAGCATAAAAGCCTTTAAAATTATCATTTATTTCCTGCATTTTATGTTATCCTGATAATTTCTTAGCTGCAATTATTGTTCTAGAAATCTGTTCCGTTTTTAATTGTCATGCTAAAACTTTATGGGCCTTTTCACCCAATTAGTAATATTTTTGTTGTGTTCTCATTATATCTCTCTCCACTCTATAAGTCTTCACAGCATTAAGCCTTAATTTCTTCAACTCTAACAATTTTCTCTTTTCAACTTTGTGCTTGAATTTCCTTCTCCAATTTCATTATTTCTTTATCTAATAGAGTTACTTCTTTAATATATTCTTTCTTTATTTTTGAAGTATAACTTACTATTTGACCTCTCAAATATGCCTTCATTGAATCCCAAAATACAAACTTACTCACAACTGAATCCTTATTAGTATCTAGAAAAAAATTTATCTGTTGCCTCATAAAAAAACAAAATTCTGTTTTCTTCAACAAAGTAGTATTTAACCTCCATCTATAACCTATCTTTAGTTCTGCTTCCAATTAAATAGACAAAAAATTAAAGGTAAATGAACTGATAAAACCCGTGCTTGATATTCCACTTTTTGTTCTCTATATTGAAGTTGTGCAGAAATTAAAAATATATATCCGTGAATATATTTTAAATCGAAAAGAATAATCTCTTTCATTTGGGTGGATTTTTCTCCATATATCCACTAAATCCATATCTTTTATCAAATCTGTTACCATTTTTGCTACCTTATTTTTCATCATTCTATCTCCTGGTCTCTCTAATTTAGGGTTTAAAGCAAAATTAAAATCCCCTCCCAATATAACTTTACCCTTGGCATTTGATAAATTCATAAAGACATCTTGCATAAATCTGCCATCATCTACATTTGGTGCATATACATTCATTAAGGTCCATTGTTCCAAATAAATCTGACAATTCACCATAACATATCTCCCTGCTACATCTAATTTCCAATATTTTAACAGGTTCATTTTTATTAATTCATATTCCTGTACCTCTAGCCTTAGAATTAAAGGATGATGCTATTACTGTTCCTACCCAATCTCTTTTTAATTTTTGACGTTCTTTTTCCATCAAATGTGTTTCCTGTAAAAAAGCTATGTCTGTTTTATTTTTTTCATATAAACTAATATTTCTTTCCCCTTTATTTGATTCTGAATCCCATTAATACTAATAAAATTCAATTTTTCAGGCATTTAAACTCATAAAATCCAAAACTGTCCAACTTTCCAACTCCACTCTTTCTCCATCCAAAATACTAACTAAATATTTCATAATACAATTATTACATTTAGGAGTATTAAAGAGAAAAAAGGAAACAAATAAAAGAACAGAAACTCTACCCCCCCCCCCCCCCAGGCATACATTATTAACAGTGTTTCTTTATACCCCTGATCTATGGTAGTTGTTATCGAAAACCACACCCACCCATTAGATTCCACGGAGGCCAGGCTCATACTCTCACTTCACTCCCTCAAAAGTTTACTATCTCTTATGCCTCAAATCTACTCAAAACTGACAATGAACAATTCTTTTTTTTTACACAGATCTATCGGGTAGAAACTGTTTAATATTCTCTCTCCTCCTAAAACTTGTATCATTTCATTATATATCCCCCACTGCAATCTTTCCACTTCCTTTCTCTTTCTTCAAATATCTCCCGGTTCTCATCTCATTTTCTCAGGCAACTAATCTGCAAACACTTTCGCTTAATTGGGTTCTGTAAAAAATCAATTTTTTACCCCCAGACACTTCTGGGTACCTTAAAATAAAAGTATAACCTTCTTTCCATTGCACATTTTTAACAGCTTTAAATTCTTTTCTTTTTTTCAACAAATCAAAACTTATATCAGGTAAAAGAAAATCTTATTATCATTGTAAACCAATGGCGATTGTCTCCCCTTCGCTTGCTTCGCAGCCATCTCCAAAATGTTCTCCCTCACTTCATATCGAAGCAACTTGACCAGAATAGAACTTGGCTTCTGATCTGGCTGTGTCTTAGGTTGTAATGCTCGATGAGCTCTTTCAATCTCAATATCTCCTTGAAATTCAGTTATCCCAAAGTTTGCAGAATCCAACGTTGTAAAAATCTCTTCATATCTTGCCCTTTTTATATTATTTCTTCTACTAAAATTTTCTGACATATCAATTTTTTGAGTTAATTGTCCTTTAGTTGCAGCCGCTTCAGCTCGAATCTTCTTCATTTGCTCTTTAACATGTTGAATTTCAAATTCATTACCTTTAATTTTTGCATACATCTCTTCAAATTTTTGTTCCATTTGAAACAGCATTCTCTCCACCTTTGTAGAAACCTTATTTTCAATTATACTCTCATTACATTTTTTTTCAACTTCCATTGTTAACTGTAACAAAGTTTGCTGAAAAGAATCTGTGTTCAACATACATTTCTTCTTCCTGCGCTTCTTCTTGATCACTGGAGCTGGAGGCTCCTTGAGCTATTTTTAAAATTGCCTTCATTTCTTTTTGTGCTCTGCGCATGTGTCACTTCTTCACCCGCGGCAGATGGCCATTGTCGGGGGAGACCTTGGACAGCTTCAGGTCTGTCACCACGGGCACTTGCCTTCCGAAGAGCTCCAGGATCCTTCTTTGAGATTGTTTTTCTTGTTCAAGTTCTTGAAAAGTAACAGTAAGTTTATCTTTCTTAGGAGGCATTGTTTATTGTTCTGAAGGTCTTCCGATAGCTTTCTCTTCTATCTTCTTGCAGTCAGTTCAGGCTTCTTAACTCTTTTTAAAAACTTTTCCCAAGATGAGGTCTTCCAGTGCAGATCATCTGAAATGTCCACCTTCTTACACAAAAATAGAACAATACATACAGAAACAGGCCCCTTCTGCCCTTCTAGTCTGTGCTGAATCATTTTTTTGCCTAGCCCCACTGACCTGCTCCCAGTCCCTTGCCCTCCATTCCTCTCCCATCCATGTACCAGTCCAAATTCTTTAAGCCTGTATTCACCACCTCAGCTGGAAGCTTGTTCCATACTTCTCTGTGTGAAGAAGTTCCCCTTCATATTCCCCCTAAACTTTTCCCCTTTCACCCTTAACCCATGTCCTCTGGTTTGTATCTCACCTACTCTCAGTAGAAAAAGCCCTATCTGCATTTACTCTGTCTGTCCCCCTCATAATTTTAAATACCTCTATCAAATCTTCCCTCATTCTCCTACTCTCCAGGGAATAAAGTCCTAACCCGTTTAACCCTTCCCGATAACTCAGTTCCCGAAGTCCAGGCAACATCCCAGTACATCTTCTCTGCACTCTTTCTATCTTATTGATATCTTTCCTGTAGTTAGGTGACCAAAACTGCACACAATACTCCAAATTTGACCTCACCAATGTCTTGTACAACTTTACCATAACATCCCAACTCCTGTACTCAGTACTTTGATTTATGAAGGCCAATATGCCAAAAGCTCTCTTTACAACCCTATCCACTTGTGACACCACTTTCAGGGAAAGTGTATTCCCAAATCCGTTTCCTCTACCGCACTCCTCAATGCCCGACCAGTTACTGTGTACGTCCCTGTAAAAAAAATTATTTTTGCTAATAAAATTGTAGAGCTCGTCGAAAAAATCAAAGACTTGTTGATCCAAACCAAGGCTTTTATTAGCAAAAGACAGGAGCTCTTCACAGATGGCCGACCAGTCCGGAATGATCCGACCTGGCTCAGGACACAACCCTTTAAGGCCCAGACAATAGGCGTGGCTTAGCTCTCAGCCAATCACTGTAAGATACAGTAACTATATACACTATGTACATTGGTGATAGATCTGTACTATCACAGTCCCGTCTTGGTTTGTCCTTCCAAAATGCAACACCTCACACTTGTCTGCATTAACTTCCATCTGCCATTTGTCAGCCCACTTTACCAACTGGTCCAGATCCCTCTGCAAGCTTTTAAAGCCTCCCTCACTGTCCAAAACACCTCCAATCTTAATGTCATCTGTAAATTTACTGATCCAATTTACCACATTATCATCCAGATCATTGATATAGATGACAAACAATGGTCCCATCACAGAACCTTGAGGCACACCACTTGTCACAGGCCTCCAGTCTGAAAAGCAATCATCCACCACTACTCTCTGGCTTCTCCCTGTGAGAAACACAGTTCTAAATAATTTCCCAGAGTCAATAGATGAAGCGATATAACCTTTTATTCAATGTTCTTGCAAGGGCGGGTGTCCTTCAGAGAAGACACCCTCACTGATATTCAACAACCTTTTTTATACATTTCTTTGTGTTAATAACCACTCCTTTGTTAATTTAATTGGTTAGTTAACTGAGTAATTGATATGTTAGTTCAACCTATCAAAAGCTGTCCCCTCCCACCCCCATCTTAAAGCCTGCCCTTGTTTACTTCTCCCATTCCCATTATTTTTGCGACCCCCAACTCATTTATTCTTACCCTTATTTGGTATGATGCTTTGTCACACGTTCCCGTTCTTTTGCAGTTTTTTTAATATATCAAGTTGGCCTTGCCTGCAATCTCTTGCAGAAACTGTCCTTCCTTTGTTTTCTAGCAGACGCGCCCCCCCCCCCCCCACCACCTTTTCTTTTCTCATGTCTCATCTCTCTATGGCCATTGTTAACACTGATTATTACATTTTTCTGAAACAGCACTTGGGATCATTCTCACAATTTCCCCCCCCCCCCCTTTTTTCTATTTATCCTAACTGTTTCTGCATCATTGGAGTTAGTACCATAAAATGCCACCAATTTGGATAACATCATACCACTAGTGTCTTCCATTTTCTCCAGGCTTTCATAGTCTAGTAGATACAGCTTATCCCGTGTTGACCCATCTTCTACGTCCCTTAATTGCAGTTTCAATAAGCCGCTGTGTAAGCCCACGCACACAGGGTATAATACAACATCCCACACCAGTTAGTGAGGTGTCCACCCTAGAATTTTCGGCCAACTCCTCAGCCAGGGTGGAGAGGTCCTGCAACACTTTTATAATAGTTCCATCTGGGACTGTATTGTTTGGGATGAAAGTACAGCATTTTCCACCTAGCAATACACAGACTCCTCCTTTCTCTGCTAACATCATGTCTAGCGCTATTCTGTTTTCCCAAGCCACGTGACTGGTGGGGTCCAATTGCTCAGTGATCCCTTTTACAGCATGACGGGTATAATTTATAAACCACTGTTGATTGTAGTAAATATAGTTTATCCAATCCACATTTTTATTAATAGTTACCCACCAAAAGAGGGTCGACTCAAACCCTGCTGCTATCTGATTGTGTGCCTAAAATTCTTTAGGTACTCCCCTTGGCACCCCAATTGAATCAATATAAATTTGGTTATCTAAAGACATCCCAAGGAACTCCCTCTTACTTTATCCCTATTACCTTTTCCCATTCAAATGCCAAGGTGAAGGGTATGGCCAATTGAATGATTGCACAGGTGCCCTTCCAATTGGGAGGAAGAATTGGTCCAAAGATTCTGCCTCTGCAGAACCACCATAGATCCGCTCGAGGTACATTCAAGGATGAGTAGTTCCCTCCCCTCTCCTCCATCACATCTTGTACCTTTGTGCATAGTTGTAGCTTTCCTAGGTCCTTCGTGAACTGTCTTCCTTGTCTTGAAATGCAGGCTGTGTGATTCCCTGACACAGCCCAGAATGCTGGTGGAATCCAGACATCCTTCCTCTTCAAAGGAGGGAACATCAAGGACAGAGATTTATAGGACTGATTACCCCAGTCCTCTCTATCCTGATACAAAGCCATCATGCACCTCATTCCTTGTCCATCTTTACCCCACTCCAACGGAAGTGGAACCACCTGTGCTATCGGACGTCCAGAAGCGCATGCATAGCAATTGCTCTTGTTTAAACTCTTCACCATATATTTGACCCATTCTACCCAGGCATTTGTATCCCCATATCCTGTCTCAATCTCAATTGTCTGTCAAAGGTCCTCTACCTCTACTATCTGTACTATTTTCGGATCATTGGGTGAAGTATAAGGTTTCACCTTGGGATTATTGTGAAGGTACTATCAGTTGGATTAGTCTTAGATCCTTCTTCAATTATTCTAAAAGAACACACCAATCGGTCCTTTCCACTGATGGAAAGGAGCAAGGAGCCGGATGAGGGAGAATGGCAGCAGAGTGATTGACAACAGGAGGTCCAACAGACAGACAGATAGCCCGCGAAAGGAAGACCAACAGCAAGAAGCCCATTCCAAAAATTTTTTTCCATCTACCCCTTCCGAGTAGGTTTTTCCATTTATTTCCTCAATCCATGAGGTTTGTTTAATGGTCCTATAGACAGGATTACACTCTTTGTTCCTGCGGTTTGTGACAAGAGGTGTTCTCCGAATTGATATGATGAGATGAGATCTTGTACTAGCCGTCCAGCCCTGGGGCTGGGTAGTCCACCATACATCACTCCAATAGGAGCTGTATCTATTAAGACCCATCTATTTCTCCTGAACACTATATCATCTCTGACTCTTGATCCCTCCACATTTTATTAAACTACAAGCATCGAACCCTATCACCTGCGGTGAATGGAAATGGTGAACTTTACTGGCCCTAAGGGCTTGACGATAGATTCCAATGCTCTCCCTACTGGGGTATGAATCCCATCAGCCCAACCCCATTCAGCATATCCACTCCCATCTCATGTTTCTACCGAAGGAGGAGGGTTGTGCATAAGTGTTTAACTTATGTTTCACAAACTATTCAAAGTCCTGTTCTAATGACCATCAATATCTTTTCAACTGGATCTTGAGCGGGTCTTCGATGGAATGTATGTACCAAGTTGACGGTTCAGCAGCGGTCCTCACCGGTCCTTTCATTCTGGTGTGATGTGTCCACCCTTTTTCAGCAGTTCTTATCGCTGTCTCAGTGGTCAGGAGTGTTAGAAATGGTCCCTCCCAACTTGGCTGAAGCTTGGCGTCCTTTCACGTCTTAACCAGAACCCAATCACCTGGTTGTATTTTGTTAATGGCAAATTCGAGCGGAGGTGCCTGGGCCAGCAGACCCTTTTTCCTAAGAACAAATAAAGAAGAAGCGAGCGCCAATTCATAGTTCCTTAGAAATTTGTCAGTGACTTCTACAGTAGGCAATTCCCCTTCTCTTCCCAAAAATGGCAGACCGAATAGCATCTCATAAGGGGGAAATCTGAGATTCTTTCAAGATGCTGTTCGGATTTGCAGTAATGCTACAGGCAGGCATTTAGTCCAGGGTAATTTTGTTTCTAGCACCAATTTGGACAGTGTCTGATTCATTCGTTCTACCAATCCTGAGGAAGGGAGATGGCATGGGGCATGAAAATCCCATGTTATTTCTAACTTTTGCATTGTTTCTTGAAGTATCCTAGAGGTGAAGTGACTTCCTTGGTCAGAGTCTGTGTTTTCCACCATCCCATAGCGTGATATAATGTGCTCTAAAATAACCTTTGATACTCCCCCTGAAGTGGCTATTGAGAATGCCTCTACCCATCCTGTCAGGTGATCTACTCGTACTAAAAGGTACTTTTGCCTGCCTATCTGAGGTAGTTCAGTAAAGTCTACCTGTATACTCTGGAAGGGCCTTTTTCCTTGGATTACCCGGGATGACCCATCGATAAATAACCGTTCCCCTTCATGTAGAGGGAGGTCTCTGAGGTCACTCCTCACCTTTGTTTGGTATTCTATAATGTCCAGACAATTATGTTCTAAGTCTTGTCCCTCGTTCTCCCCTCTCCACAAAAATGTGCCGGGGTTCAGACAGGTATCAGTGGTCAGCACCAGATCGTCCCTTTCCATAAGTATTGCTTCATACTTTAGGATTCTAGAATCTGTTAACCATCTTCCTGCCTTTTGGGTGAAAATGGTTCTAACTTGGTGAAGAGTACCTTTGGAGCCCCTCCAAAGGTTAGCTTTCTGCTCTCTTCTACCAGTAATGCTGTTGCCACCACTGCCTGGACACACTCTGGCCATCCCCTAGAGACGGGATCCAATAATTTAGAGAGAAATGCCACAGGTTGCCTTTTCCCTCCCCACTTCTGGGTCAGAATTTCTAAAGCTGTTCCTTCATCTACAGTAGCGAACAGATAGAATGGCTTGTCTAGTGCCAGGAGTGCTAGCACCGGGGCACAGACTAGACTTTGTTTCAAATCTTACAAGACGGTCTCCTCCTCCCCCATCCACTTCAACACATTAGGCTCCCCTTCCATCAAGTTGAAGTATAAGTTTCTAGTCTTTTGTGCATATGAATCTATCCACAGTCAACAATAACCCATCAGTCCCAGGAACTTCCTTAGTTCCTTCTTTGTTTTCGGGAAAACCAGTTCCAATATCCCCTTAATCCTTTTGGGACTCGGAAGTCATGTGAAATGGCCGGTCGGGTTGAACCAGCCCTCTCCAGAAAAAAAGAAAAAAAATTTGGATAGACAGAGCTCAATGAATATAAAACTTAAGAAATAGAAGATAAAGTTACAGAGAAGAACAAGAAGATGACACCCAAGAAAGAGAAAGTAAGAACAATGGGGAAAAAAAGAAGAAAAATCACTGGAGAAGAAAGAAGAAGGCCTTACCTGCACGAAGAAGCAGGGAGCTATGGTGGTGAAGAGCAGCCAACCTCCAAGGTTGGTGAGTGCCCTGCGAAGTCACGACCTCCCGACCGGTGGACTCCGAAAATGGCTCTCGGAGCCAAACAAAAGTGCGCAATCAAAGGATAAGCCGAGGAGCAGGCAGCTACAACACGACCAGCTGAGGGACGCCCGACATCAGGGCGCTCAGCTGGAGGATCAAAATAATGGCGAGGAAAGGAGCGGGGAGCCAGACGAGGGAGAACGGCAGCAGGGTGATCAACAACAAGAGGTCCAACAGACAGACAGACAGCCCGCGAAAGGAAGACCAACAGCAAGAGGCCCACCAAGAGGAGGCCTGACAAAGACGTAGAAGTAATTCATCAGAAAAAGTAAAAGAGACACAGATACAGAAGAAGAAGAAAATATAAACATAGGTACAGATACAGAAGAAGAAGACCAAGATCTTCACAGGGAAAAAGAAGGTAAAACAGATGGACAAAATATAGATAAAGCCTTTTTTGAAGAACAAATGAGATCATTAAAAGAAAGGTTATCATTAGAATTTAGTGCAATTAAAAGAAAAATGAAAAGAGCAGAAGATAAAATGCAAAGTTTAGAGTTGGTCATGACAATAATAGGGAAAAGAATAGAAAATGTGGAGGAACAGGAAATGGCTGTAGAAATGGAAGTAAATGATTTAAGAGAAAAATTGGAAGAAAGTGACAAAAAAATTAAAGAGACACGAGTTGTTATCTCAGAAAATTGATATGTTGGAAAATTATAGTAGGCGAAACAACATAAAAATAGTGGGCCTGAAGGAGGATGAAGGAATTTATAAAAGGATGCATCCCCAAGGTTTTGGGAATGACAGAAATGCAGGAAGAAATGGAAATAGAAAGGGCACACAGAGCAGTAGCTCTGAAACCGCAGACACATCAAAAACCAAGATCCATCTTAGTAAAATTTTTAAGATCTACAAAAAGAGAGAATATACTGGAGCGGACAAGGAACAAAGTTAAAGAAGATAATAAGCCATTGGAATACAAGGGTAAAAAATTTTTTTTTACCCGGACATAAGTTCCTCTGAAAGAAGAGGAAGGAATTTAATACAGTGAAAACGATTTTATGGAAGAAAGGCTATAAATTCATGTTAAGACATCCAGCTGTACTTAAAGTATTTATACCTGGGGAGCAAAACAGACTGTTCTCAGATCCAGAGGAAGCACAAGAATTTGCAGAACATTTGCAGGACAGAAGAAGAGATGAAGAGATGTAACAAGCAAGAAGACCGGTAATAAAGTATATATAAAGATGTAAAAATAATGTATATGTAAAGAACTAAAGATGGAAAAGAGAAAGGAAGGAAGGAAGAAGGGGGAAAAAGAAAGCGCTTTGTTATATGTATATTAAAAAAAAGTGTTTTCTAGGGGGGCTGGGGGGAGAGAATAACCGTCACTGTGAAATCAGTTGATGCTTGCGAGCAAGATCGCAAACTGAATGGAAAGGGGAGTTGTGGTTGCCCGTCAAGGGATAAGGGGCAACTCAGAGAGGGAGGGTTCATTTGGGGTTAAGGTGTTATTGGGTGTGGGAATTGTTGGGGTATTTCATGTTTTAAATGTGTTCTCATACATTGAATTTAAAAAAGAAAAACTAAAAGATAAAAATGGGAAAAAGGGGATGGAGGTGGCGAGGAGGCGGAAAAGAGGTGTAAACAAGATATAAGATGGCCACGTTGAACTATATAACTATAAACATTAATGGAATACATAACCAAATTAAAAGGAAGAGGCTACTAAATTTACTGAAAAAAAGAAAAAATAGATATAGCATTTGTGCAGGAAACGCATCTAACTGAAGTGGAACATAATAAATTGAAGAGAGAATTGGTAGGACACGTAGCGGCAGCATCCTATAATTCAAAAGCTAGAGGTGTAGCCATATTAGTTAACAAAAATGTACCAATCAAAATAGAGGAGGAAATAACAGATCCAACAGGGAGGTATGTAATGATAAAGTGTAAGATATACTCAGAATTTTGGAATCTGCTGCTCAATATATATGTGCCTAACGAGGAGGATCAAAAGTTTATGCAGGATATTTTTTTGAAGATTGCAAACACATATATTGATAGGAGGGGATTTTAACCTTAATTTGGATCCATTGTTGGATAAAACTGGACAAAAGACAAGCAAAAAGAATAAAGTATCGAAATTTATGGTTAAATCAATACAGGAAATGAAACTTATGGATATATGGAGGAGGCAGCACCCAAAAGAGAAGGAATATTCATATTATTCGAGTAGGCATGAAACATACTCAAGGATTGATATGTTGTTGTTGTCGGCCCATATTCAAGGGAGAGTCAGGAAAACTGAGTATAAAGTTAGACGACTTTTAGATCATTCACCCTGTTATTAGCAATAGAACTGGAGGACATCCCACCAAGACCATATCTTTGGCTTGGCTTCGCGGACAAAGATTTATGGAGGGGGTAAAAAGTCCACGTCAGCTGCAGGCTCGTTTGTGGCTGACAAGTCCGATGCGGGACAGGCAGACACGGTTGCAGCGGTTGCAGGGGAAAATTGGTTGGTTGGGGTTGGGTGTTGGGTTTTTCCTCCTTTGCCTTTTGTCAGTGAGGTGGGCTCTGCGGTCTTCTTCAAAGGAGGTTGCTGCCCGCCAAACTGTGAGGCGCCAAGATGCACGGTTTGAGGCGTTATCAGCTCACTGGCGGTGGTCAATGTGGCAGGCACCAAGAGATTTCTTTAGGCAGTCCTTGTACCTTTTCTTTGGTGCACCTCTGTCACGGTGGCCAGTGGAGAGCTCGTCATATAACACGATCTTGGGAAGGTGATGGTCCTCCATTCTGGAGACGTGACCCATCCAGCGCAGCTGGATCTTCAGCAGCGTGGACTCGATGCTGTCGACCTCTGCCATCTCGAGTACTTCGACGTTAGGGATGAAAGCGCTCCAATGGATGTTGAGGATGGAGCGGAGACAACGCTGGTGGAAGCGTTCTAGGAGCCGTAGGTGGTGCCGGTAGAGGACCCATGATTCGGAGCCGAACAGGAGTGTGGGTATGACAACGGCTCTGTATATGCTTATCTTTGTGAGGTTTTTCAGTTGGTTGTTTTTCCAGACTCTTTTGTGTAGTCTTCCAAAGGCGCTATTTGCCTTGGCGAGTCTGTTACCATATAGATGGAGGTTAAACCCCATGCTACTTAAAAGGCAGGATTTTAGAGAGTTTATTGAACGCCAAATTAAAGCATTTTTTGAAATAAACACAGAATCAGTGAAAGATAAATTTATACTATGGGATGCAATGAAAGCTTTCATTAGATGACAAATGATAAGTTATGTAACTAAAATGGAAAAGGATTACAGTTGGGAAATAGAGCAGCTGGAAAGGGAGATAGTAAGTACAGAAAAGGAACTAGTGAAAAAGAAAAAGAGAGAATTGGCAGACAAAAAAATAAAATACGAAACATTACAAATGTACAAGGTGGAGAAGAACATAATGAAAACAAAGCAAAAGTATTATGAATTAGGAGAAGAAAACACAAAATATTGGCCTGGCAACTTAAAACAGAATAAGCTAAAACAACTGTATTGGCATCAAGGAAAAAGGACAAACGCATTAATGAAAATTTTAAGGAATTTTATGAACAATTATACCAAACTGAGAATGAGGGGAAAGATGATAAAATAGAAGCGTTTTTAGCTAAAATTGAACTGCCAAAATTGCAAGAAGAGGATCAAAACAAACTAATAAAACCATTTGAAGTACAGGATATATTAAAAAAGCTGCCGAACAATAAAATAGCAGGAGAGAATGGATTCCCAATAGAATTCTATAAAACATTTAAAGAGTTATTAATTCCTCCTCTCCTGGAAGTAATGAACCAAACAGACAAAACTTGCCAGATTCATGTCTCTCTTCTCTTTGGCTTGGCTTCGCGGATGAAGATTTATGGAGGGGTAATGTGTTAATGGATCCTTCCCTGTCTTTGGTATTACTGTAATTAACAGAGAGGTATAACCAAGGTGGTTTGCAGTTACCAAACTTCAGAAATTATTATAGAGTTGCACAATTAAGGTATTTATCAGATTTTTATCAGACGAGAGAAAAACCAGACTGAACTTAGATAGAACTAGATAAAATAGGGGAGAAGGTACTGGAACATATATTTTATAAGTGGGATGAAAAGCTGCTGCAATATAAAAACTCACCAGTACTGCATCATTTACTTAATATATGGAAGAAGATCCATGTAGAAAGGAAAAAAATGAATTACCAAATACCAAAATTGTTATTGACGCAAAATCCACTAATCCCTTTCACAATAGATAACCTTTCCTTTAGAGAATAGGAGGGAAAAGGAATCAAAAGAATAGAAAATAGTTTTTTGGGAAACAATTTATTCACATTTGAACAGTTGAAGGACAAATATGGAATAACACATGGTACAATGTTTGCATATCATCAACTAATCCTCCCCAAAAGTCATCCCTTTCCCTCTTTAATTCGGGACATTCCCGTTTGAAATGTCCCACTTTCCCAAAATAGTAACACCCTGCCTGCTGGGGTTACCCAAATCTCAAGTACATCAACATAATAACAACCGGAACATTTCCATCGCTCAATTTCTCTATCAGAGGTGTCCCTCTGGTGGAGTCTAATCTCCTGGATGAAAGGTATAAGGCTCGTTGAGGAGGACTCATGTTTTGTTTTAAACTTTATTTATTCGTTCAAAATACAAATAGTAGATACACTACACTTTGGCTTGGCTTCGCGGACGAAGATTTATGGAGGGGTAAATGTCCACGTCAGATAACATATACATATGCTAGATAACATATACAACAATTAACCATAAACATGAACATTTTTTTTTATATATACCCCCCCCCCCACTTCAGCCAGCTCTCCTAAGGAGAGCCATAAAGAAAAAAAAATTAAGGAAAAGTTAAACATACATATCAAGATCTAATCAACGTAAATTAAAATGTAAATATTCTGAATATAACAACCACTTATTAATAAAAAAACCTGTAATTATCACGCGAAACATATGTAATTTTTTCCATTATTAAACAATATTTCATCTCGTTATCCCATCTATTAATATCATTCATATTTGTATCTTTCCATGTACTAGCAATACATTTTTTCGCTACAGATAAAGCTAAATATACAAAAGCAAGTTGAAATTTATCTAATCCCAAGCCTTTCAGAGGTTGCAAACTGCCCAGTAAAAATACTGTCGGATCTAAAGGTATTTTAATCTTATCTTTCTTTTTTTTTTCTTTGGCTTGGCTTCGCGGACGAAGATTTATGGAGGGGGTAAAAAAGTCCACGTCAGCTGCAGGCTCGTTTGTGGCTGACCAGTCCGATGCGGGACAGGCAGACACGATTGCAGCGGTTGCAAGGGAAAATTGGTTGGTTGGGGTTGGGTGTTGGGTTTTTCCTCCTTTGCCTTTTGTCAGTGAGGTGGGCTCTGCGGTCTTCTTCAAAGGAGGCTGCTGCCCGCCAAACTGTGAGGCGCCAAGATGCACGGTTTGAGGCGTTATCAGCCCACTGGCGGTGGTCAATGTGGCAGGCACCAAGAGATTTCTTTAGGCAGTCCTTGTACCTTTTCTTTGGTGCACCTCTGTCACGGTGGCCAGTGGAGAGCTCGCCATATAATACGATCTTGGGAAGGCGATGGTCCTCCATTCTGGAGACGTGACCCATCCAGCGCAGCTGGATCTTCAGCAGCGTGGACTCGATGCTGTCGACCTCTGCCATCTCGAGTACCTCGACGTTAGGGGTGTGAGCGCTCCAATGGATGTTGAGGATGGAGCGGAGACAACGCTGGTGGAAGCGTTCTAGGAGCCGTAGGTGGTGCCGGTAGAGGACCCATGATTCGGAGCCGAACAGGAGTGTGGGTATGACAACGGCTCTGTATACGCTTATCTTTGTGAGGTTTTTCAGTTGGTTGTTTTTCCAGACTCTTTTGTGTAGTCTTCCAAAGGCGCTATTTGCCTTGGCGAGTCTGTTGTCTATCTCATTGTCGATCCTTGCATCTGATGAAATGGTGCAGCCGAGATAGGTAAACTGGTTGACCGTTTTGAGTTTTGTGTGCCCGATGGAGATGTGGGGGGGCTGGTAGTCATGGTGGGGAGCTGGCTGATGGAGGACCTCAGTTTTCTTCAGGCTGACTTCCAGGCCAAACATTTTGGCAGTTTCCGCAAAGCAGGACGTCAAGCGCTGAAGAGCTGGCTCTGAATGGGCAACTAAAGCGGCATCATCTGCAAAGAGTAGTTCACGGACAAGTTTCTCTTGTGTCTAAAAACAATTGAATTTTCTTCCAAAAAGATTATATATATACATGACCAGACAGCATGAAAAAAAGTTCCAACAGAATTACCATATCTAAAACACAAATCTGATTCATGAAAACCATACTTTTTTAATTTTTCAGGTGTTAAGTATAATTGACGTAGAAAATTATAATTAATCATTGCATAATGTGCATTTATCCATCTAGTTACACTATCATGACAGATATCTAACCAATCATCCTCAGAAAAAAATAAAACCAATATCCGCTTCCCATTTACTTTTGGATTTATTCCAACCCTTTTTATCCATACCATCCTGTAGTATTTGATACATAGATGAAATATAACCCTTCTCTGGTACCTTCAGAAGAAAAGTCTGAAATTTAGTCATTTCAGGTAAAAAGCAACATCAATTTTCATTTTCTTAATATATGCCAAGACTCACTTCCGCTTGATCAGACTGTTTAAACCTCGAACATTAAAAGTAGCAAACTTCAACTTTGACATATCTACTAATATTACTAAATACCAATAATATCTTTATATGAAAACTCAAATCAACATATATAGGCCCTCCAATAGGAGAAAAAAGTCACAAATTAAAAGCTAACTAAAATGAAAATAAAAAGAAATAAAGAACCCCCCCCCCGAAAAAAAACTACCAAAAGGTAGTAATCCCTAAACTAAAATTGGGTGTGGGTCACCCACCATTAGCTGATGACTAGTAGAACCTAGAGCAAATCTCTCCCTCCCCAGCCGAATAAAAGAATAACATCAAAATATCATGATAACATAAAAAGTAAAATAAGAATAAGAAAATTCTTCTATTCATCCAAGAGATTCCAAACTCAGAGGTCCCATTTCAAAAGAAGTTGGACTCTTTCCATTCCCGTTTTTCCCATTTCTGCCATTTCTTCCATTTCCAGAACAACCAGATTTTTCTTTAGGAGACAATGGTGGACTACGTCTTTGTCCTCTTATATCTGGCAATGAATCAGCAAAAATCATTGCTTCACGATCATTCTCAAAAAACCGAGATTGATAGTCTCCATAAAACACCTTCAACACTGCCAGATAGTGAAAAATAGACTTATAACCTTTACGCCACAAAACTTATTTAACTGGATTAAATCTTTAACTGATGCATCAAGGCTAGGCCTCTGACAGTCTGTGACCAAAACAAGCAGGAAGATTAAATGTTCTTGGTACACAGATGTCCTTTCATCAGATAACTGCATCTCTGGCCCCTCGGTGGAATTTAGCTTATGTCTGCTGATTCTAAAAAACAAGTAGGTTCTCAGCCTTGCAGAAGCAAAGGCTGCAAAAGTAAAAAACACGGTTTAAATCTTCCATTACAGCAAGGCTACCAGCCCCCATCATCTCAACCTTCTACAGGATCACTATCAAGAGCATCCTGGCCGGCTACATCACGGTGTGGTACGGATGCTGCAGAGAAATGGATTGGAGGTCAATCCACAGGACCATAAGAGTGGCAGAGAGGACCACTGGAGTCTCCCTCCCCACCATTGATGTGATCTACTGGGATTGATGTCTGAAGAGGACACACAAAATCAATGAGGACCCCTCCCACCCCGCACACGGCATCTTTCAGGTGCTCCCGTTGGGGAAGAGATACAGGAGGATCAGAGCCAGCACCATGAGGCTGAGGAACAGCTTCTTCCCTTGGGCTGAATGACCAAAGGAACCGCTCACACTGGCCATCTGAGACTCTAATATATACAAAATAATATTTATTTATTTGAATAGATGAAATATTTGTCCTGCATGTGTATTGTTTGTCTATATGTGTGTTATATCTGGTTGTGTGTCTGTGTGTTTTGCACCGAGGACTGGAGAACACTCTTTCGTCAGGTTGTACTTGTACAATCAGATGACCATAAACTTGACAAACGTCAGTAGAGGCAATGATAATCAAAAACTGCCAAATTGTTGTTAAAACTCATCTGGTTAATTGATATCCCTCATGAAGGAAATCTGCTTTCTTTACCCAGTCTGACAAATATATAACCGCAAGCTGACTAACGTGATTGATTCTAAACTGCTACTTCAGTTCAGGGAATGTAGGGATGGACAACTTCCATGACCTACAAAAAACTAAGTACAACCCCCATAAACATCCCAGAATGGATGGGTTTTGAAATGAACATCATAGACACACGGGGCATGAGCTACACACGCAGGACAGCCAATAGATGCTGATGATGATGTGATGACGATGCGAACTAAAGTTACATTCATTTTCACTTCACAGCTCTTCCACTTCGAGCTTTCATACATTTTCGCCTCACCCCTTCTCCTGTCAACATTCATTTTATCTCATCTCTCTGTCCCAGCTCCCAATTCCAAGCTTGTGACACATTAAACCTATCTCTAGCCTATTATATCATCTATCGCTCTGTTGCACCACAAAGTAGGTTGTGTAATCAATTCTTTCAGTCAACCTCTCTTCTACTCCTAAAATGACTATATTAACTTGCAAGTCATTATTTTGCCCATTACCAGATTTCTGAATCATTTCCACTGGCAAGTTGCGCAAGGATGCCAATAAGGTGACTGCAGCTCACAGATATCATTTGAATAAGGCCCAATATTCAGGCTTACTTGTTAGGAAGGGCCTTTGATCTCAGCATTATGTCTGGGAATGGATAGTGATTTTTTAAAAATAGTTTATTTTGAGAATCTTCAATCAACATGCAGTTAAAATGAAGAATAATCAAAAAGTAAAACATCGATTACAACAATATTAACAAAATAATACAAATATCGGTCCGCTTGTCGATAGTAAAGTGGGAAAAAAGAGTCAACATGTGATTCAATTATTATAAAGAAAGAAAAATTACAATAATACATCAAAGATGCAAATTCAATGTCCGTGTTGAACCAAAGGGAGAAAAAGAGAATAGAGAGAAAGAAGAACAAAATAAGAGGAATTTCCCCCCCCCCCCCCCCCCACCAAGAAACAAGAAGAAAAAGTAAGAAAAGAGAAAGAATAAGAAAAAGAAAAGATCGGCTTCACCCCAGATAAACCCAACTCCCATCAAAGGACAAATAACCTGACTTATCAAGGGTCATTGACACTGCAAACATTTGGGGGGGGGAGGGTGGAAGAGACAGCAGGGGGGGAATGTAATGCTAGTGATCTTGGTTGCAATGCAACTAGCAATGTCTTACTGTTTGATTAGTCTTGGCTGCTACCAGGGGCTGACACAGAGCAGGAGACCCAGTATGCTGTATCTGTAATGGAGGTTTGCAGCCTTATGGCCTGCCTCATGATGCTGGTTACAACAACTTTAAAGTAAAGAACTTTTTCCTTCATCGATGTGTTGTCTAAGAACTCACACATACAAATACAAGATGAAACATGGTGTCAGAAGTGGGATCAAAGAGATTAGAAGGAAATACTTTAAAAGGTAAAATCTAAAGTCAACAACTGATCAGTGAGGAGAAGCTAACACAGTAACACAGCGAAACTTCAGTTGACAGGTAATGTGGCTGAAAATTGGGACAGATTTAAACAGCATTTTGGATTGTATTTAGTGGCAGTCGGAGCTGACAAGAAAAATGATAAAGTGAAAGCATCAGTTTCCTTACATGTCGTGAGTGATGAAGCCCTGGACGTGTATATTAACTTCACATTTGCTGCTGAAGGAGACAAGATGAAACTGGAAAAAAATACTGGAACTGTTTGAGGCATACTACATTCCTAAACGTAACGTGATGTTTGAGAGGCACAGATTTTTCACATGTGTACAGAAAATGGAAGAAAGTATTGATCAGCATGTGACTGAATTGAGAAACAGAAGCAAAACGTGTGAATTTGGTGAGTGACCGACTCACTGATAAAAGACAGACTTGTGTGTGGTATTCCAGATAATTGTCTAAGGGAAAGGCTGCTAAGAGAGCAAAATCTAGACTTGGAAAAAGCCATAGCACTCTGTAGAGCTGCAGAAACTGTGAAAATGCAGGCAAAAGAGCTGTTCAGTGAAACTAGCTGCAACGTGGATGCAGTGAGCAAGAACAGACATAAACCGTTTAACAAAAAGTGTGCCAAATGGAAAGAGAGGTGTGGCCAGCAAACAAAACTAAAAGGGACAATCAAAAACCATGTCATTGATGTGGTACACGACACCTACCAAAAAGGTGTCCAGCATATGGTAAAGTATGCAATATGTGCAACAAAAGCAACCATTATGCCCATTGCTATAGGAACCAAGTGCAACAAAGCAAGGTTCATGCAGTAGATGAAAGGGAGATAGAGAAATTCTATGTAGACATTGTGACTGAAAACAAGAAAGAAAACAGAGACTGAATGTTGAGATTAAAAGTGAATGACATATCCATTTCAGTTAAATTGGATACTGGAGCACAAATTAATGTAATATCATAGACTGATTTTAAGAAGATTAGACCCAGACCAAAGATGTATGGAACAAAAGTGCAGGTGACAGGATATTCGGTACCGATATACCAGTGCAAGGAGAATGCATGGTCAAAGTGAAACACAAGGACAAAGAGCACATGCTAGCATTCATCGTGGTACCAAAGGATGTACAGGCCATACTGGGTTTAATTGAACCTGGTAAAAAGAGTCCTCGTTGTGGAAAGAGAAGGAGAGACAGTCTATAATGAACTCATGAAAGAGTACAGTGACCTATTTCAGGGTCTAGGCTGCCTTCCAGGAGCACATACGATCAGAGTGGATAAACGTGTGCCACCGATAATACATGCATGCAGAAAAGTTCCATTTGCGCTTCAAAAGCAACTAAAGGTAGAGTTGGACAGGATGGAAATCTTGAACATGATTCAGAAGAAAGATGAGCCAACGGAGTGGGTGAGTTTACTCACCGTTGTGGACAAAAACAATGGAAAGCTTAGAATTTGCCTGGATCCAAGAGATCTAACCAGAGCAATAAAGAGAGAACACTTTAAACTTCTGATTCGTGAAGAAATCATGACACGGTTTGCAAATGCAAAGTTTTTCGGCATGTTAGATGCATCATCAGGATTTTGGCAGTTGAAATTGGATGAAGCAAGTTTAAGACTGTGCAAGCTCAATAGTCCATTTGGCAGATACAGATTCCTAAGGTTACCATTTGGAATTGCCTCATCACTTGTATCACCAAACTATTCATAAAGTCTATGAGCACCTGGACGGAGTTTATATCTCAATGGATGATGTCATACTCTGGGGAACCACAAGAATGGAGCATGATGAGAGACTAAGGAAAGTGCTGGAAGCAACAAGGAAAGCAAACCTGAAGATGAATAGAGAGAAAACCCAGCTCGGGGTGACAGAACTAACATTTGTAGGAGATATTATTGGCAGTAAGGGTATCAAACCAGATCCCAGAAAGGTGTCTGCCATTGGGAACATGCCAAGGGTGTGGTGATATGTAATTACACCACTAGGTCACCAGGGGTCATCCCGGTGACCTAGTATATAAAGCAGTCCAGAGCTACAGTCTTGCCTTCCAGGTTCATCTTGCAGAGAGACAAGACTCCTTAGTGTACACATTAGTTTATTAAAGCTGTCTTATACTCGCACTGTTGGTGTGGTTATTGTCAGTACAATTTAATAAACTAATATCATAGCTGCTAGGATGGAAGCTGCTTCTACTCCAATGCGCATTCCCGACCACCTGGAGACTCTTCCTGAGGAATTGAAACCGGGGACGACCAACACACACATGCATCCGAGGACAGAGACGGCGAGGGACTGCTGTACTGGAATCCTGGTGGAATGTGGGGAAGACCACAGAATTACGATAGGGCAGGTAAGAAATAGCCAAGTGCCCTGCCTGCCCGTGGGTTCACTGGTACAGGCGCCACCGACCCTAAACCCCGGTCCAATCAGAAAGGGGCCACTACAAGCACGGGTGGAAGGATCTCTACAAGTCATGCTCCTGATCGCCACGTATGTGCAGAATTCCCAACCACTCCAGAGCCAGGGAAAGCAGACACTGCTACTGTCACTCCCCCAGCAGCAGTTTCCCCAGTACCACGGAGACATGATGCTACCACTGGGATCCCCCCCTAAGCCCGCTGCAAATGTCCCAAAGCCAGAGACTCAGCCAACAGCCCCAAGCACCCAGGTTACTCCTCCAGCAGACGCAAGACCCACAGAGGCTCGACCTGCAGCTCCCAGTACCTCAGGGTCCGCCCCTGCTACGCCTAGTCCCAGAGACCATGTGGAGACTGGGAACGACCCCCGGGGTGCCCCCACATTACCTAAGGGACCAGAGACTGCGGCTTAACCATGTGCTGCGACCAGACAGGCTGGAGCTCGACCCCAGAAATCCCGGAGCCGGCACGCACTTCGGCCGCTAGCAGAGATGCTTTCTGAATTACGTGGAGGGTGCTGAGGCATCGGATAAAGAGCTATTAATGCTGCTGTTAGCACAGCTGGGAGACCACCCTTACTCCCTTATGCAGGATACCAGGTCTTACCAAGAGGCAATGAGCAATTTACAGAAACATTACAGTAAGGGGCATAGCGAGCTCCACTCCCGGTACAGGCTCATGACCAGGTCACAAGTAGGGGAGTCTGCCAGAGACTTTATACTCTCTCTGAAAGCCCTGGTGAGAAGCAGCAACTTTAAAGCAGTATCAGCTCAGGAGTATGCGGAGGACCTTATTAGGGACAGAATTGTTGCGGGCATACGGTCCACTGAGACGAGACATCGATTGCTGGAGAAAGGAATGGTGGGGCAAGATGAGGCAGAGACTATTGCAGAAGCTTGAGAAAGTACCGAGAAAGAATTGGAGGAGTACTCATAGGTCTTTGGGGCTGGGACAAACGTCACACTGCTGGACTCTCTAGCCCCACGAAAATAAAAGTATGCTGCCTCACAGGAATTCAGAGCAGCAGCATCACACCTTGAGGGTCCCAAGTGCTTTTCCTGCGGACAAAGAAAGCCCCCCAGAGCCCTCTGCCCTGCCAGAGAAAATGTCTGTTCCAACTGTTCCTTATGCAAAAGTCTGCAGAAGCCCCAAGGCCACAGCCGAGGCCCATTCTCATGCTAATGAGAGGCGGGAAAGCTCTTCTTTCTTCACATTAGGGTTAGGGTTAGGGTTAGAAGAAGAATGCAATGTGCAGCCGGCCATCTTGGACAAATGCTACAGAGCAGAGGACACAGTCTTCAGGAGATGAACATGACGCCGAGTACTATTGGATGGAAGGACACGCCAGACCTGCTTTCCGACGCATGAATCAAGCGAGTACACACCATTTATCTGATGCCACTGTGTGCATCAAAATTAATGATGTGAAGGTAAATAGCTTAATAGATAGTGGAAGCACTGAAAGTTTTATTGACCAGGGGTTCGTCAACCGCCTTGCCCTCCTCACACGCCTGAGTGAGCGCTGGATCCTGTTAGCAGCCAGCAGCCTTGCGGCTGAGGTAAAACAGTTTTGCAGGGTTACTCTAGAAATCCAGGGTACAAAATACGAAAGGTTCAAATTACTAGTACTCCCTCACCTCTGTGCCTTGGGTTAGCTTTTCAGTGCCAGTTAGAAAGCATTACAGTAGTGCACAACGGGCCTCCCCCCCCCCCCCCCCCCACTACGCCTTACGAAGAAACAACACTGCAGCCTGTCTGTCCTGAACATAGATCTCCCTCCGCTGTTCACACACCTGACCCCAGAATGCACACCAATAGCCACAAGGAGCAGGTACAGCCCGAGGGACAGAGCTTTCATTAGGACAGTGGTCCACAGGCTACTACAGGAGGGCATCATAGAGCAGTGCACCGGCCCCTGGAGAGCCCAGGTGGTTGTAGTAAAGTCAGGAGAAAAACATGGTAGTGGATTACAGCCAGACAATCAACAAACTTACACAACTAGATGCCTATCCCCTGCCACGCATAGCAGACATGGTCAAGAACATTGCGCAGTATAAGGTGTTCTCCACCAATTACCAACTGCCCATTAGAAACAGTGATGGCATTTGAGGCAGACGGCAGGCTGTATCAATTTCTGCGACTCCCCTTCTGTGTCACCAATGGAGAGTCCCTGTTTCAGAGAGAAATGGACCAAATAGTGGATGAGTTCTAACTGAAAGCGGTGTTCCCCTACTTGGGCAACGTGACAATCTGTGGCCACACTCAGGAGGATAATGACACAAATTTAAAAAGCTTCTTCCAGGCAGCCAAGGAAAGAAACCTAACATACAATAGGGACAAATGCGTCTTTAGAGCCAGGAAGTTGCCAATCCTGGGCTACATCGTGCCGGACGGGGAAATCAACCCAGACCCAAACCGTATGCACCCTCTCCTATTCCTCCCAGTGCCACACACGCTGAAAGCACTAAAAAGGTGTTTGGGACTGTTCACTTACTACGCCCAATGGGTCCCCAACTACGCCAGCAGGGCCCGCCCACTTATAAAAGCCTCAGTTTTCCCACTGTGCCCAGCAGCCACCAGAGCATTCAGGGACATTAGGGTCCATATCGCTAAAGCTACCATGCGGTCCATAGATGAGTCAATCCCATTTCAAGTAGAAATGGAAGCATCCGATGTGGCTCTGGCAGCCACCCTAAGCCAAGATGGACGACCGGTGGCCTTTTTTTCGTGAAACCTACAGGGGTCAGGAGTAAGACACTCAGCAGTGGAGAAGGAGGCCCTAGCCATTGTGGAAGCAGTAAGGGACTGGCTACATTATCTGACGTGCAAACACTTCACCCTTGTCACGGACCAACGGTCTGTGGCTTTTATTTCGATAACCAGAACAGGGGGAGAATTAAGAATGACAAAATCCTGCGCTGGCGGATAGAATTGTCTACATTTAACTACAACATTCTATACCGCCCCGGGAGACTCAACGATCCTCCGGACGCACTGTCCAGAGGTACTTGTGCCATCCTTAACCACATGTCCCAGTTGCAGAGTTTGCACAATGAGCTGGGTCACCCAGGGGTTGCTAGAATGTTTCACTTCATTAAAACCCAAAACCTCCCATTTTTGGTAGAGGAAGTGAGGTCAGTGAACAAGAGCTGCCCCATCTGTGCGGAATGCAAACCACAATTTTACCGGCCAGACAAAGCTACCGTGATAAAAGCTACCAAACCTTTTGAGCACCTCAGCTTTGATTTTAAAGGCCCGCTCCCATCCAATAATAGAAATGTCTATTTCCTAAACCTAATAGATGTCTCCAGAATGGAGGACCATCGCCTTCCCAAGATCGTGTTATATGGCGAGCTCTCCACTGGCCACCGTGACAGAGGTGCACCAAAGAAGAGGTACAAGGACTGCCTAAAAAAATCTCTTGGTGCCTGCCACATTGACCACCGCCAGTGGACTGATATTGCCTCAAACCGTGCATCTTGGCGCCTCACAGTTCGGCGGGCAGCAACCTCCTTTGAAGAAGACCGCAGAGCCCACCTCACTGACAAAAGACAAAGGTGGAAAAACCCAACACCCAACCCCAACCAACCAATTTTCCCCTGCAACCGCTGCAACCGTGTCTGCCTGTCCCGCATCGGACTTGTCAGCCACAAATGAGTCTGCAGCTGACGTGGACATTTACCCCCTCCATAAATCTTCGTCCGCGAAGCCAAGCCAAAGAAAGAAGAAAAAAAAGAAAGAATAGATGTATATTCCCGTTTCCCCTTTGCAATCCCATGTTCTGATGTATCAACAGCCACTGTTATAAAATGCCTGCAACTCATCTTCAGCATATTTGGGTACCCGAACTACATACACACAGACAAGGGTAACTGCATTCATGAGCGCAAAAGTACAACAGTACCTGCACGAGAGAGGGATTGCTACCAGCCGCACTACAAGTTACAATTCCAGGGGGAACGGACAAGTCGAAAGGGAAAATGCAATTATCTGGAAAACGGTCCTCTTGACTTTAAAAGCAAAAGGCCTGTCTGTTACTAGATGGCAAGAAGTGCTGCCAGAAGCCCTACATTCTATATGTTCTTAGTTGTGTACTGCCACTAACATGACCCCACATGACCGTATCTTTTCTTTCACAAGGAAAGCCACGATGGGCACAGTGCTGCCTAAATGGATGATGACACCGGGACCTGTTCTCCTCCGGAAGCACTGCAGACCCCACAAAGCGGACCCGCTGGTGGATCAAGTGGAGTTGAGGCACGCGAACCCTCAGTACGCCTTGGTCACATTCCCAGATGGAAGAGAAGACTCGGTGGGCACCAGGGATCAACAAGTCACTGAAGCCGCAGTCACTAGAAAAGTCGTCCATCGATTCACCCACCCCGGAAATCAGGACCCTGGGTACGCCTGCCCCACAAAATATCACCACCCTAGACTTGATGGCAGGACCTAATCCCATACAAGAGGATCCCCAGCCCACACAGCCGCATGACCAACCAGTACTTCCCACTCCCACACCTCCACCAAGAAAGGCCGAAAGGCAGACTGCACTCCCCACCCCTATACCACTACCTAGGAGGTCCAGAAGGCAACGGAAGCCATGAAAACTTTTGGACTTTTGAACTTACAAACAAGGGAAGGAGAACGGGGGGGGGGGGGGTGGGCGGGGGTGGGGGGATTAATATTTTTAAGGGGGGGTGAATGTAATTAAACCACTAGGTCACCAGGGGTTATCCCGGTGACCTTGTATATAAAGCAGTCCAGAACTACAGTCTAGCCTTCCAGGTTCGTCTTGCAGAGAGACAAGACTCCTTCGTGTACATATTAGTTTATTAAAGCTGTCTTATACCCGGACTGCTGGTGTGGTTATTGTCAGTACAATGGCACAATGCGAAAAGGACATTCAGAGATTTAATGGAATGGTCAACTCTATGGGTAAATTCATATCCATCCTCTCAGAAAAGATGGCTCCAGTGAGAAGACTAACAGAAAAGAACATTGAATGGGAGTGGAATCATGAGCATGAAAAGTCATGGAGTGAACTAAAGAAACTGGTCACAGAGGAACCAGTTCTGAGGTTTTATGACCCAGCAAGACCCATCAAGATATCATCAGATGCATCACATAGTGGGCTCAGTGCAGTTCTTCTGCAAAAATATGATGACTGGTAACCCATTGCGCATGCATCACGCTCAATGACAGACTCAGAGATGTGATACTTTCAAATTGAAAAGGAACTGCTCAGCATCACATACACCTATGAAAGATTTCATCAGTTTGTGTCAGGACAAGCAATCGGTGTAGAGACTGACCATAAGCCCTTGATTGCATTGTTCCAAAAGCCATTAAATGAATGTCCATTGAGAGTACAAAGAATGATGATGATTTGGCTGCAACACTATACACTGAATGTGGCGTACACTCTGGGTAAGCTGATGTACACAGCAGACACCTTGTCCAGAGCTGTTGACTCGAGAGCCTGCAAACACCAAAATGGAAAAAGATGTGAATGCCTTCGTGGACATGATCACGTGCACTGCCTATATCAGATGCAAAAATGGACTTCATAAAGTCAGAGATGAATCACTGGGACAACTGAGAAAAAAACATCTTGGATGGATAGCCCAACATGAAGCAGTAAGGGACTGGCTACATTATCTGGCGTGCAAACACTTCACCCTCGTCACGGACCAACGGACCAACCTACCTGACATTTCAGAGTACTGGAACTGCAGGGTGGAATTATCAGTGGTTGAAGACATCATCTATGAAGGAGGTAAAATCCTTACCCAAAGAGTCTGAGAAAAGAGATGCTGAAAAGGATCCATGGAGGACATCTTGGAATGGAAAAGTGTAAGAAAAGAGCACGAGAGGTGATGTACTGGCCAAGAATCAGCAAATATATAACAAATGAAGTGTCAAACTGTACAATATGCTGGAAATATCAAACAAGCAATCCTGCAAAACCACTAAAGCCACACCCAGCACTATACAGACCTTACCAGAAGGTAGGTGCTGACCTATTGAATGTCAAGGGAATACTGAACACCACCACTGCAGATGCTGTAATAACAGTTATAAAAGCCATATTCTCCAGACATGGTGTGGCAAGCGAGGTCTTCACAGACTGAACCCCAGTTTTGCAATTTAAAGTTCTGACAGTTTGCCAAAGAATGGGACTTTGTACACACCACATCAAGTCCTCATTTTCCTCAGTCCAATGGTCTAGTGGAAAAATCAGTACAGACAGTGAAAAGACTGATGAACGAGGCAAAAGACAGTGGAACGGACTTCTACCAGAGCATGCTAGTATACTGGATAACGCCACTTGAATGTGATATGTCACCAGCACAACTCCTTATGGGATGTAGGCTAAGATCAAACCAACCCATTCAGGAGAACCTCCTAAAAACAAAAAAGTAGGAGAAAGTGAGGAAGTTCAAAGAACAACAGAAAGAAAAGCAAAAGTATTACTCTGACAGAAGAACAAAGAACCTACCAGAACTCTACACTAGTGACCAAGTAAGGCTAAAAGACAAAACAAACTTATGGATTCAGAAGGGAACTGTCCTTAGTGAAGTCCAGCCAAGATCATACACCATTCAGACAGATGAAGGTGCTGTTCTCCGAAGAAATCGTCGAGATCTTCGAATGGGACCAACCACAGTGGATGGAAAGATGGATACTGTTGAACAACCTGAATGCAAATCTGATATCGTCTGAGGCAACAACTCAGATTCAAGGACAATCAATCAGGAGATCGTAAAGACACGTGAATCCTCCTAAGAAACTCATTGAGCAAATTTAAAGACTCCTGTTCTAGAATTAATTAGTGCTATCTTATTCACTCTTCAAGTTTTAGTGTATGTAAATATGAACACAAGTTTAAAAAATGATAACAATGTTGATAATAATGAAATGTAAGTTCTTGGTGTTAAAGTTAAAATTGCAGAGATATACAAAGGAAACATGTTAGTTAAAAGAAAGCTACTTTTGTTTTAAGAAAGGGAAATGTAATAATAGTGATCATGGTTGCAATACAACTAGCAATGCCTTACTGTTTGATTAGACTTGGCTCCCACCAGGGGCTGACACAGAGCAGGAGACCCAGTATGCGGTATCTGTAATAGAAGTTTGCATCTCATGGCCTGCCTTATGGTGCTGGTTACAACAACTTTAAAGTAAAGAACTTTTTCCTTCATCCATGTGTTGTCTAAGTACTCACACATACAAATATCAAGGTGAAACAGGGGGATCATTAAAGATTTACCCCAATGTGCTTTAGGTATGAATTCTATAATCTTGAAAATACATACTACCTGTTTCTGAGGTTATAGGTGATCTTCTCCAGGGGAACACAATGACGCATTTCTATCTTCCAGTGGGCTAAACCTCGTTGGGAATCAGATTTCCAAATAATCGCTATGCATTTCCTGGCCACCGCTAAAGCGAGCTTAACAAATTTTAATTGATATTTAGGCAGCCTCATTTTAGGTCTTATGTCTTCTAAATTCCCCAATAAAAATAATTCAGGCACCTGAGGGTATCGAATTCCAGTATTTTTTTCCAGTAGGTGACCCAGAAAGGCCTCACTTTAGGGTATGACCAGGTTGAATGCAAGAAATTATCTATTTCTTGACCACATCGAAAACACTGGTCTGATATTTCTGATTTGAATTTATGTAACTTCTGATGCAAGACATTGCACCAGCTGATCCCTTACATTAATTGTGCTAATCATGTTGTCGCGACTCAAGTCAGACCAGCAAAATGGATCCATTTCTATACCAAAATCTGATTCCCACCTTTGTCTCGATTTATCAAGCCCTTCTTTAGGGGTTCCTGCCTGGTAAGGAATATATTTTGGATATCAATTTTTTTGTGCTCCCCTATCTCACTTCACTGTGATAAGGTTAGTGCTGGACCTAATTTGTCCCTTAAATAAGATCTTAATTGAAGATAGCAGAAAAAAAATGTATTTAAAATTTCATATTTATTCCTAATTTGCTCAAATGTCATAAATGGTCCCTGCTCATAACAATCCTCAATACATCTGACCCCTCCCTGGGACTAAGTGTCCAGGATTTTATTATCAATCATTAATGGAATTAACATATTTTGACCCCCCTTGTCCCCAATTTGACCATTAATTTTAAGACACATTGTAAATAATTAAGAATTCCATTTATATATAGGGTTTTCCACTATCCTCTCACCAACCTTAAGCAACTCCAATTTTACTCATGAAGATATGTCTCCTCTGTTAAAGAGGGAGGCGACAAACTTCAACTGGTTTGCCCAAAAATAAATATTTTTAAATCCGGGAGCGTTAATCCTCTCAATTCATAATTCCAAGTTAATTTATCAGTAGAGACTCTGGAAGGCTTACTTTTCCACAGAAGCTGGACAATGAGATTGAAATTTGCTTCAGACTGATGGCTCTCACATAACCTGGCTCCAGATTTGGTCAGAATGATTAGATCTTGATGCAAATAATTTGAATCAGATGTGGGCCATGACCATGACTTTATGACATCACTTACAACACAAAACTCAGTGTAATTGCTTCCAGATGTATATATTAAAATTTTCACATTATATAAAAAGTCTGAACCATTACATCTGTGCTAGGTTTTTATCCCCACTGAGTCATCATTACAGAAAAGCCAAGGGAGTTTTTAAAATGAAGGATATCAATGTGGTGCATGAGCAAGCAATATCTGTGTAACCTGGAAGTCAACTTAACAGGCAGAGGGACTTAAAGCCGTCTCTGTGTTAGAAACATCAGTTAAAGGTTGAGATGACTGATTCTCCAGGCTCCACAGTAATTTAAAAATATTTTGGACATTGGCTGCAGCATCTCAGTTGCAGCCGACAGCAGTTTTGATAGAAAAAAACCTGTTTGCCCAATTTTCTCAAATGCAACTCAAAGGGCATTTGATGGTTGGAGGTGGGTTCCTTGCTCTAGCCTAGGAGTTCTCAACCTTTTTCTTTCCACTCACGTACCACTTTAAGTAATCCCTATGCCATAGGTGCTCTGTGATTTTAATAAGGGATTGCTTAAGGTGGGATGTGGGTGGAAAGAAAAAGGTTGAGAACCACTGCCCAATTGTTACTGAAATATTTGGCTTGAGAAAAATTGTCTTTGGCCCATTTCCTTTGGAGTTCTGAAACCATGCACATAATGAGTCAATTAGGTACCATTAGAATAGTGTTTTTCAAACTTTTTCTCCCCACCCACATCCTATCTCATAGGGATTACTTAAGGTAGGATGTGGGATGTAAGTGGAAAGAAAAAGGTTGAGAACCGCTGCTTTAACCAATTTGTTGAACAAACACTTCCCACCTGCAGTAACTGTCTACTTTTGGCCTGCCATATTGGGGGCTGAGAACAGCAGTGCCAGTAACATTTCTAGGACAATTTGTTAATGCCATTGGAAATATTTCAGAGAACCGAAACCTCCCAGGATTATGGGTACATTCATAAAATACAGCTTCTCAAGGCACATTTTTCAGTTTTTCAACTACCCTTATTGACCTATCAAATGGATTACCTCCACAACCTATTCAATGGCATCCATCGCCTCAACCAATCACTCTGTCCTATCCACCCCTCCCCTATTGGCTTGGTTAGCACGACACTGTTACAGCGCCAGCGATTGGGACCAGGGTTCAAATCCCCACGCTGTCTGTAAGGAGTTTGTTCATTCTCCCCATGTCTACGTGGGTTTTCCCCGGGGACTCCGGTTTCCTCCCACCGTTCGAAATGTATCAGGAGTGTAGGTTAATGGGGTGTAAATTAGGCGGGAGGGGCTCGTGGGCTGAAAGGACCTGTTGGTGTAAGTCTAATTTTTTAAAAAAATGAACCTCTTTGCTTTCTCTTTCTCAGTTGTTTTTCTCTCTGGATGCCATGTGACTTGCTGAGCATTTCCAGCACGTTCGTTTTTTATTTTAGATTTTTAACATCTGCAAAGCATTAATTTTCACTGACCATTTGTTTGGCTGCCAGTCCTCTGGCATCGAAAGCTTCAGAAAAGAATGAGGTAAAATAGGAGAAAATGCTTGTTCCTAATATAGTGGAAAAAGCTCAGTTCGTCCTCAAATAATTTACAATTTTCTTTTGAAGAGGAAAAAAAAAATTCTGGATAAGAACTAATGTAGAACTATACTTTCAACAAATCAAACTGTTTGAAATCACATTTAAAATAAATGCATTTATAAATTGGACAGATCCTGGTCTTTAATGGCTGCAGTCACCCAGCAGCAACTACTTTGGTAAGAATAGAACCAAATTAGTCACTATATTAGTAAACTACAAAAGTCTGCAGACACCTTGGTTGAAGTAAACACATGACACTGGAGAAACTCAGCAGGTCAAACAGTGGGTACATTTTATAGCAAAGATAAAGATACAGAACCAACGTTTCGGGCTTGAGCCCTTCATCAAGGTACGGACAAAATGTCAGCAGGCACCCAAACAAAATGGTGGGGGAGGAGGGCAAGGGGAGGAGCATAGGTGGCAAAGGAAGGGAGGGCACAGCAGCAAACGGGGAGGGAGGGGGGATGGCTCTGTGAATGGAGAGGTAAGGGGGTGGAGAGATGGAGGAAAGAAATGAGAGGGATGGGGAAGGAAGAGAGAATGGGGAGTGGGCTAGCAGAAACCAGAGAAGTTTATGTTAATGGCTGGAGAGTGTCCAGATGGAAAATCAGGTGTTGTTCCTCCAACTTACAGGTGGTCTCGGTGGGACAGTACATTAGGACGTGGACAGACATGTCAGTGCGGGAGTGGGGTGCAGAATTGAAGTGGCTGGCCAGTGGGAGATCCGTCACCGATGCGGATGGAGCAAAGGTGCTCAAGCAATCTCCCAGTCTACGTCCAGTTCCTCCGATGTAGAGAAGGCCAATAATGGGAGCACCGGATGCAGTAAATCAGCCTGGGGATACACAAGTGAAGTGTTCCTTCCCTTGAAAGGACTGTTTGTGGCCCTGAATTGTGGTTAGGGAGAGGCGAGTGTGATACTTCCTGCGGCCACAGGGGGAGGTGCTGGGGGGAGGGGGTGGGCGCGATTGGTGGGGAGAGATGAGTGGATGAGAGAGTCGTGGAGGGAGTGGTTCCTATGGAAGGTGGAGAGTGGAAGATGTGTCTGGTGGTGGGATTCCTGTTGAAGGTGAAGGAAATTGTGGAGGTAAATATGTTGAATGCAGAGGCTGGTTAGGTGGTAGGTTAGGACCAGGGGAATCCTGTGTTTGTTGTGTCTGGGGGCAGAGGGGACCAGGACAGATGAGTGGAAAATGGAGGAGATGTGGGTGAGGGCTGAGTTGATGGTGGCAGAGGCAAAACCAATGGGGGGATCTTAAATGTTGTTTTTTCATCAGTATTCACTCAGGAAACGGGCACAGAGTCATGAGGAGTAAGGAAAACAAGCAGTGGAACCTACACAGATTAAAGAGCAAAATGTAATAATCAGTGAGCTGTGTTTCTCACAGTTTGGGGGATCGTCTGGGATCCCGTCATCTCCCAAGGGCCACGGCTTATAGGGTATCAAGAAGATGCGTCCCGTTCCAGGTTTGAACGGTCTTGGTACTTTGTGAGCTTGGCACCTTGGATGAACTAAGGACTGGACTGAGTCTGGGTGAACTGGTATGGAAAATAAAGAGGCAGGTACAGTGCTGACCAGGTAACTCCGTGCACGGACCAAGGAAAGAAAACTGGACTTTTAAGTATTACCTTGGTGGTCTAGATCCAAAAGCGTTGGGAAAAGACCCAAAAGAGTCAGGAATTGACTCGAAAGGGTCAGGAAGTACTTGTCCGGGTCAGAAACCAACAATGTGTCTGAGGGAGATTCCTCCTGAAACTCCCTTTTAGGGGAGGAACAGACCTGTAAAAAGGGTCGGAAACAGACCTGAAAGGGTCAGGTCGGAGACCAAAGAATCTCTCCAGGGATATTTCAGGGAACTCGGCAGTCTGGAATCGTGGTTGAATAAGAACTCAGGGATCTCAGTTAAGAGTTCAGGAAACTTGTCCAGTCAGGGACCGTTAGTGTGTGTGTGTGTGTGTGTGTGTGTGCTCAGGGAGCTCAGGTTTTGGGATCCTGATGTACAATGGGGAATTGTGTAGATACGACTATCTTGAGGATGAAAATATAATTCGAAAAGTTTCTGAGAGAGAAGGCTGGCCGTTGGGGGGGGGTACTTGGGATGATGAATTCATTAAAGAGGTAATTGGAAAGTGGCGCCTGTTAGCACAAGAAAGAAAAGAGATAGGCTTGCAGGTTGCCAAACTAACGCTGTAAAACTGGCAGAAGGGGGCACAGTAAATCTATGGATGTCCTCCAGAAAGAATGTGTACATAGAATGGAGCAGGACAGGAAAAATCAGGAAAGGGGTAAAAAAAGCAAAGGGTAGGCAGGAGAAGCCTCCTGCACAGGAGGATAAACAAAGACTACGTAGTCAAATGGAAGTCCTAAGGCTGATGGAGGAGGGTGAGACGAGTGACCCCGAGTACTCCTCGGCGACCCCCTTAAGGACCACCACTAGCATATCATCTGCCCAAATCTAGACCCCTAGCAGCAGTTCCCTCTGTGCCAGCAGTACCCAAAGTATTTTCGGATCCTGTTAGTGCTTGAACCCAGAGCCATGATAAATGATCCGGCCACTGTAACAAAGAAGTTAAGATTTAAGGAAAGTCTGTGGAAAATTCTAGAAGATTGTGTTAAAACACGTTTGTACTGACAATAACCATACCAGCAGTATGAGTATAAGACAGATTTAATAAACTAATATGAACACTAAGAGGTCTTGTCTCTCTGCAAGGCAAACCTGGAAGGCTAGACTGTAGCTCTGGACTGCTTTATATACAAGGTCATTGGGATGACCCCTGGTGACCTAGTGGTGTAATTATGTATCACCACGTTCACACCCCCTTAAAAAATTGTTATTCCCCCCCCACCCCACCCCAACCCCCCGTCCTCCTTCCCTTGTTTGAAAGTTCATAAGTCCAAAATTTTTCATGGCTTCCATTGGCTTCTGGACCTCCTCAGTAGTGGTATAGGGGTGGGGAGTGCAGTCTGCCTTTCGGCCTTTCTTGATGGAGGTGTGGGAGTGGGAAGTACTGGTTGGTCATGTGGCCGTGTGGGCTGAGGATCTTCGTATGAGATTAGGTCCTGCCATCAAGTCTAGGGAGGTAATATTTTGTGGGGCAGGCGTACCCAGGGTCCTGATTTCCGGGGTGGGTGGTATAGTCCTCTGGGGTCACTCGATGGACGACTGTTCTAGTGACTGCTGCTTCAGTGACTTGTTGATCCATAGACATCTGTGTTTCCTCCGCATTGTTCACACATCCGGCCGGCGCGAGATCCCTGGTGGCCACCGAGTCTTCTCTTCCATCTGGGAATGTGACCAAGGCGTACTGAGGGTTCGTGTGCCTCAACTCCACTTGATCCATCAGCGGGTCCACTTTGTGGGGTCTGCAGTGCTTCCGGAGGAGAACAGGTCCCGGTGTCATCAGCCATTTAGGCAGCACTGTGCCCATCGTGGCTTTCCTTGTGAAAGAAAAGATACGGTCATGTGGGGTCATGTTAGTGACAGTACATAACAAAGAACATATAGAGTGTAGGGTTTCTGGCAGTACTTCTTGCCATATAGTAACAGGCAGGTCTTTTGCTTTTAAGTTCAAGAGGATCGTTTTTCAGATAGTGGCATTTTCCCTTTCAACTTGTCCATTCCCCCTGGGATTGTAACTTGTAGTCCGGCTGGTAGCAATCCCTCTCTCGTGCAGGTACTGTTGTACTTCTGTGCTCCATTTCTCTCTGAAACAGGGACTCTCCATTGGTGACACAGAAGGGGAGTCGCAGAAATTGATACAGCCTGCCGTCTGCCTCAAATGCCATCACTGTTTCTAATGGGCAGTTGGTGATTGGTGGAGAACACCTTATACTGCGCAATGTTCTTGACCATGTCTGCTATGCGTGGCAGGGGATAGGCATCTAGTTGTGTAAGTTTGTTGATTGTCTGGCTGTAATCCACTACCATGTTTTTCTCCTGACTTTACTACAACCACCTGGGCTCTCCAGGGGCCGGTGCACTGCTCTATGATGCCCTCCTGTAGTAGCCTGCGGACCTCTGTCCTAATGAAAGCTCTGTCCCTCGGGCTGTACCTGCTCCTTGTGGCTATTGGTGTGCATTCTGGGGTCAGGTGTGTGAACAGCGGAGGGAGATCTATGTTCAGGACAGACAGGCTGCAGTGTTGTTTCTTCGTAAGGCGTAGTGGGGGGGTGGGGGGAGGCCCGTTGTGCACTACTGTAATGCTTTCTAACTGGCACTGAAAAGCTAACCCAAGGCACAGAGGTGAGGGAGTACTAGTAATTTGAACCTTTCGTATTTTGTGCCCTGGATTTCTAGAGTAACCCTGCAAAACTGTTTTACCTCAGCCGCAAGGCTGCTGGCTGCTAACAGGATCCAGCGCTCACTCAGGCGTGTGAGGAGGGCAAGGCGGTTGACGAACCCCTGGTCAATAAAACTTTCAGTGCTTCCACTATCTATTAAGCTATTTACCTTCACATCATTAATTTTGATGCACACAGTGGCATCAGATAAATGGTGTGTACTCGCTTGATTCATGCGTCGGAAAGCAGGTCTGGCGTGTCCTTCCATCCAATAGTACTCGGCGTCATGTTCATCTCCTGAATACTGTGTCCTCTGCTCTGTAGCATTTGTCCAAGATGGCCGGCTGCACATTGCATTCTTCTTCTAACCCTAACCCTAACCCTAACCCTAATGTGAAGAAAGAAGAGCTTTCCCGCCTCTCATTAGCATGAGAATGGGCCTCGGCTGTGGCCTTGGGGCTTCTGCAGACTTTTGCATAAGGAACAGTTGGAACAGACATTTTCTCTGGCAGGGCAGAGGGCTCTGGGGGGCTTTCTTTGTCTGCAGGAAAAGCACTTGGGACCCTCAAGGTGTGATGCTGCTGCTCTGAATTCCTGTGAGGCAGCATACTTTTATTTTCGTGGGGCTAGAGAGTCCAGCAGTGTGACGTTTGTCCCAGCCCCAGGGACCTATGAGTACTCCTCCAATTCTTTCTCGGTGCTTTCTCAAGCTTCTGCAATAGTCTCTGCCTCATCTTGCCCCACCATTCCTTTCTCCAGCAATCGATGTCTCGTCTCAGTGGACCGTATGCCCGCAACAATTCTGTCCCTAATAAGGTCCTCCGCATACTCCTGAGCTGATACTGCTTTAAAGTTGCTGCTTCTCACCAGGGCTTTCAGAGAGAGTATAAAGTCTCTGGCAGACTCCCCTACTTGTGACCTGGTCATGAGCCTGTACCGGGAGTGGAGCTCGCTATGCCCCTTACTGTAATGTTTCTGTAAATTGCTCATTGCCTCTTGGTAAGACCTGGTATCCTGTATAAGGGAGTAAGGGTGGTCTCCCAGCTGTGCTAACAGCAGCATTAATAGCTCTTTATCCGATGCCTAAGCACCCTCCACGTAATTCAGAAAGCATCTCTGCCAGCGGCCGAAGTTCGTGCCGGCTCCGGGATTTCTGGGGTCGAGCTCCAGCCTGTCTGGTCGCAGCACGTGGCTAAGCCGCAGTCTCTTGTCCCTTAGGTAATGTGGAGGCACCCCGGGGGTCGTTCCCAGTCTCCACATGGTCTCTGGGACTAGGCGTAGCAGGGGCGGACCCTGAGGTACTGGGAGCTGCAGGTCGAGCCTCTGTGGGTCTTGCGTCTGCTGGAGGAGTAACCTGGGTGCTTGTGGCTGTTGGCTGAGTCTCTGGCTTTGGGACATTTGCAGCGGGTTTAGGGGGGGATCCCAGTGGTAGCATCATGTCTCCGTGGTACTGGGGAAACTGCTGCTGGGGGAGTGACAGTAGCAGTGTCTGCCTTCCCTGGCTCTGGAGTGGTTGGGAATTCTGCACATACGTGGCGATCAGGAGCATGACTTGTAGAGATCCTTCCACCCGTGCTTGTAGTGGCCCCTTTCTGATTGGACCGGGGTTTAGGGTCGGTGGCGCCTGTACCAGTGAACCCACGGGCAGGCAGGGCTCTTGGCTATTTCTTACCTGCCCTATCGTAATTCTGTGGTCTTCCCCACATTCCACCAGGATTCCAGTACAGCAGTCCCTCGCCGTCTCTGTCCTCGGATGCATGTGTGTGTTGGTCGTCCCCGGTTTCAATTCCTCAGGAAGTGTCTCCAGGTGGTCGGGAATGCGCATTGGAGTAGAAGCAGCTTCCATCCTAGCAGCTATGATATTAGTTTATTAAATTGTACTGACAATAACCACACCAACAGTGCGAGTATAAGACAGCTTTAATAAACTAATGTGTACACTAAGGAGTCTTGTCTCTCTGCAAGATGAACCTGGAAGGCAAGACTGTAGCTCTGGACTGCTTTATATACTAGGTCACCGGGATGACCCCTGGTGACCTAGTGGTGTAATTACATATCACCACACCCTTGGCATGTTCCCAATGGCAGACACCTTTCTGGGATCTGGTTTGATACCCTTACTGCCAATAATATCTCCTACAAATGTTAGTTCTGTCACCCCGAGCTGGGTTTTCTCTCTATTCATCTTCAGGTTTGCTTTCCTTGTTGCTTCCAGCACTTTCCTTAGTCTCTCATCATGCTCCATTCTTGTGGTTCCCCAGAGTATGACATCATCCATTGAGATATAAACTCCGTCCAGGTGCTCATAGACTTTATGAATAGTTTGGTGATACAAGTGATGAGGCAATTCCAAATGGTAACCTTAGGAATCTGTATCTGCCAAATGGACTATTGAGCTTGCACAGTCTTAAACTTGCTTCATCCAATTTCAACTGCCAAAATCCTGATGATGCATCTAACATGCCGAAAAACTTTGCATTTGCAAACCGTGTCATGATTTCTTCACGAATCAGAAGTTTAAAGTGTTCTCTCTTTATTGCTCTGGTTAGATCTCTTGGATCCAGGCAAATTCTAAGCTTTCCATTGTTTTTGTCCACAACGGTGAGTAAACTCACCCACTCCGTTGGCTCATCTTTCTTCTGAATCATGTTCAAGATTTCCATCCTGTCCAACTCTACCTTTAGTTGCTTTTGAAGCGCAAATGGAACTTTTCTGCATGCATGTATTATCGGTGGCACACGTTTATCCACTCTGATCGTATGTGCTCCTGGAAGGCAGCCTAGACCCTGAAATAGGTCACTGTACTCTTTCATGAGTTCATTATAGACTGTCTCTCCTTCTCTTTCCACAACGAGGACTCTTTTTACCAGGTTCAATTAAACCCAGTATGGCCTGTACATCCTTTGGTACCACGATGAATGCTAGCATGTGCTCTTTGTCCTTGTGTTTCACTTTGACCATGCATTCTCCTTGCACTGGTATATCGGTACCGAATATCCTGTCACCTGCACTTTTGTTCCATACATCTTTGGTCTGGGTCTAATCTTCTTAAAATCAGTCTATGATATTACATTAATTTGTGCTCCAGTATCCAATTTAACTGAAATGGATATGTCATTCACTTTTAATCTCAACATTCAGTCTCTGTTTTCTTTCTTGTTTTCAGTCACAATGTCTACATAGAATTTCTCTATCTCCCTTTCATCTACTGCATGAACCTTGCTTTGTTGCACTTGGTTCCTATAGCAATGGGCATAATGGTTGCTTTTGTTGCACATATTGCATACTTTACCATATGCTGGACACCTTTTTGGTAGGTGTCGTGTACCACATCAATGACATGGTTTTTGATTGTCCCTTTTAGTTTTGTTTGCTGGCCACACCTCTCTTTCCATTTGGCACACTTTTTGTTAAACGGTTTATGTCTGTTCTTGCTCACTGCATCCACGTTGCAGCTAGTTTCACTGAACAGCTCTTTTGCCTGCATTTTCACAGTTTCTGCAGCTCTACAGAGTGCTATGGCTTTTTCCAAGTCTAGATTTTGCTCTCTTAGCAGCCTTTCCCTTAGACAATTATCTGGAATACCACACACAAGTCTGTCTTTTATCAGTGAGTCGGTCACTCACCAAATTCACACGTTTTGCTTCTGTTTCTCAATTCAGTCACATGCTGATCAATACTTTCTTCCATTTTCTGTACACATGTGAAAAATTTGTGCCTCTCAAACATCACGTTACGTTTAGGAATGTAGTATGCCTCAAACAGTTCCAGTATTTTTTTCCAGTTTCATCTTGTCTCTTTCAGCAGCAAATGTGAAGTTAATATACACGTCCAGGGCTTCATCACTCACGACATGTAAGGAAACTGATGCTTTCACTTTATCATTTTTCTTGTCAGCTCCGACTGCCACTAAATACAATCCAAAATGCTGTTTAAATCTGTCCCAATTTTCAGCCACATTACCTGTCAACTGAAGTTTCGCTGTGTTACTGTGTTAGCTTCTCCTCACTGATCAGTTGTTGACTTTAGATTTTACCTTTTAAAGTATTTCCTTCTAATCTCTTTGATCCCACTTCTGACACCATGTTTCATCTTGTATTTGTATGTGTGAGTTCTTAGACAACACATCGATGAAGGAAAAAGTTCTTTACTTTAAAGTTGTTGTAACCAGCATCATGAGGCAGGCCATAAGGCTGCAAACCTCCATTACAGATACAGCATACTGGGTCTCCTGCTCTGTGTCAGCCCCTGGTAGCAGCCAAGACTAATCAAACAGTAAGACATTGCTAGTTGCATTGCAACCAAGATCACTAGCATTACATTCCCCCCCTGCTGTCTCTTCCACCCTCCCCCCCCCAAATGTTTGCAGTGTCAATGACCCTTGATAAGTCAGGTTATTTGTCCTTTGATGGGAGTTGGGTTTATCTGGGGTGAAGCCGATCTTTTCTTTTTCTTATTCTTTCTCTTTTCTTACTTTTTCTTCTTGTTTCTTGGTGGGGGGGGGGGGGGGGGGGAAATTCCTCTTATTTTGTTCTTCTTTCTCTCTATTCTCTTTTTCTCCCTTTGGTTCAACACGGACATTGAATTTGCATCTTTGATGTATTATTGTAATTTTTCTTTCTTTATAATAATTGAATCACATGTTGACTCTTTTTTCCCACTTTACTATCGACAAGCGGACCGATATTTGTATTATTTTGTTAATATTGTTGTAATCGATGTTTTACTTTTTGATTATTCTTCATTTTAACTGCATGTTGATTGAAGATTCTCAAAATAAACTATTTTTAAAAAATCACTATCCATTCCCAGACATAATGCTGAGATCAAAGGCCCTTCCTAACAAGTAAGCCTGAATATTGGGCCTTATTCAAATGATATCTGTGAGCTGCAGTCACCTTATTGGCATCCTTGCGCAACTTGCCAGTGGAAATGATTCAGAAATCTGGTAATGGGCAAAATAATGACTTGCAAGTTAATATAGTCATTTTAGGAGTAGAAGAGAGGTTGACTGAAAGAATTGATTACACAACCTACTTTGTGGTGCAACAGAGCGATAGATGATATAATAGGCTAGAGATAGGTTTAATGTGTCACAAGCTTGGAATTGGGAGCTGGGACAGAGAGATGAGATAAAATGAATGTTGACAGGAGAAGGGGTGAGGCGAAAATGTATGAAAGCTCGAAGTGGAAGAGCTGTGAAGTGAAAATGAATGTAACTTTAGTTCGCATCGTCATCACATCATCATCAGCATCTATTGGCTGTCCTGCGTGTGTAGCTCATGCCCCGTGTGTCTATGATGTTCATTTCAAAACCCATCCATTCTGGGATGTTTATGGGGGTTGTACTTAGTTTTTTGTAGGTCATGGAAGTTGTCCATCCCTACATTCCCTGAACTGAAGTAGCAGTTTAGAATCAATCACGTTAGTCAGCTTGCGGTTATATATTTGTCAGACTGGGTAAAGAGAGCAGATTTCCTTCATGAGGGATATCAATTAACCAGATGAGTTTTAACAACAATTTGGCAGTTTTTGATTATCATTGCCTCTACTGACGTTTGTCAAGTTTATGGTCATCTGATTGTACAAGTACAACCTGACGAAAGAGTGTTCTCCAGTCCTCGGTGCAAAACACACAGACACACAACCAGATATAACACACATATAGACAAACAATACACATGCAGGACAAATATTTCATCTATTCAAATAAATAAATATTATTTTGTATATATTAGAGTCTCAGATGGCCAGTGTGAGCGGTTCCTTTGGTCATTCAGCCCAAGGGAAGAAGCTGTTCCTCAGCCTCATGGTGCTGGCTCTGATCCTCCTGTATCTCTTCCCCAACGGGAGCACCTGAAAGATGCCGTGTGCGGGGTGGGAGGGGTCCTCAATGATTTTGTGTGTCCTCTTCAGACATCAATCCCAGTAGATCACATCAATGGTGGGGAGGGAGACTCCAGTGGTCCTCTCTGCCACTCTTATGGTCCTGTGGATTGACCTCCAATCCATTTCTCTGCAGCATCCGTACCACACCGTGATGTAGCCGGCCAGGATGCTCTTGATAGTGATCCTGTAGAAGGTTGAGATGATGGGGGCTGGTAGCCTTGCTGTAATGGAAGATTTAAACCGTGTTTTTTACTTTTGCAGCCTTTGCTTCTGCAAGGCTGAGAACCTACTTGTTTTTTAGAATCAGCAGACATAAGCTAAATTCCACCGAGGGGCCAGAGATGCAGTTATCTGAAGAAAGGACATCTGTGTACCAAGAACATTTAATCTTCCTGCTTGTTTTGGTCACAGACTGTCAGAGGCCTAGCCTTGATGCAAAATAAACCATTGTATTCAAAGTGATAAGCTGAAAATTACGTTATTCAATAGAAGGCTAAGCATGCTAGCTTGCTCGCTTATCTTTCTTACTGTGCTGGGAATAGGTGCTTGGGTAAGCAGTTTTTGGGTAAGATAAGCCATGGTCCCACTGCTGAAGTTTGAGACTCTCCGAGAGGTGGCAACATCTCTCAGCAAGAAGAAGAACTTCTAGAGTCCAGCCAACGTCCTGGTCGGGGGAGGTGGAGAAGCTGCTACCGGCGCCCCGACAACCTACTACAAGTGTGCGGTCATTGCCTCGCTTCGGCAGCTGGGACCAGTCCAGGCGTTGATAAGTATAATTGGGAAGGGCTTGCATATTGTAGTTTGAAATCAGCTTTTGAATTTGTAATAAACATTTGGATAAACTGAACTGCTCTCGGTGTGTGTGTCTATTTTCTTTCGGTAGCTCAAACACTGTGACCAATCTAAAATGAACAAAGTGAGAGATACAAGTTTACGCAGGACACTTGCCCACTTCAGTCTTCTCAGGATGTGCAGTCGCTGTTGTGCCTTCCTGACAAATCCACGCAGAAATGATTGGTGTCTGATGAACATGGTAGGGGCAACATTTTAACGTGGAATTTAATCCTGGTCTGGGGCCTGGGGATCTGGTTCAGGGAGAGCGGTTGCAACAGCCTTTCACAGCTATAGCCCATTTGAAAATGTATGTCAATAGACTCACAATAAATGAGTTATCCAAGCAACTCTTCTCCTGTAACTCTTTCAGGGTTCCAAGCAAACAAGAATATTTGGGGAAATATTTTCTTTTATGCTGTGAACATCAGCACTGCCAGGCTTGTAACATTTGACAACATTATTTACTGACAAAACAAGCAAAGGTGGTGGTTTTCTGTGGAGGAATATGACTTAATGCCAACTGCTCTTTTTTATTGTTGTCATATTTTAACTTCCACACATTAGAAATGACATTCATGAGTGCAAACATGGGGGGCGTTGCAAGATGGCGTAAGGAATAGACGTGCCTTCCAGTCCTCTCCCGACTCTTTGGTGTTGTTTTGTCTTTAAATGCCCGTTAAAATCTTTTCAAGGTTAGATATAGTTAGAGCTGTTAAACTAGTTTCCAATGGTACAATTGTTGAAAAAAAGCAAGAAAAAAACGGCAACAGATTGTTAAGAAATTACATTTTCCAAAGATATCAGAGCCTACCTGTTTACAAGAAGCCAGGACTCAGCGTGGAATGGATCCAGGAGGAGAAGTACAGGAATCAGCAGCGGAGCTCCGTTCTCTGCCGGTAGGGCTCTTTAAAAATGGCACCCGGCAGCCCTTAGAACAAAGGGCTAGCCGGGTGCGTGTATTTCAGTCAATGCCCGCTATGAGCGCTGTCACAGAGCCTTTGACAGCTGAAACAGCTGGGAAGCCGCCAGCTGAAGGCTTGCAGTTAAAGGGACGTCCACTGACTGATGTAGCGGTGGCGCTGCGAAGTGCACCACCTGAAATGAAGATTCCTATAGACCTCGATGCGTCGGAGATGCTTGACAGAATATGGCTTGGGGATAACCCTCGCCATCAACCTCCAGATATTACTGGGGAGGTTATGGCAGGAGTTTCTACACGAAGTCACACTGCAAGAAAAGCAGTTAAATTAAGGGAGGGAATACAAGACTGTTTGGCTATTCAGAAACAACTGGACCCTACTGTGTCTGAATCTACTTCAGTGGATAAGTTTCTTAAGAGTCTTGAATCTAAGTTAACTGCTATATTGAAAGAATTTGTTAAAGCTTTAGATCAACTTGATACTAAACTTAATACCTTGGTGGATATTAATACTCAACAGATGGCTGATTATGGAGCTTTTAAGCTTAAAACGAGTGAAAGACTTGATATTTGTGACCAAGGTTTAGTTGAGGTACAAGATCAATTACAAGGGGTCAATAAAACAATTGAAACTTTACAAATTCAGAATAAAAATTTAATGAAAAAGGTTGATTATTTGGAGAATCAATCCAGATGGAATAACATAAAAATTGTTGGTTTACCAGAAGATATGGAAGGATCAGATCCAAGAAAATTCTTTACTGAGTGGATTCCACAAGTATTAGGACAAGATAAGTTCCCGGAAGGCTTAATACTGGAACGTGCACATAGAGCAAAGCTCGGACAAAAGCCACGACCTGTTTTGGTTCGTTGTTTAAATTATTATGATAGAGAGGCAATTTTGCGTGTGGCCATAAGAAGTGCACAACAAAGAAGATCTCCTTTGATGGTTCAGAATAATCGTGTTTTTTTTTTATCCAGATTTGAGTCATGTCTCAACGACGTGAATTTAATTCTGTGAAAGAAGTGTTGTGGAAAAAAGGTTATAAAGCAACATTTAGATATCCTGCGGTACTGAAGATTTTTCAAGATGGTTACCAATCAAAATTTTTTGATGATCCTAAGGAAGCTATGGATTTTGCTCAATCATTACCAATTATACAAATTCAGGAAAGACGTAGTCCTCCACGGTCTCCAAAGAGAGTGGAGATACAAGATGGGAATCGAATTTCAAGGAGAAATGGAAATAATGGTGGTCGAAGTGATAAAGTTGATTAAAAAATACTAAAAAGAATTTTTTTTTTCTCTTATTGAGAAAATTTTAAATAATGATGATAGTTTATGTGAAACGTGAGTTGGGAGAGGGAGCTGGGTGGGCACTATTTTCCAGAAGTCATCAGCTACGTGTGAGTTATCTCACACCCGATATTGTGTGGGAGTTACCGCAATGAGTGGTTGACCCAGGAGGAGGTAGCAGTTGCCTCCTGCCTGGTTTTTTTTCTTATTAATTTTTGGATTGAGGAGTGAAGGTTTTTTTTATTATTTAAAAATTTTTTTATATATATTTTTTTGTAGTTTTAGGAGGGGATAAGGGGAGGGAGTGTTTTTTTTTCTTTCTTTTTTTTCTCCTATTTTTGTGTGTTCTTTTAAGTAATGTTTAAATTTAAATTTGTTGTTTTTTTAATACTTACGGTTTTAATAATTTTATTAAGTATAAGAAAGTATTTGCTTGTTTAAAAAATTAAAAGTTGATGTGGTTTTTTTTGTAAAGTTTATTTAGTAGATAAGGAATATCTGAAATTTAAATCTGAATGGGATGGATAAGCTTTTTATTTTTTATTTAACTTCAAGGTGAAAGGAGTGGTAATTCTGGTGTAAATTATTTTATTATCTTAGTTACAGAACGAAGGGAATAATGGTGAAAGTTATAAATTGAATTGTACAATTCTTAATAAGGCTTGAATTTTGTTTGTTATTTATGCTCCATTTGTTGAAGATATAGTTTTTGTTGTAGATGTGTTTTTATTATTTTGATATGTGAATTTTAAAGTAATGATTGGGGATATTTAAATGTGGTATTGGGGCTTTTATTGGATAAGTATTCAAGAGCAAAAGGGAAAAATGGTGGAAGAGTACTAAAATTGAATTGTACAGGTTTGGATTTTGTTTTAAGATGATGGTTTATGTGACTAATATGATGATAGATGTGAAGTTAGTTGATATTTGGTGAAGGTTTATTTTTATAGAGAAAGTTTTTTTTATCTTTTTTTCTCATGCTACAATTCTTTTTTAAGAATTAATTATTGTTTAATGTTTTTGTTTTTTTTGTAAGTGGGTTTTTTTTCTCTTACATATATTACTAATCTTATTAATCCTTCACTCTTTATTGTGGGGGGGGAGAAGGAGGGGAGGTTGGATTAAATTGAGTTGGTTTATTAATGTTGTGTAATAATTATTGGGGGGGTATAGTTTGTTTAGATTATTGATGTTGTATTGTAATTTCATTATTTCATTTTTAAATTTTTTTTAATGTAATCTTATATCTTATTCATGTTATAAAATCTTAAATAAAGTTTAAAAAAAAATGAGTGCAAACATGTCCTTTGTAAGAAGAAATTAGTTCTGTTTTAAAATATTCATAGTAGGAGCAAGACCAGAAATGGTCCTGAACATCAACCTTAAGATATTTTGCAAATACTTTTTAATTTAATGATGCAGGGATTCCACCTCGATCCTTCACTTGATGTGGGACTCCCATGTAAAAGCTTTGATTCTAGTCCAACTTATTGAACATTAAGCTGGAAATTTTGTACACTTATGTGTTCTTCGGTGTTTGCTGATCCTGTTCTGGGAAAAAACACTGACTGTCCACCCTATCTATGCCTCTCATAATCTTGCAGCCCTTTATCAATTCTCCTCTCATCCTTCTATGCTCCAAAGAGAGAAGTCCCCCTTCCTGTTCCTGACTTCTACCCACACGAACGCAATAAACAATCCCTCCACTTCTTTGTACCGGAGGTTGGAGGTTAATGGCGTGTAAATTGGGCTGCACAGGCTCGTAGGCCAGAAGGGCCTGTTACCGTGCTGTATGTCTCAATTTAAAAATAATTACATCCCCATTTTCTGCAGCTGTGATGGTAACGCTGATCAGCAATGCCACTCCCCACATGGGAACACTGTTATCTACAGGTTTGCCTCAAAGTCGCACATTATTGCGTCGTAAGTCTGAATAAGGCAAACTAAGAAATGAGGCACAAATTGGCTCCTATGAGCTAATGTTAAAAGATACCTGAGGATGGTAAAATTCAGAATTTACTAAAGGGAGTCCAGGCTGTGGAGGGACATGGTATTGCAGGCACGTTTCCCACTGAGCTGGGCAGGCTGGCCTGCCTGCGGAACTGGTAGCCCCACCCCCTTAAGACCCCTAGTCTCCTCCCCCATACCTGCCCTTGGTCTTGAGCCAGCAGTATGCTGAGGCAGGCTTGGATCTTTAGATCAATAAAGCCTTTGGCCCTGACTTCGTGTCTGTGATGGATCATTGATCGCGCTACAGAGGCATAGATGAGAGAAAGGAAAGTGAAGTCTGAATGTACATAACAGTAGACTGTGAGCCACAAAAGATGTGTAGGAAGTGTCGGACTCTGGCTTTACCTTACTCTTAATTTAGTCTATGTGTGGTCTGAGTCCAGCGTGTTCTTTGAATGAAGTGATAGGAGAAGGTATTCGGTTCAACAGTCAATTTATTACACAGCACAAGAATAAAACTTAACAGAGCTCTGGGTCAATCATTAGTTCATAGGTCACCTGCACAGTGAGCTACTCCCCAAGACCGACCCCTCTTGTCCAGTTGGCTCAGTTTATATAGATCAACCTTATCATACAGAACAAAAGTTGGCTTCCTTTGCTAGATTTCATTATCATACAGAACAAAAGTTGTCTTCCTTTGCTAGATCTTTTTGCATAAGGGTTATCACAAGTCATCTCCTGTTTTGCAGATATCTGGGGTGTAGCACTCCCATCTTAATCCTCCAGGCCAGACTATCCTGTTGTGTTGATCAGAAATTAATTCATCCCCAGATATTTCTAATCACCATTCTGTTCCTGTCTGGCCAATTTCTGCTGTTCTCTTTAACACCTCCTCCTGCCTTAATCTTCCTCCTAGGCTGGTTTTCCATTCCCTTTGTTTCTTGCAGGCCATTCTTTGTTCTGGTCTGGCCTGTGTCTCCTGTGCTACTCACCACCTCCTTCAGTTTGAGCATTCCTCCTAAATCGTTTTATGCATTTCCTCTCCCTTTTTGCTCAGCCAACTTTGCTCCATGCTGTGATTGCCACTTAATCACATTCCTCTTTTCCCCTGAACCATGCAGTAAATATACACTTATTAATTAATCATTTATTTCATAATGTTTTAACCCCTCGATTCCAACAGTCCCCCTTTTGGTCTCATGAAAATGAGACCTCAGGAGTTATTGCAAGGACCGGCATCTCTGACCCCTTGTAGTCATTATACTCTTGGGAGGGCAGTAGGGACAAATACATGCCTTGGGGTCTGGGGATGTCTCTCTGTGACAACGCTCGTTGAATCAGGCACTGGAGGCAGGGAAGGATGCACGGGATCAGGACCAACGCCAACACCACAACTCCAGCAACTAGCACTGCAGTCTGTATCCATCCCCAGGCTCCAGAGAACAAATTTCCCAGCCATGAGCTGCCCCAGGGTCGCCAGGTCTGAACCGGGACATGAGCTAATTTGCGAATGCCAGATGAAATCTCCTTTACTGCTTGCCCATTGTCATTGATTTTTAAACAACAATTAGTGAGATTCAATTTCCCACACACTCCCCCTTCAGTGGCTAACAAGTAGTCTAAAGCTAAGCGGTTCTGAAACACCGTGGCCCTAATCTGTTGCTGCTCTTCTGCCAACAGATTAAGGACTGTGGCGGTGTCATTGGTGATAATTTCCAAAATAGCTTGTAAACGAATCAGACGGTTTAACATGTAAATTGGGGTTCAATAGCCCCAGGACCCATCCTGGGCCCAAGTGGCAGGTCCATAATAAGAAATAATGCGCTCTGGAGGCCAGTCCTCTCCCCACTCACCGATCTTTAAATCCCTCTTCTGGCGGAGCCCCTGATATACACGCGCTGCTAACTGATGGGAGTCGTTCTGTGGTAACAGCACAAATTGTGGTTGAATGATACCTATACAGCACGTTCCCCTCCAGTCTAGCTCCAAAAAAGTGTAAGCCGTATTCCCACAAATCCAATATAAACCCTCTGGGGCAAATCCGTGTGGATAGGGATGAGCCCAAAATTGTTCTGAGTGAGGGAACCCCTTCATATGGATTAACGCCCGTGCAATTCCATACCACTTTCCCACGGGAGTTATCTGTTATAGGTCTGCAATGTGTTACCTTCTGTGGGGACAGGAACCACCGGGGTCGCTGAGGATGCCATCGAGGGAACTTCCCCAAGATTTTAACCCTTGTGCACCTCGAATCTCCTTTATAATGCTTGCCTTGCTCCTTCCTGATACATTCCTCTCCTAATGGGTGATTAGCTAGATGCCATGTCTGGCGGGGGCACGTCTCATCTGCCGATCCGTGAAAACTCATCAACTCCCACACTTCCAGGGGCTCCCCGCTCCATGGCCATGATCCATCTCTTGTGGGTCCCCCACACACCCAACAGTTTTTAACCCCCAAGAGTTCTGCCGTAGTTTGGCAAAGGTCTACCCATCTATTGTCACCTACTCTGTGAGTGGCAGCCTGGCGTTTAGCATTGGCATAGATATCCCCCTTATCTCTGTCCCATACGTATGGTTGTTTTCCCTTTTGCCACATGGGGTCCCACTGTATCCTCTGAATGGGAATTGAGCCCCCTTTCTCCATATCTTGGTCTCCCTCAGGGGCACAAAACCATGTTACTCCTTGGGGACAGCGGTCTCGATTTGGCGTGAACTGTAAAGAGCCCTTATTGAATTTAACATCATACACTTGTCCATTATGCACACACTTACGTCCCGTGTGAGTCCCCACACAGTGTTCAGGAAAGTTAGTCCAATCAGCAAAGTACTGTTCTTTTTCGTTGTGCGACCCCCAGGCCGAGTGCACACACTTTGTACAGTGGTTTTCTACTCCAGCCCCTGTAATGGAGGATTAAAACCATGTACCCAGATGCTTTTTGCTTATGTGGAACTGACGACACTGGGTCCACACGCAGGTCACCTTACTTTCAGAACTAGCAGATGTAATTAAACTCAGCCATGGGGACTTATCTGAAGATACACTTTGAAATGGAATTCCACTGTGAGGCCCAGGGAAAGCAGTTGTCAAATGCAACACTCTGAAATTGACGAATTGGTCACAACCTGTCTTGCTCGAGAAGTTTTAATAAGTCTTTGTATCTACGAGATAAACCAGGAAATTATAACATCCTGGTTCCATAATAATTAATCTTCTAAATTGTAGAAGGTAATGTTCAGTTTTGATTTTGACGGACAAATATTAGAAGGAGTAGGCGCATGATTAATTGTTTTTGGGGTATATAAGCCTGTGGTCCTGCTGCTGAAGTTTAGATTCTCCGAGGGGTGGGAACACCCCTTGTCAAGAAGGAAGAACAGCCAGAGTCCAAGCAACGTCCCGGTCGGGGGAGGTGGAGAAGCTGCTACCGGCGCCCTGACAACCTACTACAAGTGTGCAGTCGTTGCCTCGCTTCGGCAGTTGGGACCAGTCCAAGCGTTGATAAGTATAGTTGGGAAGGGCTTGCATATTGTAGTGTGAAATCAGCTTTTGAATTAGTAATAAACATTTGTATAAACTGAACTGCTCTCGGTGTGTGTGTCTATTTTCTTTCGGTAGCTCAAACACTGTGACCAATCTAAAATGAACAAAATGAGAGGTATAAGTTTACCCAAGACAATTGGCGCTGCGAGCAGGGTTGGTCTCAAGATGTTTCGCCGAAAGAAAGAGGTGAGCCCTGAGCAGTTCTTGATTCCTGGATGGACTTACAAAGACGATGGGTTTGGCATGTTGGCCAATACCCTGTCTTTGTTGGGACCACCCATTAGTTGGGATGAGAAGTTAGACTCATCAAGTGCACCTCTGGGAGAGCGGGTTGCCACTCTCCTTCGAGAAAGTAAATTTCCTGATAAAAAGGGAACGCTGACGAATGGTTTTTGGTTGCTGGCCACAGCATTACGCCACTCCGTTCAGCGTGAAGCAGAATTAATTCAAAGAGAAGTAGAATCTCAGTGCAAAAGAAAGCAATTAGAGGAGGAGCTAGAAGTCCTGCGACAATGCTGTTCCATGATGAGCGAGATTGTTCGCACCAGTCAGGACAGAGCCAAAGAATGGGAAGATAAGCATGTCCAAATGATTTGCCGTAATATTAAACTCCGGCAGCAGCTCTGTGCAGATAAGGAAAGGCATGGAGTAGAACCCGATCCATATCGTATTCATGCCATGATAAGGAATGGTGACGATCCTGATGTAATTGAGGATTGGGATGGGAATATCTGGAATGACAATGGTAATAATGCAGATACTCCTCAGCATGTGTCTAACATACTACCCTCTCCATCTGCTGTTCACGCCCGCCCTATAAGGCAGCAGATTTCCCAAACAGACAGAAGGGGGGATGATGTAAGAGTAGAGATGGAAGGGATAGATACCCCAGTTTCCCATGTGGACCCAGGGGAAAATACCCAAACCCCTGCTTATGCTCTATGGCTTACTCCCTCTGTTGGATGGCCTCCACCTCCTCCCCTAGACTGGGTGGAGGACCCTGTGAGCCAAAGTGGGAACAGGGGTCGGAAGGAGTCAATGATCCGTGATTTCTCTGTAAAAGAGCTGGCTGCCATTGGAGATCGATTTAGGCAAAAAGCAGGGGAACATCATCCCCAGCTGCTGAGTCCTCCTGGCCCAGCTGTGCTTTCTGCTCCCACTGCTGCTTCTATCGAGCTGGCTTCTCCTGCTCCAGTTACTCATGATGAGGTAAAACAATGGGTTAAACAGGCTCTTAAAGATAACAATAGCATGTGGTCCTGGAAGCCCCCGAACCCTTCTGAAGCCTGAAGGTGTGGGCAGGATTCCCGTGTCTACTCCATCGAGACACGGCGCACACACGGGGATCCGCGGCCCTACATACCGTTAACAATCCACTGGGGTGGGGGTAATGATCGCCAATATTTGGCTTTGGTCGACACCGGTGCAGAGCACTCGGTGATTCCTGGTAATCCCGACCTCTGGACTGGACCGGCCTTTCGAATAGAGGGGTTGGGAGGAGCGGTCACCCTGGCAAAGGAAATAAAAGTCTGTGCCATGGTGGGTGATAGCCCTTCCCCTGTCTGGTTACATGCCCTGGTGGCTGCTACTGACGAGTGTATCCTGGGTATTAATATGTTGGCCGGTATGGCCCTTAATACTAGCCAAGGGGGATTTGAATTTGGAATTCGAACTATTACAAAAAAACTAGTAGTGGGTCAGGCTAAGTGGGATCCTGTGATGGTGCCAGCCCCCATGAAACCAGTGTGCATTCCACAATATCGTCTCCCTGGAGGGCAGGAAGAGATTACTGCCACCATCGATGCTCTGCAAGAAGAAGGGGTAGTGAGGCCCGCAACATCGCCCTTTAATAGCCCTGTTTGGCCGGTCCAGAAGCCGGACGGCTCCTGGAGAATGACAGTTGATTATCGTTTTTTGAACAAACATGCCCCACCACTTGCTTCAGCAGTTCCGGACATTGTCACCCTTATTGAAAACATTGCTACTGGGAACTCTGGAACATGGTATGCTGTCATTGATCTCGCTAACACCTTCTTCAGTATTCTTATAGCTGAGGACTCACAGGATCAGTTCGCCTTTACCTGGAAGGGGCACCAGTATACCTTCACCCACCTTCCAGTATCGCCTTCCCTCTCAATTCACCATTATATTGATGATGTGGCCTCCTGGAGCCTCTGGCAGAAACAAGAGGGTCGCTGAGTCCCACTGGGATTCTGGTCACGTACCATGCCCGAGGCTGCCACTCGTTATTCTGTTTTTGAACAACAGTTACTAGCCTGTTACTGGGCCCTGCTAGAGACTGAAAGAATGACAGGTGATGCAGATGTTCAATTGCGACCTGCACTTCCAATAATGAACTGGGTCCTGGCTAATAATGCTAATCTAAAGATCGGGCGGGCTCAGCAGTCTTCTATTGTTAAATGGAAGTGGTATATTCAGAGTCGTGCGACCAGAGGGCCTGAAGGGGTGGGCCGCGTACACGAACAGGTGGCTTACCATCCCAGGTCAGGAGCTCACTTATTGGAGGAGGGGGATGGTGGCTCCAGTCAGTATGCTGAGTTGAAGGCAGTCACTTTACCACTAGATCCCCATGATCACCCTCTTCGCCTGTTTACTGATTCCTGGGCTTTGGCTAATGGACTTGTGGTATGGATGCCTGATTTGCAAAAGAACAACTGGATGATACATGACCGCCCAGTATGGGGCAAAGAGTTGTGGCAGCTGTTGTGGGATGCTTCCCACCATCGTGAGATAACCATTTATCACGTTGATGCCCATACCAATATGGCGACTAACATGGCTCAACATAATGCAGTAGCAGATCAGCTTGCCACTATCAGCTGTGCTGATACCGTCCCCCTGGCTCGATGGGCACATGAACAGAGTGGTCATTTGGGGGAGAAGGGATCAGCTATGTGGTCCCGTACACATGCTTATCCGTCCATCAGGATGATGTCCGCATGGTCGTACGTACATGCCCAGAATGTCAGCTTGTGAAGTTCCATACCATTCCACCTGGTCCACATGGCCGAATAAAACGGGGTGCTCACTCAGCTGCGGTCTGGCAAATTGATTACATAGGCCCCATGCTAGACTGTATGGGTAAATATTACATCCTAGTAATGGTTGACACCTTTTCGGGCCTGGTTTTAACTTTTCCCAAGACGGCTGACCAAGTTAGCACTATCCAAGGACTAAACCATTTGATTTATCGTTATGATGTTCCAGAGGAGATTCACTCTGATAATGGCTCGCACTTCTCCGGGAAAGCAATCTGTGATTGGGCAAATGACAACGGTATTTTATGGGTCCACCATATTCCTTATTACCCGCAGGCTGCCGGGTTAGTTGAACAAATGAACGGCTTACTGAAGGAACAAATTCGTTTGGAAACATCACTGGGGACCCAGAAGGGGTGGTGTCATGTGCTGCAGCAGGCAGTCGACAATTTGAATCATCACCCTTTAAAAGGAGGTACACCTTTCCACCGACTTCTTCACGCTCCTGAATTACAGCCTATTCCAGAAGAATAACAGTCATTGCCCCCCATCCCCGAACTAGAGAATGTTGGACAAAAGGTATGGGTGGCACCACCAGGTAGTGGCCCTCCTGTAAAAGGGGAAATAGTGACACCTGCCCAGGGTAACACTCGGTGGGTAGCTATTGAGGGACAGGATGATTTAGTCTGTTTAAACACTGAACGCTTATGGTATCGTGAGTGACATGTGTCAGGCTTCTTTGTTCCAGGTTCTCCATTTTACACTCCTGGTGATCTGGCTTAACAGCTGCTTTGATGCCAGCAATTGGATTTGTAATGTCGAGGACGTTCCAAGGGAGTTCCCCGTGGGAAACACGGTCCGATGCATTACACCAAGGAAGTCCTCGATCACCAGCCTCAAGTGCAGCTTATATAAATATGTTATTGTTCAGCATGTTTCAAAATCTGTTCGTGAGCTCCAGTACCTGGGTATTGTGGCCAACAAGGATAATTTGAGCCTTGGTTGGAATCCTTTCTCATGTCTAACTGCTACATTTGGGGGAGTGGTATCCTCCGTTGGTTGCTCGCGTCATTGCTTATCTTTGTAATTGTTGTTTTGATTTCTCTTTTTTCGCTCCCTCTGTACTCAAATACTGGTTAGGCCTCGCAAATGACAGATTGTGACCAAGGGGTGGAATGTAATGGAGGATTAAAACCATGGAACTGACGACACTGGGTCCACACGCAGGTCACCTTACTTTCAGAACTAGCAGATGTAATTAAACTCAGCCATGGGGACTTATCTGAAGATACACTTTGAAATGGAATTCCACTGTGAGGCCCAGGGAAAGCAGTTGTCAAATGCAACACTCTGAAATTGACAAATTGGTCACAACCTGTCTTGCTCGAGAAGTTTTGATAAGTCTTTGTATCTACGAGATAAACCAGGAAATTATAACATCCTGGTTCCATAATAATTAATCTTCTAAATTGTAGAAGGTAATGTTCAGTTTTGATTTTGACGGACAAATATTAGAAGGAGTAGGCGCATGATTAATTGTTTTTGGGGTATATAAGCCTGTGGTCCTGCTGCTGAAGTTTAGATTCTCCGAGGGGTGGGAACACCCCTTGTCAAGAAGGAAGAACAGCCAGAGTCCAAGCAACGTCCCGGTCGGGGGAGGTGGAGAAGCTGCTACCAGCGCCCTGACAACCTACTACAAGTGTGCAGTCGTTGCCTCGCTTCGGCAGTTGGGACCAGTCCAAGCGTTGATAAGTATAGTTGGGAAGGGCTTGCATATTGTAGTGTGAAATCAGCTTTTGAATTAGTAATAAACATTTGTATAAACTGAACTGCTCTCGGTGTGTGTGTCTATTTTCTTTCGGTAGCTCAAACACTGTGACCAATCTAAAATGAACAAAATGAGAGGTATAAGTTTACCCAAGACAGCCCCTTCAAGGGCTCGGAATACCAGTACCCAAAGTCCCCACATGGTATTCATCCCAGCTCCTTTCATTGTTTTGATGCCAATAAATTGATTATGCCGTCAACCACTGATACACAGTCACCGTAGTCCAATAGTCTCTTTAAAAAGGGACGTTAAGTGTTCTTAGTCCGTGGTTGTTTCACAGGTTCTCAGTCACCTCCGTTCGAATCTGTACCAGTGTCCATGTCGGTGGGTCCGTTGCTGCACACTGACTCCAATGATACCACGTCTCGCCTTTTCCTTGTAGTCGAACCGCATGGGACGTCTTCTCCACCACTCTGTAGGGTCCTGTCCACCTGGGCTCCGACCACTTTCTTTTGATGACCTTTAGCAGAACCCACTCCGCGACTGAAGGTATCGGTGTTTCCCCTTCTCTGTTGGGACTTGTGACCTGTTGTGAAAAATCTGACACCAGAGCCTTTAGTTTATCATAATAAAGCTTGCATCCCATTGAACTTACCTTATTCTTCGTAGTCTGAATTCCGGCTCCTGGTCCTGGAAACTGGTGCCCTGTTTGTAGTTCATATGGAGTGAATCCTGTCACAGAACTTACCGAACTCCTTATTGACATTAATGCCAGGGGCAACGCATCCACCCAATTTAGTTTGGTCCGTGCCTGTACTTTCCCGATCTTACCTTTTATTGTTTGGTTCATCCTCTCCACTTTCCCTTGGGATTGTGGATGGTACACCATTCCAAAGGCATGTTTCAATCCCAACATTGCTTCTACCTCCTGTAGATCGTTATTCTTAAAATGACTTCCATTATCAGACCGAATTTTTCTGGGAAATCCGTGTCTCGGAATATACTGGTTGATCAGGAATTTACATACCGTCCTTGCATCTTCTCTTTTGGCAGGGATTGCCTCCGGCCACCCTGTGAACACATCTACTGCTACTAAGAGGTATCGATAGCCACTTACCCTCTCAATCATGTCCATATAATCAAGTACGATTTCCTGCCCTGGTAACTTAGGTAACGGGAACTGTCCTTCATGTGGCTTTACAGTCGCCTTGACATTGAAAGTTATACATACCTCACACTCTCTAATATGGTTCTCCACCATCGCCGGCAGGAAGGGGTGCCACCAATGTATCAAGTACCTTATCATCTGTTTCTTTCCACAGTGTGTTTGCCCATGCGCCTCCTCGAGGAGGGGTTTCATGAGTCCAGATGGTAAGACTGGCCTCCCGTCTATCGATCTCCATAATCCTTGATCCTTGGTTGCCCCCCTTTCCTCCCATACCATCCTTTCCTGAGGTGATGCCTTTGCTTGTTCCTGTACTATTACTTCTACCCTACACGGTGGTAATAAGTCATGTGCTGTTCTGTCTGCCTGTATCATAATAAACTGAGGGCCGTATCCTGCTGCCCTTTTAGCGGCCATGTCCGCTTCCTGATTTCGCCGAGCCACCATCGTATCTGTTCTATCATGTCCTTTACATTTAAGAACTGCTAATGCCCTTGGTTTCAGGAGGGCCTCAGCCAGTTTCTTAACGTCCTTCTCGTGTTTAATTGGGGTCATTGCTGCTGTTAAAAACCCACTTCTAATCCATTGACTAAGTTCAACCTGTATTGTCCCTACCACATATGCCGAGTCTGTATATATATTGACCTCCTTCCCTTCTGCCCATTCTAATGCTGCTATCATTCCCTGTAGTTCTGCGAGTTGTGCTCACTCTTTTCCTCTCACTGTCCCTGTAATGATTTCTTCAAATCCTCCTGTAGTTTTTCGTACCACCGCATAGGCAGATTTCAATCCATCTGTGGGGTGTCTGTAACAACACCCATCTGTAAACAAGGTTTCATCTGGTAGCCTGTAAGTCAGGTCTTATTTTAATATCCTTCACTACCCTCTTCTCACAACAGTGTGGTTCTCCCTCTCCCATATTGTCTGCCATGTTAATGCCTTCATGGGTAAACGTAACATTTGGAGCATTCAGGATCTTTTCTAGTCTCGTCTGCCTTAGCGAAGTCATTGTAAATGCTGTCGAGCTCACAAATGCTACAATGCTATGTGTTGTTAATACCGTCAGGCCATGTCCCATTACTATGTGTGCCACCTTTTGTACCTTTTGCTACTCCCGCTGCATGTCTCGTACATGGTAGGTGTCTGTCTTCCGTCGGGTCTAGTGTGATACTCACATACATGAGCACACATCTTCCACCCCCTTTTTTCTGAAAAAGAACACCATCAATTGTGTGTGCTTTTTCAGAAACATCCAAAAAGAAAGGTAGTTTATAATTTGGAATCGCCAAATCTATAGCTGTTGTAAGAGCTTGCTTCAATAGAATAAAACTCATCTCAGCCTGTGCAGTCCAATCAAGTGTAGCTCCCAGATTCCTCATCCCCTGCTCATTCACCAAAGTTCGCAGTGGATGTGTCAACTCACCATACGATGGGATAAACTGCCTACTATAACCTGACAAACCCAAAAACGAAAGCATCTCTTTTACTGTCTTTGGTTTTGGATGATGTAGTATCGCTGTTCGATATGCAGGGGAAATCCCTGTGCCTTTCGCTGAGACCATTCTCCCTAAAAAGGTGACCACCTGTCTGCAGCATTGCAGCTTTGAGCGAGAGTCTTTAAAGCCTGCCTTGAACAGCTGCACTAGCAGGAGACAGGGGGCCTCCAAACAGGAAGTATGATCAGGTGCTGCTAATAGGATGTCATCTACATACTGGATCAGAACTACCCCACTTGGAGAGGAGTCACGTGATGGAGTAGTGGCCGGACGGAGAACTCCAGCCTTCTCCAGAAAAGTCGGGAAAAACAAGAGAAAATACAAAGGCACAGAAATAAAAGTTAAAGAAAAGTGAGTATAAAGGTGGAAAGAAGATGGAGACAAAAGAAGAAAAATCAAAATCAACGGTAAGAAGAGAGGAAGAGAAGACAACAGAGGAAAAAGGTGAAGGCCTTACCTGTCCGAAGAGGCCCGCTGTGGAGAGAGGAGCCCGCTACCTCAGGTCGGTAGAAAAAGAACTACAACAATGGCTCGCAGAGCCGAGTAAAAGTGCGCAACCGCGCATGAAAAAAAACACACCGACGGGAGGGGCGACCAGCTGGGGAGTAGATCTCCACAGCCGGCAACGACAGCTGCAGAACACCTGCAGCAAGAAAACACCACAGAAAACAATGAAAACAAGAAAGAAGAGAAGGAAAGGGCAACAAAGAAACAACAGATGGCCAACCCAGAGGAAGAAGAAGAGGAACAATACAGTGAAATAGATGAAGGGAAAGGCAAGGTAAAGGATATACTTTCTCTTGTTAGAGGATACATGGAGTAATTTAAAGAATGGCAAACACAGGAATTCAATGATTTAAGAAGAAGAATAAACAACACAGAAGAGAAAGTGAATAAAATAGATATGACAACAGAAATGGGGAAAAAAATGGACAAGATGGAAGAACGGGCAGTAGCAGCAGAAATGGAGGTAGAAGACTTAAAAAAGAAATTGGAGGAATCTAATAAAAAAACTAAAGAGACACAAGAACTACTAGCTCAAAAAATAGATATAATGGAAAATTATAACAGAAGAAATAACATAAAGATAGTGGGCCTTAAGGAAGATGAAGAAGGCAAGAATATGAGGGAGTTTATAAAAGAGTGGATTCCTAAGACCCTAGGATGTCCCTCTTTTCAATCTTCTTCAGCATGATGCTGAACCAAGCCATGAAAGACCCCAACAATGAAGACGCTGTTTACATCCGGTACCGCACGGATGGCAGTCTCTTCAATCTGAGGCGCCTGCAAGCTCACACCAAGACACAAGAGAAACTTGTCCGTGAACTACTCTTTGCAGATGATGCCGCTTTAGTTGCCCATTCAGAGCCAGCTCTTCAGCGCTTGACGTCCTGCTTTGCGGAAACTGCCAAAATGTTTGGCCTGGAAGTCAGCCTGAAGAAAACTGAGGTCCTCCATCAGCCAGCTCCCCACCATGACTACCAGCCCCCCCACATCTCCATCGGGCACACAAAACTCAAAACGGTCAACCAGTTTACCTATCTCGGCTGCACCATTTCATCAGATGCAAGGATCGACAATGAGATAGACAACAGACTCGCCAAGGCAAATAGCGCCTTTGGAAGACTACACAAAAGAGTCTGGAAAAACAACCAACTGAAAAACCTCACAAAGATAAGCATATACAGAGCCGTTGTCATACCCACACTCCTGTTCGGCTCCGAATCATGGGTCCTCTACCGGCACCACCTACGGCTCCTAGAACGCTTCCACCAGCGTTGTCTCCGCTCCATCCTCAACATCCATTGGAGCGCTCACACCCCTAACGTCGAGGTACTCGAGATGGCAGAGGTCGACAGCATCGAGTCCACGCTGCTGAAGATCCAGCTGCGCTGGATGGGTCACGTCTCCAGAATGGAGGACCATCGCCTTCCCAAGATCGTATTATATGGCGAGCTCTCCACTGGCCACCGTGACAGAGGTGCACCAAAGAAAAGGTACAAGGACTGCCTAAAGAAATCTCTTGGTGCCTGCCACATTGACCACCGCCAGTGGGCTGATAACGCCTCAAACCGTGCATCTTGGCGCCTCACAGTTTGGCGGGCAGCAGCCTCCTTTGAAGAAGACCGCAGAGCCCACCTCACTGACAAAAGGCAAAGGAGGAAAAACCCAACACCCAACCCCAACCAACCAATTTTCCCTTGCAACCGCTGCAATCGTGTCTGCCTGTCCCGCATCGGACTGGTCAGCCACAAACGAGCCTGCAGCTGACGTGGACTTTTTACCCCCTCCATAAATCTTCGTCCGCGAAGCCAAGCCAAAGAAAAAGAAGGATGTCCAGAACTACAGCAAGAAATGGAAATAGAAAGGGCACATAGAGCATTGGCCTCTAAACCACAACCACAACAAAAACCAAGATCTATTGTAGTAAAATTCCTAAGATATACTACAAGAGAAAAGGTACTGGAGAAGACAATGGAAAAAGTAAGAGAGGGCAACAAACCACTGGAGTATAAAGGGCAAAAAATCTTCATTTATCCAGATATAAGTTTTGAACTCCTAAAGAAGAGAAAAGAGTTCAATACAGCAAAGGCGATTTTATGGAAGAAAGGGTATAAATTTATACTGAAGCATCCTGCGGTATTGAAAATATTTATTCCAGGACAACAAAACAGACTATTCTCGGATCCAGAAGAAGCACGAAAATTTGCAGAACAATTACAAAAATAGACTGAGGGATGAAGACGGGTAATGAGAGTAAAAATGATCACGATTGATATGTATGTGGGTAAAGACAAAAATAGACTGAGGGATGAAGACGGGTAATGAGGGTAAAAATGACCACGATTGATATGTATGCGGGTAAAGAGGTATAAGAGTGAATAGAGACAATGTGCATACGTGAATGTATCTGTAATTAGAGGAAAATATAGATAGTATAGACAAGAATTAATAAGGGAAGGTAATGGAATAGAGAGAATAAGGAGGGAATTAAAAGAGTGACCTTTGTGACATATGAAAAGTGAAATCTTTTCTGGGGGGGGCTGGGTGGGGGAAAATAGCGGTCACTGCAAAATCAGTTGACGCTTGCGAGTGGATTCGCAAATCCAAATGGAGAGGGGAGATGTGGTTGTCCGACAAGGGATAAAGGACAACTCAGGAGGGGAAGGGGAGATTGGGGATAAAGAAGATAGAAATAGGAGAATAAGGAAAATGTTGGATGTGGTAGGAATGTTGTCTTGTAAAGAGTTGAAAATAAGAAAACAGAAATGGAAAAGGAGGAACAGTAATGATGGAAAAACGGAAAGAGAAGATAAACAAAATATAAAATGGCTACGCTGAACTATATGACTTTAAATATTAATGGAATACATAACCAAATTAAAAGGAAGAAACTACTAAATTTACTGAAAAAGGAAAAAATAGATATAGCATTTGTCCAAGAAACACACTTAACTGAATTGGAGCACAAGAAATTAAAGAGAGATTGGGTAGGGCATGTAACAGCAGCATCGTATAATTCAAAAGCAAGAGGAGTGGCTATATTAATTAGTAAAAATGTGCCATTTAAAATAGAAGAGGAAATAATAGATCCAGCAGGGAGATATGTTATGATAAAATGTCAGATATATTCGGAGCTTTGGAATCTACTTAATATATATTCACCTAACGAAGAAGATCAAAAGTTTATGCAAGATATCTTTTTGAAGGTAGCTAATACGCAAGGGAACATACTAATAGGAGGGGATTTCAATCTGAATTTGGATCCAAATATGGATAAAACGGGGAAAAAAATTAACAGGAAGAACAAAGTAACCAAATTTATAATTAAATCAATGCAAGAAATGAAACTTGTGGACATATGGAGGAAACAAAACCCAAAAGAAAAGGAATACTCATACTACTCGACTAGACATAAAACATACTCAAGAATAGACCTATTTTTGTTATCAGCTAGTATGCAGGATAGAGTAAGAAAAACAGAATATAAAGCGAGAATGCTATCGGACCATTCACCCTTAATACTGACAGTAAAGCTAGAGGACATCCCTCCAAGAATGTATAGATGGAGATTAAACCCCATGCTACTTAAAAGACAGGATTTTAGAGAATTTATTGAAAAACAATTAAAAATGTATTTTGAAGTAAATACGGAATCAGTGGAAGATAAGTTTATACTATGGGACGCAATGAAAGCATTCATTAGAGGGCAAATAATAAGTTATGTAACCAAGATGAAGAAGGACTATAATCAGGAAACAGAGCAGTTGGAAAGGGAAATAGTAAACATAGAAAAAAAATTAGCAATGAAGGAAGATACAACCAAAAGAAGAGAATTGGCGGACAAAAAAATAAAATATGAAACATTACAAACATACAAGGTGGAGAAGAATATAATGAAGACAAAACAGAAATATTATGAACTAGGTGAAAAAACACACAAAATCTTAGCATGGCAGCTTAAGACAGAGCAAACTAAGAAAATGGTATTGGCAACAAGGAAAAAAGACAAACAAATTACATATAATCCAAAAGAAATTAAGGAAAACTTCAGAGAATTCTATGAACAATTATACCGAACTGAAAACGAAGGGAAAGAAGGGAAAATAGATGAATTTTTGACTAAAATTGAACTACCAAAACTACAAATAGAGGAACAAAATAAATTAACAGAACCATTTGGAACAGTAGAAATACAAGAGATAATAAAAAAATTACCAAATAATAAGACACCAGGAGAGGATGGACTCCCAATAGAATTCTACAAACATTTAAATACCGCCCCTCCTGGATGTAATCAACCAGATTGATGAGACACAAAACTTACCAGATACATGTAAAACAGCAATAATTACAGTGATACTAAAACAAAGGAAAGATCCACTCTCACCAGCGTCATATAGACCAATATCTTTGCTAAACACAGATTATGAGATAATAGCTAAACTATTAGCAAACAGATTAGCAGAACAGGTACCGAAAATGGTAAATTTAGACCAAACTGGATTTATCAAAAAAAGACGCACAACAGACAGTATTTGTAAATTTATTAACTTAATTCATGCAGTAGAAGGAAATAAAGCACCTGCAGTAGCAGTTGCTTTAGACGCAGAGAAGGCCTTCGACAGAGTAGAATGGAATTATTTGTTCAAAGTATTGCAAAAATTCAGTTTACCGGAGAAGTATATTAATTGGATTAAAGCATTATATAAGGGACCGTTAGCGAAAGTGACAGTAAATGGACATGTATCAAAGCAATTTAACTTAAGCAGGTCAACGTGGCAGGGATGCCCACTATCACCATTATTGTTTGCGCTAGCTATAGAACCACTAGCAGAATTGATAAGAATAGATAATAATATAAAAGGAATAAAAATAAAAGACAGGGAATATAAAATCAGTCTATTTGCGGATGATGTGATAGTGTACTTAACAGAACCAGAACTATCAATAAAAGAATTATATAAGAAATTGAAGGAATATGGAGAAGTGTCGGGATACAAGATAAACGTAAATAAAAGTGAAGCAATGCCTATGAATAACGCGGATTTCTCAAAATTTAAGAAGGAATCCCCATTCAGATGGCAAATGCAGGCAATAAGATACCTAGGTGTACAAATAAACAAAAATCTAGGCCAATTATATAAACTCAATTACAATCCACTAATGAAAAAATTACAGGACGATTTAGAGCATTGGAAAGAGCTACCACTAACACTGATAGGAAGGATAAACTGCATTAAAATGAACATTTTTCCAAGGATACTATACTTATTTCAGGCATTGCCAATACAACTGACAGAAAAATTCTTCAAAGAGTTAAAGAAAATAATAAGGAAATTTTTATGGAGAGGGGGGAAACCGAGGATAGCACTAGATAAATTAACAGAATGGTATAAACAAGGAGGCTTACAATTGCCAAACTTCAAAAATTATTATAGAGCCGCACAATTAAGATACCTATCAGATTTTTATCAAACAAGGGAAAAACCAGACTGGACGAGATTAGAATTAGATAAAATAGGGGAAAAGATACCTGAACACATATTATATAAATGGGACGAAAAATTGGTACAACATAGAACTTCTCCAGTATTACACCATCTCCTCAATATATGGAAGAAGATTCATGTAGAAAGAAATAAAACAAATTATCAATTACCAAAACTAATATTGACGTAAAATAAGCTACTCCCTTTTACAATAGACAACCTTTCCTTTAGAAAATGGGAAAAAAAAGGGATTAAAAGAATAGAAAATTGTTTTTCAGGAAGTAGATTCTTATCCTTTGAACAAATGAGAGATAAGTACAATATAACTGGAGATACAGCGCTGGCATATTACCAACTGAGATCCTACTTGAAAGATAAATTAGGAAGCAATTTGAGTTTACCAGAGGGAAGTAACCTTGAATATGTGATTACAGATACAATGTTAATCAAAAGATTTATAACAAATATGTATATTAAACTGCAAGAAAAGGAGAATGAGGAAACAAATGGTAAAACTAAACAAAAATGGGAACAAGATTTAAATATAAAGATAAAAAAGGAAACATGGGAGAAATTATGTTCTGGAACGATGAGAAATACAATAAATACGAGGCTGCGTATGATACAATATAATTGGTTACACAGACTATACATTACACCGCAAAAGTTAAATAAATGGGACCCAACAGTATCTGATAGATGTTTTCGATGTAAAAAAGAAAGGGGAACAACAATTCATGCAATCTGGACATGTGAGAGAGTAGAAAAATTTTGGGATGATCTCAATCAGATATTAAATAAAATAACAGAAAACAATATACCAAAGAATCCAGAGATCTTTCTCCTAAGTAACATAAAAAATAAAGAATTTGGAATTGACTTGGAGGATGCACAAAAAAGATTTGTTAAGATAGCCCTAGCCGTAGCAAAAAAATGTATTATGTCAACCTGGAAATTGGAAGATAATTTGAAAATACAACAATGGTATATAGAAATGAATAAATGTATCCCATTAGAAAAAATAACATATAGTTTAAGAAATAATATTGAAATATTCGAACAAGTATGGGAGCCTTACATTAAATATAATAGCGAAAACCTACCGGGAACAAACATTACCTAAGTTGATGGAAGGAGAAGAAAAGAAAAGAATGGACTCAGTAGAATTTCTGGTGTATTTTTGTTGAATGACAACATTGTCTGACTGGCTTAATGCAACCTAGATTGTATACCTAAAATGGATGAGAGGTGGGGGTTGGGGGGTGGCTTGGGAGGAGGGAGGGGGGGGGGAGAAAAAGTCACTGTATATGTGTGAAAAAGAAAAAGTGTATATCATGGCTAATGTGATTTATGGTGTGAAAAATAAATAATTTAAAAAAAAAATAAAAAAAAAGAACTACCCCACCTGGCAGTGCTAGCCCCCCCAGCTGTTCTTTCAACACCTGATTGAAAATCCCTGGAGATAAGATAAAGCCCTGCGGAAGCCTAGTATACCGCAACTTTCTACCTCTATACGTGAACGAAAACACATCTCTTAATGGTTCTGCCAGTGGCAAGCAAAAGAAAGCATTCGCTAAATCTATGCAAGAGAACCACTTGTGGTTGGGGGTTAAAGCAGTCATGGCAGTATATGGGTTTGGTACTGGAACTGTGGGTGTTCTCACAATACCATTGATGCGCCTTAAGTCATGGGCCATCCGATATTTGCCCGTGTCTTGTTTAGGAACAGGTAATATGGGTGTATTCCAACTAGAACACGAATGTTCCAACACCCCTGAATACACAAGGCCATCAATAGTATCTGCCAAACCTTCCTCCGCTTCAGGTTTGTGGGGATACTGCATCTGCCAAATAGGGGTGTAATCTGACAGTTCGAAGGTTATGGGATCAACCTGCTGACAAAAACCCACATCTGCTGATCCCACTGACCACAGGTTCTCAGGGAGAGAATCTAGCATAGGGGCCGAGTCGGGGTGATCCATCTTCTCTCTACCATGAAAGCGTTCAATCTGTCTATGCTCAAGGAGGACTTGATCATATGTCGGAGACAAAATTCTGTATGCCTGACCAGATGAGGAGAACTGCACTGTCGGTATTTGGGTGTCAGACCAGTCACTAAGGGACCTCAAGTTCCGACACATCGGTCCCAAATCTTTTGCCTGGTGAGTAGTGCCAATTGCAAGGGTGACATGAGGAATGGCCTCACCTGCCATCTCATACCATTCCAGCTGTTCAGATGTCAGTGCCACCGTAGCAGCCACTCCCTCCTTTCCTACCACTATGTAGTCCGAATTAATTTCCCATAGCATGCCCTCTACCTCTTCATAAAATGCATGCTGATACATTTCATCCCCATCCCTATCATAACAGAGGGTCATATGGGGGGGGTCCGAGGGAGGGGTATACGGGTGTAACGTCTGGATCCACGGCTTCCATTGATTATAAAGCTTTAGCAGCCCTCCCTTCTGTGGGTCCTCTGGTTGCAACAGCCCCCAGTAAATGTCAGCCCATTGTCCCTCAGATGCGGATCCTCCAGCTGCCGCCAACAACATCTGAGAACTGGAATGCAGTGTAGTTACTGAACAGTTCATAGAATATCCATTTGGAAAGGTGACCTCTATTCCGCTGGGTCCACAAAGGATCGATGCTCCGCACCTGACCAACAGGTCTCTGCCCAAGAGATTGGCAGGGCACCTGGCTGACAAAATGTATTGATGTGTAAAAGTCTGTCCCGCCACAGAAGTGACTAGTGGTGTAGAAAACGGCAGATTTTCTGGTGTACCCGAGAACCCTATCAGCTGGACGCTAGAGGATGATGTTTTATCTTGAAACTCAGCGCCAGTGAGTGTTGAAAATCTGGCTCCCGTATCCACTAAAAAGGATACTTCCATGTCCATTACTTTAATCTGCAGGAAAGGGTCTGCCAACTTAGCCTGCTCGTGGGTGCTCGGGCTCCGTCACTGTGGACAATATTGCTCCTCCTCTGTCAGCATTCGCTAAATCTTCGGAGCTAGAGCCGCATAGGGTGCCTGATGTACCGGGGGTGGCACTGACGATCTCTGGGGTTGGACCCAATGCTCATTTTGTGGTGGTCCATATCCCCTTCCCCCAGTGTCCTGAGGACCCCAAACTAGGGGACAGTCTCTCTTCCAGTGTCCTGGCTGACCGCATACAAAACATACGGCTGGCTGCATTTGTGGAGCACCCCGACCTCTCCCTCTTACTCGGAATCCCCCCATTGGACCTCCCATTCTGGCCACATAGGTGGGACCCGGTGCCCAATATGGGGCCGGGTGCCAACTCATATTATTCCCTTGTGGTGGCTGCGGTGGCTGCTGAATCATCTGGTTCGCACCCTTTGAGGAAATCTTTTTTGCCTCGTTTGCCTTTCTCCTAGCCTCTTCCAATTGAAGCTTAAGGAGTTGCACTTGTGCCGACTCCGTAGTTTGTTTGTCCTCCTTTTGCTTAGCCCTGTAACGTTTCATGTGATGGGTCAAATGTTTTTCCCATTGCTCACTCGAGCAGCCAGGAATATCAGGGTTATTCTCTAACGCCTCCCTAACTACAGCTGGCAGTCCACTCGTTACTGCAGCCCTAAAGAGTGTAGTCTGCAAGGGATCTGTGGCTGGGTGTACTCCTGCTTTATCCGTCCAACTCTCCTTACACTGACTCAAAAAGGTCAAGATCTCCTCATCCTCTGACTCCTTTTGTCTATTGTGAGGAGTGGGGGTGGTGTGATCCTCTGACATTCCTATCGAGAAGGCATTCTCAAGTGTCTGTTCTTGCTCTCTCTCATCTGTTTTTTCCAGTGGCATACTAGTTTCCCTTACTTTACATACATTCTGTATTTCCTTCGTTAACTCCTTCATTTCCTCCACCCTTTCCTGCATAACTCTCTTAAGTCTCTCCTTCGCCTCCTGGAGTTCGTGACCTGCTAATTCAGTGACATTCACTATTCCCTCACTTATCTGCATTGCTGGCATTTGGGGAATAGGATAAGGTGGTGGCAATGTCTCCGGTAACTTTGGATATAACGGGGCTGACGGCTTAACCTCCCCCGTATTCTCCTTAGTGATATGGGATCCCTTTTTAATATCATGTTGAAGGTTCGCTTCCACAGCCATGCAAGCCAATGTCATAATGTGTAAATCTGCCCTTCTCTGTTCCTTCACTTCTTTCTGTTGTTTAAGCCTTCTTCTATTCCATATAGATCCTTGTCCCTTTGCCTCATGTTCCTGTACCTCCTTGGCTGCTTCCCTCTCTGCTTCTCCTAAGTACAGTACCAGCCGGATTTTTTCAAACCCTCGTGGTACCTTCCCCTGACTCTGCAGCTCTTTCCATATATGTTCGTACCGTGCCATAGCCTGTACCTCCTCTCCCTTCGGTACTCCTCCCAGTAATTGATTCCTTGTTTTTTCCCACTGTCGGTTTACAGATGGGGGAACTCCCCTGTCTTCCTCGAGCTCTTGCCCTGCATCCCTATTTACTCCTTCCATCTCTGTTCCGATTTTTAACCCTTTAGACTTCGTACTTCACTGGGTCTCTCCCCGGTAGGATTTTGACACCCTGTAATCTAATTCGACCATTCCCACGTTATTATAAACACCAGTGGCACACTATACACAATCCTTAAACAAATACTTATTATAAACTATTATGATACACTATACGATTCCTAAACAGATACTTATACACTATAGAAGCAAATAACTATAACACAATACACGTTATACAGATACTTATTATACACTACTATGGTACACGATCCTTAATCAAATACTTATTACACACTATAGAACCAAATACTATCACAATACACCTTATTCTAATTGGCCAAGTGTCTAAACCTATCTCTCGAGATCGCTACGAGGGGACTCCAACCCCATTTTTTCTACAGGGGACTCCAACCCCGTTCTACTAGGGGGACTCCAACCCCCTTTTGTCTACAGGGGACTCCAACCCCGTTCTACTAGGGGGACTCCAACCCCCTTTTTTCTACAGGGGACTCCAACCCCGTTCTACTAGGGGGACTCCAACCCCCTTTTTTCTACAGGGGACTCCAACCCCGTTCTACTAGGGGGACTCCAACCTCCTTTTGTTTTATTCTTTGGCTTTAACTAGGGCTTTTGGAGAGTAGTGACAACACACAATTTTATCGTTGCCAATAGCAGAACTTCGTTTAAACAGGCGTCTGCTTACCTCCCTTTGTAGAATGGTCACTTGTTGTTATCACCACACCACAATCGACCGGTGTTTCGTATCTTTTCTTCCGTCACTTCTCCATCTTCATCACGTCGGGGTCACCAAATTGTCGGACTCTGGCTTTACCTTACTCTTAATTTAGTCTATGTGTGGTCTGAGTCCAGCGTGTTCTTTGAATGAAGTGATAGGAGAAGGTTCAACAGTCAATTTATTACACAGCACAAGAATAAAACTTAACAGAGCTCTGGGTCAATCGTTAGTTCATAGGTCACCTGCACAGTGAGCTACTCCCCAAGACCGACCCCTCTTGTCCAGTTGGCTCAGTTTATATAGATCAACCTTATCATACAGAACAAAAGTTGGCTTCCTTTGCTAGATTTCATTATCATACAGAACAAAAGTTGTCTTCCTTTGCTAGATCTTTTTGCATAAGGGTTATCACAAGTCATCTCCTGTTTTGCAGATATCTGGGGTGTAGCACTCCCATCTTAATCCTCCAGGCCAGACTATCCTGTTGTGTTGATCAGAAATTAATTCATCCCCAGATATTTCTAATCACCATTCTGTTCCTGTCTGGCCAATTTCTGCTGTTCTCTTTAACACCTCCTCCTGCCTTAATCTTCCTCCTAGGCTGGTTTTCCATTCCCTTTGTTTCTTGCAGGCCATTCTTTGTTCTGGTCTGGCCTGTGTCTCCTGTGCTACTCACCACCTCCTTCAGTTTGAGCATTCCTCCTAAACCGTTTTATGCATTTCCTCTCCCTGTATTTGGGAGCAGACAATTTTGCTCAGCCAACTTTGCTCCATGCTGTGATTGCCACTTAATCACATTCCTCTTTTCCCCTGAACCATGCAGTAAATATACACTTATTAATTAATCATTTATTTCATAATGTTTTAACCCCTCGATTCTGTGAGAGATGGGAAAATTGATCTAAAATTATGAACATGGAAGAAACTAAAATTCATCAGTTAATGGCTGTAACCAGTACAAACAGGATAAGCTTGGGGGTTAGGATGCAGGAAAGCAGAGTCAGCACGATTAACATAAGAATCTTCTAGTCTTTGTGACAAGACCATAAGACTAAGAAAAGGAATGGTAAGGTACAATAGAATGTAGGAAGTTGAGGTAGTCTGGATCAGATAAAGGTCTCCTAGCCCTGGACAGAAGTACCAAGTCCTACATATCTAATTAGCTAACCATACACAGATTTATACATATGAAATTAGCCAACCCTAGATAGAATGAGTCAACTCCGCATACCAAGAGATTGTAGCCCCGAGAATCAGGAAGGTGTGAATAAGGACAATGACATGATGGGACACCCACAGGATACCCCCTGGTCCTCCAAGTGTACTGAAACTGCACGTAGGCAGGAAGGATTACCTATGCCAAACCCATCCAGGGGGCAGAAGAATGTAAGGGGGAGGGCACTCTGATACTGAAATTGACTGTATAAAAGTTGGGTGAGCCCCAGTATGTGTGTGTATTCCCAGGGTAAGGGGAAGCACCCAACTTTGCATTGTTGTAGTAATAAATGTTCTTTGTTCTCAATTTTTGTCTCGAGCAATTTCTTTAAAGGTACTTTAATTTCTAACAAATGGGGGCTCGTCCGGGATCACACTCCCTCCACTGACAGAGTACCCCGACGACGAGAGTAGGTGCACCCCGGCTGATTCAGCTGGACTCACGGGCGACGGGTGGCTGGTCAGTGGAAGAAGCGAGTGATATCCGAGAAGAGGCATTGAGAACAAACGACGGAAGGAAGCGCGCTAGAGCATTGCTACTGGAACTCGGTAAGAGTAATTTTACTTGTTTATAAGTATGGGAATAATGAGTAGCAAGGAAGAGAGTCCTGGTTCAGGATGGGTTAAATACCCGGTTAAAGGGAGCTCCGTGTACTGGCCAAAGTTCGGATCCAAGGATGAATGGATGTGTCAAGCTTTGAACATCTGGCTCTATCAAAACCAGAAAGACAATGTTGAGAGCAGGGAATATGCAGCCTGCTGGCTCAAGGGACCCATTGAACAACTGGTTTTGAATGAGAAAGAATTCAGGGATAAGAGAGAGGAGGAACCTTTTGTCCCTGAATCACAGGGTTGGGATGTGTTACATTCCCTCCCTCCACCTTATGTTCCTCCTATGCCGGCTCCTATCTTTCCTTCCCCTCCTATTACCTACCCTTCTGCACCTCCCCCTCCTCCCCCACCAGAGAAGAAAGAGGAGAACCGGAGTGGTATGGTGACTCGCTCACAAAGCGCTCGATTACCACCTCCGTTGACAGTAGAGGTAGAACATTGTAATTCAGAACAGCGTGAGATCCCTCAGGAAGAAGTGGCAGAACCCTGCGATTCACTTCTCAGGGAACAGGAACACAAATCTAAGAAACCAGAAATTAGCTGGATGCGACCCCTGCGGGAGGTTCCCGTGGGAGAAGGTCTGGGGTTCGTAAATGTGCCCCTGACCAGCACTGAAGTACGTAATTTCAAGAAAGAATTAATCTCCCTGATAGAAGATCCCCAGGGATGTGCCGAACAGTTAGACCAATTTTTGGGACCATATATATATATAATATGGGGGTCTCGACATAGAATCCCCAGCAGGGGAACAATTGGTACTAACAGGTTTTGTTACCAACTCAGCCCCAGACATTAGGAGAAAATTAGAAAAGACAGAAAATTGGCATGAGCAGGGAATAACCCAGCTTCTACAGATCACACAAAAAGCATTTGTCCAGACATCTGAGGATAAGCAGAAAGCAAAGGCTAACATTTTGATGCAAGCAGTTAAAGTAATAGTAGATGAGTAACATGGAAAAGGCAGGGACTGTGTGCCAGCTCCTGAATGTTGGGAGAAGCGTCGGGAGTGGGAGAGTAGAGACCAGAGATAATTTCATAAATCACGACTTCCCACTTCAGTCACTGACCAATATGGATTAAAATTCATGCTAAAAATTAAATGTCATAAATGATCGTTTTTCAATACTGTAGAATTAGCGAATTTAACTACCAGTTAATTCCAATTTATGAAATAAATTGTATTCAAATGTGATTTTGCACAGGGAGTACCTGAGAGTTGTGATGTTATAACATTTGCAGGGAGAAATGTTTGCGCAAATAGGGTGAGTTCGACACATCTTATTTTAAGTGTATGTAAGATAAAGAAAGGATCTGATGTGTAAAGTGGCTGGATCAGCCAGTTGAAGGGGGAGTGTGCATGTCCCTTTAAGTGCACTGTGGCACTTGAAATTGAGGCTTCAGGCTCTTGTCTTGCAGTTAGAGGTATTTCTTCTACACATTCAGCAGTCAAGGTCCGTGAGTTTAAAGATCACCCACCTCTGGAGAATAAAGATACCTCTGGGGATTCCTATGGGGATTCCTATAAGTTTAATCATTCATTTCTCTGGTGCATTTTCCTCCGGAGTGAAATTAATGCCTCAGCACAATTTCTCTGTATTGCTGCTGTTATTTAATTCATGATAACTTTCCCCATTCATCAGGTTTATATTTAAATCCAGTAGTGCGGAAGTTACATTGTAAATAATCACGGAGGTAAACCCTGTGCGACTGGATTCAGCTTAATGGAGAAATAAACCTGCGAACTGGTCTATGGTGGTGTGTGAATACTGCAATAGGTGGAATATGATTTAAATTGGTGGCATCGTTCAGAACAATTGGGCACATAGGAATAATAGCATTAATTACTCACAGATCTTGTACCTGATACTATTCACTACGTCCCGGCTTCAGGACTGGGAAATTGGCATGGTACAGAGAAATTGCCATGGCACCAATATTTCTTGATTCACTAATGACTCCACAAGCTCCAGGATTCATGCAGCTAAACTTTAAGTGCAATATTATAGAAACTAGCCAGTACTTAAATGATTGTGTGTGCAATCAACATTGGAAAAATATGAAAGGTAATACAGGTGCTCCCCTACATGATTTTGCGATGACACAATAGCATGACTGTCATTTACTTTCATATAATGTGTTAAAGGTCATCACAAGCATCATTGATTTTTCCAATAAACTTTGATAATTTCTCTAAGGTGAATTTTTTGTAGCCTCGTTGGTTAATCACATTTTCGGAAAGCTTACAGGGACTGTTGGGAGAGAGCAGGGTAGTGAGATCAGTATGAGGACTGATACAGTGCTGTTAATAATGTTAGACAAGGTACGTCTCCAATTAAGATTTTTTTTCAACTTATGCTGGGTCTGCTGGAACGCAACCCTATCGTAAATTGAGGAGCACCTGTGATGTTCTTCTATCTACAGCCAGCTTTAGATAAACTCTTATCATTCTGACAAATCCAGGTCTAAGTCGAATTTTCCTCCAGCCTTTGAGCAAGCGCTTCCACTGCTGCATCTTACTGATCACCTCCTCACCAATGAATCAGAAGACCATGGTGTATGGCACTCACTGCACAAGCAGTCTGAAAATGTATACAAGCCTGTTCAACTTCGTTTTACAAAATCAACAATCGGTTCCAGGCTCCCCAATGCTCTCTGTGGAGAGAAAATTGCCAGATTTTTACCCTTTTAATGCCCTTGGTTATGTTTGCCTCTTCTCAAAGATTACATGGCTGCACAGAGGAGCAAGGCTGAAAGTGCCTTGAAGTAATCTGTTGGCTGCACTTGTGACCTTTAGTCAGAAAATGCATGGGCTCTTGTCTCACTTTGGGTAGTGTAGCAGTTAGTTCAACTGTATTACAGTGGCAGTGGATGTGAGGGGGTTGGAGGGTTATGGGCAGGGAGTAGGTAGGTGGAACTAGTTGGAGTTTCATGTAAATCGGTGCGGACTAGAAGGGCCAATATGGCCTGTTTCCGTACTGTTATTGCTATATGGTTATTATATGGAATATGGTTGTGAGCTGTGGCACAAGGCATTTTACTTAAGGCAGAACTAAAGGTTGAATATGTTTCAAGTTCTCTTGAAGAGGCTCTTGTGCTACAATGTCTGTTATGTACTCTAACAAATTGGAGGGTTGTGCCCCATACAGACAAGCAGCTCCAACTGCATTTTAATAAGGTCTAACATATTCAAAACCCATGCAAATATGGTTTGTGTTTCATTTTACAATTTTTACACTAACACAAAGGAAAGTCAGATTGTTATTCATTTTATTAAAATCTAGTGATTGGTTATATGTAAAAGCATGGCAAGAGGATCAACTAAAACCTGCCTGGGATGGTCCCTTCTGTGTACTTTTAATTACAGACACCGCAGTAAAAACAAGAGAGAAAGGCTGGACCCACATTCAAAGAATTAAACCAGCTTCTGAACCACAACATCACGACACACAGATTCAACCCTCAACCTGGCGTGCAGTTCCTCATCCTTCAGACCTGAAACTTACACTGCGCCGTGACAAAGTGCCGTAATGTTACATTTATTGTTGTATTTTTTTTAACTGTTTATACATTTATTGTTGTATTTTTAACTGTTTATTTTTTTAACTGTTTATTCATTTATTGGGGTATTGTTTGTTAAATGGATATGTCACTTCAGTACTCGCTATGTTTTAAGTCCTCCTGGAATAGGGGCAGCAGAGGTTACAATTGTGCTCCTTTAGAATGTAGACAGGGCATAGATTTAATGTATAGTCATAGTGGGATATGGGTTAACAAGGGATTCCAATACGGACCAGGGGAACTGAACAGCTTTAGTGGAGTACATCTAATTTGTATTAAAGACAGGAGTTTTAAAGCGATAGCACAAAGGACATGGTGGGACAAAGACAGACAGAATGGTAGTCAGGATTGTACATGTCGCAGAGAGAGAGAGAGTTAATACATATGCTAATGTACACAGACAGGCTGCAACTCACAAGTTCAATGATACCCATGCTAATGTTAGCAGACAAGCTGCAACACACAGTTAAATCACAAGAAACAATCCCCCCCCCAGCTGGGTCTCTTTTCATCACCCCGTGAAGGGGAGCACCAGTTACCAACAACGTGAGCTGCTTGACACTTTAATATCAGGCTCCAGACAGCCTTCGGAGATCGGTAGCCCTAGGGTTCGGGGCTGAAGAGGACATCAGATACTAGCCACAATTCAACGGAACCGCCTGACTACTGCTACTCGTTCGCTGCTGAAGGCAGCGTTTCTCACAGACTGCTACTCGTTCGCTGCTGAAGGCAGCGTTTCTCACAGACTTCGTCAGGACAATGCTTACAAAAGTCGGGTGGTTAAAAGACACTGCTTCAATGTTTCAACGTGAATCTGCCCATGCCCATGTTCAGACGTGGCAACTTCGGACTGATGTGGGATGGACTAGACTCTTTACTGAGAACTGGAGCCTGATACTCGCAACCCTAATAAGCAGCTGGACTCTTTACTCTGACCTTCATGGTGCTCCCCTACCTAAAGACTTTACACAGAGATTACAATTCGGTTATTGACCAGCTGGGTAAAACAACACCTTACACTTGAAAGATCGGTATTACTGATCTAAAAGAAAAGTGAGGAGGGGGGGGGGGGGGGGGATCAGTCACACTGACACTAGTAACCAAAGATCAGTAACACTGATCATGGTGAAAGATCAGTATTACTGATCTAAAAGAAAAGTGAGGATTGTGAGAGATGGGAAAATTGATCTAAAATTATGAACATGGAAGAAACTAAAATTCATCAGTTAATGGCTGTAACCAGTACAAACAGGATAAGCTTGGGGGTTAGGATGCAGGAAAGCAGAGTCAGCACGATTAACATAAGAATCTTCTAGTCTTTGTGACAAGACCATAAGACTAAGAAAAGGAATGGTAAGGTACAATAGAATGTAGGAAGTTGAGGTAGTCTGGATCAGATAAAGGTCTCCTAGCCCTGGACAGAAGTACCAAGTCCTACATATCTAATTAGCTAACCATACACAGATTTATACATATGAAATTAGCCAACCCTAGATAGAATGAGTCAACTCCACATACCAAGAGATTGTAGCCCCGAGAATCAGGAAGGTGTGAATAAGGACAATGACATGATGGGACACCCACAGGATACCCCCTGGTCCTCCAAATGTACTGAAACTGCACGTAGGCAGGAAGGATTACCTATGCCAAACCCATCCAGGGGGCAGAAGAATGTAAGGGGGAGGGCACTCTGATACTGAAATTGACTGTATAAAAGTTGGGTGAGCCCCAGTATGTGTGTGTATTCCCAGGGTAAGGGGAAGCACCCAACTTTGCATTGTTGTAGTAATAAATGTTCTTTGTTCTCAATTTTGGTCTCGAGCAATTTCTTTAAAGGTACTTTAATTTCTAACAATTCCAACAGAAGCTATTGAGTAAAATATAACATGGGCCTCCCACAGACTGAGGCAGGAGAAATTGAGGAAAATAGAACTGCCAGTGCAATTAAACATATTTTGTGACTGACTTCAGAAGACAGAAAACTCTTGGAGATAGTGGTGGTCGATGGGTCTAGACTTGAGAGTGAATGAGGAGTTCAACGAAATTAGCATTAAAAAAGCCTTGGAGAAATTGATGGGACAGAAACATACCATATATATTCGTGTATATATGATCGAATTGTCAAATTTTGTGCATTGGGGAGGAGAAGAAGCAGCATGCACCGTTGTGATGCTTCAGGTACCGTCACGGCTCGGCGTGGGGCCACCACAGAGGGAGGGAGGGGGAGCGAAGAAGCCAAGTGCAGATCGGAAGAAACTAAGATGCGGGAGGGCCATGGGGTCGGGGGGAGGGGGCGCTGCCAGGCCCTAGAGGCGATGGAGTCGTGGTGGCTGCGGAGTTGCACCATTCAGATGCTTGGACAGGGGCGCAATTTCAGAGCTTGCCATACGCGCTATTTTTTGTAGATACGCCCCTGGGAGCAGGCTCAACAGGCCAAATGATTTCCTTCTGATTCTGTTTCTTGTGTTCAAATACACTGAACAAATATTTTTAAAAGGTTTGGTTTCTGGAAGAATATTGGGGATTATGACAACTTCAAACTGAACACAAAGATAATTTCAGATTTGCTGTATCACATAGGAAGTTGGAGCAACATTAAATTAATTTTGCTGACACATTGTGTTAGTTCAACAGACTTAAAAATGTTTTGACGCTGATTTTCGTTTGTATTCAGCATCTGATGCCTCTCATATCAGTGTCCAACAATAGTCGGCTGGCATTTATGGATTCCAATTGCCCTGATACCACTTTTCCACGGTCGCAATGTCCCGGTGAAACCTTTCACCTTGTTCGTCACGGCACCGGGATGAATTTTCAACGACATGTTGCACTTCATGGTTTTGTCAGCTTGAAGTGGACTTAAAATATGACAGGAAATCACAAAAATAGGCTATATCACATGGTACGTGATAGGACATTTTTAAGGCGATTTTCGTGATCAGCAGCCTAAAATCCATAAAATACAACCAAAAGTATTCAGGAAGCAAAATCTTTGTTGTCCAGTGTTATTGCACCTGTGTGCAGCACATTTAGTGATTGAATCCAGAGTAGATACAACATTTTTAAAATCCCCCAAAAAACTGCAGATGCTGAAAATCTGACATACTGATAAAGCTCAGCAAATCAGGCAGCGTCAATGCTCTGTGCCCTTTTGATGTGCCCCAGTAGGCCTGTACATTTCCTTGTACATTGTTCCCTACCTGTGTGTATGTATGAGGCTGGCCCACCCACTAGTGACTCATATCTCCTATGTCTCCTCCCCTTATGACCTGGCCATAAAGGTCGACCTCCCTCCCCCACCCTTCCGGCATTCCTGTACCTGGATCAGGGTCAGCCACAGTCTGGTATTTATTAAAGCCTATCATTCCCTGCACTCAACTTCATGGTTATTGATAGAGCCTATCAAGGCCAGAACCATAATAGCAATAAATTGCACAACCTCTGTATTTTAACTCATCATATCAAAGAAATCCATTAGGGTTCACCCATATTTCATTGCAACCACACCTAATGTGTTTATTTCTTTCTTAGGTCTCTGGGCCCCTCACCTGAAACATTAACGGTTTCTCTTTCCACACACGCTGCCTGACCTGCTTATTTTTTTATTTGAAAAATTTCAGGATTAGCAAATTTGAAGTCTTTTCATAACCTTCAATCTGTGAGAAACAGAAGTACCTTCACAGAATTTGCTCGAGACAAAAATTGAGAACAAAGAACATTTATTATACAACAATGCAAAGTTGGGTGATTTCCTTTACCCTGGGAATACACACACATACTGGGGCTCACCCAACTTTTATACAGTTCATTTTAGTGAACATTCTTCTGCCTCCTGGATGAGTTTGGCATTAGGCAATCCTGTCTGCCTACGTGCTGTTTCTGTGAACTTGGAGGACCAGGGGTATCCTGTCCGTGTCCCATCATGTCATTGTCCTTATTCACACCTTCCCGACCCTCAGGGCTTACTAACTTCTTATATGCTAACTTGCTAATTCTGTCTAAGGCTAAAGACCCTTATCTTATTCAGACTAACTTTACTTCCTACATTCTATTATCTATCCTTATCCTACACATATATCCATACTAGTTTTCTTCATCTTTCATATTTTCATATTAGTTTTACTCATCTCTCACAAATCTGAAGATAAACTTTTTTTATCTATGAAAAAGCAACTTTAACTAGCACCAAAACTTCTCTAAAACATGCCAGAGGAACTCAGCCGGTATTTCAGCCTCCATAGGAGACAAAGATATATTTCTGACGATTTGGCCTGAGCCCTTCTTCAAGGAATTCCTTGAAGCATCTGTAGACTTTTGTGTTTCACACAAAAACTGCTCTTGACAGGGGAGCAGAACGACTTGGAGCAGTGCAAAATTTTGCCATCCTCCATAAATCAGGGGCTGGAAGAGCATTTGAAGTGGTTGCTATTTTGTGAGTGTGGTGCACTGTTAGCCAGAATCAGACACACACAAGGTAAAGACTGTACAACAGGCTTTAATCCACAAAGACTTCCACAGAACCAGGCTGGCTGTAGCTGCAGTAACTCTGAGTGAGACTTTGAGAGGCTGGCGTAGGCTTATATCCCGACCGGGTGGAGTTTGATCCATTCAGGCCGACTGATTGACAGCTGTCCAGGTGTTGTCCTGTCCCCTTACACTCCTGCAGTAGGCTGGTGGTGTACCACCATAGTGAGGAATGAAATGTGTCACACACCAATCTTGATTTGGCCATGCAATTTGTGTTCATGGATATTAATCCATTTGGACAACTTTCTTCTCCTAATTTATTATCTTATTTACCATTGTTGAACATCTACAGGGAACGCTGCTGTCAGAGGATCCACACACGCTTTGTTCCGCTGCTGCCATCAGGAAAGAGGTGTAGGTGCCACAAGACTCGCCCCACAAGTTTCAGGAACAGCTGCTCTTA